>NC_136820.1:42321322-43693934 GCF_951394365.1 Tetrao urogallus | reverse complement strand
GCATCAGGTTGATTGGCAGTGGGGAGCCGTGTTTCAAGGGCTGTGCCCCATTTTGGATGTTGAACTTCAAAAAGGATGGGAGGAAAGTTTGGAGAAGGGCAAGGATAAGGAAGAAGTTTAGAAATGTTAACCTAGGAGAATAGAACGAAGAAACTGGGTTTGTTTAATTTAGGAAAGAGGAGGTGGTGACAGTATTCCAAGATGTAAAAGGCTGTTGCAGAGAAAAACACAATGAGTTGTTCTCTGGATCCACTGGGGGTAGAACGAGAAATAATCAGCTTAATTTGCAGCATTAAAAAAAAAAAAAATGTAGGTTAGATATGAACTAAAATGTCAAACTATAAAGAGAGTTCAGTGCCGGGAGAGGTTACCTGGGGGTTTTGTAAAAAATCTGGCACTGGAGGTTTCTGAGGCTGGGATGGGCATGAGTGCTCCACATACCGCGGTGCGGCCCCAACACTGTCACCCAAGCGTGAGTCAGGTGATGCAACTTCATTGCTGAGTGTTCTGGTGGCTTTAGGGTTTTCAGGCCATGACATTTTGCTGGAAATAGCCCATTTTTCAGATGTCGGCATCAAAAGAAATGCTTGTCTTTCAGCAATCTAGGCACACTTTTTTGATATTTCCCCCCTCAGGTCAGTCCATACTTTCATACTCGCATATGTATCCATCCTTATAGATACAACAAGGTCTCTGCATGTTCTTGGAATGAGGAAATATTGAGTATTGGTCAGTAGTGGGAAGGGAAGAGGGGAAAGGAAGGGAAGGACAAGGCAAGGATAAATTTCTTTTTCTTCTGGTTGCATTACAGAATAACTCAATCACATGTACAACAGAAGCATTTGCTAATGCTCACTAAGAGAGCATCAAATAATAATATCAATAAAAGACTGCAACGTATCAAGAACAAAGATTCCACTTCCAGGTTTAGCCTGACCCTGCGACCTGACCTCTCTCCTCTGTCATGACCACCCTTCATAGCTTTCTGCTCCCTTCCACACATGGGTTGCACTGTCATGGGCAGGAGCTCACAGCCCTGTGGTCAGAGCTGTCAGACAGGCTCCAGCTCCTTGCATTGACTCCAGGTTTCAATAAACCAGAGCTGAGTTCATCTGGGGAAGCCTAGAGGAAGGGCTGCCCCTTGGGTAGCAGTGAAGGCTCCTTGGTGGCGATGCTGGCTGTTGGTTTCTTGCCACGATAATGGGCTCAGTACATTGCAACCAGCTTTCTAACTGCAGGAACACATGCCTTTGTCCTTATCATGGCTGCAGAAAACCTGTACGCATTCTAAATGTGTTTTAAATTACGAGATGAAAAATAAAGGTGGGGGGAATGCGAATGGAGCACATTTGCACAGTGGCTCAACTTGAGAAGATGTGTGTAAATCTGCACTCTTTTCATCCAGCTCTGTTCTGTTCTCAAAGAAAATCCCCTGTGAAATACTATTCAGAAAAGAGTCACTTTCAAATACGGGAAATGACAGTGCTTTTAAAGTGACATCTACATACTCCAAATCCTTGGAAATCTTAAAGATACAGCATCAATCTTCTCTCCAGCTCTGACGTGATCATATCTTCAGAGACATCATAAAACTGCACCTGATACAAAAGTCGCCTGCTGGGGTCTGTGTGCCAAATGGACTGTGATTGCATCCTGTCCATGAAACCAAATACTTCTCTTGCACAGTCAAAATGCAGCATAGACAAACAAGAACGGATGCATGTTGAAATTAGCATGCAGAGGTGCTACTGGGAACTGAGGTTGCCACATGTAGGCTATGTGCTATCATCTCACAGGAGCTCATCTGAACACATGCAACGCTGTTGGGTGCCTCATAAATGGAGGGTAGCCTCCTTCTGCCTATTTTCAAGTTCCGCTCCTTGCTCATTGTTTTCAAACTACTCATTGCTTTGAATTGTGCTTTCAAAAATTCCTGCTGACAAAGAGCATCAAAGGATGATTTAACAGATTAGGAAGATTTTGGAGATGAGCATCTATGTTTGCCCTTGCTAGCAGAAAGACAACGTTCAGAACTGTACCCCACTACCTTGTCTTGTTCCTTAACGTTGCTAAAATTTGCCAAATTTTCAGTGCCAGATTTTCCCATAGTGCTCCTTACTGTAACAAAGAGCTTTCATTATAGTCCTTTCTTATTATTCCTACCCAGCAAATTTTGTTTTTCAGAAGTAAGGCAAAATGAGGCATGAATTTGCCTCCTCTTCCCCTCCACAAATCCTTTTATTAATTCACAGCACCATCCGGGTACATCTGTCCTGGCTCCCCCTCCAATCTCATGGCTCCTCCTGCCTTATGTGAAGGACCTTCTTTCCACATTCTCCAACCTCAATAAATACGCATGCATCCCGCATGCAAAAAAAGCAAAATCCAAGCAGGTGCTAAAGCATCCTTTTTTCCAGCTTTCCCGTTGCGTTGGGTATTGGAGCTGCAAAGACTTTGCTCTCCCATCCCTCAGCCCTCAGCTCTCCCCCAGCATCCCTCCATACTGCAGTCTTACCCCAGTGGGGTGTGAGCAAACTCTGTGCCCACGTCACTCGGCCTTTGTTCATAACTCAATCCTGCCAGGCTCTGAACTATTTTTATTGCTCTCCTCTGAATAATTTTCAATCTGTCACTACCTTTCAGGTAATGTGGTGCCCATAATTAAATACTGCAGGCGCTACCGCACCAGAGCCATATGCAGACGGACTATTACCTCCTCGCACTGTGATGTGATGTCTTCAGCCCCAAATCAAATTGGCCTTTTTTGCTGCCATATCTCAAGGCAAACTCATGTCTAATTTACTCCACACTATCATCTCCAGATCTCTTGCAGCATTACTGCTTCTCGGGTTTTTATCACTGATTGAATATCTGGGTTTTAGATTATTTTCCCACAAATGTAGTAGGTTCTATTTTCGATGTTGAATCTCATTTTATTCCTCACTCATTTTTCCAGTCTTCTCAGATTCCTCTACATTATTTTTCTCTCATTTCTGGGCTTTCTAAATCCACACAGCTTAGTTTAGTTTGCACATTGCATCAACAAACCACTCACTTTTTCTTTCAGATCATTAAAATAGCTGGCAAAGAAGCTCCCCATTCAGCAAGTCATTTAAGCACATGCTTATACCCTTCAGGAGCCAATAGGATTCTGCCATGTGATGAAATGCATGCTGGCATGCTCATTAGTTAGATCATAATTACAAAAAATATTGCGTCACCAGTAATACTCGGTGCAGCCTCTTGGTTCAGATCTGTGCCCCTCAGCATCCCCCCCATTGGCCTCCAGGCTGTGGCACCACCGCGAGGACCTGCAGCACTCACACTGTGGGGATGCTCTCCCCATGGAAAGATTCCCAATGCCTTCAAATTTGGGTACAAGGATCAAGAATTTGGCTGCTGTGGGAACTTGCCTGGGATATCCATAGGGAAACAGTACATCCTTTGGGTGATCTGCTCTAAAATAAAAAGGTTTTGGTTCCAGAAAGCTCCACGAGATGATCCAGTGACTATTCTGAACCCCAGTGATGTTTATCTGGGGATGTAGCCCATGTGGGAGGTGCTCCAGAGCTGGTATGCCTTATTCTGCCTTTTTTTCTTTTTTTTTTCTTTTTGTCAGAATGGCTTATTTTGGCTAATTTCCCTAAGCAAACAAGCCTCAGCTGACATTTCTCTCACAATATTTGCTCCTTTTCTTTAATTGGTACAGTAGATCTGTTGCCTTTACTAGAAAACAAACAGGACTGGCTTTCTTTGGGCGCTGTTAACATTTTCCTCCTCATTTTCCTACAGCTCTTCAGTTTTTCATTAAGAAAAGAAAAGAAATTGGCAGTGCTTTAGGAAATTTGTTGGTTAATTCCCTTAGCAGCAGGGAAATCCAGGTTAGTTAGTTTATCTATATGGGCGTATTTGTAGAATGGCTCTGGATCGCCTTATTTGTTGCACGTAGCCTTAAGAAATTCTTGTTTAGATCCTACAGACTGCTGGGAAAACAGGTTTGTGGTAGGAATGCTTGTGAGAAGCCGGTATTAAAAGAGTATTTTTGGAAAATGAAGTGTGCAGATGAGCAGGCTGGCGGGTGGCAAGCTGAGCCTGGTGGGGAGGTGACACACGCGTAGACGGGGAGCAACCCGGCACCAAGGCATGCCCCTTCCAAAACCCAGGAATATAGAGTGATGGGCAGCTCAGGGACTGGGCACATCCTCAGAGAGCCTGTGACAAAAAAGATTTTGGGCTAAAATCCAATGGGTAATTTGCCATGTGTTTTTTTGTTTTTTTCTATTGTTTGTATGCTTTGTTTTATTGAGCTTTCTGACTTCCCTACAAAATTCGTCCTAACAACTTCTTTTATTTTTCTTATTAAGGATAGATCTAGAAAAAAAAAAAAAAGTTCAGCAGCCCAGCCATTTTTGATTCACCCTTAATTTAACTCCCTTCTAATTAATTAATAGGCCTACTGTCTCTCCAGAATGCCCTTTCCCTTTGATACAGGTTTTAAAGCCCTTTTTAAGTTCTTTGGTTAGCTCTACATTCTTCCCCCCTCCTATCCTTATTATTTCCCCTATAATCCCTAACTGAACCAGAGCGTGCTTATTTGATTCCTTCCCCGCCCCCTCCTGCTTTCTAATTTTGAGAACAGCTTTTTTTTTTTTTAATTAAAAAAAAATTAAAGCCTCAGATCTTTGCGTGGTCCCACATGAAGCCGCGTTGGCCGCTCCTCGTTCTCTCCGCTCTTCGTTTCGAGGGGAGCAGCCATCTCTTGCAGCTTAATTACGGCTTCCTGCAGCAGTCCCCCTGCTTCCCCTCCAGTACAGCGCTCGTCACCTGCAGTCTGCTGACTTTTGTTAAATACAGTACGTGGTGTACACCTTCCATCCACCGTGCATGCTGCAGACCATATTGCTCTCCTATTGAATCTTATAATGCATCTCTATGCACAGGTTTTTTGCCTTTTTTTTCTTTTTTTTAATAGCTGCCGCCTCTTGCCATGGTCATATTTCTGGAATTAAGTAAGAAAGGAGTGGGGAACCTCACTCCTTTTATTAGATTCCCTGCTCATTATTTAATTGTTTCCCAGCAAATGCAGATAATAGGCTACCGCTGGTCCAACATTTTGGCACCTTTTTCCAGCTCTCGATCTCAGCAGCTGAAAGCGGGGCCAGAATGTGGGCAGGGGTGAATTTGTGCAGCCCTCTCTTTCTAGAGACTTCTCTGCAGTCCCTGAGTTCCCACAGACACTTGGGACAACTCTCAGAACCCTTCCTGTTTTCCTGCTAATATTGGCACTCCTGGGTGACCATTTTCCAGTAGCTGAATTATTTTCTCCCCTCTACAGATAAATCTGCAAATGTTGATAGCTTGAGCTTCTGGAAGCAACACTCAGTCCTCATGAATCTATTTTAATTAGAATGGCATGGCTCTGTTAACTAAAAGTGGTAGAAATAGCAGCGTGAGGATATTCTGAATGCAGCACAAGGATACTGGGGCCAGGCAGCATCGTGTAACTCTTTGTGAACGCTGAGCCACAACACATTTTACATCCAGTTTGAGGGGGCTGCTTCTATTTTTCTTCTTTTCTATCACCTACTATTACCACCTAAAATCTTATATTTCTCCCCTCTGTGAAACACCCTGACGCCAACCACCCTTTTTACAGCCTGTATTTAAAACCAGCTGCTCTGCAATATCTTCCTCATCCTCAAGCCCATTTCGGCTGCCTCGCAGCCTTGTCACATTTGTTTACATCCACTTGCTTCTGTTTCCCACTTTCAGAGCTTTGCTCCCATTTTCTCAGAGCTGCCACTCCTTCCCCGTGCAATCAGGATGACCCAGGGCCAGCAGGGCTGGGGTTCATCTCCTCATATCATGGCTGTTATTGGAGCTGCTCTCTGCTGCACGCCTGGCTGAGTTTCCTCCCGCCCAGCTCTGTGCTGGCTCTTTGGCATGGATGTGCTCTGCTCACTTACCCTTTGCTGAGGATTTCTGCTGTGTTACAGCACATTTTCTGCCATTCAGGACTGGGTTTTTTCACAATCCTCCACCATGGCTGTGAGTTTTGTCATGTAGTTGGCACTATGTGGGCTGTCCCAGTATTGATTTTTAGTCTACTTGGACTTTTATTTTATTTCACTCCATGTTGGCACCATATGGCAGCTATGGCAACTGAATATATAACCCCATTCACTTTCTGACTCGAGTCCGGCCTGTTGAAGGGCTCCATGCTCTGGATAAATGAATCCATCCATGATTTGGATAAAAATAGTGATTCAAGTAGGACACTGTGGTGGTGAAGTTAAAATAACACCCAATTGGGGTTGAAGTGCCCCTTTTCTGATATAACAAACACACAAGAAAGCAAATATATTTAACAAGCTTTCAGGTGGAGCAGACCTGTAGTATATAATGGGAAAAGCCAATGAATTAGTAAAAAAATACAGCATGTAAAAAATCACAGTGTGTGGAAGTCATGTCAACAGCATACTCGTGTTTATTTTTGTGTTGCTTGATTTGCAAAGCTGGGAGCCCCTCCCAGTTGCCTTATTAGCAGCCAGCTGATAAAGGGCAGAAATAAACGGCTGAGGGAAATACAGGGAAGCATCCCAATGACCCACAGACCTGTGCCAGCCAGGATGCATCATTTATTTGGGAATTTTAAGAAGTTGTGAGTGGTTCCATTCACGCCCTCTCTGTGAATCCAAGTGAAGGTTGCTCATATGCACAGCTCTGGCAGGACTGGGCCCTACGGCTGTTTCTTCTTACGAAGCAGATACTGAGGGAACTAATTTTTCTGATGATTAATCTCAAACACTGCACCTGCAGTGCCTGTTTTCACTTGAATGAGAAGAGATTGATTTATCTGTCTATCTTTCTGTCTGTCTCATTATACATCTCCCGTAGCATCTCAGGACCTCAAAAAATGATGACAAACTTATCTTCCCAATAACCTGATGAGACAGAGAGGTATTATCTCCTCTTGCCAGATGGGGAGACCAAGGCAGGGAAGAGAAAAGTGCTATGCCTGAGGTTATGGGAGAAGCTGTTGACAGAGCCATGCAATGTGAAGAGCTGTCTGGACCACCAGGTCTGTGCCATAAATCCTGAGCCATCCAGATTGCTTTTGGGATCGTCCAGAAAGGACCAGTGAATCCTGTTTCTCACATCCCTGTGCCTACTCCTGGACTAGCAAACCCTGCTCTGGTTCAGCACACTCACACTACCATACTGGTAGCCAACAGGAGCCTGTTCCTCTGGATGCATTTTAGTAATAAAAAAATACTGCCATCAGAGATTTGATAAAAAGAAGTTCCTTGTAGAGCTGTTCTCCTCATATGGTGGCAGCAGAACTCAGTTCAGGCAGGTGAGATTGTGCCATTGCACAGCTGACTGGGCTGAAATCCTACAGCTAATGGGCACAGTGTTTATTAAATTCCCAAGGCATCATCTTTAATTAACCTCTCTGCTGTCCCTGTGCCTAGAAGCAGTTCCTGCCCAGCATCAGGAAAACCATGTTACTGGAGGCCACCAGCTGTCAGAGGTGGCATTGAAGCTGTCTGGGTGCAGGACCTGGCTGGCCATTTCACTCTCAGTACCTGGGGATCCCTGCTGAAAGCATTTTTGGGGTGTATCAGAGAAACTGTCTCTCTACAAGTTAGCTTTTCCATGCACACCAGCCCCATTGCCTCCAGTAGAGCTATGAACATGAAGGATCTCATTTTCCCTATATTCCTTTATGTATATCTACAATGTATTAAAGCCCTGTATCCAGTACAAATAAATTGGGAAGGTTTAGGATGGATATCAGCAAAAAAAAATTCCTCATTGAAAGAGCTGTGAGGCATTCGAACAAGCTGCCCAGGGAAGGAGTTGAGTCACCACCCAATTTAAACCACACAATTTAAAAGATGAGTAGATGTGCTTAGATACATGATTTAGTGATAGACTTGGCAGTTCTAGGTTAATGGTTGGACTTGATGATCTTAAGAGGTCTTTGCCAACCTAAATGACTCCATGAAATACTAATGTGCATGTCCCAGGGCAGGAACACAAAGACTTGGAGCTATGGCAAGAATGACTATGCAGCAGGCCTCTGAGACACAGTGCATGCCTGCAGCGTGGGGCTGTCTGTAGTCTTCCTACAGCCATCATCTATACCCAATGCCCTGGGCAGCCCATTCCATGCCCACCACCCTCTAAGGCAGAGCCTCTCCTTCATTTGTTTTCAGCAATTTCAGTGTTGCAAACTTCAGGGCACCAACTGCTGAATGTGGTATTTAGTGCAGAACCATGACCTAGCCCTACCTGAGGTACTTATCTTTCCTTTGCCTTAGTTCAGAAACCTCCATATGATGAAGAACGTCAGGTACCAAGGCTGGAAATCAGTATCTATCTCCAGTGTGGCATGCAAAAATCTTTGCATCTCTCCTTTCCCACTGGATTCCTATGTCCCACAAGCTCTGGATCACTTGGACATAATGACCAGAATCCAAGACACTCCAGGCAGAGGCTAGTCTTTGTTCATGAGTCCTGCCCTACTTTCCTTCAGTTTACTCAAGTTTTGACCAGTAAAAGTTGCTGTTTCTGATGACTTACTTAAGAAAGTACTTGTCTGTCTTTGTATTAGCTACCCCAAACATGTGTCTTCCTGCATAGTGTATGGCAAGACACTGGGAGGCCTGATGGGTTAATGGAGGTATCCATTATCTCATCCAGAAATTCTGGGAGTAAAGATGAACTTGTGTCTCACTCGAACACCAAATCAAATCATATCAAGCACTACAACTGGATCTCGTTGTGAGAGTTGCTTCAGGCACCAATTAGAAGCCTATTACCTATACTTGGCATAAACATATTTCCTTAAAAAGTTTATACCAGGTGCTAGAACCATTGTTTTCAAGCTCTGAGGAAATAATAAGGAATAGGTATGTGAGACTTAACCCTACATGAATGTAAATGCTGGATAACAGTACAGTGATTCAGCATGCTCCCCAGTGTTAGTCATGGTCTAGACTCTATGTAAGAGAATTGGCGCCAGCATTGCTCTTCCGTTGCCCGACACTTTTGTCTGACACCTCTCCATCTTAAAGACCCAAAGCTTTTTTTGTAAAAGCACCCACATCTCCTGAATCTTGAAATATCTGAGGACAAACTGCTTCTGATATGAATGCTTTCTCTTTTGGCATAGAAGAAGCAGAAGAGTTGGCTGTTGAGTTGGAGGTTTGTGGTGTCAAGAATCAGAGGTGCAAAAGAAACAGAACTAAAGCTCAGACATTTCATCCTTATTGATTTCTGCAAGGTTCTGAAATTGTAAAGACATCAGGAAACAACTTCCATCCAGAAGGACAGTGTCTGTGAGGGAGATTGGAGGCTTCTTATCCTAGAGCAGAGCTAAAAGAACTTTGTGTTTTCCTTCATAAAACACAGATTTTTGCAATTGCTTCCCCTTTGTAAGAGGAAGAAGTGGGAAGGCACTCTCAGAAATAGAAGACTCAAGCTATGTATGCATCATCTCATTCATCACCTGAGATGCAATCCTGAACAAGAGCTAATAGAGGTGGGAGCTGGTACTGAAAAGACTCTTCCTAGGTCTGGGTCTTGCAGACAAAGAGAAAGAAATGTATGTCAATATGGACAATCTCCATGAAGAATCAGTTAAAATTTGTTCTTAAACTGAACAAGAAAAGCTCCCAGTATGAACTGCATTACCTTTATTTGGTAACAAAGTTTTGTACAGAGAACTCAGTTCTTCATCTGTTTATACACAACCTGGCTTTCTGAGGAATCACCCACTCCCATGAACTCCTATACTCCTATTTTCTGCCTGAAGCATCTCTTAGAAATGCCCTCAATGGGAGAGAACCATGAAAAGGTCTATCAGAATATAGGAGCTTAAATTATTTGAGGTATGTTTAAAAAAAACACTGCATGTCCTGTTGAGTTTATATTCAAGCTTATGAAAATCAAATTTATAGCACAGCAAATAGCAGTGTTCCTGTAGAAGCAACTATTTTAGTCAGAAATACTGGACAATTAATCAGTGAGAAAAAGTCTTTCTCAAGACTATGTCAAGACGTTTGTTTCATTCCTCTTTCAGGAGCACTTTAAATCAAGAGGTCAATCAGATCACTGGCATTTTCCTGGTACGGAACCACTTTCGGTAAGAGGAAAATTGGGTACCTGCAGCATTTAGGAGAAGAGTCTGCATACCTTCTGGAGGTGTTCCCAAAAACCTTAATCAAATGAGGCCTTTCATACAAACCTGTGGCTTACAGAGTCTAAAAAATCTGAAAGAATTGCTGGAAACTGACTTATTTTGAAGATTTGAAGAGCATCTCAGAACAGTACCAGCAGCTCCAGAGCACATTTCAGTGCTCTAAGCTACAGACACATTATACCCGAGGTACTACTGATCTCTATCTGGATGCCTTTCTTTAGTTATCTGGCAAAAAAACAAACAAACAAACAAACAAAATCAAACAATCAACAACAAAAACAAACCAAAACAAAAAACATCAGCAGGATGAATCTGCCATGAGATCACACTCCTCCCTAACAGCTTTCTACTTATGAAAAGTGTCTGGAGAATGTTCCGTCCATTGTGTTTCAATACACAGATGACACTCTTCATGATTTCTCACATAGACAAGACCTGTTCTTGATTTCTATGGGGCAGGTAACAATACTGTCTATCCAAACACCAACTTTTTTGCTGTTCAAGCAGTGTAACCATCTGCCTTCTTGACTACAGCCATGAAAAATCAGCTTCCTATCCAGTTAAACACAATTTTTATTAAGAACAGTTGTCATCTAGAACTAAATCCCGTAGCTGTGAAGTATAAAAGAGGCTTTCTGACTGACTTTCCTTGAACTGTGGCAGCTTAAGCCTTGTTGCCATTGCTGAAGCTCATCAGGAAATCATTTGAAGGGCTCAAAGGTTAAGAATCTGTGTTTTCATCTGGACACAAAGGTGAAAGATCAGATGGCTGATCTCAGCTACTTGTGTTTTGTCTTTTTATTATCATCTTCAAATGAATCACGGAGCTGTTCATTCAGTTTCATGAGGACAGGGCTTTCTTAGACATATCCAAGATTCTTTACAGGCTTTTTGAGGGAGATGAAAGATCTTTCCTGAAGAGAAATGGCCGGAGCTGGTGATACTCTGTTATTTCTATCACAGTAATAGTTTTGGAGAGCTCTGAAATGAGACAGGTAGGTTTTGTACTAATGTGTAATAAAAAAATTGAGCTCTGTTCTTATGATCAGAAAAAAAAGGCAACAGGTGTATAAAAATAAGCAGATTAAAGTAAAAAAAAAAAAAAAAAAGAAAAATGGTGAAAAAATATAAAAACCAACAGGGAAGTAAAGCCCACGTGGCAATCGAGAGCTTTGATGGGAGAAACCAAGTCCTCGGTTTAGACTTTGAATACAAAGTTTTATCATAGAATCATAGAACTATTTGAATTGGAAGGGACCTTCCAAGGCCATATATCCATCCCCCTGCAACGAATGGGAACGTTACAGCTACACCAGGTTGCTCAGAGCCCCATTCAACCTGATAGCCCCAGCCATGGAAAAGTAGAGATAAAGATCATTATCAGAACTGACTACAAAATCAAGGTATATCTGCATGCTGGTGCCTACGATTAAATAATACCATGCAGCAAGTCATGCATCAGACAAAGAACAAGGAGGTGTTTTATTGCTGCCAGATTTTGTCACCATGTCTTGTTATTTTAAGCTGTGGGCAAAGATGCTTAGTTACCCCAATAAAGTGTTGTGGCACGTTCACATTGCTCTGTTGAAAAGAGCAGAAGACCCCATGAAGATGACTCAGACCCAGAAAACACCGGAATCTCAAAATTCCTTTTGTGGTCCCACTTGGGTGTGCAAGGCATAACTTTCTGAAGACAAAACAAAATTACCCTGAGAAAAACAGCCCAGAGACTCCAGTGCCACCTCTGTCACCAGCCCCAGGTGGCCAAGACTGCCTCTTCTCACAGGCAGGCACATGGCACGGCCTGAGCCTGCTCCGGTGGATGAGCCTTAATGCATCAGGTTGTGCTGCAGTTTACTTAATTATACACGAGGAGCTTCTTTAGGAAAGACAGCATTGCTGTCTGGGGGCTGAGGGCTGGCAATGCTGACTGCACTGGAATTAAGCCCAGGGGACTGGATGGAAGGAAGATATTTGAAACTCTAAGATCTACCAAACCTAGAGAGCTCGGTTTTCTATTCTGAAATTCAGTGGTAATGGGGGAATTAGGAGGAAAGAACCCACATGGGAGTATATAGGTAACCAAAGCCTAATCCCAAGCACAGCTCCATCTCCCCTGCCTTTAGCCATGTAGGCACAAGGCACCTGGAGGCTCACAGGGCTCTCGGGTGCTTTCTTTACACATCACTTTAGACATAAAACCTGCTCACGCTCTGCTTCTTTTGTTGGGTACAGATTTGTCTGAGCCTTACGGGATAAGTGCAAGGCTGCTCCTTGGGGACCCGCAGTGGCTGCACAGAGAGGGGCACAGAGTCCTGGCATCGGGATGGCAGCACACTGCTCAACACATGGAAAGCAGTTGTTACCCACCGAGGTACATCTCCTGTGGTGGAAGAAGTTAAAACACACCTGATGAACACCAGGGCATCCTGAGCTCTCACTTCTAATATGGCAGGGAAGATTTTTTATTTTTACCATTTGAGAAACACTGCCATATTGGAATCTTTTCTTTCTTCCTTCATTAACGTCTGTGCCACCTCGAGGGTTGTAATAATTCCTCACTGGTTGCTCCTCCAGAATTTGCTTTAAGAAAACTTCAGCCAGTTTTGAATGCGGCTGCGAGGTTAACTAGAAATATAAAATGTCACGGGCATGCTGGATACATATCCCTTCTGCTTCCCTGCCATTAAGCCAGCTTTCATAAAGTTTGAAACTGATATTAATATTTAGCTTTTAACTCACAAGATCCTTCATGGTCTCAGCTCTGCTTAATTAGCTGACATTTAGCTCCCTCTATTCCATGGCACACACCTAGGAGTCCTTGGGTACCCGTTTATTAACATTCCCTAAAGTAGATTGAAGCAGGCGGTTACCAGAACCTTTATCAATTGCTCCCGAAGGCTATGGAATTTATTGCTGAATGCCATTAAGCCAACCAGGTCGGTAAATATGTTGAAAGGCACGGAGACACCCGTGCGTTCCAGCACTCCTTGGCTGCTTTAAATGAGCTCTGTGAATTGGTCGCTCTCTTTCTCTTCCTCCTGCAAGCAGCCTTGTTGAGGTGCTCCTGCAGAAAGACTCTGCATTAACCTGAGTTGCATTAAGCACAGTTCTGCTGTTAATCAACGCTCTGACAGCACTACGTGCTGCTGCAGCACATGTATGTCTGCGTGGAAGGCGTTAGTGTAGCAACTCCACCTAATGCTTGCTTGCAAACCTGCCGTACTCTTTGCTCACCAAGAGCTTTCTTCTTTTTCATACTTGGCATGCAGCCTCAGAAATCCCCCGATATACTGGGGTTAGAAGTACGTCATGCCTATGGTAGCACAGCAAGAGCATCACTTATGCTCCCTGCTGCCACCCCCATCCCCAGGTGGCACAGGTTCCCCCAGACCCAGAGCTCATCCCCACTGCCAGCACTACAAGCACGGGCAGCGTGCAGAGGCTGACATCATGTGGGATAGCGCACAACTCCAGAACCGCAATGCCAATTACCTACTTAAGCCTCCATAACAAAGTATGCAGTACATGGATGTGTACGCTGTAATTACGAGGTATTCCTCGCTGTTCCCGCTGGAAGAGCCATTAATAGTGTTTCATTAAAGGCATATCTGGCTCTCCTCATGTTGAGTAAACTTAATATGCATTAGGAGTACCATACAAGTCAATGTTTTGTTCATAAAATTCTAACATGATTGTTCTCTGTGTCAATGAAACAGTGACAAGCAATATGCTTTTTCTAAAAAATGTATTTTGATGAAGCTATCACAGCATGAGCAAATGTCAGACCACAAAGACAAACACAAACAGAAAATGCGACTAGTTTGCAATAAACCTTGGTTTAGGGTTTATTTAGTAAATAAAACGTTGGTCTTTCCCTTTGAGGATCTTGCTTCATCCACTTTCTGCTCCTCAGTGGACCCAATGCATTCAGCATAGGAGTAATTTCAAATGAAATCTGGGACCAGATTGCCACTTGTTTGGCATATTTGGCACAAAAGGGGGAAAAAAGCATTTTAAACAAAATGCACAAACAGCCATCATGAACCCTTGTCTCCCCAAGTCAAGCATAACAGCTCAATACCAAGTGAACACGTTGGGCAAGGGTCTGGCCCTGCTGTCTTACAAACAACCTTATGTTGCTGTTGCATTGATAAAAGGCTAGATTGTGCCTTTGGTGCCACTCTGACATTCTCTGAGCTCATCAGAGCAAACTGAGATAAACAGGGGAGCAAAGACAGGGGCAGGAGTAGGGACATGTTTCTTTACTTCCATATAGATCTGAGTTGCTCAGCTCTTGGAGGATACTGAGGAGACAAGGTGTATAAAGATCACGATAGATGGGATCCCAAGCAGTTCATGTCTTGTAGCATTTTGTACCATATCATGTCACATCGCTGCATCGTTTACCCATTCTGCTAATTCACAAAAGACAACGTGCATGAATCCTCTTTGAGACATGCACTTCTCACTGAACCTTCACAAAGGACCTCATGAAATTTATTCCTCAGTATTTGTTTCAATGAGGCAATAAGGAAACAAGCCAAACGTTACCCTGTCATTATAGAAAGACTCAACCCACAGTACCTCCAGCACATGGATGTGTGCACTCAACATGGCACCGGGGGACTGGGTGCTCAGTGAAACAACACAACCAGGTGCTCAGGAGCTCTTCTGTATCATGACTGATAAATTCTGAGGGCATATCTAACAAAGTATAAAGGCAGCACTAAAATTTAAATAGTCAGATAAAAAAACTCCAACATATCCGTCTGAAATAATTTACCAGTCATTACAGAGAACATCAAAAGAGAAAAACAAAACTAAGAAGGAACACAATAAATGAGAAACAAAGGAAGAAAGTAAGAGGGGGAAAAAAAAAGAAGAAAAGAATACAAAAGGAAAAGAAAAAAAATGCTCACAATTGCTCTCTGTTGCTGTCCTGGTCTGTTTATTTTGGTCGCTGGATAATGTTTGATTGCTCTAATGATGCTGTTGGCCTGGATAATCAATTGTCTTTGTTGCTTCTATGAGTTTTTCATGTTGAATAGTAAAAAGATGATACTAGAGAGAGGGGAAATATTTTTAAATTTGGAGAAAAAATGTAATTAAAAATAAGATGATTGCAATATCCTGAAAATTAGCTCGGCTTTGCAATCTCTTTGTGGATTCCCAGCACCTGCATTCCCTTTACACGATCTCATGACATATGTTTTTATAAACAAACTTTAGGTTAAATCCAGCTGTTCTGCCCACTCACAAAATCAACAGATACCACAGAGTGGAATCCACAGCTTTCAATTTTGTTTTACATGAAAGCGTGGATCAGAAACATTTTTCTGATTTCAAGATTTAAATGGGGTCAAATGAAGTTTTAGGTTTTCTCCTTTTGGGTGAGTTTAATGTCAGCAGTGAAGTCCCCACCTCGGTATAAATTGGGCATTCAAGCCCCATGCACTGTGGCAGGAGTTAAAATATTTAAAGCTACTTTAAAAGTCACTGTTCACAGATACTGAAGAGATGCTTTGAATCAGAGTAAGTGTGAAGACACGGAAGGTGTTCCCACTTTGCATGGCATCGTGCCCTGTGGTTCCCAGCCTACAGTTATTGAAGTATTGGGCAAAACTGGTCTGTGGGTAGGAAGGGGCAGAAATAATCCACAGCAGGGAAAATCTTCAGAGTCCTTTCAGGCGTACACAGCAATGGCCAACAAGTCCTTGTGTGACAAACATAGGGATGCTCTAAATCAGTACTGCCTCGGTGAAGATGTAACTCATGCAGATTGACAGGCAGTATTCTTGTTTGAAAATTTA
This sequence comes from Tetrao urogallus, assembly GCF_951394365.1. Taxonomy (NCBI): domain Eukaryota; kingdom Metazoa; phylum Chordata; class Aves; order Galliformes; family Phasianidae; genus Tetrao; species Tetrao urogallus. The sequence continues at coordinate 43,677,911 of NC_136820.1, read as the reverse complement.
ATTTTACAGGTGTTGTAAAATTCTATATATAAAATTTCCAATGTGTGGCATACATTAAGAGATTTCAAACTCATGTTGTGTTTATTCTATTGTGCAGCCTATTGTTTTACATTCTTCAGTGGTTACTAAATCTGCAGGAAAGGTGACATAAACCAATTTAGAAAATATATTTTGACTACAAATCTTACTTTTCCTCTGAACATTTTTACCAGCCCAGCTTTGCATGACTGTTCCTCAGTAGCTCCAAGACCCAGTTCAGAAGTTTGAATCTTTTCAAATGGTATTTTTGCAGAGCCTGCAGCCCTTAATCTCATATTTTGCCTTCTACAGACACGGATACACTCCGAATTGAGCCACAGCTCTGCAGCAATTTGTGAGCTCATGTTTTATACTAATTAATAAATATTTCGGACCAAAAATGCCCACCCCAATGATGAAAAGGCAGAACCCCTTTCAGAAATATGCTCCTTTTTTTTTTTTTTTTTTTTTTTTACATTTCTTCAGCAACAAAACTCTAATTTAAAAAAGTTATCATTCCAGTCCTGCTCAGGTTCAGTGAATGCTTATATTGGGTTCGGTTGTACTTTGATATGGAAATTGTAAAGGAATGGCTTGTTTAAAGGAAACTGCACACATGCCTCTAAGTTACCTCACCTTTAAAAGGATAAATATTTGGAAAGTTTCCCATCCTCATCTCCACTGCAGCAATATATAATTAGCAGCTCTCAGCTATAAACTCTTTTCTGGGACAGAAGTACACACAAAGTGATAATATGCTTAAAGAAATGAACGAACCCAAGCAAATAAGAGGCTTACTGAGACCGGGCGTCAGATTTAGGGGCTCTGGTTCTGCTACAATCAGATGCTGTAAAAATTGACACAACTGAGACAAAAACCTTATGGTTAAAAATCCCCTGACCACAGAAATAAGGCCGATGGGCTTCCCTGTTAAACTTCACATTCTCTCCAGATTTCATTCAAAATATTTTACTAGAATGTTGCTTAAAGTGACAAAAATAAGATGGGGAAATGCATGCACTTTTATAGACAGAAGTGGAAAGTACAGGAGGTTTTACAGGAAAAAAACAATAAGTGGTTACATAAGAAAACAAATCTTGTTGCCATCTTACTTTGCTCTGCAAAATGAGCAGCTGATCCCTTCTGGGCCCTGGTTGAGCAGCGGGCATATGGGTATCTAAGGAAGGAAGAGTTGTATCTGATTAAGCGGTATCCTGAGCAGCAGCACCAAGCTACCTTCTGTTAACAAAAATATATATTCTTTAATTAGAAAAACACAAGTTTTTTTTCTGGAGGCAACAACATCATTGCAAGTATTCAGTTAAAAATAAAAGCGCATAAAAATGCTTTTGCCTGATAAATCAGTGCTGAATGTGAGCCATAGCCATGACACTGTGACATCAAGTCAGGATTTTCTTAAACGTACTCTTTGAAATAGAGTAAGGTGAATTTTTTAAAATATGGAAATAAATAAATCCATTTTTAACCCCTTTCCTAAAATGTATGGAATATTTTGGAGTTTGACTCTTCACTCAGGGGCACTGGCCATAACCTGCCATAACCATAACCATAACCATAACCCCACATGAAGTGTTGTTCTCTTTTGCAAAACTCTTAAAACCCTACAAAGTAAGCCCAGTTCTTTCTACCACCAAAAGGGAGCTGCACAGTGCCACGGTCCCATCACCAGAATGTGGCCAAGGAGCCACCAAGGGGTTCCCAACCCCACTGCTGCTGCCCCTTGACTTGGCCATGGCTAGGCCCCAAGCACATTGTGACCGTGGAAACATAACTGTGCTCACAAACACACAAAGCACCCTGCATCTCTCCCGTGGGGCACAGGTTTGGCTCACATTCATGTTTCTGTGTCATTTTCCCATCATGTTGCTACACTTAAAATCTATTTTTTAAAATAAAACTTGAGGTTTTCAAACAAGAAGCCTTACAGCCCAGTTGTTTCATAAAAGCCGCCAACATGGAGCTTTAGACGCTGGCAGCGCTCTCCGAAACCATCTCCACCAGCTCCTATCGCAGGGCAGGGGTCCCTAGCATAATCTCCCTATGAACTGCTCTCATTCTGAGCAGCACAGTGAGAAAAACGTGACAAAATGTGTAATTCCAGAGCCTTTCGGCCGCTCTAAATCACAGCTTCGCCCCCCATACACTCCCTTTCTTTTCCATAATCGTGCAGATGGCATTAAGGTAAATGGTGGCTGGTTTAATGGCAGTTTAATATTCTGCACATACACATAGCAGACATTTTAGCTGCTTTTAATTGATGTAGCTCTGAGCTTTGTTAAGCTCTCCAGGAGAGTGGTTCTTGCTGGGAATGAGCCTCCTGGAAAGTATCACTTTGCAAAACACAATAGTTTGGGTGGTAATTGTGCAGAAAGAGACTTCTATATTTCCTTGCGGCTGAATGAGAGCGTTTTGTTTCACTTTTGTATAACCCAGCCTTGGGTGCCCAAATCATATTCAAACTTTCCAAACAGCTACATAAAGAAATACACGGGTTGTCACTTGTTGGATAAAATGGGGACTGGAAAATTTCAGTCCGGCAGCATATTTTTATAGATGCAAACATAGTAAAAAATAATAATAATAAAAAATAAAGAGGTAGCAGAAGTGCTGGTGTTACTTACACAGCTTTAAGACCCCTTCCAACTCAACATGTTCTACAATTCTATGATTCTATGATTCTTTCAGTGCTCCTGGGTGATGAAGTACTAAATCATTTTCCGTGTGTAAATCAGTCAGCCATGGCCTGCACATCAGCACGAGGCTTTGCTGGTGCTTGGCCCTCCTGTGGGTTGGCCCCATGGCCGGGCAGGGCTCACAGCCACCAGGCACAGAGGCACTCAGAGCCAGGACAGCACCAGGAATGCCATTTAGACTAATTTTAAATAAGCAATGGAAATTTGAGGGGTGAAGGATGAAAACAAAGCTCAATTATTCCATTGGTCCAAGTGGCCTCACGCTTTCTGTCCCAGGGAGAAATAAAGGCAATCTCCTCGATAATGAACTTTTTGGTTTTTGAGCTGGGAAGGAGCACGGCGGATCTGAAGGTGTGTCTCAGCAGGTGCTGCCTGCCCGTCTGGCACGCAGACTTTTTGCTTGATCAAAGAATACATGACAGAAAACGGATCCCTGCTTGTAAATATCAAACGATTTGATCTTTCTAAAAGACTTTATTGAAGTTTGCTGCTTTTTAATGAAACACGAAGCATCCACCTATGCCTGCCATACAGAAAAGTCTGGGAGGATGTTAGAATAAAACAAGCGCTACCCATGACTTATGGATAAGGGTTTCTCCTCATACATGCATACGGCTTCCAAGGAAACTGCATCCCTCATTATTTTCCTATCGCACAGCATAAAGAGGATTTGATTACGGCAATATTAATAACTCCGCAATGGGCACAAGAAATAAGCCATGCTCACCTACGCAGCCTCTTAAAGCAAATTAAAAGCATCACAAGGAAATGAATACATCATACATCGCTGACTTTTTTTTTTTCCCTTGCATTATGGTGAAATCCACAGCATCAAAATCTGCGACTGGCCCGCGGAGGGGTTTTATCCACGATTCCTGTCGCTTAGTATGATAATTCACCAAAAAAAAGTTTCAGATGGCATTCTGGCCGAGCGCGCGGAGCTCTGAATCAAAGGAACCAATAATTTACAGCCAGGCGATAAGAGAGCGATATTGCTTTCATAGGACGTATTAATGAAAATTGCCATTGTGAGGCAGATAAGGCTTAATAACAGCGCTCTCATTGTGCTCTGCGAGCCGGGCGCGCTATGCGGTGGATGCGGAGCTCGGTGCTGGCGCTCGGCCCGACGCCACTCCCAGTGCCACCAGAGCCCCAGTTTGCTTTCCCTGGCAAAGCCTGAGCAGGCGTTGCTGCTCCGCCAGGTATCCCTGCTCCCGAGCACACAGCGCTCCTGCTGCCTTGCTTATCGTGCAGTTTAATACTTCTATTTTCACTCCAGGTATCGGTTTAAAAAAAAATGGCTCTGACTTTTTAGAGCCTGTTTATCCCCCAGTATTTTGTAAATGGGCAATGGGATGGCATGGGAAGGGATCTTTAATTTCTTGCCCTTGTTTAATTTTCCTGGGTGTCTCGGCGTTCCTGTTCTGCAAGCATTGCACCACTGAGGGCTTGCGCTACTCAATGGCCATGCATCCATCTGTGCCCATGGCCCAGGGAAGGAATGAAGCTGCTCGTACGAGTGCAGTCTGAAGGAACTGGCCCATGGTGTGAGCACGGCCAGAAGGGAACCAGGCTTTAAACCCAAAATGGGACTTCAAAGGGGAAAAGAAGCTTTCAAGCAGCACATCCGTGAAAAATAAATCGGGAAGGAAAAAAAAAATTCAGAAAGTGTGATCTATGATATCATTATTTGGTGCGCATCCTTAGCGAGCACTTTTGTAGCATTACCAAAGATGCATAAAAGTGCAATTTGTTCCCCAAAGCAGTAACAGTGTGGCCAAGGGAAAGGCTCTACCTTGCTCTGCTCTCAGAAAATGCTCACCCACAGATGGTGAGCACTGCCACACACACATCTGCGTTTCGCCTACAAAGTTTTGCTCCCAGGAATGGTGCGTCCATGTTGGACTGCGTGTCCGCTGCTCAGCAAGCAGGGAGCTGCTCCATAAGGACACACAGGACAAATGAGAGACGTTTTTAAAGCATGAAAACTGTCCTGAAAAGTGCATTTTCTACAGATATATGCAGATTCCAATGGTAACTCGGTGTCCTTGAAGAGCTTTCCAGCACTCTGGGCTATGCTGTTCCAATAAGCACTACAAATGCTCTGGTGCTTCAAAGTGCTCCAACTCATTTCTATGAGTGCCGTCTTTGAGCTCGTTTGTGGGCCACATTTATCACATCACCAACAATTATCACAGCCCTTAAATGCCCCAAAAACACACACCAATATTTACAGGAATTGATTCTGGGATCAATACGTCCGTGAATACTCTATCACTAAAGGCAGCACGTTGAGAAGGGGTAATGCAACTTCATTTATAGCCTGAAAGCACTTTTAGTAGCTTAAGCGACGTGCTTCCAGATTGAGGACTGAACGTAAGAGTTACAAACAAAACCACAACGAAAGACTAAAGCCAAGGGCAACAAACAGTGGAATGAGAGAAGCACTGTAAGAAGCTGAAATTAATTTCTGACAGCGTTCGTCAAGTCTGCCAGCATTTAAAAGAGGCCTTGCTCATCTGGATGCTGCACTTTACGGCAATTTCTGAACCCATTCGCCCTACAGCTCAGGCAGAGCAGCACTGAGTGTGAGTCTGCACCACTGTGCTCCTCTGCTCACAGCTCTGCAACAAACCAGGAGGATCATCCCCAGCCCTCTGCTGCTTTCATTCCTGGCTTTGCAACAACGGCACAGACACACAGGGAGCGACGCTCACACTGCACCAGGAGGTAAAAAACACCGCGTTCTCTGCAATGCTAAAATTACACTGCATTAATATGCACGAAAACAATTAAGAATGGCAGTTAAACCTTCAGAAAGGGCCGTTTCTTAAAAGTCGTGTCGTGTCATTGCTTATTCACAACAGAACTCCTCCGGAGCGCTTTGCTGCACCAAAGCAGTACGCTGGGTTTGGGAAAAAAAAAAAAAAAAGCCACGCTGCAGAGAGAGCACATGTTACATCAGACACAGTACCTGGTTTTTCACCGCACAGCTTGTCAGCTAGATAGTCTGCCTCTGGGGCGATAAGTGGGGATGGTGCGTCTTCAGGCTCCTCGAGCAGACTTTCACCCTGCGAGAAGGAGAAAAGGAGGATGCTCACACTGGGGTTGTGTTTTGTGTGTGTGTTTTTTCTTTTTTTTTGGGGGGGGGGGTGGGGGGGAGAGAGAGAGAGAGAGAGAAAGAGGAGCCCAACAGAGTGCAGAGCATCACTTCAATGGGACTTCAAGACCACCACAATACATGGGGGGGGGGGGGGGGGGGTCCCTTCCACCCGGCTGGGCACCCCCTGTTCACATCTGCAGTGCAAACGGTGGCTGCTCCTGGCACAGCCCTGCCTGCATCCCAGCACCATGCCAGTCTGGGGGATGCACAGGGAGCGGCACAGCTCCTTTTGGGGACCCCTGAGGAAGGCTGCTTGTGTGCTAAGAGGGAACCCAGCAAAAACAAAAACAAAAACAAAAAAAAACCCCACAAAATAACAGGGTAAAATGAAATGGGCCATACAGAATTCATGCTCAGAACAAACGCAAGGCCCTGAGGGACCACGCTGCGTTTTTCCAGGACAAACAAAAGCACTCCAGGCCGGAGGGCAGCGGGATTGTGGCCACACTACCGTGGCTGAGCCCACATCAACCCAGGGCCGCATCCCGTGCCGTCCTGCAGCCAACAGCACAGCAATCCCATCACAAACCCATCTGTGCTGGGGGGGGGAAGGGGAGGAGGGTGCAGAGCACCCTCACCCGGGGCAGAAACGGCTGAGAAAATCGGTCTGCACACAGCATGGCCTTGGGAAAAAAAAACATGACATTCCTCTCTCCTCCCATAACAGGTCCATAAATATTTGAAACTGCTTCAGCAGTAATTTGGGGTTTGGGCCAATGCTGATTCCCTGATTTCCTATACATAAATCAACAGAGATATTTGCTGGGCAGCGCTGAGTTGCATTTAATCGCGGATAAAAATGCCCCTGGTAAAATGTAGTTCAGAACAGTTTAGGAAATTTGTAACGTGTAAACTGCGAGCAGCTGGCATAATCCACGGCTACTTCTGCGGTGACGTGCCTTTTGTAAATGCTTTATTCATATTTATGAAGCACTAAATAGATCCGAGCACGTCTCTAAACAACGTTATAAAGCATCTGACAAAACGCAGTGTTATCTCGGAGCGCTCAGCTTGTTCCTGCAAGCAGTCAACACGGCAGAGGTTAAAATATGGCAAGAATTCCAAACAATGCCCGATCCGCACGGGCTCCATCGGGATGTTACTACTGCACAGTTTTCACTTTAAAGCAAAGGTTACTCGTTGCTTCCCTCGGCTTACCGCAGGCTGCAAAGGTTTGGAAGCGTCACATTACACTCTGAGCGTTTTAAGGCTGCCCAGGTTTTCTCTCTCCGCCTGGCAATGCTCGCCGGTGGGAGGCTCCGCTCGCGGCCGGCCGTCCTCTGTCCAGCACAGCGCTCCCAACCGCTGTGCTACGCTGCTCTTTGCAGAGGAACCTAGTGGAGGCGAAGATTGTTTTTTACCCCCTTCCTTCCATCTCCCGTACCCTACAGCCAGCACCCAGCCAGCCAGGCGTCGCCGACAGCCGGACCCAGCGCCCGCGTCCCGGCGTTGCGTCCCGCGACAGCCACGTTACATTACAGCCGTCATTGGCGAGGGGCTGCGGGCCGGGGCTGCTCCACCTGCGGCCGTGCGCTGAGCCACGCGCCCGCTGCTCGACGGCGAGGCGGTGGGATCCCGGCCTTTGGGTCGCTCCGTCGTTTGGATGCAGCTGTTTAATACCTCCCGAGGGTTTTGCGGCGAAAATAATAGCTCCCCCAAGCTAACTTCTCTCCCAGGTTCTACTATTTCAGCTTTATTCCCGAACAGCTGCTCCGTGTCTTTGTCCGCATCCCGGCTCGGATCCGGCTTTCCCGACAAAACCGGACTCCCCGACCAAGCCGAGGGTCAAAGAGCGGCTCCCGCCCCCGGTACCGGAGCCGCCCCGGCCCGGCCCGCCCGGTGCCGCCGGTCAAGGTGCGGATCGCCGCGCTCCGGGTGCCCCGCGGAGGGGGCGGACCGGCCGCCAAGTGCACGGCGCGCCCGGCCCCCTCGCCACCCTCTGCTGATCAAAGCAGGAAGTTTTCATGACAACCGCAGTCAAAGGGCCTGCATTGCGAATGAACTCGATTTCGGCGATGTTGATATATCCCGGCTCCATTGTCTCTTTTCAGACACAGTATGAACCCTTCCGGTCTCAATGATTACATTACAGAAGCACTTTCACATGTGTGCTTCGTAGGCACAAAGGGTTTCCTTGCTTCACCACCATCTGGTCACAAATCAGATAAATAAAGGCAGGAGAATTAAAATTAAAGCTTAGGGTTTTTTTTTCTTCTTCTTCTTCTCCTCTCTTCGTCTTCTTCTTGAAGCATTATGAAACCCCTCTCTCCCCCCGTCCCATTCGGGATGTGGAGGCGGCTTCTTAGGAGAGCTGGGAAAAGAGAAAAAAAAAGGCTGTGAAGCAAATAGAAGCAAATAGAAGTGGGGGAAAAAGAAAGAAAAAAAAAAAAGAGAAGGAAAAGAAACAAAAAAGGTGAAAAAGAGGAAAGAAAGAGAAACAGGAAAATAAAGGAAGGAAAGGAGGAAGGAAGGGAGAAAGGGAGAAAGAAAAATAAAGGAAAGAAGGAAGGAAGGAAGGAAGGAAGGAAGGAAGGAAGGAAGGAAGGAAGGAAGGAAGGAAGGAAGGAAGGAAGGAAGGAAGGAAGGAAGGAAGGAAGGAAGGAAGGAAGGAAGGAAGGAAGGGATAGAAAGAAAGGGAAAGGGAAAGGGAAAGGGAAAGGGAAAGGGAAAGGGAAAGGGAAAGGGAAAGGGAAAGGGAAAGGGAAAGGGAAAGAAAGAAAGAAAGAAAGAAAGAAAGAAAGAAAGAAAGAAAGAAAGAAAGAAAGAAAGAAAGAAAGAAAGAAAGAAAGAAAGAAAGAAAGAAAGAAAGAAAGAAAGAAAGAAAGAAAGAAAGAAAGAAAGAAAGAAAGAAAGAAAGAAAGGAAGAAAGAAAGAAAGAAAGAAGGAAAACTGTAAAAAGGAAAGAAAACAGTAAAAAGGAAAGAAAAAAGAAAAAAGGAGGATAAAAGGAAAAGAGTAAGAGAAAGAGAATAATGTTTATGATTCTATGATTTTGTAAAAAAAGGAGGAAAAAAGAGAAGGAAGGAAGGGAGGGAGGAAGGAAGAAAGAGAGGAAGGAAAAGGAAGAATTTTAAAAAAAGGAAGAAATAAGAGAAAAAAAAGAGACAGAGAGAGAAAGAAAATAGAAGGAAAATGGAGACAAGAAGAAAAGTAAAAAGGAAAGAAAAAATTAGAAAAAAAAAAGGAAGCAAACAAACAAAAGAATATTTCAGCCTTTCACTCCCAAATCCATTTGTAGGGCAGCGTAACCTATTTTCCAGCAAAGATCCCACAAACCACATTTTGCTATTAAAAGTCTGTTTCATCCGCTGGGAAGCAAACACTTTGTGCAGCCAAACACCACATCCCCCTACGAGGAGGGCCGGGTGCTGCGGGTGGGAGCTGTGCTGCAAGTTGTGCTGCAATTTGTGCTGCGAACCGCGCTGCGCCGTCCGGCCGCTGCGGGAATGGATGGGGCCGGCGCCCCAACGGGGTGTGAGTTTAGCAAGTGAGAGCCCCGGCAAAAGCAGGAGGAAGGCTGTGCAGCCCTTACGACAGAAGGTGAGACTCAACCTCACAATCTAATTTCAGCCCTGGCATCACTTCTATTGAGGTCAGTGTTGCTCCGGGAGGGATTTTTTTTTTTTCCTTTGCAATCTGATTGCTGTAGCGATGCGTTGCACTAAATTTAATCCCCCTTCTAAGCTACTGCTGCAACAGTAACTTTAGTGAGATGAAGGGGGAAAGCACTTTTTTTAGTGCCCTGGGTTCTTTACACTTAGAGAAACTCTGTACCATAGGAAGACAGGTTTCACCCTTTAACTCCTGGAAAAGAAAGGGTTTCCCATGTCGGTATCCAAGCGATATTCAGGTGTGCAGCACAGCCCTCAGCCCTTCTCTGAGCTCCCATCCACTCTTGGCCAAGGCCCACACATGTCCAAACACAGGGCGTGCACATCGCCATGCGCAGGGAAACAAAGTGCCAAGCCCTTCAAAAAAAGCTTCAAACATCTGAAAAAAAGAGATGAATGAGCCCTCACAGTGCGTATTTACAGAAATGCTGGAGCTACGTGTGCTTCCTTCTGGGGGCACGAGAAAGTTTTTGCACCAACTGCTATGTGATAGGGCTCAGGCAGAGCTCATCTTGCATTAACCCCCAGATTTAGGCTTGGGATGCATCCGCTGCTGCCATAAAGAAAAGTGTTGTAGTGATAGCGAACACAATGGGACTAATAAAAACTTGGGGCACGACTTGCCAGCAGTTGGATTTGCTCATTTCTGATTTCTGCTTTCTGAGGTTTTCGCTGGCTGTGGGATCCCTGGATAAACTTTCCCTCTCCCCGTTTGTTGGAGGCAGACTCCAATCGTTAGCGACTGTTATTCTGTCGGCGCGCTCCTCGTAAACCCGCTGCCAGCGCAACCTCCTGATTTCTGCTGGCTGTTTGTCAGGCTTTGCCTTGCGAGTTTCTGCAGAAATAAACGCAGTTGGGATTGAAAGGCGTTGGGGCTGAGCCGCGCTCTGCCCGGCCGTGCGGGGCTCCACACAGTTGAGAGTGCTCTTTCTGAAAGTGTTTTAATAGTAAGAGAGGAATAAGTATTTGGACAAGTGGTGGAAAACTAAAGCCTTTCTTTCTATACTGTGAAGATTTTGAATAGTACTTGTCAATAAAGCAACTCCTATTGTAATCGTACCGGAGACATGGGCCTCCACCCCGAAAAAGCTGTCTCAGAGATACTAACCTCATTAAAATATGAATGAAAAGGCAGCCATCATTGTAATGGGAGAAAACCATTTACTCTGCAACAAACTTCATCTGCTATCTTTTGTAAAGATAGAAATATGATGCCTAGCAGATTTCTCATTACGTTTGGTGAGGAGCTTGACAGGGAGGCAATTTATTGTAAGTTTTCTACTGAGTGACAAAATCGGATCCCTACGTCCTTGCTTTTTCCACTGGGCATTTCAAAATTGGGAGAACCTTCAGCGCATCTGAAATCTTTAAAGAGAGAGAGGGAGAGAAAAAAAAAAAAAGCACGCTTTGTTTCTGCTGGCCTTTTCCTGAGGTCTGAGGAAACTTTGCCATCCAGTTTTGCTTTTCTAGAATATCTCATCCGATTTTGAAACAAAACAAGAGAATTAATTACAGAGCTCTGTGACAACACCGTAATAACAGTCAATTACAGGGTGCCCGAATGCCTGTTCATTACTGTGTCTCTGTTAATCTAGCCCTAAATTTCTTCCTTGATAGATAACGCGACCAGCCGAGAATACAATCGTGTTACAAAGCACAGTGAGAAATATACAAAATGTAACTGCAGGAAGTGGGCAGTTTCCAAATAACCAAGCTGTCAATCAGCCGTTTGTCAAAACAATTCGCCATATCTGGTCATTTTGTAAGGGTACAGCCGGGCGCGGGGCGGGTGACAGGGGAGGCTTGACGTGGAAACAGAAATTGTTTCAAAGACCTTTAAAGTAAGTCTTCTAAAATGTTTCCTGTAGTTTAATCATTATCTTTTCATCCACAAAAGTGTTCCAATCGTTTTTGATATTAGTTAAAAGTCAATATTTAGAAGCAAACGTTCAAACCTCCTTTGCTCTAGGCTAAAACAGGAGCAACATGAATGCCGAGCCGCTCGAAAGGCTGATGGGATATATAATTAGCTATTATGTTAATTGAATCCATTGTGAGTTTGTTGTATGAGATTTCTTCATATAATATGCAAATCGCTTCGAAGGTTTAGTTTTATTAGACAATATAATTAGAAATCTTCTAAAGGAGTGAATCCTAATGAGGCGTAATAAAGCTTTGTAAAATATCTGTTTGCTGTGTGAGCAGACCACCTGGGCTTAATCAATAACGGGAACTTCATTCTGTGCCAGCCCCTCCTAGAGAAAGTTGAAGAATTTACCTTTCCAGCTCTGTTCATGAACGTTTTTATATTCAGAGTAGGAGAGTTTGTTCTGGTGAGGAAGGAGGTGAAATTCTGGTCGTCTGAGGGGAAAATAAACAATTTGAATTCTGTTTATTTAAAATTAAATTGAAATGATTTTTTTTTTTAAAAAAAAAGAACAACAACAACAACAAAAAACCCAACCTACCAGCTGTAGTGGAGACGCTTGAAGTGAAATGTTCTGCGAGCAAAGTTAGCCATTGCTCGTGCTATTAAACACCAGATTCAAGCAGATGTACATACTTTAGCTTCTGCAGTGTAACTAATCGGCGTAACTTCACTTTTACTGAGATAGCCCGACACGTTAATAGGTGGAATCGAGCGCTCTCTTATAAAGGAAGAAATTCACACCAGGGTATTCCGGAGCTAGTTCCAAATTCCACACTCACATTCCTCTTGCTTTAAGACCACCACCAAAGACAAAGCTGAAACTATTTCAGTTAATGCCAGAATGCCAAAAATGTGTAATCTCTTGCCTGGTTTGGCTTGTTCGCACTTTCGGCGGTGCCAAAACTCTACCAGACAGCTCTTCGTATTAACTGAACATACTAAGGGTGGTAGATTTTGTGCCAGTGGGGGAAAGCAATGCATGCTTTCCCCCCCTACAACAATCAGCAGCAATGTATTAATAAGCTGCCCCGACCTCTGTCCCCTCCTTTGTTCTGTGCCCGCAGAACCGAAAATACTTCCTCCGGCAAACCCACGCCTAAAGAAGGCGATGTTGGGAACGCAATGCAAATGCAGAGTGCCTGCTGTGGTTTAGAATACAGCCATCGTACCTGGGTCTCAGCGGAGACCGCACTGAGAAAACGTGTGTCTAGAGTTCATTAACACCTCCTGGATCCATTCACTTAAAATCTGCAGCTCTTTGCTCGGAACAATACAAGGATGACATCACATGCATCATCTCCAGCTGAAAAACCACTTGGTTTATTTTCCTGAATTCTTCTCTGAACTGCTCAGAAGTCGCTTACAGCCTCTCACAAACTTCCCCCCTCCTTTGGGAAGCCATCAGTCAGGCCAAGCCAACCATCCTCTCAAAATGCATGCTTCCTTTGCACCCTGGTTTTTAATTTCTTCCTTAGGTTCAAAGTGTCTCAAGAAAGCAGCCAGGATCGGCCTTCGGAATTCAGGGCTGTGCCCTGGAGAATTCGTGCCAGAAGAGGATGTTACCTGCTTGCCTTTCCTGCTCTCCTCTGCTGACCCCCGAAGGGAACAAAGCTGCATGGATTCTGCCTAATGTTAATTAAATCACTCTGTTAATGAGAAGTAAGGTGCTTTAGCAACAAACAAACAAAGGGCTGTATTCAGCCCTTGGAGTCAAATCCTGACCAGATGCAACTGCAGCTGGGTTGTATTCTTATGACTGCTGCACAGGTTTTTGTTGGCGGAGACTGAGCTTGGGGCAACTCTTTGCTGGAAACAGCTGGGAAGCAGCAGGGTGAGCAGGGTGAGGGGTCAGATGGGCTGAGCACCCTGTTTTGGATGGATGTCATTGCTCATCTGGAATTCTTGGTGCTGAAGAGCAGTGCAAGAGTTTGGTGCATCTCAGAGCTGGACATGAACCTTGTCAGGCATGGAGGCATCACCAGCCCTGGTGCCACCAGCTGTGACCTTCCTTTCCCAGATCTCTGTTCTATCCTCAGGATTGGAGCAGTGGAAAGGAATACTATTCCCTCATGCTCAGCATAAAACAGCAAGTCCTTCTCATTGCTCTATGAAAGTCATAATTTTAAAGCAGCAACATGTCTGCTGAGGAACAGGCTGGGACTGCAGCCCAGGAAAAAAACACTGATAAAGGAAAAACCCACTGGAAATTTTTAACTAGTCTTATACATAGCAATAGGTAAGGTTTCCTAATCTATTGACATGTCGGTGCTTCACAGATCTCCCTCCTAAAAGCTGAGAATTTCTCTGAAGTCTTTCGCCTTCCTCCACTAGCAACCTCCACTCAGAAGCAGAGCTCTGCAGCCTCCTCCCGCACCCCTGGGTGCATCCCAACTGTCTCTGTCAAGGCTAACATTTACTTGGGTTCAGCTTTAGTTTTGGGGGTTTTAATTAACTGAGAGCTCTGAAGCTGATCTCTGCCCTGTGGAACAGAAGACATCCCAGGGAAGTTGTAGATGTCCCATTCCTGGAGCTGCTCAAGGCCAAGTTGGATGGGGCACTGGGCAGCCTGATCTGCTGGCAGATGTCCACAGTAGGGATTGTATTTGGATGAGCTTTAAGGTCCCTTCCAACCCAAACCATTCTATGATCCTATAATTCTGACCCAAAGGTCATCCCATCACCAGATGACAGCAGTGGCCAGGGCTGCAGAATGGACCGCAGCAAACATCCATTGCCTTTGGATACCAGTCAGCAATGTCAGTGATAACTTACATGACAATTATCTACCTCCACAGAAGAAAACTCACCTGACCCTGCCAAAGCACAGCCTCAGCTTGCAGTGGGGCCAGGCCATGCATGAAGCAGCACACTGCACTATGTTTTCTTACTGTGCTGACGGAAAGCTTCAAAGTGCTGCTTGCATGCTCCCAGGGCAAATCAAGGGTGGAGATTTCAGCTACTGGACTGCAGCCTGCTGAGACCACCTATAGACTTAAGCCTGTTAAATTAACCTTAATTCCACCATTATTCCTCTGCTGGATGGCAACCATCTGGCCGCGACTTTGTGTTGCAGTTTACCTAAGCTCTTGGCTAGGTTTTAGCTGAAATCCCTTTATTTCTGACCATGCTGGAACAGCAGTGCTGAGACTGGGGCAGACTTTAAGCAGGACTACTTCTCATTTACAGCCCATGTTCTGTGCCCTTCCTAGTCCTGCGGCCTGATCATCTGCACTGGGAATGGGATGTCCCTAAGCCAGAGCTGTTGCTTTCCTAATTCTGTGTGCTCACATCCTCAACTTTGAAGGTGAATTTTGAAGCCCTGTTCAGCACTGTGTCATCTCCTCCTTGCAGAGAAGCATTTCAGCACACTGATGCTTTGACCTCAGTGGGACACAACCCATACCTAAATGCTTGGAGTACAGGAGGAATCAAAGCGCGCTGGAACCAGAATGTCCCAGAAGATCCTGAGAAGCATCATGCAGGGGCGGACCCAATGGGACCTTGAGGGCCATTGCAGGAGCTCAGTGCACCCCTTCAGAGCAGAACCCGTGGGAAACAGGCTGTTCCCAGGGGCATCCCTGGGATAACGCAGCGCTGCACAGTCAGCACGGCACAGGGCTTTGAAATTTCAGCCCCTGCTTGAGGTTCCCCTCAGTGAGCTTGGGGTAATTTAACTCACAAAGCTGCGATGCTTGGGATGCGGAAAGGTGCAGAACAGCTGTGGGAATGCTGTTGGTACTGCATGTGCCCTGGCGAGCAGAAGCACAGCTCAGCAGCCTTGAGAAAGCCAGGTACAGCCTGCTTGGGCTGAAGTAAAACAACAGCTACAGTTTCACATTCAGGAAGGTATTTCAGGAATGTTTAACTTTTGGTATTTTTTGCTTCTTCTTTCTTAAAAAAGTAATTGAACCTTTTCAAGCTTCTCTGCGTCAAATCTACCCATATACCTGCTGAAGGCAAGCCAGCAGAAATTAATGTTACATAGGAACCACACAAGCTGAACCTCCCTATCCAAAAAGTCAACTCTGTGTAACTTAGTGCTGGTGCAAAGAGCCCTGGTTGATAAATAAACATCACAAACTACTCCTACCCAGACTTATCAGCTATCGCTGAGCAGAGACAAGGAGGATTATCGCCCCAGCTGCCAGGAAAGGCAACCTGCCCACTGCGCTCGCTGCTACCAAAGGTCAGCAGAACTCTGCAGCCCCCGGGACCAGGCAGGGCAGTTGCACACATTCTGCAGAGAGCTGAGAGCTGATGGCAGTGAAACACTGGGAAATGTTTGTGCATGAGGGGAAATCAGCAGTAAAAACTGCCTTACGGTTTTAACTTTAGGGAATGGTTGCTGCTAAAGCATCCTTTTTTTTTGCAAAGACAAAAAGCAAGGCTGGCTGCTTCCCGGCTCAGTGTGAGTGCATTTCTGTTTTAGTTGAAAGTTGAGAGCGGTTGATTTCTAGAATTAAGGCCAGTTGTTAAGAAGGGAGAATTTCTGATTTCTAGTTTGGTTTATCATGGGGTCACAGAATCATAGAATCGTTTGATTTGAACGGGATCATTAAAGGTCACCTAGTCCATCTCCCCTGGAACATCACTGGGGATGGTTGTGCTGAATATTCACAGCACATGCACAGCGTGATGAGCCATCTAGTTTAAGGAGATGTTTGAGAAAGCCTTAGCTACAACTGTTTCGCCATTCCAGGCTACTGTAACTATTCATGTTTGTTTTCTACAGTAAAAGCGCGTGTAAATGTACAAACACGAAAGTCATCTGTTTTCAAAGCAAATGTAAATGAACAAGGAAGACTGCATATGTAAAACTGCAATGTATCCAGGCATAACTGTATGCCATGAGCTGAATACCAGGAGCACAAACCTGTGCTGAGCCTCAGGCACCGTACCCCCAAACATCCATCCGTCACCAATTCCCAACCAGCAGCAGCAAACCCCGTGTGCTGTTTAAGAGATGATTGTGAGAGCATTCACCCCACCCAGCACTGCTGAAGAAGGGCTCCCACGCTGAAGGGAGTCACAAATAATTAAATGTTTCAAAACACAATGGATATGACATGCTTTCAAAATAGCATCTCTAGAATCGCTTCCACTAGGGCGAGGAGCTCTCTGGAGGGAAAGGCCTTTCACTCACTTCACTTGATTACCTGTATTAAAGGGCTTAATTTCTCCGGTGCATTTCCTTCCCAAATCACCTCTTTTTGCCAACATCGTTGTGGCAGATGCTCTCTCAGCCCCACACGCAGCCATGAGGATATGAGTGCTGGGTAGGTTTATTTTTCTAATGTGCAATTACACAAAAACAAAAACAAAAAAAGGCAAAAAATTTGTCATTACTAGGCTTAAAGTTTATCATTAAAATGCTCAATTTCTTAACCAGAAGAAATTTGACAATGGCTCAAGACTTCAACTCAAGATGTGTCAGCGCTGTCTGTGAGCTTTTGCAGCGAAATTGTTTTTCTTCTCCCAGTCTTGCTGTCCAAGACCTGCTAAGCATCTTCCCTCTCCCAGTTGGATGTGCAGCCAGCTCCTGAAGGGTTTTGACATCTCCAGGGTGGGAGCCAGATCATCTTCTGCAGGTTGAACTTGATGATCTCCAGAGGTCCTTTCCAACCCTCATGATTCTGCGATTCTTCAATTCTCAGAGCCCATTTGAGAGGAAGGGGCTGCCCAGCCACACATGACAGTATAAAGCCAAATAAAACAATGAAATACTAAAAACCATCCAAGAAATCAGTGCAGAATGCACAAACAAATCTAATCCCAGCTTTCTCCACCTGCAGGCAGCTGTTACTGAATTTCTGTGATCCACATTCAGAACAACTTCATCTCCAACCCTGACATCCTAGATTTAGGATCCGTGTCGCATCGACAGCAGTAGTACTCTCAGTTTTGTCTGATGGGAACCAGGTCAGATCATCAGATTCTTCTGTATATATCTACACAATATGCTTATGATTCTTTGATAGTGCGCATATATCCAAAATTCCTGGTCTTTTTTAGTGCTCTTAAGTCCTATAAATACAAACTCAGCTCAGACCTTCTATTTAGACAGATGCTTTGCCTGGGATTTCTCATTAAATAAATAAATTAAAAAACAAAACAAAACAAAAACACATATGTAAAGAAGTCATAGTAAGAAATACAAAGGCTTTGGGTCGCTATTGCTGAAATGTTTGTAGCCCTGTGGACTTTCCTCTCGGATTTAATATGATGTAAACAGTTCTACAAGGAACAGCATGCCTTGTTTCTAGAGATAATACAGCCGATCTCAAGTTTATCGTTGTCAACATTGTATTTCAGGTTGGGGCTCATAAGAATGGGCTGCCAGGGGCCATGTGCATGGGCAGGCTGGGGCTGGAGCGTGACTGCGGGGACACGCTCAGCTCGCAGCAACTGACCGCTGTTTGTCCCCACCCACAGTGCCCTCTCTTGGAAAGTGAAAACTGGAGCCACCCAGCAACCAAACAGCTGAAAGCTCAGGAAGGGACGGAGATAAGAACAAAAGAAGAATAATTAATCATTGAAAATCCTATGTGAAAATGACTTCATTCTCAAGTGGGTATAAAACTAATATACGTGTGGGACATTTGAAGAGCACCAAAGGCTCATGAGATGCTGCAGTGAAATTTAGACCACAGCTAATTTTATCTTCTCTGATGGAATGGTTTTTCCTTTTATCCTCTGCTTTTCGAAGTTTTAGGGCAAACTCTTATTTCAACTAGTTCAAAAACATCCATTCCAGCTGTCATCTGACCAAATTATTTGGATTAGTAATAGCTTTGGGCAAAAGCTGATTTTCTGCAGCCTTACACTGGGCAGTGTAAAGCTTGTTGCTCTGTGGTTAAGGCAATTGGTACAACTTTTTGGTGCAACAATTAGAGAAGTCTGGGAAAGCAGACTAAGGATGCTCTCTACCTACATTTTGGCACATCAGGAGCATATCCAAAGTGTTGGTCCATGCATTTATCTTCTCCTCTTTGCACTGCAAAAAGATGGGTGGCTCCCAGAGTGGGGGATTAGACCTGTTCCCACCCCAGGGGATATTGGAAGTGATAAGAATTTCTAAAAAGAGCATTAGAAGTGCAGCTTATTCTCCTTATATTGCCAATCTGCCTTTCACTGAGCACTGCCTGGGAAGGGATTTCCCTCTGGATTAATTAATTCCAATTATGACCTCTCATCATCTACCCGTAAATTGGCTTGGTGTGGACGTAGGTGAGATTTCAAACACGGGCTGCACATTAAATATAAATATATATGAATGTGTGTATATTTCTGTGTGTGTATATACATACACAAGCAAATCTCTATCTGGGGCTGCAAGGCAGCTCCCATCACCAAAGGGTACTCGTGTCTCCATCAAATAACGGAAGCCAAGCAGGCTGACTGAGAGGTAGAAAAAGAGACTTGTATATTCACTAGCAGGTGCTGGGTTTGGGCCAGATTTCTTTCATTTTAATCTGCTTTTTAGCAAACCAGCTTCAGCTTTCCTCTGTTATTGGTTTTGCTGTGGGTTAAATTTCTCCTCTTACCTGTCTTTTCTTGCTTTCAATGTGCTGTAGCATCTCAGTGAGCTCTCCTGGGGCCACAACAGTGGCTTGGAGGCTGTACCCAGGGCTGTTTTGCAGGACTGCTAAAACCACATGCAGTCTTCACTTCCATTACACAGCATTAAATATATAGATACGGATCAGACACTGACATATGAATTAATATGAAGGTTGCTGTTTAAAATAATGCACTGGATAGGGCCTAAGAGGCACTGAGACAAGAAAATGACTTCAAACTTCCCATCTGCAAATCACCCTATTGAATGTGAGCTATGAAATGTATCCACACCTGGAGATTCCTGCTTCCCAGATTGGATCAAGATGGGGCTGCCCCTGGTCTTGCTGTAGCTTGCCCTCAGCAGCATCGAGCAGGCTACACAAAAACATCAACCTCATAGCCTCAGCAGTGAGCATAGGTGTAGCACATCTGGATTGCTTGGGTGTCATGTGGCACTGTCTAATATTACCTAATATTTTGTTGTTTGGTCCAATATATATATTTTTTTCCACAGCTGTGCATAGGACTGGAGAGTCCCAAAGGGAAGCCAATTTTCCATCTGATCTTGGAGACAAGCAGATGAAGGTGCAGGAAGAAGAACCTGCTCTTCCAACAACTCTGGGAGGAAGGGATGCTACACACAAGAGCAGAAGCTTCTTTCGGAGGTCATGACATTAATATCTCCCAAAATGCCCCCATAAACTTGTGGGGACATCTGCATAGCTTAAGCAGAGTCATTGCTTCCAGCGAGTTCTTGTTGCACTAGAGCTTGTCATTTGAGGCACTGAAATGGAGGTCTCCTCTCACCTAGAATGAGTGGAGAGAGATGTGACTGTGTCTGGGCATCCGGGCCAGCTAGGTGGATCAGCATCTGATTTTGTCAGATGTTATTCCAGATGAGATGAACTTTTAAGTCAGAGCAGATACTGGATGAGTATCTCATTGTGGAGCCCTCACAGAATACTGAAGGCTTTCAGTTCCCATTCCCTGAGGTTAGACAAAGACACACAAAGCAGAAAACCTGGGCATCCTTGACGTGGAGGACGTGGGGGACATGTGACAAAGAAAGGCCATCAGTATGTGGACTGTGTGTTAAAGCAGCCCAATACTCAAATACCCAATACTTAAAGCATGCCTGTACAAGAAACTGAGCAGTGTCTGTGCAGCACTGGGGTAAAAGTAACTGCAAGAGTTACTCAATAAAGAAAAACAAAAGGCAGTGCTCATGGACTGAATGAGCGCTGCTGAAATGGAGAGAGCAACGTTTTTCTCCTTTTGCTGCCACAGTTCAGTTAAGACCTGTTTGTGGAAGGCTGCAAGCAACATCACTGATCTACATGCAAATGAGAGGACTAATGAGTGCCAAGCATCCTGGATTATTTGGCTTTTAAGGTTCGAAAGGGCCTGAGACTGATGATAGATGAGAGCAGAATTATTTTACTCCTTGGAAGCAAATTGACGCTTCTCCAAAGTGTGAAGTACCACCATAGGGTTAAAAAAAAAAAAAAAATGTCTAGGAAGTCAGTTTGAAGATTTCTGCCATGGAAGACAGAAAGCCTGAGCTTCAGTGCTGCAGAGCCAGGTTTCAGATGCCAAGGCTGTAAGAGCATTTTACAGCTCCAGTGAGCAAACAGCACTACACCTGATGACACAGGAGGTGATGTCTGGTTACTAACATGCCGAAGGCTGATTCAGTTCTTCAGGGAACTCAGGCTGGGAAATACGAAATGCTGGGGACTGAAAGGTAGCCAGGAGAAACAGGCAGTGCTTGTGCCAGAGTAGGCAGGGCAGGGCTCACAGCAGGGCTGCACAGAGCATTGGATTCCTCTCTGTAAGTGCTGATATCCAGGCAATCCTCACTGCCTTCTGTTTGAAGTACACAGATAAATCTTGGGCATCTGGATAGTAAATGACAGAGATAAAGAAGACACATGTATAAAGGAACTAACAAACTTGTTACACTACAGAGCTCATCACACTGAGATGTGGCTAGGACTTTACTGATTGATTCATAGAAACATAGAATCATCATAGAACTATTTGTGTTGGAAGAGACCCTTAAAGACCATCTGCTCCAACCCCCTGCAATGAACGGGGACACCCACAGCTCCATCAGGTGCTCAGAGCCCCGTCCAGCCTGACCTTGGGTGTCTTCAGGGATGGGGCATCCACCACCTCTTTGGGCAGCCTGTGCCAGTGCCTCATCACACTTATCGTAAAAAACTTCTTCCTTACATGCAGTCTTAATCTCCCCTCTTTTAGTTTGCAACCAGTTCTCCTTGTCTTGTCACAGAGACCCTGCTGAAGAGTCTCCCCTTCCTTCTTACAGCCCCTTTAGATACCGAAAGACCATTATCAGGTCTCCCTGGAACCTTTTATTTTTATTAAAACAACTTTCTCCTTATATTATTTGACCCTGCAGTGTGACAGTGCCCAATCTGTTGCAGAACTCAGCCTGTAAGGTGTTTGCTGTGGGGTAATGATATCAAGCTGGCCTACAGGCAGACTACATTATGGTGAGCTCACATTGCACAGGAATTGCAAGCTACAGACTGGAACAACAGAGAGCTGCAAAGCACACCTGCCCATGGATTATGGAAGTGATTTCATGCTATCTGTTCAGAAGAAATAAAGTTGCAGTGTGCAAAGGAAGGGAAGACTGGAAGTGGGAAGTCTACAAATATAATTTTACTTCCAATTTCACCTCTCATGAGGCATTTGCTCTATGAACAATTTCCTTTGAAGTCGAAGTGGTAATTCCATTGAATCCAACAAGGGCTGACTTGGGCCCCTGTCAACTTGAGAACTGGTGTTCTCACCCATGGTAACGGTGCTCTGTCTCTACTGGAAAGCAGAACATAAATGTTTGTTATTTCCAGGTTCCTTGACCTGACCGGATGGATCCATGCAGATTAAAAACAAATTCTTCCCCTTCTTGAGGAAGGGAAGCTGTGTGGAAGAGAAATATCTGCTTGCTTTGGATTTTTCACTAAAGGACAGTGTAAATGGGAGTACCTCATAAAATGCAAATATAACTTCTGAGTAAGGGGAAGAAGGTTTTGACGGTATAGTCTTTCTGGAAACAATTCCAGCAGAGGATTAGGAGCTATGGATGGTATTTCCATAAGCCCTTGTTTTTGGCCTGACGATGACTCCCAGAGAAGCTGATGGTAAATCTGCCATTGTATCCAAGAGGAACAGACCAAGAGCAAACTGAAGATCCCAGCCTTTGACTCAGTAGTGTAAATATTTTGCCTTTATAAGCAGAGATTAGTAAATTCAGGGACATTATTCAAAATACAATTTGGTAGCTGCTTCGCTGAGCACTGTCCATACTCACTGAGCATACTTATCTCCCACGGCTTTAAGACGGCTCCTTGTTGTTAAGGAACAAGGAAATAAATCACAAAAGCGACAGCGATTGGTGTCGTGGCGGGTAATCTCAGCACAAAGGGGACAAATGGGTCACAGACACATTATTCCCTTTGCACTCCTGGGGAGGGCCCCCCAGGAAGGGTGCGTGGCTGTTGGGGTGGGTGCTAGGTGGTGCAGACCCTGCTCCTGGCACAGGGGCCCGCTGCTGCCTGAGAGATGCTAGCTCTGGCCTCACGTGTTGACCATGTGCTATTTCCAAGGCTGCTGGAAACCAGTGGTGGGAGGAACATAAATCCATGTTCACATCCAAAGTCAGAAATATTACTGTGTATAGATGGAGTTTAATCCACTCAGTAGGAAAGTCCCTGACTGAAAACGTATCCAATAAAGATGTTCAGAGCTGTTTAACTGAGTCTGAGGGGATTTTTGCGATTTTCCATTCAATGCATGTAGTGAGGAATAATGTTCAGGAGATGAGTGCAACCCATCTTAGCTTGTAGCTGTAGCAGAAGCCAGGGTGGCACACACAGAGATATCTCTGCAATTGTTCACTGTACAGAATTCTTTGTGCACTCAGTCCTCGAAGGTGATGTGGGATCTGAAGATGATAGTTTAGACAAGCTGGAAAACGTGCTTGTGCTTTTCTGAAACGCTTTCTTTGGGTTAAGCAGCTTACAGATCCACGCTGCTCTTCAGACAAGGGTTCTGCCAGAGCTATGTTCCTTTCTTATTACTGAGGGTTGGAATTTGATCGTTCACTGAAGGATCTTAAAGAATTTTTATAGTTTTGTATTTTGAGAGTTGCTAAGATTCTCAATCTATCTTAGAAATACAATAATGGGACATGTCAAAAAAGTCAATTCAGACAATTCAGTCCTAAGAAACTTTATCATAGAATCACAGAATGGCCTGGGTTGAAAAGGACCACAATGCTCATCCAGTTCCAACCCCCTGCTATGTGCAGGGTCGCCAACCAGCAGACCAGGCTGCCCAGAGCCACATCCAGCCTGGTCTTGAATGCCTCCAGGGATGGGGCATCCACAGCCACCTTGGAAAACCTGTTCCAGTGCATCACCACCCTCTGTGTGAAAAACTTCCCCCTAACATCTAACCCCAACCTCCCCGTCTCGATTTAATACCATTCTCCCTTGTCCTATCACTATCCACCCTCGTAAACAGCTGTTGTCCCTCCTGTTTATATGCTCCCTTCAAGTATTGGCAGGATATGGCAAAAAAGGATGAAAAGTACCAGAGGTATACAGCTGCTGTATAGTTCTGGAGAGCAGTAAAAAGAGGAAAGGCATGAGAAATGACCCAGGCTCCATGACATCTGTCCTTGGCAGCACTGCATACTGTGAGAGCACCTGGAAAAGGAAATTTCTCCCCACCTGAAACCAAGAAATTGGTGGATCTGTCTGGGGCTGTGCCAGCGTTGTTCCTCTTACTTCACTCATTATTCCCACCAGGAATCTCCATGAATCATTGCTACAGGTGCTGGAAACCTTCTAATTATTCTGGAGATAAATTCTTAGTTTGAACTAGAATGTGAAGTGATAACCACAGCTGACATCAATACCAGAGGAATGCACATCTCTACAGCAAGTGGAGTTTTCCACTCAGACTTGGCCATGGAAGGATCAGAGAAGAAAACCTCTTCCTACCACATCAGCTGGCAGTGAATGAGAAGAGGAAGGGACAAAAGCATACAGCCCTTGTGTGAACGTGAGGTCAGCAGCCATCCCAGGTCTCAACTGAAGCTGGATTGCTGTAGTTTTGAAGGTACTGTTCTCTGTTCTCTTGTGTGGTCATTGCAGTCTTCAGTTAACTTTCTTCTGAAGTGACACGTTCCATCCAACAGCATTCTGCATCATCCTAGATTCACTTCCTCAGCTCCATCTTCACGCATTTATGGTGAATTCAGGTTCCTTCACAAATTGGTAATGTAGTGTTTGGTCCAGCAGTCCTTCGAGTTGAAAACCCCAACCAACACCCACAGTAACTACCCAATGACTTTCTCATCCTTAAAGCCTAAGTTAGTATTACCCCAACCCAGAGAAAGAAGCATTTGTCAGACCAAACAGTAGCGATCAGATGGAGGAGAAATAGGGAAAGCTGTCCTCCAGATGCGAGAGGAGGCACAGTGGGAATGTGAACATAAACCTCCTTTGGGAACTGACTGGGATGGGGAGCCCTGTGCTGCTGGTTCCTGATCCATGCAGCTGGAAATTGGACAGAAGAAGGATTGTACTGTCTCGACCTGAAGCAGCTGAAAAAGGATTTCATTCACACCCTGGCATTTCCATGGATCGCTTGAGCACAGGAATGGCAAAGTGTTGTTGCATAA
This sequence comes from Tetrao urogallus, assembly GCF_951394365.1. NCBI lineage: Eukaryota > Metazoa > Chordata > Aves > Galliformes > Phasianidae > Tetrao > Tetrao urogallus. Next base: position 43,653,196 of record NC_136820.1, on the reverse strand, counting down.
CTCCAGAGGATAACTTTTTGGACACCATCCAGTGATACTGGTCTGAATAAACTTAAATGTAACTGTTTCCCCTCAGACTGGAAAATAATCTTGTTCCAGCTCTTGGGTGTGACATAGGGCAGGGCATAGAAGCCTGGGGCCAGGTTCTGCATCCTCACACCTTGCATTTGACCTAGTTACCAGTTAATTGTCTCACAGCTCAAGGACTCTATCCATTTCCATATGGTATGTATTCCTGCAAAGTACTATAGGCTGAATTTCGTCTGATGTCTGATTAATCTGAGCTTTTGCACTATGACTTCTGTCCCCAAAGTAATTTCCCCTGTGTGCCAGCACCAATGCACCAACAGAGACACTGACAGCTTCCTCTCTTCAGCATGCCACCCCTTGCACATTATGATGGTGCTGAATTGCTGGTGATAAATCTTGGGATTTGATATCTCAAAAAGGAGTGAAATTCTTCCAAAAATAGTTCAAATCCATACTCATTTCCCTCATTTCCAAGACACTGATCTTGTTCCCCCTCCCTGGAACAATATAGATATTCTGGGGTTTGAGAAAGGACCTGAGCTTCCTTTTATGTCTGCCAGATCATAGAATCATAGAATCACTAGGGTTGGAAAAGACCTCTAAGATCATCAAGTCCAACTGTCCACCTAAACCATGTCCCTCAGTACACATTTCTTGAACACCTCCAGGGACAGTGACTGCACCACCTCCCTGGGCAGCCTGTGCCACTGCATCACCTCTCTTGGAGAAAAAGCAATTTTCTTTGAGAACCCTGCAAGGGAGCTGATTGCAGTGAATGTTTCAGTGGGAAAAGCTAAACTGAACAGAGCATCACTTCTAATATAAGCATTGCTCTGCCCTGCATTTGTTTAAAATGTTTGAGCTCAGACATAAGTGATATCTTAGCATTACTTTCTTCCCTCAGAAATAGTTTTGTGGATCATAGAATCATAACATCACAAAATATCCTAAGTTGAAACTGATCCACAAGGATCATTAAGTCTAACCATGAGGCCTCCATCAGCCTCCTCTTCCCTGGACTAAACAAACCAAGGGACCTCAGCTGCTCCTCATATATCTTGCCTTGTAGAGCCTTCACCATCTTCAGAATGTAAATCCTCCATGCCACCAGCATGGAGGTTTGGATGATGAACACAGGACTGGCCTCTAAACTTCAGGTTGGATATTAGGATGAACTTCTTCCTTTAAAGAGTGGTTGGGCACTGGCACTGGCTGCCAAGGAAGATGGAAGAGTCGCTGTTCATGGAGGTATTCAAGAAACGTGGGGATGTGGTTCTGAGGAATGTGGTTTAGTGGGCAATGTTGGTGGTAGCTGGACAGTTGGACTAAATGATCTTAGAAGTCTTTCTTAACCTTAAAGATTCTATGATTCTATGTTTCACTTGCTTGTGGGCTGCATTGTCATGCCAGTTAAATCAGGGAAGCTGAGGAGTGGGCTCCTGCCTCCAGCCTCCCCTGAGGCCATTGTAGCCATGCTTCTTGGCACAGAAAAGGAACCTTGCCCTCAGTGCTGCTTTAGATAACTAATTGTTGCTCAATTCATAGTAATACGAAAACAAATACTTGGTTTTAATAAAACCAGAGTTTGGCAACACGAAAGGACAAATCTGCAATTCCACATCATTGCCACTTCTGCAAGGTGTGTGCATACATACATCTTGAAAGCCAGCTGGGAGAACAACCGCGAAAGGCATCCATCCCTGAGCAACATTCCTTCCTGAGATGTGCCTGAACTCGCTCCTCCTGCCTGACACCATCATTACATCACTACACAGAGTGTATGTACCAACTGTGCCATGGACACGTGTAGCAGCTGGCTTCAAAGGGCGGAGCAGTGAGAGTGGGGTCACCTGTGCCTGGATCCATCCTGGCTGGCTCTGATTGCTGGCTTGGGCTGGCTGCATAGAGGACAGATTTATTGTCATTGCTTTATGTTATGATAGAGCTCCTCTGTCAACTCTACTATTTTTTAACCTCTTCTGACATTTAGGGCTTTCCTATGCCGGGGATTTAACACAAATTATTTGAGAATGTGAATTTAGAGAGGAATAATTATTCTTTATTAACTCCCCATGTGGACACTCTTGTTCCAAAATAAAAGTACTTTATTTCAAATGGATCTAATTGGCTCCAAGAAAATCTGGAGATTGTTTTCTCCAAGAAAAAGGGAAAGGGAGGAAACAAAAGAGAGAACATTTCTTCCCTTATATTTGTTGAAAAAATGCAATGACTTCTGCACATTAAGAAAGTTCTAACTGAAAATTGCTGTATGTTATTATGTATGATTTGCACCTCCAATAAAATGCATGCTGTTAAAATTATTGTTCCATGAAAATAATTACTCAGCAGCCAACACAATTAGACAAGAAACACAAAGTCAGAGGCAGAAATATAGGACGAGATGGAAAGGCTGCTTGAGGTGTGCTTTATCCTTGCACCCAGAACACTGCTGAATGTGACAAGCTTGACAAAAGCTTAATAAGTGGAGTTTCTGAGCTTTGGCATGAAATTCCTGTTCGAAACCACTACTCTCTGCACAGTATCCTTTATGTCACTGATCTGCTAGCATTCTAGATACCACTATTCAAGAGCATAGAGGTGTTTTGGGTGCAACTTGGGATGCAGTGAGAGCATGAGGTGAAGAACATTTAGCATGGATGTAGATATAATTTGTGTCATGCCTTTTGGCTACAGGACAGGGAATTGATCCTTGCTTTGTTGGTTACCAGTGCAAACCTACTCACCTAACTTCCTGTTTGTAAACAAATGCTCTGACCAGGTGGCAATCCAGTGTTGGAGATGATTATGCAACTCTTTTAAAACTTGCTCTACATTTCATATCGTAAACAGCTCACCTGAAAAGAGAAAGCTAATTTCTACATCTGTCCATTCTCTACATCCACTTCGGAGTACTTCATAGTCCTACTCACTCATACCCACCTGACCTGCCCAGGGAGATGGTGGAGTTGTTATCTCCAGAGATAAGAGATTAAGAGATGTGGATGATGCTTAGGGATGTGGTTTTGTGGTGGACTTGGTAGCCTTAGGTAAAAGTTGGATTTTATAATCTTAAGGGTCTTTTCCAACCTAAATGATTCTGTGATTCTATTGTTCTTTAGCAAGACAAACCTTTCCCTTATTTTTGGAGGGTAATATCCTGATAAAAAACACTTTCCTGTAATTGTGTGACTCATGGGACCATAATAGATAATGGCCAAAGCCCCAAGGAAGACAAACAAACTAAAACGCACTGCATTAGGTTGAGGTCCCTAAACCCTACAACCATGGGCTATGTACAATGAGGGTGGGTATGTTTTGCTACACATCTCCCTGTCCTGATCACCTTCACCAGGTCTAGAAACAGTGTGGGCAATTACAGCCCTTTTCCAGCCTGGACACCCTCAGGTCTTCTGGGAAAGGAAGGTGATGGTGTGCTCAGGTCTTATTGTGGGATTGAATGAGGTACAGCAGAGGCACATTTCTGAACTCAGAAGTATGAGAAAGTTCTCTGGTGCCACATTTTAGATATAGCATTCATAGCTTTGGGGACTTTCAGCAGAGCTTAGGCTCTTTGGGACCTGAGCTGTTCTGAAAATAGGACTTCCAGATGCTTTTGTAAATTGTAGTCAAGGTGAATTTATGCTGAAGTCTAAATCCACAGTTAATTACAATGAAGTAGAAATTGTTCTGAGAGATTAGGGATGAGCTTTTGAAGGAGGCCTCTGAATTTTAACTAACTAGCTCTTATTGAAAGACCCTGGCTTTGGACATCTAACCACCTTGCTTGCTTCTGAAGATCCAAACCAAGGTCTAAAGCTCATTCTGTTAACAAGTGTGCCAAGATTTCTTTCCTGAGAAAGCATTCTTTTGATATTCCAAAATTAAGACGAGAGAAGACTGCATTCCTTGTTTTATTCTCAAAGGCTAATGCTGAAACAACATAGAAATCATCATGAAAAATAAACTACAGCGATTTAGATATTTAGTTTTCAAATCAGTTGACAGGCATGGAAAGGAAATGTTTTTACCTCTGAAGAAATAAATGTAATAAAATACTGTTTAAATAATGTGTAAGTGATGTGGTGAAAGATGGGTTCACGAACCCTCAGTTATGTTAACAATTAGCAGTGCAGGACATGGATTTTGTTTAATAAATGTCTACTGATAATACTGGGGTCAATATATGAATAAACTATAATGGCAGTATGCACTACAGTCAGATTATATGAGTGCATGCTTAGCTATTTGTATTGCTTTATTTCTTACACCAGCACCCACTGCAGTCATCCCAATTTGGCCTATATGTTCATAGGCAGCAGTGGGCACTCATTCATTCTCTTGCCTAAACTCAGGCCATCATTTGTGTACTGGAAAGGCTTTCTTTCCCTAAGATGAGGAAGACACATACGCCTCAGCCCAATACTGGATTCTGATGCCAACCCAGGCTCTTAGAGGAAGCAGAGCCCAAGGATGCTGACCTGGGAGCACCATAGGAACAGCTGGGAGCTGCTGCTTCTTCTGCTGTGGACTTTTTGTGTGAACCCTCTCACTTTCTCTTAGCTTTCAGCCTCATTTGACCGAAAGTGATCTGTTGCTGTAAAGCACACTGTTGGCCACAATGGTTCCCTGTATCTGAGGATCTCACTAACAGCAAATATAAATTTCTTGACTGACAGAGTCATGGAAACGCAGGGGTTGGAAGAGACTTCTGGAGATCCCCTAGTCCAACTCCCTGCTGAAGCAGCATCCTACAGTAGTTTGCAAAGGAGAACATCCAAGTGGTTTTTGAATCTCCCCACAGAAGGAGACTCCACAACATCTCCAGGCAGAGGAGAAGACTCAGATATCTTGGATAGCTTCTTGTTCATCTTCTTTCCAGCTACTTTGTCAGGCTGTGGGCTCTTTCCAGGCGTATTATTGGGCAGCTTGGTCCTCATTGCTTCTCAACGATAGAGTGAGAACAGAAATGCAAAGACAGCCCTGAGAAGCACCATCTCCAGAAGGCTGCTGCCATTTGCACAGAAACGGCTTTCATCCTTATAATGCTTTAAATATTCACGTAAGCCTTTTAATTTACAAATGGAGATGATGGAAAAGTCCATTATCTGAGTCAACAACAATCCTCTGAAATATTTGCTGAATGACCTGGTTCACCAAACATTTCCAGAGGATTTCTGTTTATACATATCTGGTATTATCTGCATATTCCATGCTGCAAAGCACAGAGAGAAAGACAAGCTCTGCTTCTGCAAGATGGCAGCATGAGGGCTTGGTCCAGCAAAAAGTTGACCATCTCCAGTTCCCACCATGGGCAATGGGAACTGAAGGTATTCCACACCCATAAGAAGCTGTTGGCCAGCAGTGGGCACTATGCAGAGCTCCATTGCAATGCCTCAGTAGATATAGCTTGTCTCCAGGACAAGCTATGTATGTATATTCTCTCCCTTCCATTCTCCCTTTTTCTTTCTCTGTCTCAATAATATGTGTAGCTCTGATACATTTTTTATCAAGATTAACAGTGGAACAATGCTGCTTCAAATATTAAAAGGGCAAAGAAATGTAGGTACTGAAAAGGAAGGAAAATACCTCAATTTCAAGCCTAAAGATTACTTTGGGTCCCAGAGGAAGCAGAAGCAATTTAGTGGCTGATACCCTTAGCAAGAAAAAAGGTTGTAAGATTAAGACCAACTGCTGTTTGGATAAGTGGTTGGTAATTGCACGTATCAGCAATTATGTGCTGTCATATCATTTTGCTGTTACCTTACTCCTCTCTCGTGTCCCGTCAGGGTTTACTTGGAATGACCCTACATCCATGGCCCTCTTTGGATTCACCTTCTTAATGTCCTACAGCAGTGGCTCACAAGTTCAGAGAAGAAAAGGAATCATTATTACAGGAGATGCCTGGTGGAGGTGCTCCTCTTCACAGATGTAGCTAGAGGCTACTGCTGTAATAACAAGGCTTCTAGGCAGAGGAATAGAGACAGGCCTCCCTGACCTGAAAAATGCCTCCTTGTCCTCCAGCCTTGCACAGGGAGAAGCATGGGGGTGGATGGCTTTAGCAGGAAGAGGACTGGCTCTGAGTGGGGTTCCTGCAGCCCAGGGTGGGGTGCCAGAGGAAGGTCACCAGGAGGATCCCCTGCTGCAGACACACCTCCTGCCTGGGGGGCTGTTCTGTGGGCAGATCAACTTCCATAGCCATTGAATCTTTTCAGACATAAAGCAGGAGCCTGAGCTTGCTCTATATGTTGTTTATAACTTCTGCCGCAGCTGAAGATGTTCTGGGGGTAGCAGGGGGGGCTCTTGAGCTTCCAGACTTCCCTTCCCCAGCCTGTCAGAAGAGCTAACACCTTTATAAACACCTCTTGTCTTACAGAAGTAACTGATTCCCCACTAAAGTGTCAAAAGATAAGAACGTTTGTTACAGCTAACCTCATCTGCTTATTGCCTGAGGGAAGCCTCCAGCTTATATGGCAGGGGGTGCTCCTGTGGAGCAGAATGTATTTAGCTCACTGATCAGGTTCAGGTAGGAGATAGAGCTGCTGCCTGCAGTGTGCTCATCCTGTACCCATTTCAGGCAAGAGTCGGCTGCAGGATTCATGGCACCGACCTGCAGTGATGCTCCTGAGCTCAGTGACCTTGCACAATGCCTAGGAGAGCAGAACTGTATACCTCAAGCAGGGTATACATGTCTCATCTGCAAGGGCAGCTCTGGGCTGCACAGCTCTGGAAAGGAACAGAAAATCCCTGGGATGGGATTCGGGAGCTGAATCTCAGCAATAGTAGTGAGGTGCCACATCACAGCAAAGCAGCTGAAAGATTCATCAGCACAGATGAAGATATGAAGGCTTGGGCTTAGACAGCCTGCAGCTCCTGCCAAGAAATCGTGTGGAAGTTAGAAATGAATTTAAAAGGTTGAGTGGGGGCCAGCAAGTCAATAACTGAATAATCCCACCCAGATAGGAAACCAAAGCATAAACAAGAGTCTCCACATACTGACGAGTTAGCACTGGTTGCACTCTGGAAAGGATCCTAAAATAACAGAGATTCCTGGAGACAGAATAAACACATCTCTCAGTTGTCATCCCAAGCAGGGTAATTGCCTGGATGTCTGATTGACTCGCTGCTAGCACCAAATATGTAGCTCTCTGACATGCTGTCACCTTCTTCTCTGTACATGGGAGATTTTTCAGCAAAGCACATCAGGAATCAAAACGAATGTCCATGAGAAAAGATGCACCTCGACCTTGAACTTTAATCACTGGCAAAGGGCTGAAAATGAAGTTGAAAGAAGTGAAGTGTGTGCATTCCTGAGAGCACTTAATCCCCAAACTCCCCTGGGCTTTGTGTGTAAATGGTGCAGCCCCTGAGGGCTGGACAAGGGGCTGCAGCCCTCATCTGACAGTGGGGGCTCTAAGCACCATAATACTGAGCCAGGTGGCTCTTTAAGAAGTAAATTAACCTTTAAAAAGTGAAAGGGGGAGCTGGGTAAACTGTGGGCCTGAGGGTGTGTGATGATGCACAGTGCCATTAATAACAGGTGAAAAACTACATACTAAATGCAATGCGGCGTGAGCTCATGAAGGTAACCGTGATGACTTAAAGATGTAACAGTCTTCCTTAAAAAAATTTACTCAGTACTCTGTGATAGCTCAGGTACTGGATTGAAGTGAAAATGTACATGGTTCTTCTTAGGTGAAAGGATCAGAGTCATAGAATCACAGAATCATTAAGATTGGAAAAGACAACTGAAATCATCCAGTCCAACCATCAACCCATCAGAAACCAGAGGCCTTTAAAGGTACTAAAAAAAAAACCACAAAACAAGCACAGAGCTAAAACATTAGCTGACTATAGTTCTTTAAGAGCCATGGTTTTCAATCTTTCATGTTATGCACTGAGGTAAAAATACAGCCACTATCAGCAGCTCTATCAGCCACTATCAGCAGAGGTCAAAGGAGGCACAGCCACTGGGTGTGTGATTAGTAGGGGAAGGACAGGTTGACCAGTGGGCTGGGCATTCAGCATAAATCTGGGAGTGGGAGATGGAGAAGAGATGTTGTTTCTAACAGCAAGGGTGGTGAGGTGCTGCACAGGCTGGACAAAGAGATGGTGGATGTTCCTGGAGATACCCAAGGTCAGGTTGGAAGGGGCTCCTGATGGAGCTGTAGGTGTCCCTGTTCATTGCAGGAAGGTTGGACCAGATGGCCTTTAAGGGTCCCTTCCAACTCAAACCATTCTATTATTTGGTGATTGCAAACCTGTCCTCTCCCCTCGCCTCCAGCCCACACAGAAAAAACTGTTTTCTGACAGAAAGCACAACTTAGCTATCGCTTTGTGTGCGCTGCAAATACCTATAGATGAGGCGACTTGTCTAATATCTGTTCAAGATAGGAGTTTGAGATGTCAGGGAATTTTATCTGGGAAAAAAAATAAAAGGCATTCATGCACAAGAGGATAACTTGAAGCCTATCTACCTATCTGCTCCACACTAAGCTCTAGGTAGATAGAGAAGTCAAGCGGAAGGTAAAGCAGGAAGAAGAATGCAAAATGATTTCTGCAGGCAGAAAAGAGCAGGATGCCGCTGCTGCTTCTGCTAAACTGAGCTTTGGAGAGAAAGGTGGGGATGACACAGCCTGTGCCTCCTGCCCTCACATGCACAACCTGGAGCAAAGCGGTGCACCCAGCTGACACAGGGAAATGTGCCCTGAGAGACAGGGATAACACACATCTGTCCACAGACCCAGAGCTGTGCAGCACGTTGGGGTGCCCCGCAGGGAAATGTGCTGCTCCCTGCCTGCAAAAAGGGCTTCTCCTCTGCCCAGCTCCATAGGACTGGCCCTGCCGTGCCCTCTTCCTGCCTGCTGCCCTCTCTGCCCGGAACCACACTGTGCATAAGACAGATCCTGCAGATGACATTTTGAAGTTACATTTTCTCTTTGAGTGCCTTTTGGATTTATTTCTCCTCTCTCCCACCTTGTTTCATATTAAGTGTATTCAACTGCAGGGAGTGTCAGAATATACTACCCCACCTTGAGATTTGCTCTCAAGTGATTTCTTCCAATACTACTGATTTATACCCTTTTTCTGCATTGATCTGTTGGGAGCTTTCATCAGCTATATCTGACATAAACACTGCATTATTCTGTATTGCATTATACCCTAGAAATCCACTCAAATCCCTTTGCTCCTCAAATTAAAGCAATATGCCTTACAGTGTCCTGATTTCCTTCTCTTCTCACATTTGCATTTTTGTATCATGCTCTAGATTACTCACTTATATTTTGGCATATGCATCTCCCTGTTCATTTAAGAATGTTACCTTTAATCTTTTCTACACCTCAAAGTGCCCCAAATCCCTGCCCAAAGGACAGGTGGAGATACTTGTTTCCCACAGTGGTTGAACTTCCATGGAGGTTATTTAAAACCAAAGTCATGTTGCTCAGTAGCCTTCTTGCAAGGCCGCCATGTGGACACCCACAACGTTGTCTCACAGCATGGGAGGTTCACCTGCAGTACTACAGCTCTCTGCAACTCTTGTGAAGGGATTTGTCTTCCCAAAATGCATGTTAGTCCCAAACAGATGTTGATCTAGCTATGCTGGAAATATATTCAGCCAGCCAGAGTCCTGAACTTCAGTAATGGTACATGAGAACAGTGAGAAGGGCAGAGCTTTTCTTGGAAGAGGACGTTCATATTTTGGTACCCACTTTTCTGAGGTGGTATATATTAGACGTGGTGGCCCAGAGTTGCTCCATCTCATCACTGATCTAGATTAACTTTATTCTAGATTTTCATGAATTATTACATTATCTTCAGAATGTGGGCAAAAGTAGAGCTGGTAGGAAAAAATGTATATAATTTAGAATAAAATCATCCAATAAGTAGGAGGGAAGGGAGAAAGCCAGCCTTTATTCCAGTTAAGTCCAAGTCTACCACGTTCAGAAGGCATCCCATTATTTACTCTTTAGTTCAGACATCCACCATAAGCTGTCTGAGATCCAGCTTAAAAATCTGAGCACCTTGTTCTGAAAGCAATCAGAGAACAAGGGATGCAGGGACACAAAAAACACTCACTCAACCAGGTTCAAGATTGGCTTCCTGGAGCCAGTGGATATAAGGAACAATTTTTTTACAGTAAGGGTGGTGAGGCACTGGCACAGGTTGCTCAGAAAGCTGGTGGATGCCCCATCTCTGGAGGTATTCAAGGTCAGGCGGAATGGGGCTCAGAGCACCTGATGGAGCTGTATGTGTCCCTGTTCACTGCAGGGGAGTTGGACCAGATGACCTTTAAGGGTCCCTTCCAACTCAAACGATGCTATGATTCCATGATCTTGAGAGCTGCAGTTCCTTACAAACAGCAGTAAGCGATGCACACCACCAAAGATCCATCTGTACCTGCATAGCATGACCCATTGCAATGGGTACTCCACAGAGGGCAGTCCAACATCATTGTTTAATTCAGTGGAAGCGCATCTATCTCCTAAATTTTCCCACCAAGTGCCCTTCTTTGTCCAGGTGACACTGAAGAGCATGAGATGGTTAAAAATGAAGAAAATTTTATTCTCAACTCAAGCAGAAGAGCTCAATCTCTGCTAGCATCCACTGGGAGAGGAGCAAGGATAGAAAAAAACCAAGGCAGATGGATAACAAAAATGTCTACCTTATGCCCATCAGAGCTAGCAAAATGCCATTGTATATTCATTAAAAGATTTGTTCAAAAGTTCAGAAAATTCCCTCCAGTAATGTAATGGGTGATAATTCAATTTATTTATGTTTTTAAGGCATGAAGTCTAGCTTTAATTTCCCTTAACTGTGCCTCTATTATTAATAATCTACTTATCTTCTAAAAAGATCATCTAAACTACACTTCTACAGGGAATGTGATCTTTGGCCATGTAGGGCTTTGCAATTATCCAGTTCTGAATGAACTTGTTGTTAAAACATTTTTTAAGTCTAATGAAAACATTAGATCAATTCCTTGCAGTGATAGTTGTCATTAAATCAATAGCGTGTGTAAGTCCATTACACTGATATTTGACACGAACTGCTGAAGGTCTGCTAACAATGAAACCACACTGAAGTGTGTCCTCTGCTAAGCATATTTCCTACCAGATAAGAATCTGTTAAGTCTACAGTAACTGAAACTTTTCTCCTTTAACTAAAATAAACAGGTATCTGAAATGTTACTGTAACTCACCCGAGGACCACCATGATCACTCATGTTTTGGAGCCTGTTCTTTTATCACACCTCTACCATAGCTGCGCTCCCAAATCAGAAAAGCTTTCGGATTGTTTATCCGTATGGCGCACAAAGCATTTCCTAACAAATTCCTGCCAAGCGTGAAGGGCCTGACCCCATCCCCTCCAAAAGCAACGACATTGCCGCTGATTTGATGGAGGTGTGACCGTTCCTCAAGTCCCTGGAAAATTAAAGGTCTCCCCAAAGAAGAGTGTCTTGGCATACAAGTGGAGCAAGAAATCAAACCAGAGCCATTTCCCAGTGCAGAAGAGTAATTTCTCTGTATGTACTATCACATTGCAAATGGGAAAAGTTACTGAAAGATCTCTGGCCCTGTGTTATTGTTATGTTTTTCCAGTGGTCTGCAAACACCGTATCTGCTCCTACCGTGAGTACCTCATGAAGTCTTGCTATCAGAGCAACCCGGTGAGAGTTTGATGCCTGCTGTAGTTAATGTACATTGCAGCTTCTGCCAAGAAAGAAGTGCAAAACTTGAGAAACTGGCTATCTGATGGGAAGACTGGAGTTCAGAGAGAGCTATTTGGCATAGCTTAACTCATGATTTACAGAGCCACAGGTATGCACTGAGGGCTGGAGCCCCTCTCCTGTGAAGAAAGGCTGAGAGAGTTGGTCTTGTTCAGCCTGGAGGAAAGAAGGTACTGGAGAGACCTTACTGTGGCCTTCCAGTAATTGTGGAAAGCTTACATGCAGGAGAAGGGCCTATATTTCATATGATCTGATAGTGACAGGACAAGAGGCAAGGGTTTTCAACTTAAAGAGGGGAGATTTAGATTTGATAGAATCTAATTTAAAGAAATTCTTTACTTGAGAGGGCAGCGAGGCCCTGGCACTTCTGCCCAGAGATCTGTGGTTGTCCCACCCTGGAGGTGCTCAAGGACAGGCTAGATGGGGCTCTGGGCATCCTGAGCTGGTGGGTGGCAACCAGCCCACAGCAGGGGCTTGGAACTGGATGATCTTTAAGATCTTCTCCAAACCACTCATTTTATGTTTCTGTGATTTTTCAGTGGGAGTACGTGGCATTTTCTCACAGGCAAAATTGCTGTGAGCACACAAACATATATGGAAACAATTGGAAATGGCAGACGTTGACAACTTTCTGGCTTAAAAGGACACTTAAAAATGAAAATTTCAACTATTTTATTACAGAAGCGCTAAAAATTTCCTGGGGATGAGTAGAGGGTTAGTGAAAATTCATCAAACACATTTTGGAAACTTTTGTCCTCAGAAACCACATTTTCTTTCCATAAATGAATAAGTGAAAACAAAAAAAAAAAAACAAAAAACGACCTGAGGCATTCTGTGAGACTTTGGCCTCTGCAATTCCTGCAGCAGGAAATCCCAGTCCGGGCAGGAGTGGAGGAAGTGCCCAAGCGGAGGAGGGTCCTGCCCTGCTCTGTGCTATGGCTCCCACTAATGGCAGCAAGGGAAAGCTCATTCAGCCCAGACAAAAGAGCAGAAAAAAAACAAACAACTTAGAAAATGTTCTTCTCTTTGTCTTTAATGGTGGGCTCTCCTCTTGGGAGCATGAATCAGGGATCAGGAGGGGCTTGCCTGCCATGGGTCATCACTAGCACGTTGTTTGTTGCTGAGGAGAGCTTCATCCCCATTGCACAGGATATTTCTGATGCAAGGAGGTGGGAAAGTCCAAAACTCTCAGGTGAGAACCACGAACTGTGGGAGCAGATGGGCAAACATGTTTGTTTGACATCTCGGTGCTGAGCACGGCAGAGATTATCCAAACAGCTGGGCAATTTTCTGCTTGTGATGCTGCAGAGCTCCCTCACCGCCATTGGGCATGGGGGCCAGGTGCAGGCAGTCCTTGGTCCCACTCCTAAACCTCAGACACATTTCTATGAGGCCTCCAACTCAAGGAATAAACATGAAAGGATTACAGTTAATCAGATAAGTATGTCTTTATTTAACTGTAACACCAAAAATGAAGCTTGCAGTTCTTAAGAGATAGAGCTTTCAGTCTAATACAAAGATTATTTTAGGGCTTTTTTTTTTTTTTCATTTTAATTAAATTCTGTTGATTTTATTTGACATTTGATTTCAAGAGAAGAGTTGGCATTTCTCTCCTTCACTGTCCTTTGTGATTTCACATGTAATCTCTCTCAGCCAAAAGGATACTACACTCCTCCTGTATTTTAGCTTCTCTGTGGGTGATCCTACATGGATAAGCCACTTAAACACTTCCTTCTGGGTTTCTCTACAGCAAGATGATGCTGTGATGCACTTTTTACCCAATGGATGAATTACCTTCTCTGCTCTGGTTTCCCACCAGCACAGCACATCCCCATGCTGGTGGCTCTGGGGGAGGTGAAAGGGTAGAGTTCCCTCATGTGAGAGCAGCTTGCAGGACCTTGGTGGCTTGTCCTTCCTGTGGTGCCATTTGAGTTCAACACCAACATCTGCAGAGTCCAGGAAGGAACTAAAACAACCACTCCATGTGTTCAACAGGAGAGTAAGTTCTTCAGAGGCTGGATTTGATGTGCCAAAGCATAAGAGATCTAAAAAAGGATACTGTGCTATACAGAAGAAATTCCACAAACTGATCAAGACTGAAAATAAGGATCAGAGAAGCCAGAAAACACATGCATTGATATCTGCTGGGAAACAGCCTGGTGTCTGCTGAATTCCACTCTCACTCCTTAGTGAAGCTGGAAAGCACCCAGTGAATGAGGCAGGAAATTTGAGGAGGAGAAAGAAGACATGATGAAGGCAGCTGAATGGTGTCCTGGGGAACTGGCTCCTATCTCTGTCCCTGCTGAAGAGTTTCCCTGAGATACTGCCAAGTCATCCAAACCATACATCGAAAGCTTTGTCTCAGTAATTGTGTGGGTTTTATTTTCTGAATGCATAAAATTAATGCCCCCAAGTTCTGAGTCACAAAACTGCTGAGCACTCATTGCTGTGAAAGAAAACAAGGGCACTGTCCTTCCGGCACATAAAGTGCTAGAGAATGTGAAGTGTTCTGAAAAATCAGGTCATTAGGCATGCAAATTGGGTCATCAAAATTAGTGGATCTTTTTGACATTAATCTCTTTAGACTTCTTCCTGGGAAAACAGGGAGATCCCATACCCTACAGGAGAGTTGTGAACTAAATTAATTTAATGTTTGTTTCCCCACCAGCTCCCGCTCCATCTGATGCTGATGCCATTTGCATGTCAGGCAGGCTGCTGCCTTCACTTCCTTGCTCACTGCAGCCACCGAGGACAGGGAGGTGCTAACTGTCACTGCACTGCTGTGGAGCATCAGCAGTCCTGGAGATGGGGAGCCCTGCCCTGCAGGGCAGAGGCCGGGCACCATCAGCTGCCCAGCACTGGCATTTTTAGTTCCCAGATTCTCCAGTGTGGTCATATTTGAACCTTTGTTCACGTGTTCAGAATATCGTGAAGGCCAGGATGACCTCCCCACTTTGCCACACTTTGCTCCAATCCATAGAGCTTTCCAACAGCAAAGGCAACCTTTGGATGCACCTGCCTGTCAAGGTGCTTCTGCCAACTCCACTTCCATTTAGACAAGCCCGAGTCTATTATCCCCAAAGTAAAATGCAAAAACTCATCCCACAGCTGTTTAAAGTAAGCAGTTCTCAGAACAAAGAGGTTATTCAGCTTGAAACGACTTAATGCTTATGGAGGAACGCTCTCAGCTCAGCTCTCCAGCATCTGTGGGCCGTCGCGGTGGCTGCTCAGCCCGCCACCCCGAATCCTGCTGCAGGGTGGGACCTCTCAAAACTGCTGGGCTTCCATCGCCCAAGGCTTTGTCAAGGGATTCGGGGAGGGAGGTATGGCTGCGTCTGAAGCCACGGCGTTCATCAGGGAGGACTTATTTCAATATGTTGTTGAAGCTATCTGATGTCAGGTTATGTGTCTCAGGGGGACAAGCGTTTCTTGTAGTTTGTTATGCCATCTGTTAAGAAATGCAGCCACTTGTCTCTCTGCTACACGACCACAGATGGGGAGTTTTCCCCTTGTGTGCATGACTGTCAATATATGCCAAAGCCTTGTTATCTGGAACCAGGTGGAATCACCACCAAAACGAGAATGCCCTGTGAGAAGGGTGCTGCAGGGGTGCTCCCGAATACTGGGGCTCACAGCTCACAGCACACAGGTGAGCTTGATGAACAAAGCCAGCCTACCAGGCTGGGCCAGGTGTGTCTATGAGGCCTTCAGCCTATCCCTGACTTCCTTCTGCTCACACGACTCCAGGAAAGGGGCTCTAGGAGAAGATCGTGCACCTCTAGGAGGGAACGTGCAACATGGTGTGTAACCTTGCTGGTTGGCTTTGGGTTTGACTCCTGGGACTCATCAGCATTTACCCCCAAATAATCACCAGACAGATTGGCAATGGCAATCTCAGATTTAGGGAAAACACTAATTGTAAATCCTGTTTCCGTGGACATGCTGCAGCTCTCAGTAAAGTGTGGTGTGTGCTTAACTAAATAGCGTTTTCAGGTCTCCATTCTGCTGCTTGACCCACTGAGTCCTGTAGGGAAATAAACAAACACAGCGGGAACAGAAAATCCCCCTATGGCCAGGAGCGGCTATTGACTTAAGCATCAATAGTGCTCCTTTTCCAGGGTTGATTATCACACCTTTTAATATTGAGTCACACTTTTCCAGCACAACTGGATCTATTCCTGAGTCTGTGGGCTGCAGGTTTTAAAGGGGAGTTTTACAGAAGGAGGACTGTACCTGAAAGTTTTATGGAAACTGGAAGTTTCACAGAAAGGGGACTTTCATTAGGAAGGATCGTCTTAGAGAAACAGGAGTGGAAAGCCAGCCTGTTGCGGCCACCCTGTTTGCTAATCTCTTTGGAGCAGGTATTTCACCCAAAAAGAACAGGAACTGCTACCAAATTTATTTTCACTGGAAAGCAAATGGTCACTCTGCTCTCACTGCGTGACACTCAACACATGGGCTGCAGCAGCAGCAGGGCTGATGTCCTTGGGAAGGGCCAGGTCAGCAGCTGAGCTCCTTTCCCTGGAAGAACTTTGATGCTGGTGGTCATGCTAGAAAACTGTGGTCATGTCTGAAAACAGAGCAAAGAGATAACTTTTTCCTTTTTCCTTTTTTCTTCTTTTTTTTTTTTTTTTCTTTCCAGCAGTATTAGATACATCTTTCCCCTCCATTCCCAGCCCAGCTTCTGAGCTCTGGTCTAGGGTGATGATCTGGGATGGGAGCTCCTGGAGGTACCAAGTCTTAGATTCTGTGATTGGGGTTGGAAGGGACCTCAAAGCCCACCCAGATCCAATCCCCTGCCATTGGCAGGGACACCTCCCACCAGACCACATTGCCCAAAGTCCCGTCCAGCCTGGCCTTGAGTGCCTCCAGGGGTGGGGCATCCACAGCTTCTCTGGGCAGCCTCTTCCTGTGCCTCATCATCCTCAAAGGGAAGAATTTCTTCCTTATATTTAATCTAAATCTCCTATCTTTTGGCTTAAAGACATTACTCCTTTTTCTATCACTGCGCGCGCTTGTAAAAGTTTCCATCTTTCTTATAAGCCCCCTTTATGTATTGAAAGGCTGCAGTAAGGTATCCAAACAAGTTTTGTTTACCAAGTGATGTGACCAAATGAAAAAGTTGGAACATCTGAAAACTGCAACTAATGGAAAGGATGTTTTAATTCACAGTTAACTCCTTTATTTTTACTATAATTTAAATTTACACAAAAAAATACAAGTCACAAAAAAAAAAAAAAAAAAATTCAAAAGGAACAGATATCCTTTTAGGCATGTATTCCTTGTAGGCATGCAGAACAGCCCCCATGCACGCATGCTCTGCCTGGTGGCCCCGCATAATGGCAGGTGACTGGGAGACAATAGAGGAGACAGGCTGAGAAATGAAGAGAGGCCAGAATGGAAAGGAGAGGGAATAGAAGTTAGGGGAAAACCCCCTGGCTTTCCATCTTGAAAAATCGTGATTTTTAAGAGAAATCATAATTTCATTTTTACTAAACATATATAATTAAAAAACAGGATCACCCAATAGTAGAGGTTGAAAGCGACCTCTGGAGATCATTCAGTCCAACCCCCTGCTAAAGCAGATTCCCAACAGTAAGCTGCACAGGAAAGTGTCCAGTACTCCAAACGTGGCCTTACCAGGGTAGAGTAGAGAGGAAGAATCACCTCCCTCATCGTGCTGATCACATTCCTTTCAAAGTGCCCCAGGATACCGTTGGCCTTCTTGGCCACAAGGGCACACTGCTGGTTCATGGCCAACCTGCTGTCCTTCTCTGCAGAGCTCCTCTCCCATAGGTCAGCCCCTAATTTGTACTGAGGTATGTGGTTATTCCTCCCCCGGTGTAAGACTCTGCACTTGCTCTTGTTGAACCTTGTAAGATTCCTCTCTGCCTAACTCTCCAGCTTGTCCAGGTCAAGGACAACTAAATGGGCCAGCTACAACTCATGATCTACTCAATTTTTTAGGCAAATGACCAGCAACACAGCAACTTTGCACATCGATCCCTAGGATACAGCACTGCACTGTGCCTGTCAGGAGGACGAGGGATTAACTCTGGTGCTGAGGAGCTGACACAAGAACTGCTGCTGCCAGATACAGACCTATTTATGGCTGCAGCTATAAAACACACTGAAAGCAAATTTGTAAGAAAGATGCTCTAATGAAGATGTATAGAAGGGCTGTAATGCCATGGAGCCTCCTGATAACTCAGGCCCTGATCCTGCAAATTAAACTAAGCGGTGAAGTTAATCAGATGCATAAGCGTTTGCAGCATCAGTGTTTTTTTCCTTCCCCAAATGAGCTAAATTCAAAAAGGCTCGGTTCAAATTACACGAAGTTATTAGGCACGTCGGTTCTTTCTGTGAGCTGCTTTATTCATGCAGGGCGTACAGTGCGGAGCAGCACGCCTGGCATGGTTAGTGATGCATGAATCTGAAGGGGAAAAATTCCCTTTGCATTCTATTCACAGCCAACTTTCAAAACAACCCAGGCTGCTGCCTCAGCAGCCAAATGGGCAATTTTCCAAGCCGAAAAGTCAGCAACAAACCAAAGTGTTAATGCAGCTTTGTTCTCCCTTCAAGCTGGCTGTGTACCCTTGGAGCGCTCCCTTGGATAATTCCTTCTCCTCTGCTTCTTCTACCTGGCACTCTCTTCCATTCCAAGAGCAAAACCATGATGGTGCATTTCCTTGCTTTCCACCCAGAAGGAAGAGGTGAAAGTCTTGGGTGAGACCTTCCTCACCCATTGCTTGGGTGGCAATGGCTTCAGATGGCAGCAGATTTGAAGAGAGGACAAACAAACACCTGGGCAGCACCTATGGGGTATTCTGCTGCTTTCCCTGCAGTAAAACACAGGGGATATTGGGATGAGATGGTTAAGCCAGGGCTGCAATGAGGGGGAAAATCTTTTAAAATCTTTTAGGAAAAAAATGCCTTTATTCAAGCAGAAATACAACACCTAGAGGAAAAAAGGATACAAAAAGAACAAGGGGACAAAAGGATCTTGTTTTTATCTATAATTTTTAAGATGTTTAAGTGGAAAATATTATCACTTTTTGGTTAACTTAGAATTATTCTCAATATGCTTCCTTTCCATTTTCTAGAGGTCTTTGAAGATCCATTTCATATCCAAGCATTCCAGCAACTTCCTTGGCTATCCTTCCCAACTAGCAGCCACTTCCATCACACACCATGGCTATACTAGGGTCTTCACAGTCAGTCTGTGCTATGATTATAGCACACATAGACAACAAGAATGCCTATAAATATTTCTCTATGCATAACCTGAATTTAAGGGAAATCCCACCAAAGTTGGTGGCTGTCTGTGTTCGCTTATTTCCCAGCATAAGATCTCAACTTGTCTTTGAATCTTGGTCCCGTAGCAACTGAGAAACAGGGCAGCATTAAGTGCACAGGTATTGTTCCCATTCCCCCAGCCACAAATCTCTGGAAAAAGTTAGAATAAATATAACTATTCTTGTCCCCTTGGTTAGTCTTGCTTTGCATATTTTTTGGATCATTTTTGGGGGTAAATACCGTGCTAGATGGGCTAGATGAGCCAGCACATAACTTCTCAAATGGCTGTAGGACCAATAATCAGCTTGTCAAAACTGCAGAGGTTTGGAAGCACTGCAAAGAGAAAAATAGAAAATAAAAATAAATGCCATCAATATAGTGATGCTTTTAAGCTTTCTCCAGTTTTCCCTGTGCTGTTTGCAATAGTCAGAAAAATATGAAATAGCAACAGAATAGCAAGAAGAAAAGCAAAAAGAAAAGGGAAAAGATAATCCCCAATATCTCATGTTATTTCCCATCAGGCAAAAGGAGATGAAGTGAATATTAAAATTTTTAAAGAAGTAAACAGGAAAAAAAACCAACAGTAAGAATGAGTAGGAGAACAAAATGCTGCTCTGTTTTAAACTTGCAAGAGAAAATCTGCTGTTTTTTTCTTTTTAATCCATTAAAAATGAATCAAATCAACTCCATGACATCATGAGGTCACCTCTTCACATTGGCCTGACCACTACACATCACAGCACTGGATGCAGAGACATGGGGTAAAGGAAGAGGTGATCCTGGGGTGCTTTGTGCTAAGCCTATTGGGGCTGCATAGCAGCTCGGGGTGCTGCAGGAGCTATAGCAATGCTAGGGGTGACTTCTGGCAGCCACAGCAGCTACTTTTCCCAAAAATGCCAAGAGAGAACTGTTGTGCTCCCCTAAGCTCGTGGAGGCCCCAGCCAAGGCCTGGCACAGCCATACTTCCGCATCTTTGGGGTTGGAGCTCCCACACTCAGGGCTCAGACACCCACACAAGTGTTTTGCATCCGCAAGAACCATGTCTGTTGGATTGCCCTTTTCTTGCAATAACAATTGCTGCATATATACCAGCTCTTCACGACAACAGCTGGGCCAAGGCCAACTTATGACATAGGGTTCTTTCTCTAGCAGAGCCTGCCTTTCAACCAGGAATGTTTCATGGTAGAGCTCCCCTAGCTTGATGCAGAAGACACTTTTTGCTAAACGTAGGCACTAAGCAGCATTGTCAGCCTGCTTTGTTCACAGCACAATCAGCACACTCCAAAAGAACCACAGATGCCATTGTACCTCCAGCGATTTTGGAAAGCACAGCCTTGAAAAGCAGGAGCTTGTGCTATCAGTGACTGAGACACTTACTTTCCAGTTGATTCATATTGATAATCTGAATATATAGGCCCAGAATGCTGAATGCAAAGGAGGTGGTCAGTAGCAGTCATGCACCTTAGACTAGTTCCTGCTGGCAGAATAGTAGTGGCCTCCCTAAATGGGTTAAAGATCACCCAGTTCCAAGCCCTTGCCGTGGGAAGGTTTCTGTCCATCAGCTCAAGCTGCCCAGAGCCCATCCTTGAGCACCTCCAGGGATGGGGAATCCATGGTTATTTTTCAGCTTCACTTTCCATAGGCCTCCAAGACGAGAAAGGACTGTGACAATTATTTTGTCTCATTTCATACATTAAACAGTCAACAGATTTTCACCAAGTCCTTTGCTGAGTCTCACTAAGCTAAGAAACATCATTAACCAAATAGTCTGTTTCTACTTAAACAACTTCCACTGGTGAGGAAGCCACCACACTGATAGTTATAAGCAAATTCATACATTTACATGCAAACACATCTGCTTTTGGGATTACAAAATTTACAGATTTTCCTGTAGGAATGACTAAGAACATCCAAACCAGGAAGGAACCAGGTAGGAGAAGCTTCTGTAGTTAACTGAAATAAGTAGATGGAATATAGATTGAAAACCCATTTCAGATCTTGCTCATCAAGTGAGTGATGCCCTGGAGTGAGTATGTGGGCTCCCATTTGTTAATGACCGTTAATGACTGTTAATGACTGCAGATTGATCTGGATGGTCTGTTTGGCACAGCACTGATCCTAGAACCAACACAATCCTTTTTTCTTCCCCTAGAGGTAAGTGCAGAAATGCTTCAGAACATGAAAACAAACAAAAATTCAAATGAGTTCTTAGCAACTATGGGAAGGTAAAAGAGTGCTGACATACCAAAAATGAGCTGTGTCTTTTCACAGGCGTGTCCATGTTTGGAGAGAAGGACAAGCAAACAATTAAGGGAACTAAAATGATAGCTAAGGTACCACCTAAAAGATCTGAATGGTTCAGTTAATTTATACTAACTTATCACAAAATGATCACAATGTCTCTGCATTGCTGTCAGGAAACCGCCTGATTGTTATTGCACAAATCAGTTGGAGAAAGGCTGGATGGTGTAAGTGGGTATGCAATCTCTTCTAGGGGCTGTGGTAATAGTCAAAACAGCATTTGCAGATATAGTTGATTGCACTTACCAAGTTTTATGATTTCATTAATTATAGCACTAATTTGATAAAATAAAGGTAAGCCTAGCAAAATGGATTCTATTAGGAAAAATGTGTATTTTCATTGCTGGAAAAATCTTGAGTTTGTGTAACTGGGTGCAGATCTCAGCACTACAGCCTCAGGACTCCAAGAGCACAGACCAGCAGAACAGGGCACAAATCTGAAACACACACTGATAAAACATTCTTCCCCTTTGGAAAGCAGGGGGATCCTCATTTCAGGATGTAAAATGTCTTCCCTATCATCCAGCTTTAGGGGTCATTTTGGTACCAAATTCTGAGAATGAAAGAAACAAACAATCTGCAGAAATAACTCCATAAACGAAAGGAGATCACTGGCTCAATATGATTTGCACTTTGCTAGTGATAAATGCTACTGTTTTGCAGACCTAATTGCTAGCTACTTGTTCCATGAATATCCCACCTTTAGTATCTAGGAGATTGCTGGCCACGAATCCCTTGCCACTGTGTGAATTAGATTTGAGGGGGAGATCACAATTACAATCTGGACCAGGCAACACTGTCTCCTCAAGCCGTTATTCCCATTCCAACCTTCCCCGTTTTGCCTTTCGGTCATTTTGCTGGGACGGGAGCTGTCTTACCCTGAGCTTGTGTAGTACCAAATGGATCAGGGTGATTCTCTCAGTAAAGTCTGACATTGAAATGTTAAAAACAACAAAGAGAAAATTGGAAGTCTAATGTTAAGTGTCTAGCACTTCATTTTCCCCCTGTTCTGAAGGAAAGCTGAAGATTTCATCTCACCCACTATGGCTTCCCATCACAGATGAGTCAAAGGATGCTAACTGTGATCCTGATCCTGCTGACCAAAAGGCCATGCAGCCAGAGCTGTTCACACCACTGGGACTGCTCAGGGCTATGAGTTGTGGCTGTTTGCCTCTAGGTCCTGGCTGCCACCACTGCCTCCATAGAGCACTGCATGAAGTCAGCATGCTGGATAGCTAGCACTGCTCACTATAGACTCCATAGGTTTGTGGCCCTCATATGGATGACTCTAATCCTCCAGTGGCTCTTAACTCATTCTCTTTTCTTCTTTAAGTTGATTAGAAAAATGTTGTGAGGTTGTTTTTGTTTTTAGGTCAAAAATAAAGCTTGTTAAAAGATATTTTAACTGTCTTGCAGCTCTTTAAATACAATTTTCAAGATATTTTTTACATTTAAGGTTAAAGTCTTCTTGTCTTGAGCTATTTTGTCTGAGCTTAGTTTCTTTGTTTAACTAAATCAGTAAACTATCAGTAAACTGATGTGTGACCAAACATAATGACTGCATTTTCACATCTGTAAAAACTTCAAAGGAGCTTGTTTACTGCAGGCTATAAAGCTGCCCTAGAATACTCACTGACGAACTCTACATCAGGAAACATATACATATTCATTAGTAGATGTTATTTATCTTCAGAACACCGCAGTAATTTGATTCTGAAAGAGCAAATCAAGTAGAAGTACAAAAAAAAAAAAAAAAAAAAAAAAAAAAAAAGCCTTTGTATTCAGCCAAGGCTCTTCCACAGCTTCTCAGAAAATGATCAGTGTTACCACAGTTGTACTGAGTAGACATGGTTGTTAATTAAGGCATATTGGTTTGTTCTGGTGCTCCCTGTCCTCAGCAGAAGAACTGTCAAGTTATTGTAGCCTGTACAAAAGTTTTCTCTGCATACAGTACCAATCCTCATTTTTTAAAATGAAAACTCACTTGAGGTCTTCACACTCTCAAAGATCTCTGAAGAACAGTAGCAGAATTCCTACTGACTGTAATCTGAACAAACTCGACTTTTAAATAGATTTGTTACAGACTTGAAAGGATTTTACTGTCCCTTCAATAGATAGATACATAAACTACTTTAGGGTCCTTCTGGAACCACTAGCCAATAGTCTGCACTCTGTGGAAAGAGTGTCTTCAGGAGACTCATCTTTGATTTGCAACAGAAAGAAAAGGTAACCTCCTGGAGAGGAGAAATGATTCAACAGCATTGTATAAAGCTGAGACTTATGGGACAGGAATTCAATTCTGCCATAAGGTCCAATTTTTTATATGACTTTGGACATCCAGAGTTCTAAGCTCACAGTGCAGTTTTGCTTAGGGACAGCCCAATGAGTATGGGAAACAGGCTGGCTCTGACAAATTAGTACCTGGAGCTCATGTTCTTATGGCTAGGCTGTTTCTGCATCCTGAGCCAGATGTAAATGAGTTCACCCTGGTATCCTTACACCCATGGACACTGTGACTCTAAGGATGTATCTACATAGGTCACACGTAGTAACACCTCCTATTTATTTCCATGGAAACCACAGCAGATACAAAGAGCACAATAACAGTATTTGATAGAGCACATTCTCAACTACAAAACACTATTTTCCACTATGATTACTGCCAGTAGCTATGCATTTTTCACCAGTAATGAACAAGAGCCTGCCATGCCATGCTCATGCGTAAATAGACCGAAAATGTTGCAAGTAACCTCAGGTTTTGATTGTTCTTTGATTGATTGCTGCTTCATAGGACCAATAATGAATACTGAAAGCTCCAAATGAAGCTGTACACATTTGTGTCTACAAATGATACCAAAAAATTTTGAAACACCGATCTTCAGTCTCCTTGACGTTTGTATGAGTTGACCAGTTAGAAAATAATAGGTTAGAAATTATAGTTTGTCTTTCCTTCTGAATCTTTGGATTAAAAGAGGGGTTTTGTTTCCTGAGTCAGAGTGAATCGCACTTTTAAAATGTACTAATGGCAGAATCTCCCTGTTCTGTGGTACCAACTCAGACAGCTGGGCCACTCAGGGCCAGATGTAATCTCTGGCCTTTCCTCTTTGCTGGAACAGATGTAGCCCCTGTATTCATCCCAACAGTCATTTGATTTTTTAAATAACTATCTTATACAATCAGTGTGAGATTTTGATGACTGAATAAGTGGCCTGTGACAGTTCAAAATTTAAATACTCCTTGAGAGTTTTGACGCCTAATAGACCGAAATTTCTATTTTATCTAAACCAAAACTTCAGTGAACTGTAAGAAGCCTCTTTGCAGCATAGGCAAACTTGATCCACAATTCAGTGACGGACAGTAAACAAGATATTTCTTCTGTTTCTTGAGCTACTTCTTCCAGCTGCTGCTCACACTGATGCTTCATCTTCACACTTTGACCATGACAGAGATGTTAGGAGTAAGGACAGCTTCAAAGGTTAGGAGAAAGGCAGATCCAATTCTTGGTAAGATTTTCAAGACGTAATGAAATACAGATACAAGGGGCAATAACAAGAGTTGCAATATCCAGTACCTGTCAACTCCGCATAAAGCAAGTTTTGTAAGTGCTAGAGCAAGCCCAGCCACTTCAGCAGTGCTAAGCTTTACTCTTCTGAGATAAACACAGATCACAGCAACTCCTCTTCTACTCATCGCTCTCCAACACTGGGATTCCAGCTTGACTTTCAGGGAGGCAACCAAAAGAGAAGGGCAACAAGGATGGATTTGAATTTTATAAGCAGTTCTGTATTTCAGCACAGCTGCCAAAGAAATACAGTATTGTTTACCACCTGCAAGAGTGCTGCAAGCTGGCCCAAAATGTTCAGCACGTTGGTAACCTTGAACTGAGGTCATCACATGGAATTTAAAACTGCATCACACATTTTACTAAATGCAATGTGAAAGCTCACAAAAAAACAGCCACATTCGTCCTCTCTCATTTCAGGATGGTTTAATTAAGCAAAGTCTTCCTCCATCTCAGGAGAGGGAGGGAACCAGTGTTCTTTCAGAAATGTTGGCACAAGAGGGATGCAGTAGAACAACAATGGCAGAGGCTTGAGCCCACCATTTCATGGAGTTCCTCCAGGACCCTTTCAGGAGCTGCCTCCACCAAAGCATCAGCCAAAAGCTAGGGCCTGCACTGCCCGACAACACTGCTTTCTAAGGAGGAGACACCTTACACTGTTTCTTATTGGATCTCACAACAGAACATAACTGAGTCTTTGCCTCTGCATGTTGAGCTCTGGCCCCTTGCAGGGCTGAAAATCTTCTTTTTGCAGGTGTAGATAAAAAGTTCTGTTCAGTAAAATATGTGTCACTTGCACTCTCTGATTAGGCATTGCTCTTCTAGTAGTCTTCTGCTTCTTTCACATCACTGCTTTGTCTTTTTCTTTCTGCATTGGCTCTTTGGTCTTTATAGAATCAGCCTGAGGACTGGCCATTTTTTGCAGAACTATTTCACTTGCAGCAGTGTTTTTCTCTTCAAATATTGTTTAAAGACAAAAGGACTTTTTCCTCATTATTTTCTCATATTATACAAGATATTCTAACAGCTGGTGGAAGTTGAATACCATGTTAACAATGCATAATTTAGTAAATATATGCCCATATTGACACTGAAAGAAAATCTGAGATTGCACAACCATACTGTGTGTTTTTATTATACTGTAAGTACAGTTTCAAACATAATAGGATTTATTCATAGCATATTTACTCCACTGAAGTGAGCATAAATATGTAAATGTCTAAGGCTTAGACTGGGAATTGCCTACTGCTGCTTTCAAGTCATGCAGCACTCTCTGCACTCTAAATGCAGGCTGACAGCAGAAAAGGCAGAACTGTACTTCCAAGGAAAGTATTACAGAAGGATCAAGCTTGCATATCATTACCTTACTCCTGAATTCTAATACATAATGACAGTGGACACACAGCTGTAGCTTTCACACTACTGTAATGCAACAACTACGCAGAGAGAGAGAAAACAAACATTTCTGACTGGGGCAGCTCCTGCCAGAGTGTGATTTCAGAGAACAAAAATCCCTTTCTATATTTTACCATTCAAAGATATGAAGCAAAATAATTCTGTGTTGATAGATGTATAATTCAAGGAGGTTGACTTTGTTCACTTGTTAGGAAAGGATGGGAGAGCAGAGTGCCCAACAGCAGCACTCAGATAACATCTTTTCTGAGTGAAATAAGCATGAGGTATGCGGTGGGAAAGTTATTCTGTTGAAGCCAGTGGATGCAGTGGATGCAGTACTGTTGGCTGCTCTGGAGCGTGAGCCATCAGAGACCTGGATCGGGGGCTAGCAGGCATGGGAGGCTACACAAAGGTGTACAGAGGTGAGGGACCATGCACACAGCTTTCTCTCAGTCGGGAAGCTCGACCACTTTTCAAAATTGCAACTAAATAAATAAAAAGATAGAGTAGAAAAATTGCTCAAAAGGCAATTACTTGGGAGCAAGAAAGAATAATCCCAGTCCGCAGCTGGGATTTCAGATCTAAGCAAATATCTGAGTAATCGTCGTTAGCTGTGTACAAATTTTAATTCACACCTTTCCACTGGCTTATTGCTTCTGTACTAGATACTTTTAAAAAAGGGAACTGATTGCCCATAAAGGGTGTCAGATTGTCAACAATGGCAATGAAATCCCCAGCTACTGAACAAACAGGCTGGGAGCAGCACTACAAACTTCCACTCACTACCTAGGCAATTTGCCTATCGTGTAACCTGGAGGGTCTCATTATAACTGGTACTTGGTCCTGGCTTGAATTGCTCCAAGCACTTCTAATACAATCTGATCCCTTCAGACCCTGCTTTACTGCCCCTGCTCAAGCATGAAGAATTCAAGCTGGAACAGGTGCAGGGCAGGATGATTAATACAATCTGGGAACAGGGAGTCTTTCACAAGCAGAGCTGCCAACACTATCAATTTATGTGGTAGACAACTGCTTTGGGCAGTAACCCACCAAATTCCCAGTATCTGGCAGCTCTGATTCTTGGATGCTTGCAAATGCAGGAAAATTTCACAGAGCCTTCAGAAAGCAACTTGACATGGAATGAACAGTGGGGCTGATATGTCCCAGATCCCTGAAGTGTACGTAGTTAATGTGTGTTTGTCAGTTATGGACTCATAGAACTACATGGTGGGATCTTGATTTACAAAGCATAGTAAAGTTTGACTGCTCTCTGTGCACGCACTAGGATGGGAAGGAAAAGGGCTGAGAAGGAAGAAACGCCACCAAGGCTAAAAGATTATGTCAGCAAATAAGCCTGAACAAGTATGGATTTGCCTAGGATACAGTCACTTTGTAAACTGAAGATATCACATGTTGCATCATGGCATTCCTGAAAGAGGGGGAGGTAACAGCCTCACTGCTTTAAAACAATCTTGAACATTATGAAAGGATTACATAAAGAAGTGTTTGTAACATTAGGCATTAAATCTGCTAAGTCCAAAGATCCTGTCCTTTTTCATCCATGCATTAGACTGTTGGTGCCTCTATATAAACAGTATCTCTTTTCTCTGTCAATCTCTCTGCGTTCTTACTCATTGGGAATCAGCATTAGTATGATTACGTGCTACCCATTGTATTTACCTTATTTAAATTGATTTACCTTATTTAAATCGACTGTTCTTTGCATTTCTTTATATGTTTTCTGCTTATTATGTCTTCAAATTACAAAGGTAAGGGACCAAAGATCTTGGCATCATTTAGCTTAGCTGACAGCATGATCACCAAGAGGATTGTCATGAAATTAAAAGGCCGTATTCCTCATTTTCTTCTTTCACGTAACCTCTGTTTTTTTCCCTAAACTTTGTAACATAATCATAATCATAAACATAGCAATGAATGAATCTCTTTTATGACCATGGTATCATGGAAAATTTCATATACATCAGAGGTTAAATTTCCAGTTCAGCCCTGAATTGGAACTGGGCACACTGTAAATAAAAACTATCCAAAAACTATTCATTCAGTGAAGGCCACAGCTAACTTTCATTCTTGCTCAAGCCTACCTTATAAAAGTCTATCTGAATCCTTCATACTAAGCCATGAAGACAACAACCTAGAACTTACAAAGAAGGTCTTTCCAATTAACGATTTAGAAACAGGGGAAGGCACCTTATATACCTTTTCCTTATCTTTCAGATAAAGACCTCCTGGGTAAGCTTAGTAAATCCTTATCTGTTAGATAAAGGACCACTATGATGGGCCTTATCGCTTAATTAAATCCTCGTATGAAGTACAATGAAGTCAATAATTTGTTATACAAGATAGCACTTCAAACTGTGCTTGCATTGGATAATGCATCTCTATCGGTTCCCTGTACCACAGCATGTTGTAATGGGTTGTGATCCATAGCCTACTCCTGGGCAGCAAGGAACTCATTATAAAAAGGTGCCAAGCTTAGGTTGGACAGGCTGTGATAAATAAATCTGTGGGATTGACTAGATAAACTAAAGCCTCAGGATGAAACTGATTTGAAACGTAGGGCCTAATTCTGTCCATCTTTCTTCTGAGGAAAATAGTTGAATGTGAAAGATCTGTGAATTTTGGCCCAAATAGAATACCGATGCAGTAGATCACTAAAATGAATATATATAATTGAATTTAATTGTGAAGATATATCGTGAAGTTCATGGAACAAACCCAGTTAAAGAAAAGCACATGAAAAGGTCTAAGTCCTGACCACAATTTCACTTACTCACGTTCATATCACTCAATGCATTTACATCCAGATGTATCAGGGTGAAGAAGGAAACTAGTCAGTAATAACAACTATCACAAAGTATCATACTAGGAAGGTCTTGAATACTAAATGCAGTCCAAATTTCCAAGTAGACAAATGTATTTTCAAAAAGAACTGTAATACACATATTGCTTTATTTCACTAATTGGCTTATTGACAACATGCTAGAGTGAACTGTTTCTGAGTTTTATTAGCAACAACTATTTTGAGTATATGGATATTTTATGGATATATGGATAACACATAAAATGAAGTGCCTTTACCTATGCATCTCTGAAGAAGTCCCTTATAGCCTAAAACCATTATGCACTAAGCCCAGCAAGACAAAAGTGATTTGATTCCGCAATATGCACTGAAGCTCAGCACGTCAGGAGTCTTTTCCTGGGGAATGACACAAACTTGAGACTTGAAATCTGCTACTGCATTTAGTGTTGCTCATTCCTATCAAAATACAGACAGTATATTCCATATAGACAGCTGGGACTTTTTCCCCTTCACTTATACTGAGACAAATCTCTCGTAACTTCATTATTTAGCCCATATAGGCAAAGTGAATAGGATAACGCAGCCAGCTGAGATTAGGCATCTAACTTTTGGACAGATAAAGCTACAGAACATTTAGTCTTCCTAAGGATTGTTCGACTGTGCAGCTCAAGCATTACTATGACAATGATGTCTTTCCATGAATGATGGGACACTGAAATTCTTGGGTGCTCAGGAAGACAAAGATCTAGATGTGAATCTTGTTCACACTGAAGATGATGACAGTTTTGAAGTGTGTTATTTTTATTTATTTATACCAATTATACGCTCAGTGTTAAGCTCCTGGCCATGAGGATAACTGACTACTGAGATAAGTAGATGTGACCATAAAACTGCTCTGGATTATGCCAGACAAAATCGACCCTGTTAGGGCCATTCTATAAGCTTAGCATCTCAAGGCATCTGGAGGGTTCACTACAATTACATCCACAGTTTCATAAAGCTGAAGGCAACAAAAACTGCTTCCAGGAACCACTGGTATCAAGGCCAGTCTAAATACACTGTGAGTTGCTGGGGTGGTGTGCAGGAGGGCTTGGATTTCACAGCTGGATACTTCTAGCAAATTGCACTCTTTTCTATGCATAGTCCCTAAGGATTTCTCCTTAAATGCATAGATCCAGCTCTTGTATGTCTGGCAAACTCCTCCTGTATGCTTGCCAAGTTTTAAAGGGCAAAAAATCAACAGCTGATAGTTTATGCCAGGAACCAGCAATGATCCAAATTCATCCCTTGTGTAATTCTGGAAAAGCCTGTAGAGTTCCAGGGAAGAAGTTGTTGGCTTAACAAAGTAAATTCTCCCTGACATTTGAGGAATACAGAGTATCAATTAAAGTAGAGCTAATTATTGCTACTATTATTTGCATTGCAGTGGTTCCCAGAGGCCCTTAACAGGATTATAGCCTTCTGGTATGAGGAGTTTTTAGGAATGTAAGATCAGGAAGTTAATGTATGACAGCTAATATTCGGTACCTGTGTAGAAAGCCTCCAAGTTTGGAAGGGTTCCACAGAGCACAGGGCTTTGCTCATGGGTATGGGTCACAAGAGACTGAGCCTCTAATGCTTCTTGTGCTGCTTTGAGGTTTGCCTGAAGTCATCCTACATCTCATTACTCTGTAAGGTATGATACAGGCCAGCTTGTGTCCAAAGGAAGAAAGTCCATTCTCAAACTCAGCACTCAGGCAAGACCAGTAATCATAGAATCATAGAACATGCCAAGTTGGAAGGGACCAATAAGAATCAATGAGTTCAACCCCTGGCTCCACACAGAATCACCCCAAAATCAGATAATCTGATTGATAGTGTTGTCCAAATGCTACTTAAATTCTGGCAGCTTGGAGCTGTGCTTACTGGCCTGAGGAGCTTGTTCCATACCCACCACCCTCCAATAAAGAACCTCTTCTGATAACCAGCCTGAACATCCCCAGTGCTTTATATTGTATCCTCATTAAGAAACCTCCAGAAACACTTCTTTCACTTGTTCTGAGGAGTCATTCACGGGGTACAGCTTCCTTTGCCTAAGACACATTATACATTTCCACTCTATTTCCACTGAGTCGTTCATAAGGACTGCCTTACACATGCTAGCTTCACGTGGCTTCAACTGCTGCCTCTAACACCAGTCAGTTTCTTGGTGCAGCCCTTTGTTCTGCAAAGCCCACAGGACTTCCAGGGTCCAGACTGAAAAAATACTTAAATAAAATCCTGTAATATATTTCACATCTGTGTTCCTCTGTAGTTTCTTGACTACTTTTGTCCAGATCGCTAAAAATATTGCAAACGCTGGGGTCCAGAGCAGTACCTGGAATCCAAAGCTACAGCTGGAACCTCCTCCTGCAGCCGAGATGTCCAGCTCCCCTTTCTCTTTTGATTCCCAGAGAATCAGCCAAGGGACACACGTTACACAAATGTCATGCTGAGTTAAATTGGTAGCTGCACTGCTTGTATATCTGGAGGCCAGTATTGCTTCATTCCCCTTCGCCTTGCTCACTGATTACTGCTATGCTGCCTAGACTGTAATGTATATCCTTCAGCCTGGGTTGGTGCTGGTGATAATTTATGTTTTGTACTCTGTTTCACTGTACAGTGCATTCAATCTGTTGAGATTTTGATCTTTGGTGGCTGACTAGCTTTCTAGAGACTTCACACAATACACATTAATAATACACTTGACAGGCACACTGCTTGTTAGGACCATTTCTCAGCACACAAAAGTGCCCATTCTCCACCCAGCAGCTGTTTCAGTGGTCCTCGGGTCATGTTGCTCTGAAGAAATCATAACCGAAATAAGATTCATCAAGTAGGTTGCAGACAAGGTAGATAAGTTGCACCGAATAAATAAATAACAAGAACAGGGAATGGAAACAGTGAAAATGACAGTGATAACAACAGATGATCTACATGAACAGGTTCTGAAGTTCTGAAGCTATGGTTAGTTTGGTGATATGTTTTCTATTCAAATATCTTCTATTCAAAATTAATCACATTTTTTATCATATTTCCATTGTTTTAATTCTCATGCTATTCTCATTCATGAAGACATCTACTTGATTTCTAAGTCCTCCCTATTTCCTCTTCTGCCTCTGCACTTATGTGGAATATGTTCAAAGGAAAAACATATTTCATCTGTGTATACCTTTTAAGAAGCACTGCAGCCCCTGAGGACTGCTGTCTTTATCAACAGGCTCAAAAGCACCTATAATAGAGTGAATTCATTTTCACACACCTCATTTGTATCCTTTAAATCATGAATACCCAACTTTTGTCTTGCCTGGGCCGCACTGAATGAAAAGAAATTGCCTTGGGCTGCATAGGAAATGTATAAGATAGTTGATAAATATAAGTAACAAAACTCATTTTATTCCTTTATCAGGCTGAGAGGAACTGGAATGAAAGCTCATGAAGAGACTACTGTGGTACAAGAGAAACCAAAAAGATATTTTCTCTAAGGAGTTAGCAGCCACTTACTGTTGATAACACTGTTCTTACCTTCTTTGCAGGGAGCGTTCAGTGGAATTAACTTGGAATTCTGCTTTATTGGATATCTAAACTATGGCTTTCAACCATTTCAGTGTGCAAACAAAAAATAACAATCTGAGCAAAAAAGCCTACCTAATTAGATAAAAAAATAGTTTAGCAGTATTCTGCCCAGTTTACAGAGGGAAATGTGTTACAGCAGATGAAAGGTAAGCTGCCCCAGTAATGCAGCAAGCCAGGGCAGAGCCAGGGTTAAAGGCATCTTGAGTTTTTGCTCAGTTGTTTTTTTAATCCCATTGTAAAACAAGCTGTAGGATTCCCAATCACAGATTGGAAGACATGCTGACAAGTACATTTTTTTTGTAGAACTTTCAGAATTATTTAATAAACTGGTGATTGGTTCAGATTGAGGCATTTTAATTCACGGGTTTAAAACTTCCCGAAGCTGGCAATTCTGTTAATCTCTTATTTACAGAAAGAACTTGGGCATACTCGCATTTTACAGCACAGGTTAGCTAGAACTGAGTGGAAGTAAGAATTTTTTATTGAGAATCCAGAGCAGTTATGGTACCTGGAATTTGAAAACTCACAGAAAGGAAACAGAACTCATCTGAGTGAAGGTGAGTACAGCCACTACCCTTGTTTCTGTCATCGTAGTTTGGGTCCCTGTTCCAGACCTGCTTAAGTTTAGGCATTCAGAAGCAGCCACTTTTCTTTGTACCAGAATTATACAAAATGATTGAAGAGTCTATGTACTAACAAAGAGATTAAGAGTAAACTATCCTATTACTCCTTTTTTGGTATTAAATAGGTGTGTTAAGCATATGCAAGGAAATACTTGGTAACTTGATTTGCATTTGGATTGATAGTCACAGAAAGTCAAATCGGTACTAAAATAAGCACAAAAATAGAATACTGAATGCCTATCAAGTATACTTTCACATATCTGAATGCCACTCAGATGTTCACTGTACATACTGTTTACATTTAATAACTTCATTTCCCACCCTCAGCCAGAAAGAACACAGAGATTTCTGTCAAGAGCTGTGAAATGTAACAACCTGCTGCTGAGACTGACATTCCCACCCCATATTTTTTTCCTGCAGTCTTTAAAGGGATCGCAGAACTCCCAGGAAATCCTTTTGCGTTGCAAAACAGTTATCCAAAAGAAAGATGGATACCAAGATGTGATGGCTGAAATCCCAGCCCCACAGGAATTGTCACATTTTTTTACCACTGATAGTAGTAGGATTCGCATTTTATCTTCTAGGATTCACATTTTACTTCTACCTCCATGTGAGGCAATCAGAGCTGGGCAGATGGACTATGTATTAAGTTACGAGCACTGACCTACTGGTGGTGTGTTTCCTAAATTAAAATTGGAGTGTACAGAAGTCTATCAAGAATAAATCACTAGCTGTACAGTTGCGAAGCAAAGCTAAAAAATGAGACCAAATGCAATGCAGGGATGAGTCTTCAGGGAGCCTGGAGCAAAGTGACATGAGAACTTCCCTATTCTCTTAGCATGGCTTTAATCAGATAATGTTGATAATTTAAATATTAACATTGTTAATTATTTCCATGAGGATTTGTCCACTTGGGAAAGTTTTGCTTGTTACTTGAACTAGTCTTGCTGTAGGAGGCTCCACAGTATTCCTTAAGTTCACATTGGGCTTTACAAATAGCACAAACTAAGTTTGCTGTATATCAGGGCACGTTTCTATACTCCTTAACTTGCTCTGTTCAGAATGCCACAAGCTCTGTTCCCCCATTAGAAGGAAAGCTAATACGGGTTGGCTCTCAAAGGTTAGTTTTCTGTGACATCAGCGACCTGATCTGCCCTGTGGTCACAGAGTCACTTAGTCCTCTGAAAAGGAGGAGTGTATTACCGAGCTAGGACGGAAATGGCTAGAGAAACGAGCAGTGGAAAAGGACTTTTAGCCTGCAGGCAGATTGGATCTAGAGTGCTATGTCACATCGGATATTTGGAAAAATTTCTGCTCAGAGATGGGGAGGTATTGGAATAGGCTGCCCAGGGAGCTAGTGGAGCGCTGGGAAACCGCTCTCAGCCATAAGGGTTGGGTGGTGCGGTGAAGAGCAGGAAGACGAACTCGAAGGACACTGAGGAAGGCGCGCTGACGCTGCAAGCGATTCTATGACCCTCCGAGGGCCCAAACGAGCCGCTACGCAACGCCGCACAACTGCAACCCCAACGCGGACACCACGCACGCGCACTCCCGCCCCTCATCCGCGCGCAGCTCAGCCCGCTCCACCTCCCGCACATGCGCACTCTCGCCTCGTCCGCCCAGCCATCTAAACCTCAGGCTGAGAGCACTGCGCGTGCGCAGCGGATGCCGTCCGCGGCTCTCGTTGACCAACCAGCGGTGCCTACCGCCCTCCCTCCTTGAGAGGGAGGGACCGGTCCTCCGCCATCCCATCATGCAACGCGAGGGCGGCGGCGGCGACAGCGACGGCGGTGGCGGCCGCCATGTTGTGGTAGTTTGTTGTTCGCCGGTGGTGGCTGCGCGTCGAGGGGCCGCTGCCGGGCGCTGAATCCGGGCCCTTCCCCGTTCCCTCCTTTCCCCGCCGCTCCCGGGGGCGGCACCGGAGGCGCTGTCGGGGCCTGCCGCCGCCTGGGCACGGCGAGGAGCCATGGCTGCCGCGCTGGGAGGAGGAGCAGGTGGGTTGTGCGGCCTGCGCTGGGCCCGCCGGTGGGGCGGAAGGGAGCGGGCGCTTCTCTGTCGCGAGGGGCCGCGGTGGGAGCCCGACCTGGGGGGTGAGGGGGAGTGGCCGCGCCGTTGGCCCTGCGGTGCCGGGGCTGCTGGGGCCGTTGGCTCTTTCTCCTGGGCCGCGGTTTCGTTCCGTTTCGTCCCTTGGCGCCGGTTCGAATCCCGGGTGGAATGGAGGCGTTCTGGGGTCTGTTTACTTCTGAAGCTTCCGTTCGTTTGGTTCCGTGTTCGTGCATTTACGGCGTGTGATCTGTTTGAAGAGCTGATCACTAATCTCGGCGGTCGTGAGAGTTTTGTTTCACAGGTAACCCAGAAGCAGAGCGTCTCGCTTGGAACGTGTAAAACGAAGTCGGTGTTTGGTCCCAGGGTTCTTGGCTGCACCACTGCGCTGCTTTTAGGCTTCTACTTGCAGCATGTCAAATGATGGTTGGACCCAGTGCTGTTCTGATGGGCACATCAAGCACATCCTAAAACTATTGCTTGAGTGGTTTTTAAAGAAAAGACTGAAACACCCCATTGTGAACCGTGCAAGAGGATTTTTTAGGGAATGTGTGTATTTTAGGAGCTGTGTGCCTTACCTTCACTGGGAATAGCAGGTTAGGTAGCTCTGATCAGTCATTACTTAATGCATTGGTCCTTGTTTGCATGATGGTTTGTGATATTTTCTGTGCTGTTTTTGTTGTTGGTAGCCATCACAGAGAAGAACGTGGCTTGCACTTGCTGGAGTGCTCACGCTGCTACCTGTTAAGCAAACAGTGGTGAGCAAAGTATGTAAAAGCAATCACTGAAGGCAGATGTTACAAGGAAATTCCCAAATTTAAAAATTGAAAATTTTGGGCTCGGGAGGGCAGCACCAACTGGTAATATTCTGAATATACTGAGCATTGCTGTTGAAGATGTTACATGCACTCTTTTAAGTGTTTTACAGAAACTCTTGTGCTGTTTTCTGTGATTTGGTTACTTATAATGTGGAGGTAAATGTTTGCATTTTTGATTTGCGTGAAAGTTTTTTTGCTGGTGCTGTGAGTGAAGGGTATTTTAAAGAAACTGTCACTTCCTAATTACTTCAATTTGTGTGTTAAAACTGTTGGAAAAGTTGAATGAGCCAATAAATGGAGGTCCATGGTCCATTAAATGTGATATGTTTTCTATGGAAACAGTAGAGGTTTTAATCTGGGTGGTCACCTTGCAACACTTTATTGAATGAAAAACAGACTAGCAAAAGTGTCTATTGCATGCTTACTGTTAGTATGACTAGTCAAGTAAAATTCCTGGTGGAAGTTCTTAAGTGCACTTCTAAACTCACTTCAAAAAGCCTGGTATTTACAGGAATGGCATACACAACTTTTCTTGATAAGAGGCTGCTATCTAAAGTCAATAGTGATATCCAATTGGGCAAAAGGCTTCCTAGGTGAAAAGACCAGGACAGTGTGGTTATTTAGCTTAAAAGCTGTTCATTACTTGATCAGGTTTCAGCTTGAGGAGTTAATGTTTTAGAATTCATTCTCAGAGTGTTTGTTCTTGACTTTAAATTGTGGCGATACAACAAAATGTTTTATTATTATTATTATTATTATTTTTTTTTTTTTTTTTAAGGATGCTTACAGATGATTAGTAAAGATGTGCAAAATAAGTATTGGAAAAATAAATGGAACTTGAGTGTGACACTGTTTTGACATAATGTTTGGCAAAGTGAAGAATTTTGTCCTTGCAGATGCAGATTGTTGTCTGCAAGGATATGATGCGGGGCCGATAGTTGAAGTACGGAACTGCTGTGTCTGCTCAACACTGTGTGTGTCAGATTGGATGGAAGGAAGGAAGTTGGTTTGTCTGTTGTGTAGATTGTATAGAGTTGTTGGTCACTTTTATTTTTTTTTTTAAGCTCTTGGGAAACATTGGCTTGATACATAAGGATCGAGTGCTCATGTGTGCTCTGAGATCTTACAGTTGCTTGTCAGTCTGTTGATATGGTTAAGGTGGTGATTGCCAAACTTTAGTGCAAACCTGCATGCAAAACTGGGACCAGAGCAAACATTGAATGTTACAGTATAACAACTGTACGGTATAGTTGCTGAAATTTTTTCTTGATATTTAAAATGTAGCTTTAAATTGATGGTAGTAATCTTGTTCAGGATGAGATGGTTCAGCACATTCACACTAAAACTAAGCAAGAGCACTTGCTGATTGCTTGCTCTCTGATAGCACTGGCACCTTAATGGGTAAAGCTTCTGTGTTTATGCCTGAATGAGAGTAGAGTCCTGGATGTGGTTCATTTTCTGGGTTTTGCACGCTGCTGCATGGAGTGATGCAGCTGGACACTTACACTGAAATGTATACACTCAAACTGCAGGGTGACAGAGACCTGTATCATGAAGTATGGCTGGGCTACTGTATCAGCTGAGGACTAGTGCCAGAAAACATTACTACAAGCATATTTGCTTTCAAGCATAACAGTTCTAAACGTATGTATGTTTTGAAAGGCTTTAAGGAAGAGCTACATTTCTCCACATATATCATTTAAGGTCATTATAATTATTAGCCTAACCAGAGTATCACTTGCTTTTGTTATTATTGCTGCTTTATTTTTTTTACGAAGCTGAAGCCAAACCCAAACTTTGTTACATCAAATGCTTGACTTAAGATTTTAGGTCATATAGAACTTACAGTCTAGAATGTTAAAGAGGGTTGATTGTCTCAGGCTCAGCCAAAGGGACCTCCAGACAAGTAGTGTTACTGGTCCACCCAATGTTTGCTGGCTATGAAAGGTACTGAAGAGTTGAAGTTTCTCATTGGTGTCCGAAGCCATTTGGGAGCTGAGCTCATGTGGATTTCATTTCAGCCTTTGGCCTTCATTCACTGTTAGACGTGCTTGTGAGGCAAGAAATCATGACACTTACTGTTTTTCCAAAGCAAATGTATTACTAATTCCAAGCAGGCTTTGGAAACATTTTCTATGACTTGGTTTAAATGCAACCTTTTTTTTTATTTTATTTTTTTATTTTTTATTTTTTTCCTCCTTTAAGATACTCCTTTCAAGCACGGATCAGGAAGAGCTTCAGTACCTGTGGCATATCACTGTTCGTTCCATTCTTATAGCTAGCGACTTGCTTTGCGTCACTATAAACGTGGGAAGAAATCCAGAAGCTGAGGGACACGTTGTGCAATTGCTGTGTTGTGACAGATGCTTAATCACTGAATGCTTGAGGCTTGTATGAGTAATTGTTTACCAACATGAAGATGATATGATGTTTGTCTCTAAACACATAAACCAAACTGTTTGTGTTTGTGGGGTGTTTTTCCTGCATGTGTTCTCCTGTGCATAGAACAGTTGTTTGAATGAATGCAGTTTTTATGATAGGGAGCTTGACTGTCAGAAGTGAAGCAGGAGTCATAGTCCTTCATCACGTTTGGTTTGCATCACAGGTCAGGGGTTCGTGTTGACCCCGTAACTAATCATAACAAGAAAAGCACAAGTTTTTATTCAGTTGGTACTAATAGTACAGTTATGTTTCCACCCCATGTTTTAGCAATGGCTGTTCCTCTTGAAGCTTGCTATTCGCCTGTATCACATAGCAAGAGATGTGAAAGAAAATTCAGTAGAGGAAGGCAACAGCACTGAAGTGGTGTGCTCAAGTAATGGAAATCCAGGCTATACAGTACTTGTGTTGTATTAAATCTTGCGATGAAACATGAAGAAAATGTTTACCAGATAAGCTTGTACACTGTTTTTGATCTTGCGACTCGTGCTTGTCAGGTTGTCATATCGAGTGTTTCGAGCACAGCACTGGGGAATGGGAGAGATCAAGATGGAGATGATTGTTTTCAGATCTAAGTATAGAGAAGCAGTGTTTTTCCATGTAGGTAATGACTTTTCCTTTATCCCCATTTATTTATTTAAAGTAGCCTCCTTCAGTTGTGCCCAGAAGCAGTACACCTAGTTACTTTAAAAGCCCGTTGCATAAGCAGTGTGTGATAATTTTTTTTCTTTTCCGTTGACTGGATCTTCATTGCAAGTTTTAGCCTTTCTTCATCTTGTTTAGGTTAAGGAGAAATCTTTGGTGCTTTTTCAGTGCCTAAAAGTAATGGTAAGTGTGGTATTTTTGATTGTGAAATACTGAAGCGGGCCAAAGTACGTGATTTTGAACTGCGAAGGAGGTTCCAGAGACCGTGCAGAGTGTGTGCAGGTGCTTTTGTAGCAACAACAGTGTGGCCATGAAGTGTTTTTCCCTGGCTGGAAATCTTGGGTTGCAGTAACACAGTAACGTATTCCATCTTAGCAACAGTTGCTATGTAGAACGACCTTTTTAGGCTGCCTTGGTACCATTTTGAGATATGTGGGAGCTTTGCTCTGCAGTGTTCTTGCTGATTCACCTCCCACACTTGTGAGACTTTGACTGTGTGGCTTAGGACCATTTTACATGGAAAATTATTAGTGTAAATTTTACTGAAAGGAGGACCAGAGAGTAGGAAATACCATCAGCATAGCCAGAGGGGAAATGAGGCTTGAATTCAGTGGGTTTCTAGTGTGGGCAAATTGTTCTAATAAGGTAGGAGGAGGGGAGCAAAAGACCACTGCCACAAAAAGACAAATGAGATCAGATATGATGAAAGGAGAAAATGAGCTGTACAACAGCTTACAGCTCTGCTCTAGCTGCTCCAGGTGAAGTAGGAAGTAGTCAGACCTTTTTAGTGTAGGGGATGAAGTGTGTTTGGCAGTCTTTGTGCTTACTCTGGATTCCAGCTGCCCAGAGCCCTGTGAGGCAGGCAGGCCTAACAGCAGCCAGGGTTGGTCATTCTGCTGCATCCTGCAACTCTTCTGCAGCTTTGCAAATGGTGATTTTCTCAGTGCTGCCGTGAGGAATAACCAAGTATTGGATTATTTCTTTCATTTTTCTAAATAACTGGTCTTTCCTGTTTTGTCATTCAGTTAATGCTTTTTTTTTTTTGGTATGTGACAGGTCTTGTTCTTTCCCTTACAGTGCTGCCTGGAAGTTAGAGGCTCTCTGTGTTTAGTGATCAACTGTCAGAATCTTCCAGTCGATACTATTAATCTACACACGCCTTGGTGAGCTTTGCCATGAACAGCATGAGTTGCAACAAGGAGCCCTAGCTGTTGTGTTACATGTCTTGGCAGCAGTTGTAGTGTTCCATCCCTGGCTGCAGTGATATCACTGCAAGAAACACAAAACGTCTTTCACATCCTGCAGTGGACATTTTCCTGCTTAGAGGCCCTATGTTCATGGATTTCCCTCCTTCATTTTTTTCCTTTCCACCTTCCACATAAGATAGAATTATTCAAGCAAGAAAAAGTCTTCTGTTGCAATGTGCCCGGTGCTGATTGTTTGTCTTTCTGTAAAAGTTAATGTTTATGAGTACTTAACCATGCTTGACACAAAGATCAACTTCTTCAAGGGGAAACATCTACAAAGGTTACACGGGTTGTTGTTAACTGTTTTTGCCTGCGTGATTGGAAAACGTAGCTTCAGAAACAAAACCTCAAGCCACTCTGCCAAAGATATGCTAAATATCAAGTGGCACTGCATGTGTAAGGCCTCGGTGTCCATTTCAGTGTTTGCTGTCTCAAGCCTTGAATCTGGGACTGAATAATGTTTGCAGGTCCATGGCTGGGTGGTAACCTGATTTTCTAAAGGAGATTTAAGAACTACTTTGCATTCCGATGATGATCGATGGCAAAGTGGTGTAATTTGTGGTGCTTGTTGTCAGTGTCAAATGCCAAGGGACAGATAAGTATAAAGCCTAGAAAAAAAAGCTTCCTCTCTTGCCACAAAGATCCTGGTGTCGTAAGTGTGTGATGAGATGGGAAATGATGGCAAGGAAGTGATGGGGACATCTGGAGCAGCTCTTAGAAGCTCCACTCACTGCTCACACACTGACTGGGCATTGCTGAGGCTTTGGGATGCATCCTGCCACACAGCACTTGTGAAAAGAGTTTTGAAAGAGTGTAATGCAGCTTTGGATTTTGGTAGGAGTTGCTCTTCAGTAGAATGGGAGGATTTTTGAGAGGTTGGAAGAGTTGAAGTTTGTGTCAGTGACTGAATGGGGGTCCAGACATGCACTAGAAATTTGACAGGAATTTGTTCTCATCATTGGAGGTAATATTAAGTGGAAGCACTTTCCTGTCAGTGAGACAGAAGTATCTGGCCTAGAAAGATACTGAGTTGTAGTGAAGAGTTTTTCTTTTTTGCTGTACAGTAACATTAACAGAGAAGAAGATTTTGGTGTATAGCTTGGTGCGTGCTGTCTAGATTTAAACTTAGCTGCAGTTCAAGTCCATCTGTGTAAGAGTTGTGTGCTGGATTTCTTCATGACAGATCTAAGATCTTGTCTTCAAGCTGTGTTGGTTTATAATGAAATGCTCTATGCTTCTAAAGGTGGTACCTGGGACACAAAACCTCAGGTTTTTTTGCAAGGAAAACAGGCAGATCATAGAAAGAAATTGCTGACTTTGTGGTGATGATGATTGTTTTCCATTGACTTAGTCTGTGAGCATTGCTAATTTGGGTTACTGCAAACTCAGGCATATTACTTTAAACAACCTTTGTAGGTGGTTATATCAAGTGAGTGCATTACTGCAGTTCAGCTGTAAGAACAGTGGCACTGCAGGATATTTCTGCCTTAAAATGGCAATCCACTGTGATAATCCCTGCTGCATGGTCTTGAATGATTATAGGGAAAACAATGTGGCAGTTCTTTTAGTGACCACAAAATTGGATAATTTGGTGTTCAAGAGGAGGATAGTCTGTGTCTGAATATCTGGCTTTTCCTTATGAGTAGGATAGGAATTGAAGGAGATTGTGGTACGTGGATGTTTGAGCAGAGAGGTGGAAGTTCGGAGTTTGTTTCAGTTGTAAAAACACAGAATATCATTTAAAATATAGCCATATCTGAGGGCAGTAAATGGAATCAAGGAGAGTTGTTTTTGTCTACTGTTTCAAAAGCAGCGAGTTGCCACACATCTTTTATTGCATTGTAATTCATACTGAGCAGTCTTATTTTCATAGTTACATATGATGGAAAATTCAGCTCTGGGAACATCACTAAGCCAGCAGTTTTTAAAAGAAGTTTCAATTTTTAATGTTGTTTTTTCTTTTTGATTTGTGTTGGTCACTAATACTTGTATTTTGGTTATGTGCAGAAGTGAATAGATGTGTTGTTGCATGTGGTGAATGCTGAGATTGAGTTTTAAGAGGAAAGGTAGATTTGGGTTTGGTGGTTTTTTTTTTTTTTTTTTTTTTTTTTTTTTTTTTTGGAGGCTTGTTAAGGGCAGAAAAGCAGAAAACCAGTTGATTGTTGACATTGTACTTAGACAAAGACTTGAGCACGGATTGTGCTGGAGGATGACTGGATATCTGTATGCTTAGTAACAGTGAGCTAATTCCAGTTCTTGTGTAGTTTGTTTTCTTTTAAACTCCGGCTGAAACAATTGAAGGGTTTTTACGCCTGACTTCCTTCGCTTCCTTCAACTTCTTGGGGTTGCTGGTGCCTTCCTGTGTTGTGCTGATGCTTGCTGTCATTTTCAGAGTACCTTTCCAGGACCCCGGTGTGGATGGATG
Source organism: Tetrao urogallus (assembly GCF_951394365.1). Lineage (NCBI taxonomy): Eukaryota > Metazoa > Chordata > Aves > Galliformes > Phasianidae > Tetrao > Tetrao urogallus. The sequence continues at coordinate 43,610,232 of NC_136820.1, read as the reverse complement.
GGTGTGATGCGCACAAGGCAAGCAAAGAACTGTTGGGCATCATTTCCTTGACCTCCAGTGTGCTTGAGCTTCATGAATTCCTGGGAAGCTTCTGTCTCTGAAGTGGTTGCTTTAGAAACAACCTTGAATTTCAATAAGAATTATTTCACGTAGTTGCCTTTTCTTTTGTTTTGTATTTAAACAGATGATGACTTTGATCAATTTGATAAGCCTGGTGCAGAAAGATCTTGGAGAAGAAGAGCTGGAGATGATGAGTGGGACAGGTGAGTAGAATGTTTTTATGTTCAGCTTCTGTATATTAAATGACATTGCTGTGTTTTCTGATTCTCACATTTTGTATTCTAACATTTGCAGTAGTGCACATTTAGATACTAATGAAGATGTTGGTTGCTATGCATGTGTCAGCAGATGTTAGACTGTGCCAAATGTATACTTGCCTTGAGGAATATAGAGAGCACTATGAAGAGATGCTATTTAAAATTAGATAAGTATAAAGCGTTTGTGGTGTGTAATTAAATTTACAATTACTGTCCTGGTTTTCCTCTACATCTTTAGTAGGGTCTTAATAATTGGCTTAAACAGATTTTTTGCTAGTACTTGAATTTGGGGATTTTTAAAATAGATGTTTAAATTCTTCAAAATCCTTTGGTAATGGAGCTTACATATGACCTTCTATTGAAAAATATATGACAGCTATGAGGATTTAGAAATATGCATGAACTTGGTTATTTTTGGAGAGTGTGTGTGTGTGTGTGTGTTCTGAAAAACCTATGTCTAACTGCTGATTTGACTTGTCTGTTCTTTATGGGAGAGAACTTTTCACTTCCTGTGAAGTTGATTTTTTTGTTATTCCTGTTTGGCAGCTGAGAGACTTGTTCAGACTGTGCCAGTTGTCACCAGGTTTCACTGTGAAAAAGGGGAAAAAGATGAAACAAGTCTTATCTAATAATCACTCTTGTGATTGTAGTAAACAAACTTTACTGTAAGTAGTTTTCCACTGAGCTGAGCCGTGGGAGTGAAGCAGCTACTCTGCATTTATTGTCATTCCTAAGGGATTAGTTAGTTTCCTCTTCCGTGCTTTCCTGCTAGGCTGAGTGAGCAGTTCTTATTGCTCTAGGAGGTAAGTAAGAATGAATAAGGAACTCAGACAATATCTTGAGTGTACAATGTTCTGCTGTGAAGGATATTGCTGCTCTGTCATGCCAGCACAGCTGTGGGTTGGATGGTGAACTGCATCAAGGAACTGATCTGCTTTGAGAATGCAATTAAAATAACTTGTTGGAGGCAACTCGCTGTACTGTGCTGTCTCCCAGCCCCAGAAATGTGATGTCGTGTTTGAGGTAGCATGAGACACCTCAGAATTACTGAAACCAATGTCATGGACAAATGTTAGTAGTAGAATATCTTTTTTTTTTTTTTTTTTTTTTTCCTTTTGCTTCTGACTTCATGGTCGACTTTTAGATGTTGGTTGGCCCCATTTGTTTTGTAGCTCTCCTACCTTGGCTTAGAATGACTAAATCATAGAACTGCTCAGGTTGGAAAAGACCTTACAGATCACTGAGTCCAATCACGACCTAACCACACTACTCTAACTCTTAACAACCCTCTATTAAATCCTGTCCTGAGCTACTGTTACTGTGAAAAGTGGTTTGGAAGAGTCAGACAGTTACTCCACTGGAAGAAGCAGTGCATTGCTACGGGTAAACCCCTGGTAGCAAAGCTATTTTCATAGGACTTGAGAAAGGTTATGGAGTATTTTCACTAAGCTGAGACTTTGAAACACAGAGTTTTAGACAAATGCTTTGTCTTTTAAATTTGCTTTCATTTTTTTCTTGATTTATTATTAGAAGTTGTATTTTATTTATTCTTTAGTAGAATTGTAAGGGAAGTGGTTTCAGGTTCAGTACTGGTGATTCATAGAATCATTATGGTTGGAAATGACCTCTAAGATCATCTAGTCCAGCTATCCATTTACCACCAATGTTGCCCACTAAACCATGTTCTGTAGTACCACATCTCCACATTTCTTGAAAACTTCCAGGGACAGTGACTCAAACATCTCCCTGGGCAACCTGTTCCAGAGCCTGACCACTCTTTAGGAGAAGAAATTTCTCCTAATATCCAACCAGAACATCCCCTGGCACAACTTGAGACCATTTCCTCTTGTTCTATTGCTGTGACACAGGAAAAGAAGCAGACCCTCACCTTACCACAGCCTCCTTTCTTGTAGTTGTAGAGGGCAGTAAGGTCCCCCCGAGCCTCTTCTTCTCCAGACTGTTCTCCAGAGTAAGCGATCCCAGTTCTCTCAGCTTTTCCTTGTAGGACTTGTGCTCCAGTCCCCTTACAGCTTTGTTGACCTTCCCTGGATACGCTTCAGGGCCTAGATGCCTTTCTTGTAGTGAGGAGCTCAAAACTGAACACAGTACTCAAGATGTGGCCTTGTCAGAGCTGAGTACAGAGGGTCAATCACCTTCTACCCCTGCTGGCTGCATTATTTCTGATACAAACAAGGGTGGCATTGGCCTTCTTGGCCTCCTGGGCACACTGCTCGCTGATGTTCAGTTGGATGTTGACTAATACTCCCAGATCCTTTTCCTCTGCGCAGCTTTCCTGCCTTCTACCAAAGCCTGCAGTGATGCATGAGGTTGTTGTGGCCAAAGTGAAGGACCCAGCACTTGGTCATGTTGAAGATCATCTCAATGGCCTCAGCCTGGCTATCCAGCCTAAGTCCCTCTGAGGGGCCTTTCTACCCCCAGGCAGGTCAGCACTTTCTCTCAACTTGGTGTCATCTTCAAACTTGCTGAAGGTGCCCTCGGTCCCATTGTTCAGGTCATCTGTATAGATACCAAACAGGACAGACACTGGGGATCACCACTCGTGACCAGTAACCAGCTGGATTTAACTCCATTCACCACTGCTCTCTGTGCCCAGCCCTCCAACTGGTTCCTTACCCAGCAAAGTGTGTATCTGTCTAAGCCATGGGCTGCCACCTTCCCTGGGAGAAATCTATGGGAGACAAAAAGCCAAAAGCTTTGCTGACATATGTAGAGTATGTCAGCAGCCTTTCCCTCATCCACCAGGCTGATCACCCAGTCATCTTGCTGATCATTTGAGAGAATGCTTCCTACAAATTTATCTAATGGAGCATTATTTCATTTGCAAATGTTAGAATTATTAATATTTTAATACTACTTTTCCATAGATTGCAGTGCTCTCTTGTGGAAGTGTTGACTTCTGTGTTTGTCTGGGCGACAGTGAATACCTTGCTCCTGAGTATGTTATTGCCTAATGTAATTGCTTGAAACTTTGTAACTGCTGGCCCTGTTCTGTATAGGTCATGGTTTACTGAAAATAATAAATGAACATGGGATTTTTTTGATTCCTCGTGCTTTGTTTTGCAACTTTTCCTTACTTTTCTGGGAGGAGGGTGAGGGGCTGATTTGTCATCCATCCACACATGCACTGCATTGCTTCTTAAGAGTCCCATCCCCCAGACATGTAAACCAGTTTGAATTCCCAGCTCTTTCTGTTCTCAAACAGTGGAGGGTGATTACTGAGAATCAGAAGGGCTTTATTATTTTGGAGTACAAATATCACATTGTTCTTAGAGAATTTTTCCCATTGCTTTTCTCTGGTTTTATTTTAACATTCTTTCTCAAAACATTTGTCCTTGCTACTGCTCATGTTTAATGAGGCATGCTCATGAAATCAGAGGCCAGAAAGGCCCATATAATCTGATGTGTTTATCACGGGCTGTTAACTTATATGTTTATCTCTACAAGTAGCTGCAAACTTGAGTTTGGGAGAAATGTACCGTTCTGGTGCTGTTCAGTGAGACGACAAAAGTGATTTGATAGTTGATTTTTGTGGACATTTATTTCTTCTGACTCTCCTCTGGGACAGTTTCTCTGTACTGGCAAAAAATGTCTTCCATTTTGTTGTGTTTCTTTTTTGAGGGTATTTTCTCTTGCTGATCTGGTGAGCTGAATTAATTCACTGGGGGGAACAATGAATATTGAAGTCAAAGAAGGGCAGGTAATGAGTCTGTCTCTTCTGAGAGCAGCAAACTATTTGATTACTGTAGCCCTACTTTCCTAGAACTGCAGCATTAGGAAGACGTTTGTCTTGGTGATAGTGAGGATCAGTTTCCTTTGGAACTGTCACGGGTGTGTACTTTTATTCCAGCTTAATTTGTTTTGTATGGCTTTGGTATCAGCTTGCAGCCATTTGGTTTTCTCTATTTTTCCCTGCTGACCTAAAATCTTGTAGTAGTGGTTTTGTTAGTTGCTTTAAGAAGTGAGATCTGGTAATTCTGGTTCCTCTTCCTTCTGACCTGTAACTTCAGATTTAGCTATTTAAAAGAAGCTTGAGCCATGTATGCTTTATTGTGTAGGCTTTCCACTATTTCTTTGTTTATTCAAATAGTAACCAACTTTGCTCATTTAGAAGAAGAAAAAAACAACGTAAACATAGAAAAACACTATGAACTATGACAACTTCCCAGTTGTTATGAGCTTCTTTTATGTGCTGGTGCAGTTTTTTTGATTGTCATGTTATATTTAGAGTACGTTTGCAATTACTTCTATTGATCAAGTCTTTCTTAAAAAGGAAAGTAATCACATCAAAAGTTTTTTAGTGATATGTTGAATAGCCCTAAATATATTTAGATAATAAAGTCAATCTTTCATTGTTTTACAGTTCTGATCCGAACTTCTTACTAGCTTGGCTTGCTTTTGTCTTTGAATGTTTGTGCAACGCATGCTTGCTGTCTCTTGCAATTTGTTTGGTGCTATTTATTAAAAGCTGTCAGTGGTGGATTGTACTGCTGGGAAGTGTTTTCAAATCTCGGTGCATTTGTCAGGTTACTGGCAGCTAATTCTGTGCTGAAGAGATCAGACTTGTTTCCCTACCTTGGGTTTGGCTTTAAATTGTTTGGAAACAATTCTGTTACAGAAAGTTTTCTGTCTCTGAAATGAAGGGCTTAAATTCTAGCTCTTCTACTCACTGAATGCGTGGTATGTCTTATGGCCTAATTTGTGCTTAATATTGCTCACAGTGATCACAGAACAGTTGCTATTAATGTTCAGTCATTCCTGGAACTGTTTGAGATCGGTAACTACAGACAAATACTGTGTGCAGGTGATAACATCCTATTTAGTGCTGATAAAGAAAATAATCACTTTTCTCAGAAGATTGTTTTTTATGTTTTCAGGCGCTATCTGTACACTAGCTAGGTCTTAACAAGGTTTATCTGTCAACTCTAGCAATGCTTTATGCCTTGGGATTGCCTTTAACTTTAAGTCTTCCTCTGGAACTCTAAAGAACTCTTACGCATTTACTCCAGTATGACTTTGCTTTCTAGTTGCTTTGAAAGAGTGGCAAATACATTCTTTTTTTGTGGGCAGAAATACTATGAAAACTATCTTTGCTTTTGATTCTGCTCATAAAGACTGTTCTCACTTTGGGGTATTTAATTTGTATGTAATTTGATTGATTGTGGGTTTTTTTTTTGTTTTTTGTTTTTTTTTTAAGTGTGTATAGGTTAAAATGGATTCTAATTCTTGAGTTAGAGTTCATACATCAAATCACTGTCATCTCATTTTAGTATTAGCTGGTGCTTGTTCTAATATTGGCATTTGGCAGTAAGAAGTATTTTGTATTGAAGGGTGGGTCTCCTGGGGCTAGACAACCTTTTCACTGAGGAGAGAACAACTTGTTTTAATCATAGGAGTGTAGTTCCTTATTGTTGCATCCTCTTTATGGCAGAGATTTTTATATGATGAAAGAAGTTTTGTGAGCCAAAACCCTGTATTTTTGTTTCCTGAATTCTTAGTCATTCTCAAAGTGGTGGTGAGCCACAGACCTGATTTCTGTAGTCCCACAGATGTCTGTTTGACCTGTCTTTATTTCCTCCTCCTGAAGCTTGGAGCTTTCACAAAATCTATAGGCCTTAATGCCTCCCAGGTTAGCTGGTTTCCAAGTGCTTTCTTCTTCAAATGCAGCTTGGATGGTGTAGCCTGGAGGCTGAGTTCTGCCTGCAGCATGGCATTGTTTCACCTGTAGCTTCTGTGGGGAAGTGGGAAGGAGCAATTTGGACAATATGCCCAAGAGGCCTTAAAAAGAAGGACCTGGAGCAGGGATCTGGCTAATCATGTCGTAAAGCAATATGCTTTGCCTAGGTCTTTGTACTTTGTCATGATAGGATGGATTTGGAAAGGGATAAAGAGAAATGAAGTGTTTGCACAACAGCAGTGATACTTTAATGTGTCTGGTTTGCGGTTACTTTTAAAATCTTTTTTTTTCAACTTGCTAAATGTTTCGATGAAAGGAAAGCTTTGTGTGGAATCAGTAAAAATTCTCAAGTTACTTTCCTAAGCCATGTACCCGAAATAATGTGTCTTTCTGTTTTCTGAGGTTCAACTTTGAAAAATGTCTTAATATTTTCCAGTGAACTTGAAGATGATTTGCTTGGAGAGGATTTGCTTGCTGGCAAAAAGGTAAGAGATGTACATTAAGCGAGTTGTTATGCGTATTGAAATGTGAACTTCATTCATCTTGTTCACTGTAGTTATTAGATGTGGCTTTTTATGTATCAAACATCCCCAAAGACAGCCATGTTGCTCGAGTATCTGAGATCTGCTGTTCTAGCAGAGCAATCTGTGCCTGTGTCTTTTAGTGAAATGCCTCCAAGTATGATGGTTTTTAATTATTTTAAGTTTTTTTTTTTTCTGAAATAGTATTTGTTCTTGAAACATACAGTTCAAAAAAGAGTTGATTCTCTAAATTGATTTATCTGAAGTTCAAATTGACAATTAAAAAAAAAAAAAAAAAAGCTTCCTGAAGCATTCCTGAGAATTCATTTAAACTGTCAGTTTCCTGTCTGTGTAAAGCTATTTAAAGAATACCAGTAATGTTGTGCTGCTCATTCCCAGCAGTGTTCTACTGAGGTCTGTGTGAGGTGCTCTGATTCATCCTGGGCAGTGAGAAAAGTAAAACAACAAAAGAACGTAAAAAGTCAATAGTATCTGTAGGTAGTGCTACTATTTTGTGGAGCAGGTAGGCAGAGGATTTCCCCTTCTACAGAGAAGGGAAGGAGCAGCTAGTGCTGGAGAACATAATTGAATTTACAAAATTGAACCGTGTAACAGAACTGATACCTGAAGGAGGAGATAGGATTTAATGCTTGGGAAATCAAAACTGGCTAGTTGCCCCTTGCTTCTCTTTATCTGCTAAATGAGTTAATTTATGAAATAGTTTTTAAAGTTATGTTTGAAGATGACTAGGCTTACGTCACCCAGATCCGGTAGAAGTTGAGTTTTAATTGATGTGGTTTCCACAGTCTAAATATTAAAAGCTAGCTTTGTGAAATTGCTCTGTCAGTAATTTCTGTTAAGATAGGAAATCCTGTTGTCTGATAGACCGGCTATTCAAAATGTTAAATGTTATCCAAATGTTAACTATATGTGTATATATACAGTGGTTAAAATGTGAGTTGATAAAGCTGCTCACTTACTGAAATTAATCTGTGTGAATATTACCAGTATTCTATTTCTCCAGTGTTTGATGAGACTTGTGCCCTCCTTCGTTGTGTTTGCAGTTTTCTATCTTAGTGTCTTAGTGCTCAGCAGTTTGTGTGGGTATGGACTTGAGTGGTGGAGTAGTGCTAGGCTTCTTGGGGAGTTTTCCCTGAGCTGTTCAATCTAAACTTGCTTCTACTTAATCCTGTCTCAGTACTTTCAGTACTATCCTTGTGTAACCTTTCTGCCCCCATTACTTCAGAGCGATGGGAATAATGTGGCTAAGCAAAGCCGTGGTTCTCTCCTGCTGGTGTGTAATTATTTAGAACAAAATAGTTAAAACATGTGTATGAAGAAAGTGAAATTATGATTGGCAAATAAGGAGTTTAGAAAAGTCACAATATTTTACTTCACTTGAAAGCAAATTATGTTGTGTCAGTGTTCTTAATATCATTACATCGTGTCCTCCGGCCTCCTAAGTATTTCTGCCCTTTAGAAAGAGGTGTAACTTGGTGTTTTTCTTGAGTTGCCTGATACATCAGGGTCACAAGGCAGTAAATAGGAGCACTGATGTTAACATTTCTCTTATCCTGGTCTTTCAAATGAGTTGTCATATTTAGCTACGCATGGGAATACCTCAGTGAAAGTCTAGATAGCTGGGCACATCTGAGTAAGGCTGTGAAATGTTTATTTACAGATTTGTTGTTTTTTTAGTATTGTTTTTTCTTGAATTAGGTAATTTCATTGGAGATATGGTCTCAGTCTGAAATATGTTCCTCATTAAAAAATAATGCCAATGTTCAGAAGTTTGAGTAGTTTCTGTAGTTAAACTTTGTGTACTTCTTCTGTTAATGATTGACTTTTTCTGAAATCTAGAATCAATCAGACTTGTCAGATGAAGAGCTGAATGATGACCTCCTGCAGAGTGACAATGAAGAGGAACAAGAATTTCGGTATCTCTTTTCTAAAGCCTGTGTTCTGGATAACTGTGAAGTTACATGCACAACCAATATATGCAAAGTGTTAATGGCTACCACTGATGATAGCTAATAATGAAACTAAAGCTATACTGAAATTGTTATATATTTGAAACATACTTTTGCTTCTTAGTTACTTAATGGTGTATTATATAGTGTGTTCAGTAGCATTATTAGCAAATGAGTAAAATGATGTTTAGCTTATTTGAATAAAATTAACTTAATCAAAATCTATACTAAAAAAAATAGTAATAACTTGAAGAAATGACATCTCCTGTGCTGTTTAGGACTATCTGTGAGTCTTGCAGAACTTGTGTTCTATGCCTTGTTTCTGTTGCAGTAGACTTTGTCCTCCTTGACAAGTCCTTTCACTACCATTCTGCTTTTAAAAATGTATCTTATCCCTGAATATCTTGAGGAGTGGAGCTCCAGAGTTTATAAAGCTTGAACCATGGCTTAAATACATGTTTAGAGTACACAGCAGGAAATTTGTGTGAAGTTTTTAGGGTTAAGCAAGGATGTAGTTGTTTGGGAGCTTGAGGAGTCTGCCCTGTGAATGCTGTATGTTGATACAGATCTTAAATTAGCACTTAAATTAGGTGCATTACAAATCCAAATGGCAGTCTTAATAGTGTTGTGAAAATTTTGGTTCAGATAGGCTTGCTCAATTATCTTTATCCCAAAAAGAGGCAGAGGAGTGTCTTTCCCTTTCTTTATTTGAGTAAAGGGAGAGACTGGGGGGCCAACCCTGCCACAGAGTGTCTCAAAGTTTTGGAGGTGCTGAGTCTTTTCTATCCTTACCTCTCTCCTCCTTTCTCCCCTTGTATGTGATCCTGCTGTGTATCATAACATTGCATGTGCAATTAACTCTTAACTTTATGCAGTCCAAGGTGAATTAGTTAATATTATTTAGCCTATTAAGCCTGTACAGTAAGTCCAAAGTTCCTGAGTTCAAGCTCTCAATCGATTGCATTTGCTTCTCCTGGTTTCCTCGGATTCTTCTTCCTGATAAACCTCATTTGGGGAAAGTTTACAAAATAAGTACAGCTATCAAGCAGAAAGTAATTTGCAAAACTTTGCACAACCTGTTTACAAGGATGTCTTGTAAGCAAGCCTCAATAGTTCTGAGCTGGATTGAAAGGTATTGGAAGATGCTTGTAATGCAGTATGACTGCTGTTTTTAATGACCTCTTCCTTTGGGTGCTGCTATTCTTGATGTGTCATGCTGTGCAGGTGTATGTTATGAATGGTTATGTTGGTGTTGCTCTGAAACCTCCTTCCTGTCTTTGGTCTGGATTAGGACATGGGGATGCCTCCCTTTGTTGGCTTGATGATGGTGAGGTAAAATATCTCTGACCGTTCATCTCTGTACTGGCTGCTCTTCCTACTTGCAGGAGTGGTCTGTTCCCTTCAGCATGGGAAATCCTTGCTGTTTCTGCTCTGTATTTCCTCCTTGTGAGCTATGGGCAGCAGGGATAGCTATGTGACTGTATTAGTGCTGAGAAAGTACCTGAAGTGTAGTAGTGGAAGCAGGTTTCTGTAGAAAATTATTGCATTTTTAGCAGCTTTATTGCCAGGATATGAAAGCTTTGGTCCACTCCTCTCCCTTTGTTTCCACTGAAACTAGTCTGCCTCTATAGTTGAGAGGATAATGATAATCCTGCATAATGTCTTGGTTATTGTGTTAAATCTTCTCCTTCTGATAGATGCAAATTGCTCAAAGCTGCCTTGATTTTTGTGCCTTCAAACTTACGAAAATGGTTGATAATAGGAATGTAATTTGAAAAGCAACAACGAAAAGCAATCCTTTTTTCCTTGTACCCAGAACCTCTCAAATCAAAGAGCTTTTTGTCCCTGCTTTTATAACTGGTCTGTGTTAATGAGTCATTCTTTTCTGTGTTGATGACACTAGCTGTGTCAAACAGTAAATTCTGAGTTTTGCTTTTCTTCCAGATAATCTTCTTGATGTTTTATTTTGCTTCTATTCCTTGTCTATACCAGTGCTGTTACTAATTTAGAATCTTAGGCATTTAGAAGACATGCATATGTATTTGTAATTTTGACAATATGTATTATATTAGAATAGTGAATCTGTCAAAAAAACAAACAAATTCAGTGTAATTAAGAATGAACAACATTAATGCATACAATTGAAAAATAATTTACAGGTTTGAGAGATTGGGAAAGCAAATGCAGTTATGGTAACTTTGTGAATTTTCTGTTAGTCTTGGAATTAAAATTAAATCCAGCCTGCTTTGGTTACTGAGCAGGACTTTTGCCAGTTTGACCTGTTAAACCATCTGGCTGGTTTGATTCCCCTGGTCAAATAGCCTGCAGCTAGTGATAAGCTGCAGTACAGTATGCATTGTGAGAGCATGGCATAGAGTCAAATAGTGTGTGAGGTACAATTTTATTCATAGACTCACAAAATATGTATTTGTTGGCTTTATTTTGCTCAGCCTTTGTGTGCACACTTGAGGGTTTTATACTTCAGCCTTTTAATCTTTTTCCCTTACGCTGCAGTTCTCAAGGTGTCACGGTTAGCCTCAATGCTACGTCTGGCATGTTTACATCATACGAACTCTCTGAGAACATCAACGATCCATCAGTCGAACATGGGTCTGGGTACAACCAAGGAGAAGATGAAATTGGTTACGACAAATCTGAAGCACCTGAAGTGTATGCTTCAGAGTATTCTGAGGAAGGACATTACGAAGGCAACGATCCTGAACTGACAGAAGACCAAATAGAATATGGAGAAGAGCCTGGAGAAGATGATGAAGTGCTAGACCTTGAAATCAATGAACCCCTGGATGAATTTCCAGTGAGTTTCTTTCTATTGTATCTTCGAAGATAACATTGCTTCACGTGCATGGGGTTTCAGACTGATTTGAAAACTGTTTACCTCCCTAGGGAGGAGGGGAAATTAGACCTATTATCACTGTCTGCCAGTTTCTTTATCTAGGCTGTGACAAAGTTTGTGTTGACAGCTTGTTTGGCGGTAGGTAATGCTCCTTTGTCATGCTGGAAGGCAGTTGAGAATCATGACCTTGAGGATTGTATCCTTAAAGAAGAAAACAGCTTTGTGTGGTGGAGATACACTGCCAATTGTTAGAAGTACTTAATGCAAAAGCTTTTATCCAAGCTTTAGGCAAGATCTGATAAAGTCTTTCGAAGGTGAAAAGATTATTGACCTGCTAAAGACATCTTTAAGGTGCTAATATCCCAAAGTGATTGATGTCCTGCTTGTTCATCCTTTTTGTAACTGAGAACTGTCTAAACCTGAATAAAGAGATTGGAGGTTAGTTCAGAAAATGTCACCTGCATAATTTGGTATGTTTTAAACAGTACGTTAGAGAACAAGTGCTGGCTTTAATTGCTAGATAAATGATATAATCTTAATTAACACTGTATGTGATCAGTGAGATGTCTTAAAACGTCATCAGACTTCCTGAGAGGACATTTTTGTTCTCTTTTACTGATCAGAAGTATACAGAGTTATTGAGAATTGTAGAGAATGTAACTCATTCATTTGTAAATGATCTCTGTTTTCTAAGAATATTTGTTTTTGTTGGACTAAAATCTGGTGTTAATGTGTGTGTGCTGTGGGTACCTGTGTCTTCTGGAAAGAAATTACTGCAATTCTTGCTTCATCAGTGGATGTAGAAGTACAGAAGCAGATGGCAGCTTTATGAGATGACATTATTGGAAACAATGAAAACATTTCGGTTATATGTATTTTTTAATAATATTGAAATTATGATCTAATTAAAAGCCTAATAATTATGCCTCCTATGATCTATCACTTATAGTTGAGAATTCTGATAGATACAATTATCATCCAGTTCTGAAAATGATAACAATGCATCCAGAGCCTGTTTCTTGATGGATTTGTTTCTGTAAAGTTGGCCTGTGTCTTCACAGTTTCTTGCACTATTGTTTTAGGATGAAGATTACATGCAGTCATACAATCAGCAAGCAATGGAAGAACAAGGAGAGTATACAGCTGATGAGGAGCTGGAAGAATCACAGACAATGACAAATGAATCTGAAGAGGTATGTTGTGAATTTAATGGAAAACCAAATTGAGTTGTTTCAAAATTAGAATTGGCAGTATTGCTGGGTAAGAACTAATGCAACTCTGCCAGTGTTGAATTACTGGTGCCATTACTCTTTTTATATAAAGATGAGCTGTGATAGCATCTAACGTAATAGCACTGCCGGGTACACGGAGTGCTCTCTGCACCTTGGGCTGATAATTGTAGGAGAGTTCAAAGTGTTTGTGTTTAATCTTAGGTTCAGCATTAGAAATTTTAGAAATCCTTTGGAGTAGGAGAACAATGATAGTGCACTGTGGTTAGGCTGTTTAAAATCACTGGTAGCAGTGGTGCATCACTTTTCAGATAGGTGATTTCCTGCTGTTAAGAGTGATGGTGGAGCTTCCTGGTATCACGTTTTGAGGATGAGTGAGAACATAATATGAATATTATGACAAAGATGAAGTCTTTGTTTTGAAAGAAGTTGTATTGGGACAAATTTCTGTGAAGTTCACTTTAGCTCTTTGGTTAGGAAGGGAGGGGTAAGTTCCTTCATTTGCAGGGAGGAAGCATGTGCCAAAAACTGTTCAAGTATATCTTACAGCCTGAAACAATGATATCATACTTGTTACTAATTTGCCTTCCACACCAGATGCTTGCTGCAGAGGGATTTTTTTTTCCTTTCCCCACCAGGAATCTGGTTTCATATTACTTTTATCCAGTTCTTAATTAAATAGGATTGAGTGTGATACCTGCTGAGAAGCGTAGTCAGAGTGTGTGCCCTCTGTGGAGACTGAACTCATCAGAAAATTAATTCCTCAAAGACACAGGAGCATTCTTCTCTGAGGTGCTAGCAAATGGGTGTGCTGTGGTACTTTCCAGTTGCATGAAACTTAAAATAGCATTTTGGTATAGGAGCAGAGATATTGAAAGACAGCCTATAGTGTTTACTCTTCTGTGCAGGTGTGACATCCTCAACCACATGTAACTTAAATATCATTTATTTTGTTCGTATTAAACTTATCCTTAAAAAAAAGCAAACGAACAACTAGTACAACACTTGAAGAACTACTTTTTCTCCATTCACTGGATAAACAGTTCTCTTGTGTTCTAAAAGCAGTCTGCACTTGTGCTATCTGCATCCAAGGGCTCTGTGAGATGGTGAGAGCACTGTGTGTTATATAAAATCAAGTACTGATTTCTCTGTCAAACTTACTGCTTAGAGAAGGCACAGCTTTGTATTTAGAATATAGGGAATATTTATTACAGAACTCTTGATTAGTTGAAATTTTTCTAGTTCAGAATTCAGTTGTTTTCATTCAAAAGGCAACATGAATGCATTTTTAATTGACTTTTTAATAGAAGTTGTTCAACATGGAATGCAAATGTTTTGTCTGCTTCTTTATGCACTTGATCTATATTCTGACTTGATTTGCATGCTTTGCAGATTGCTACAGCTTTTTTATTTCCGAGATAGTACTATCTTTTTATTTCTTTTCCATTCCAGGTGTGTTTTATTTACTTTTGTATGTAGGCTACCAATCGGATTCTCCCAAAGAGTATACCACAAGGAGAGAGAGCCAGAGTATGCACTTCTGTGTATGATACAGATGCATGTCTGTAACTACAAACATTTTTATTATTTGGATGTTATGTAATGTACAGTCCTCACTAAATCTAATAACATTCACAGCTTGCAAATGAGTAATCGTTGGCATCTCTCCTGTGGAAGATAGAGCGCAAGACTGGAGCCGTATTAAATAAAGTACAATTAAATAGTGTTATTTTTGAAAATTGGCATCTCATTAATGGAAAGAGCTTGATAGAAGTGTTTTGCAGTGCTATATCTTAAGCAATTTCCACATTTAAAAAAAAAAACAAACCTTGACCAAAAAAAGCTCCAAGATAAATAAACACCGTACTGTATTGCATGAAGAATTTGTAAGTCAAGAGAAAATCCCACTGGCTGAAGGACTGAAACTCGATGCGGGAGGCTGATAAAAACAGAATTGAGGGACCTGTTGGAGTGGCACTCGAGTGGGAAGGAGTGCCAGGCTAGGACTGCTTTGAGGCATACTTTTTCACGTGATATTTGATTTGAATTGGTGCCTAGAACTCGGATTTTGAAATGTGGCAACACTCTGTGGAGCTTCCTTGGAAACTACGGAAAATGGTTTTGCCTTCACTAGATAGAAAGGAAGGCTTGCTGCCTAGGTGTTTCAGCAGCAAATAAATGTAGTAAAACTGTCAGCTACGTGAGTTACTGTGTTCCAAATATTTTCAGAAGAATGATATCCCTAATTATTTCTAGAAAATATTCATTAAAAATGAATTAGAATTCATAATTCCATTGTCACTTTAATGTTGGAACCAATCTCCTGTGAAGTCAGTGATGGAGGTTTCTCATTGCATACTTTTAAGCCATGTCTTAAGTTATGCTTGTAAAAAAATTAGGCTTAGATGGAAAATATTTCAAAAAGAAATGCTGCGTACTTGTTTTCTTTCTATAAAATAGAGACATAAAAGGGAAAAAAAAAAAAAGCCAACATTTGTGTTTGTTGGGAGAGCGTTCATTGTATGCTTAGCTAGATCTCTAGTGTTACACTTTCGCTCAAGTTTCATGATACTGCTTATCAGCCTGCAGGAGAATGATAAAAAGCTGCAAATCAGAACAGTCAGATTGTAAATATTTTTCAAAAAATACTTAGAAATTCTGAGGTTTGTTTAATAGTCCCATTTTCCATCTGTAGGTGTCCTTGGAATTGATGTAATGCCCTCTTAACTGCTCTGTTGTTTCTTGATCCCTCAGGATTGAGCAGTTGCTGCTTAGTGTTAGCAGATAAGCAGGGGCTACCAGAGGCCAGCAAAGTAATAAAAGATTCTTTTCGTTTCTAATTTTTCTTGTGGAAGAAATATGACTTAGCCTTTACAGTGCTTACCTGGTTTGTGCCTCTTGGCATTATGGCAGAAAGGTCTCCAGAACGCTTGCCCGTCCCATCTTTAGGATCCTGAACTAAGATCAGCACTGAGCATGCTGACTAGTGCTTTGTGCTGCTTTCCTTGGGCTTTCTATGCCTGTTATCAGTTTTGCAGCTGCCTGGCGAGCTGTTGGTGCAGGAACACTCATTGCTCTGTAGCAGGTCATAACCCAGCATGGGGAGTTCTGGGCAGTGACTGGGATTTAAGGCGTAGTTATCTGATGAGGATGGTAGGGGAAAGGTCATTATTACTTTTCCTAATAATGAAAAATCAGCAAAGCTCTAGGGGAACTTTGCACAAAGTATTATAATGGGCAATGTTAAGCTTCTTTTGAGGAGAGTTGCTAAGAAGCCCTGGCTGGCCAGTCAGGTGATGTGGAGTGGCTGTTCCAGGGCTGTTCATGTGTGTAGAGGGATTCACCATTAGCTGGTATTAATTAGGGTCCTTTAAGTACTGTTACCTATTAATTCACTGCTTGCACTTGATTTCTTTCCTGAAAAGTAGCATCTTTTTATATACTGTAATACCAGGAAAACAATTCATCTTATCTAGCAGATAATAGAAAAGGGTATCTTGTGTGCTACAGCTCTTAAACAAGTTATGTTGTTGTGGGCTAGGGTGTTAAACAAATTGTGGGCTAGGGTGTGTTTTCCTACACAGCTCAGATAACCTTTCCTGGTACTGTATGTAGAGAACATGTGGTTGACTGTCTGACATGTTCACGTCTCCATCGCAGCTAAATAATCCCTCAATAATAGGTATAATCAGACTTAGACATCAGTCAGCATTCTCAAGCCTTGCCTTTCCTCAGTGCCTGCTTTTTTATTAGCTCTTTTCAATATATTTTTTTCCTTTGATAGGCAACACTTGTGTGGCTGTTATTTGTTAATAGGTTGTGTGAGCATTATACTGATGAAAAATGTGAGTTAGACCCAAAGGACCACAGGGCTGATATCAAGTGAGTGAGAATAATAGAGTAATGCAGGTGTAGAGAAGTTGGAGAAATGGCCATGTTAACCATTCTGGGCCTGATTCTTCAGTCCAAACTATGTGCAGAGCTCTGGATGAGCTTTGTGCTCATACATGAAATTATATGACTGAAACTTGACTTCAATGAAAAAAAAAAAAAAGTGGAATCCCAACACAGTTTTTAAGAGTCATGAGCAGCAAGAATAGATATGCCTGGGTTTTTATGTTCTGAAGTAGAGCAAGAGGCTCAGCATAATGAGAGCTTGTCCCACAAAGGAACCATCCCATGGCTTCATGATCCTGAAGGAAAACGAGCATTGGAACAGTGAAATTATGGCTTTTAAGGTATTTTGAAGTGTAGATTTAGTGGAGGTATTGTGCTGTGCCTTTCCTTCTTGGAACTCCCTCTTTTGGAAGAATCACAGAATCACCAATGTTGGAAAAGACCTTCAAGATCATCCAGTCCAACCATGACCTAACCATACCCTAACAACCCTCTGCTAAATCAGAAAACTTCTAGCTTTCCTGTTTCTGTTCCTTATTTTTATTAAACTATGTTAACATTTTTTCCTTGTTAACGTGCCTCCTTTCTTCCAACGGTTTCAACTGCCTTTCCTGTGAGGTGTTCTGATTTCATGTGGATATGTTAATCATACCAGTTGTTCTCAGTTTGGATTTTTGAGGCTTGCATTTCTTTCAATCTTGAAGGACTTCCTTTGCCTGCCATCCTGTCTGTTGTTTATAATTTTATTATTTGATATGATAAGCCTGTGTGTAAAATAAATATCTCTAAAAATATATGGCTTAGAGCTTTTTGTAAACTTAGGCTGTTTGGTTAGCTTTACCTTGAAGAATTTTTACAAAGTCAGGAAGTACAATGCTTGAATATGTGCTTAGATTGGATAAACAACAATCTGAAATGAGATGGGATCAGTAACTCAATAAAGCCCAGTAACTGAACACACGAGACCAAAGCTGGTGAAGCTTTGAGCTTAAGGTCTTACATTGTGCAATCCTGTATAAGTTGAAGATGTTTTGCCAGGTCCTATCTTTTCTTGTGATTTTTTTTTTTTTTTTTTTAATATAAAAGTGGGCTCCTGGGTGATGAAATAGGCAATCTTTTGCACTATTCTGCTATTAATTCCTTTTTTGATGTTTGACTTAGTATCTGTCTGCCTGACTGACACCTTTTGCCTTTTTCATATAAATTACTGCACCAATCTGGTTAATTAGAAGATTAAACCGTTTTTTGCATGTCATATTTCACTCACTTTTGAACTGTCCAAGCAATGTAAAAGTTGTGATGTATTTAGTGACTTCACAAAGAATTAAATTGCATGTGCAGTTTCTAAGAAATGAGCAAGTAGGCTTCTACAAAAAATGGCCAACTATAGTAACCAAATAATTTATGGAAAATCATATTACATTAGAAGATTTTTAATTTTCAATTCCAGAAATTAAATATAACTTGTGTAACATTCTAAGCATTAATTTTATCTTGCCAGTGCAGGAAATGACGTTTATTTACATATTTTAATTTGAAAGTGAGAAATCCATTTTCAATTGGGACATTTTCATCTAAATAAATGTTCTCTGTTACAGAGAGAATTGGCAAGTAAATGAGGACCAGGGAGCAGCATTCCAATATACAAATTTAGTATATTCAAATGTTATGCAATCATTTAATCCATTCTCTTCCCCAATGAATTACGTATCAGAAATATTCAAAGAGTAGAAAAAAATAAAGACAACTACAATTATACATACCTAAAGGAGTGAAGCTGAGAAATGTGAGGTTATCTGCATTTTTTTTCTTCTACAATGCAGTTCTTGTAGTTGTTAAGAAAATTAAAATAAAAAATAAAAAATGAGTGTTTGGGTTACTTGAATTTGGTTGTATCCCAGGATTGCCTCTTAGTCAATTCAGATATGGAATAAGTGTGTTCAAAAGCAGTTAGCAACCTGGTGATGGTTTTTATTGGAGATTCCGTATCTCTTATGGCATTGCAGCACAGTATGTTTTATTGGTAGATATTACTATATAATTGATTATACGTTGTGTTTCTGAGTTTTTTAATTGCTAAGTTCTTAACATTCATTGAGTTTTTTGTAATATATAGTGGCAACCAATCTTTTAAAGGAAGCTTTTTCTTCTGAATCTCACTGATATCAAGAAAGTAGATTTTCAGTTTGCATTATCATCTGTATTTTGTGATTCAGGCAGCTATTGAATCTCTGGAACTTCAAGAAGAAACAAAAGAGGAATCTGATGAAGAGGAAGATGATGATGAAGAGTCTGGAAGATTACGTTTCAAAACTGAACGGAAGGAAGGAACAATAATTAGACTCTCAGATGTGACAAGAGAAAGGAGAAACATTCCAGAAACTTTGGGTGAGATTCTGTGGCAATGGACCATTTTGAAGAGCTGTAATAAGAGAAACTTAAGAGGCTTTGTAGAACTTTTGACAACTACTTTAGTGAAAGATACGATGGCCTTCTTTTAACTTAGACTGGCCTCTATCCAGGTTGTCTGCAGTCATTTTCAGTGTGTGCTGTGTCCGTCTCCTTGGTGGTAACGTTTAAGCTTACAGCATTTTGAACGTGAGCACAGTGTCTTTTCCTTGACATTTCTGTGGTGTCTTCAAAAGCCTTGCTGTTCTTAAGTGGAGGCTGCCTGATCTTTGTTTTACTGCTTATTGTCATAGAATACATTTTAAGGAATTCCTTGAGGAAGATTTTCACTTTATAACACTTGCATGCACTAAGCACGCACTTTCATATCTATGGTTTCAATCTGTACATATAACAAAGAGACTAGCCAGTGAGAAGACAACCTATACTAGAGCTTGAATATTAGAAGAATAGTGCTTAGACTTTGTTGCCTGTGTTCTGCTGTCAAATAGCTGTTCTGCTTACTTTTTTCCCCTCTCAGGAATATGTTTAGAACCTATTGCATTCCCACTGCTGGATTGGCCTGGAGAAATTATAACTTGCTGATCCCCAAACCTATTTGGGTGCTAGAAAAATATGGAAGCCCCATCTTCTCTTTTCAGGTTTATGAATTTATCACTATTCAGAAGAAGCAGTAGATAAGCAACTTTTGTACAGCTGCCCTGTTTCAGTCTGTAAATAGAACAAAATTGCCTTGTGTTTTTTGAGGCTTTCTGAGTCCCTGTGTGCTGTGAGGGAGGCAGCAGTGTACGATTTTTTTTTTGTTTTTAAATTAATATCTTTCTCATCCATTGATATCCATCTCATCCATGATTTCTTATGATTTTGGGCAAGGTGTATATTAAAGGCCATCATTTCGCACTGTTTTCATAATGAAGTGTTGATCACGATGGCAACAGGACTGAAAGAACCCTCCGGAGGAGTTCACACAAAAATTATCTACGTGGAAAAGGGGCATTTTGGCTGTTCTGCATTCCAAATGTATTTTCAACCCTAAGACAGTGTATCTTATTTGTAAAAAAGGTGCCGGTGACTTTACAGAACAGATTCTCTTAAAAATAAGAGTACATTGGAATGGCTGAATCTCAGTACATGATTGCGAAGTGGCTTGCAGTTGCATGCACTTTAATATCTATGGTTTTAGTCTGTACGTATGAAAAAGAGACTAGCCAGTGAGAAGACAACATATACTACAGCTTGAATATTAGGAGAGTAGTGCTTAGAATTAGACTTGCTTCTGTGGGTAATTTAGGATGTAGCTCTGACTTAAAAGGAGAAGATGATGCAAATGCGGGTGAATTTGTAAACAGCTTGTTTAACCTGCTTTTTTGGACAAAATACAATCTTGCTGTTATGAAATGGCTCCTATTCGTACTAGTTTTGTGTCTTAATTTGTTGATAAAGGACCAAATAACTGATCACATAGTATAAAGTTGTTCTCAGGAAATGCTTTTTCCTTGCTTGTGAGATTATAAGGCAACTCTGTAAATATGGCTGGTTTAAAAATGAAACTTTGTTGTAGAGCCTCATTTCCTTACTTTAACATCTGAACATAGTTGAGAAAACACTTACAGAGAAATTAACATTTCAGTTGAAGTTACAAACGTAATTTCCATCCTGTCACATTTTGGTGACCTTTTGTGACAGCTTGTCTCTATTGGAGGAGTGCATTCTTTCTTGCTGATTAAAGATGTCATTTGAAACCATTTTATTACCAGGGATATTGAAATTAATCTTGACACTTAGAGACACTAGAAAAATAATTGCTGATTCACTGCATTAACTGCATGCATGTGAGAGACTGTACAGTCAAGATCAGAGTAAGTGTGTGCAGGGCAAACCGTGTAAAAATAGAGTATCTCATAAATGTAGCTGGGATCTCTCCTAAATATTTTCTTATCCATGGTAAAGTAAGTAATTGTTTTAAAGTGTTTGAACAGAGAAATTGTAGAATGGCTAGGCCATTGATTTCTAAAAATGCTGAATCTTTTGAATTATCTTTGGTGAGGAATATATAGCATTTAGTGCATGTGATGAACTCTTCACTGAGTTGGAACTGCCATTTTGCACCGGATCTGCTTACCCCAAGGGAATAGGAAGGAAAAAAAAAAAAAGCTTTAATATCACCAAACTAAAACATTAAAAAACACAAAGAAGAATTTGACTCTCTCACAAACTGGTAACAATTGTTGTTATTGTTTGAGGAACTACTTTCTTCTGTGTTCTGATTAGTTTGTGTTCACCGTGCTAACTTACGATTGAGATTTCGGGCAAGGAAAGAGGCTTGAAATGAGAGCTCTGTTTTTGCCAGTTTTTTTCTGCCTGCTTTTACTACCTCTGACAGCAACAGTGGATAAGGTGATTGCTTTAGATGCATCTCATGCTTTTGATTGCATTGTATAAGAGGATAGTGATCTAAATCGGAGCTACGAGAGATGGTTTAATGCTCGTAGCACTGATGGGAATGGGAGGGTGGTTGGACTGGATGATCTTGCAGGTCGTTTCCAACCTTGTGATTCTGTGTAAATTTTCCTCAGTAATCCATAATGTGTATGCTTACTGTAAAAAAGACTTCAGGGACTGTGATTCCTTGCCCCTTGTCTAGGCATGGTATGAGATTTTTGCGGAAGAAACCTTTTTGTCTTGGGCTCTGCTGATCTCCTGAGGCAGGTACTAAAGCAGAGGTGCCATTTCATAAGAATATCTGGTGTGACTATAAATTAAGAGAAATTTTTCTCATTGCCTGCATGCAGAAATGGCATAGGAAACGTTATGGCAGGTATTGGGATTGTAGAGTGTCATTTTGCTGCATTCTTGGACGGTCAACCAGTTTTAAACTTTTAAGAATCAAAGAGCCCCTGTTTTCTGTAGGTGTCGAATACCTCTGAAAATTGGGGCACATGAAATGGCAGCCTTTGCAGGTCCATTGTACAGCTGGTATCTGTAGCTCAGTAAGAACAGCTGAGTCGGTGGGAATATGCTGTTCTCAATCTTTTGTGCCCTTCTGTCAATCCTCCATTTCAAAGACTAGCTGAGATTACTTATAAAGGTGTTGAAGGTGGTGGGTTAAGTAGCTTTGTCTGTTACACTTGCAAGAAATATTAGCATCATATTAGTGTCTTCAGCTTAAGAGTGCTGTCAGATGTAAAATGTTTTTATTTTCATCTTCATATTTTGCAGTATTAACAAGTAGCTGTTTTATCCTGGAAACAGATCTCTGTGCCTCGCCTCCTTTAAGAGGAGAATTCTTAAAAATGGAAAAAAGGAAATGTTGCTCTGACTGCCATTCATGTGAATTCAAAAGATGTTTTGTTTTGTTTTGTTTTTTTTCTTTTGGTCAGGAGTGCATTTCTTGTAGAATCACAGAATCATAGAATGGCTGGGGTTGAAAAGGACCTCAAAGATCATCTAATTTCACTTCCCCTGCTACAGGCAGAGTCAGCAACTACTAGACCAGGCTGCCCTGAGCCATATTCAGTCTGGATGTAGACTATTTAATTTTCCACTATTAAATGTGAAAGTGAAGGTTCTCACTGGCATGTGGTGAAATGCTCAGCTGCCTGCTTGGGTTTAAGTTTTTCCCCTTTAAATAATGGATACCTCAAGAGTGGCACTGCTGGAGGTGTCATGGTGTTTGGTGATTCTATTGTAGACTTTCTCTACATATCCAAGTAATTTGATAACCTGGCCCTGTTACTGCATAATTTTCTTAATTTTATCAGCATTGTTTCAATTTTTAGCTAAGTTTGGCAGACTTCATTGAGTACCATCTGTTCTCTGGTGTTTGCTCATGATGTGGGTTGGGTGTGTATCAGACTTGTCAGTGGCTGTATCAGGCTTGAGCTGAGCACTCAGTTTGAAGTGTGCTCTGAGTGGAACTTGGGAAGTACTGCTGGTTCGTCAGCCACATCAAATGTACGTCAGTAGTTTCACAAAGTGAAAATGCAGCTCACTGGCAGCAGTGTACTTCTTTGGAATATGCCCATGTGCAAAACGTTCTTTGGGTTGAATCTCTTTTCATGGAAGGCTCAGCAGATCCTTGATAGTAAAGATTGCTCGGTCTTTTATTGTGTTGCCTGGCATTTCTGCAGATACATGAGAGGAAAAACAAACCTTTTAGTTCATGTTTGTTTCAGTCACCTGCCAGTTCTTTGCCTGTGCAACAGACACAAGTGCGTGTGCTTTTTTCCTGTTGGAGGTGTCATTAATGAAATGTTAACATGTCACCTGGAAGAGATCAAAGTGCCTGCAAAAATTCTCTTAGTTTCAGGGATTTTTCTATGGTTCTAGCATTGTTTTTTTTTCCCTGGTATTTTCTGTACTTTCAGCTTGAGGTTAATTTTTTTTTTTTTCCATCTCTTTTTTTAACAGAACTTTCTGCAGAAGCCAAAGCAGCATTACTTGAATTTGAAGAAAGGGAAAGGCAGCTTAAACAGGGGCGATACGGCTCAAGGAGAGGAGGGCGAAGAGGAGGCTCAATTATGTGCCATGGAATGGGAGAACAAAGGAGAGACAATGATAGGGGAAGAATGAAGGATCACAGACCTGCACTGCTGCCAAACACACCATCAACAATGGTACCTTTTAATCCTTAGTATTCTTTGGACGTGCTTTCAGGAAATGATGGAGAGAAGGCACTCTAAATCACATGTCTTTATGAAGGTGGAATATATATTCCAACATACACTTCTTACTCCTTTGCTGTTTTGTTAGGTTAAACGAGCTTTGAATAATGTGAT
Organism: Tetrao urogallus; assembly: GCF_951394365.1. Lineage (NCBI taxonomy): Eukaryota > Metazoa > Chordata > Aves > Galliformes > Phasianidae > Tetrao > Tetrao urogallus. Next base: position 43,586,562 of record NC_136820.1, on the reverse strand, counting down.
GATTGTAAAAGCATGGGGTTAATCCTGTTACCAGCCTTGAGGAATCTATAAGCTTGCAGATGAAAATCAGATTTTGACTCAAATACGAACAGGCAAGGCAGTAGAGACCCTGACTGAGCATGGAGGAGTAAGATAATTCCTCTGAGATAGGTGCAGTATGGGGATGTGTTCAGTCCGTGTTACAAATAGTAGCTTAGTAAAAATAAATATAAAGTAACTCAGGGTTTTTGTGGAACTGTTTTTTCTTTTTGTCATACTTTGCAGCTTATAAAAATTGATTTGTATTTCCACCATTCTACTGTGGAATCAAATTGAAACAAAAGAATCACACCTAGACAAATTAATTCTGTAGGATTTTAATTGAAATTTATCTTTGTTACTGTTATTTTTCTGCTTGTACTTTGTATCACAACTAGAAGATGTTACTTTTTCCATCCAGACAAGCAATGTGTAGGATCCAGGGGCATCCCACGCTTGCTTTTCTAACTGTTATGGTGTACTGGGAACTGACTCATAGAACAACCTCAGTGTATGCCTTTGCAGGATGAGGTCATCTGTATTAAACAATGAGAATTTTTTCCAACAGCAGTAACTGTAGGTATTGTTCTGTAGCAGGAGCTGGTGGATGGCTCGGTGGTTGAAAGCCCTGCCAGAGGAATGTTTTGCATTTTTAAAACTGTGAAGATGGAATCATTTTTTTTCTGTACTGCTGCACTCTTTGCTACTTATTCTGATCTTCAATGTTGTAAACATTTCTGTGCTAGTCATAATATCTTGTGCGTTCCTTGTAGCTGCCTTGCTTGACGTTCATGACTGCTGGAAGAAACAGATGTGACATATCTTTATTACTAAAGGGTTGTGTGCTTGATTCTTCTTGCATTGTGATTTTAAAGCTCTGGTTTAGAGCTGACCTGTAGTATCAGTGAGTTCAGAAGTAGAAGAACGAGTGTCTCTGAAGGACAAACTTGGTTTTTGTTATTTAAAAAAAAATAAATAAATAAAAAAATTGGCTATTCATGTTTGAGATACTGAACGAAAGACTTGTTTTTGTTTTGAAAGGCATCTTTGAAGCAGATGAACATTTTTTCTTTCCAACAGTATGAACAGATAGACTGCACTGATAGCTCAGGAGTCTGTTTAATTTATTTTGAGTTTTCTTCCAGCTGTTAGTTCTGTCTTCTCAGGCTCTTATACATTAGGCAAAAGTTAGTGGATTTGCTTTGTTACTGGAACTCATCACATACGTCCTAACACAGCTGATGGCAGCTTCCAGTGACGTATGCAAACCCTAATCTATGAAATGAGGAAGTTTCACAATTTAAAGAAAAACAGAAAAACAACAACAAAAAACCCCCATGAAGATAAATGCATTCTCATAATGTTCTCAATGTGTGTACATCCCGGGCAGCACTGCTGTTCACTTGTGAATTTTTTTTCTTGCTCTTTGCTGTTTTCTTCTTTGTGCTGATGTCTCTTCCTTTGCTTTCCTGTGCTAATTGATCCATTTGATTTGATGATATGGGAAAGAAGTTTTTTCCATTCATATTTGGCCTTAGTTGTGTTTTCCAGAGGTGTCTTATTTTTGTGCTGGTTTATGTCAGGTTTTGTGAACTTTAAAGCCTATTGACTTTGTTCTTTTGTCTGACTTTAGACTCATTCACAGAGGTTAATTCCAACACACCAGCAACCTGTTAGGAGTCTGTTCCAGCACCAGCAGCAGCAACAGCAGCAGCAGCAACAGCAGCAGCAACAGCAGCAGCAGCAACAGTTACAATCTCTGCTTCCTTTACAGCATCAGCATCATTCTTCTCCTCCTCCAGGGCTACATATGCCCCCTCAGATAGAAACACCTAGAATAATGATGACTCCACCGCCAGTGACACCTCAGCAACCGAAGAACATACACATAAATCCCCATTTCAAGGGAACAGTAGTGACGCCTGTACAAGGTGAGCTTTCTGAACACAATCATTAGTATGTAACTCATTGTTCTTTGCTGGGGACGCAACCATATTTGTTTACCACTTCACATAAATGTGCTTCGGGCTGATTTTTTTTTTTTCCTTAAATATTTGGTAACATTAAGCAAGGTGATGTGAAAAAGGAAATTGTACAAAAGAAAGAAAATACAGTGATGTAGTATGTCTGCTGTTGGACTGTGGCCAGCAGGGATTAGTAAATCCATTTCCACTTCTTTATCACCTTTGCTTCTCCAAAGCCTTCAAAGACCAACAAAACTGTAAAGAGAATGTGTTTTCAAAGTAGCAGATGTTGGTCTTCAGTACCAAGTAGGTACTGCAGTTTAGAATTCCCTATATCATTCTAAGTTCAGCCAAGGATTCACAGAATGACCACCCACCTATTTTAGTGAGAATATATAGAATCGTAGAATGACTTGGGTTGGAAGGGACCCCAAGGATCACCAAGTTCCAACCCCCTTGCCCTAGGCAGGGCCACCGAGCTCCAGATCTGGCACTAGACCAGGCTGCCCAGGGCCCCATCCAATCTGATCTTGAACACCTTCAGAGACAAAGCATACACAGCCTCTCTGGGCAGCCTGTGCCAGCACCTCACCACTCTCTTGGTAAAGAACTTCCCCCTGACATCCAATCTAAACCTTCCCTCCTTGAGCTTAAAACCATTCCCCTTTGTCCTGTCACTGTCTATCCAAGTAAAAAGTTGATTCTCCTCCTTTTTACAATTCCCTTTTAAATACTGGAAGGCTGCAGTGAGATCTCCTTGTAGCCTTCTCTTCTCCAGGCTGAACAAGCCCAGCTCCCTCAACCTGTCTTTGTAAAATAATTACATGAAGGTAGTCTCTGAACTATAATTGTATAATTGCTTTGTGAAAGGTACCAGCTGTAGTCCTCACATAACAGTGTGTATGTGTTCAATTTTCGTTCAGTGCTGCATTTATGATTATTTGATTGATAGTGTAGAAGTGTATTAGAAGCACACTTTTTCTGCCACTTGACACAAACGCTCTTCAGGCTACACCGTTTAGGACAGCTCTCAGCAAGCAGAACTGTTAATATTGCTACTTATTTGGAAAGCATTATCCTTAAGAGGATAAAGAAAAGGCTGATTTGTGATTGAGTCTAGACAAAACAAATGAAAGGTCAACGTGGGTGTATCTACCTTTAGGTTTTCTGGTTTCGTTGGTTTTTTTTTTTTTTTTTTTTCTTCTTTAAATTAGCAGATCTCCAAGCCTGTATTACCTTTGCTTCATTTGTTTGTCCAATGGAAGGCAGGAATTTGGCAGGGTAGGATATTGCCAGCTGTTAGACACCTGTTAGACTTCTTGCAGTTGGCTGTGCAGTAGCTGCTCCACTAAGATTATTTCATTTTTTCCTTTCCAATAAAATCTGGTTCTTATGAAATTAGGTATCAGGGCAGTTTATCTGGAAGCAGTTTGAGAAGTCCTTGAGTCTTGGATGTATGCCTTCTGTGAATTTTATTAACATTTCCAAAGCAACAATTCTTGTTTTGTGAGAAGCAAAAATAGATTTTAGACAATTCTAGATGCCACTCTGTTCTCCTTCTGAAACAGTCCATACATCATATGTAGCTGTGTGAACAGGTTTCCTTCTGATGGTAGTAATGGTTACTGGGGATTTTTACTTTTGCCTGATGTCAGAAGTATACTAGTGTATGTTATCTCTTTTGTCTGAGTTTTTTCTGTCATTGTTATGGCAGTTATCTCAGCCTGTGGCACCTTGGGCATGCTTGGGGTCTGCTTTTGTCTTGAGCATAGCCTTATTCTGTTCTTTTTAGAACTTACAGACTTTGTGTGCACCTTCGTTTCTTCACTTGTAAGACTAGTCATCCTCTCTGAATGAGCAGCTCCAGAGAATGATTGATTTTTCAAATGGTAGAACACCTGCATGTCAGCAAGTAAGGTCTTTGCCATGTGTGTTGATGGCAGTTGGTTCGTAAGAAAACACTTCGTGCCACCCATTTTACTAAAGGCTATTGAATGTTTCTGCTGATAGATGTGCAGCATACTGTTAAATGTAACTGTAGAAATTCTAGTGATTTAAATCTGTTTATTAGTGAGCAGTTAGCTTTCTGCAGTGGCTGAGAACAGTGGCCATCTCAGTCTTAGCACATACTAGTGGAGTTATGTTGCATGAAAGTGTACATTTGCATACTGAAGGAAAACATGTAGGACGTCGTATGTCTTTTCTAGGGAAGATGAGCACAATTCTAAAATCTTCAGTGGAATTTGCACAGTAAGATGAATTTTTAAGCAATCACTGTAGGCAGATGGCAAATAGAAATTCCAGTGTAGGGATAACTGTTCTAAATTTCTTCTTAATACCGAGCAAGAGTTTTAGTACTCCAGCTTGAGGCCCCAGCAGAGAGACACTGGTAGCTGAGAGTACAAGCATGTTTGACATGCAGCAGCATTCGTTTTGAGGTAACAGGAACTGTGGAAGAGATGAGATTAATTTCATGTTCTTGATGATATCCAGCCCATTCTCAACTGAATCTGTTTCCAAACATGAGGTTTTTTACTTATCAGAGAGTGCAGTCAATGCAAACTTTATTTGGATTCGGTTGTTTAAAGTGTGATGCCAGGAAGCCAAAATGCCATGTCTGGAAGTGCATGGTAGGTACACTTAGGTTCTGTTAGTTTTAAGTGTGCTGTTGTTTCTTCACATGGACTGGCATTTTTTTTGCTTCTCTAATTTTATGTCATTAATATACACTTACATTGTCACACTAAGGGTATGTATTCTTACTCGCAAACCATAGAAGTATTCTTTCTCAACATTTTTTTGGCTTTTCATCTTGAAATGTGCTCAGTATATCAGTGTTTTCTAAAGTAGACTAAAATCTGTGAATGGTCACGACACTTTTATTTGAAGAAAATAGCATTTCAGATTTCTCGTAGCCATCAGCTTTAGCCAGAGTGAGCTGAAGCAGTCCTGAAGTATCCCATTATTGGCTTATTTCTTTGTTCCAGAAGCAAATCTTCAATCTCCGTTCAGAAAACAAGAAAACCAACCAGCAGTTGCTCTGTGTCAAGCCAGTTTTCTCAAACGAATTTCTAGTAGTTTTTTGGTCTTTGAAGCTTCATAAATGATTAAGAAAGGCTCAGTCTGTCAAAAACCTTAAGTGAGTGTCTATTGCAGATACTGTTTGTTAGCATTCAGTTGTATCTTTTGTGGCATTTGAATCCCATGTCTTGCTGTTGATTGCTTGTTGTAATTTTTTTCTTTTGTATCCTATTCTGTAAATTATTTTTGACTTGTTAGAAGAAATTTCTGGCTGAGTGTGTGTCCAAATCTGAGTATGATCAATTCACAAATACCAGAGGATCACATGGTAGAAGTAGATGTACGGTGAAATAGCTTGTGATTTTAGTACTGAATGTTTTTTTTTTTTTTTTCCTTAAATATTTATATCACAAATAACCATTTCAAAGCTACTGTAGTGCTGCCAAAATTGATAGGAGCTATTAAGGAGCAGCTTGTGGCAGCTCTGTGAATTTTCATGCCATTTACCTTTTTGAAAACTGTTTTATGTCTTGGGAAAAATTACATTATTATTCTCATAAATTATCAGTATGGGAATGGCTTCTTCATCTTTACAGATAAAGCCTTGAAGTTTACAGCCAAAGACAAATGACTCCTCTCAAAATAGCATCTAGCAACGTAATACTGCATTTGAAACATAACTTTCAAACCTGTGCAAGATGTAATGTAGGGAAAATTAATCCTTATTTGAGAATTCTTTGCTGCTTTAGCAAGTGACTGGGTACTGGAAGGGCAGTGAGTTTGAACAATCTTTCAGGGGTATTAAATTTGTTTGTTTAAAGGAACAGGTATATCTTTATGCTCCTGTCAGAGGCAGGATACCAAAATAGACCTGAGTCGCCTGTACAGATGACACTCCTTTGCATTTACTACCTTATGTGATTTTATTTTTTTTCCTGCTGCTCGGACCTGAGCTATTTTAGTTCTAGGTCTGTCAAGAGCTTGCTGTCAGTTTTTTCAGGTGGTGTGATGATTGTGTGAAATTGGCAGATCTTCATTAGAAGCCAAGATGAAACCATTGGACTAATCCTCTCCTGGAACCTGATGCACAGTTTGCACCTAGTCCTTCAGAGCTGACATGCACTGAAAACAGGTCCTGGTGCACTAGCTCCTGTGCCTGTATTACTGAGGAAAAATTCTTGAGGCATTTTAGCTAAATGTGTTGCTGGATGCAGCTAGTTCAGTCTTAATAAAGTTGTCGACATCAGTATTTACCCCCGTGTGGGAAAATAACCTTATTCATAGTTTTTAGTAAGTGAGCAAGTACATTCTGTACTGTTTGATTGCTTTGTATTTATATTTATATTTTATATCAGATACTGTTTGATGCTTTATATTAACTTCTGTACGCCTTTTGTCTAGCACTGATATATATTTAATGATTGATAAAGTTCAAAGGAAGGTAGGAAGGAGAGCCTACAATGAAAAGAGAAAAATCTGTCATTATACTTTGTACTACAGATTCCAACAAAAATTCAGTCTCCACGGTGATCCCACAGTAGTTATTTCTTTGTGTTATACCATAATTTTGAGTGGTGGTTTTGGGTCATATTTTTGGGGATCAGTTCATTGAAACAGTATTACATGGTCTGTGTTTGACTCCTTGAAATTCTATCTCTGGAGAAGTTACTTTTCAAGAAGAGGGTTCTTTTAATTCTCGATGTCTCTTTATGAAGCAAAAGTCTTCTGGTATCACCAATTCTGTGATTACACAAACAGATTTTACTTGCATTCACCATTACAGTGGGAAAGCCGGATGAAGTAGCTTTTGCTTATTGTTAATTGCTGCTGCCTGCCTGCCTCATTGTACCCTCCCATGAACAGTGATTTATGCCAGATAGATTTTTCTTATGCCTGTATTTGCTGTGGGAGTAGGTGGTGACACTGAGACATACGTAGGAAACGAGGGGCATTAAGTGGGGAAGGTGAATTAATCATGTGTCCTTCTATTTGAAACATGGATTTATTGTTCAGAGTCTGTGTCAGCTTTGTCTGAGAGACATCTTTGGCTGAATACTTACTCTGTTTTTTTCTTCTCTGAAACAAGAAGCAATCTAATTCTGGAAAATGCAGAATTAAGTTATGTAAATGAACTAGGAGAATCCTAATTGCCCTGTTGCATGTTGCAGGAGAGGGAATGGTTGCTTGAATTTAATTGTAGGAACTGTGACATGTGAGGGTAAATGTAGCAGATTTTAATCATGGCTTCTTATTGGTACTTCTTTTGGAAATAACAGCAACAACTGTTAGGTGAAACAAATGGTGTTAAAAGGTGCTTCTTGTTTCAGTGCCCTTGCTGCCAGTTCCAGCCCAGCCAAGACCTGCTGTAGGACCCCAGAGATTTCCTGTGAGTAGCAGCTGTTTCTTCTTCTTTGATATGGATAAGCATACATTTGCAAAGAAATATTAATATAGCAAATAAAGGCTGTTCTAGTGAAATATAATTTTAAGGATTTGTAAATATTGACAATACACTCTGCAGTTGAAAATGTTTGTTAAAAGCTTAAGGTCAATGGATTTTTGAGAGTAGAATTAATTCTGTTTAACTGTAAAATTGTTGAACCAATCTCTCCAGTGGGAGAGGCATGAATGCATCTTATCTTAAGGAATATGGGCTTTATTTTATTACTTGAGTCTTTCTGTATGAATAGAATCCTTACTTTATTTGATATAATAAAAGGCTGTTTGAAAAACATCTGAAAGCCTAACAAGCAGTATTATTTCTGTATTTTAAAAATCAGAAAAATTGCATTTTTATCATTACTTCAGACATTTAAATGCCTTTAAATTATTTTATTGGAAAAGAGAATGGGCTTGTGTTCTTGCATGTTTCTTCCAAAACAAACAAGATACCTGACAAGATACCTAACTACTTCATGGTGATCATTTTTACTTTTTTCATGAATGAAGAAAAACGCCCTTCTTGATCATTTTTAATTGATATTTCACAGTTCTGTTGTCCTGAAGTTTTAATTGAAGTGGTTTGCAGAGTATCAAGATAAGAATAAATAAATAAATAATAGTACAGTATTTCCCTAAACATTTTTAGCTAACGACACATACATTGTTTCCTAAACACACACAAAAAATGGTTCTTTGTTAATGGTTGTGGTGTGGTATTGCACAGTGAATTACTTGCACAGAGGTCAGATGAATTTGAAAACAGCAGATTTTTGGAAACTGCTGTGACTTCTGATTGCTGTGTGCATACTAGGTTGCTTCTGATGCAGAGTGTTTTTTAGACACCTAGGTGAGTAACTGCTGTCCATACTTTGTAGAGTGGCTGAGTTTTCAAATTATCACATTTCTTCTATAAAACTTATATAGTAAAACTGCAGTTTCATTAGCTTTATCCATTACATAGTTTCAGTGTCAACGTTTTAAGTGCAGGTAGCTTTCTGTTCAGAAATATTGTGGTTTTAAGAGGAAGTTCCCTTCAGAGCCTGTAGTATTAAGCAGAAACCTTATTAACATTTTAGAAGTATCTTGCCCGTGGTTTCCTTTGACATTAACTTGCTTGTGTCAATAAACACAATTTAGTATTAAAAAGAAATTAAAGGACAAGGAATATCTGTAAAGGCATTGTAATTGACGTCTTTGAAGTATGTTTACATCAGTGTAGAAAAATTGGAAATTAATTTTTTTTAAATTGACTGTGAAATTAGATTTTAATTCTGTTTACTTTTGTTTTTGAAAGTTGACAAGTACTCCAGCCTCGCTAATCTTGTGTGCACCCATTTTTTAAATGGAATAAAGTCAGTGAACGTTTTTAGTAGGACTGTTGTTCCTTTTGCCTGAAGGAAAATACTACTTGCTGCCATTTTATGTAAGCATTCTACTAGCAAAAGTCGATGTAATTTGCTTTTATTAGGAGAAAGAAAGCTTTAACTGTAGAATCCAGTGTGATTTGACTGCCTTGAGTGTTTTTTTCCCCTTCGGCTAGTAGCCTGCTCTGTGGCCATGAGAAAGGTGCTTAATCTCTCCATGACTCAGTGGTTTGTAAAATGGGTATATGTTCTTCCCTTATGAAGTACTTTATGAATTTTGCATAGGTGATCAGTTAGGATTAGGAATTAAGTGTCACTGTGTACAAATGATGTTTGTTTTATTAAATGTAGTACGTTTGTTCTTGAGCTGAGCACAAATTTACTTTGACTTGAATGTTTTATCTTGCAGAACTACCTTTCCTTGCTTTGTTACATGTCAAACGCTGCTGTGTTGTTATAATTCACTTGTTTATGTAGAGATGTTGACTCTTAGCAGTATAGCAGTGGTTAGACAACTTTGCTGACAAGCCATTTGAAAAAGATCAAAGTAGTGTTCCAGGCTGCAGTGTATTCATGCTTTTTCTCATTATAAAAGGAGTCTCTGGGTATGCAATCACTTGGATTGACTCTTGTTTTAGGATCACCTGATTTTAAGATAGTAGTCAAACAGTCTGCTGGTTGCTTTGTTTCTAAAAACTCTGGAGTTAAAATTATTTTTGGTCTTCTTTCCCCTATGACTTTGAACTGAATGTTTTGTTTGGTTGAATGTGGCAGAAGTGAAAATGAAGGGGAGAGACCTACAAGTGCTGGTGCCTTGTCTGAAAGAAAGATAGCATCTGAGTTCCTGTCTCATCTAGTGGAGACTTGGGAAGTCTTCCCAGAGAGCCTTTGTGTGCTCCACTTGTGAGAGCAGCTTCAATCAGAGCAACTGCTACTCAATTGCAAGTCATAAATCCATTGGAAACCAGGTGTTACTAATTTAGGGCTAATGAAGTGACTTGTAACATGTAATGGTTAATTCTTAAAACCTTTTGCAGACAAATGTAATTGAAGAATGAACAAAGTTGTAATGAACATGTTAGTATATTGGTTTCGGTTCTAAACTGCAAGAAATGATGTAGTACTAAATTGGGTGATGTTGATCAGAGCTGAATTGTCTTGGATGTGGGACAAATTAAATTCACTGACAGCCCTCAATCTAAGTTTTAATGTTTCAGGGTAAAGCATATTGTTGAATTATTTCTCACTTAAAGCTTAACTCCTTGTGCTTAGAGAGGAAGTCTGGAAATGACACGATGGAATTAATCCAGTTGTGTTTTGAACTTATTTGAACATTTAAAGTAATTTTGACTCAAATAAGGAAGTTGTCCATGTCTTACTCTGTAATGATTCAAGGTGACTTAGTCTTAACAAAATTTAAGAGCTGTAGTTTACTAAGTAGGACTGAATAAATGGTGGATATGAGATATGATATGAGTAGCTGAGAAATGTGGTAAAGTTGTGCTGACTTGGAAGTTAAAGACTTGAGTTCTGCAGAGGCTTCTGTGCTCATATGAACGAGCTCTCTTCAGATGGCTGTATTTAGTAGTAATTCAGACTTCAACTGTAGTTGATGTCAGTGTTTCACCAGGTGTTTGAGTTAACCTGGAACTGTGCAAGTGCCAATGCAGTGTTTTCTTTAAGCTGTTTAAAGAAGAGATTAAGCTAACATCTTCAGCTGAGTGCTTTTGGCGGTGTTGCTTTAAATATCATCTAAAGCCTTCTATTTAAAGCAGTAAAATGCCTTTCTCTGACTTTCTGTCCCAGTCAGTGTTTCTCAGGTAACAATGTTTGGGGACTAATCTGTTGGAACGAAAACTCTGGAAGTTTTACTCATAAACTGTTGCATGGATCTCCTGAGTTTTTCACATTTTTCTGACCAAGTTAGTAGTTCTTATGGATGTTCCAATCCTGTTATGGGACTTTGTTATCCCTCTTGTGTAACGCTTGTGGTTTCTGACTGGTGGTATTTATTTATCTAGGATAATTTTTTTCTTCATTTATTGTTTTCTTTAAAGAAGAGCAAGATATAATAAAGTTAAAAAAAAAAATTAAAAGGAAAATAAAAAAGATATGGAGGAGGAGCTTCTGAGCACTCTGTATGTAGGTTGCTGCTAACTGACTGTTATAGAGGCCAGATCCTTATTTAGCATGTAACTAACAAAATCATTTGCTTATGAATGGCAGTTTTCAGGAGCTGAGATGATGGTCCAATTCTTTTCATCTCTTATGTGCTTTCACCAGCACATTCTAGTTTGAAATATTCCGAGAAATTGGAATGCTAGATATGCCTGAAGACTTTTCCTTCAAATATTACTTAGTTGTATTTAACTTAACACCAAAAGGATTTTCACTTGTCATTTGTGTGCAGTTTTTCAAGGACATATAAAAATGGGCCAAGTGTCATCATGCCAATTTTGGGATAGAGTGTGACCGAGGGAGAATGTTTCCATTGATAAAATTCTTCAGATGGATACTGTGGACACAGTGAGGATCCCTGTCATCCAAATTTGAGGCTGGTTTAGGATTTTTGGTGTGAAGAGGGCCTTGTGGAGAACCTGCCTCACAATGCTTTAGGCAGTAGAGAGGAATGGCATCTTCAGGTTTAGGCTGTTTCAGTTCTGTCTCTGTTGCCATTTGTTGTCTGAAACCACTGCAGAGAGAGCAGAGCCTGGGAACTGTGTGCCTTTTGCAAGGAGAATTTTCAGGGAAGTTGGATGAAAATTTATTCAGCTTATTCAGTTCTTACCCTCCTCACTCCAGCTGTGGTGAGAGCTGGGCAGATAACCACCCTTCAGACCAGTTCCTTTAAATTTGATCCTTCTGAGTTTCAGAGCTGGAACTAGGAATGGTCTGAAGTGACATGAAGCAAAAAATGAAGCTGCGCTGTTCTCTGCCTGGCTGACTTATGCCACGAGGGCTTTTGAGGTGCACGAAGCCTTTCTCCTTTGATAGGACACCTTTAGTGCTCTAGATGCCTTTCAAGTAACTGTTGAATTCAAATCTAAAAAGAAAGTTGAATTGTACAATATATAAATTGTGTCTTATTCAATATAAAAAAAAGACCTTAGTAGAGCAGCTGTCCTCGGGCTCTAGTGAATATTCTACATCATGAGTCTTTTTACTTCCCAAGAGGGTTTTTTTTTAACGTGATTTGCTCTTGGATTTTGCCTTTGAATTTTATTTCAAAATGGTCCTCATCCCAGAACACCTGAATATTTATTTTTGTTAAACTGCAGAAACCTTAGTAAACGTTGTTTACATTTTCACGGAGTATTCAACTTCATCTCCAGTATGTCATTGTTGTAAATGGCTGCTGGAACAGAGAATTGGTTAGCTGTTTTGAGTCATTGCTGAAACCTTCAGTTTGGCAAATTTTCAGCTTTGAAGTTGTTTGAAATTTCAGATGCTTAGAAAACACTTCTTTCTTTTAATCTGTGAGAGATGCAGTGCCCAGCTTTGCTGTCACTGATCACTGTCCTTAATTTTTGCCATTTGCTTGTAGAATTTTAGCCAAAAAGTATTAATGTTATTTGATTTATAAGAGATATGTTAGAATATGATCTACTTTTTTATTTTGTAAAATAGCTCTTGAGCTGGCTGTATCTGCCTGTAACACTGTTTTAGCCAACTTGGTCAGTGTAATGGATTTCACAATGGACCTTGGCCTGTGAGTGTATCTTTGCATAAATGCCTCGTACAGTCTGTGCAAGAAGAAATTTACAGTGCTTTTGGAAACAAAACTCCTTGCAGTAGTGTTTCATGTTTGTTGTGGAAAATTTATATAGGAAGCTAATTTTTTTCCAAAATTTCTAATTTGGTCATGGATCGTTACTCCTACATAAGAGTTTTAGCAACTGTTGCAAAAGTCTTGCTGTGTGTTGCCTGGTGTTCATGGTAAGGACAATTTTTAAGTGGTTGTGCATCTCAGTACTGGCAGTCCTTTTAAGCTGATATTTAGGAAGTAATGATTTGCAGTAAGTAACCAGTATGTGTTTACAACACTATGCATGTTGGAGATAAAACTGTTAATGGAAATAAAAAGCCACTTGTGAAAGCGATTCTCCTACTTTCTCACAATTACTCTGCTTTAGCTATGGCTTTAATATAATGACTAACAGTAAATGAAATTTTCAGTCTATTACTATGTAGCAAGAGCAGGTCACAGGTAGTGTAGAAAGCATTTTGTTTTCATTTAACAGGATACATGGTATCAGGTGGTGTTGATTGACATTTCTTGGATAGTGCTTTATACAGCATTTCATGCAAATCATGTTTGAATGAGACTGCTGCATCAAATTACATTTCTTTCAGATTTATAGCCCTTGCAAATGTGAGACAGAGCCTGTTTAGCAGCTAGCAAAAAGCTTTTCTTTTGAACACTTACTGTTTTCACAACTTGATTGCAAACCTCTATAATTACAGCACTTAAGGTAGTGAAGGAATGATGAGCATTTTCTCTTATCAGATCTATAAGTAGTAGCAAGCAGATGCAGCATGAGAACCCTCCAGCTGTCAAATATTGTCAGGCTGGCATAAAGGGAATGCAGTTTAAAATGCAGGTGACATAATACCCAACATCCTCCATTTGCTGGTGGGCTTCTGATTAATCACGATTACCATACATTATCATACCATCAAATTTAATCATATCAATGAATTCCCATCTGCAGGGGGAGCAGCAGCAGCTAAACATGATGGTAACAGCTATTAAATTTGAGGGAAATAGATGGTCTGTAAATGCAGTAACCCTTTAACTTGTTATGCTAGTTCCAGTGTGCACACACTCTTTAGATATGAAAATCAAACAGAAAACTTGTGCACTTAATTTTTCATAGCTTTTGTCATTTAACTAATTGCAGTGTAGGAACTACCAAGGAAATCAGAGTTGCAGAATTAAACTTCTTTTTGTATTCATGACAGTAGATTTTTACAGTTCAGTCTCAGCCGTGGTATCTGCTAAGTAGAGAATCAGAGAGTAGTTGAGGCTGGAAGGCACCTGGATGTCGGCTTGTCAACCCCCCTCCTGCAGCAGGAGCACCTTCAGCTGCTTGTCCAGGACCGTGTCCAGATGGCTTTTGAATATCTTAAAGTGCTCAGTCACCTGAACACTTGATAAGTTTTAATTTGTATATAAAATTATATAAATAATATTTTTAATTGTTTTGTATTTGTGTTTAGACTTACACAGATATTTGCATGTACGTATTTGTATACGTACAAATGCATTGGTTTTGATTTATTTGTATGAATGAAGTTTGAACTTGTTAAGCATTATAAGCAAAGCAGAATTTGTTATTGAAGCACACACAAACACGTACTAAGGGCATAGTTTCATAGCCATTAATTAGGCACTGTTAAAGACTGTTTTGCTGATGCCAAGATTTCTCTTACAAAGAAATTTAATTACAACATACAATTGACTTCTTACTACAATGCAGTAAGACTAATCTAGTGCTTAAATACTGAATGTAGAGCTCAAATGTGTTTGTTAAAACATAGTCCTAGATGATAGTATAGTGCTCTTACTGTGCTGAGAAGTGTCCTTTTGAGGTAAACTGGTATGTTTGTCATTATAATTAAAAAAAGAAGTCTTATCAGTAAACTGTTTTTTTTTTTTTTTTTGCCTTCTGTTCTTTCAGTTCTTGCCATTTACTTTAGCATATGAAAGGAAAAAATGCTTCATTAATGATATAGTACAAAGATGTACTGCTAATTGTAGGAAAATGAGTTAATTTAAAAGAGTAATACATGTTGACTGTGCCATGCACAAGAAAAAAAATATTTTCAGGCCTTCATCTTCATGGTTTAGTAGGAGCTATTGGGAATAGGTGAACGGTTGGACTGGGTGATCTTTTAGGTCTTTTCCAACCTTAGTGATTCTATGATTCTATGATTCTATGATTCAACATGTGAGCAGAACCTGCAAGCACATGAATAGCCCTGGGTGTGTAAAGTCCTCTCATCAGAGTGTTTGCAACATCAGAGACGTGTAGAATATCCCCAAAGTGCAATTTCTATATGGAATTATAGATAAGCAATGTTGTAGCTTAACATCTAAACAATCAGATCTGAAATGTTACAAATCAAAGTCTAAGTTTGCAGAAATTATGGTATTTTCTATAAAGCTGTGTTGTTTCTTTCTATTTTGGTGTAGGGTAATCTGAGCCCTTTTAGTTGAAAGGGGATGGGGAAGCTTCACCGCCCAGGTCAGATCTTTGAGATTCACACATTGTGTTGAATTAACTCTTAACTGCATTGTCAAGCTTGGAGTGTCATGTAGAAATTTTGAGTTTGATCTCCATCATGTAATGCAATACTGGCCTCCTGAGTTTTGCTTCTAATCATTAGTGACGTGCAGGTCACCGAAATACATCAGGTCAGTAAACTCTAATAATACTTCCATGTGATACTCCTTCGTCTTGGGATAAGTTACTCATTTTATACGCTTTTTATGCCAATAGTTGTGAAAGCTGAAGAGTTCCAAAGCCTACCATGCTTCTTGATGTTTATCTATTCCTATTAGATAAGCTAGCTTTCAGCTCAGAAATATGGAAAATGACTTCTATTGTCTCAAGGTGAAATAGTTATAAACATCTTCCTTTTTCATCATCCTGGCACTAATGTCTGTTGCACTCTTCTTTTTTTTCCTTATGATGTTCTGTGATGTTTCTATTTTGTACTTTATTTTTAAAAGTTAGGACTGTAAAGAGTGGTTGCACCTTCTTCTACACCAGACCCCTGGAGAGGGCTACAAACTAAAGTGAAACTGAAGCTCTCAAATGAGTTACTTTTAAACATCAGTTTAAAAAAATCACTTAACTTTCTACTCTGATCTTAGAGCTTTGATTTTTCTCTACCCTCAAGCAGTGCAGCCTGCTACAACTTCATATTGTTTGTAGCACCTGTGTCTCTTTGCTGTAGACACTCTTTCTTCATCCATACAAAAGGAATGGATAGGGAGTTTGGTTCTTCTGCACGTCAGTAGTTTAGAATTTAAAGCCAAAGCTGGGATTCTGTCAGTGGTATCTTTCCTATTGCCTGCATTTCGTTTTGGAGCATTTTCATGAGTGAGTGGGATCACTTGTCCAGGTGATTTTCATTTTGTGACTTCCATACCTTAGTGGTAGAATAGGTGAGAGTCCGGGAGCCTATCTACTGAGTGACCTCTCCATTTGTTCTTTGTGGGCTCTTCTACTGTGGTGTCTTTATAAGAACACACTGAAATTCAGAGCATTTTTGCCTTCATTTGCAACATGAGCAAGTCTGTGCTTGATGTGTTAGGAGAGGTGCACCAAAACTTAACTGGAAAGGAATTTACCCTTTATAAGGGAATTTAATTTAGTCTCCTGAACTGTTTGTGTTGGTCACAGCATGCTGAAGAACGAGTTAACCATCCTGCTTCTTTGTTGACCATATCCTTTAGTTTCTTGATTGTGAGCTGGCCTAAACAACAAGCAATCCGTATCTTCCCTCCTTCCTTGGACTTGTTTCCCATGATGGTTGGATTGCATATTGGAGCCTTGAGCATTGTGATTTTCCATACTGATTTTATATGAAAATCCTGTTTTAAGATCACTTGTACTTCAGTGTCACAGTGGACTTTCTTATCTCCTGGAGCTGTGCAGTGTCAAAGAGAAGCTTGTTCAAGTTATGTGGCACGTTTTAATATTAAAAATTAATTTTGGGTTGGTTTAAAGAAGTAATCAAACTGTTCTTTTCCAAACTGAGTTTACCTTGACGTTAGAATCTGTGCTGTCCATGTACAAGAACTAGCAGTTGTTTCGTTCTTAAATTTCACTGAATCATTTATTTTCTGTATACTATGCTCTGTAGGTCAAAATACTTTGAAACTTGTGTGTATAAAACCACAGTTTGCATAATTATACTGTATCTACTTGAAGAATTTTAAACTATATTAAAGATGCATGGAGGGGGGTTTCTTACACAAGAGGATGAAAAGTCAGTTCCTTGCACTGGAAGGTAGGCATTTTAGGAAGGCTTTTCAAAAAGTCTGGTAGCTGCTGAAATAAGAGGATTAACATCTTGTGACAGATGGCTATAGTTTTAATTGTCATAGGTTATAGTGGTCATTATTCTTTGCATTTAAACCATATAAGAAGAATTAACTGAGTGGCCCTGCTTAACTGTCAATGGGCTTCTCTTAGTTCTTTGCATTTTAAGTGAGATTAATAAATGAAAACATGTTGTAGAGGCAGGGTGTAATTTATTGAAAGATTCATGAAGTTTCAATGACATTGTTAAGGTATTTAATTAGTGTCGTGGAAAAAAAAGTGGAGTGACCCTTTTAGAGAAGCTGATAAGTCATATAATAGCTCTTAGATCCTCTTTATTCCTTGCTTTATAAGATTAACTTTGTGCTAAGCAATTTATGCTAAGTTTTCCCTTTTATTGGTAACCAAAGTTATCTGTGCTTCATGAATAGATTATTAGAGATAACATCATGTAATTAACAAGAGATGCAGAAAAGTAAAAGTACAATTTGTGTAAGAATTGTATGAGAGAGAATGTTAATTTCTTAACTAGGAAGGATATTTAAAGGGATAAAAGGAAAGCAAAATAGTGCAGTTCTTTGGAAGGATTAAAGTAACCTTATCTCGTGTTCTTTCAGAAGGTAGGATTGCCTCAGTGTGAGAGTCGTGTTCAATGAGCTATTCACAGCTCTAATGAATTGTAGACAAGTTTGCATTGCATTTTTTTTTCCAAAAGTGATTGATAACATGCGAGTTAATTGAATAATGGAAGTAAAAGAAGAAATTGTGTAATGTGCATGAAAAATTGTATAAAAAGTCAATTGGAAGTATTGTAAATCGTAGCACGATGGGGAGAAAGTGTGGATAGACTTTTTTTTATTGTCAGGATCAACTTTACAAAACTGAAGATTTAAGACAAAATACCTGTCAGTAGTACTTCACAGTGTGATTATGTGCTTTGAAGTATTTCTAGAATGTCTGTGATTGTATCTCTTAAGAAATCCACACCGAACCCCATTTCCAGTGTAGCTGTGATTCTTTCATTGAGCTCTAAGTTCTTGCATTCACAAAAAAATGCATAAAACTTTATGCATTTGCAAAATGTTGCTAGGATAAAATAAATGGTAGAAATCAGCACTTGCATTCCTGAAGAATTGAGAAGTCTGGCACAAAATTACTTTGGTAGCTTAAGAAAAATCTGCGTGTTCAGTACATTGCTTTCATTGCTCGGGCATTAATGCATTTTTTTTGGCTTACACAGGAAGTAAATATGAATACTAAAAGATCGATAATAATGATGCTACATCAAAAATAGTAATACTGAATAATTAATCTGATAATGATGAGAAAGAGGGAAGCCTCTCCCAAAAAGCTGCAGTCTGTGCTCTTCTGGTCCTTTCTCATGCAGATGCTCGGTAACTCAATCTTCAGAACTGCTGTCTGTATGAATCAGAGCCAGCCCTGTGGGGTCTTGCTGGGAAGGCACATAAATATTTTGTCCCTTCCCCCAGTGTCACAGTTGGCCCCAGTTTGGGACTGGAAGTTAAATTTTACAGCCTTGACTGACTGTATGAATTTGCAGTTCTCTCTTGCATTTCAGCTGAACAATTTAACTTGAAAATAGGTGGTTTTGAACTGCATGGTGTTTATTAAGTAGTTTCCAAAAATGTATCATATGGTGAGGTGGTAGTTAAAGTGATTTTTCTTTTTTTTTGTGGTAATAGTTAAAATGATTTTTTTGTAGGGAGGCTTAGTGTGTGTATTGAATAGTTGCTTGTTATTTGAAACTGTCCGCATAGCAAAACCATGAAAAATGGAGGTAACTACTGTGCATATAAAGATTTATTATGCATCTATGTTACAGTATGCTTACTTTATCAAAAATGGCCCATTATGAAAACTGGCTTATGCACCTGCTCTTCATTAATTTTTGAAGTTAAATAACTGCGTGGTCTTTTTTACAAAATACCAGCGGTCACTTGGGGATTATTTGTAGCAAATACTTGCTGAATGTAGAGTTTAGTGCTAATGGTAAAATAATCCTCTCTGAGAATTATAGTTTGACTGCTGTTAAGAAGGAAAAAAGCAACCTCAGACCTTAATCAGTAGAAAACTGCTGCATCACTTTGTTCAACTTTTAGGGCAGAATGTGGCGTAAATAAAGTTGTAGTATGAGTGTATTCCTAGAAATTGGCAAAAAGGAATATGATGGTATTTCAGAATAATAGATGAGTACCTCAAAACTTGGAAAAATATTCACTATATTTTGCCTTTTTTTTTTTTTTTTTTTTTTTTTAATGTTTGTGCTTGGAAGCAATAACTCTGATTGAAACTTTCTTTCACGTGTAGTGTGTGAAATTACTCCATCGCTGTTGGAGCTTTCCTGAATGCTGGAAACAGAAGAAAAATCCCAGCAACATAAAATCTAAAAATAAAGACTTCTCCCCAGCTGTATCACAGTGATTTATGGGCAGAATTTTAATTCTCTTTTTAGGAGTACTAAAAGAAAATCTGGTTTAGAAAAAAGAAGTGGAGGTCAGACATTTTTCACTGACGTTAGAAGGAAGCAAATTGAACTAATTTCTGTTTTTAGAAGCAAATATTGATAATTCATTTTTCTGCAAATAGCAAATGACTTTGCAATTAACTTTCTGCGATTGGCCTTTGGTTATCAGCCAAGAAATGTGATTAGTCATAATTTACTAGTTCTTTAAAATGCCTCGTACAGATGTTAAAATCTGCGGGTGATCAAATAAGTGGGTATTGCTTAATGATACTCTGTTGTTTTTATAGCATGCTGCTTTGCTATACATACACTGGCATATACTTCTGTGGCTTCCCCACACTCAAAACTTCTTGATTGAAAACAAAGCACAAAAAACCCACCACCTCAGTTCCGTTGTGCGTGGAGAAGTGCTGTGGCAGGGAAAGGTCGTTGCTTTAGTAATCACATACAGCACTTCAGCACTAATGATTTCTGACAGAGACAAGTCCTGCACATTGCAGGATGTGGAAAGGATTTTCATGTTGTTTTAAATGTGAAGTGGAGAAAGAGGGTTGGCTTTAGGATTCAGGAATACTATTATTAAAAACTTGCTAACTTCTGAGTTTAACAACATTGAGTGGGGGGGGAAAAAAACCCAGCATTCTGAATTGTGAGGAAGAGGCTGATATGGAAGAGTTAAAATGATTTCCTTTGTGGTTTCGGAGTTTTCGGATCTTTCGGAGCTTTCACCCAAGCGTGCTGTAGGATGTACTTTCTGAGGTATAATGTGAACAAAACCAGAGTGAATTTCAGTGCATCTTAATGGGATTTGCTTTTTTTCTGCAGTTGGATAACTTTTTAAAGTCAATGTAAGTAGATGAGGGGATATATTTGTTTCTAATGTGGTTGACACCTTTGCATCTGTGGGAAGCTTGGTACCAGTATTGCTTACGCTTGTGGCAGTAAAATGCCTTGCTGGTTGGTGGTGTCTGTAACTTTGTAATTAATCCATACTCTCCTCTTTGTTCTAAGTGTGACATTTTCTGATCTAAAATACCTTAAAGTTTTAGAAGTGAATAAAGTTTATTTCAGAAATGTTTAAAGCTTGTTTATGGTGGGAAATATAAATCTGCTCTCAGTGTGCATAGCATTTACCAGACTTCTGTGGTTTAAGCTAATATATTCTGCTGGTTATCTGCCTCATTTGGAATTGTTTTGCTTGGAACTGTCCCAGGACTTCCATTCTGAGACTGAAGTGCTTTCATTCTAAGGGTGAAACGGTAGAAAATACTGTTTTGTCCAAGAAATTGTAATTCATATGTTTTATGGTTGCTCCATTTTTTTCCAAAAAATAAAATATTTGCCTAAATATATGTTGAGATCTGTGTGAAATTCAGCAGCAATTTCCATTCAGATGTGATTTAGGGCTGCTTTGGGATGAGGCGCATCCGATCATAATAATGAGGGTGCAGGATGTCAGAACAGGGAAAGCTGCTGGGAGGAGGTGTTTATTTAAAATACGGATATAGAATCTCCTTTTTCCCAGTGTGCTCTCATTTTCTTCTCCTTCCCAAGCATGAAAAAGAGAGTAAACGGCCTGCACTAAGTGCACAGGCAGGAGAGTCTGGGGCTGCGTTGGCTCTTGATGGACTATCACAAGACAGGAAGACCTGCTGGTGGTACAGAGCTGGAAAGCTGGATCCCAGCTGGGATTGGGACCCAGTGATAGTGGTGAGGATGGCAGAATGTGTCTGAAGATAAAGTAGGATTAGGAGAAAACTAATTGGAAATATTGTTTAAAGACTCGAGAGTTTTAAAGTAAAGCACTCAGAAAATAGGAGGAGAAAAGCAGGTTACCTGCCTGAATTTTCTTCCCTCCCCAGCTGATAAACACTCATGGGACTGTGTGCTGTAAATAAGAAGTAAGATAAAAACCACCCAGTGTTGTGAAAACTGCCCTGGTGAACTGGTTTCTCCCCTGCCTCTGTTGGAGCGGCTGTATGCATTATGCAGCAACTAACAACTAACTGCCAGTTGTTTGCTGGTGGCCTCCCTTGGGCTGTGTGGTTTGTGGAAATGCTGTGTATTCCCAGTGACTGAAAGAGCTGTGCTTTAATATGCTTTTATCCCCAAGGCTTTCAAGATGAGGGACTGCCTTTGACCCTAGTTTGAAAGGACCTTTGGTAGCTCCTGTGCACAGTGGTGATACAGGTGTATTTGGGGGCAAGGAGGCAGCATCCTTAAGGTTCGGCGGGCAGCCGGTGCTGTTCTCTTCAACTGGAGGGAAGGTTCAACTGGAGTTGAACAGGCTGGTTCAGCTAAACATGAATGGGTTTTGATGGTACAAATAAATGTCTCCATCCCAAATATTTCCCTCTTCCTCCAAGTGCTACTGCTTGCAGACAGCCTTTGAAATTTAAAGGTCTTGGTGTTTTCTGTGGGTAACTACCATTAAGTAGTATGTACGTTACAAAGACTGTCATGCTTGAGTGTAAAATGATGTCTTTTCACTAAATGAAATACCCACAGGAGACTGGCTGACTAGGAGCACTGGCAGCAGGATATAGAACCTTTAATCTCTGAGTGATAAAGTATTTACAGCTGATGGCTGTATAATGACATAAAATATGTAGTCTTGCTTCCAAATGAGGTCTTAGTATTTCAGATATCCCCACTTAGATGTTTTCAAGAAGGCCACAGATTTAATATTGGTTTGATGCTCGATGATACTCTCATATATATTTCTGGTCCTTGTAAATCCCAGCTGTAGCTTACTTGCAGAGTGGTGAGAAGCAACTTTGCTTTGTGCTGCTTTGGTGAACAGACTTCAGTAGCCAGGGCAAATACTTGGTTTTGCTGTGCAAGAAATTTTTGAACCAAAATGCTAATATTTTTGCTGTACAAATAGAATAGGGTGAGACTACATGTTTGGTTATGGCAGCCTGTTGGATAAATAATAAACCTTTGCTGATGACTGTAATTCAGTTTAGCAGGGAGTGTGTGCTCTGAGATCTGTTCTGAAAGGCTTATCTTCAGCAATGGCAAGTTTTAAGGTTTTAGATGAACACCAGATGGAGATAGAGCAGATGCCACCACTAATTTCAAAATTGTATTAAGTGGAAAACAAGAACGTGCTTAGATATTATGTTCATTGCTTATTTGATTTACTCATACATAATAAGGAAGTGTTTGTGAATATAATGGTTTATGTGAGGCATAGCTTTTCTGTTGTCAGAGGCTGTCAATGTCCTTTGTCAACTTTTGAAGTAAAAGAAAAAATGGTAATAGTGTAATAGTGTAAGTTACTGACTTGAGTGTTCTTTCTGCAGAGTTCTCCTTTTAGATTAAGGTTCTGCTTTCTGCTCTACGTAGATTCACTTGACATTTAAAAGAAATAACTTAATGGTGGACAGATAATTTTTCAGCCTTTCTTATAATGCTTCAGATGCATTATATGTAGACATGTTTTTATTTTTTTTTTCAAAGATTTCTTTAATTTTCAAATGCCACAATTCCCCTCCCCCATTATAAGTAAAGCTGCTTCACTTCTGTAGCTTACATTGTACCAAATTGATGGCACAGAATAGCATGGTTTAAGAAGATAAATGTCAGGAATGTCTCCTAAAGTAGACATTCAGGTTTTTTTGGATTAATGGAAAAGAAGGTCAATAATTGCATGGATTTCAATAAGCTTGAGAATAAGTGGCATTCCTGTGGTGCTAGTGATTATTAAAACATTGTGAATACATTTCAAAATACTGTACCGAGGTCTAATATCTCTTCTATTGTGAAGGGATGACTCAGTAAGGGCTGCCAATTTGAAGAGATGATAGCAGGTAACTCCATAAATCAATTAGATTTTAAGAGGAGAAAAAGTTATAGCAGGCGAAAGATAATTCTCTGAATGGTAGTCTTTATTTTTGTCTCATGTAATAGGTCCCTCCAGACTTCCAGCAGCACGCACCTGGACCTGTTCCTACCAACTTCTCCCAAGCCCCACGGCTGCCAATGCAGGATCAGTGGAGAGGCCCACCTCCCCCACCGCCACCTCTCCCTCCTCCACCTCCTCAGGACAGAGACCCTTTTTTCCTAGGAGGTAAACCTTTTCATTTCAATTAATGTACAAAATATACTTCTTGCGAAGTAAACATGCTGTTTGAGGAAGAACCTGAAGACTGTATTTGATGTAGTCTGCCTAGTGCATGCCAAAAATTCCAGTGACCTGGTCTCTTTTCTCCTCTTTTGATGTTGTTTTCTGTCGACCATTGATTTATGTATTTCTCCAACTATAAAATAAAATTAGTATCAAAGTAATTGCTGCAAATTGTTGTGATTTGTTATATTTTAAACACCATACTCTCTGGAGTATGTGTACACTATAGAAATCTGTTAATATTAGCTGGAATGTTAGAGCATAGCAAGCAAAATAGTAGTTTGTGTGTATGTAGACTTATGTTTAACATCTGTATGTAATATCTATATATTATGTATAGACCTATTTAAGATTAACACCTGTATGTAATATTTATATATAACATATATGTTATATATATTTTTCCTGTACTCAGAAGGATGTAAAAAGTTGCTGAATATCTGATCAGCAGAAGTTCTACAAGTTCTTATGTGCTTTTAAGCACTAATCACTGTAATCCATTTCTAAAAGACATTCTTAATTCCTCTTGTCTTCAGTGTACTGGTGCTTTGAGCATCAATTCCTCTTAAAAACAAGTGGCCAAAGCCAGAGAAACATGACCTTGAAATTATGTCTTAAAATTATGAAGTCTCACGTTTTTGCTTTTTTACCAATTTCAGGTTGCTTTTCAAAACAAAATGTTTGCAGTTCAAAAGCACGCTTGTTTCCCAAGGGTGGTTTGTCATTTAATTTCTTTCCTGATTCCCACAGATCCAAGATTTCCCAGCCATCACTTGTTTGAGCAGCGGAGTCCCCCACCGCCACCGCCTCCCCCGCTTCTTAACAGTCCGCACCCCGTCCCTACCCAGAGCCCGATGCCGTTCAGCCAGCCTGGGCCAGCATTCAGCCAGCAAGGACAGCAGCCTGTATTTCCCAGAGAGAGGCCACTAAGGCCAAACATACAGCCTCAAGGTCCAGTGGGAATTCTCCACTTCAACCAGCCAGGTTCAGCAAATCCACGGCCCTTCATTCCTCCGAGACAGCAGTTCCTACAAGCCCCAGGACAGCCCTTCCTTGCGGCACATGCACAGCCTAACATGCAGGTACAGGTTTGCAGTATGGAGGGGTCCTAAAAGAGGTGTTTCAGGTGGCCTAGTTCTGTGTTGTACTCTTGTTGATGTATAGGAGTAATGCAGCTAAAACTGAGTTATTTGAGGTAACAGATATGAGGCAGATTTACATATAGTACTTTGTCTGAAAAAGTGACTTACCTTTTTTCTTCAGTTACCAGCACTCTTGTTTCTGATAGCGGTCTACACACCAGCCCTGTTTCTACAGTAAAGTTACAAAAAACACCACGATTTGCTTAACGCTACTGGAAGCAGAGAAGTTGTAATGTTGTTTGGTTCAGCATCGTATAGCTCCTGATATTCCTTTAGCTCCGCAGAGGTAGGGGGGGCTGTCCCTGTGCCCCGATATCCCCGTCCATCTGACGGCAGTCCCGGAGCGCCCTCTGCTGCTCAGCCCCGCTGCTCAGCAAAGAGCTAAGCCTCCTGCTGCCCGAGAGGGAGCTGAGCTGCTTGCTTGATATTTTGGGGTTTTGCAGAGTGATGCACATGGCTGTGTTTATTTGGAGGGTTTTCTTCATGTTTTGATGTAGGGAAATATTGAGGTCTGGTGATGTTTGTTTGGAGAAGGAACAGTTTGGGGAATTAAAGAAGAAGGAAGGGGAGAGCAGAAAGCTTTTCATTTGCCTTTTTCCACTTAAGCTGTTGACTGTGTAAATATGGAACTTCTTTACACAGCTTCTGTTAATCCATCTTTTCCTCTCAGTATATTTTTGATTTAGCTTGGTCCATAGCTGCTCACAAGTTTGTTGTTTTGTGGACTTGGGAGGCTGGAGCTGCTTTTTTGAGAGGTTATTACTTTGAAACTAAAAGCAAATAATCTTTTTCTTCATATGAAGGGTCCCTTGCATCCTCCATTGCAGCCTCAGCCACAGCCTCAGCCTCAGCAGCACCATCACCAGCAGCAGCATCATCACCAGCAACAGCAGCAGCAACACCATCATCATCTCCAAGGGCCACCACAGCCCTTGATGCCCATGAACCAACCACAGTTCAGGCCTCACATACAGGCCTCACCGCAGCAGCCAAATAACAACAGAATGCAGTGTCAGCAGCGGCAGGGTCCAATGAAGCCAAGGCATGTAAGTGCCACTTAGTGTTATCTTACATAGTTCTGTATGGGCAATAAAACTTACCATGTAGTTTTTTATTCTCATTTATTCCTTTTCTGCTCTGCCCCTTTCTTTTCCTTTTTTTTTTTTTTTCTCCCTTCTCTACCTTGGTCATTTTATAACCTACTTCCACAAATAGCATGTCTATCTTGTACCTTTTTTTATTTCAGTAGCCAGTGTTTTCTTGATTTGGCTCCATTAAGAGATTATAAAGATTTTCCAAGAACTGTCAGTAAAGGATTTTGGAGGATAAGTTTGTGTTATATTTAAAACTGCAGATAGTCTGTGACTGTGTGGGAGCCCAGTTCTCTGACACTTGCTTTGGTTAGAAGACCTTTCAGTAGCACTGCAAATAAGTGTTCTGGTTCACATGGTGCCAGTAATGTCCTGTGAGTTTGCAGCATGTTCTGTTGCTAGGTAGGTTGGGGTGACACAGCAATCTGTAGCAGCGCTCAAATTATTGTGACTGTAGTTGAGAAGAATGATTTTAATTAAGAAAATAAATAGTGAAGCCGATTTCTGAGAAAGATGTTAAATAAGTTATCGAGTGTTGCTGTTAATAAAAAAAAAGTTAATGTGCTTATTTTCATACTTTCTTCTTACATTAAAAACACAGTGCCATTTTGAAAAGTTTTTTGTTTGTTTTTTGACAAACAACGAAGTTGTGAAAATCTGAAACAGGAAACACTTCAGTCTGACTTTAAATAGAAGCCTCACATTTTTTTCCTTTCTGCTTTTCAGAGCACACCCTCACAAAATATTGTCAAGCGTCCAAATCAGCAACTACAGCCAACTGCTCCAAGGAATAGTAACTTGCGGGAGCTGCCCATAGCACCGTCACACGCTCTGGAAGTGAGCAACAACAGGCGAACCTCTACTCCAGCTGCTCAGGTCAAACCCATTACCAGCACGATGTCTGCCTCCAAGACTGTAGCTAGTGGTGGAAACTCACAGGGAAGGCCTGAGATGAAAGCTAAGGCAGTCACACCAGTGGGCCAAGTGAAACCAGAAGTAAAATCAGAACCAGAGGTAAGACTCTTAAAACTTTTCTAGTCTGACTTGTGAGCTGTAAGCACACCTGATGTACTACTCATCCAGCATTTTTTTGTTGCCACTAGAGGCCTCTCTTTTGAGTTGCACTTTCTTTAACGCAATAGCAGAAACAGTTTCAGTTGACAAAAAAAACCCAAACATCTGAGAGGTTGGCTGGGCACTCTTCATGAGTGAGAGAATGAGTAGCTTTGCATTGATAGTGCTCTTAATACTGAATGTCAGCAAGTGCCAAAGGAACGTGACAGCGTGCAGCCTGTATGATTTCTGAGTGTCAGGTTATTTTGGACAAAATTGTGAGTCATTATAGTTCGGTTGCTCGTGAAACTTGTCTCGGGGACCAAGTTTCCTTCATCAACTTCATCAACTGTTGAAAGCTTTAATTGGGATAATACTTTCTTCCCTTTAAGCTGCTGCTGATTATTTTCACATCTTGCTCTTGAATTAGTTACGACCATTCCTAATTTTCACAAATGTAGCACAAAAGAAACCCATAGCTGGCGGTGTTTGACCTCGTATGCAGGAGCTTCTCAACTGGAATAAAAAAATTTTTATCCAGTTTTTAATTTTGATAGTTTCTGAAAAATTTGCTGAAGTAATTTCCTTTACCTCAATTCAGTTTCCTGGAACAATCAAAGTCACAGAAAATGCTTTGCCTCTTAGGAAAGTCTCTGCCTTTCAGGCTATTAGTAAAGGAGCATATTGAAGGCATCTGCAAAGGACATTCTCACCATCTAAAGCATCTTAGAGTCCCTTAGTATTTCTGTCATGGAGCACTTTGGGCATTAGTTTGGAAATATCTCTGACAATATCTGGAAAGCTATCTTTGAAAGCAGTTTGCAATACCTGTTTTGTATAAGTTATACTTTCCCTTCCAAAACAGAAGGAAAAAAGTGTTGCACTTGAGAAAAAGATGCATCTCCTGTAGTGTTTAGTATTGTTAATCATACAGGTAAAGCATCTGTAGGGACACTCAGCAAGTACTGAAAAAATTCATAGAGGTTTTCAGAGTGGACCAAGAGCCTATGCTGCAAACAATGTAGTAGCAGTTGTCCTTCAACTGTGCCACTGCAGTAGTATTTATTGGTGCCATTTATTCTCGTTTTCACAGACTGAGGATTGCTGCACTAGTAACTTTCATTTTCAAGCACATAATCGTGTCTCTTTTTGTTGCATTGTAGTTTATTAAATTTCTCATTTAGCCAGATTGCAGTGTTTTCCAGCATTTTGTCGTCTTCTAATTACCTAACTTTTTGTTGATTTTTGGCTTCCCACTGGGATGAGAAAGAGTTATGTCATCTCTTCTAGCTGTCTTGCTCATAACTGAATTGGGCAGGTTATTTTGCAAGTGTCTTCAACTGGAAAATTAAGACTTTTTTTCCATCTCTGTCCCTGAAGAGCCAGTGGACATGTTTATGAATGCCCTGTAATTCAGGGAGCACA
Organism: Tetrao urogallus; assembly: GCF_951394365.1. Classification (NCBI taxonomy): domain Eukaryota; kingdom Metazoa; phylum Chordata; class Aves; order Galliformes; family Phasianidae; genus Tetrao; species Tetrao urogallus. The sequence goes on along the minus strand of NC_136820.1, from coordinate 43,558,371 downwards.
AAAATGGCAATATTCTGTTAAGTGTTTTCCTCATCTACAAAACAAAGGTTTTGCAACCGAAGTGACTAGAAGACTAAAAACTATTTTAGATTTCTGAATAGCATGCTTGTGTTCTTGTTCCTATGCGACTGGAAAATACCGGCTTCAATGCCTTTGTTACTTTCCAAGATGTGAACTTGCATGTCTTCAGTCTGAAAAATCATTTTTACAATGAAATTGAGAGGAATATAATGGCTGTGAGTCTTATTCTGCTCATGCCGAGGTCAGTTTAGGATGAGAGGAATTAAGGTACTTAAGTGCTTTTGTGTTGAAGAGAAGGATGAAGAAAACGCAGGAAGGTGACGTAAAGCTTTCTAGTAGAAACTAGATATCGGAGGTCAAAGCAGGAGAAAAAACTAGTAGAACACAATCAGAAGTGTGCTGATATCACAGCTTGTATTGCAGTTGATGTCCCTGCTGTGGACAGCCTTTCCATTCTACCAGCAAACTCTGAAGTGGGTGTTTGTTTGTTGGGTCTTATATTGGTAGTTGTTTTTTTGTGTTGTTTTTTATAAACTCTGAATATGGAAAATAGTTGCTGTATGGAATTATCAAGCAGATGTGTCTAAATTATCTTTTCTGTATTAACCTCCTGAAAAATTGTACATGTATAAATTTGATCTTTTGTTCTAATTTGAGTAGATTTGGCTTCCAGATTTTAATAATGGTGCTTTCTGTCTTGTTCTTTGAAGATTGTTCTCGTCAGTCTTTTTCCAGTTAGAAGATCATAGTATGATACTCAGACTAACTTGTAGCAGCTCATACCTTCTTAGGGTTTAGGAGCTACTGTCATCAGTAGTGTAAAATGGGTGTTGTATATTTAGCTGCCTTTATTTAAGATACTTTATGATTTTGAATGGCAGCCAACAGATGCTGTAATTTGGATTTGCCTTTACCTTTTGTGAAGACTTGTAGTAAATTACTGGACAAATGATGTTTCTAATGGTACAACTGAAAAAAAAAATTCCTACGAAAAACAAACCTGCAGAATACACAGATTTGTGTATATCCTGCCATTTGGTTGTACATATTTTGCTAGGGAGACAGGTGAGCTTGGCAGCATGTTTCATTTCTTGTTTTTGATTGCAAACCAGGGCACTTGCAATATTCAGCTCTTATGGCTCTGCATTTAATTCTAATTACTAGTAATAAAGCCTGCAGACCTCTTAAAAATAATTAAAAAAAAGTGGGATATTTGAATTCACTGTATAAGAAACAGGTCACTGATACTAGGACTTAAATTGCAGTAGGGAGTGTAATCGTGTTTTAGAGTTTGTCTTTTCTGTCTTTTGCTCAGCAGTGCCAGTCTGAGCCTTCCTGGAGAATTCAGGACTGCTGCTTCTCTTACTGCTGTTGCTGAGCTAGACTCACAAAGGCAGCCTGTAACATTTTCTTTTGGCACTTTCCATTAAAACCTCTGAACATTTAAGGCAGAAGAAGAACCTTGTAGCTAAGGTTTGGTTTTCCCTCCGAACCACGAATGTATTGTGTTCAAGAACACAATCTCTACTTTACAAAAACAGGATGCTAAAGGAACTGCTTTGTTTCTCTCACTTTGTGCTCTTCTATTCTTTTCTTACTTTGTACATAAAAGGAGAAGCCAGAGAAAATACACGACTTCTTCATGTGGAGTTTTCTACAGACAAATGGTGAAACATCTATGGAGTTTATCTGGGAAAAAGCTACTCTGAGTTTTTTTTCACCTACAGATAACCTTGCTCTTGGCAGCAAACTTCCAAATGCAACACAAGCTGTGAACTTCACAACATCTTTGAAAGATTTCTACTTCTTTTGTCAGAATGGTTTGTTTGTTTCTTTGGGCGGTGCTACTGCTTAAGGAGGGATGTGCTGGGGTGAAAATCGTTAGCAGCAGCCGTGACAAACCATTTCCTTCTTGATCCAATGCGCTGCCTTGCTAGTTCAATCTAGTGAAGTTCCTTAAAATGTAGAAGAGATGCTGTTAAAGCTGAAGGTGCAGAGTGTTCAACTATCTCCATTTTCATCCTGGTGAGAAGTTTGCTATCATTTCTGAATCTGTGCTGTTGGTTCATTCCAGAGCTGGTTGCAATTAGACCTGACTCCTAAGGCAAATATTTTGTTAATGATCTCAGTATCTTTATATTGTTTGGTCTTCCCTATCCTAGCTGCAAGGATATTTTACTAAGAACCTAACTGTTCTAGCTACTTGCTTATGAAGATGAAGAATTTAGGCCTACTTATAGCTATTAATGAGCTGACCTTGCAGTTGTCCTATAGCCTCAGAGTTCTTGGCCTTTCATTTCAAAACTTGCCCTCTAAGAAGAGGTTGACTTCATAGCATCCTTATAAATTCAATAAGTAGGAGTTGAGTTCGTGAAAGGAAAATTTCAGATTATAGTTGAGATCAAGTAGCCTGAAGATCTTGCTAAGCATTCATCAAACTTAACATGTGTTGCTAATACAGTTTGCCAGTTGTCCTCTGTATTTAATGCTAGTGTAGCTGAACCCAGTTCATCTGCCCAAGGGGTTCTGCATGGGCATACTAATCGGAGTGTTTGGTCCTTGCCTGCCAGCAAGGCTTATTAACTGTGCCATGAAGTACACATCTCTGTGCTGCTTACTTGTAGTCTTTGGCTTGGTGTTTTTTACTTTCCAGATCAGAATCTGTATCTTCCAAGGCCTTCAGAACTTGTTAGATGGGGCCATAGAGTTCCCTGATAATAAGTGCTGTCCTTTAGATAAAGAAGGGTCTGGTGTTATGCAAACTTCTGCTAGCACTGACACCTTCACCTGTCTATAAAGAAAAAAAATGCAAGGCTACCTCCAATGGTAAATTTGGTACTGGCTCCTGTGGTTGATCAGACCCATTTAGGTAAAATGCAGAATACTTTGATCTAGAGCCAAGGAAGTGAGTAACAACATATTAAGTGGCACAGGTTTTCTGTGTGGACAGTTTCAGTAACGTCTTGAGCCTGCCTGAAAGCTTAATTTGTATCATCTGCATCATAGCACATCATCCTTCTCTCAATTTTCTCATCCCATGAAGGCTATATTTAAGAGTCTTATTTTGCACTGTTTCTCAGGAGTTCTTTATTTTTTACAGCAATCTGGCATCTCCAGCTCTTGACTTTTTGATCATTTCAGTTTTTTGAAGTATGTTCCTATTTGTTGCCATTTATCAGCAAAGTTGTTGTAGTGATGGGTCACTACAACACCAGAGTCACAGTCTGAAAGGTACAGAGAAAGATGAGAACCTTTTGTTCTATGAAGCGTTGTCCTAAAAAATTTCAGGCTTGCTCTTGGAACTATGGCTCACAGTTTAAAAAGAAAAATAAAATTGAGTTTTGTGTAAGTCTTTTTTTAGCCGTTGTTTGGACTAGACTTTTGGTCTGAGACATGCTGCTCTTTCTCAGTCACTGTGGGAAAAATCCATGTCAGTAGATGCTCAGGAAAGAAGCAGTTCTTTCTGCAGGAGTCAAATGTTTAGGATATGTGTATCTGGGTTCTGTGAACACAAACTCTACTCGGCTTTTATATTTGTGAACTGTCATTGTGGTTGGATTTGTTCTATTGCTTTTCCCTACATTGAGGGGGGATTCTAGGATGTAGCACAATAAAAGCCACGTGGAACAACAAAATCTCTAATTTCTCACTTTAGTTGTGTATGGGCTTTAAAAAAAAAAAAAGGCATTTATGTTGACATGATATTGCACCCTCACTAGTGCAAGGTGGACAACTTTTCACAGATTCAGCCTTTCAGAAATGTTCTAATGCTGTTTATGCAGTAGCTTACCGAAATGAGAAGTATTGTTTCCCTGAGAGCCTGTGTATCAGTAGGATTTACCAGTAGGATTTTGTGCTCATTAACATTCGTAAGCAGCCTCTACAAGTCTCTAACCTCATAGTACAAACTGTTGAAAATAAAAAATGTGTATTTAAAAAGCGTGCTTTTTAATTGTAAAAGAAAGCATGTGATAGTATTGTAAGAGCATCTTCATTTCCAGGGTGATGAGGATTTGCATTTCCTTGACTCTTGTCCATTTCTTGCAGCATTTCTTAAGAATCCATTTTGCCAAAGTTGAGGCATCTTTAGAAAGCTTACTTGATAGTGTATAAGACTTTCAGAAGGGTGTAGGGGTGGAATATTAAAGGCATTCTCTAAATACCATTAATATTCCAGCACTGCATTTGGCAACATTTTGATTCTGAAGAGAGTGCATGAGTTCAAGGTCAGAGAGATTGACTTGTGCTGTTCATTATAACCAATTATTGTGTGACAAATGAGTTTGAGATCAGGCTGAAAATTCTGTGAGAAAAATCAATAGTTCTAATCAGGGCCTTTCAGGTCATTTACCACCCTACCTTTTGTTACTTTGTCAGAAAAGAGCAAGATAAAACCTGTGTGACAGTGGGTTGCCTTCGTATTGTTACTTTCCATTTGAAACATATTTTGATATCTTGAATTATATTAATTTAGTTTAATTGCTTTTAGAAAGTTCTAAATGAATTCCAATTTGTAAGACTTAATTTTTTACTATTCTGATAAGATTTCTTAACTGGTATTATAAGCTCCATGTATTTTATTTTATTTTTCCTCTCTAGGAAGTATTATATCTAAGTCTTGAACCTGATTCAAGCTGTTTGTGTCTAATGAATAACAAATAAACCATACTGGCAGATATGCTCTACTAATAGCCTTAGCTCAATGTCAGGGATAATTTCAGAAGCTCTTCAGAGACTTAGGCCATTATGACATCTTCTAAAACAATATTCTCGTTCTATTTTGACCAAGCAAGGCTTATGCTGAGAGTTTTCTAAATTAATTTGCATTTCCCTTTGTAGTATCCAGATGAAGACGAAGAGACTAGATTGTATCGTTTGAAGATAGAAGAGCAGAAACGTCTAAGAGAAGAAATTCTGAAACAAAAGGAGTTGAGACGGCAGCAGCAGGCTGGTGCTAGAAAGAGAGAATTGCTAGAAAGGCTTGCACAGCAGCAGCAGCAGCAGCAGCAACCTTCTATACAGCAATCCTACATGCAACAGGACGATGACTCTTCTGAGTACCCTACCAACGGCAATCCTTACATACCCCACTCTGGCTTGCAGACCAGGCAGAATGTGAAAAACAGACTTCTTGTTAAAAAGCAAGATATGGTAGTTCCCAATATTCAGCCCAAACACACAGACTACTCGCAGGTTGGGGCTAATACGCAGTATCAAGGACAGCAGATGAAACCAGTGAAACAGCTGAGGCAGACCAGAACAGTATCTTCCAGTCAGCCTCAGGCATCGCAGAAAGTGTTACAGACAAAACCTGCTGCAGCACCGCTGCCCACCTCACAGACTGCTAGAGTGGCTTCCGTACAAGCAAGGCCACAGGAGATGAAACCTGGCGTGAAAAGAACTGTCATGCAGCGGACAAACAGTGGTAGTGGAGATGTGCCCCATGGCGGCAGCAAAGTCAGGGTGATTAAGTTGTCAGGAGGGGTAAGTTTCCAAGGCTCATCTTGTGTGTGTGTGCTGTCATGGTTTGTTTCTGTGTGTTTCATTCCGTGTAAGTTCAAAATAAAAAATAGGCCTAAGACAAAGGGGGAAGGAGCAGATTTATCAGACTTAATAATCCGTAATTTAGATTTTCAAAATTGTAAGTTACTAGCAGTTACTCAGGAGTGTATGTTTGCCATAATGCTTTACTGTCAGACAGTTATCACTGATACCATCTTTTTGAAAATAATGCTCCATTCTTTTAACTTCTTTGTAACTTGAGTCTGCAAGACTCCTCAGCTTAGCTCATGTAGCTTAAGGTTGGTAGGTCTGAGCACGGCTCAGAGAAAAGGACTTATATGGCTGTTTGTAAGGTTCAGTTAAACGGCTAGGCTTTGTTCATTCATTAGTTGAAGCCACATAATGTAGTTGGGTGCAAACACTGGAAATAGCGTGACTTCTGTACTCGAGGGGAGATTGTTTTTGTTTTCTAGGGAAGCATGTTGTGAAGTGAATTCAAGCAGTATATTGGAGGGGGATGTTTCCTGCTAGAGGCTGGATTTAAAACATTACCGTTTCACTTCTGCATCTAAATTAGATTTCCTTATCTTTTGATGAGGGGTCTGTTGTCTGTAGAATGTCCCTTGTCCCTTGACCAGTGTTGTGGATGACTCTCAATGCCAGCCTTGAAGGCAGCATGCATACTGAAGGTCTGGGGGTTGGTTAGAAAGTTTATAGACCAGATTTTCTTCTATCTTAATGAAGAGATGAGTTAATTTGTTAGGGCTCTGGAGAAACTGAGATGAAGGGACATGTTTGCCACTATGCAATCTGTCTAGTTTTTATGTTGAGGAGGACATGATATTTTGAACGCTGTGATAGAATGGAGGAGATTGGGCAGATTTTTTTGTATTTTTGGGATGTTCTTGTGTTGTTCTTTTTTATTTTTTTTTTTATTATTTTTTTTTTTTTAAGAAGAATGCTTCTTAAATTATGGAGAATGTTAATTAGAGGAACTTACAGAACTGCTGTAATGAAGTGAATGTCCTATGTTAATAGGGGCTTCATGAAGCCTTGGAGGCTAGGCTTTAGTGCAAAGTAACATGGAGAAAATCAAACACTAAAACCTTAGCTACTTGTATATAGCTCATAAGTCGAAATATGCTTAATACTTTCAATTGCATAATAATGTTTTTTCAAAATATTAACACAAAGGACGTTGTTGACTAACTAGAGCTGACAACAACCTGACTTAAAGGGTGTCTGTTTCCTCAGACATGGTAACTTAAACACAGAAGAAAGTACCAGAGGTTGAAAGAAATTGTTTCTATTGGGCTAAAAAATAATTATATAGAGATATGTCTGCAGGAATCCCAGTGGTTTACAAGAGGTATGACAGGTTTGTTATTCATTAATAATTGAATAAAGCAATCATGCACAACATCTTTTATTATGTGATGGAGCAAAACAATGCCAGTCACCACTGCATACAGCTCTTCATAACAAAAGGTTGTCAGTGCCCAAACTTTCATTTGTAATGAAATAATTTTTATCACAGTGCTCTGTTTTAGGAAACTTAGTGATTTGTGTCATATAAATCTCTTGGTAAGCAAAAGCAATTAACTTCATTAAATTCATATGTAGCTTCTCTTTCGTTATACACTCAGGCAGATTTGTTCTGTCCTTAACTTCCAGATACTGAGGTCTTGCCAAGGTAAAGCAGTGTCTTTATGTATTGCTTTCTGGTTTTTTTTTATTTTTTTTCATATAGTCATAGAAAATTTCATTTTTCCTTCCCACTGTGGAAGAATGAGAGCAGGCATTGCAATTAGCTGCTTAGCGTTGATCAAGACGGTTGATTAATTTTTAATCATTCAGTGACAAGCTGAATCTATATGACTTTGTTTCTTTGACCACACAAGGAAAAAGAAAAAAAGAGCAATGTGGGGGAGCAATCTTGTCCCTTTTGACAGGATTTTAAAGAATTAAATGCTGCGTGGACTCTGAGTATCACAGAGATCGCATCACATTTAGTTTCCCTTTTAGACCCGCCACCTTTTAAATTTATTTTCACACCTTTTGTATGAACCCTAGAGGTACAGCAGAAGCCAAATCTCTCTTGTGCTTCATATGGTTCCCTACCTTTGGCCAAGGGGGTGTTTGGTGCCTCTGATCTGCAGGCATTGACTTGACCCTGCAATTAAGCAGCCCTGCTGTTGCTCTCAACTGTAATCACTTGTACCCCTTTTGCTTTCTAGAGCTCTTTTGTGCAGTGGTGTTTTTAAGACCCATGTATGAGTGAGATGTTTGCGATTAGACACAATGCAGGTTCCTTTCTGAAGCTCTTGATTCATGTCAGTAAAGACTTGGAAGGTGCCTTTTCTATCTGCCTGCCAGCTGTAGTGCAGCATGGTAGTAGAGCTGTCAGCTGAAGAGCTGGCTGTTTTGAGGCCAGCCCTATTACAAACTTATCTAGTCCAAATTAACCTAGAACAGGAGCAGGTGGCGAGGGCTATTCCCCTGCATTCAGCAGGACCATATGTAGAACAGGGCCTAATGGTTGTGTGCTGCTAGTGACTTTTTTATTTAACAGTTAAAGAGATGTATTTAATGTGTTGGTGAGATTTATGATGTACAAACGTCAGAAGAGAAAGGTTCATTTCTTGAGGGCAGTATCTTTCATGATCTAAGCTTCTGACTGTATTTATCTGTATTGCTGGGCATTGCAGTACTATTGAGCATCTCTGACCTTTCAGATAAAGGTAATCCTTGTTATTTAAGAAGGTAAAATAGCCTTTCATCTGTTTCTACAATGCTCTCTCTTGAGAGGATATTACTTCTTAAGTATTTTAACAGAATGGTAAGAATTACTAATTAAATTCCAAGAAATAATTTGTTCAGCTTATCTGATGTAGAAGCAGCCTTCATTTATGTCTTACTATACTAGAGAAAAGAGAAGTAGAAAATATTCAGTAATTTCTGTATACCAGAGCAAGTTTGCATATCAAGATGACTCATCTTAGATGTGGTTTTTTGTTTTTTTTTTTTTGTTTTGTTTTTTTTTGTTTTTTTGTTTTTTTTTTTTAACAAATTGTCCTTTCCCCCAGAAAAAAATACTGGTATGTCCGTCCCTTTCCAGTACGCCCCTAAGTTATGCAGGAATTTATGCGGTACAATGAATAGTTTTCCATTTAGATGTTATGCTCTTGGAAAAATGAAGCAGTTGCAGATCTTTAGAAGATTAATACTTTGGGTCGGGTATTTTTTTTTAATTTTTTTTTTTTATTTATTTGAGGCCCAAGAAGACTTTTCAGAGTCTTCAGAGTCTTCCTTTCTTGAAATAGGAGTTCAGCATATTTGCTGAATGTTTGTGATCCTGTATGAACCTAATGGATTGCGTGAGGTTTGAGAAGGCCAAGTGCAAGGTGTTGCACTTGGGACAGTCTGAGGTGTGTATACAGACTGGGAGAGGAAGTCATTGAGGGCAGCCGTATGGAGAAGGTCATAGGACCTTCTCCTGGTGGGTGAGGGGTTGGACGTGAGCCAGCAGTGTGCGCTTGCAGCCTGGAATGCCAACTGTATCCAGGGCTGCATCAGCAAGAGGGTGGCAGCGGGGAGAGGGAGGGGATTGTCCCTCTCTACTGCGCCCTCCTGAGGCCCCCTCTGGAGTGTTGCGTCCTGCTGGAGTAGTACTGCATCCTGCTTTCCTGCTGGAACGATGTGGAGTGGGGCTAGAGGAGGGCCATGAATATGATCTCCTTCAAAGACCCACTGCACTCTGCAACTTCCTGAAGGGAGGTTGTGGTGAAGAGGGATTTGGCCTCTTCTCCCAGGCAACGAGCAGGACATGGGGAAATGGCCACAAGTTGTACCAGAGGAGGTTTAGGTTGGACATAAGGAAGAACTATGTCTCTCAGAGAGTGGTCAGGCACTGGAATGGCTGCCCAGGGAGGTGGTGGAGTTGCGTCCCTGGCAGTGTTCAAGAGGCGTCTGGACGACGTGCTGCGTGATGTGGTTTTTAGTGCTAGTGGTAGCAATGGTGATGAGGAGACAGTTGGACTAGATGATCTTATAGGTCATTTCAAACCTTGTGATTCTATGATTCTATGAAAGACAGGTTGAGAGAGTTAGGCTTGTTTAACTGGAAGAGAGAAGGTTCTGGGAAGACCTCATTGCAGCTTTCCAGTGCTTACAAGGAGCTTATACACAGGAGGGAAATCAACTTTTTACATGGTAGAGACAGGACAAGGGAGAACTTTTTTTTTTAACTGGAAGAGAGGAAATTTAGAGCTTGGGGAATTTCTTTACTTGAGGGAATGTTGAGGCACTGGTACAGGCTGCCCGCAGAGGCTGAGGATGCCCCATCTCTGGAGGTGCTCAAGGCCAGGTTGGATGGGGCCCTGGGCAGCCCAAGCTGGTGTCTGATTTAGTGGTTGGTAACCCTGCCTGTGGTAGGGGGCTTGGGGCTAGATTATTTTTGAGATTCCTTCCAACTCAAGTCATTCTGTGATTTATACTAGGATATTTTACTAAGAATTATTTGTATTGGCATATTTTACTTACAAAAAGTCTGAGATTTGCTTGGCTTGGAAAGGGGCCTGAACTCAGTCCTAAAGATCAGCTTAAGAATAAACAGTGAGTTTGTAGGCTGTTGTTTATCGGGAAGCGATGCCCAAATAAACCAGTTACAGAAAAACAGCAGCAAAAGGACCAGATAAATAGTTTGTTCTGCCTTGAGGGGGGAGGAGCTGCAGAGCATTCCTGACAGATTTGTCCAGCCTTTATTCTGAGATCTCAGTTATAAAGATTCCTTTTGCCATCTACTTTAGTGTTTAATGTGTACTTTTAGATTATTGTAGATCAAGCCAGATTTTTTTTTTTTGCTGCAGTTTTGTTATAGATGTTTCTGTCAAGAAGCAGAAAAATTATTTCCTTTTTTTGTGACCAGTTCTTTTTGAAGATCTTTTTGAAGTGTTTTTGAGCAGTCATGTCCTTTGGATAGGTCACATTTTTCTAACCCTTACACTTTCCATAGTGATTTCCTTTGGGCTCTGCAAACAGTTTGTCAGTACATAGTTCTAGTACGTAGTAGAACTGCATTCTTTAAGTCAGTATACTGTAAATGCCTTTATTCCTGGAAAGAACAGGTTTGTACCTTGATTTTATAAGTTGAGTGCTGAACGTATTTTTCATTTAGTTGGAGGTTCTGTGGGAAATCATAATAAAATCTTAAAATGTCTGTATCTTTCATTCATCTTATATTGTTGTTGGGTGTATTTTCTCTAGCCAGAAAATGATCTGCCATGCACAAAGTGATATATGTCTGTACCAAAGGCCTGAAAATGCTGATTTCTTACGCTGCACCAAGAATGCGCCAATCTTTGTGGAAAACTGCACAATGAGCTTTTTATATATGTAAGCTACGTAAAAATCTCAGTGTTCCCCATTGGATTAAATGCAATATCTTATTAGTGATCTTAATTTCTGAAAACCTGAGATTCTTCATCTGGAAAGCTTGAAGAAAGTATTGGCAAGATTTCTGTGAGAAGTCTGTCACAAAATTAACCTTGGATTGTAAAAAGAAAAAAGAAAATCAGAATGGAAGATAAACTTCATTCTTACGTGAAGTAACTGAGAAGGGAAAGCGATGAATGTGGAGTTCTAAATATGGAAAGAGACACTGATTTAAATGATTCTTGTTTGATAATGTAACCGTATCAATCAACTTCACTTGAATGTTTGTATTTGTTTTTGCTTGCATGTGTATGTTCGAGTTTAATTAAAAACATTTTGACTTGAAATCTCTATAGCGCCTTGCATCTAAATTTGTTAGGACTGACAAACATCAGGATTTCTTGATGTTTATATGACAAGTTCTTGAGGTATCTCTGCCCAGCTCTGCAGTGCTGCCAGCTCTAGAAACAGCACGCAGGAACTGGCCCCACACACAGCAGCGTTAATTTAATAAGCTGCAGAATGACGTGGTGGTTTGTTCACATCCCGTCATTTGAAGGAGGTCCGGATAACGCCCGTAGTACAAGCAGACTGGAGAAGCTGCAGAAGCTGTGATAGCTTAACATTCAGCTACTATGTTTGTTCGGAGTATGTCAGAATGGTTGTGACCACTGAAGCACTGCTATTTTAAATCCTGCTGAAAAAGGACTCTGCCAGCCACAAGCTACAAGGTAGCACTCTAGAAATATTTCACAAATGGATGTGGATTTCTTATTTCCACCTCCAAGTATCAAGGGAAAACAAACAAACAAACAAAAGTAAATCAGGGAGCCCCATGGTATTTCAGTTATGAAAAAGACAGTATTTTTGTGAAATATTTCTCAGCAATCAACTGTCCTCCCAGATATCCAGTGAGGATTGTCCCGGTAGAATACATCATAACTTCAGAGTAGTTCTTTATAGAACTGAGGTGGGCTGTCCTGTGTTGTTGAGGATGAGGTACAGGGGAAACGAGGGTATTTGTGGACACCCTTAGCAATCTTAGGGTTAGACTAGGTGCAGGCAGTACTTTTTATAGGTTTTTAATAAAATCCTTGAAAGGGAGAAGATAATTCTAACTACACTGAATTTAGTATTGCTGTGGATAACTTGGGACCAAAATGCAATAAAATATTTCCTACTGTAAAGTGGAGAACAAGTTTCTCCTTTTCCTCAGGAGACTTTCAAATTGTATGTTGAAGAAGAGGCGCAGCCTCCTGAATACCCTGGAAGCAAGGCGTTTGATATTGCTTGTCACTTTTTTTTTTTTTTTTTTTTTTTTTTTTAAGTCTCAAAGGAGAGTTTTTCTGCCATTGTAAGTGATACAATGTGGAGTTTGTATTGGTATGATGTTGGTGTTATGGAGCATCTAGTTTCCCCAGCTACCTGATGGGAAAGGACTAAAAGCAGCTAACACTGTTGAAGTGCATAATAAAGAGAGCAGGCTGTTTTTTGGATGAAAGTCATAGAATGATAGAATGGTCTGGGTTGAAAAGGACCACAGTGATCATCTAGTTTTAACCCCCTGCATTGTGCAGGGTCACCAACTACCAGACCAGGCTGCTCAGAGCCACATCCAGCCTGGCCTTAAATGACTCTGGGGGTGGGGCATCCACAACCTCCTTGGGCAACCTGTTCCAGTAATACTGCTAGTGGGTTGGAGGACTGGGAATCTGCTTTACAGGGAAATAAATAAATAAATCTGTGGATTTGTCGTCCTTGTCTTGATTAGTTGCTCTTTTTTGACATCAACACATTTTTTCTTTGTGTAATCTGGTCTAGGAAGCCTGCTTTGGCAAGGGGGTTGGACTAGATGATCTCTAGTGGTCCCTTCTAGCCCCTGCAATTCTGTGGTTCTGTGAGGTGGGAGAATCCCAGTAGTGGCTGGAGATGGAGATAATGCAGTTTGTCCCTACCGAGACTGTGCAAGAAGCATAGGGCAGTGTGTGGGAAGGATTCAAGTTGTCTTTAGTTTTAAGCTTCAAGGAACGCAAGCTGGAGCAACTAAAAACGAGGGAAGCTCCCATTGCAGTGTGACACCTCGTGTCCAGCTGGGAAGGGCTCTTTCAGGAGCTCTGGGTGGCTTTTGGGTCATTGAGATTTTAAAACAGGAGTGTTTTCTGTTGGTGATGTCTCTACGTGTCCAGCGTTCCTGTCAAGTATCCTGGATGTGGTACCATCAGCTGAATTGGGAGATGTGAAATTTTGGGTTTTGTTCTCTACATTGTAGTGCTGTATTTCGTGGTCAGAAGCATAAAGATGAAGGTGATGCTTAAACAATTTCCCACTGCACAACCTGGATTTTGCTGTAGTTTTGACACATGTTTCTCGTAACAAACTGGTGGGTCTTTGTGCTAGAAGGACGTGTAGTCATGATGGAGCACCCGATCAGCTATGTTTAGGTGCTGGTGAGACCAGTGTAGCACAGCTGGGGTTCTCTCATGCCTTTTGAGCAGTTCTCCATGCCTTACTTCTCTCAGTGCGTGATGTGATTCTTAAAGGTAAGAAGCCTGCTAGTACATGGGATTAAGTGGAATTGGCTGCTTTTTCTTGAAGCGTTTTCTTCTGCTGTTCTGACTTATCCATACACCATTAGGCTTGGAAGGTTGTCATCAAATCACAGTTCATTGAAGCAGCTCAACTGCCTTTTTATTTTGTATCATAGGAAGGAAACCACTTTTGGTTTTTATTTAAGCAAAGTTTTTGGCTGGGAAAAATAAGTATATTTCTGGTAAGCACAAGTGTCATATTTCTGCTGTGTGTTGGTAAGCTCTACCAGGTCTGAGGTGTGATATGGCTGATTTCTTCCTGCACTCCAAGTCAAACCCAGACCTTTAGTGTATCTTAGACTAAGCATTCATTGAGTAGTGTATTGCAGCCTGACCAGAGAGCAGGAGCTTTTCTGTTTGCTTTTTTCATCTTTTTTTTTTTTTTTTTTTAAAGTGCTGTATTCTTGAATTACAAAAAAAAAAAAAAAGAAGACTTTGAGAGGTCTTTGAAAGCCTTTAAATAAAAGGTCACCAGATGTTTCTCATTGGTGTTTGACAGATTGAAAACAAATCTTCAGCTGTTTGGAAACAGCACTTGTTCGTGTCACTGGTTTGTGAGATGTTTGGCAAGTGATTGGGCTTCCTATTCCCTGGTTCCTGCCTGTTTCATACCTGCTTGGAGCTCCAGTGGAAAAACAGATAATTATTAGGGTTTTACCTTCAACTTATGTTTCTGATTACTGCGATGAAAAAATATTCACGTATATTGGAAGACTGTCTTCCTTTATACATCATTTAGCTTTACTGTTTTATGTGAGGATCACAGCTGCGATGTCTGACTATGCAATTGTGGTATCAGAGAAAAAGAAAAAGTTTACAAAAGAAAGGAAAATGTGTACAGCTGGTGAAAGAACAGTAAATTGCTGCTGTCCTTGGAGTGAAGATGAGTTCAGTAACATGGTAGATATTTTTTCCTCTTAACTTCTGTGATACTGCAGAAGTACTCATTTCTGGAAATATTGACTCAAACTGGTAGGAGATGAGGAGTTTCTCCTTTCTTAAAGGAAATCAATCGCAAGATGTTTTTTGGATTGAGTTTTTCCTGCAAGATTCAAGCCTTCATCATGTTGGAGAGAGTTTGATGTATCGTAAACATAAGAAAAAAATTTGGTTCTCTGGTTATTTTTACACAAATCAGCAGTTTATTTCCTCTAAGTGCGTTATCCAGCATGCACATCCCTTTACTATTGGGTGATTTTGAATTAGTTTTATAAAGATTACATGGATAGACACAGCATTGTTGTCGTTAATAGAAACCTGTGCAGTGAGGTCTGTGAGCTGCAAGATCTCTAACAGTGCCAGTGACAGTGAAGTATGGCCTTATCGAAAGGAGAATTCATAAGAGGCTGCCCTGGGACACTGCACCACTATCCTTCTGTGTATCCTGACAATGTTATCTGTCCTCTCAGTACGGAGTATCAAATGTCTGTCACGAGTACAGAAATTAATTTAATGTCACCTGAAGACATGCAATTAATCTTTTAGAGGTTTTCATAATACCTTTACAGAAAGAGTTGCCAGTTTGGCGGATTTGGATTTTGGGGTTTAGCACAAGATAAGGAAAATTAATTTTTCATCAGGGTTAATACAAGCTAGCAGGGCCACAAAGGCAGAGAAAAATGGTTTGGGAATTTGTCAAGTGTTGTCACTCTAGAATAATGCTGCTTAACGTCTGATAGGTGTAATCAAGAGTTGAGATTTCTATAGAGGGGGATTAATCAATTTGCGCACTACAGAATGCGGGTTGGTGATACCATTCCTTCATGGGGTTTAAGAATGAAAATAAGATTTGATCTGTCAAATCACAGGAAGCTCTGACAGTATCAATAGGCATTTTTATCAGTACATTTTAAAGCATTTGTTATAAATAAATTTGTCCTGCTAATGTTGGTGGCAAATAAACTTCGTAACAAAACTATCGTCATCGTGATTATGATAGAGTGCAAAGCTTCAGCTCACTAAATTCAGGCAGTATCATACAATTCTGGTCTTAGAATTTGTGATCTCATTTTTGACAGAAAGCTCTTCATGTTTCTGAATGTACAACACTGACAAGCGAGAGGATGTCAATATTGGCAAACAGCCTTGATTAGTATCAGGGCATGGCTTCTAAAACTCGTGGCCTTAGTGAATCACATCATTTCTCTTTTTCGTTAATCTCCAGTTCCATATTAAGGAGGTGCAGATTCCTTCACAGTCAAGTTTGAAAAATACTTATTATGTAGATCAGATTTTTTTGTCTTGATCTTTTGAGTTTTGCTTAATTATACACAGTAGGGAATAAGAAAAACATTTTTCCTTCATCGGCTTGCAGACAGAAAATGAAATTCACTTATCTGTAGAGGACTTAAGAGGAAGTTTGCGTTATAAAATTGAAGATAGTCATCAGTCTCAGGTCCTACCATAGGACTGGGATGAACTGGGAAGTGTTCTACCTGGCTCCGGCACTTTCAGGTTGTAGGAAACAGGCTATGATGATGGCTAGATGCATCTCTGAAAGATCTAGAGTTGTCCAGTATATCCCAAAAAAGCTCTTGGGGGGAAAAAAAAAAAGATAAAAATGTACTTCGACAAGACCTAAAGCATCTCATTCTATTCCTACATGTTTAAATGTGGGGGGAAAGGTGATGTAAGCCAATGAAAAAAATAGCATTAAGAAATTAAGTCCTGAAGAAAAAGTTGATTTCAGATGTGTTGGAACTGAGATATTTTATGCAGAGATGTTAGCAATTCGGCTTCTATGATTCCGATGTCATTTTGGGTAGCTTCTGCAGTACCATCTTGCTTCACTTACCTGTAGCTTTACTGTATGTTTTATCTGCTTATTTCTGCCTCCCTAGTGAAAGTCTGGAGTCAGCACAGGAGCAGTCCTGTTTGCAGTTATGCCAATCTACCAGTGTTAATATTCTCATACGGACGTGTGGCTCTAAGTAATGTTCAGAGGATTTGTGGCTTTAAGACCAGGTGATAAAGCTCTTTATGGGTGTTTTGCTTAAGACTTACTTCATTTGCATTCCCGAAGAAGCCAGCAATTATCTCCCTTATAAGTTTAAAGGGTGATAATGGTGGCAATTAAAATAGTGGCAAATTAAAAGTGCCATCTTTTAATTTAATACTGTGTAGATTTTACTCATTTTGGTTTTGACACTGCGTGACATCTTTCTCAGCAGTTCTTTTTTTAGCTGGTTAAGATTTGTTACCTGAGACTTTGTTGTTTCACTTGTTGAACACACACTGACCTAGGAGCCATGTTTTCGGTTTTTGTTTGCCTTGTTTTGTTTTTAATTTAAGAAAGACGCCAAATTTTGTCTTCAGTTACAGCCAGGAGAGCTGTGCATGAAACAGCGTATTGCTGTCAGGGAGCTCAAGCCAGCTCAAGAGGCAGTGTTTTTAGAGCAAGGTTATAAAGCCAGGTTTTGATTCAGCTGTCCATTTTTTCCTTTCTTGTTACAGGAACCAGCAGGCTTTGCTCCTTCCCCGTTTCTTACCCTGTGGATTTCCTTTATTGTTTTTTACAGGTTTTCATGCTTCTGAGATGTATTAACTTACGAAAAGTCCAGAGATGCTTCCACCTTCCAGATTGGCATCTGAGAGAATTTTGCAGGCACGTTGTGTTAACACTTGAAACCCACAGACTGGGTTTCAGCCCAGGGTTGGGTGTTGACCTATGAGAAACTCCAGCAGGAAGCATATCCCACCATATTCCTCATGAATACGAACCCATATTGTGTGTTTATGCGTTTGTTTTGTGTGACTGTGTGTTTCCTGCTGTATTTTGAACAGTTTTATTTGGTGATAATTGAGCTTTCCAGTTAAATATTGGGTGGTTGTTGGCCGTCCTAGTCTTTATGGGAAATGATTGCTTGCTTTTGAAGTCTCCATAATGAGCATGTATGATGTGTTTTGTACCTGAGGGCTTCACTTGTACGCTGTTCATATGTGCAGGAATCATTTTTGGGTTTGGAGAGACACAGTCGCAAGTATTTATGGTTGTTTTGCACAGCAGGCATTTAGCATAGATTGGCTTTGAACTTGCAATTCTTAGGATTAAATTCCTGCTAGAATTTTTGGTTCTTTTTAGTTTTGTAATCTTCCAGCTGCTGTAAGGTTGGATAAAGGAAATTATCTGACCAGAGCATAAAGCCTATGCTGCTATTTAAATCCTCTTCATTTTAGTGTTATTTCAATACTGGTTTTTTGTACAGGTTTTCGTTTGTGTGCTTATGTTTTCAGGAGAGAAGGGCTGTTGCTTGTTTTTGTTTCTTTTTTGAGCTGTAGTCGAAGACAGACTTTGAAGGAAAAGCTTTATTATTTCCTTCTAGTGACTGATCTCAAAGGTTTATGTACAGAATTTTATGTGAAGCCACGTTTAACGTGGAGCCATTCATTTCAGCAGAGGGAAAGTGAATGTGATGAGAAGTAGAGAAAAGATGCCACTTTCTATTGTTTTCTCACTGTGGATACTGTGGAAGAAAGCCCTTAAGTAGGAAGAGCTTCAGGACTCCCTGTGCCAGATGGTGTTTTTGAAGTGTAGATGGTATGAGGCAGTGATGAAACCAATTTGGTGGGGGTTTGACTTGTGTGGGATTTAAGTTCTTGAGAAGTTGTTGCCTGCATATGCTTGATGATACAGAGTATGTATGTGGTTTAGGGATTTGAGTTGCATGCCAGTGAACTTGAGAATGTGAGGATATCCCAGATAACACCTTACTGGGCTACTTCTGTTCAATGGCTGTGGGGAGATGTAGTCACAAGCAGCCCTCAGTAGGTGTTCCTGTGGTGTAATGCTGGTAGAGGTGTCGTGATTTATATTTCCACTCAAGATAAGATTTTTATTTCCACATGGACCATAAATGTGCTCCCTCTGCAGCCTTGTATTTTGTCTCCTTATCTGCAGAAAACGGTGTCGGATCATTTGACGCCCTCTGGTTAGTGACACAGAGTACAGATGCAGAAAGACTTTTGACTCATCAGTATTTAAGGGAAGGGAAAGAAATGATGTAAACAAAGATGCTTCAATAATTGTTTTTTATTCTTCAGACGTGCCTTCCATTAGAGAGCTTTTGAAGGTTAACCTGGGGTTTTTCATAGGCTTAGGCATAGGCCGTGCTTATTTGGCTTGACTCTTGGTGTTACAGTGGTGTGTGATTGCGGGTTAATGAATTTCCACTGCCTGGCTCCCTTGGTGGCTCGGGTGCATCCCAGGGCTGTAAGTGCTGTGGGCCTTCCAGCTGTTATTGCAGCTCTGATCAATGGCGAGTGTGCTCCCAGTTAAATCTTACAATGCAGTGAGCTGCTTTAAAAGGAAATAAATACAGGGTTTGCTAATACTGGCAGATTGAAGTTCTGAAGTGGAGTCCAGCTTAAATGTAAGTTCTGCTGTTGAAGCCATGCAGAAAGCGTGCAGTAATTCAAAGGACTTTACAGAAGCAGAAGTACCTTATCTGTTGTCAGGCTCAAACAAGGTACTGCTTCTGCTGTCTGTTGTTCCATGGGATGTTTTTCAGTGTCTGCCCTGATTTGCTGGCTAGACACAAGCTCAAGAATTTCTGGACAATACTCTCAGACATACGGTCTGATTTTGGGTGGTGCTGTGTGGAGCAAAGCTCAGTGATCCTTGTGGGTCCCTTCCAAGTAAGGATAGTCCATGATTCTACAGATTGCCCTTCTGTTTGTAGAGAAAGCTGAACTGCTCAGGCAGAGGCAATGCAAGCAAATCACTTATCTTCCAGTGCATTCACCTTTTATTTGTGCTGTATGTACACTGCAATTAGAGGTGTAGTGGGGAGAGTTAGGGGTCATTGGATCAGAGGGGGAGTGAGGCGTTGTTAGTGCTTGTGAGTGTAAATATTTGTACTAAGAGCGTTTTAAACCAAACAAAAAAGTCCTGGGGGGAAGAGCTGTTCTAAATGCTCCAAACATGGGCAGTGTTGGGGGACAGAGATAACTTACGAGGTTGCTGTTATAGGAACAGGCAGCGTAAACATACACTACAAAATAAATATAATACTGGTTTCTAAAGAGAGGTTGGACTTGTAAAGATGAGCAGAGTGTTTGAGCGGCTGTTCCAGCTCTCACGGTTTCCTGTAATGTGTACATCTCTGTGAAAGAAACAAAACAAAAATAATATTAATAACCCAAACGTAGTTCACACGTATCCCCGGGAGGAAGAATGATTTGGAAAGAGAAATGAAAAATACCTTACCTATCTGGGTTTGAACATAGTGGTCAGTAATGAAGTCCAAACGAAGTAAAGCATAATTTCCAGGCTGAGCCCTTACACCCTTCTGCAACTGCCCCTGGTTAATAGGCAGATCGATGAGAGCTCGCTGCGCTAAGTGCGCTGATGTCACAGGAGGTTTCTCAGGGCGAGCGTTTGCACTGCGTAGACATTGAGCCGCGTGTTGTGTTGTTGATTTCAGCAGGGGGGAGAGGACGCTGGCTTTTTTCATCCAGAGGGCCAGCCCCAGCGGCCTCAACAACCTCTGGAGCCGAAACAGCAGCCAGTGCGGAAGGTCACATTGACAAAGGGAATGCAACAGCAGCAGCACCAACAGCAGCAGGCACTGATCCGTTCAGCAGCTCCTCAAGGGGTCAAAAACATCCAGGGAATCCATCAACCTAAAAAGGTGATTTTTAGATGCATATTGCTGCTAGAAGTTGTACTGTTGAGCTGTGTTGCTATACTCATAACTAGCATTCTGTTTGTCAATTACTAGCACAGGGCTGCATGACCCAGGAGATGCATAATTGCATATAAAGCATTTAATCTACAGAGGCCCGTTTGTATCCAGCACAGACTGGTGATGCCTGCAAGTTGTTTTGTCTGATGGCTTTCTGGCCAGCACAGTAGTCCCCATGGGAAAGGCGTGTGTCTCATGATAGCTACTATAGGAACGGTATCCAACATGCTTTCTGACTTAAAAAACAAGAGTTATTCTGAAGTGCTTAAGCTCTTATTCACTAGGGTACACAACAATGGTTTCAGGATGCTCTTTGGTTGATTCTCAAAGGTGGTGTTGCTCAAAATAGTTGGTGAGCTCATAACGAGGTTTTCACACTCATCACTCACTGGGAGGAGGCAGGCAGATCATTCATGCTGCACTGGTGTGTACTTTCTGATCATTTTCAAGCTGAGATGCTCCCTGAAAATAACAGTGATTTGGGCTTCTGTTTGTTGGTGTCGAACTGTAAACCATAACCTTCCTGCTTCGTGTAAGGATCAGATTTCCTTGCTGATGCAGAGAGGAAGAGTTGTTGACCTTTGATAGGCTTTCCAAGCATGAATCCTGCTCCAAAAGAGGAAGTGTTGAGTGTTAACTCAATGTTACATGTTAATTGTTGAATGTTTGTTACTGTTTCTTTGTTAATTTTTCTCCCTCTAACCATTCAACCTTGAATTTACAAGAATGGTCGCACGTTTCCTGCTCTGGCAAATACTGTAGTTCCAGATCCTATGGGATTTGGGGGAAAAGGAGCTTTAAAAAAAAAGTTGTTCGCTATACACAGGTACTCCATCCTGATAACAGACTAATGGTTGGTATAATAGAGACTGGAAGCACTTGGGGCAGTTTGCTGGTCTCGTGTGTACATGAAATTTATCTTTGGACTGAGATGAGAAAAGGAAGAAGAGGTATTGCTGTTTTTGTTGACTAGACTCAAAATGTGGGAGCAATCCTTAAATCTTACTGATGTACAGCATATGTATTTTGGTGTGGGACTCTTACTGTCTGGCTAATTATGCTAAAGCTGAGGCTTTTAGCCTTAGTATCTCTAACTCTCTGTCCCTCTAAATTAGGTTTGTATAAGGCATGGATGGATGTGTTAATATGTGACCTTTCAAATAAGCTAACAGCAACAAGCTGTTTTAAGTCGACGTGTACATGAATCAAGTTTTTAAGTAAATTGCTAACTTTCACATCATCTGTCAAGCGTAGTTAACAGAAACACTGGGTAAGTAAATCAAAATACTGTTACTTTTGTTGTTGGCAGGTCATTATGCATGGGAGAGGCAGAGGAGTAGCAGGCCAGATGGGCCGAGGACGCTTGATGCCAAATAAACAGAACCTGCGAGTGGTGGAGTGCAAACCTCAGCCCTGTATTGTGTCAGTTGAAGGGCTTTCTTCATCAACTACTGATGTCCAACTGAAAAACCTGCTGATGTCAGTGGGACCCATTCAGGTAGGTCAACCTTGGTTTATAATTTTTGTGCCAAAAGTCTTTCATTCTGGAAAGCTCAATTAATTCCCTGACACTAAATACAATGTGTGTTTATTGGTAATTCGTGTTTGAAGGCACCCCCCCTCCACACACACACACACACAACACCTGATAGCAAAGACAAGCACATGATTATATTGCAGCAGAGGAGGTACAGTGGAATTTTGCTAACCGTCACACTCCTGCTGCAAAAGATTCTCCTTCATTTTGGAGTTCTTGTACTGCCTCCATTGTTTCTATATATAACATGAGCACGTCCATTCTGTGGGGTTTTGTTAAAGCCAAATTATGTAAGAACAAATATTCTGTTGCTGTTGTTATTGTTGGCTTGCACCTACACTCTATGATTCGTGTTGTTGCAGTCCTAGGGTAACAGTATTTAATGAAGGCTACTCATTTCGGGTGTTGCACCATTTAGCACTATCTGCTTTTTCAAATGAAAACACATTCTGGTTCGAAGGGGAGGGTTTTGTAAGCAAGGTTATGACATATATAAGGAGGTGTATCTGCTGCAAAGGTTCCTGAAGTGTCACGTCAGTAAAACTGACTTTAAGCAAGACCATGAGGCTTTCAAAACACTGAAGGGCTTATGAGGCCATTTCTGCCTTTTTGGTACATTCAAAAGTATCACTCAGTGGATAATGAAACATACAGACGATTACAGTGTTTTTTTTAACTCCAATTTTTCCATTTTGGGTGCTTGTTTTGACAGGATCAACATTTTCAGACAAATGCAATGCATTAATTGAAACTATTCAGTTGCTCAGAGACTTGTTTATGAATAAGATTATCTCTCTGCTGTAGAACACAGTGCTTTCCTAGAGATGTACGCTCTGTCTCACTTTTTCCCAATTTAGTAAATGGAATAAAGCTGAATTATTTATGTCGTCAATTCAGAGAGGTTTAATTTGTTTGTGAAGGCAAAAGTACTCTCACAAAATACTTTGTCCCTTCATGTTCTGTAGTACTTGAGGAAATTATTCATACAGTTCCAAAACACGTTTAGTCAGTATTTACTTGCTAAATCTTGCATGAGAATATTAGGAGGAGATTAATAGAAATCCTGCTAGGAAGCATTCAGAATTGAGAGAAGCAGTTGAGATGTACTGAGGAATGTTTTCAGTACTTGCTATATTTTTTTAGCAGACTGCAAACGGTGGTTTCTAAATGCAGTGTCACAGACCAGTTTAGGAGGGTATGTTTATGGGAAATAAATTAAGTAATTTCCCAGTGGGATCTGATATATGTGTTTCTGTAACAGAACTTGTGTTCTTGCAGTCGTGTCAGCTGTACCTTTAGTAAGTTCTAAATCATCAACTTTCACCTCACTGTGTATATAGAAGTAGTACTTGAAAGAGGTGGCTGAATTAGCTAATTATTCTGGAGGCTGATAATTCTGCACTTCAAGTCAGACTTTGAGAAGTCCAGAAATTTTTCAATTTTTTTGAGACTTATTTTACAAGTGTGGATAGTGAGGTATACAGGGGAGAAGTGGTCCTTTTCTGCATCCTTATTCTTCTTTAGACACTAAAGTAATCATCCTGTGCAGTTGTTCCATGATTGTCTTAAATTTTCTTTCATCAGATGCTTCCAAGCATGAAGTATCAGTGCAAATTCCCAGTATTGCTTTATGAAGATCATAAATTTTGATGTCTTAAGAGCAATTAATAGTGGAGTGGGGAGCTGCTGTTGTGTATCAGAGGTGATTAGAATGCTGTGATTGTAGTTGTATTTTGAATGCTTTTACAACTATGTGTTTTACTCTGATAATGTATGTAGTTATTGCTTTTCTGGTCACAGAAAGGGAAAACATTTTCCTTGTTGATGTGCTTCTCTTTGCTTTCTTAGAGTGATAGTGCTACCTAGCGCTCAGTTAGAGGAAAGACAGGTATCTGCACCAATGCTGTATGCAAAGCTGAGTTTATCTTTAAGGGTAAAAGGCTTAGTAATGGAAATGACAAGCACATGTAGATGAGTGCGCCCAGAACATGAGTGCTCTTCCAGCATCAGCAGGGTTCTTCTCCATGTGACACAGCTCATGGGGTGCACAGCACTGCTCTGGTGACCTGTTTGTTCTTCATGCCTGTAAAAAAAAAAAAAAAGACAAAAAAACATTTTCAGCTGTTGCTGCTGAGTCTCTCTCCATTGACTGTGGAAGAAGGCATGGTCAGTCCTGCCGTGTCCTTGGGCTGGGGGAGAAAAGAGCAACTCCACAATGAGCCTGTCCAGTTCAGCTGTAGAGCAGTGTGTGAGCTAGAGAAGCTCGTCTTCATCTTGACCATAGATCATCCCTGTTGCTCATCTCGTTATTGTGAGATTATTGTGCTGCTGTTATCATACAGCTTGTTTGAGTATTATTTTTCTGAATACTGGAAAAGAATAGGTTTAAGAATAAAACGTGTGCAAAGGAGGAATTTGAGACCAGTGTGTAGGTCTAAAGAAATATCTGTAGATGAAATGGTCATTTTATAATGTTCATTCTTGAGTAACTGCTAACAGTTCAGTTGTAGATCATGTCAGTGCTTCTGATGCTTTAGAGTTGTTAAATTTAACGTGTTTTTTAAAAAAGCTGTAGGCAAGCTCTCAATCAAAAGCATTGAGTGTTCATGAAATTCTGGCTGTTTGCAACTATTTCATTTTCCATCCTACTCAAGATCTGTATCTTCCAGTGACAGTGTCTAAAGAAACAGCAAAAGGAGATAATCAAGATCAATATGAGCTGTGTGCTTCCAAAATCTTTTTCATAAAATACTCCTTCCTGGCCCTACACATTTTTACTTTTTTAATACTGAGACTGTGTCAGGATGTAATTTCTCTTTTACTACACCAGAGTCAAATGAGAAAATACATAGAATGCCTCTGATCTCACCTTGATCTCGGGCTGGTCTGCAGTAAGAGCCACATAGTAGATCTGGATGCCCTAATCTGTAAACTAACAAGTCATTTGAAATCCCCTAGTAGTTATTGCATTGTCAATCCTTTACACCTGAGTGGATCCGGGCAGGGGTTTTCATTCTCTGATGTCTGACTGAGTCAACTTAAAGAGAAAATGTGAATTAAGTTGTTTTTTTCAGAGCTGTGATGGTTGGAAGGATTGTGATACTTCGTTTTAGGAACTGCTCGTAGAAAGAGGTTGTTGTGGAGTGCAGTGTGACAAATCTGAAATCTCCTGTTGAGGAAATTTCAGTGTCCCTGCATTATATGGTCAGAGAAGTAACTCTTGGTAGAAGCAGTGCATCTCCAAAGGCAGTGGTGTGTGGCTGGCCCTTCCCCAGCTTTCCCTGACTGACCTTTGGCACACTGCAAAATCAGTAGTTAATGAAATAATACTGAATTCAGACCAAGGGAAGCATGATGTACACTGGGAAATACAGACTCATGCTTTAACGTTGTAAGGGAGAACATAAGGGAGAGGTTTATTTTTATGCTAGATATTTGAAAATATGTCAGTAGGAGCATATGAAGACCTGTTTAATGGTCCTAGATCCTTAGCCCACTGCAGCCTACTTGAGACATTTTTGGGAATGTCATGCTGTTGGACAGCTGGCACTTCTTCCAAATGAATGATATTTTTGCAGGGACTTGCAGTAAGACCAGTTGGCATCATTGGTTCAAATGACATATAGAACCTTGTCTGAGCAATGTAGAACTTTGCAAATGTTGCCTGCATTAAATATTGTCAAGTAGAAATATTTTCTTTGGGATGAAAACAATTTGTGGTTCCCACTAGCTGTCAGCTGCTGGAGAATTATTTTTTATTATGATTTTTTTTCTGCCCTTACATTGACAGTGGTTTCTCCAGCCTGCTGCCATTGCAGCTCTTTCACTTCAGGGCTGCTCCTATGGAAATTTGTAGGAGGAACGTCCTCAGTTTAATGCTTTAGGCAGATCGTTGAGCAGCCATTGAGGCTGATAGCCCAAAAATTAGATTTAACCACTTCCTTTAAAATCATGTCATTTCTGTTCATGAAATTAGCTATTAAATAGAAAAACTCTTCTCTGAACGTGGAGTAATTTCAACTGAAGGTCATTTTAGCTTCAAAAGCAAACAAGATCTATAGTTAAAAATGTACAAATCTTAGTTTAGTTGATTTAGTTATCTATAGAATCATACATAATTCTCTTCAAGTTGCTGTAAAATCTTCTCCAGAATTAGATGAGCATTATGAAAAGAAATCATGAACATTTAAATCTCTCGTGATATGCAATATTCTGCTGGAAATATAAATCAGGTACTTTGTGGGAAGCAACAATCAGACTGAAAACAGATGAGCATCTGTTTTCATACTTGCTCTGCAATGGCTAAGATTATACTTAATGTATTTACAAATGATAAATACTTATACAAGTTAATGAAATATCTTACACAGTAGTACCAGGAATTTTGGAAACTTCTAGAGCTTTCTTTACAAGTAATCTGGCTACAATACAGTGGGTGGTCTGTGTGGTGAACAGCTTTCCAGGAGGTTATTTCAAGATGACCTTGTAATGAATGTGTGAGCAGTCAGGCTATCCTGAAGATATGAATGCTGGAAATACTGACTTGATCACTGCAAGGAATGGCTGCCAAATTATTTCAGAAGGGTGACAAAAAACTGGCTTTTAAACTAATAAGGTAGTTTGATTAAGATATTCAGAATTAATTAATTTTGTATGTATTTTCCTAGCATCTAGGAAAAACTTACGGAGTAAGTCTATAAAGGTAATGCCTTGAAAAAAACCACCTTTGAGGTATAAAATTCTGCAGGTAACAGACTAAATCAGTTTCATCAGAATATTGCTGTTAGCATCACTTAAGTGCAAGATCTAAGCTAGGTATCATCCAGAATTCAAGGAGACAGAAATCATCCACTAAGATGAATATGCAGCTATTTTATTTCAGGTTGCCACTGAAGTGGAACACTTGTTTGTATTCCCGGCCGATAGCCCATCTGTTCAGGCTCAGGATAGCAGCAGGTCAGGACCTACACACTCCAGCAAAATTGTACTGACTTGTTCTGTGCCTGACAATCAGCACTGTTGTTCCTTTAACCATGTAAGCGTAAAGTTCAGGCTTTAAGCTGCAACGTAAGGAAGTCTGTATTGTCTCAAAATGACAGCAGACCTTCTCAAGAGACTTCTGTGAGCAGGTATGAATGCAAGGTAAGATAGGTAATAATTTGTTTGAGAACACGACGTTGATCGTGTCCCGTGTTGAGATATTAAACGTTGTCAGCAAAGGTATTGTGCTGGTATTGCAAGCTATGGTGTTCATAGAGTCCAAGTAAATTAGCTTAGTAATTGTCTAATTTCTTCCTTGCTAAAACAAGATGAAATTTTTTTTTAATACCTCAACAAGACAAACACAAAGTTATTCTGCACTATTTTCTCTACTATAATTTGAGTCTCTTGAAGGCTGAGTATATTTATTAAAGCTGTCTGCTATTTGGATCTGGTAATTTAGATGTAGCTGTATATGAACGTAGATTTTTTTGGACAGCTCTTCCAATTGGAGGAGGCCCATCTGTGCCACTTAAGGTGGTTTGCATCTGGATGCATTAACCAGGTGAATGTGGGAAAATCATGATTGTTGGAGTTTACACTGGGGCTTTGAAATATAAAATACTGTCAGGGGAACTGAATGAAGGGGGAATTGGTAATGAAATGGTTGCTGCTTCCATTGAAAAATCATCTGAAAACATTTTTTAAAACTTAGCATTCTAGCCTGTTAAGTGATATGAAGAGAATGTATATTAACTACAGCTCTGTAGATTATAAGGGACATCTGTAAAGAGGAAAATACAAACTTGAATGCTTCCTTCATCCACTCCAGCAAATAACTCGTAGGAGAACTGAGTTTTCCAAGTTCCTTTTTAGATGCTTTGTTGAGCTTGACAGTATTCACGTTGGTAAAAATGTACTTACCTTTGTAATGAGCTTCCTGATTAAAAATCAGATCTGTTTAGTATTTTTTAAAGATAAATTCTATTCCTGCTAGCTTCAACCAACAAACTGCAGTGACTTAGCTGCACCTTTTCTGTTGTAGCAAGCTTTCCAAAAGGTATGCAGTGCAAATTAACCACCTGAACCTTACAGATTTGCTGAATCATATATCTGAGAAAAAGATATGATGACATTTTGTTTTTGCTATCAATAAGTCTAGCAAATAAAGAACATTGCCTTTTTACTTGATTGTTTAGTCTATGAGGCCTGATTTCTTTCAGGTTTTCTTTCTCACTCTTTTCTAGTCATTTCAAATTTGAAGCAGATAATTTCCTTGACTTTTCCTCTGCTTTCACTTCAAAATTGTAGGAAAGATGGAAGTATTAAACTTCTATGATTTTGTGGGGGAGTTTCCTTTTAATTACAAGGTGATGCAAGAACTGCCAAAGTTAATGCCTTCAAAATCTACGGATAGATTAAGTTGCAGAAAGAGCCTAAAGCTGCATTGCCTGACCTGAAAATAGAGAAATACGACCATTGGATGCCACAGCTTTTGCTAAATAAGCATGCTATCAACTCGAGTCTTACATGTTCAAAAAGATTGTAAGTAGGCAGTCTTAGTAGCACATTTCATCCTGGCATTTGACATCTGGCCTTAAAAAGCTGCATTAGATTGAATGAATAGGAAACACATTGGTTGGATTAAAAATCATTTCACAAAGACATCTCAAAGTGTGGCACTCCTGATGAATGTATCAGAGTGGGGTTGATTATGGTTTCCCAAGGAACATCCCTTTATCTAAAGGTATTAAGGTATTTGTTACTTTTGTATGGCTATCTTCCATAGAAACTCAGGAGATTCTATGTTTGTATTATTACAAAGACCACAGGACTCTCAGGAGACACCTTTGCATTTCCTGCTGTGGTAGGAAGCGTGAACGTTGAGTTCTGCTCCTAGGCTTGCTGTAGTTTTGGAGGCCTCAATACCACATCTGTTTTGTGTTGGAAAATGCTGCTTTCACAGTATGGGAGGCATGCATCTTAGGAACTTTTTCAGGTAGCTGTGTGTGACATGGTTCCTCACTACTGGGAAGAGTTGAAATTGGTGCCCTAAGCCATCTCATCACAAGGTTATTAGTGTCTGTCAAAAGCTCTACCTATTTGTATTGAAATAGTGTGAGGATATACAATCCAGAGATGAAAAACTATGACTTTTTCCTACCATTTTTTTTCCTGTTTCTGCCCTGTTTCGATCCAGTAAAGCAGATCAAGTGAATGAATCCAGGTGCTTAGGTGTGAAGTTAAGCTCTGCTCAGTTTAATGCTTCTCATTCAGTTGAGGAAAGTTTGGCTGCGGGGTTTGGTTCATCGGTGTGGATCGGATCGAAGAGTTGTGGTCCTTGCTAAACAAGTGATTGAATTTTCCATTTGGCACAGTGGCTTAATTCATGAGCTCAAACAGCTTCACCTGGGTCCTGACTGAATCTCAGAAGTCTGTTTCCATATCATGGACAGCAATAAAAGGTTCTAAGAAAAGAAGGGTGACAATTTCAGTGGGTTCCATGCAAGATGTTTTTTTAAGTGAAATTCTTAGTGCTCATTAAAAACAGATTTTGATTTTTTTTTCTTACAGAGTTTACAGATGCTTCCTCAACAACGGAAAGCCATAGCAAAATTTAAGGAGCCAGCACATGCTTTAGCATTTCAACAGAAATTCCACAGGTAAGTAATTAAGCACAGCTGGCTTTGGTTTGCTCACTCCCTTCAAAAGGTGAAATTTGTTGCATCTGATCAATGTTTCTCTTAATCCATTCAAGCATCTGCTTGTTACTGACTGTTGTAGAACCTTCTTGTCTGATCTCTATACCTAGAATAAGCTTGATTACCAGATCTAAATTTCTTTTAACAGGCACATGATAGATCTGTCCCACATAAACGTGGCGCTGATAGTTGAGTGATGTCTGCTGAGAGAATTACTTACACTACCAGAAACATACAGTGGAGCGACACGGGACACAGTGACAAAACTATCAGGTTCTGAAACCTTTCAGCTTAGTCTTTTAAATGCCATGTTGAACTACAGAGAGCAGCAAGGTGTCCTCGAGAAGAGCTGAACTTGAGAGGATCTACAGAGGTGGAATTTCTGTTTGGTTTCTTCAGATTCTGTTGTAACCACATGGAGCTACAGTCTTGTTTTGTTTTTTTCCTCAAAAAGCTACAGTGCAGGTAGACACTGTTCTTCAAGATACTACTTTGTGACCACAGTGACTTTGAGATAGAACGTTTACACCGAAAGATGTACAAACTTTCTTCATAGCAAAGAATATTTGATAATGGTTGCTCTTATCTTCAGTGTGAGGTATTTGAATGAGAGCTCACTTTTCTAAACAAAACACATTGATTACGTTGTATGTCCAAGAGCGTAGAAGGTATTCTTGCATAGGTTTAAACGTGGTCTACTTCATTGAATAGAAGTATGCTGAGAAACTTTGGAGGTGACACTGGAAAACTGTAGTTTCTATCTTTGTAAATATGTCAAGTCTGTCTCTGCATTTTCTATTCCAATACAGACTTCCCATTTTCTCCTTCCAACTCCACTTATTCCATAAAACACTGTGTAGGAAATAACATTGCTGTATTTTCCCTTGGTTTTTAAAAACAAGGATCTTTGCCATTCAGTAGCATCCTGGGGTAGTTAACTCCAAGTTGTAACTAAATTGTTTTTAATGATGTTGCCAGCTACAAGGAAAAAAGAAATATTTAGTGGCTCACCTAAAAGAACCCAAAAAGTTATACAGGAAGAGTGGTGTATTCCTAATAGTTCTTTTCGGCTAGTGTTTCGTAATTGCCTTATGCTTTATTTGGATTAGTTTTTTTTTTTCCTCTTGAGATTTACTTTGTGACTAATGCTGAACCATAAGAAACCCGTTAACTGAAAGGATTTGGTTTGATGTGTTGTTCCCAATGCATACGAGACTGTAAGGACATTGTGAATCTGCTGGTGAACGTGGCAGTTCGCAACAGTACGTGCAAACGTTAAGGAGCTTATATTTTATTCAAAGCAAAACCCATGTTTCCTTTTGGTTAGAACCATTTAGATGGTATTGCCAAAGGAACCTTTTTTTCAGTTACTTCTGAATAAACTTCTTAAAATGTCATCTTTATATTGGATTGCAGTTTTTAATGAACATTTCCATAGTTTTTAGACTGTGAGCTTTTGCTTCACCCTTTGTTTTAGGAATACTCTTGAGCATTCCACCTACTATTGAATGGGGGGACTTAAGCCTACAAAGTTTTGTTGTTTTGGTTTTTTATTTTTATTTTTTGTCATCTGAACGACCACAGAAGAGCACCATTGGTATGTAATTAAACAACTGTGAGTGGGGTCCAAAACAGGAGAAGGATGAACTAAGCAAGTTTATAGTAGCATAGATACATATTTCTTAAGATCAAATGGTAACCAAAGTCACTAAGACCTAATTGGCTTTCTTACAGTTTTGGTCCAAACTTTGAATTGAGTAGAAGTTGCTAAAATTAATGATTGAGTAATAAATACCACCTAGTCCTCTAGGTAAGAACTGCTTTTTGTTCACTGAAGTAACAGAGTAATGTGGTGCTTTTAATTGCACTGGTGAAAAAATGTGAAGAATACTTTTAGCCCAGTTACAACGCAGTGATGAGGCACAAGAACATCAGAACAATATTCATACAGAAGCTAATTTTGTACCTGTTTGTGCAGTTCCCCTCTTATGCATAACACTTAACGTTCAGCACAGTTACTCTGCATACAGTGCTGTTAGTGCTTCAGTTAGACCTAAGCCCAGGACAGAGTCACAGGTAGGAAGCACCCGGTGGAAGCCAACTGAAGACCAATGCCAGGTGATTGCAGTGACCAGCCCTGCTAAGTGCTCTTTAGCTCCTCACTCCCATGAGCGCTGGGACCTTTGTGCTACTTCCTCAGGTTATGTAATTTTTATTTTTGTTTTTAAATAAATGTTTATATTTAAAACGAGTCATTAAACAGTTATTCACCCCACTGTTAAGACAGCAACTTCTCTGTACTGAGGAGAACGGAAAGACATCTAGGAATGGAGCATTAATAGCGTGTGTCTGGAAATCTGTGTTAGGTGCAAGTGGCAGACAGGCCAGCAGCTGAGTTCAGCAGTAGCAACATCTGCAGTTGATCAGCTGTTCAGTCATAAGCAAATGTTGTTGGGGTTAGAGGGTTTCTTGGAGCTGAAGGGTATGGGTTTGATTCAAAAGTCAAAGAAGTTCGTAGAACTTTGTAGAAGTTTGCTCCTGCTTTGGGTTTTGAATCGATCCCAGAGAGGCTGAGGTTCAGCCAACCCAAACAAGCGTTACGAATTTTTTTTCAGTTGAGTTTTGGGGTTTTTTTTAATGTTTTTAAACAATTACAAAAATGGGTGGCTTTGGAACAAAGACTTGAATTGCCTCAGATCTATTTAAATGTAGGAGGCGATGCTAACTACGCTTGTTTAACGACGAGGTGGGTTGTCTTTAAAGGTGGTTGCAGTTATTGCTTGTGCATAGACAGTGCGGGCAGATTGCTGGTGATTTTAACTGCTCACTGCAGTGGCTGAGTATCAGAACTATATGTAAACATCATGTATGTATGTCTATATGTATTTTATTATACACATACATACACACGCTCACCCTTATTGTCACCACTTCTTTCCAGTATCTTAAACTCAGTAGCAAAAGTAGCGATTAGGCGAGTCTCTTGTTAAAATGTTTGTGTTTCGTTAGTTCTCAAATCCTTCCTTAACACTGATCTGTTGGCAAGTGAGCAGTTTGAATGATGCATCTCTTCTAGTTCTTTTTGTTGTGTCTCCTCCCAAAAAACCACCGAGGAAGTAGAGGTAAAGCTAGATGAACGTGTTATTTCCATGTTCTCTTTCAGCACATAGTTAAATCTGAACATCTTAAGTTAACTTTCGTGGAAGATCTGTTGCAACCATTATCTTGTTCTTTCTTGATCATGCATTCAAAATACAATGCAAAATGCAAACAAAGCGTTTAATGTAGTATGTAAATATTGAACTTTTGGAATTAAAATGTTACTCGAAGTGCTTACAGTCAACCACATCTTAGCTATGTTAGATTTTTGTGTTGTCTTATCTAAGTTTAATGGATATGGTTCCATAAATGTTGATGTGTTTTCGTGTATATCTTCAAATTTTTATAAAGATGCTAGTAAGTCAATACGTATACCCTGATCTGTGTATTATTTGTCCACCATTCTTATTAGAGTAGTTCTATATTGATTTTAATAGGCGACTCCAGTAGGTCTTATATGGAGCCAACTTTTTTTTTATTGCTTTGTTTTCGTCTGTCACACTGTAGCACTGGCAAATAATTCACTTCATGACTAATCATATTCTGCTTAGAATTGGCCTAAAAGATTGGCCATGTGTTGTGGTATTTTAGTAAAATGTTATACATTAAAAAAAAAAAAAGGGTTTAAAAAACAGCTCTATCTGTTAAGGGGAAATAGAATAAATAGAATACACTGTCAGACTGAGGCCTGGGCTTCTAGGTTTGTTTGGTTCTGCTGTACCAGTACAGACAGGTCTGCCTTGTAATTCTGTTCTCAAAGTTTGGGCTGTTCTTGTTTTACACATAATTCAAGTTGGTCGTGTAACACTTGTTTTCATCACAATGTTAGCAGCTGATTGTGGCACATACTGTATGGTGAAACCAACTGGAGTGTTTGAAGAGCTGGGTGTAATTGCTGCTAGGTGGGAGGAGGACAGATCTGTAGCATCTTCACAGCTAAGAGAAACTGCCACGCTGATGGTTTTTCTCCAAGTAGTGATGGAGAGTAAATGTAGACAGGGTGATGGTTCTCAGCCCCCCAGAAAGCCTATGAGTTGATGTAAGAAGAGTAAATGCTGGCACCCTGTGTGCAGAGTATCTTCAGATACAGAATTTAGTCCCCAGTTTAATTCAGAGAATTCACTTCATATTCTCCCTCCTCCTCCCTCCCCCCCCCCCCCCAAAAAAAAAAAAATAAAAAGGCCATCTAACCACTACAGTGTCAATTAGAGGAAGCATTTTAGTTCTTCAGTGTTTGGTCTTCCTCTGTAAGGGCTTAGATGAGGCTTGTTTGTTTTTTTTTTAACAAAACTAGGTGAGAACATGTGCACCTTGAGGTCCTTCATAGTTTTTTTTTTTCCTTACATAATGTACCTCTTTGGCATGAGAAAAATCTTGTCACTTGGTGCAGAGAATTTTAAAACGTAGGATATCACCTGGTTAGCTTTACATAGGGCAGTTACTGTATGCACTTCTGTAGTTGCATGAAGTAACTGTGTGTGTGTATGTGTGTGTGGTGTGATGCCCTTATACTTGGGCTGAGAGGGCGGAGGGAGGCTGGGGGTTTCATGTATTGGTTTTGCCTGTTTGACTTACTGGAGGGATTTCCTACATTTGTTTGTAGTATTGTGCTGTTCTGTCCTTCCCCTGCTATCGTGGTTGTTCCCTGGCTTGTGATGCCCAAAGGTAGAAAGCTGGCTTTGCGCGCTCACTGTCCAAGAGACGTTTTTGTTCATGCAGACAAACCTTTTTGAAATCATTTTTTGTGCTTCTTGATTTTTAGCAGCGTGTTGGATGAGAAAAAAATGTGAAGGAAACAAATACTGAATGGATTGCAGGAAGTTAGCAGTATTATAAAGGGTAACGGGTCATTTAGGGTAAACGGGGCTTTTGTTTCAGTGCTACCTCAAATACTACTTCATTCATAACCATAGTACTGGAAGTATTTGATCTTTAATTAGTATGAAATCCTAAGGATTTTTATGTAAGGGTTTTTTTTGTAACCCGCTTTTTTTTTTTTAACATGAAGATGATTTATTATCTACATGAGCAAAGGGCCTTGTGTACAAAACCTGATTCATATTGGATCCTTACGTATACCGTCTTCCGGTATCATACGGTTGGGAAGGATCATTTTGTTCTTTGTAATGCTGCTTTTTTAGGGTTCGTTTTTATTTTTGTTGTTTAGTTTCTGGTTTTTAACTACAACACAGTGTCCTTTTTCTATTTCTCTGCTTGCTTTGGTGGAATGTACGGTCCCTGTTGCACTAAACAAAACCTCAAAGGGAAACCTAATCTCAGTGGGTCTTCTAGGTGCCTGTGTGGCTTTCTCACTTCTTGGTCAGACACGTTTTCCTGACTAACTGGAAATGGGCCTTGTATGCACACAGGTTTTCAACAGGTTTACATTCCTTTTCTCATGTAACAGCGCTCAGGTTAAGCCATTTTTTTTAACCCTCTGAATAATTTCAATCCGTGTTACAGATTAAGACTATTTGTGTACAGGAACCTGTGCACAGTTAAAAGGAGCTGTATTGCAAATGCTGTGCGTAGTTACTTGGAAGATCACAGTTTGAACAGAGCGTTGCTGTATTAATGTTACATTCATTCTGTGGCTCAGAATTTTCTCTGCATACATCTGATGGTTTTTAACATGCCCTGTGTTTTTTCCTAGCGTCTGCCAGGCTGACTTTGGAACCTTAAGAGTTTTATTTCCATGCATATAATAATGAAAAGGAGGTTTTTTTTGCAGGATTTCTTTTCCAGGCACTGACACTTTTCAACTGCTTAATTTCCTAATGAATGCACATTTTCACTTACAGATACACCAAAGACGAGATGCTAATGCTAATTTATTCACAGCTGATCTTCTCTGTCACCTAATATAATTTTTATTGATACAAGGTGCCCTTAGAATAAGTCAAATTTCTTTTCTCTTCAGGTGCTCTTTTCCTCTGCCCTGCGCTGTACCTCATTTCCATCTCATTTGCCCCCATTTTTCCATTCCCATGAGGCTATTTGTATCCTTGTTATGTTCTTGCTCTTTTGACTCCACATTCATCCCTCTCCCTCCAGACTTTCTCCCATCCAACTGCATAGCACTCAGTCATTTGCAGTATTCTGTTTTCTTCTCACCAGTGGCTCTTTTGATACCTGAAGCCTAAATCTCCACGCAGAAGCATAGCAGCCTGTATTTTTCTTTGCAGACTTGCTTACAGTACCTAAAGTTGAGGCCTCATTTGCAGGTGTCAGACCTTAGGAGATGCTGCCCATCCCACATCTCTGGACAAACAACAATTTTGCTTTGCAGTTTTACTGATGTTGGAGAATTACAGAGTTTTTATACATGCTCTAGCATTTATGCAAGCCAGGAGAAACAGGATTAACAACTCTTTCATCCTTTTTGCTTTTTCAGGAGTTCTGTTCTTGAATTCAGTGATAGTAATAGCACTTTTTTATTGTCACTTAGTAATACAAGCTCTGCTGACACAATTCTACCTCCTATTACTATTACTGAATGTGATCCTTCCTAACCTGTAAAGTCTGAAATGCTGTGTACATTTAGGTGTATTGAGAATCAGAGCGTGTCGCTCTAATCTGGATGGCAGTTTGTTGATTAGCAGTTCAGAATATAAATCCATCAGCCGACTGTATCATTCTGACTCCACCTGGGGTTCATCCGCCTCATGTTTTCTACAGCATCATCTGCACGCTTTATGTCTTGAATGTAAAACTGAGCTATACCAAACCCTCCACTCGCATAAGAGATCTCTGTCGTACTTATTTAAGTGAATGTAAAAGTGGCAACACAAAAATGATCTCGTGCAATTTCTTATTGCCTGTAATTCCATGTTTAACGTGTCAACGTGCAAATATATTTACTGTACCTAACACTATGTGAATAAAACTTTATCTTCTTCATGTTTGCTTTGTTGTCTTTTGATGTCATAGAATGGCCTGGGTTGAAAAGGACCACAGTGCTCATCCACTTTCAACCCCCTGCTGGGTTGCCAACCAGCAGACCAGGCTGCCCAGAGCCACATCCAGCCTGGCCTTGAATGCCTGCAGGGATGGGGCATCCACAGCCTCCTTGGGCAACCTGTGCCAGTGCCTCACCATCCTGTGTGAAAAACTTCCTCCTAGTTCAGCTACCTGAACTTCCACATTGCCAGAAAAAGCTATACGTACCATATTGTTTTACTGTGTCAGCATCCCCCTGCCCCCACTTCTGCACCAGTGCTGTAGCATGGAGTTCTTCCAGAGCTGTGCAAAGGTGTCCCAGATGAAGAAACAGCTGATGGTCCTGCACTTGGGCTTGTGGTTGTGTGAATCATTGAAAGGATCTTGAGGCTAATAAGGGTCTCATAGCATGAATGTAGGAGAAATGCTTAAGCGTGTAAAAGCTCCTCTACTGTTTTTAGCCATGCTGACGTGTCCAATAAAAGCCTTCTGCTTTCAGATATTGTTTATTTCTATGACATAAAGGAGCTCCCAAGAAGCTCAATATGGTCACCATCAATTATACTGTGCACCACAGGGCACAACAGGATTAACAGTTGTACAGCACAGGCCAGAAAACAACCTTTCTACTTAAGAACACAGTTGGGATCAGGCATACCAGTCTGCATTACTTTTAGAGTTAAAATCTCCCACCAATGAACTAGTAATTTTTTCAGAAGCTGTATGCAGTACATATACAGCAGTGTGTGCCAAGGCTGGAAAGCCCTATGTTCAGCTTGAGGCTGATAAATGCAAAGTGGTAGAAGAAATCAATGGGGTTGAAAACTACTTATGGGAGGAATGGAAAGGGAGTGACCAAGGGAGGAACGAACAAGCCTCTAAAATCAAATGTTGGGATGCTGTGTGAAGTGTTGCAAAAAATGGGTCTTGATTGACCTTAATTAATTGGTAATGATTGAGGCTCGAGGAGTTGCAGCGTGCTCACCAAGCGTGGGAGATGCACGAGGGAGGGCTGACGTGAGGAGGAGGAGGATTGGAACACTATACAGGAATTGGATGAGCTAGAGAATTAAAATATAGATGAGAGTCAAATCTTGTGGAGTGCAAGAGCGTCCACTCCAGTATGAACAAGCACAGACTTCTGCTGTAAGCTGGGAGTCTCTGAGAAAGAAATAGAGAGCAGTGAGTTAATTGCAGATAGCTGACCAGCAGATCTGGTGAACCGTGAAGAAGGAAGAAAAACCTTTTTAGGATCAGTGGATCAGGCAGTTCCAGAGCTGAGACACTCCTCTGTATACATGTAATATGAAGAATTAGTGCTGGACTTCAAAATACAAAGCAACCAAATGAACTCCCTCCCTTGTGCCCTAAGTGGAAGGAACCCCCCAGTGAATATA
Source organism: Tetrao urogallus (assembly GCF_951394365.1). NCBI lineage: Eukaryota > Metazoa > Chordata > Aves > Galliformes > Phasianidae > Tetrao > Tetrao urogallus. Next base: position 43,520,490 of record NC_136820.1, on the reverse strand, counting down.
TATATGTATTGTTTAATAGTTCAGCAATCAGAGATTGTTCACTTTTTTTGCTCTCCATGTTCTGCCTTTGAAATACCAGGGCCTTAGATACAGAAAACATCTTCATACAAGTACTTAGAATGGCTTGGGTTGGAAGGGACCCCAAGGATCATCAAGTTCCAATCCCCTGCCATAGGCAGGGCCACCAACCTCCAGATCTGGTACTAAACCAGGTTGCCCTGAGTCCCATCCAACCTTGGGCTGGAACACCTCCAGGAACAGAGCATCTGCAGCCCCTGGGCAATATCAGTTCAGTGAGAAGTGACTGATCACATGGCACCACGGCTACTTGGTTTCGAGTGTCAACTCTGCCATTCACGTTCATCGTTTCACAAAGATCACTGGGGAGTCATAGAATCATTAAGGTTGGAAAAGAGCCCTAAGATCATCTAGTCCCACTGCCAGCCCATTACCGCCGTGCCCACAAGCAGCAAGGTCTGCCTTCAGCTGGTAAGAAAGGGTAAAGGTACTAGCCTGGAAAAACCATTCTGTGGCAGTGTGACCTGCATTGGGAGTGAACTGAGAGCTGAGCATTTTCATGATCACTTCTCAAGATATCACTGATAAAAGGACTGTACTTCTACGAGAAGGATTTTAGCCATCAAAGGGTGGCCCAATAGGTTGGGTTTTCTAAACCAACTAGTAATTTCTTTGTAAATCTATCCTAAATGTTGCCACATGTTGTCCTCTATGCTAAGCGATGCCTCCCAGTTTCAATTCCTGCAACCTCTTCAGGCTCTGAGGTTTGCTAGAATGGGCTTGTTTTCATACAATTCTTTGAGCTGGAAGGGACCTTTGAAGGCCATCTGGTCCAACTCCTCTGCAATGAACAGGAACACCTACAGCTCCATCAGATGCTCAGAACCCCATCCAGCCTGACCTGGGGTATCTCCAGGGACAGGGCATCCACCACCTCTATGGGCAGCCTGTGCCAGTGCTTCACTACCATTGCCACAACAACTTCTTCCTGATAGCCAATTTAAGTCTCCTTTCTTTTAGTTTGCAACCATTTCCCCTTGTCTTGTCACAACAGTCTACTAAAGAGTCCATCCCCTTCTTTCTTACAGCCCCCTTTATTTTCATTCACAAGGCTCAGGAAAACCCACAGATAGCATCAAAGCACAGAAGATGCTCTTGTTCCCAGGTCTCCTCTGCACTGCTGTTAATCAGTGCACCCAGAGGGAGGATGCACTTCTCCCTTAATGGGGGCAAGGAGCAGGAGGAAGGCAATCAACTCTCATCAGCCAGCCCCTCAATCACTGCACTTCACACAGCTGGGGGTATACAACCTCATCTTCATCTGGAAATTTTAGTACCTTTTCTCTAAGCTGCCTCTGTTTTATGCCTTATTTTTTTTCCCCTCCCTCATAAATTTTTATGATTTTTTTTTAAGGCGAATTTATGAGCACAATGACAGAGAACTTGTGCGATGCGGAGCAGCTGAAAGGCTATCATGGTGGTAAATGAGGCTAAGTGGTGATATACCACCAGCTGGCCAGAGCTCAGTGATTGAGCCTAACTGACAAGAAACAATTACCTCCTCTCCAAGAGGTGAAATGGGCTCTCACACTGAGTGCTGCTGGTGGAGGGGCTGTACGGGGGGAAGGCAGCAGCATTTCCAACACCTTTTTGTGCTTTGAGCCACTGCAAGTATACTGTGCCAAGGTTCTCATGTAAGTGGGGATGTCCTACAGTGACTCAGCATGTTCTAACAGGGGAACTGCTGCACACATCCCTGTCCTCCTCAACCCAAATAGTGGTGCAAGTGAGATCTCCTGCCTCTTGGGTCTTCAAACCCCACCTCTATGCTAAAACTAAAGTAGAAAACAGAGTAGAAAAGTCAAATAGGATGATATCAACAGTGTGTTACCTGCTGCAAAGTGCAGCCTGTCGACCTGCAAGTTTCACAAGCTGCCATCCCGTCCCCTTCTGCTTTGTGCAGGTGGTGGTATGGAGAACAACAAAATCATCTCCATGATTTGCTGGGAAAGGTGCTGCTCCTCCTTCTTTGCTGGGGAAGGGAAGAGGTAAGGAATCACTAGGAGCTTCCACACACTCACATTTCCCTCTCTTCCAGTTCAATGAAATGGGGTGACTTATCCTGCAGAGGAATAACTGTTTTATCCAAAAATCACTCCTTATAATTACCCCCAAAGAAGGAAGCAAATGAACAACAACACACACACACAATCCAGTGTATAAAAGTTGCCAACTCCACAAAATCAACCAATATTGAAAGGACTTCAGTCCTTCCATCTGCCACAAGTGCTGTGTGACACATGGTCCAGGTCACCAGCTCTCCAGCAGCTCACGTTCTAAATGCCAGCTTCAGGTTCTAAAAATCCCTTTGAGAAGCAGAGGAAAAAGGTGATGGTGGCCAGAATGCCAGCATATAGCTGTATAATCAGTGAATGTGCAGATGTTATAATTATGGAATATGCCAGAGCGTTTGGCTAAGCAGGTTACTATACAAAGGAGAATAGAGTGCATACCTGCACCCTGGGCTCACTGCAAAACTCCCCAGCAGATATCTCCAGAAGAGATCCTTTCCCCCTGGCAATCAGCTCTTAAATGGGGTCTAGGAGAGGTGCAGCCAGGCTCCTCCCCTTCCTGCAGCACAGCTGAACTGCCTTCACCTGTGCTCCATGCCTGACTCAGTGCTCGCCTCAGGTGATCAATCAGAGGTTCAGGCTGTGATTCAGCAGTTCCCATATAACAGTCCTGGACAATGTTTAGAACCATAGAATCATTAAGGTTGGAAAAGACCTCTAAGGTCATCTAAAATTCCTAGCATTCAGGTTTCATGGGTTCTCAGAAGCCTGGAGCTGGCAATGTAAGGATGGCAACCCAACCCATTGGCAATAAGTGGTGTTCAGTTAGGAGATGGTTGGTTTGGCCTCCTGAATGAAGGTCATAGAACTGTTTGAGTTGGAAAGGACCTCCAAAGGCCATCTACTCCAACCTCCTGCAGTGAACAAGGACACCTACAGCTCCATTAGGTGCTCAGAGTCCCATTCAGCCTGACTTGCAAGGATAGGGCACCCACCACCTCTCAGCAGCTTGTGTCAGTGCCTCACTGCCCTGACTGTAAAAACTTCTTCCTTAGATCCCGTCTAAATCTCACCTCTTTTAGCGTACAACCATTTCCTTTTGTCTTATCACCACAGATCCTGCTGAAGAGTCTGTCCCCTTCTTTCTTACAGCCCCCCTTTAAATACTGAAAAGCCTCCATCAGGTCCCCCCTGAGCCTTCTCTTCTCCAGGCTGCACAGCTCCAGCTCTCTCAGCCTGTCCTCATAGGGGAGGTTCTCCATCCCTTGGATCATTTCTGTGGTCCTCCTCTGGATTTGCCCCAACAGGTCCACATCTGTTCTGTACTGAGGACTCCACATCTGGATGCAGAGCACCAGGTGAGGTCTCACAGCACAGAGCAGAGGTGCAGGATCACCTCCCTCCACCTGCTGACCACACTGCTTTGGATGCAGCCCAAAAGAATTAAATTATCCATAACAAAAATAATTTTAAAAACCCACATAGCAATGTGAAAGCGAGCCGTCACAAAAGTCCTCGGATTTTTAAGGCTGCATTGTTTTGCTGAGAATATCTTAAAGGAGAGCATGCCTGAGGGAGAGACAGTGTGCATAACTGCTGCCAATGCAGTATGAGAGGCGATTTTTGGCCCTAGCTGCAAGAATGCCAAGCATGATGGCACAAGAGCTTTTCTTCTTCCCCAGCCTCATAATTAAGCCCAATGCACATCCATCAGCCACACCTTTGCCCATCCCCAAGCCAACATTAACAACACAATGACTGCAGATGCAGCAATTCTGCCCCTGGGATGTCTCTCACCACTTGGCACTGTCTGCCCCATTGCGCTGCTCTCCTCCACGATAACACAGAATCATGAAATCATAGAATATCCCAGGCTGGAAGGGACTCATAAGGATCATTAGTATGGGCCTGTCCATCCTAAAAAGAGCCTGAGCCCATCTCCAGAAGTTTTCTGAGTGATTCCAGCCGCGGCACAAGCAGAACTTTCACAGGGCCACGTCTGCCGGGCAGCAATTGCATGAAACATCCTTTTATCTCAACGTCTGGTGGGAGCACAGGGAAGGAGAGAACCGACCCCCCACAGACCGCAACGAGACCGCCGTTCCCCCTCTGGGCAGAGCTGCACGTTCCCCGCCTGCTTTAAGGCATCGTGTCGGCAGGTGGTGCTCGGGGGCCGGCGAGCATCCAGCATCCCTGGTTGGGTGAGCGGCTAACCTGAAAAAAGTCCTCTGGTGGCATCGGGACGGGGCACAGCACCGCAGTGGGGTCTCCGGGCTGCTGGTTGCTGTTTAAATTAGCTTCATTACGCACATAATTAAAGGAAGAGAGCTGAGCGCTATTTAGCAGCGTTTTAGGGGTATTAATTTCAAGGCTAAGGGCACCTGGAGATTAAATGAATTAACTCACAGCTGAATCAGGTTAATTGTTATTTTCTGTTCCCAGAGTGAAGCTGAAAGGGGAAGTTTTTGATTCAGTGATTGTATGCGGGTTAAAGAAAAACAGATTCTTAACTAGAGAGAAACTCATCCAGCTGAACTGAGTGCAGTCTGGGGTTGGGTTTTGGGGCTCGGCTTCCAGTCTTTCCCCTCCTCCATGACCAGGACTGTGGGATCCAGGTGTGGAGATGGGGGTTTGAGCCTGGAACCCATGACCCTGAAACAGCAAGGCCCCGTGGTGAGGACTGCAGGCCTTCAGGGCTTTGCTGTGGTTTACTGGTGCTGTGGCATCCACGCTGAGCTGTGGGCATCCCATGCTGGTGCTTCTACACACATAGACTGAGCTCGTCGACCCTGAGTCTGGCTGATGTTGCATATGGGAAGAAATTAACTCTGTTTTGAATAAACAAGTCATTGGCTACTGAGATAGCTATAGAACCTGAGGGAATGTAATAATTTCTGAGTGCTTATTTTTGTGCTACCGGTGTGATGGATGGCGCTAACATGTATGATGGATGGGACAACTCTAAGTCCACATCTTCCAGAGTTCGCACCACCCTGTGCCTCTTCCTACTTCTCTCTCATTGGATTCACTCTAGTCCTGAACACCAGGAGCACCAAAAAACTTAAAAATCCCTCCCTTTGTAAATATAAGCACTATTTCCAAGCCTTTCATTGATCTCTGTTGGAAATACCTCACGCCATACATCCTGGCATCTTTATACCTTTCAGCAAGGTCATGTCACATTCACAGCAATTATTTCTGGGTGGTTAATAGGTCTAGGGCTCATTTCTCCTCTCTTACCTCCAGCCTGTAAAAGGAATAGCTGTTTTTCCTTGTGAAGTGCCCAAGCAGCACTTCTTGCTATTCACTTTCATAACATTTCTATTATTTCAATCAAGATCACCCCGTTCTTCCTGATCAACATTTTGGTCATTGTTATTGACAATGGCATCACTCACCTTGTCCAACCCAGCATTGGAAACGTATCAGTCTCCTCCAGGAGTATTAAAATAGATCAGGGAGAGGATCAATGCCTGAGGAAATCCATTTGTCTCCTCCTCCCATTTTCACAGTGAGCCCCCATCACTGAGCCTGCAGCTTCCACTTCTCTGTTTCCATCTTCTCTGGCTTAGGCAGCATATACTGATATAACATCATTGCAAATACTTCTTAGATCAATTGTTCTGACTAAAAATAAAATGAAACCTCTTACAGTATCAAAGAACTGCTCTGCATTATCCTGACCCAATCAATCAGGTGCTATATATCTCATTTTCTCTTTGACTCTTAATCTTTGATCATTCTCCCATCTAAAACTTACTTTATTTTCTTGTGCAATATCGAGGCCAAGATCTCTGCTCCTTTCTTCCTATTACAAATCAGAGTTTCTACCCTTGCTGGGCAGTCACGTGCCAAGACAGCCAACGTGATAGATGTGTTTAAATTTCTCATTGCTGCATGTGCCATTTCACATGTTGGTTCCCTCTTAATACAGAGCAGCAAGGCTTCTTGTTTTCACTGCATTAAAGACCAGATTGCATTTCCATGGTCAGGTTCCAGCCATGGATGCCCCACCCTCGAGGTGCTCATGGTCAGGTTGGATGGGCCCTGGGCTGCCCGGTCTGGTGATTGGCAACCAGCCCACGGCGAGGGGCTGGAGCTCAATGGTCTTTGAGGTCCCTTCCAACCCAAGCCATTCTGTGATTCCATTTCCACAGTGCATGCACCCCATACCCTGGTTGCCATGAGCCATTTTTCTGGTTCTGCCATATTCAACAACAGCATCCTACTGAAACCCCTGGCAGGGCAGCCCCTGCAATCCCATGGATGGGCAGAACAGGGCTGCTCCTCAGCTCTCCGTAGCTCCCAGCATTGCAGTGTAGGAATGTTCCACTGTGCTGCTTCTTGCTCGTCTCCTGATGCCGACTTCAACTGTGCAAACTTTACCAGGAAATAAACACAAGATCATGTTAAGCCCAAGGATTTTTTTTATTTGTGCCTCCAGGTCTTAAAGATTTGAAGTTCTCCTTCTCGCCATCATTTCTGCAAATGCTGAAGGCTGGAAGCCAGCTTGAAAAAATAAAACCACAGCATAATCTGAAATTCTCATGCAATCACATGGCTCACAGAGTAAGAAACTTAAAAACGCCTCAAAGTATGAAGATACTCCAAACAAACAACAAAGAGGTTGAGTTAAAACACTCCAAAAAGCCCAAACATTCTGCTGTTGTTATCTGAGAAGTTCTGTCATCGAGATGATATTTCAGCTGCTTGAGACAGATGAGACTTCGAAAGGGGATTTCTAATTTGTGTTTGTTTTTAATTTGAGGTTTGGATCAGAGCAACAGCGACAATTTGTTTTGTTGGGTATTTATGGCTGCACATGTTTAAAATGGTAAATCTGCACTGACCTATTCGACCACAAAAGCGAAACCAGCTTCTGTATTCTCATTCCTGAGCTGGAGAAGTAAACCTGCAGCATGCGTGTATAAAATAAATTATATTTTTACAGCTTTCAGATTTAGGACTCAGAGGCTGTGTGAGTATGTCTGATAATCACAGTTCTGGCTCTATAAATAAGGAAATGGTTCTTCACCAGAAAGTGGCTTTGTCAAGATGAAAGGTATTTGTATAATGATTGCCCTTCATTAAAATTATATCATTTTATTCAAAACAAAAATAAAACATATAAGGTGATTAATAAGTTTCTTTATTTATGGAAAAAAAAATAGAATTGGAAGAGGATGTTTTGAATTAACACCAATGAAGATATCTAAGTCTAAAAGACCCAGCTCACTGCACTGAGCACAACGCTTCTCATTACCTGCCTGTTTTTATTGGATTTGCTCCTTGTGAACAAAACAAAAATGTTTTCTTTCAGTCTGTAAGCCTGAAAAGCAAACAGAGGTCCAACCATTCTTCATTTAACACAGCAGTGTTGGTAGTCCAGGTACTGTCCCCCAGCAGTGGCTCTGATGAGAGATTCCCAGGGTAGAGCACAGGCTGGGACTCCCTGAGAGCTGAGTTCATTGTCTGATGACAAACCCTTGTTCTCTGGTTAATTTTCAATGCTCAAATGCACAACGTTGCTCATTCAAGTTTCTTCATGTCCCCAGATGGATGGGGCAGAACTGTTCCTGAGAAATGAAGCTATATGTTGACCATTAGTAGCAGTCCAGCATCTTGCTGTGAGCATTTGGGGGTACAGGCTGTAGTTATCTAAAATCTGGGCACCCCTGAAAGGCTGGAGGGTCCCCACCACCCCTGCAGGGCTGGCAGGGCAGGTCCAGCAGCACCACTTGTGAAACTTCATTGCCACGAGAAGTCCTCCTGGAACCTCTCCTAGAAATGCCTCAACTAATAATTGCTGCTAGGAGAGCAAGGTGCTGACAAATGTAGGCCAAAAAAGAAAACAACACAAAATAATGAGCTTTATTGCAAATGGGTGATGAAAGTAGCACTGACCACAACAAGGCAGCAAGTGTCATTATGATGCTCCAGGAGAGCCTCTGCGAAAATTACAGGGAGTGCTGGAGTAGCTCTGGAAAGGAGTCAAGTGGCAATTTGCTCCATGCATGGCCATCGCAGAGGGCGGCATTAGGAGGAGGAATGCTCTTGTGCTTTTTCCTGCAGATGCACGGCTGTGTAGTTGCTAATGGGTATGGATGTGGAGATGGGCTGGAGGTACACTTTAATACACTTATGAAACTAAAATAGTCTTTCCTAGCAAGAATAGCGTCCTGATTTTTACCCATTTCTGGTGCTAACATTGACACATGCAAGCTATGGAAGGTATATTTTATGAAAGATCTGTATCCTGAGCCTCAGCCCAGCTCAGCATCTCTTTCCTATCCGCCCCTACCTCCTGAACCACTATTGCTGCTCCACACTCCAGCCCTGACACTTCCTCAGACATGCTGGAGCACACCATGGACTCACTGCTGGCTGACTTCCCTCCATCACTCCTGCGGATCTCATGCTGAGGATTGACCCCAAAGATACCCCATCTCTACATTCTTTTCTACTGATTTTCATGGTAAACAAACACAATTTGGTCAATATATTCTTAAAAACCCAATACACTTGAGCGTCTAGGAGAAGAAGCATGACCTTGCCAAGGTAAGATCTGTCTCCCATTGCCCCCAGCCCATTGCTGGGCCCATGGAGCATAGCTTGACCCCAGTGGAGCACCCCACATTCACTGCACAACTGGTAACAATTTTGCCATCAGCCTGTGACTGTTCCAAAAAGTAGGAACAAACGAGTTAAATCACAAATCTAGTGCACTTCCTATCCTGCCTATTCCCAAAGAACAGCACGTTAGCAGTGCCAGAAGACACATGGATGATAAGTTACTAATAAATTCATTGTGTTGCCTATATTCAATGGCCTAATAAAAACAATCCTCTCCTTTTAACAGTGCAAGACTTGCATGAAAAGAATCAGTGGTGTTTTGGAAAATATTTTATACTTGAATAGTCTCTATGGTCTTTGTAATAGTGGCTAACTGCTGTAATTTAGCTTTAATCAGCCAGCGTGGAACTGCACACCGTGCTTGGCTGCATGGTTAGCAGCAGATCACTAGGGGTCACTTTGATTCCACCTAAAGGAGGGAATTCTAAAATTTGGGGCTTGGTTTCTGCTTTTTTTCTATTTTTTGGTGAGATATTTATTTGAAGGGAAACTCTTCTTGCACATGTGTATGGTGCTTGTTTACATAAGTTACTTGGGCTGAGCTTTATTTTGATGTACAGGGTGAAACTTTAAAGAAGTTTATAAAGCTGTGCCTATATTCACAAGAGGAGAATTGGCCCTGACTACCTATTTTAATATGAAACAGCTTCTGCTGGAATTGATATTCATCATAACAGATGACATCGTTTAACTCTCAGTAAATATTTCTGTCCTGTCAGGATCCCTATAAATGGGAAAAGAATAGCTGTGATGTATAAATCTGCAAGATAATATTCTAATTTTGTTGCCTGCTCTGCTGTACAGTAAGGTGGGATAATATCTGTGCATTTCTTTCTCAGCTGCAGCCGATGACTGAAGTGCAGTTATTGCCTTGGTTAGAGAAAAAAAAAACACTAACAGCTAAGTAAGTATCATGAAAAACACTTCCCTGAGATGTATTATTGCTGTGAATGACATATCTGAGAGGAACCCAAACTTGAGTTCTTTTACTTTTGTAAAGAAACAAATTGCCTTGTTAAGGTTGCCCAGAGAGCTGTGGGTGCCCCATCCCTGGAGGTGCTCAAGGCCAGATTAGATGAGGCCTTGAGCAGCCTGAACTGGTGGAGGGAAACCAACCCATGGCAGGGGTTTGGAACTGGGTGATCTTTAAAGTCCCTTCCAACCCAAACCATTCTGTGGTTCCAGGATTGATTCTATGATTGTGTAGAATGAAACAAGGTGTTTCCTTCCTGTTGGAAACCTGGGCTACTTCATGCTCTACCCTGCAAGTTCCTCCTGTTGGCATGCACTGTGGAAATGCTAGAATCCCAGGAGAGAACGGTGCTGTGGCTCACTTCAAAATGCCGCAGCTCCATCCCAGCAGGGGCCAAGCCATCACCAAGCCCAAATGCGCCCAAGACTCATACCACAGGACAAAAGCCCAAGTGACTTCCTGGTGTCTGGGCAAGTAGCTCAGCTCCAAGGGCAAGCATGGAGCTGCAGAATGCTCTAATTCCACATCTGAAGCTTGGGAAAGGTCTGGGTATGGTGCTGAGTCACTCAGACTGAGTGCTGGCACACAGCTGGTTGTGTCATGGACGTGCCCAGCCACATGGAACTCCTGCTGCCGTTTCAGAGTTGCCCTGAACCTGGGCTTTTGGAGAGCGGGTACATCCCGTGGTCCCAAAATGTCCCAAGCATGAAGTCAATACTGGGTGGGTAGCAGCGCAAGCCTCCATCCATGTTCCTGGTCTTGGCGAGTGAAGGCTCTGTTTTCTCTCCTTCTCTGTGACAGCACATGAGTTAAGGGAAATTCTAGAGACATGTCTCCTTGGCTCCATGGTGCTCTCCCAGTGCCTCTGTGGCATTCTTCCCTACAGTGCTCCATAGCCCCCTGAAGACTGCATTAAGCAATGTGACAAGCACTTCTCCTAAGTGGTTCTCTCTCTTCTCCCTTCCTTCCCCCCAAGGAGAAAAGAGTGGGAATAGCTTTAATTAACTACACTGTACGTGTGCGGTGTTTATACCACAGCAGACAAGGCTGAACAAGCGTACCATGCACTTGGAAGGAGAGGTGCTGGGCTTTCCAGCTGTTCTGAAGTCCTGAGCTTATCCTGCAGCAGAGAACCAGTGTCCGAGAAATCCCTTTTGGGGGCCACGCCAGACTCACTGCAGGTACATTTACAAGGATGATTTGTCAGTATTCAGCCATTCTGCAAAGCTGTGGAAGGTCCAAGATGTTCCCCACGCCAGGACAGCAGGATGAGTCAAGGAGACCCTAATTGCAATCTGTCACACAACAGAGAGCCTTCGTGGAAAATGGAGAGCGTTTGGGGCAAGCCAGTTCCAAGCTGGGACACCTATGTTTAGAGTCATGACTGCAAGTGACCTCTTAATGTCTCTGCTCCCTTTGGAGATGGGGTCAACCCAGCCACTCCAGCCAGACAGAGGACACCCACCGCAGGGGAAACTGATGTATCTCTTGGAGTCCATTGCCTGCACTAAGAGGCAGGTGGACACACCAGCAGAGCCGGAGTTCTGTCTACTGCCTTCTGGGGGCCTCCTTGTGACTTACGTTGCTGGTGCAAAGTTCAACAGCTTTTAAAAGCCAGCTATCCTATTTTTCCAAAGGTATTTAGAAGGGACTTAATGACAGAAGTTGAATTAAAATCAAACCCAATTTGTTAATCGGCATATAAATAAGAGGGCTTTCAAACAGGCTGCTTTGTGAAAGTATATCTGCACGTGACAGTTTTAAATCTTCTTGGGTTTTGTGGTACCTGTGCAGAGCACATCGCTCAGAATGGCACAGATACAGAGGTATCGTTCAGATGGTGTCAGAATGACTGTGTTTCTCATCTTGCAGACTACAGAAAGGTGTGGTTTTTTATCCTCATAGAGTGCACTGCTGCCTTTAGAAAAGGGTCCTGCAAAAGCCATCAGTGGGGGACCTGGCAGGGAGGTCACATTCCCTAGAAGACGCTGGGACTTCATGGATTTTTCTATTTTATCCTACAGCATCAAACTACCCTTTTCAAAGAGCAGCCGTGTGCTACCGACTCATCACTCTCCAGATCAAAGAGCGGTGTTTCATGCCTTCTCCTGCGCTGCTGTGCAGTGACAAAGTTCCTGGTGACTTAAGTGGGAGGGAGGCTGTGTCCTGGGAGACAAACTTAATTGAGTGCAATACCACAGGGCACATAAAGTAGGACAACACAGCCTGACCTCATTTTGCCCATGCGTAACCCTACTGACATCAGTGGGAGCTGCACATATGCAGTCAGGAGATGACATTTGCCCACTCTTGGCTGCTCTAGGAAATTCCTGCTTGCCTGATATATTCTATTATTTAATTGTGAGATATGAAGCTGAGGGATACACTGAGCAAAGCTGAGCAAACACAGAGCAGCTCCATGCCTGTTTGAAGCTGTGGAAAGGCTGCTTTTGACGCTGGTGGTTGTTGGATTGGGCCCACGGTACACAGTGATTCATAATCATTTTCTTCAATGAAAGCAAGCAGGTTGGTTTGTTGCTATTTGTGGGATCACATGATTCATTATTTGCAAATATTTGAATGGCAGTTGGACTTTCTGAGGCCTGTGAACCCCGTAGCTGCCACCGGTGTTCACACAAAATGGTTATTCATACACACTCTGTGCCAGATCAGACTTGTTCGATATTGTGTGTTTATTATGCTCCCATCTCTAGTAAAACTTTGCAGAGCAGAAAGGGCATCATTTGGCAGAGCCAACAAAGCTCGCACCAAACCAGTGTCTATTCCAAGAAATCCTGCATGAGCAATCCCCAGACTAGTGTTTATTTGCATTCATCACAGTCCAGTAATTAAAGTCAGTGCTTACTGCTGTAGAGAGCAGGATGGGGCTGACTTAGGGAGAAGGCTGGGCAGGCAGTGTCCCTGCTCTCTGTGGGAGTGGTAGGGCTCTGAGCTCCCAGATTTTGAACCTGGCATGACTTCGTTATGATATCGCTTTAACTCTTGTTTTTCCTTTCCCACAGAAGAGAATATAAAGGATCTGACCCGATCTGATCTAGTGCTTGATCTACAAACCATCCTATGATTCTATGGTTCTTTGTAGAGATTTGCAGTATCTAGAGGAAGATGTTATTATACAGAACAAGATCTGCTACCTAATGGGGGAAGCATTCATGCCTGGGCTCTCCATCCCCAGAGACCCACCTGGATGCCCCCAGCAGCCCACTCTAGGCTCGCCCTATATTGGATGACTCTTCATCCAGGACCATCATAGACCCTTTCAGACTAAACTGCTTCAGAAAACTTCACGAAGGACTGTAATGCTCCAAACTGGCCAGATCCTGAGCTGTGCCCCTCTTGCAAAATAAGCTTCCTGCAGGCAGTGAGACCCCATGTCAGGTCTGTGACATAGAGCACGGATGATACCGAAAGGATGTTGCCATAATTGCATGCAGATGTATCCTCCGTTCCCTTGCAGTGAATGCCAGCAGAAGGCTCTGACTTGGAACGCTGCAGCGATGCTTCCCCAGGAGCCAGGCACGAGCGTGGGGACCCTCATGGTCACGCACTCAGAGCATCCCTTGTCACCTCTTCTCCTCGGTAATATGAACAGACATTTCTTTACACCAAACTGAGCAAATCTAATATTTATTTCGCATTTAGGTCACAGTCCATCAAAGCAAATTTTTTTTTTTTTTTTGCCCCCCAAACAGATTTCCTGACCTTGCGGTTTCGCTCGTGATTTGCAGCAGGGTTTGGTGGTTTGCTCTCACTTTAAAAAAAAAAAGAAAAAAAAAAGGGGGCAGAAAGAAATACACATCCTGCACTGGGCTCTAGGGTGAGAGCACAGCTCTCCATGCTCTCAGACCTGCTTTGAATGCTACACTGGGTTCTGCTGCAGGATTGCAGGATTATAAAACCCATATTTCCTGCCTTTGCTCCCTGTTTTTTTCATCATTCGGTCCTGAAAATTAGAATTATTTAAGTCTGTGTGGCTCAACACCCCAAATGCAAAGTATTGAAAATGACATTTAACAGTCTTGGCTCAAACAGTGCCTGCGGGTCTCATCCTGCTCCTAACAAAATAGGAGAAAATCCCATCTTCTGTAAAGATGCACTTTTTAAAAATGATTTTTCCTTTCCTTTTTAGCTTCCTAGGCCAAGGATCGCATTAACACTGCTCCATTGAAAGCTCTGAAGTGTTCTGTATATGGAAAATTGACTTTTTTTTTTTGGTGAAGTTTGCACTAGTTTTAAAGCAGAAATTGCTGAAGAGAGAATTTCAAAAGCTTGGGAAATGCAGTGGTCCCTAATGGCTCGCAGTAATGAGTAAAATCAGATGCTCATTCCGATTTCCTTCCCCCTGTAATTGAAATATAAGTCGTGCTGGAGCTGCAAAGCTGCCGCCCAATTATCACCCAACTCAGCTCATTTACATCACCCGTCCTGCTCTGCTCCACGTGAAATGCTCAGGAGGGCCAATGTAAATGTATTTATAGCCCAGTAGGATGTGTTTAGCTCTTGATGTGTGGGTAATAATGTTATATATAGCTATTTGTGTGCATATACATAAAAAGATAGACCTAGGCAAGCTCCTTCACATGACAACACAGAGCTACCAGACATGGAGATGATGGTTTGCTTCAGTGAGTGGCTTGAATTTTAATTGCCATGTGGATGTGATCCTCCCTTACCGGCACATCCCCTCTGCCCTTCAGCTGCTGTACCTGGCACAGGGTGCTGTGTGAGGGACCAGCCCCATTCACTGGAAACCAACACAAAATAGCCCCTGTCTCATTAGGGCCACTTCTCACCCTGATTTCGGGGCAAGCTCACACAGCCTTGTGGGATAACACTCAGTGCAGCCCTTCTTCCCTCCCAGAACCCTGCCAAATGAGTTGTCTTTGCACACCCAGCTGGAATTTGGCAGGCAAACATCAGGCTGGCCCAGGCAGAATTCCTCCCATGCCAAACCCTGTCTCCGTGTCCCATCTCAGTATCACTGGGGGCAAGAGCTGGCAAGCTGAGTGTCACACAGCAGGCATTTCAGCAAGTCTCTGTAATTTCTTTAATTATTCAGACAACAGAGCACAAGAATAATAGCTTCAAGTACATTCTTATACATTATTTTAACAGTAATAGATATGTATTTAGTCATAAACTATTCTGTAGCCACCACTATGTGTACATTTTATACAAACTATTGCCATACTCAGACCCTGAAAATGGACGGTGACATCTCCTAGGCGAAACGAGGTGACAACAGCACATCCTTCCTACAAGAGCTGGTTGCATTGGTCTGTCCTAATGAATTGCTTCTAAGGTGTAGAGTGGTGGTCTGGGCACAGTGCGTTGAAGGCTACAGGAGATGTCATAAATACATGGTGAGAGGGAGGTCAGCCATCAGAATTATGCGCAAGGGGACACGGCACAGGGTTACTGGGCACGGCAGCTTGATCCTAGCGTACAGAGGCCTCTGAGCTTCTTCCACACAGCAAAACTCCAGCATTCTGGTGGAGATTAGAGATGGTCTGATATGATCTGTACTGGGACGTGTGCCCTACTCTGACCAAAGCACGGGCTCTGCACTGGAAGGTCTTTGTCATCTCAGTTAGTTTGAAGGCCTCACATCAGTGGCTCAAGCTCTATCCTATTGCACAACCTCATTGCACTGCACAATCTCATGAAGATCTGTGCTTCCACAGTGCCGTTTTCCCAGAGCAAAGTCCTTATGTTGTGCAAGCCACTGTTGAGAGATAGGGAACAGAGAGCTGAGATGCCCCAACACCTCCATGGAAGGACAAATTCTTTACAAAGTAGAGGCTCCTTTGTTCCATGACCGTATCTTACATCCATGCTTGCAGCTCCCAGTGCACCAGCAGCTCCCAAAAGACCCACAAGCAGCAGAGTCCCAGCCTTGATGCCTTCAATGCACAGTCCCAGTGATGCCATACTCTGGTGAGAGGTGAAAATACTACCACCACTGCAGTGGTGACCTTAGGGATGGTTGGAGCACTATGGAGGATGGCGTTTAGTGAGCCAGAGTAGCTGACATAGCTGCAGTCAGATGGTCTGAAGAACTGCAGTCGCCACTGTCTTGCAAGCGTGCCCATTCAAGGGCCAACACCAGTTCCTTCTAAAGCTGGACCTTCAGTGGGAGCTGGCTGGCCCATCCCAGAGCAGAGCCTCCATCTCCTGCCCAAGGCCACAGCTCTGCTCTCATCCTGACAGTCCATGCAGATACTGCAACACTGAGTGGTCATGCTAAGCTCTAGCCATCTTGGCCACCACCAAGCATCATCCCTATCTTCAGAGGGAGAAAGTGGCTTCCAGATGGAGGCTGTCAGGAAGGAGAAGCCATCTCTTGTGATCCATCCCTTAGAGGCTGACGCAGGTGCATGTGTGCCCAGGCTCTCCCATCACCTCTTTGGGAATTCCCAGATTCTCAGCACAGAAAAGCAAGATCTGCTCCTCCGTGCATCCCAGGAGGACCTCTGGAGCAGCCTTCCATCCCAGTGGAGGATGTGGCCTCGTCTCTGGAGCACAGTGCTGCCCGAAGAGTGAACATCCTAAACCAGTGAGTAATGGAAACCGAAGAAAAGGTGAGAAGACATTCAAGGAAAGTTTCCTTCCAGCACGGTCCTGTCTCAGATGCACACAACACAATGTTTTGCAAAATTTTGTCAAGGAATCCTGAAAATTTTCTGTGGAGGAGAAAGGGGGTTGCAGCAGAACCTCACTGATCAGCACCCCCAAACCGAGCTCTGGGGCCTTGGAGCTGAGCTCTTCTCCCCCAAATCTCCACCAGTCAGTGGCTGGGGGTGGGCTTGGATGAGTTATCACTCAGGTTTGGCTCTCAGAATAAACAAACAATTTTTACCCCTCTTTTTGGCAAAGGTTGTTTTGCTCTTCTCTTGGTAGCCCCAGGCCCTGCATCTTCACTCAGGCAAGGTGGCCACTGGGATCCAGTCAGCAGTTCCATCTTTCAGCATCAGCCATGTGAATTCCTATTAATTCACCAAAGTCAGTGCCAGTTCCCCAGGTTTGCATCTCCAGGGGATGCAAATTAAAGCTAATCAACCCCACAGACTCGCTGCAATGGGAATGCAGCTTCCTGTCTTCAGGATAATTTGCTTCCAAGGGGAAACCAGGCTTGGTCCCTTTGGAAATCCACCAAGAAATGCCTGCAATGCCCAGGTCTGACCAAGAGGTGGGCACAAACCCAGTGCTGAAACTGGAAGAGGAGAAACTTTGCCTGAGCAAGAATGGGGAGATGGGGCACTGGTGTGGGCAAAGGGAAAGGTCTGCGGTTGTTAGTGCGAATGAGTGAGGTTCTACTGTTAGTACAACAGGTTTGGAGCAGGTGTGATGTATCTGTTTCCTTATCCAACGTACCAAAATTAAAAGTGATAAGCAACATATCTAAATAAAATAACGGGCATTTCTACGGGCGTTATACGTTACGTTTCCCAAACAAATAAGGAAAAAAATAAGGAAAAAAAAAAAAAAAGAAAAAGAAAAAGAAAAAAAAAGCAAAAAATGGGATGCACCAGGAACTCTTAGTTATTATATACTAACCAGACTGTGCATGGCACATTTTATTTCTATAAAACTATTAAAACTATTACAAAATATTCAAAAATACATTTTAGTAAATTTACAGCAGTTATTTCTCAATTTATTAATGCAAAACATCCTTTTCTCCCCTCTGTACAAACTACCGTCTCCATCGTCACAGAATTGCCGCCATGTGCGCTTCTTAAAAAATATTATTTTCTAATAAATTTTTTCTTGAAGTTAAAAATAACAAAGTTTCTTACGGCTTTTTTTTTTTTTTTTTTTTTTTTTTTTTTTTTCCAAATAAAGAGTTTGTGTAACAGTCTTGACTTCCATGAACGTGGCCAAATGGTGGTTTGCTTTTGTTGTTTTTTTTGTTTTTTTTTTTTTTTTACAGAGCAAAAATATTTAAGAGACATGGAAAACAATACAGGAAATGACGTTACATTTTGAAACTATTTAAATTAAAATAATATATTCTCATATTTTACACTATTTCAAAAAACGAAATGTGATTCAGTTAAGTATTGATCTCTCAAAAAAATCTAATTTACAATTCTGTGTATAAAAATATAATTTACGGACCCCCATGAAGTTTGTCTTTCTTTTCTGTATATTTGTTCGCTTGCTTGTTTCTCTAGACTCGCTGAAATGAAGGAGCAACGTAATGGAGAGATGGGAAAGTACGGAATTTTGCTTTCTGAAAGTCAGGACACACGTGACATGTAGAAAAATAGACTCTGCGCAGTTTTGCTCAGCCTCACAAAATAATTTTTTCCCCTGTGAGAACAGTTCGCATGATAATAAATTATCAAAGAAACTATTTAAGGCTCTTGAAGGTCCGGTTCATATCATTTAAAACATCTATTCGACATACCAAAGAAATAAATATCCAGGAGAGGAGGAAAAAATAAAACCAACAACAACAACAAAACAATGAACAAAACAACAAAAGAACAAATAAAAATATATATATATTTATAAACTAAACGGAACAGAACTTCCCGGGGTCTTTGTTTCCCTTAAAGTCTACTTTGGACTGTCCTACTTAATTATTATTATTTTATTATTATTATTTTTAAGTCTTAATCCGTGCTCTTTTTTAAAAATATGTATTATTTTTCCTTTTTTTTTTGTTGTTGCTTTTTTTTTTTTTCTTTCTGTTTTCTTTCCATTTGGGTTATTTCTTTTTTTTTTTTTTTTTTCTTTTTTTCTTTTTTTTCTCCTTCCACCCCCCCACCCCCTTTTTTTTTCTCTCTCTCTCTCTCTCTCTCCCACACTCCATTTCTGTCCCTCTCCAGCCACTCTCAGCTGGCCGATGCCACCATGCCCAGCGGGTGCAGCGCGTCACCATCCAGCACCCAGCTGCCGATGCGGTAGAGGAGCCGTGAGTACCAATGGATGCCGGTGGTGGTGGTGGCGGCCGTAGGGATGGCCCCATCTGGGCAGAGGGCGGCCAGCAGCCCCTGAGCCAAGCGGAATGGTGCGAAGGCCCAATGGGCCCAACTGTGCTCCTCAATGACGGCGTAGCAGGAGGCCAGCACCCGGTTGATGAGGATGGTGCCTTGGGCGGTGAGCGGGGCATAGGCTCCCGATGCCTCCTCCCGCAACGAGACGCTGTGGACGGACGCCGGCTGCAGCTGCCGCCCGCCCTCGCCCAGCACGTAGACGCGTTGGCCAGGCTTCACGTTGCTGGCGAAGAGCGCCTGGCCGCCGGTGAGCCCTGTGGCCTCTGACTGGTTGTGCTGGGGGGCCACGAAGAGCAGGTGGGCTGCAGTCAGCAGCAGCCGGGCTCGGGGCTGCCGCGTCTCGATGACGTAGAAGAGCTTTCGGGAGCCGTCCTCCCGGTCAAGGAAGGTGAGGAAGTCGCTGTAGAGCAGCCGGCCATCTGCGTCAGCAGCCAGCACGCGGTCTCCAGGGCTCAGGTCCTTCACCAGCTTGGTGCCGCCGTGCTCCAGGTGCACCGTGGCCGAACCGGGGAAGCAGCCTCCTGATTTGGCTGCCACTGAGTTTTCTGCACGAGAAAAGAGACACAAGGTGTTAGAGGGGTGAGCAATGTGCGGGGACACATTTCCCAACGTGCCCCAAGCATAGAGCCATGAACCATTAAGCTTGGAAAAGATCTCTAAGGACATCAAGTCCAACCATCCGCTTACCACCAATATTGCTCACTAAACCATGTCCCTCAGTGCCACATCTACACGTTTCATAACACCTCCAGGGACGGTGAGTCCACAACCACCTCCCTGGGCAGCCCATGCCAGTGCCAGACAACTCCTTCCAAGAGGAAGTTTTTCCTAATATGCAACTTGAACTTGGCTCATTTGAGGCCATTCCCTCTCATCATACTGCTGCTATCTGGGACGAGAGGCTGCCTTCACCTTGTCAAAACCTCTTCTAACAGAGTTGTAGAGAGTGATTAGGTCTCCCCTGAGCCTGCTCTTCTCCAGTCTTCTCCAGCACCACGAGTCCTGGTAACCAGCATGTCCCCATTGCAGCTGGCTACAAGAGACCCTTCCAGCACCATGCCACCATGCTTGGCCTCCTGCTGAGTTACAAGCCCTTCAGTTGCATTCACCTCCTTGAGCAAGATAGTCAAAACTTTTCTGCTGAAATAGCTGTTCCAGAATAAGGGTTGTTTTTTCTTTTTTTCTAGAAGTACTTCTCACTTGGTTCCATTTGCCTTGCACATCACAGATGCCAGCAGGTAGAGCTAGGTCTACAAGCAGAGTGTCTTCTCTTTCTCTAGGACCCTGTTTGCTGCTCATGGCACTTTGTACTGAAGAAGCCCATCTCTCAGGCAGCAAATGCCACAAGGCAGGATAGCTTTCTCGTGGAAAGAACAGAAGCCCAATTTGTCAAGACTCCCACCCACAGACTTCACTGCCTTTTCATTTCTGGGGTTTGCACCCCATTCCCTGTAACACCACTGCCCTGCAGTCCCCAAGACTTCAATTCACTCCATGTAAAAACCCCTCTCTCACTACTTCACTCCACCAAAAGCAGGGTTCTGTCCTGATTTAGTGGTCCCAGGGCATCCCTATGCCTGCACCCAACCCAGATATCTCCTTCACATGAATCATAGAACCATTAAGGCTGGAAAAAACCTCTAAGATCATCCAGTTCAAACTCCCACCTACCACCATTATTGCCCACTAAATCATGCCCCTAGGCACCACACCTCCATGTTTCTCAAACATGTGCTCAGCTGTTGCTGGAATTGTTCAGGGTTTTGACACTGAATGCTGTAGCTACCGCTGCTGCTTTTTGAGAGCTACCAGGAAGAATAAATGTAGGCTTTAACAAATCAGAAACAGTGAGAGGACTTGATGGATTTCAAATCTCTTCTGCAAATTCCTTCTGAAAAGTTTAGCCTTGTGCAGTGCAGTTCGAAAGGAGCACTGCTGATTTCCAGGCCTAGCCTAGGAACTGCAGGGTCTCACTTCTCTGCACTGGGTTGTAGCCCATGATACCATGGGCTATCAAATGCCTTTGCTGCAGTCACGGCATTTCTGATCCTTGCCTTGCATTCCCTTTGTTTCTCTCAGTTAGTCACTATGCCAATTTAGAGTCCTGGTAATTTATCTCCTAAAGGTAGTCAGATTTTATGTTTTGCTTCTGTGGCCGGTGCTGAAGCTATCATGATTTACATAAACACTCTGAGCATCTCCTAATGACTTTCTCAGGAAGGACAGGAAGGGTGAAAATAAGAACATTATTGATTTGCTAACGACTTTATCACTTCTCTTTCAGAAATGAAGCAGCGAGATCTCCAAGGCCTCTTCAGAGAGGACATGGCAACAAACAAGCTATGTGCTTTATGTGGAGCCCTCTGCTAGCAAACTACACCTTTGTACAAGCCTGCACCAAAGGTCTGGCTTGAGCTTTGTTTGCATATTCAGGGACTTGATGAATAGATCTAGTACTGTAGCAGCTCTACAAACATGCCAGTGAATTGGCTGAGGTGTGAAAATCTGCTTCTTTGAGCAGAGCTTGTTTGGGTTCTCTAATTAAAATCCAATAAAGGATCAGCATTGTCATTCTGATTCATGTAATAAATGCAGACACTCTTGGAAGAGAGGACACTTCCACTTTTTTCCCAGCTTCTTCCCCCCCTTTTCTCCCCCTCCCTATTTGTTCAGGTGCAGAAACCCTATGTGCCAATTCACACACATACTCTCCAAAAAACCCAGGACCTTCCAAGCACTATTTGCACAGCAGAGCCACTTTTCCAAGGCACTCAAGATGTGTATTTGAATTTTAAATGTAGAAGCTCGCTCTAAATACTTGCCGCAGCGCATTATCAATGTCCCTTTTACCACCCCTGCCTCTCCCTCCCCTGTCCCAGTGACAATAATTCGGGCCTTGGGGGAACTCTTCTTTGCATTCCAGTCTCCGGGATCATACTTTTTGCAAACAGAGATCTAGATAAAGAATCTTCCTGCCTGCCATTATGGGGTTTAATCTTCTCATAAGATGCTCCGTCATGAAACGAGGTTTCCACAGTTTGAAACCAGACCTAGCGGGTGGAATTCAGGCCCGTTCCCTTGCAACCCGCGTGGTACAGTCACACGACCCCGCCTGACACGCACTAAATGTCACCCCAAAGTCCGCGTGTGCGGAATCTCAATGAGCAGCTCGGGGTCGCTCCTGTCCTATGAAATATACATGGCGGTGGATTAGGGTGGGCGCTCGGAATAAGGTTATTGTGAGCCACAATCAGACACCTTGAGCCATAAAGCCCATCCTCGCTATTGAAAGGGACGTTTCGTATCGCTGTGAGACCGGCAGCTTTGCAGAGCCTCCGAAGGGCTGGGGGACATGAACAAAAGCAGTGTCCAGTGTCGGGCTCCCAGAACAAAGCCCTCGTGGGCTGGAGAAGTCCCGGTGTGGATCGGGACCCAGTTACAGACTGGCATGGTGAAGCCAATGCTGTTTACTTGCTGTTTCGAAGTAAATTGATATATTTAGAGAAATCCCATTATTTTCTTTTGCACCCAAGTGTTTCTTGACACTTGCAGCACTCTCCAGGCTGGAAGATGCTCTCACAACACCGCTGTACAGCACCAGGAGGCTGGCACACGCCAAGGTGTTCACTTAAAATAATCAAAACGACAATAATTTTGTTTCAGAAGCGCCAAACGCAGCTCGGGGTTTCTCACGAGCTGTTCCCGGGTTGAGACAGCGTGTGGCGTTGTAAGCACAGGGAGGGGAGGCAGAAAGAGATGCGCTCGTATCGGGCGCTGGGAATTTCCCGGCGCCTCCCAGCGGAGGGGCCGCGCTCGGTGTTCGGTTTCCCGGCCCGCTCCTGCCCCGAGATGAGCGATCGCTTCGGATAGGGAGAGCTCGGATCCCACGGAAGGAGGAGAAGGGCGTGTGGCGGTGGTGGGAAGGCTGGGCAAACTGACAGCGAAATTAACGCTGGCAGGAGGTGCTGCAGCTGGCTGGGTTTCTTCCTTCCTTCCTTCCTTTCTTTTTTTTTTTTTTTTTTCCTTTTTTCTTTCTCGCATCCCCTCCTCTTCTTCTTTGCCTCCCCCCTCCCACGTGTGCCTCAGAGGCGGGCGCTCCGCTCCGGACCCCGACGGGGCGGGCAGGGCTGATGGGACGGGGAATTGGGGCACAGAGCCCGGGGGTGTCCCCAGCGCGTCCCCCCCCCGCCTCACCTGCTTTGACGGAGCAGTGGATGTGCGCCTTGGACTCGTAGTAGACCCAGTCGAAGCCAGCCTCGACGGCGAGGCGGGCCAGCATCCCGTACTTGCTGCGGTCCCGATCCGACGTGGTGATGTCCACGGCGCGACCCTCGTAGTGCAGCGATTCCTCGGAGTGGTGGCCGTCCTCGTCCCAGCCCTCGGTCACCCGCAGCTTCACCCCGGGCCACTGGTTCATCACCGAAATCGCCAGGGCGTTCAGCTTGTCCTTGCAGCGCTGCGGGGACATGGGGACACAGGGAAAGGCGCGTTGAGGAGACGCTGCTGTCACCGACATCAGATGACCCACCGGCCTCCCCGCACCCCTAGGGTCGCATCCTGCCCTTCCTCCCCAGCCAAAGGGAGCAAGCAGGGGTGAAACAGTGCAACGCCTCCCCCTCCCCAGCACCTGCCCCACAGCCGGAGTGTGCGGACTCAAAGCCCCGCATTCCTGCTCTAAGTGCCCTGTCCCCTTCCCAGAACAAAGTTCTGCCGAGAACAAACACTCGCCATATATCTGGGAGTCACAGATTCTCCCCGGAATGTCTCCCCCGGTCTTTTCAGCTTAATTCTCTGTTGAAAGGGGTCTCAATACACTTTAACAGCCTTTACGTGCTACTGGTTTTTTGTGTTGTTTTGTTGGTGGTGTTTTTTTTTCCTCGCCCATCACTCATTACAGTCCTCAAAGCAACGTGGGCTGGGAGCACTCCCTCTGCTTTCGGCATGGACGTAGGGTAACACGGCTCAGAGAGGGAAGATGGAAAGCAGGAGAGGACCAAGCAGAGGAGTTACAGGGATGCTGAGGGGCCTTTGTGAGCAATGAGAGGCTTCAGGCCTCATAGGGAAGGGTTACAGTGTTTTCCTTCACACCCCTGAGCTGCTGGGCTCACCTAGAGCTGCACTGTGGGCAGATTCAGGGGTGAGCTCTATAAGGAGCCCTGAAAGTGTAGAGGATTGGTGTGTGGGCCAATGAAGGGGAATGACCAATTCTACAGGACTTGCAGCCACCCCCAGCCGTAAGAAATCAGCACTGAAAGCATTTGACTGAAATGCACAACAGCTAGTAAAACCACACAAGACCAACTTTTCCCCCCTTTTTCAGAGGGAAATAACTCATGACTACAAACAGCACGGATGCACATGGGGTAAAGCCATAGCAAGAGGCAAGCAGAAGCTCTCCCTCACATACAGCCCCAAGAGGGACGCCCTGTCCCACAAAGGCCCCTTCCCAGCTCCCAGCAGGGCCAAGTGTGGCCACCCCTTTTCCGACCCCACTCCGAGGGACGTGACAAAATTGTTCAACAAGAAACTTCCCGTGTGTCTATCACCACAATAAAAAGCAATTCCAGCAGCACACATGGCCCCAAGAGATATCAAAAGCAATCACGAGCTCACTTTGGACTCTGTGGCCTAGCGCTCGGTGCAACGAGCCGGGGAGGCTGCTTTCAGCCCATTCCCTGCAGCAGAGCACAAGGAAGCGCAGGGGATTTTTTTTACTTTCCCCCTCTGCATACCTGGGAGGATGGATGTGCTCCTGCAGAGCTGTACGGGGACAAGCAAGGTATGGGGATGGCTGGATGTTAGGGTATTTACAAGATCGGGATAGCAGAATATCACGGTAGCAGGATATCGCAGCGCCAGGATATCACGATAGAAGGATTTCACAATACGAGGATATCATGATAGTAGCATATCACGCTAGCAGCTCTAGTGGCGGGTCTCCCCCCCGGCCTCTGGCCCGGAGAACGCAAGGAGTCGGGAATCAAGCAGGGGAACGGCCTCCTAAAGGACTTTCCTCCCTTTCACTCCGCCTGAGCAGGATTGTCGGAGTCAAAAGCCGTGAAGCCCAGACTATTTATTAATTCATCGGGTCGTGTGCCACAAATCAAGCCCAATTCTGTTCAGCCACCGTGAAGCTCAGCAGGGCTGCCTCCGCCGACGCTTTGTGTGGAGGCGAAGTTGTTCAACAAGCCCTCTCCTGCCAGCTCCTAATCTCTTCACAAATGAATTGCTTGAAGGAAACACTTAACAGGTACCTGTCAGTGTAAACAACCTGGTGGGCTTCCTAAATGCCAAGCTGATCTCTGAGTTCCTCCCATCGCGCACCGCCGTGTGCCCGCGTTAGGCGAGATGGCTATTTTATTTCGAACAAATTCCAGCTTTATCGTGCTGACCTGGCCTCCTTATCTCCCAGCCGAATCCAGCCAATGGCCGGGATGGGGGGGAGGGAGGGGGCAGCCCTCAGCAAACCGCTGTTGTCACCTGCGAAGTTGAGAACCCGACTTACCGAGCTATGTTTGCTTTTTTTTTTTTTTTTCCACCCCCCTCCGAAGTTAATATTAACCCACGGCTAATGCATTTGGCGGCTATTCCCCGAGTCTAACAATTCTCTCCGGGGGAAGATCTTTCCATGCCTGAAGGGCTCGAGGCGAAGGGCGGGGGGCTGCGGGACGGCAACCCCCGAATCCGACCCCTCTCCTCTGGTCCCCTCTGCCCCAACCCAGCCCTTTTCCCTCTTTGTGCTTAAAGCACGGCAAGCCGAAAGAAAAAGAAAGAAAGAAAGAAAGAAAGAAGAAGAAAAAAAAAAAAAACACAACTATTTGTTTTCGTTCCGTTCGTCTGAGGGAAGTTGACAGAAGGTCAGGAGTTCACCCGCTGCCGGCTAATGCGGCTGGAGCCGTGCCCCGGGAGGGCATCCGCGCACCGCCCCCGGCCCGCACCGCTCCTCCGCGCCCGCACCGCCGCGCTGTGCCCCGCCGGGAGCCCGTCTCCCGCGGAGCCGCCGCCGTCTCCTCCTCCTGCTCTCCGTTCGCGTAGGAAAGGGTGAAACCCGAGCCGGCGCGATCGATGGGCGAGAGAGGAGTTAAGTGGAGCTGAAAATGCGAGATGCGGAGGCAGAGAGGGCGGAGGAGCGCTCAGCGGGGCGCGGGGGCTGAAGCTCCGCGCTCCGAGCTCCGCGCACCGCACACGGAGCTCCGCGCTCCGCCCCGGCAGAGGCGCGTCGCCGCGCTCCGAGGTACGCGGAGATTTAAGGTGGTCGGGAGGAGATGGTGGCCCCGCGCCCCGGGAGAGCCGGCAAACGTGCGGAAAATCAGGCCGAGGAGCGGGGATAGTTTGGGAAATTCCCCTCCCTCCCCCCCCGCATTTCCCCGCACCCCCTCCGCGTCCACTCCCCGCCTCGTCCTTCCCCGAGAGTCCTGTTCTAGCGCTGAAGGTGGGGCTTAAATGTATTAATATTAAAAAAAAAGCGCCGTTGACCTATATTTGGAGGAAACCCATTTCCAGTGCCTAGATTGCATGTAGTTTGAGAAACTCCGGGATTGGCAGAGCAATTGACTTCACCGAGCTCTCTGGTGAGCATGAATAATAATTACGAGGTGACTCTCGGAGAGGTTCTCTCTCTCTCTCTCTCTTTCTCTCTCTCTCTCTTTTTGCATAAAATGGTTCCGCAATCCGATTCCGCCCGAGATCCAATATTTACCCGGTTGTAAACCTTGTGCCATCAGATTTTTTAAACCCGAAGGTGATGCAATGCCGATAAGTTGCAAGTCCCTCCCCTATGGAAGTACCAGAGCGCTGACGGCGAGCATCCTTAAAGAAATATCAATATATTTACGCTCTGATGGGCACAATCGCAAATGATGATATTGCAATACGAGCTCTATCATACGGAATCAGGAGAGCCATGGTCGATCCGGCTTCAGCTGCCTTTTGTGAGTGCACGACTGCATGCCTACTAAATATAGAATACGCTCGCGAGGGAAAAAATAAATAAAATAATGAAGGGCAAAATGAAATGAAACAGCGGGGAAAAAAAAGAAAAAAGAAAAAAAGAAAATGAAAGAAAGAAAAAGAAAAAGAAAGAAAAGAGAGATAAACCCGAGCGATAAACCCGAGCGGGGGCTCCTCCGGCGACGGGAGCGAGCGGCCCAGCGGTCACTGCGCGCCCGCGGTACTCCGCGCTGGATGCGGTTCGTTTGAGCAAAGTGCATCCGTGGGGACGAACGCGAGCGGCTGTCCCTGCCCAAGTTGCACGGAACGCCATGGCGATGCCGGCGGGTATCGCACCGAACCCCCACCGCCGGCTCCGGCCCCGCTAACTTGTCTGAGAGATGGCATTGACATTACGGGGAAAGTAGCCGAGTTTGGAGGGCGGGGGGAAGGGGGGAGGGAAAGGGGGGGGCTCTCAAAAAAATGCTAAGACAGATGCGTCCTTTAGGGGTGCTCAGAGAGGTTAACAAACACAAATACAGGTATCTCTGTGGCTCTACCTGAGTCATCAGTCTGTCAGCTCCCGTGTTCTCTTCATCCTTAAAAATAATGTCAGGGTTGTAATTTGGGGTTAGTTCTTTAAATCTCTCGGAGTTTCTTGTGATCTTCCCTTCATATCTTCCACTGGCCCCTAGGGTCTTCTCTGCCACATTGGGAATAAACTGCTTATAGGCTAACGGGGTCAGCTTTTTGGGGTGCCTCCTTTTTCCAATGCCCCTGCCTGGTCCACAAGTCAGCCCAGAGGAGACTAAAAGAGCGCAGATGAAGCCCACCAAGAGAATTCTTGTCAACAGCAGCATTTCGTCCATTGAATCCAATTACTTCACAGCTCTCTGTGCCTATCCCTGGCTGTCTCTCTAGAGCTCTCTCTCCTCCTATGTCCTTGTCTGCTTTCTGATCGTATACTATCCACCGATCCCTAGCAAGACAGGTGCTGGAATGGCAGCCTTTAGGTCGCTGATAACGGAACACATCGGAGTTTGGTCGGGAGACAGCAATCGAGAGACAAAAAGGGTCTGATTTTAATGGTAGCAAAGCAAGACGCTTGTGAGAGGAGTCTGCCTTTAGTTCTATATTATAGCTGCCAGGGCCGAGAGCTGATTGGCCAAGGCGAGACAAGCTTGTCTTCTGATGTTTTAACCCTCAAAAAGGCAACAAATTCTTGAAAGATTTTTTTTTTTTTTCCTTTTACCTGAAGGGCTCGGAGCTGAAAGGGGCGGGGATTGCGCTTTCTTGGGATAACATCAATTACACGCTGTTTTTTTTTTTTTTTTTTTTTTTTCTCTTAAAAAAAAAATAAAAACTTTCTTGGCAGAATGGTACATTTGTCAGTAAGGGGAACAGACGCCTCTGCGTAATAATAATAATAATAAATGCAAAATACATCAGGTTCGAGGGGTGCGAGGCGGGCTTCTGAGGGCAGTTCATAAAACGCCGAATTAGCGGGGAGCCCCGCAAATAGAAACGTATTGGGGAAATGGTGGAGCTCTGGGGGAAACAGTGCCGTGTGAGGGTGAGCCCACCTCGGGGGCTTTGTAACAGGTTTCTTCCCATGGCAAGGGACACCGCTCCCCTCGTGCAGCCGCGCATTGAACCACAGTCACGTTTTAGCTGATAAATGACTGCTTTGGAGGAAGGAAAAACCGATAGGAGGAGGCAGCTGGCCGCCAGTCTGCATCACGCGGACACCTCAGCAGCGTTTATTTTCAAATAAGTAAATAAATAAAAATCAGAGCTGTCCCCATTGAAAATAACGCAGCGAGTCGGGAAGTGGCCGCGGTCAGGGATGGCACAGCGCTGCGCTTTGTTCTGCGCTCCGAGCGGCTCTGCCGGCTCTCACACCTCCTCGCAGGGTGTCATTAAGTTTTGAAGGAGAGCGACGCGCTGAAAGCATCCGCAAACACAATTAGCAGCGATCGATCCCGGCAAAGTGAATGGCGGGGGGATAAGTTTAATGTGAAATTAATTGTTATCTCGTGCAGCGTGGCAAGTGATGTCTTTATCCCCGGTCTCCAAAAGCGACTGATCAGACAAAGGTGTTGAGAGACGAGCAGAACTGCAGAGATGGGGCTGATAGAGCAGGTCGGGCGGAAAGGCAGGGTCCCGTATGGACAAACACCGCTGCTAAGGGCTCCTCTGCTTTTGCTCCGGAGAGCGCGCGATTTGTCCCAGGGTCCAGAAACTCGAAGGAGCTTTTTGAGAGTTCTCAAAAGTCCCGAGATGACACGCTGAAGTGAGCCGAAGTCCACTCTCTTAGCAAAAATAATAAATAAAAATCAGCTTTATTTAAGGAAAAATAAAATGCAGCTCTTTGGAGCGAGAGGTGATATGGGAGTTTTCCCGTCTGAGTCGTAATCCACTTAAAGCACGTGAAAATGGACTTTAAAATTAGTTTTTAAATGGTAGAAAAAGAATCAAGAAAAAGTTGTACGCCATGAACAGCAACATGGAGCACCACCCCAACTTGCAAGGGACAAAGTGATCTTTCTTAGGTAAACTTTAGAGAAAGAGCTTGAAAGAAGTGATTGGAAACTCTCAGATCGACTTTTCCCTCCCGTGCACCCACTCTTCTCTTCTGTTACTTATGCTTCTGCGTAACCTTCCAGTGAAGCACCACTTTCTCTTTCCCAACTTGAAATGTCGGCGTTTTTAACGGTGGGTAAGGAGTGAGGAAGGCAGCTGCTCGTCTGCGAGTTTTTTGTCAGCCCGTCGAGTTGCAGAAACAAGCCGTCTAACAGCCAAACGCCTGCTTCGTGCCATGAAAAACACACTCAAGTTTTATCTTCCCGTCTGCGTGCATGCGAGAAGACAGATACAAGGAATACATAATTTATACAAAAGAGGGTACGTTCTTTTGATGTGGTTGCTTAAACAGCATGACTTGATATAGCAGTTGATTAAACAGTGCCAAGGAATAAAAGCTGCCCCTAATGGTGTGGGATCCTGCAAATCTTTTATCACCCTTCTTACCTTGTCCCTCTCCCCAAGGAAAGATGATCGATATCCTGGGAGGATCAAGTATAGGGAATAAGGATAAACTCCCTCATTATCAGATTGCCATATGTACAGAGCAGTCACCCAAAGATTAACAGGAAAGGAAACGCAAAGAAGGAATTAATTAAATGCGAGTAATAAATGCACGGGGGGGGGGGAGGGGGGGGGGGGGAAGGAGGGGAGCAGGGGAGAAATCAAGAAAAGTTGTAACTGTGGGAAGCTCGAAATCACCCTGCTATCAAATTAGATGTGAAAGAAAGCAGAGCTGGGGGGCGGGGGGCTCTGCTCAGCCTCAGAGCGGCCGCAGGGGCCGGGAGCGGGGCCGGGTGCGGGGTGTGCCCGCTGACCCGCCCTGCTCTCCGGGCTTGCAGTTCCACCTCTCCCAGGGCCGGGAGGACACAAACCACGAGAGGCTCCCAGCACGGATCCCCCCGACCGCCCCCACCTCTACAGCCGTGCTCTGCCCGCCCAGAGCTGCTGGAGAGCGTCTGACACACGGACACCGTACCCGACATACGGACATCCTGCCCCACGCATCCCTCCCGCCTGACATATAGACGTGCTGCCCAACATATCCTTGCCCAACGTACAGATACCCTGCCTGACACACAGACACGCTGCCCTACGCATGGACATTCCTGCCTGACACACGGACACACTGCCTGACATACAGACACACTGCTTGACTGATATACAGACACAATGCCTGCCACGCAGACACACAGCCCAACAGACAGATGTCCTGTCTGACATACAGACACTCTGCCCAACACATGGATGTTCATGCCCAATGGAACCCTGCCTGACACATGGAAACCCTGCCTGACACATGGACACCCTGCCCAATACATGGACACCCAGCCCAACAAACACATCCTGTCTGACATACACATGGACATTTCTGCCCATCAGAGCCCTGCCCGACATACAAGCACCCTTCCCAACACATCACTGCCCAACCCACAGACATCCCTGCCTGCTCTGCGGGCACATTTGAACAACAACAGTAAGAACCACCAAACAGAACACCAACTAGACGCGGATGCCTTAGAAAGATCAGTCCCTCAGATGTGGATTATAAAAGTCAGTGCTGGGTCTTGATGTCCCAAAACATGCAGGACAACCTTTTGTTCTCTGAGCACGGAGCTGGGCCCTGTCCCAGCCCTCAAAGAGCTGCTCTGCTCTTTTTTCCCATGGCCCCCAACCACAGCACCCCCAGAAGCAAGCAGCCCCTAGGGCCTCCTTGCCCAGAGACCATACGCTAACAGCTGAGTCCTTCTTGGCAGTGCCCCTGAGCTCCCTGTTGGATCTCTAATGCCTCAAATCTAAAATCTCTGGGAGCTCTAGGGTCATCTGGTCCCTCTACTCCTGGATACAGCAAGAACCCGTGCTGTGGGTGCATCCACCACTGATCCCGAAGAGTCTTCTTCTCCTTGCTTGTGTACAAGCTTCTCCTATAGCTGTGTGGCCCAACTTTGTTTGCTTCCATATGGGCTCTTCTAGTGGCTCTGCCACAACTGTGAAAGCTCCCAGTCTTTCCCAGCACTGGCCTGGGATATGTTTGCCTCCTTAACCCTTGCTGTGATCCAGCAACACCTCTGAGAAACTCAGTTATTACTTACCAACTTTGCTGTTTGAAATCTGAACTTGTTGTCTGCTGTTTGCTTTGCATAAAACAGGGAAGGGCTCAGACCTCACAAGTGATGTTCATTGGCCAAGCTCCCTGAGTTTCCTTGCACTGATACATTTATTCTTGCTGAATACCAAGGTGCAGGAAGCTTCTCCCTGAAAACTGGAGAGACAAACATTTGTGTAGACTTCAGCTGGATTTTAATTACTTTTCACCCTTAACAGCCAACTTTAGAGCTCACCTTTAGTATATGCCTTTTGAAATCAATGATCACTTTTAAGAGTGCTAACGCTTCATTCCCACAGCCTCTTCTGCACCTGTGATATTTCCCAACATACATGGGACCTGAATGCTCACCTCCACTGAATTAAACCTGAAAAACTTCAGTGAAGGTAGAGGTTAGGATGCAGTAAGACTGGTATAAATGGCAGAGAATCAGGCAGGCTTTTCATCTCAAGCTTTGTTTGTTTGTTTCTTTTCTACACCCCACCTTCCTTCATAAAGATACTAAACTCGTTTATTTGAAGGAGTAGTTCATCCCTGTTTGCCTATCCTGGTGGCATTGCAATTGCTATCTTTAAAATTGACTTAAAAATTTCACTTGGTTGGCTGGCAACACCTTCATAGTGACAAACAGAACAGGTCTTGTTCCTAGGAATTTCCCTCAAAAAAACAAAAACAAAACAACCAAAAAAAAAACCAACCCCGAAACAACGCCACCAAAAACAACCCACAAACAACAACAAAACCCCAAATGCTGGCACCAGTGAGAGATATTAAGCTCATATTTTTCCATCTATTTTTTTGTTTGCCATCAACATTCAGGGGTAGCCTGGTACCTGCTCAGATACGCCTGTGGTTGTGCAGTATGCAGGCATTTCTGCCACAGGAAAAATGCTCTCAGTGTGCAGAGTGGCAAAAAGCAGCTGCTTTTGGAACAACTACGTGCACTGATTTTGCTGTTTTTAAATATATCTGCTTGTGTATTAATGCTAATCATAGTCTTGAATTCAGTCAGTAAAGCCTTCCATCACACACACACACAGAATCAGGTAGGCAACATTTTTCATAAGATATTTTTATACATACTCTGTGTGCATATTTTCTGTTAACTCAGACTATAAAGCAGAATGTCTCATAGAATTCTTTATGCCCTCAGCAGGGCAATAAGTGGTGTCTAGTTGTACAACTACAGCAAAATCTTTAGACCAAGTCTTCCTCAGTCTCCTTGGACGACCTGACCTTTTTTTTTCCCATACCGAGATCCTCAGGTAGAAATTATTAACATTTAGTTTTCCCTTCCTGGTTTGTGATCCACAGCACTTGCAGCCACTTCCTCCTGGTCATGAGTGGGGGAAAACCCCAACCCGGGCACTGGAATCCAGGCGGTGCCAGGGGAGGGAAGCAGCCGCTAGGGGAGCTCGGCGATGGGAGCAGCTCCGAGCATCTTCCTCTGCTCGCGCAGTGCCCGGAGAGGCAGCAGGAAGGCTGGTGCCGAGTTTAAAAGAAGAAGAAGAAGAAAAGGCAGCATCAAACCACATGGAAAAGTGTTGGAGCTTTATTTATTTATTTTAAGACTAAATAAATAAGTATGTGAAAGCTTCCTTCCTTCCTTCCTTCCTTCCTTCCTTCCTTCCTTCCTTCCTTCCTTCCTTCCTTCCTTCCTTCCTTCCTTCCTTCCTTCCTTCCTTCCTTCCTTCCTTCCTTCCCTTCCTTCCTTCCTTCCTTCCTTCCTTCCTTCCTTCCTTCCTTCCTTCCTTCCTTCCTTCCTTCCTTCCTTCCTTCCTTCCTTCCTTCCTTCCTTCCTTCCTTCCTTCCTTCCTTCCTTCCTTCCTTCCTCCCTCCCTCCCTCCCTCCCTCCCTCCCTCCCTCCTGCCTTCCTTCCTTCTTTTCTTCCCTCCTACCTTCCTTCTTTTCTTCCTTTCTCCCATATATACCTTGAATTTGTATGTGTGTGTGTATACATGGGTGTGAATGTAACCAAGTGCACAGAGGTGAGAAGTAATCACAGTACATATTTCTTAAGTTCCTTGGCACTCATAAAGTTAAGAGATATAACCATAAAGTTAAGAGATATTGAAATCTAGCTGTTTAAACACTGGCTATGAATATGAGAATGTTTAAGGGTTAGTCCTGCTGGTTATGTTGACTTGAATTCTTGATCATTAGTTGGATCCAGTGTTTCAATCATACAAACACTGCTAAGAACAAACCTTCAAAAGAAATTATATATATATATATTTAGTTGTTTTAAAAATTGTTAACTGGAGTATTAATAGTTATTATGTTTATTAGGGTGTTGGTTATTTATCTCTGGAATTTATCTGGGCAACTGAGTCAACAATCATTGGAGGCTGTGGGTGTATGAAAAGCCAAAAGAGATTTTTTTCCCATGCAGATCAATACTAACAGATCTTCTCATGGCTGTCTTGGGGTCACACAAACTTTCCTCTGATTTTGAAGAAGCTATTTAGTTTTAACAGATTTGTTCTCATTGCTTTCTGTTCCAAGGATAAGAGCAGCTAATAAAAGTGCATAAATTTAACATTAAAAAGAGCCTCTTTTTGATAGACATCATTATTATCCACAAATGGTTAGTAGAAGATTTACTTATTCAGTAAGACCTCCATTTTAGGATATTGATTTCTATTCAGGAAAAACGAAGACTGATGCATGAATAGCATTACAAAATGCAAGTAATGCTGTCTGCCTGCCTTGTATCGTTATTGCAATTTAGGGAAAAGTGCCGAGTCATATTTTGGAATATCAGATGATAATACGTCTCCCAGGCTGTATGATATGACAGCCAGACAGAGGATGCTAAGAGAAACCTGAAGGCATGAAATAAATTCAAACTTAACTTGCTGCCTTTTGCAGTGTGAGGTTGGCTTGCCCAAAGTACACAAACCAACAGACTGGATCAAGGCTTTCTGTTTGGGCAGAGATCAGGAACAAAGCTTGCCCTCTAAAGTCCACCTCGTAGCCAGATCCAGCCATGGTAACCACTGTATTCACTGGGCCATGGCAGCAGGAGAGGTATGTGCATGATTGTCTTAGTTTTTCTTGTTTCCTTACATTTGCAGACTATTTTTGAGCACAGTTTACATGTTTTCTTTCTTTATTTCTGGCATATTTACACCCCAGCTTTTTAAAACGCTTTGTTCATGCCAGTCAGTTTAGCACTGAGCTTGTTAAAAGAGTTCCTAATATATTGTATATGACTGAAAATGACTTAATTGTTCTATTTCTTTCTGACCCCAATAAAAAATGTCCCTGATACCATTTGAGTCTCTCTGTTCACAAGCGCTTTCATACATGTCACTGTGTGGCTTTGAAACATATCTTAGAGACATCAGTTCAGTTGCTCTTATTTATTTATTTAGATTAGTAACAATGACAGTAAATGGCCATCTGAAGCAATCTGGGCACTTTGCAGTCATTAATACTGCAGCATCAATATCACATAACACAATTATAGTGCAATAAATTTTCCATATGCCTCATCTGTTGCCTGACCAAAATAAGAGCTCCCCAGATCTATCACGTTGCTCACTTACGCCCTTTCACTCTAAAACACCTTGATAGCAGAAAAAAAGGGCTCCAAAATGTTCCTGAAAGCTTAACAAAATGCCATCCTTTGCAGAAGAAGAGGCAGATATGAGAACTCAGGAAATGGTGTGCGGGATGCTCCATCAACTGGTACATCCCCATGCAAGGGAAGGGCCCAATCCCTGCACCATTTCAGCAAGACAAGTGAGACTGACAGAGCACTGTAACAGGCTGCCCAGGGTGGTTGTGGAGTCTCCTTCTCTGGAGATATTCAAAACCTACCTGCACAGTTTCCTGTGCAATCTGATGTAGGAAACTGCGTTAGCAGTGGTTGGACTGGGTGAGCTCTGGGGGTCCCTAACAGTCCCTATGATTCTGCGATTCTGTGAGTCTTCTAGCCATGGATCTCAAGCCATGTGGGGCTTTCTAAGTCAACACGATGTCTTGAATTTATGTGGAACCTTTCACTCCTCTGTCTGATGATGTCTGTAAAGCTGTTTTAGTGCTGTTTCTAGGACAGCACTGGCCATGTATACTATATCAAACTGCTCTCGGAAACATCTCTCCTGGGGAAACAGGGAAGGGAGGGAGGGTCTGTGTGCACAGGGTCCTCTGTGCCACCATAAACCTGTGTGCTGCTGTGCCAAGGGCTGGAATGGGAAAGAAGGAGAACCTGAACAAATGATTTCGAAAAAAACAGTATGCTTCAAGCCTCAGTAATCCCTGGGTTCAAGAAATTGGAATCCTTTTTCCAATTTCCCATGGGATCCCCTTAGAAAACCCATTAGGAAGGCTGACTTGACCCTGGTGGGCCTTGATTCAAAGTCCTCTGGATTCAGCTGGAGTCTTTCTGTTGTTTTCAGTGGATTTCAAATTGCTTTGATGTTATGTCTGTTACATTTGTGTTGTTCAAAGCAAACTGCTCTTGGTGCTGTTAACTATTCCTCTGATTCATACATAAAAGCAGAGGGGTAACGCAATGGTTTTATAGCATCAAAGTAGCATGCCCTGCCCAGCTCCCTGGTGAGATTCTTTGGGTAACTCCACTAGAAACTCTACCATGTAGCAAACTATTAACTATTCATGCTAGGCCGTTATGTCTCCTTAACAGTTGTGGCCTTCTTGCCCAAATCTGCTGCAATGTGACTACTAATCCATTGGTCAAACTTTTTGTAGAACTAATGAATTTTAATCAGTAATTGTCTTTGGGCAATAGTTCAACTATATCCTCATCTTTTGGCTCTCGTTATCATGAAGACATCTGAGTAAGTTTTGAAGAGAAATATGCTTCGCTGTCTCAATGTTCAAAATAGTGATGTTGATGAGTATTTTGTCTACACAACAGTGGTGCCTATGCATGGCTTCTCTCTCAGCAGGGAGCTACAGCATACCAACAATACTTTCCATCTATAGGACCATCTACATACTTTTGTATATAGAATAACATTGATGACCAAAGAAGGCCAACCACTGGAGAATATGATGTATTTCTCCCTTCACAGCTGGAGTTATGAGAACTTAGCACCTTCTTAAACAAAAGGTAGCATTTTTCTTTTTATTTGAGCTCTTCCCTGAGCATATATTTCTATATGGAAGGAAAAATTATAGAAAAATTAAATTCATGGGAAGTGAGGAGTTTTCTTTGTAAAAAAAATGCCCACACTCATGAAATATTCATAATAAAAACAAAATGAGAAATCAAACTGAAATATCCACACTCTTATTACTTCAGCCAGCCTTCCTTTCAGAAAGTAAAATAATTCATAATTTATGCATGAAGAAATCAAAATAGTCGCAAAGTAGTGTAAGGGCAACCTGACAAAATAAGGCATAGCACATATGCTAGAAAACAACCCAGCATGTAAACAGTGTAAGTGACAGAGGCAATTGGGCACTAAGAACTCAGTGATTTTTGAGAGAGGGGAATGCATTTCACTGAGATAAACTTAGGGAATTTTGAAATCACTCCAAAATGCACTACCTGAACACAGGCAATTTTTTGAATGCATTCATATTATGTCATTATATTTAAATCTGCTGAGTAAAGAGCCGGATAATATTTTCCCTTTCTTTATACTGTTGAAACAAATTAAATTTTGGGTAAAAATTACTCAGCCTCAATCAGTATTTTTTAGCTATTAGTATCCAATTGAATTCAAGGGCAAGTCAAATAGGCTGCAGACATTAGTGCATCGGTATTTTTATTCATTTGTGAGCTTAGAAGACAGGAGAAGACAGGAGATGAAACACCATTTTTCCAGGCTCTTTCCAAACTAATCCAAGATTTCTTTTTCAGAGAGCCCAACCTTGTTTTTATACTGTTTACTTCACTCTGTCCATGTGAAGATCCATTGAAGTAGGAAGAACAATTTACAATTTAGAGTGAGGCATATTAAATTTTCCAATCTGATGTAGTAAAATGAAGTGTCATAAAAGTACTTAGCTGCTGTTAGTAGGATTCAGCATAAGAAACACTTTGCTTGCCTTGGCTGAGGATCTAACCGATCTTCCAAGCTCTTCAGCCAACCTCATATCTAGATATTGCTGAGGCAAATCTACTCAGTGTTTCAAGGAGGACAGAATACTCACATAATTAGAGTAGCTATGATGAGTAGACAGTTTTAAATTAAGTGGGAGCTTTAGTAAATTTGGGCAGAATATTCTGTTAATTATCGAGTGCCAAGAGGAAACTCTCACTTTAAACACCTTGTTGTGTAAATACCAGTGCTGATGGTCAACCAAGAATAGTCACTAGACCTGGAGGAGTCAAGAGAGAAAATTTTTCAAGATCTCTGGTGATTTACAACCACAGACACACTTTTTAAGTGACTTGTGCATCTATGGACTCAGAAACAAGACTGAGTCTCAAAGTTGCATAAGACACCATGGCGGTCTGTGGTGCATCCTCACTCACACTTCAAATAGAAAAAGTTTATGGAATAGCCAAAGCAAACTTGTGTAGATGCAGGAAGATGCATAGGCGGCTTTTGAAAGTGTCACTTAAGTATGAAAATGTTGTCCGAGTTATTTGGTCAATCAGGAATCAGACTGTTGGTGGCAAGTCTTCAGCAGAGGGAAGAAGCGTAAGACCCTCACCTTGCTATCTTCATCCCAAACATCAGAGAACTGATATCTTTAAATTATGTTGGTATTTCCTAATCTGATATCATTATGTGAAATTATATTTTTACTAGAAGTAAGGATTATTTCATGCTATGCTTCTAAGACAATATCAGCCTCCAAAAACTTTCTGCTAAGATCTTGGACTTCTGTATGTGACAGCCATTTAGAAAACAAGATTTTTTTCTTCTTGCACTTCACACTCTTTATTTCCTGTTGAATGCATTTATTATACATTTACATAATTACTTTAATTTATTACCTTACTAAATGTCAGACCCATAAGACATCAGAGTACTACGCAGCACTCAGTTCAACAAAGAGCCTTCAACAAATGTTCAAACTGAGCATCAAATTTCTACATTGTGTAGACATTTTTCAGAGAATATTGTGCAATTTAATGTGCAGTTGTAATTAAATACTGACTTCGTTATACCTACGCACTTACGGGATCTGTGCAGTCTGAGGCCTGCAAAGCAATGTCCAGTTGGCTGG
The DNA here is from genome assembly GCF_951394365.1 of Tetrao urogallus. NCBI lineage: Eukaryota > Metazoa > Chordata > Aves > Galliformes > Phasianidae > Tetrao > Tetrao urogallus. The sequence goes on along the minus strand of NC_136820.1, from coordinate 43,481,991 downwards.
GAAGCCAAAATGTCCTGTGTTGCTGCTTCTGACAATGGTGCTTTTAATAAACAAATCTCACACTTTGAATTTAAGGATTTTTTTTTCTTTTTATTTCATTTTTTATTTATTAACTTCCTGATGAGGATTATGTATTCATACAGTTTTCATAATAATGTATTGCAACCACCATTTCTAATCTGAATTGGCAGAATTTGCAGGAATGACTCCATAGAAGTCATGTTTAGTTCATACAATGTCAGTAGTTTTAAAAGTAATCTCCTAACCTGGCATCTTCACACAATATATCATTTCAAAGGTTTACCCCTGATTACGTTGATGTAATACATTGGGAGGCTCTAGGAAGGCAGAGCTTTTCTTGACAAATTATCAACGCTGTATATTATATAGTACATCATGGTGGTTTCAGAGAGACCCTCATAAAATAATGTACAGTGTCAAAGTTTCACTTTACAGTATTTTAGATGTGTCACATTATGCTTACTCCTGATTCTCTATGAAATATCTACAAAAGTGTAAGGGACTGGCATCAAGGGAAATGAATGAACCATCAGCAAGGAGTCTGTTTCCCTACAGCCTGGGGAGAAAATACGTTTTCTTCATTGTGTCTTGTGGGAAGGACATCTACTGAAACTTATGGAAACTTCTCTACACAAGTGCCTGTTTGGTTAGGATGCTGTTAAACCAGACTTTCTGTATGTGCACAGCTCACAGCATACTGCTATGAGAGACACTGGAAACCAGCATTGTTAATGAAAGATTGACTGTAAATATTTCTTCTCTTACAAACTCAATTTGATTGCATGTGATAAAGCGTTTCCAGAACAAGTACATATCTTTTCTAAAATGCAAACATCAATTCAAAAAGACCTATTTCTAAGTAGTAAGTTATATTTTTTTCAATCCAAAAGTCCAGCATTTTTCCATGTTTAATTTTAAATAAACATTTAGAGTAGAACATACACTTATAAGGGGAAAAAATAACAATTAAAAAGAATAACTTCATCTCCAAGCCTTCCCCTCTTGATTTTCTTCTCTCCAGAGCGAATGCATTTTAGACTGCTCAGCTGGCATCAGTAACTTCCCAGATAAAGATACAGGCACTCAGGCAGTGCCACTACAAGGCTAGCAAGGAGTTCAGAGTTTTGCAATGGGAAACTGCACATCTCAGATGAGCAATGAAAGCTTCTGCACACACTCAGCATTTTAAGGTGCTGAGTGAAATTATTATTTATTGATGCATAATGAATAAGGACAATCACAATCCTCCTGGTGTTATCTCATCCTAGAGATAATTGAGAGCTCATCTCTACTTCAGTCCCTCCCCCAAATACCAAATCCTCTGAAATTAACCATAATGTGGGTCAACTTAGCCAGGTTAATCTTCTTAGAAAGTAAACAGAAATCATCTGGTGTTGTCACATCACAATTGGCTTAAATAGACAATCAAAACTTGGTGATAGCTGTAATTAGTTATCAGGTAAGTTTAGGTTCTTCTGGCTTCTTTCCAACAGCTCTGTCTGCCAGGAGACATCTGCTTGCTCTCCCATCATATATGCTTTCTTTTATGAGGAGGTAACTCCTGTCCTCACTTAAGGCAATTTAGCAGTGCGTTGACATCAGAGACGTTAATTTAAATCACTGAATCATTGTGGTGTTCCTTTCTTCCTTTCTTCCTTTCTTTTGGCTAGAAAATATTAGGAATATCTTTCAGATAAAAACTCTAAATTGGTTTTTGGACACTTACATCCTTCCCACTCTCTCCAGAGCTTTTCTTCCTAGGAGAGGAGAAGCCAACTTCTTCCCAGTGCTTGGCATGCTGCTGCTGGTGCTTCTTTTGCCACCAAGCTGTCCTGCTCAGCCACCACTCTTGAAGCAGCAAAGGCTCATAGGTAACATTCAATAGTATTAGGAAATGTTTCTTCTCAGAAGGAGTGGGAAGGCATTGAAATAGGCTGCCCAGGGAGGTGGTGGAGTCACTGTTGGACTCTATTGGTCTACTGACAGTAACCAGTTTTAATTTCATTTTCAGAACTCCATTTTGAGGCCAGCCTCGTAACAAGAGACAATTAGGCTTTTTTTGTGCCTTTATCTGCTGCTGAGACCTCTTGAGGCACTGAGGCTTCGTGGCAGGCCAGAAGATGCCCCTGTCTCTTGAGCAGTGCATTAATTTAGTGTTAGAAGGTGAGGTACCCTGGGTGTTCTTCAGCTCCCTTTGAGAGAGAGTGAATCTCAAGTCTCAAACAGACTTCATGCTGACCATGCTGACCAACTGTTCACCAGTTTTGGAAACTGTGCTTTGCTACTTCTTCTGCGTGAGCGCTTCAAGCACCTTCAAGTTTTGGGAGAAACTGTCAGACGTGTCAGATTTTTTTCATTTCTTAATGTGCATAAACATCCCAAAAGCAACAGGCTGAGACCAGAAAACTCATTTCATTTTTGATCTACAGCAGCCTTGAACTTGGCATAAACTGAAATACTGGGGTTCAAACCAAATGGTTTCACTGTGTTGTTGGTATTGTCCTCGCTTTAATCCATAGTAGCAGAGTAGTATGCAACAACTTTATCCAGTGTTCTCATAAGAGGTTGTGTTTCTTTGCTTACTGTATATTTCTAATTCATATTAATAAATATGTATTCTTAAATGAGTGCTATTGAACTGAGAAGCAGATCTGAGTCTGACAATTATATGTATCACGTCCATGCTGGGGGAGGAACGTAAAATGAAAAAAAGCAACACAACCCTAACATTTTCACATGCCAGAGAAACTGACTTTCATGTAGTTTAAATAAAAGAAAGGTATGACATGTTGGGGAATAAAGCCGTAGCCATCAAATTCACTCTTCACGTATTCTCTGTTACAGCAGCATGATTCCTTTTATGATTGTATCCATCATGCTGTCAAAAAAAAAAGAAATCTTATCTTCGCTCATTACTAAATATACAAAGAGCTGGGATTTCCATTTGGCAAATGCTCCTGTTTACCTGAAGGCTTGATTTTTTTTTTTCTTATTTTTTTTTTACCTACACTTTGATAAAGTTCATTTGCAGAGATAGACTAAACTTTTTAATCCTTAAACTACTTCAGTTTGTAAACCAAATCTTGCTCTGAAGTAAGGAGCAGGTTCATGAAGTTGTTACTTTCTTTTGGAAAATTAAAGATTTTATTGTGGAAGAAAGCCAAAGGACTCATCTTGCTCTATCCTTTCTGAGTTATAAACAGCAGCTAGAATTCACAACCACTCTGCATATAGAAGTCTGGGTGGGGATGCCTCTTGTAGTCATCTACAGTCTTTTTTTCTTGTATTTTTTCTCTATCAATAATGGGAACAATCTCTTGGCACCTGTCACCATTCCCATGCTTAGATCTTTTTAATGCTAGCTCTTGTGGCCTAAACACTACAACAAGATATCAGGAAGAAATTTCACTAGTTTAAAAGGCACAGAATACCTCTCCTATGCCATACGTTCCAATTTGTTATAAAAGACAGTATGGAATCATTCGTGAATGCACTGATGAACTTCCTGACTCTCAGTATTACTGAGTGCCCTTGATTGCTTGAGTTTTTCCATCACCTTATTTTAAAGCTAAATAAACATTTATTATTTGTATTACAGTGTCAACCAGAAACCATCAATGAGATTACAGTCCAACTGTTTTGAGCCATGTTTAAATGCGAAATTATAAGCAACTCTACCTTGTTATTTAAACAAATACAGCAGTCAAAGTTTGTTAACGTAAGTACGGAAGTGATTTGTGCAGTGGTAGAGCTCACAGAATTGTCAAGGTTGGAAAAGACCTCTGAGATCACCTAGTCCAACCATTGACCCACCCCACTATGCCCACTGTACCACGACCCTCAGTGCCACATCTCCATGGTTCTTGAACACCTCCAGAGATGGTGACTACCACCCAACTGGTCCACTTCTTCCACTGCCTCATTTTCTTTACCTTGGGACTATACCATCCCCTTTAGAGGCCTGCAACGATGTCTCAGGCTGGCAGAGCTCTGTAGTTTATCTCTACAGCCTCTAGTGTAGGGAATTTATTGTTTGAGCACTGTGTCCTTTGATCTAAAGACACATACTTTATCTATCTATCTATCTATCTATCTATCTATCTATCTATCTATTTATTGTTTTTCTTTTGCCTAATTTCCTGCAGAACTCATTCTTTAAACTTCAGTCTGGAGCCAACAGCGCTGAAGACAGTCTGGCCCTCCGCTTTGCACTGATGGCTACTGATGCTGAAGGCAGTGATAACATTCATTCTGAGTTGAGGAGGAAGAATTAGCTCAGCATGAAACATTTTGCAAAATGTAACAACTTTGCTTAATACTTCTTTCTTGTCCTTAGGATTATGTCCTCTTATATAATATATATATGTATTCTAAAGCATTTGGTTTTATTCATCTCACATTCTTAATTTGAAAAGTTAATCCCAGGTCTAGAGCACTCTCTAATGACCATTTTTCCATGCAGACATGTTCTGCCTAGTTTAACCACCTGGTTCTTTGATTCTTTAAGGTCACTGGCATAGCTATATGAACAACTTTCATCTGCATGCTAAGATCTTTGAGTTTTACCCTCCTCTCCCGACCTGATTTCGTATATGGGTTGCACTGCATTCTTCATCTCTAGGCTGATTTTTTATCAATAGAGAGGCCTGCCCTTAACCAATACTTCCATGTAATGGGTTGTTCTTTTGCACAGGGCTATATCCTAAAGTCAAGATTTCTGATTTGCTTACACATGACGTTTCTGTAGTTACGTCAACTATCTTTAATTAAACAGTAGGTTTCTAGGTGTTCCCTTACTGTATTCCTGATTAAAATTTCCCATAAATTTGCAGGATATGAATCAAAATCTGCGATCTGTTAGTGCTTTTGTGCTACTGTTGACAGAAATTCTGTTGTGGGTTTTTTTGTTTTGTTTTGTTTTGTTTTGTTTTGTTTTGTTTTTTGGTAATAAACTGGAGATTTGAAAAGTTTGGAAGATTTTGCTGCATGATACTTGCATTCATGTACAGAGAGTTAAAACTAATAAAGTCATTTCAACTTGTCCACAGCTCCTTCATAAATGGTGATCAAACACCTTAATCTTCTGAATGAATATAGAACACTGTGTGAATGCTGCAGAAAACCCCACCAAGATTCAAACTGCAAATATCTACATGTAATATACCGCGTGTCCCTTTCTATTCAGCTTTAAGTATTAGATTGATTTTTAGGGAAGGGAATCTCATGCAGATATCCTTGAGGAAAGCATGCTTTCCACAAGGATATCTGCATTTTCCCCATACATGCCTATTTCTACCATAAATGATATATTTTATATGACAGAAATCCGTAACTGTGGCAGTGTTTAGCAAACTTCTTTTAAAAGTACTGATGTGAAGGTGTTTAAACCAGGCAAGGATCAGAGGGTACCTTTGTAGCTCTCACACAAAGGATTGCATCATTCGGCTTGAGAGCCAGGGTGGTTTTTGGCAGGTGAGATGGTGCAATCAGACAGTGCTCATATGCAAAGAGCCCCATCATTTCCAGGTATTTCCTGAAATAGTGCACTGCTGTCCTTTCTCCACCCCATGACCCAGAGTGGGTATTGCTCACTCCTGGGCTCTGCTCCTACCTGCCCCACTGAAAGTTTAAATGAGGAAATTTTCACTACATAGCTGAATTTAGGGTTGCTTTTCATAAAAAGAATTATACTGAGTGGAATTTCTTCCTGAGATTCAACCACTTTGCTTTTCTGTGGGCTCTTCGGACAGATGTCAGCCCAACTGCCTCAGTGACGTGAGTTCTCAGTGGTAGAACCTGGCTTGAATTTTTCCCAACATAGAGCATAAAAAGAACATCAATCCCTTCCATGTCACGATGAAAGTAAAAGCCAATAGCCTTCTCATGAAAAACACAAAATGGCATGCAATAGCAGTTTCTATTTGCACCAGGGATGGAGGCTACAGAGCAACATTGCTTTCCCTGCTGGACAGCACAGACTTGGCTTCCCCATTCTTGAGTGTGTGTCCTAACCACTGACCTGATTTGGGAGTGAGTTTTCTGAGTCTTTTCTGAGATGACTTGATCACTTGTATAAATAATTGATCACCATAGGGACAGTATTCCATTTTTATTTTTATTTTTATTTTTTAACAAAAATTCCTTTATTTTGTCCTAGCCCTTATGTTATTGAGACTTTTCTTCTCTCTTTCTCATACAGATTCACACATTCTGGTTTGGACAGAACCTCTCCACTGGACATGAAACATCACTAAATGTGGGTACTGGTTTCAACTAAACTTCCAATGGAAAAATATTTTCATAAAAATCATTTGTGACTGTGGGTAGGAAAAGAATAAAACCACACTATGTGATTTAACCAACTAATATAACCCATATTTTCACATTTATGAATGAAGAAGTGAACTAAGCGAGTTGTAAGTATTCCTACATACAGTTTATTAATACCAATACTTGTTAGACAATTTTTTTTGCTTGTTTTTCCACAACTTCCTTTTTCTTTTTTTGTGTATATCTGTGTGGTTTTTTTACCTTTTTATTTTTTCTTTCTGAATGAAAATCAGGTAGCTTAACACCACTTACTGACAGTGACTGCATCATGCAGGTGATGTGTCCTTCCCTTTTTGCCTATTCTTTGAGTGAAATATTGCTCTTTGAAATTAATTGTTTTGTTTTCTTTCTCGCTCTCTTTAATGGAACCAAATATTTCATCTGTGTTCTGTAGTCTTGCATGTTCCTCAGGGTAAGCCAAATCTTGGTACATCTATTCCCATTAAGTAACATATTCCTTGAGCAATCCCACTGGCTTTTGTGAGACTATTTGGGACTATCCAATGGGAGCAGAAGTACATGAGTCTGGCCTGAAGGTGCTTACACACTGCCTCTCTCAATGGTACCTTGGTTTCGGTCGGTGCCTTTGGGTGCTGCTGCATTGCAGCCTTTAATAATCGGTTGGTTTGTTTCAATTCTCAGAGTGAAATTTTTTATGAATAGTCTATTAGGTACATGTAGAAACCCAATCTGTGAAAATGAGAAAAGAGTCAAGAAAATGCTTCTGTATGGATACTTCACAGAAGAAGAAAGGATGAGGTCACCCCAGCAACTATTTGTTTGGTTCTTGGCAATTCACCCTTCTACGTCAATAGTTCAAAGGCTGTCTGAGCCAGCAATGGACTCATGTGTTCCATATTTTCACACAGCAATTATTTTCGGTGGGAGAGATATGTGGGTACCCTGGTGCTTGGTCTCGTTGATCTTCTGAGAAGGCTTCTCTCTTTCAGCTTGGCTCAAGCAAATTCACTTTTCTGGACTGAGTCAAGGAACAAGTATTGTTAAGAAGAATATGCTTTAACAAGAAGAGTAACAGAAGGGCCAAGTTTCAACATATTCAGTCAAATACATGAATTTTCAAGAGGACAGATACAGAAAGGTCTTGAAGATGTTGCCGAGGCTGAGTAGTCAGATCACAAGAGATTGATCTTGGATATCTAACATAAATGTGCTGTGTAAAATTCTCCTGAATCCTGCTGTTGTTAGTGAAGAGAGACAAAGTGCAATGATTAGCCTTCTGAAGGTGTTTATGTCTCCATGCTGACTATGGGTGGAGCCCAGATGGCTGTTTTATAGTAAATATCTAACGTGGGCTATAGTTAAAGATGCGTCAATCTCACCCTTAGTTTCCAAAGGCTGCATTTTTCCATCACTAAGTCAGGGAAAAAATCCATGTTTACATGTGAGAAGTGCCCACATGGGAGGAAAGCACCAATGTGCTGTAAACCAAGGCCTATGGGGAGGGTGCCTCTGTGGGATGAGGAAGGAGCCAGTCACTGGGTTCACTAGGGGGAGCTAGGAAGAAACCTGCAAGTCTCACTGAGATAATGGAATTTGTGCTGCAGAATTATTCAAGAGAAGGTTGTGGTGGAAAATCCTTGGAAGTCTCTTCCTTACAAGCTCATGGACCTAGAGCTGGATTTGTCATGCCAAATTTTCCATCTGAACTTCTTGTCCTTTTGATCTTAAGCGCAGTTTTTTATTGCCTCTTCTAGTTAAGGGAGAATGTAGTACAAGATAAGCGTTCATTTGTCTTCGGAGGAAAAGCAACAATGGCAATAAGAAATCCAGCTGGCTGTAAGTCAGTTCTGTATCGAAAAGACTTTGGACATATGACCAGTAATGCACCTCAGTGGTACAAGGAGCATTACGCATGCGTATATACATACGTAGAGAGAGAGAAATACAAACATCACAACACGTGCTTCTGAGTGTACATCAATAAAAAAGGCTGACCTGCCTCACTTTCTAAATCAGCCAGGCCCACTCTTTGAATCAGCAATTATCCATATTTGCAGTATTTTTCTATTTCAGTGGGATGAGAAAACAAAACCAGCTACTGGGCTGATTGCTTTAGAAGTCTTTCCTCTGCATTGCTGAACACAGATGAGCATGAACTTTTTACACAAGCAGCCCCAGCTCTGCTGGATCTAGCTGGTTTCTGTGACAGTGCATGTCTGCCTGCAAAATTGATATCCTGAAGCATTCTATTTTTATGCTGCGAGTTGCTGTGTTGAGATCTAAGATGTTCAGAATTATTTTTATTGGACAAACAGGAGCACTGAAATCATGAGGTTCTGGCAGGCCCCAAGCTCTGCCAGCTTAACTCTTGTGCTTGGCAGACAAAACAGCTTTTTGATATTGTAGTTGCTCTTCTGCTAGCCTCCATGCAATGTAGGTAATTCTCAGTTATGTTAATCAAAAGACAGGAAGCATGCAAGCACTGCTGTGAGACTTCAGATTTAATTGAATAAACTATTCCCTGACAGATTTAATAGCAAAAATGCAAATTTGAGTTTGAGCACAAAGTAGCATGATTGCCACAGCTCGCTCTCCAGCTGAGCTACCTGCATGCTGAGTCTGTCCCTGCACACCTGAACGAGTCTGGTTTGTTTCCAGTGCTGGCAGTCCTGCTCTTTGAGATTCAAAGCAAAATCCCAAATAATTCCATTGTCTTGAAGGATGTCGTGTTCCATTGACCTTGGACCTTCAGTCCCCTTCCTGCTAAATATAGGCTCAGCAAGATAGGTTTGGTGTTAGAAAGGGGGGGAAGGAAGGAAAGGAAAACCTGGATCATCTCCAGCAGTAAAAGAGCCCCAGGTAGATCATTGCCAGGTTCTTTTCTGCAGATAAGCTTAACTCAGTGTTACACCCAGTGAGTGCTACTGTGACCTGCAAATGCCACAGTATGACGGAGCCCCATAAAAGAGGTACAAACCAGAGGGAAACAGGGAAGGAGACTGTGATCTGCAAAGGACCAGATCCTCTCTCTTCTTTATATTGCTGGTGCAAGTTTGGGTTAATTCTACTGTGATTACGATGAGATTGCAGCAGACTGCTGAGCTAGGGTCTGCTGTAAAGGCAAAGTAATATATCCTTCTACCAGTCGCTCTTGCAAAACATTTTTTTTCCTGGTGACGTAGTCCTCTGCCTCCTGATTATTATTTCTCGTGTGTGTTTGTGTGTGTGCGTGTCTGGCGTGGAAGGATAGCTGCATACAGTGCAAACTGAAACCATGGCCTCAGCAAGGATTCAGGCAGCTGGGTGAGCTCATCGTGGCTCAGCACTCAGGCAAAGCGATGGCTGTAATTTACAGCAGAGCCCAAGCTCTGGGTAGCAGGTTCAATTTTATAAGTGCCTTTCTAGTTGGGGCTTGGTAAGAGAGTCTGCAATAGACATCCTCTACATTTTCTATAAATAGCAAGTTGTTCAGTGTGTCATTCGGCTTCCTCCGTCCACATCACTGATTGCAGTGCAAAGCACATACTTAGGAATAGGCAGCCTCACCCCCCCCTCATCAGGTACCGGTGTATTTATTTATTCCTTATTGTCATTACAGGAAAATAAAAGGTTCGACCTAATCTAACAGAGGTGAAAGGCTGATTATTGCGTTTCCACAGCTGTTGCATTGCTGTATTTTATGTTTATAAATCATCTGCATATCAGCACATTATTACAGCTGGGAAGTCATATCTTCAAGGAAATATATCATTATTTACTAAAAAGATATATGAATAGCTAGCTGTCTTATCTGAAAGCCTGTCTTAAGTCCAAGAACAAGGTCCATGCAGGTATTTATAAATATCAACAGTATTGATTTTATTACTCATATTTTGTAAATGACATCGACATTCTGGAAGACTGCAAACACTTGCTTTGTTGTGCTGTTGTCTCGGTTGGAGTGTAAATCTCTCACTTTTGATATATACACAGTAATTTTTGTTCTTGTCACTGCCCTGTGAATGGAGGCATTTTAGTGATGATTTACAGTTTTACATATAGTAGGACTATAAACTTCTAATTGCAATTAAAAATGAGTTAGATGAAAGCCTGCAGCTTGAAGGCAATATCTTCATCGCAGCATGATACAGAGGACTAAGATTTGGTACCCTGAGAAAAAAAGTAAAAAAGTTGTTTTTGTTTTTCCTCTTATCCAAATACAAGGCCAAAGAAACTTCTAGAAATCCATATTTTGTTCAGATTTTCCAGGAGGGCAAATTTGGAAACATCATACCCTGTTACTCATGAACAGCTACCGATTTCTTTTTTTCATTATTTACATGCCCAGTGGGTGCTCAGCTCAGAGCAAGAACTTGTTTTCATTTTTTGCCAGTGGGTCAACAGGAACATAGGGTCCTTCTTGAGTGCTTGCTGAATAAGGAGCTGAAAATTTTTAGATGCTCATCAAGAGAAAAACAACTTTATTTGGTATTGCAAATAAGGAGTCTCCATCCATGTTGGGGTTCTACAAGCTGTTATCCCCAAACACTGTATTTCCGTTTCTATCCTTCAGTAGTATTTGCCCGTATGGCATTAGTTTGTGACTATCTGTAGATGAAAAATGTTACTTCCAAAATGCTCTGGAGTATGTCATCCTGTGATTGTGTTAACCAATAAAAAAAACAATTTTGTGTTGAGTTTGCAAGGTGTAGGCAGTGCAATTGGGTGAAGACGCCATTCAAATGTGGACATTTGTGGAAGTACTTATAGGTATAGGAGTATGTTGTGTAGTCATACTGCTTATAAGATAGTGTATGAATTTATATTGATAAAGAATAATTTTACTGTGTGTGAAAAGTGGTCACTATACAGCTCATTATGTAACTGTATGCCACATTTTTCCCAACTGAACTGCTTCAGAATTTTGCGAGTCCCAGAAAATCCATGAGGGTACCACCATATTTTCTACTCTCTCCCATGTTTTCACTCCAGCTGTGTTGGCCACAGAATACTTTGGCCACCAAAAGAAGGGCTAGGGATGGGAGTGGAGGCCAGGCAGGCTGAATTTGAACTTTACTTAGCACACTCTGTGTGTTCTGATGGGTGCACTGTCACTCTCCAGTCACACTTTGTTTGCCCAGCATTATTCTATGGTTGCTTCTCATCTGGAAACAGATCAGAAAGGTGCAAAGATGGTGAGCTTTTCATTAAACTCTACTGCTTAAATCTCATAATTCTCTTGCTGTTCCTTTTGCTATAGGGATTTAACACAGGCTGGTGAAATTCAGTACACACTGCCCATCCCCTCTTTTAAGTTTAAGCTAAGTTTAAAGCCATTTCCCCTGTTCTATCATGCGAATGGGCTTTTCTGAGTGGTCTTTATAGTGTCAAGCGCATTTTTGTGAAAGTCTTCTACAGGCCACCTAAGCAGGAAAAGCATGTGGATGTAGTCCTCTACGGGCAGATAGATGCAGACTCAGATCTGTGGGCCTGGTCCTCACGGGTGACTTTAACCATGATGATATCTGCAGGCAGAAAGACACGGAATACCATAAGAAACCCAGAATGTTAGTGGAACGTACTGATGATAACTTTGTGACTGGGAGAAAAGCCTGAAAACTGGAGGAAGAGAAACATCACTCCTTTCTACAAGAGGAGGACCCAGGGAAAAAAAAAAACGGATGGACAATCTCTCCTTGATCCCTGGGAAGATGATGGAGAAGCTCATTTTGGAAATATTTTCCAGGCACGTGAAGTACAAGAAAATCAATAGCCAGCATGGGTTCACCAAGGGGAAGTTGTGCTTGACCAATTTTATAAGTTTCCGTAAGGAAATGTCTGATAGGTGAGCAGAGAGAGGTGAATATTGTCTGCCTGGACTTCAGAAAGGCCTTTGACACTGTTTCCTTTAGGCTGTTGTATGGTCTAGTTGGAAAGAGAATGAGGTGGCTTGAAAGTATGAGCAGCTGAGCTCAGAGAGTGGTGATCAGAGGTGTAAGTCTAGTTGGAGACCAGTAACTAGTGGTGTACCCTAGGGATCAGTTCTAGATCCAGTCCTGGCTCAAGTCCTCAACTGATTTGCAGGCTACATAAGACTGGGAGAAGGGGTTGATACACCAGAGGGTTGTGCTGCACTGTGTTCAGTTCTGGGCTCCTCAGTATGAAAGAGGTGCAGATATATTGAAGAAAGTTCAATATGTGAAGGTGATGAAAGGTCTGGAGCATCTGAGGAAGAGCTGACTGAGCTGGAATTGTTCAGCCTGGAGGAGGATCTTGGGGATCATATCAATTTCTGTATCCCCTGACACTCCTTTTTGGGAGTCTTCTTTGTAATGGTGCTATACCAGCTTCATACTGCTGTACTGAAGTGAAACCCTCTCAACTACTCTGCAGGAAAACCATCAAGATGAAAAGAGAGGGCTCTTCGAGGTTTTGAATGTGAGAGACAAAATCCTCCAATGACATAAAGGAACCTGATGTTACCAACTGTCATGATTTTTGCCAAGTCTTAAGGTATTTGGAATAAATTCCTGGCCCCACTGGGATCAAAATACTAAAACATATGAACAACAATGGGGTTTGATGGTGATTTTAATATCAGCCATGAGAGATTCAGCTAAGTAAAAACTTAAAATTTCCTTCCTTCAAAAAATAATAAACTTTGATGATGCAAAAGGAACCTAGACTGGAACGAAATCTTCCAATGCAAACATCAGATCATACAGAATAATAACCTTTTCTTAACCTCCTGTGGTTTGTGAGCCAGACTTATGTTTTCTGTAGCCTGACTTGAATTCTTTTAAACACTCCTACAGCTAATACAGCAGGATAGCTCCAAGGAGAATGATGACAACACATATCAATGGGTAGAGCTAACTCAGACTGGGATCTGTTACAATGTCAGGCAGCTACCTTAAGACTTCTTTGCAGTGCCTCCAAAGGGCAGGGCATAACGTATGTGGCAATTACACCATTATACCCAGTGGCAATCAGTGCATGAACAGTTCTAAGGGGCTGAGGTTTAGCACTGTGTTCACTGCTAATTCAGGACAAGGACCGGGTTTCCCTCTTGATCTAGCATGGGATGGATCTGTGATGTTACGAACCTGTATCTGTTCTGTCGTTACTGATGGGGTATTGTATGGGGTTGGACTGCTTTGTAATGTGCAATTTGGGGATAGCTTTGCTGTGCCTGCATGAATTAGGCAGTTTGCAAAGATGCAGTTTGTAAGGTGCTTTTCCTCTTTCGCCTCAGCACAAATGCAATAGATCTTTCTGATTCCATGGCAGTGAATCTCTCTGCTTCGGCTGCTCTGGTTTAACAAATTGTCACTGTCATATGGATTTTTAGTAACAAATAAAATAAATGCGAACTGACACATTAAATTAAGAACTATATGAAAGCTGCTATACAGATATGAAAAGCTGAAAATTCCTCTTTGTTATGGCTATGCATTCACATCAGATTTTCTTGAACGTTGCTATTTTGTGATTAGTCATAGGCTTTTCTATAAGCCAGCACAAATGAAGCCAACGGAGCTAATGAATTAAAAGATAAATACCTACAAAAGAATAATCTTAATGAAAATGCTAAAAGACCAATATTATAAAGAAACTCTCTGTCTCTGCACAAATCAAATAGAATATAATCTTGGAAAAAATCTGAAAATGAGTACAAGCACTACTGACTGTTACTCAGAGCAAAGAATTATTGATTCTTGGCTGCTTCTATTGATTTTATGTCACTTCTGTGATTTAATCATGTTTTCCTTGTTATCTCTTTGCAGTCTTTCTTCTATTGTCTGGTATAAAATCTCAGCCAAGGCCTTTCAGCCTGTGGTGGTGATCAAAATAACTTTGGCTTCCATTTACATTGTTTTAAAGGAATGATTAAACAATCTAGCTTAGGTGATCTCAGACAGCATTACACAGTATAAATGCATCTTTGAAAAATGGAAATATCTCCTTTCTTGCTAGCAGTTAGGGACTAAGAAAGGTCATGATATGCTTATGTAGACAATCCAGTACTGTAAAAAGCCACGCAACAGTGTCTAAGTATTTCACTTCTGCATTAATCCATCTATTTGTTTCTTTTTAATACGCTCAAATCGTGTTAGATATTCTGGCTTCTGAAGTCAATGGGAATGAGTTTGCATGTGGGAGAGGCAAAACTTGCATTTTAATAAAGCTGTGCAAACTCCTCTGTGAGATAATACTGCTTTTTCTACAGAACGCACAAATTTCACTTTCAGGAAAATGCCTGCAGAAAAGAGCAGGATTTGTCCTAACCATTTAAAACCATTTAAAAATACATGTTTATGTTGTAATTATGGTCTTTGAAGGAAAGACATTTCTAGGAAACTTCATTCTCTTAAATGAGCAAATTTGAAGTACATATTAACAGGACAGCAATTACAGACGTAATACTATTGAACTTATTTTTTGAAATTATTACAAGGTTTTGTGCACGTAGTTACAAGCAGCTGGTAAATGACTGTAGCCCTCACATATACTTTAAATTGTTAAAGATAGATGTTTCTAGCTTTCTGGGTCTATTTCCATAATGGAGTACCTTTTTCACTCTTTGTATTAATATTCCATTTAGAAAGGGTTCAGAGAGGTTTAGTATAGAGTCATTGGATTTATGAGTGTGTTACATACATAATTATTATAGATGGTTATAAGCACATCAAAAGGAAGTGTAATAGATGTTTGTAAGCTCTGGTTACATGAAACCTGTTGGACTCTAACAACTGAATCACCATCTATTCAGTGTACCTTAATGATCGATCTTGGCATATTATAGCTTTTAATGAAATGCTCAATTATTTATTTTTCCATGTGAATCTAGACTTTTTAACCTAATATGCATAAGACAGTAAATTTCATAGTGGGAAATTGCCAATGGATAGTATTTACAGGGTATTATACTTCTTTACACCACCAAAGGTCTAGCCCTTGTGTGCATGCACACACACACACACACACACACACAGCTTCCCATGTTATTCTATAGGCTACTTAATGAGTTTGTATTAAGAACAGAAACATGCTATATCTGTTCTTTGTAGCTCATACAATCATGTGAGTCTGTAGGATATTTTTGTATAAAATGGGCCAAGCAAACTTTTCAGCTCTTCTCTTTGTAAGTTGGAGTAGAAAATATGTAAAAAAGTGTCTTGGAGACCACTAGACTTCTGCCCATCAAAATAGGTAAGAGTTGGTCTTATGACGTGGACAGGCTGAAGAGTTGAGTGGAAAAGAACTTTATGAGGCTTAACAAGGGCAAATGTAGAGCCTTGCACCTGGGTATGACTAACTGCTTGCATCAGCACAGGTTAGGGGCTGACCTGCTGGGGAGGAGCTCTGTGGGGAAGGACTTGGGTGTGTTAGTGGACAGGTTGGCCATGAGCCAGCAGTGAGCCCTCGTGGCCAAGAAGGCCAATGGCTTCCTGGGGTGCATCAGAAAGAGTGCAGCCAGCAAGTGAAGGGAATTTATTCTCCCCATCTACTCTTCTGTGGTGAGGCCACTTCTGGAGTACTGTGTGCAGTTCTTGGCTCCTCAGTTCAAGAAAGACATGGAACTTCTAGAGAGAATCCAGCAGAGCACCTCAAAGATGTTTGGGGCTGAGAGCATCTCCTGTGAAAGGAAAGGTTGAGAGACCTGGAACTGTTCAGCCTGGAGAAGACTGAGGGGAGATCTCTAATGAGTGGAAGTCGAGTGAATTGGGCTCCAGGCTCTGCCCAGCGAGAGAACAAGGGGCAATGAGCACAAACTGGGACATAGGAAGTTCCACACAAACACGTGGAAAAACTTTATTGTGAGGGTGACAGGACACTGGCACAGGCTGCCCAGAGAGGTTGTGGAGCGTCCTTTTCTGGAGACATTCAAAGCCCACCTGGACACTTTTCTGTGCAACCTGCTGTAGGGAACTACTTTAGCAGGGGTTGGATGGATGATCCCTGAGGGTCCCTAACAAACCCTGTGATTCTCTGATTTTGTGATGATGCCATGTGGTGACCTAGTTGGCTTTCCAATGGACATCTGTGGCAAACAAAAGGTCAAAATGGAGGCGGAAATCAGAGTGGGTGTGGAAAAAAATAAAACATAAAAACGCCACTGTGCTACTTGTTGCCCTATGACAAAGACTGAGTGGGAGGACAGATTGGAAATGCACGTGAGACCTTCCTTGGTCATCTACACGTTGTTCTTTGCAGCAGCCCAGCTTAACTTCTCTGTTATAGTTAACAGCGTGTACTCTGAGCCCCAAATATAAATAGTGACTGGTGACTCATTCAATGTAATTCTTCAGCTATGTCAGTGGGACGGAAGGGTGGCTTTATGGGTAAAGGCATGGCTTTCATGCAGGAAGTGCATATTTCATTCTTGCCACTTGTCACAAGATAAATCATAAGCAACTTCTTTAATCCTTTTATTTGTAATTTTGTGGGGAAAAAAAGGAGAAAAAAATTTTACTCCTTTCAGAACTGTTGATTCATCTGAGGTCAGCAAAGCATTCATTTGCCTATAACAGGATAGCCAAGGGCTGCTATGCTTGCTGCTGGCTTTGCCTTTGCCAGGCTCTCAGAGAGCTGGGCTGGCACTGCTGATGGGGATTGGGCTGCTACAGCTTTCCTGCTCAAGAAGCAGCAGGCACAGCTTCTCCAGTTCCTTCCAGCACTCCAAGATCAACAAGCCCAGATCTCCCAAATAAAGTCTCAGCCTCCCTCACACTCCTGTTCTTCACTGTTGGTCCAGCAATACTTGATTTTACAGGTGAGGCTGAGAAGTCTCGGTCTGGTTCTGGATAAACTCTTTTCCACTTCAGGGTCTCTTGAGACCTTAGACTTGCCTACGTGCTTCAGGGATTGCTGTCTTCCAGAAGTTTAGATGTGGTATAAAGCTGTCCAGTGCAGAGAAGAGCAATAGCCTATACTTGCCATCTTTCCACATGTCTGGGAAACAAAACTATAAATTGAACAGCAGTGTAGAACTGTTCAACTCTGAGTGGAAAATGATGCTTCATTTTTTAAGGTTTTTAAAGATGCTCATCACAAATGTACATGATTACTTAGAATTTTATAGGCCACAGGGAAATAATTGCTTTTATGCCTCCATCTCCTTTTCAGAAGGAGAACAAGATGTTGAAGTTAGAATGTTTAGCTTTTGGTCTTTTCTTTCTTTATACTTCAAAGTCTGTAGTAGTTGGCTTTGGATGGGCAGGGAGCATTCTCTGTGCAAACTTATTGCACAACGAAACCTGAAATGGAAGATTTGTATTCGAATCATCGGCTTCATCCTTTTCTATTTGTTCAAGGGAAAGTGAAATTAAACAATGAGAATGGGGAGCTGACCAAAAAAAAAAAAAAAAAAAAAATTCAGAGCATTTATAACAAAGTTTTTGGTCAAATGTTGGAATAGTGCAAGTAGATTTATTTTGCACTTTATTTAAGCTGAGACTCACTTATGACTTAAATTTGCTTCCATTTATGTATGTGTAATGTACATCCCTTGCATGTGTCCTTTCCCTGTGCCTCACCTCTCCTGGAAGGTGTAATTCTGAAATGGGAGTCACATCAGCAGAAAACTGTGAATTGAGGAGCAATGTTCAGTGAAAGCTCTGCCCTGTTCCATAGGGCTTAACCTCCCTCTTGTTTTTTGCGTGTTTGATATCGGAGTTTTCAGATGGAGCATTTCAATAGCAACACATAGCTTATTCCCATATATTCAACAAATAGGTTACTGACAATGTTAGATTAGGGTAATAGATAAAAAAGGGCAAATATTTTTGCAGTGCAATAGAGAGTGCAGGTCTATTGAAAAGCTGAACTCAGAGGAAAGATACAGAGGAAAGGTTTGATGTGCTGTGAGAAAGTCTCACAGTGTGTATCTAACTGCCTTTTCCAAAAGGTTCCCAACTTGGCATACTGTCTGTATGGATGCTATTCTCTGCAAGTTCCCTTCAACAGCTACATCCTGGAATTGAGTTTTGTTATATTACACTGCCACACTGATGTGTACACATTTGTTCTTGCTGATGAACATCCCCTAATACTGAGTTATGGATCAGGTTATTGCAGGAAATCTGAGTGAAGATGTAATATTTCACATGCTTACCTTAAGAGGAAAGAGCTGCTAATATCATGAATAATTTCTCACAATACAGCTCCAAGCTGTCAGCTCCAACTATGATATCTGGGCCCCAAGGGAACTCAGGTTTTCATCTGGAGGTGTACAGATCCAAAGGAAAATTTGGCAGCATTATCTTGACAGTGCAGGAGAGTTCTACTTTCTTACTCCAGAGTTCCGTTAAATACATCAATAGATACACCATATTATGAATTTTTAAGCACCTCTCCAGAGACTGTACTTAATACAGAATATTTGAGGACTCAGCCACTGCAGGGCTCATTTGGTGCCTTAGAAATTTTTCTGCTGGGTAAATTTCTGTGGGAATAGAGTTCAGCTCTTTATTTTAATCTGTCTTCTTTCAAGATGAGTGTATTTATTGTTCTGAAGGTCCAGGTGACACTGGCTGATTCTTTTAGCATATCCAGACATGATGTCTGGAGAATACTATAAATTTGTTATAAAGGATTATATTTTTAGCATCAACCAAGACAAAATGAAATGTTCTACTATTTTCAATGCTTTTACTGTTTTTTTTTTTTGTTGTTGTTTTGTTTTTTGTTTTTTAAAAAGAAACACTAGAATATTATGCCAAAAATGTATTTAACTTTTGAGGAGAAATGATCAGACCGTACTAAAAAATGAGAATGAGCACAGAATAAAACCCTGGGACACCATTAGCATGAGCTCCAAGTGTGTGAGATACCTTCTGCTGTTGCTACAGACTGGATTTCTCTGAAATGATTCATGTATCTGAAAAACACCAGTGCCCCTCAACTTTTATCTGGGGATAGGGACCACTTTCAGCATCAACTGCAAGAAACATGTTTGATTTCACATGGCGGGGTGCACAGCTGGATCTAATGGCTGCTTCAAATTCTTTTCAAGACAAGAGGGCTCCACAAAGTCTTCTGCACTCAGGAGTTTGATTCAGAGACAGAGTAGAAGAGTTCAGCAGTGGTCATTTGGCAGTCCACGTGATGCTGCAGTCATTCATATCCTGTGGACCTGAGGGCACAGCATGGAGCTGTCAGAGGAGGGTCAGGGGAGTGAGAAAAAGGCTCTGCCCCAGAGGGCAGTGGGCATGTAAAGGGCTGCCCAGGGCAGCAGGCATGACCTAGAGCTGCTCATGGTGCATCTGGACAGTGCTCTGAGTCCCATGATCTGATTTTTGGGTGGTGCTGTGTGGAGTTGGGAGTTGGACTCAGTGATCCTTATGAGTCCCTTCTAACTCCGGATATTCTATGATTCTATGGCTCTGCATTGAGCTCAATATATGGAGCTCATTATTCCAGAATTCTTAAAGCAATGACATTCTTCCCAGGACTATGGCTCAATTAAAAGAGTTAATTATTAAGGCCATGTAAAAATATTCAAATATCATAAACCAGCATCTTATCTTGGTGTGAGGTATTTCTACACCTTCAGTCTCTGGTCCTACTGATGTGAATGTGGTAGATTCCTTAGTTGCTTGTACCAACTTATACTGAAACTAGCTGCAGTATTTAAAATCAAAACCAAAGTACCTAAGTCTGTGTTTTAGTGCATGTGCAGAAAAAATACGTAAAAAATTAGCAAAGAAAATGAATGTGCAGCTAACTTTAAAGAAACAAAAAAATGCATTCAGGGTATTGTAGGAACAAAGAATTATCATAGAATCGAGTTGGAAGGGACCTTTAAAGGTCATCTAATACAAGTCGTCTGCAATGAACAGGGACATATCCCACTTCTTCGAGGAAAAATCTTTGCATCTCTGATGTAGAGATCAGCCAAGGAGGAAATGGTTAACGAGACAGTAAGCCTCATCAAAAGCCGGTGACCTGATGGCCAGCACATTGCAGAGTGTCACATATCCACATGACATTTTTTGAGCTAGCAAAAATGGCAAGGACAAAAACATGCTACAGATTTCAGGTAAAGAAAGGCTGTATTTAAGCTAATTTATTACCTGTGGTACTTCTAGGTGTTTGTATAAGCTTTTGAGCTAAGCTAAAGCTGCAAGCTCAGACATCGCTGCCAGAGCTGGTGTATTAGAACAGAAATTGCAGTATAAACCCCCTCCACTGACACCAGGCTATCTGCTTGAGTGACTGCAGTTTTGGCAGCTATATAAAAAGCTCATAGACTCAGAGAGATCGATTTGAGCATCTTAACCATCTCTGCCTCATCATGGTTGGTGGCGATTTTCTGTCTGCATCTACTGATGTAATCTGGCAGCATCAACTCATGTCCAAGTTTCATGTGGATTAAACAATATCAAACCTCTGATCACCTCCCTGAGTGTTTCACCACTGCACTTGGGATGTTCAGTCAAGCAGATATATGAGCCATGTAACCCAGCATTTTTTTTTTAGAAATGCACATACCTGGAATGTTCAGGGGTTTTGGCCTGGTGTATCAAATGGTGTTTGTTAAAATAGTACTGGCTGTTTAGTGCTGCTCATACACAATTTGCTTTCCAATTAAACCATGTTTCAGAAGATTTGTAACAGTTATGATGTTTTCCTTTCACAACATAAGGAGGCTGCTTATGTGTTGGAATCAGAAAGATGTCCTATACAAATAGTGGCTCCTTTATCTGAGAAGCTGTAGTCACTTATGAGTGGTGAACAGAAGCTTTTGAAAGAGAAAGCGTCTACCTCTCATTTATAAAATGGTCAAATTTTCCTAAAAGGTAAGATTTGGATTCACAGGAGGGGATTATATTCCTAAACACTGTTGATTTAACAGGAAAGAGTGATAGGGTGATAATTTGGTTGACTTAGCATTAGAGCTTAAATTCAGCAAGATATCAAACTGAAAGCAAGATTCTGTGTCTCACTGAAATCATCATTGGGATGTAAGCATACGCCTATGTTAGACAGAGGGGGAGGCTGCTGATTTGGTGCCTGAGTGAGGGACGAAACTGGTTTATTTATAAGCACTCTATTTATAGCTTTTACTGTGTTGGAATACACTAATTCATCTTAAGTGCTCTATCTCTGCAGATGAGCTCATAGCTCTAGAGAAGGTGAAGTTATCTGCACTACTTGTTCCAATGTGGCACAGAGCTGTGTCTGGGAGCTGCACTGAAAACACCATCTCTCTATGCACAGCAGTTAATGGGATGAGCAGCGTGCAGCAGGGCTCTGCTGAGCATCCCTTAGATCCCAGTCAGATGGGGATCAGGGATCTTTGCCCCAGGAAGAGGGCAAAGCCTCAGTGAGACATTATGGCAGTGATAACATGGGCAGTACTGGAGAGCCCCTCCCCTCCAAGGAGCAGAAAGTAGAAGAGCATCTGAAGCTACAGCTGGAGGAGATACAGGGGATTTATCTTCCTCTCTCCTTCTTTTAATAAGGATCTGTGTGCAAATCCCTTGTCCTCATCCCTAGTGATATGTGCATTTCTTTCAGGACATTGCTTCAAAGGATCTGCACCTGGAAGCAGGAGGAGCTGGGTTTCGTGGCACAGTTCACATCACTTTCTGGTAGCTCTGAGTCATTGTTTGATGCTGGCAAAGGTGGTTCTGGGCTGCCCCCATGTTTTGGGCTGCACTCCTTCCTACTTTGTGGTCCTGTCCTAACAGCATCTTGAATTTCCAGTTTGACTCTCATCTAAATTTGAAACCAGACCAACCAGTCAAATTCCAACCCCAGGCCAGGAAATCCTAGCAAAACGCTATGGTCCTACTTCATTAATGGAGAAGTTTATAGGGAGACCTTGTTGAGATGGCATCTGATGCTACACAAGAGGATGAGTAAGCGGAAGTCAGTGACAGAATTATATGCAAATTCCATGATAGAGGCACAGCCTGGTGTTTGCAAACCACACAGCCTCACCTTTGATCGCTTTCTCTTAAGCCCTGAGCACATAAAAACAAGTCCATTAGACATGGCAAAACATGTGCATTCCCTACGCTCCTTCTTTGCCAGAAATAATGAGAAAGCAGAGGTAAAAAAAAGGTTAAAAAAAAAACCCAAAACTTTTAACAGATTCTTCTTATTGTTATTTTTAAATATTAATGCTTCCATTTGGCTAACGTGGCCTTCAGTTACGTTTCCCTGTTGAACACAAAAGAGACATTTTCAGTACAGAGGATTTTTCAGTGCAGCCCACTCTTGTCTTTATTTTCTATCAAGTAACCAAAAATGAAACAAAGATCTCAGACATAGGTACATCTTTAAGGGAATTTGCTCGTTCTTAACTTTGTTTGAATGGGTAAACCTCATCACTGTTTGCCCTTAAAGCTATTCTAACAGAGAGCTGTTTTATCAACACTGGCTGCTTAGAAAGGAGAGGCATTTTCCTCCACCTTCAGTGCAGTTTTCTATGCCACTGTTGGGGGGTGGGAAGTTGACCTTACGTGGACCCTCAAGACAAAACCAGAGGCTTTAAGTGGTGAAGAATAGGCAAACACTAGCCTGCAGTTGCCATACACAGAGTACACTGCTCAAAAATCCCAGAAATCTGGCTGATAGAGCATTACACTGTGACTGGGCAGTGCTTCTCCCCTTGTAGTTTATGCATGTGTCAATAGGAGATTACGCCTGTAAGCACAGACTCTGCAAACTCACTTGTAGTGTTTATTATGGAATTTTTCTGGGGAAAAGTAAAAAGAGTGCTACGGATATTTTCTCCCTTCATGGTGCTCTGAATCAGCGCTAAAGGATGGCAAAACTCCCTCTGGAGCTGCTTTGGAAAAATTCCTAACAATGAGATTTAATATAAAATTTTACATGCTCTGAGGAGAATGGTTGGAGCTGGGAGTGTAATGCTAAAATTCACAAGGAGCCAGATCTGCAGCAAACGGTCTGCTCACAACCACTGAAGAAAAATCTCTAAATCCAAGCATTTATGAATTTGACAAAGTTTGAGGAGCAGATCTGAATTCTGCACTTCAGACCCATGTCTCAGGTCTATGCCCTATGAGAAAAAATCATCAACAATTAAACAAGAGGCTTAAAAGTAAAACTTACAGCTGCATTGCACGGATGCTTTGGTTTATCTCAAGCCTATTGGGAACAGGTTCAAGATAAACTTAATTAAAGTGACTATTTAAACTGTAACAAGAATGTCCACAGACCTTTTGCAGTGACTCAATGGAATAAATTGGATAAAAACAATGCATGGTAAACTTCTTGGTCTTTTTCCAGAAATGGGTTTGTGGTGGAGGCACTGGAATCGGTTTTAGGAGATCTTGATTCTATTTCTGGCTTTGCCATTCCTTTACCCTCTCTGTGCTTCTATTTCTTATCATTCACTTAGGCATAATTAATATATATCTGTTAGGCATGTAGCACAGGTGAAACCATAATATTTGCTCAGAGATTGAACTGTGTGTATTGGAAGAAAAATATAAACATGCCAGGTGATGTTTTTCAACATACTAGTTTCTATTATTAAAAAAGAAAAAAGTCATGGAAGCTCTACATGTTCTGTTGGAAATTGAGTTGTAATTGCATCAATACCACTTGTAAATTGGCTAAAAGAAGGTGCAGTTGTTCTGTTGTTGAGCCAGTGTTGTCCTGTGTCTTACCACTGAAGACCTGGAAGATTGGTACTTTGGTGTCCAGATTCCACTGTAGCAACTGGCATAAATCAGGAATATTTATCCAGTTGCATATAAAAAATGCAGATCTTCATATCTGAAAGTTTCTCATGAACATGAGGATGTTCCAGTAATTTCCTCTCAGAGACTCTAGTTTTAGTCCTAGCCTAAATATATGCATAAATACAAACAACTGCCAGAAAATTAAAGGATTTTAAGGGTGATTCAAACACACATAAAAATCTTTTTAAAAAATATCAACTGATTTCAAGGTACCTCTTCATTTTCACTCCCCAGTTCTAATTTGACAAATGCCAAAGCCAATGCTGCTATTACCATTATTTCTATATTATTTTCGTTATTGTATTTTGACATTTGTAGTACAAATATTGCAGTGCTATGTCTGGAATGAGACCTAGAAAGTGCAAATGGTTCTTTATCAGAATGATGTATTGGTAATTCTTACTTTATTTGATGCACTGTTGAAAAGTAGGGAGAGAGAGAGATTTTGGTGAAATCCAGCCATACCTGTTTGTGTATTGGTGTATGTTTTAGTGCAAGATATATCAAAAAAACACCGAATAAAATACTTACTTGAAGTTTGCATAATATTAGGGATGGGTTCTACCTCCATCAAAACTTTTAATCAAGGGCCTAATAAAAACTCTAGACAGAGTCAATGGAATTTAGGAAGCAATTAAAATCAGCCTAAGCTCGGCATTGACAATAAGTTTGATTAACCAAACCCTGTGCTTCTGGAAGCAAAGGTAAACTATGCATTGTGTCTGAACTGGTTTGGTGGGAATTTCAGCTTTCTGGTCTTCTAGGTGAACTCTTGCTCCTACAGAAATTGCTTTATGGTCTTTGTTGACTATATGGAGGAAATGGGATCTCAGATCTAAAGGGCTCACTTGAAAGGCATGTATATGCACAAACGCACATGCTCAAATATTCACACATCACACACAGAGGCAATAAAATCCATAGTTTAAAAACACACTTTCAGAGCCATTGCATATTACTGAAAAGATGCTGTCACCTCAAGTACTTCCAGGTTCACTATTTTATCTCTTAAGATTTGCAAAACAGAAATAATGCCAAAAAGGCAAGCATACATTCTATGTTAAATTCTATAATATTGTTTAGTTGGGATGAATACATGATGAATGATGAATACAAAAATCCTTCCTTTTTGTTCACAGTCTTTTACATGCAGAATTTAATTTCAGACTGCACTGGGTGGTGCTCGTTCAGACTGACTGCTTCCAATGGCATTTCTTTTCTGGATGTCAAATGACATATGTCAATATATGATTTTGCCATTTGGGGATGTTGTTGTTTTTATTAATATAAATTAAATTGGTAATGTCCCCTTAGTGCTCAGTAGTGAAAAACATTTTTCTTTTGAAACTGAGCTCCATCAAACCAAAAATTCCACTGTGAATAGAGGACTGAATGATTATAATAACCATATGTTTATAAATGAGTAATAACCTTTACATCAGCAGAGTCCTTCACGAGGAACATCACAGATGGCGATATTTACAGTAGTTCTCTCTGAAGGGCTGACACCTAGGGTGGGTGAGCCTTCGTTAGCACAAGCAATCTAAAATGGCAATTTCTGACCTTCCAGACCAGACAATGGAGGAGTTTCATTTTGCAGAGATTTTTTTGCCTCCCTTCAGTCATCAGTTTTACCATGTTGCTTAGTGACCTTCCGGCACTTGACCACTCGGCGATTTTCAGAATGCAGGAAAATGTTTCTTTAGAACAATGAAAATACAAGTGCCAGTTTTCCTCAATACCCTGCTTTTGTATCTGTACAATTCAAAACCTGTAGGAGTTAGAGATATAATACTGCAGCAAGTAGGCCTCCAAACCAGCTATTGAAAATTCTTATGTTTTGATGAGATAGCACATAAAACAGTGACTGGCACCAGGCCACAGTCTGATTGCAAATGTTCATATTTGTCGGCGAGAAATAGTCTTCTGTGACCTCCCAAGGTCACCTCTTCAGAGTTCTTTTTCTGATTCATCAGTAGCAGTTTTGTCAGTGTGTGCAAGCACACAACTGAGCTCTTCTCTTTCTCCTCTACTGGCTGAGAGCCACTTCTGAGCAATAAAGTTTCCGGAATTGCATCTACATATTGCCTGTGACACTTCTCCATTTCGGCTTGCTCTGCTTTTGGAGACATGGCAAGAGAGTGAGCAAAAGCTCACCCACGTGCAACATCAGACAGTCAGCTGGGTGCCGGAATGTCATGCAGACTACAAAAATGCTATGAATTTGGGGCGTATAAGGCCTACAAATTCAGACCTAAGAGGATCAGCATCTTTTAAACAGGGAATGGTAATTTGAGTCCCTGAGGCATGTTGCAGTGCCTGGTTTTCTGGAAGATGCTCTTGTTGGAACAGTCTGGTTCTGCCCATGTCCAGTTTCAACACCTACCAGGGCCATCTGCATTCTCAGGGGCCAGGAGGACTATTGAAGGAGAAGACAATTAAATTCTCCAGCCAACACTCATGGGCTTCATGGGCAGATGTGAGCATTCCAGGAGCACTGACTGCAAGTGACAGGGCAGCTCCCAATTTCTGGATCTCCATATCTGTCACCCTGTGGATGAAGACCCAGCCTGGGTCCTAACCTCCTTCTGTATCGGTCTCCAGTACTGCTCTATTGGAGTGCCCAATGTGAACTTCTCACTTCATTATTGCAGCTGACCTCTCATTATGAAAATCCTAGCACTTCCCTTTTTCCCAAATACTTAACCATTATAGCTGAGGGTCTTCTCTGTTTTCACTCCATTTTCAAGTTCCCTGGATTCTATTTACACCATCCCCTCCCACTGAAGCACCATTAATTTCTCTGTCATTGCAGTGAAGGTCTCATGAAATACATCTTACCACAGAATCAGAATTGCTTGTATGAATTGATCCTCTTTAGGAAAGGAATACATCTATGCTTCTTGGAGTCCTCTCCATTTTGACTTCAGATGGACATTCACACCTTGCCTAACCCTTGCTTTTTCTTCCTTTCTTTCCTCCTGTGCTTCACACATTTTAAAAAAGCTGTCTCCACTACTGGAGGAGATAAGAGGACATCCACTGAAGACAGAGATAACAACATGGGGAACTCCCTTTGCAGTTTTCCCAGTCACTTGGATCCAGAAATCCAAGACCTCCCTCCATCTTGTCCTGTTAGATAATGGGGGGACTCACTCCCTTCACTCACAGGGATTTCAAACATGTGCTGCTCATTCCAGGCATTCTCATTTCTCCAATAAGTGATTTTATTTACTCCTTACTTTGCCTAGAATATACCAAGCAACAAAACGTTTCAAAAGCATCTAACTCATTGCCCAGTGGAAGAATGCCCTACTTTCTGTGCCCTACTAATGAAAAGTGGACTCACGGTTTTGCTTTGTACTTTGAGACTGTGCAGCGTTATCTTCTTTGAACCTTTGGCACTCTTTGTTTTTCACCGTCAAAGTGACACGGCAAGGACAGCTGTCCTCACTACAGTTCTGATTTTCCTAATCTTTCATAGTTCGGCGCATAAAGAATACCCAAGCATATTTAAACAAGTGTCCTTTCTTACGCAGAGTAGGAACCAGAAAGAATGATAATGGAGTCGGATCTTTGAGAATCTGCACTGGAGTAAACAAATGCAACAAAAATATTACCGTTACAATCAACAAATGCTGACTGAACTCAGTGGGAGCTATCCACATTCATCTGAGCACAGGCTTTGACTCGCCTTAACAGTAAAGTTTAGATGTGAACCTGACCTTGAGAGTTCAAGGGTGTTCTGATTTAAAGTCCTGGTTTGTTCTCATCTGCACTCGCAACAGCAGGACAACAACTTCTGTTTTCCCCTCTTTGTTAAGGAGGTCGCAACTTGCCTTGGTTTGCAAAAGTTTTAGAAGTAGAAATTTTTTTAGAAGTAGATAAAAATGGGAGAAAAGTAAACAGCAACTGATTGAAAATAATTGTTTTATCGGAGAAAAAAATAATGCTTTATTACAACTAGCTTTACTGTTTATTTTTTCCTTCTCTTTGTACAGCTGACAGAAGATGGAATGGAGCTGTGAACATGAGCATAAAGGTATGCATGGACGTAGGACTTTATGAACTGCATGGGGTAGGAGCCTTGATTAGTGTTGCTGAGAAACAGATTAATTCCTTTAGCACTTTCCCGTAAACATGCCTGGCTGTTTATACAGTTGGGGGCTCTACACTGGGTGCATAACTTGAATTCTGCCTTTCTTGTCTTTGTGAGCTGTCATTATCTCTTTCTTCAGCCCATTTCTAATTCTGCTTTCTGCCTGCCCTGTTCCTCAGTGGGGACTTGCACTTATCCACAGTCTCATTGTCAGAGCCACGCCACCCCAGCAGGTGATGCAGAGCAGATGCATACATGTCTCCTTGTAACAAGGTGGGAGCAGAGCAGATCTGGGTGCACACAGCCCAGTGGGACTGCAGTACTCAAAGGGTTAGGGCTGCTTCCTCTGTTGCCAACAGGAATTTTCCCATTGATTTTTCACTCAGAGCAAGTTCAGGCCCTTCTTCAGCAAGTTACTGACACAAGTATCACTGTTGATAATAGTGGCTCTGCAGCAGATGGAGCGCTTCAATTATCTTGGGCCCATGATGAATGAGCACTATTGACAGCTGCTGCAAAATCCATGGCAGACTGAGTACTGCACAGACAATTAGGATATCGCTGGTAAACATATGGCAGGACTGGATCTTTAAAAAAAAAAACACAAACCCAGGCTCTGCTGGCCTCGGATTTGGTGCAGAGCCAAGTTCTAGGCTGAAGTTCAGTCACACACCATTGGAAAATCCCATAGCAGTGGCAAAGTGGGGTCTTGAGACTTTGATGCTTGGATCTCATTCTGCTTGTTGAATATTGTCTTTGAAAGCCAAT
Organism: Tetrao urogallus; assembly: GCF_951394365.1. NCBI lineage: Eukaryota > Metazoa > Chordata > Aves > Galliformes > Phasianidae > Tetrao > Tetrao urogallus. The sequence goes on along the minus strand of NC_136820.1, from coordinate 43,453,110 downwards.
GGTGTTTATTTGGTGAGAGGAAAAGGAAAGTTTGTTTTCTTTAAGACGTGGCCAAAAATGTGTGTATGAATTTGTTCCAGCCTATTCTATTTCATACCCTGTACAGTTCTGCTTACAGATGGTTCTGTCTTTGGGGAGGGAGGTCAGAAGAATATATTCTTCTGCTGACCATATCAAGGCTCCAGTATTATAGAATTGTTTGATTTGGAAGAGACTTTTAAAGATCACCTAGTCCAAATCTCCTGTGATGAACATGGGATCCCCTGCAATGAACAGGGGATTTATTTCGTCCATTTGTTTTAGGCAGTTGCATGCAGTTATATATCATCCAATGAAGCAGTAGGGCAGAATGGTTCTCACCAGCTGTTCTCCTGCTGATTCCCATCTATCTTCACTACAAAAATCTGGGGAGTTTGGAGAACCTGGGTTGGAAAGAAGCAGCACATGAACTGAGAGTCTTAGTATGATGATCTCCTCATTTGCTTTGTTCCATAGTTTCTGTCCTCCTGTGGCAGTGTTATCTGTATTATGTAATTAACAAATAAATTTACCAAGAACTGTGTGGGGCTGTGCATAGTAAATGTCCTATCAGCTCAGGGAATCAAAAAATAAGGTTGAAAAATAAGCTTTTTCCTTTAGTTTCTAAATTAACATTTCAAACTGACCCTCCTGCAGTGGGCCACATTGAGGACTCTACATTTATATTAGACAGTTGAAAACAAAGCTTGCCCTTCATGTACACTTGGCTTCTCTGATCATATCCCATCTCAGTTTCTCTAGAAAACATGCTGATTTCCAGTCTTACTATATTGTCCTTACCAGTTATTATCTTGTTGTCAGCTGCCAAAGTTATGAGATCAAAGGCCTGAATACAACAAGCAACCTCTGCTCTAAAATATTAGAAAACATATAATGAGTGATGTTATCCAATTCTCTGGGGTTTGGTAACTTGGGAGAGACTTTTGGATCCCACTGTCTGTATTGTCATTTGGATCTTTTTAATGCCAACTTGTTTCTTAAACATTATAAATTACAATACCAGGTGCAAACATTTCTCAGCACAGATCACTCTCTGAAACACATCTTTAATTGTACGAGATTATGTTTTGATTTTGTTTTCAATAAATAAAAATATGCGAACACACCTACACAGGCAAGGGATGTACGAGCTTGTTTGCTTTCTTTGAAATCTAGTTACACTCAGAAAGTTCAAAAGCTTGACTCACATTGTGCTCCTCTTGGGAGAGGCTGAGCAAAGAAGTGATGAGGGGTCAAGGAGGGAAAAAAAATACAGCCAATATGGGCACTGTAGGTGAGCACAGTTGATACGGACTGTATATTTGCACTGGACTCATCCAAGATATCCCTCTTTGTCTGAATGGGGTACTTGGTGTTGTTTAAACACTGGTACCTTATCTCGGCTCCTAATATGTGGCATCTCTTTTCCTTTTGTTCATGGCACAAGTCTTTCCTTTGTTTGAAAACAGTTAAGGGATTACTGACAGGTGAGACTGGACTAGAGAATAGAGCAAAAGGCTGACAAATTCAACCATTACTGGTAGGAGAAAGTACTCTGTGAATTCAGTCCATCACCTCTGTACTCAGCCAACATAAAGCTGAAGCCACAAACCCATTTCTTTTGTCCACAAAAACAGAGGAGCCCTTTGCCAGCGGGACCACATGGTTGAGTTTGCTCTTCTCCCTGTGCATGGAGGTACTCTCCAGCCCCAGCCTTACTCTGACAACCTGTTCCAAACAACAGAGGTGCATGGCAGCCTGTTATAAAGCAATTTAGAGAGACAGAGAGATACTTTTTAAAAATTATTTTATTTTTTTTAGAAAAAGGTGGGAAATTTTGGGTTTCAAATCCTGCTGCAGGGGAATTCAAAGAATAGATTATAGAGTATGTTTTTAAAAGTATGGGTAAAGGCAACAGATATATCTGCAAATAAAACCTTAAAAAAAAATCAATTTAAACATCTCAGTCCCCTGCCATTAGGTAAAAGAAAGAAATAGACCATTTGCTAAGAGCAGCTTGGAAAGAAGCAGATGAAACGGGGACAAAAGTGGGAGTAGATGTGCCCAGAAGACCATGGCACCATGTCCCTGCAAAGCAATGCCACTTGGCACTGTGCATCATTTCCGTGGTGTCACGTGGCATGTAGGTGTTCAGCATAAATGATCGTGGGGTTTTAGATGCTCACTAAGTTGGTATTAGTAACAACACCAATCTGATGTAAAAAGATGTTCTGTTCCATCTGGGGTCAGACTGCATTTGTTATCATTTAAATTTAAAATGAGGCTAGAGAAGATATAAAGCCCAGATATTCTAGGAACTGACACAGCCCCAGGTCTGACTTTGAACAATTTATCGCAGAGACTGGAGTTGTCAAGGGATCAGCCATAGCCTGTAGCTGAAAATCCTAGACAGTGAGCAGGAGAAATCCAAACATGCAGGAGGAAAAAGGAAAAAAAATCTGTTGTGTTCCATTTCTCTGTAAACATGAGTCTTGTCTCTGTAGAAGTTCTTGCATTTCATCAAAACTAACTGGGAAAAAAATAACAGAAATTGACCTCAGACAATTAGCAGCAACTATGACTGCATTGTGTGATTTGGTGAATTTTTGGGCAAGGATGCTGATAGTTAACATTAGCACTGTATCCACATGGTGCTTAAAATGCATTTTATTGATGCGGACTGTTTGTGCTACCAGTTTTAATAATCTTATCACTTAGATGGTCACAAAGGGCATTACACATAATATCCCCATTAAGATATACAAAAGAAGTCCAAACTTCAGCTGAATTTGTTCTTTTCTCAGCCATACAGCCACAGATTGACCAAATTCAACTGATTTGCAGAGTGCAGCCCACCTGAATAATCAGAACCAATATGCACTGCAGGATGTATTTTTCCCTTCAAATTTACCAACTTTAGGAAGAGTTAAGTAACTTAAGGTGAATAATAGATTTGTAAACAGTAAAAAGAAGTTACTTAGTTGCTGGAAAATAATCAAAGATGCTTTAATACCCAGGAAATGACCAAATATCTACAGTTTGGAGTGATTGCAACAGGAAGAAGTACTGCACCCTTTTCAGTATCATAACGATTTGCTCTGGGATGTGGACTGGAAAACCTCCAGACCTTGGTCAGAGGGAGCTGGATGCAGGCAGTCAGCAGCCTTTGCACCTCCCATGGGTGCACTTCATTGTGCAGTCAGTGTGCTGGGTTTGGAGGAAGGCAGCTAGGTGCTGCTGGCTGGACCCATCCCCATCCACGTGTCTGGGCACGGATGGAGATTCATTAACTTAATACTTCTGTTAGAATTCCTGTGTTGTGCCAATCTGCTGCTATCTGAGAATTTCCAGCATATTTATATGACCGATCATGTAAAATTACTGAAAATTCTGACAAACTAGGTCAAACCAGGCAGGAAACTACCAAACCATAGTATTCCCCATTTCTACAGCCATTTAAAGGTAAATAATTTCTCGTGGATTCTAGTGAAAAATGATGTGCATTCTTAACTAATCATCAGTGGCATTTCTAACTCCACAGAATTATTTGGTGTCTTTCACTACCTAATGCCTTGGAATCCATTTCTGTTGAGTCCTCTTTTTGTTAACATGGTTTATATCTCCTTAGACCTTACAAGCCATTCAGCAGAAGCCTCCTCTGTACCAAGCAGCACAAGACTGATACCCTTTTAGATTGATCAGCCCATGTGCTGAAACTGATGTACTGTTACTCTTTTGTATTACAGATCTTTCTTTTCACTTCCATAGAATCATAGTCATTAAGGTTGGAAAAACCTCGAAGATCATCTAGTCCAACCACTAGACCATGCCTACAAAACCACGTCCCTCAGTGACACATTTCCATGGTTCTTGAACACCCCTGGGGACAGTGACTCCTCCACCTACGTGGACAGCCTATTCCAATGCACTGCCACTCTATCTGAGGATAATTTTTTCCTAATATCCAACCTGAGCCCCTCCAATGCAACTTAAATCCATTATCTCCTGTCTTATACTTATAGCTGTGAAATCCTTTCAATTTTCAGCAATCACAGATACTGCAATACCTACATATATACAGCCTGTATGTTTATTTTGCCTCTAAATGTTTGTCAAATGCGAAATTTTCAAACCTGGCTGTTGTGTGCTCCATGTAGTTGCAAATTTGTTCTAAGGAGTAAGTTGTCTCAATTTGGTCAGAAGAGCACTATACAACTCCCACACACGTGCATAATGATATATTCCCTTCAGAGTTGCTGTAGAAGTCCTTCTTCAGCTCAGTGCTGTGTTTCTGACACATACCTAGCTTGTAGTAGGTATTTAGGAAAAGGGTGTACAAGCAGACTGGCCATACAGTGATACTTGACTCTGGCACACCCTCGCAGCAGTCTGTGCCTTAGGGGCACTGTGAGCCAGAGATTCTATCTGCATCTTTGAATTTTGTAACGCTCGATGAATTTTTCAGCCAGGAATGTGTCTAATTGCTTTTTGAGCCCATTTATAATTTTGGCCTCTACAACATCCTGTGGCAATGAGTTCCGCAGTTTAATTATGCATTGTATGAAAAAAAAAAAAGTTATCTTTTTTTTTTTTTCTGTTGCTTTAAATCTGCAGCTTGAAAATATTATTTGATAACCTTTTCTTGATACCCTTTTTCTTGAGTGGCAATTGCTAATTTGGCATCTAATATTGCATTCTTATATTTAGCATAGTTTCTTTGTCTGTACTATTCTAGACTATCAATGCTAAACTCATCTGACATTCTATAAACAGGTCAGAAAGTAACATGTAATCCTTTTATAGCATGTCACAATCATCTTTTCTTTTACTTTTGCTTTCTGTGTTGCTGTTTGTTGTTTTGTTAGATATTTCTTTTGTTGATTAATTTGGAGGGTCATTTATGAATATTTTCAGTAGGTCCCTATGAACTCCCACTGTTAATCCCCACCACTGGGAAAGCTGACCATCCAATCCTAGTCTCTTTTTGTCATCTTTTACCTAGCTGTTCTTCTATACAAGAGATTTCTTATCCACCTGAGCTCAGTTTCCCTAAATAGCATTAGTAAAGGATCTTGTCATAAAGGTCAGGGATCTCAGTGCAATACAGAAATAGCCACACACTGTTACATTGGTGTCTTGACAATACACATTGCAGGCAACTCGTTTCACATCTTGGGTCTAACTTGGCCACTCACATGTGAAATTTGGCATTAGAATGCAAGACACAGGGACAAACTTCGACATTTTTAATTGGTAGGTCTCAGATTTGGGTATTGAGCTACCTCCAATTTCATATCCAGACATAAGCAGAATGTTCAGCAAGTCCTCCACAAGATCATGGAAAGACCAGAAAATAATGCCAGCCCTATCTCAGTGTGCTCTGTGTTACTGGGCATGTCCGTTCCACCAAGCTTCTGTCTCATGCAGTGTGAAATCACAGACATTCTGCATTCCAATTTCTTGAAGGAGAGAGAATCATAGAATCATAGAATCACCAAGGTTGGAAAAGACCTAAAAGACCATCCCGTCCAACCGTTCACCTATTCCCAATAGCTCCCACTAAACCACGTCCCTCAACACAACATCCAGTCTTTCCTTGAACACCCCCAGGCTCGGTGACTCCACCACCTCCCTGGGCAGTCCATTCCAGTGCCTGACCACCCTTTCTGAAAAGAGGGTGCTGGTTAAAGATTGAGACTCTCAGGAAGGCATGAACATTCTTTTCAAGCCTTGAGGTATATGCAGTAACTGCCTCAATGGCTGATATGAGTTAGAATCTCTTGCAACAAAGGCTGTTGACCAAGATTCTGCACTAGCTTATATTTCCAGCTATCATTTATAGATGACAGCACCAGTGGGGAGGAGGCGAGACATGTAAGACCTTCAATTCCTAATGCCACTTTGAAGACATTTTGCTGGGTCTTGTACATTTGTGTTATTTCTTTTCATTTTTATTGGTATTCATATTACAAACTTACTTAGAATATCTGGGTTGTTGGCCTGTCCAAGGCTCTTCAATTCTCACTTGTGAAATTAATGCATTTTATAATCAAAGTTATATGTTCTCCTTTGTCTCCCAACAGCTTTTGACCTTCTGCAGAAACTGTTCCCACATCCAGGCTATCTAGTGAGAAACATTTCTGCAAAAGCAATTACCATAAGAAGAAACTGACAAGATAGGATGTGTCCTCATGACAAGGAGAAAAAGCAGGGTTGAAAAGGGCCTCCAAAAAATGTACCAGACAGCAGTACACTGTTTCTCATACACTGAGGTAGTGCAAAAGAAAATTCAAATGAAGGGATGTGGGAGTGAGTCATGGGTCAGGAAGGAAGGAAAGGGATTTCTTCGGAGAACAAGAGAGGGGAGTACAGCAGAGACCACTGGAGTCCAAGCATTACCTTTTTGGTGTGTATTTGTATAGTCCTGTTTTTACTTTTTCTGTAGAAGAGAAATCTTCCTGGATTTCTTTTGCATACTGGGAATTAAGACTGGCTGTGTCAGGCTGCAGACCAGTGGCTTGCATTATTGTGTCCTACTGCATCCCCTTTTGATGGAGAAATTCCAAAAGCTGTGGTAGATTCAGCATGTTGCAGTGATGATGATGATGATGGTACTGGGAATTATGATGGTTAGCCTTTTTCTGACTCTCTAACACCTTGTTTTGAATAAACAAAGGCCATTTTTCACCTCTAGTCTAGAAGAAAGTGGTGCTTGAATCACTGTTGGGGCCTTGATTATCTGTGTTGGGCTCTCTGAAGAGAGGGAATATGCGCCATATCCACAATCCTAGAACTGTTGCTGACAGTATTTCTTGCAGCAGAAAATGCTAGCTGCATATGGACACTGGATCTTGGTCCGTGCAGATTGCTTGCAGCGAAATCTTACCTAATGATTGGCTAGAATTTAGAAGGAGCAGCAAGTGGTACCTCCTTGAAATGATGCTATAAAGTACATATTACATATTCCTTTCTCTCTTGCATTTCTGAATTCGAATCCACACCTTCAAAATCCACTGCCAGTTAGAGCGTTGCTGATGAGGAGTGATAAAGGATTTGGAGAATGCTCTTGTTTGCCTTGGCTATAATTAAACCATTGTGGATTTTCCAGCTCCCAATGCTTACTGACATGCAGCAATCTGCACAGCCAGACTGCCTAGGATAAACACTGTGTTCTTATTTATAGGGATGCTGAGTCATGAGGTAATGCGTAGATGCTGGCAGTAAGATACCAGCTCTTCACACAGGACTATGAAGTAGAGGCATCTTCATGGGAAAGCTCAGCTCACAGCTCTTCAGGATCAGGTAGCACAACATACCGGTTCTTGCCTCTTTCTGCCCAAACTAACAAACATGGGCAGCTGAGGGCACTGGATAGGTCCCAGCCAGTATCTACACTAAGGGAGGTAAAGAACAAATTTCCACTTGCCTTCAGTACCAGAGTAATGGAGACACCTGTGATTTCCACCATAAGATAGATTTGCTTCATTCTATAGGGATGATCATTCCATACCTGTTTGGTGTAAGGATACAGTTGTAAGGATGACCAGCCACAGAGGCAGAAGCAACACTAGAATACAAATACTGCACAGATAAGAAAAAGGAGAAGAAAGATTGGGCCACAGCCCTGATAGCTGGCTTAATCTAATGGTAGTGAGTTGAACAAGAACAGACAATGAAAACATATATTCATGAATTTATGTAGCTCTGTGCTGTGGTACACGTTATTTAACAGATACGTCTACCTGAAAATGTACTTGATTTTCTGACAGAAAAAGAGAGAACAAACGAACACTGCTTGATGTTGAAAATATAAAATCCCTTTCAGGCATGGCTAAAAAGGCAGTGTTGATCTAGCCTGCATCTAGTCTGCATCTCCTTCAACAAGCTCCAGCTATAGACATAAGAGACAAAACGTGCATGTTCTACCTCAATACAGTTCCCTCATCCCCAGATGAAGAACAATATGGAGAGAAAATCCCTATGAATTCCTTGCTTTCTTCTGAGTGTTACAATTTACTCATACTTATTTGGCTTGCCTTCATTTCCAGGACCTACATGTAGATGAGCAGTACCTTACCTTCTGATCCATCAAGCCTGAGGAGTTTCTAAGTACAGTTCTAGGCAGCAGCTGTCTCGTTTTTGATCCCTGAGGCCTTCTGAGGGATGATTACCCATCTGAACGGCTAGGGACAGAATTGTAGAAAGTGTCCAGAGAATCAGGAATGTTCTCCTGTTTTTCTGCTATACATCCAAGTTATGAAGTTTTGTGTGACCCAGAAACCTATCCAGTTGAGACAACAACAACCAAACAAAAAAAAAAAAAAAAAAAAAAAACCAACCAACCAACCAAAAAAAAAGAACCAAAATCAAAAATCAAGAAACCATTAATCTTTCACGCTGTCCATTTTCCCAAACTAGGAACGATTCTCCTTGTGAAACTCCTAATCAATCATGAAAATAATTCTGCTGCATTTTCCCATATCTTCTTTACTTTTCCCCATCCAAATAGAAATGTCTCTTCCTTCCTCCTTCATGGCCATCTCTGTCTTCCCTTTGGTCATGTAGTAAGAAACTGCTTCATTACTGCATATTGACTGATCATCTTTCAGAAAATCCTTAACCATATTGCCAATTATCTTTATGTCTCTCAAATTTTAATAAGTTAAATATGTCTTCTACATTAACTTAAATTATTTTAATCGATTTGGAATAAATGCTGTAAGAAAAATAAAGTAACAACAGCAAAACAAAAACAAAAACAAACCAACAACAAAAAATAAAAAACTGTATTAGTATGGTGAGTGAGTTCTTATCTCCAAAGCACATCCAGCACTGTTTCATACCCAGTCTCTGGTTTAAATTCCACATGCAAAGCATGGGTAATCAAAAAGTTTTTCTTAACTCACCAGAACATCACATTCCAGACCTTAACTATATGGTGGCTGCAGCGTCACTACATGTCTTCAGCTTCCAGGCAGCGCATGGGAAAACACTGGGCCAAAATGAGCCAGAAGTAGTATTCTTTCTTCGCTGGGTCACATGAAAACTCATTGGCTTCAGGGTTCCTGGAATTCTCACCATTTCCCTATTTCATGTTAGTAGAGTTAACCCATTCTGCTGAATTTCAGGTTAGATACTAGGAAAAATTTCTTCTCAGAAAGAGTGATAATGCATTGGAACAGGCTGCACAGCGAGGTGGTGGGGTCACCATCCCTGGATGTGTTCAAGAAAAGGGTGGTGGTGGATTGGCAGTTGAACTAGTTGATCTCAAAAGCCTTTTCCAACCTTAATGATTCTATGATTGTCAGAGGTCAACATCTTGGCATTGCACCTACAAGATGCATGCTTGGATATTCACTCTGTGATAATTTCTCATGATTCAGCATTTAACACTGTACCTTTGACACTGCGTTGTTACTTCACTTTTGTTTTTCTCTTGTGCCAGAGGGCTTTATCAAAGAAATGTAACTGGTTTTAACAGCTATTCATTAACAATTATATTGTGTTCTGCTCAAATGGATCAGTCCAAAGAAGGAGGTGCATGCTTTAAGATCAGTAGTCTGACAAGGTTATTTGGCAGCATCATCTGTCAGAAGGAGGAAGGAGTTTTCAAAGCAGCAGGTCTAGGCCCATGACAAGAATCAGACATTCTGCAGCGGTGAGAACGATTTGTGTTTCTTCCTGTGAGGAGGTGTAGTTTCAGGAATGAGATGTCTGCTCTGTGGTCAGAGAGAGAGGAATCTGTATAAATATTTCTGATGAAAGGTAGCACAAATGGCTCTTATTTTCCTCCATGGACCCCTTTATAAGACATCACTTGTAGATCAAGATAAATAATATATGAGCGCATGAGTGTGGGCATAGATCACACCTTTCAGAAATCAGATGTTTCTCTTCTTTTAGAGATTTCAGAGCAGAAATAAAAGCCAGCACTGAAGATCTTATTGGTTATCATATAGCATGCAGTTGTGCTCTGCAAATTAAATGCATAATGCCTCAGGGGTGAGGGCAGTGAGTTAACCTTGCATTAGAAATTTGGATGCAGTGAGCAGTAACTAGTCTATTTATTGTCTTAAATTTTTTTAATACTTACAACAGTAAATAAACCTCTGTAGATGTCTCTCACTCCCTCCTAGGCCAGCCAATACTATTAACCATATCTTGTACTTTAATGTTGGTGATCACGCTATGCTTTTGAAAGATCTCATTAGCTTCTTGGCATAGCAATTAAGATGGGATTGTTGGTGTCGGGGAAGATTAGTGTCTTTGCCATCATTCAATGTGAAGAAATAGATGTTCCACCTTTATTTTTGGCAGTGGAGGTTTTTGCCCCCAAAACAGAGCTGTTTCTCCCTCATCAGAGTTCCACAGACATCTTGATCAGAAGCATGGACTGTGGGCTTTTCTACTCATAATCATTGTCTCTCATGTTATTTCTAACAAATACAGCAAACAAGAACAAACATAGAACCTCAGGCTTCAGGAACTGAGAAATTAATTTCCCCTTTGTGAAGAGTTGCATGCACACACACACAAATAAACACATACTGGAACATGCCTCACAGGTAAAGAAAGGCCTCCAGATGGGACTGTATACTGTTCCCTGGTTACATGAAGAATAATTCTTGTCTGAGTTTTGACAGGCATGCTCTGCTCATGGACTCAGGTCATGCTGATTTCCAGTTTTTCTATGAGGTCAAATTACAAAAGGCAGGATCCTTCCTCTTCCGTTATTCTTCATAAAGTGGGAATCTTGCTAAGATCATTTGGGTTTATCCCAATAAATTGATTCCCTCCTAATGAGGAGTTTCAGGCTGTATTATCCATTCTTTGAGTGTCATGCAAAAGATCAGATGAGATAAAACGGTGGTTCCTTTTGTTCTTGAACCCTATGAAACAAGAATTTAGAACATTTGGCTCGTACTCAGTGGAAGACAGAGCTGTCTCTGCCATCACGTAAAGGGAGTTAATGCTGGAAATAGATACAATACACCCTTGGGATTTTATGCCCCAAACAGATGATAGAGTAAGGGCAGAGACAGGCTGCCTTGCAGAAACTCTGGGATGTCTAGAGGTAGGGTTTTTGTTCTGGCCCATCTCCAGCCCTCCTGCAGCTTGTAAATTGAAGAGCTCCACTGCAGTCAGTGAAACTGTGCCAATTCACAGCCAGCAGATAATTTGGCCCTTAATCTTCACATGCGTAAATGACAGTCGTAAACATGGGAAATAACAAGATAGTCCAAAAGGTCACGTTGTGGGTGCTGAAAGCACTGACTTGCACATGTCTCCAGGCAATATTGATAGGAAAGGAGTGTCAGGGAGAATGCACGGCGTAACAAGTGGCAATAAGGAAATGTTTTTTTCTGAAACTCAATTAAAATTAAACCAAACATAACTATCTCTTTTATTGAATGAGAGAGCTCTGCTGGCAGTTCTAAGATATGGCTCATTATGACTGTTTAGCAGTGCCTCTCTTATGAGAAAAGGTAGTGAAATATTCACCTTCTCTGTAAGACTTAGCGCTTAAGCTGTTGGCATTAGATCTGGGATTCCTCATTAAGTGTGGTACTTGGTTTAAAGTGTTTTCTACCACTCTCTGATGGGGATAAATCTAAGCTAATGGTGGATTTGAGAAGGCAGCAGCTTTATGATCCAAATACATTGCGTTGTCTATGAATATAATCTATTTCTGTCAGTTACATTGGAAAGAAATAAATTACTCATCAGTCAATCCATTATTATTATAATAAGAGCACGGCACTACTTAACTGCATGAGTTAAGTGGATATGACTTTGCCAATGCTCATAAATGCCATTACATCAATCCACAGAAATGGACCTGTTGATTTATTAGATGATGATGGACAAAGAAGATGTTGCAATCTCTTTTATAATTTAACCTGTGCTTAAAACACGTAGGTGTTTAAGGCCAATACATGTACAGTTATTACCGCAGAGAGGAAAGTGAAAAGGGAACTGTAAACCATAATAACCTCTATCAAGTACACGTCTACTTCGGTATGTGTAATAATCCTGTATGTGCATTTATGTAGCACACTGCACAGTACTTAAGCTGCTGTGGGCTGTCATGTACTGTAAATTCACATTTAATCAAAAGACCCGTGGCACATGATTGAGTACTGTAAATTTTCTTTACGGTGGAGGAAAGCAATTGTAGAACAGCAGTTGCGTAGATGAACTGCAGCTGTGCTGACTGTCTAGCAGTAATAAACTTCTCAGAGGAACTTCAGGTCTATCAATGGTAATTCATTTACCGAATGTCTGTTTTCATTTACTTATTTATTTTTAGCAAATCAGTACCCAGCAGTGAGCCATATGAATGCAGTCCACACAGTGATAACATTTCAAGGCATGAGGAGACATAGGCTGTTGTTGCAAATCAGTAACACACCTGCAACAGTTTGTCAGTTGTATTTACACCATTCCATTTCTCTACAAGAAAGACCTTGTGTACACTTAATAAAGGTTAAAAATGACTCAGAAATGAAAATAATCTTTCTTCTTCTTTTGTGCTTCTGTTTCTCTGTCACTCTTCATGAGGCTCATTTAAATATTCTGGTTTTTATTTTTCCAGGCTTCTGCATATGTTTTGCAACAAAGATGCTGTTGGAGAGTAGCCTGACTGAGGATCTTCAAAGGATAACATTTCAGAAGGCTCCTGCATCAAGAAGACCAGTTTTTTTTAAGTATTTGTGTATCATTTAGGGACTGAACTAGAACATATGGAAAGAACTGCTCCAAAAAGCTCTTGGTTGAGAGGGGCTTTCAAAAGCTGAGAACTATGGCTATAAGCAGGGTTGTCTGAAATTTCCACTCAGAACTCTATGGAGAAATCTGCATAAATTCTTAAGTTTGTATGCAATTTTAAGTAGCTGACAGCAGTGAGAAATATCTTGAAATTTAATTTGTTTCAATTAATTAAATATTGAGATTTTTTATTTATACTGTTTGCACTTTTGACTCCCCAGTGGGTATAATATTACATTAGGCTTCTCAATAAGTCTTCTGATTATAATGCATCATATGAAGTGTAGAAGGTCAGAATCTTATTAGAAATAAAAATTGAAACTTTGTAATAATACTGAACACTGTAGCATCTGCAAAGCTACCATGCAAGTGTTCTCAAAATCCATACTCGTGCACATCATTCAATCTGAATAAATAGATTTCTTCATCAGAAGCTTCCTTGAAATCAGTGGACTGTGTAGTATGTCTCCCCTTGCTATGACTGAAGACTCAAGGCTTTTACCTCAAATAAGGAAAGAGATTTTGATTTTGCTGAACCTTTGGACCATATTGCACAAGTTAGTGGAGTTCCTGGTAATGCTGACGCAACAACAAAGACTTTGAAGTTATTTCAAGAAGGAAGAGAACGTTCTGTCCCTTTCAAGAGCTGCTCTTTGGGCTACACAACCCATTCAAATTCCTCCTTCTGGTGGCAAAATAAAGGAAAGCCACATGACCAACTTCAAGGATTGCATCATCTGATTCATCCTTCTTGTAGAATCATAGAATCATAAAAATTGGAAAAGACCTCTATCATCCGGCCCAAGTGTCCACCTACCAGCAATATTGCCCACAAAACCACGTCCCTCAGTCCCACACCTACCCTTTCCTTAAACACCTGCAGGGACAATGACTCCACCACCTCCCTGGGCAGCCTTTTCCCCTTATCGATAAGAGGAGACCTTGATGTCTGATTCCCAAGGGGAAGTTTCTGCAGTTCTACTAGGTCTATCACCACCATTTCATTTCAGGGGACTTTTCTTCCACCCTGGTTCTCTGGGTCATGTTGTAGAACCATAAAACATTTCCAAGGTGCCCACTTGGCCTGGGGCTTGTCCCCAGTCATACTGTACAGACTGAGATTTTATCAAATCACTGCAGCTAATGTATTTCTGGTTGACATTTTCAGGAAAGCCTCAAGAGGTCTGATGAAGTATGTCAGAAAACATGAACCCAAGAGCCAATCCTGTACCAGTCAGATGAGGATCAAGATCTAGCATAGATTAAAAAGCATCTTCAGTACACTTCAGTGGCATAACTGACAGCAAGATTTGGCCCAATTTTTCTTGGGAAAATTAATGAGCTGTAAAAAAAATATCTGACCATCATTTGACTTATCAAAGCCATTGTGACTCCTTCCCTAAATAGCATTAAGATGAATCACCTATTATTTGAGAATTGAGAGTCACGGTAGTGATTGAAGCCAAGTTAGGAAAATAGCACTACCATTACTAGCTCTGCAGGATTGAACTTGACTTGGAATCTGGGGGTTTGCCCTGACAATACCACAACATTTGAAATCTTATTTACTTTGTGGAGTTTCTTTTGTACTAACCTACTCAATCTAACATCACATGAAACATTTAATAGGTGTCCTACATACATGGAATTTATTGTCAGCTTCTCAAATTCTGATCTCATTTGCAATGGTGCAAATAAGAAAAAAGGTACTGCAATCAGTCACTGGATTTCAGAGTAATGAAATTGGGCATACAGATAGATTGTAGGCATTACTTCAGGAATGCTTTTTGTTTGATCTTTATTTCTTTCACACATTTTTAAAGTCTTTTCTACCCTCTTCATTCTTTCAGTGCCTCAGTTGCACAAGTGGAAAAATATGGGAACCCTCTGGTGGACAAAATAGTATCTGTAAATCCCACTAAGTCTTATTCACCTCTACATAAACTAGTGATAAGATCAAATTCTGCTGGAGTTCATTGTTAATACGTTTGATAACTTTCATCTTCCCCTTCTGTCCACGTCCACTTGTACACATCCTATATGTCATTGCCTCTATTACACAAAATGCCCCAAATTTACCAAGACAATTTAAACAACATGACTTTTATTGTGGTTGAAGGTCTGTTGGTGTTATTGCTGATCATGTGCTCAGTTGTTGAGGCATTTCAGCACAACTAAAAGGAAAAGAAAATAATTAAACAGTAATCAGGACTTCCTATCAGATGTTCTTCCATGCAGGTCAGTTGTGATATCAATAAGCTTCAAGATAATACTTTCTTCATTGTCCTTAAAAACGGATGGACTTTTTAATAATCTCTCAGGATTTTCCTTTCAGCTTTAAAACAACAAAAGTGTGAGCCTCCTTGCTGGCAAGCACAACATTTGGAAAATCCAAGAGTGCTGGTCAATGGTTAGGGCATTTAAGCATCAATCAGTTGGTACAATCAGTACCAACCTGATCTAAATGTGTATGTTTGGTGGCCCTGCTAGGCAGGGGGGTTGGAACTACATGATCCTTGAGGTCCCTTCCAACCCGGGTGATTCTGTGATTCTGTGACTTTTATGGAGTGACTTCTGCCTTCATTGGGAAAGGTGTCAGGCCTCCAGTAATGCGGAGTTAGATGTCTTCCATTCCTCCTTCAGTGATGGCTCAACGTTTTTTAACTTGCCAACTTTGTTATATCTCCTAATGAAAATGTAGGCTCAAGATTTGCTTTCAAATTGCATTGTAAGCCTACAAGACAGTCTCATTTCTCTTAGCTAACTTTCCTGGATGCTGCTGAAGTATTTCAATTCTGCCAGAGGTCTATGGACCACAGTCTGCCACTACCCTTCAGTTTGTCGAATGGATGAAGGTCAGGTATGAATCACCACTTTTCCGTTTTGTGCCATTGTACAATCAATATACACTCATATAAATGAGCGTGCAGTGGCCAAGGCTCCAGAGGGAGTTGAGCCCTATGGATCACTGCATCAGAAAGTAGTTGCACCAGATTCTTACTCCTCTCTGCTGATGCTAACGTAAATTTTATTATTATGCTGACAAAACTGGCTTACTGAAATCAAAGCTTATGACAATTGTGATAATCAGCATTTCCTGATCAATGTATTACGTACATCCTTATTCCCTTCTTAGAGGGAAGTGATCTGATTTCCATATATTAATTTAATTCTCTTCTTGAAAAAAAGTTAGTTCAGACAACTATATACTGATTTATGGTTATAAAATGCATCAAGGAATCTACATGCATCTATGCATGTAAGCTCTCCACTTATATCTCAAGCTGTTCAGAGAAAGGATTGTACATTTTTGCTTTGTAGTCCTCTGCAACACGTGACACAGATGTTATGTAATGCATGATTCCACATCCAGTAAAATTTACTTGATCTCCCCCACTCAGGACCAGTGAAGCAGTAAGCAGCATTCTTCTTTTGCTCTCCCTATCAATCTGAAAGTCAGAAAGTTCAAATCCAAGAAGGTCACTTTTCAAACTCCATATAATCAGTGGAGGAAAATAGGCACCAAAGCAGAAATTATCACACATTGAGATGGACCTCTAAGAGGTCTGGTCACCCACATGTTTAAATTGATGGCTTGTTTCCTGAAAGAGTTCATGTGTGTGCAGGATAGTACTCCTCTACACAAACTTGGGCACATTCCTGGGGAAAAACAGCTCATATAAGGTGTCCTGGGACCAGGCTGCACTGGGTATGGTTCAACACTGCACAGCTCTCTGCCATGGTCATGACCCACTATACTTACACCCTCCATTTTATGCCATGAAAACACCAGTCTAACAGGCTGCAGCACAGCCCTCACATGATTTCAGGCACTTACAGCTGAAAACCATGTGTCCTGGGGCCCTGGAGGCAGCAAACGGATACCCAGAGCCAACTGCGTGGGTGAAGCTAGGTTTTGTTGCTGGGTTTCAAGGTCAGTCTCCTTTATATTCAATAATCCCAGTCTTCTTTTTATGTAATATTATAAAGGTAAGCAAAGTTTCATTTTGAGTTTGAAAAGCATTGTTTCTGTCATGCCAACTATATGATAATATTTATGATTCCATTTTATTTAGGAAAATACAAGGAGAGTAAAGTAAAGCCCAGGAGCAGCAAGTATGCACAGTGGGGCTACATCAAGAGAACAAATACTGTCATGTGGGTGTAACACTACTACGGTATCACAGACACAAACTTCAAAGTGAACCTGAAGATACTGATTTCCAAAGGAGTTATGGAGAGCCAGCTCAGCCTCTGGTAGCAGATGAGGGCAGGGAAAAAAAGCAGCTAAGTATTGACTGCCTCATTAATGTGCTGCTCCCACAGCATAGGAAGAAATGCTTTGTGAACTCACTGTACGTGTCATGCTGCTGCATACCCGTGCATTCGCAGTGTTGCTTTATTCTGAGAAGTGATTGTAAGAAAGGGCACATCTGCACTCCCAGATACATGGAAATTTAGTTGTAAAAGGGCACAGTGTTGAATTTCTTCTGTCTGTTAAGTCCTAGGCATTTGGGGCTGGGTGTAGGGTGTGTTGCCACTTTCTGCTCCTCCCAAGGCATCAATTCCTTCAGTAAAACTGGATTGCACAGGATTTCTGAATGCCAAGACAAGTTTAGAAGGTAATTGAGTCCACAGCATTCCCTCTGCAAAGGCAAGGGATATTAAAAGAACCTACCTTCATATAAAGTCTTTAGACTGGCTAAAAAAAAAAAAACAAAACTATTTACACACAAAGGGAGCACCTGTGGTCTTCATGATAATGTCCAGTCATAACCCTGCAGTGCTGTTTCTGCAGGTACTTCTAAGAGAAGAGCTGCATTTAAAGTCCATGTTGAGTCAGGCAGAGGGGAAAGAGCTCTCTCATTACTCGGCAGCCTGTAGCAAATTGACGGTGTTTTGGTTTCATGGCTTGGGGAGGAGGAGATGAAGGCAGGGAGCAGCGCTCTATCGATGTGGGCTGTACTCAGACCACCTACAGTATGTGCCTCGCGTAGTTGTCATGACTGTTATGGCAACTGAGTTCAAGAAAACAGTGAGCACAACAAATGCTGACAATCCAGCCAGATTTTTGCTCCTTGTGCAGACAGAGCACAGAAGCAGTCACTGCTCCATCAGTAATGCTCATGTTGTAGGAAGGCTCAGTGTAGTCACGTATGCTTCTGCCTCATCTGCAGAACTACATGGATCACTCTCAAAGTAATGCCTCCTATTTATTTCCATGAAAACTACAAGAGATCCAAAGAGCACAATAGCACTGTTTGATAGAGCGAATTACCCATTGTAAAACACTATTCTTTAACATAGTCACTGCCACTTGCTATGCATCTACAGCAGCAATGAACAGGAGACTGCATGCCACACTCATAAAAATCTGCACCAACAGATATGACCCACTGTTACTGTCCCCACTGCTGGAACACACCACCCAGCACCTCACTGTGCTCACACCCACTGTTTGGTCTCCATAAACATTCAGCAAGCATCAGTGAATGCCAGCGGGCACAGTTTTTTCTGCATGGAGGAATTCAATGACACACCTTTATTTCATACACACTTCCATGTCAGACGCCATTTTATCTGACCGCCCTTCTGCTGCCATCTGTCGTACGACAACAAAACATAATGGGATATTGATGGGAAGGTTCAACCCCTACTGCCATACCACCGACAACCACCTCTGATGTCATGGCCAACATCATAAAATAGAAGGCACAAAAGGAAGGAATCCTAAGTCCCCTCATGGAAAGCTTCTGAGATGTTTCCCTTGCAATGTGGAGCTACTCTGCAAATCCTGTGCTGTGGAACTGCCCTTCTGTCCCCTTGTCTCAGAGGCCTTACAAGGGGACTTACAAGGGCAGCTGGGACATAGCTCTCCACCCATTCGACCCACACACGGTTGGACAGCTGAAGAACTAGCAAAACTGCTCCCGCTGAAATTCGCTTTCAGTTCATTATCTATCTAGTGTCACTATAAAGGTCTGAGCTAATCTTAGCTGCATAATGGGCTGGTAGAAAGTATTCCATTTGTTATACAAATAAATATTTGCTTCAAATGTGGTTTCCCAAAGTAGGGTCACCTTGCACGCATCTGCTTCCAAAAATGCATCTGCTTTGCAACAAGGTAGTAATTATCCTTTCCTCAAGGGGGTTCAGTTTGAACCTACTATGTATACTAGACTGCTGGCGAAGTTTTTAATTTTGGTTTATGGTGTTTGTAGTTTTTGGAGGCACAGGATCAAACGTTTGAAATGCAGTGTTCATCAGATACTATGTACCAACCCCAAATACAGGTAGGGTTTACTTGGTGGGCTTTTTTTCTTCTTCAAGAACAGTCCCTTTCTCTCATGCTTTTTTTTTTTTTTTCTTCTGAACACAACAGTGAGTTGAGTGGATAGATGCACAAAGTAACTTCATTTTACTGGTAAAATACCTTAGTAGAGTAACACAATAGCATTATCATCCTTCTTTTTTACTGGTTCTTCTTTTAATCTGTATGTCATAATAATGTCATAAGAAGGTGACTTCATCTTTTACCAGGCTCTTTCTGCAGTACTTAATGTCTGTTTGATCTTTCATTCAGCTATCTATTACCATACGTATCTATTATAAGTTGAAAAGGTTTTCAGTCTGACATAACATCGGAGGTGAAGAAATGTCATCTTCATTAAACCTCACAGTTCTGAGACTCCAGGCAAATTACTTAATCAGCACATTTTTTGAAGAAACACACAAAAAATATTACAAAAATAGGCAGTTTGGCTTTATTTATTTTCCATCCTCTCTTTAAACCACCTCACAACACACTTTTTCTGCTTTACTTGAAAGAGGGAAGTGAAAGTGTCTTGAATTAAGATGTAAAGCAATTCCCGAGTCCAATTTCTAAGGTACTGAGCAGTTCAGTGAGGTCAGGGCTGGGTGCCAGATGGAGGAGGGGTCAGGGCTGGTGAATGGCATGATCTTTCCCTCTCACATGCCATGGTCCCATATTGAAATAGGCAAATGCATTTAGCTTTGCACTCCATCCTGCCACAGTATCTTATAGTGGGGGTTCAAGGCAGCAGAACACTGCATGAAGTCATAATCCATAAGGAATTTCTCCAAGTCTTAGTCCATAATGTTGAGCTGACATGCTGCTCAGATGAAGTAGGGCTTGATTGAGCATAAGGTACATAAGCACTTGCCCAACTTCCAGAGCACAAACCATACTAGCAAAGCAGATAGGATGCCTATAAGGATGATGCCTGTATTTATGTGGCTTGTTGAACGAGGACCATGAGAACACAAAGACAGTGATGGCTTTTCTCCTAGGGTTTGTGGCTGCCTTTGTATGTCTGACAGTCCTCAGCAGCAGCACCAAGACTGACAGTCTGGGAATCAAAAACCACAAAACTGAAGTACTTTTGAAGCAGGCAACTGCAGAAAGCATGCAGAAAGTTGGGAGGAATAGGGGGGCTCAGGGTGCTGACTGTCCAAATGCTCTAAAGCTTTAGCACACATTAGGTTTTGCTCCTTGGAAGGATTTGGCATGCAAGGTTAGGGGTGCAGGGGCTGTGCTTCAGATGTGAATAGCCACACAGACATTATGCAGACGAGAACAAGGGCATGTTTGTAGATGCCCTGCTTTAACTCCCTGTCTAACGTTAGCAGAGCTTTTTCATTTAGCTTTCAGAGGCATAGGCAGTTGTGTCTTGGTTGTCTTAAGCAAAAGAATGGCCCTGTGTATTTTAGCTGGATCTTCTTTGCTACAAATCCATAACAGATGCCATTGGTGTTTTTGTTACTATTGCTACTTGATGGCTTTCTGCAACTGCACTTCACATTCCTGAAGCTGAAAGTTTTGTTCTCTTGGCCACCGAGAAACACTACACTCTTATTTTGGAGTCTCCCTGCATTCCAAGATAGCACTGGTAACAGAGGACATGCAAGGGTCAACAGCTCCTCGGCCACAGCACAACCTCATTCATCGCAGCAAAGAGGTTTTTAGAGCCTGGAAATGCCCCAGAGAGCTATTCCTTCTGTAGCCCATAATGGCTGCCATTTGTTCTTTGTTCCCATGGGAGAGATAGATGGATGTCACCAAATATTTTGTACCCAGACTTGTCTCTTCTTGTCATGTGGGGTCTCGAACACACAAACAGGTCACACTGGGGCTCTTTGATTTTCTGATTGCTAATGACAAGTTTGTGCCACTGATAAATTAAGGAGAAGCTGGCAGCAAATATAAGGTATGGTTTGTAATGACACTTGTACAAAATTGCTACAGAAATACTTTACCTGCTAGAACAACTGGGAAGAGGAACATGAGAACCTTTAGACATACACATCTTACACTGCACTGAATTCTGCCCTGTATTTTGTTTATGCTAACTGGTAGAATAAAATTCACAGTTGTAACTGAGGTCTGTACTTGACTGTGAATAGCATAGGCAATACTGAGATTTAGGTGCAAAGCAGAAATGGAGGTGCCTTGACAAGATATTTTATCTCCTGTAACATTTTCATGTTGTTGAGTCTGAGATGTGTAGTGCAGAGAGTTGACATGCCCTTGGTCTGAGGAGCTGTCATCAACTTTCAGGCCTTTTTGTTTCCAGGTGTCAAACTTTTGCAAGCATCCTGTGAAGTCAGTCTTCAATTCCCACACACAGCACAGTCATTTCTGATGGGATGACCGTGTCAGCAGTGACAGCTCTCCTCACCTCTGCCCTCACTAGAAATCAGGGATCCCATTTCCAAGTGACCCACTCTAACTATGTTCTGTTATGCTTTCATTAATAAACATACTGAAAGTCCCCAGCTTTTATATCTGTTCGGCCTGATTGCAGCTGGAAGGTGTCTGTCCCTACAGCTGCAGGTCTGTGCCAGCATGCAGCAGCAGGAGACAGATTTGCTGTTGGAGATACACAGCCTCTTTGGGCAATGTAATCTACAATGTCACTGTCCAAATGAAGGATTTTTTCAGCCCAGTGTTGGCTGTTATTGACATAATATTTTCATACTGAAGCCAACATAGCTGTTCCAGATGAACAGTGTTAGCTAGGCCCAGTCCCTGTAAATCAGAGTGCTGAGTCTGTGCTAGTTGGGCAGCTCAGTGGGGAGGCAGGAGGTGCTTTGGGTGTTGCTCTGTCTCTTTGCAAGGCAGCCAGGAGACTGAAAGTGAAACTTGTCTGTGGAAGCTGGGCTCTTGCCACATTTTTATTTCTTTATTTCTATTGGTGTGGCACGGGGCTATAGCTGGGGGTGAGGATGGGGCTGGCCATGTGGGCAGAGCAGTGACACAGTGGGCATGGTGGTGATGGTTTAACAGCCAGACTAGATGATCTTAGTGGTGTTTTCCAGCCTAAATGATTCTGTGATTCGATGATTCTATGACAGACACTGAGAAAGGAAAATGGTTGAGAACGTGAGGCAGAAACTTGAGACAAAATGCCACTGCATACAGCTGCAAATAGCTGGCATTTAGCAGGGGCTTCCTAAAAAACAGTATGCACATGCCGCACAGGCTTTGGTGTTGGCACCAGAGTGGGAGCAAGAGGGAGCCCCAAATTTCCAAGTGAATGGCCTAATGAAACTCATTGGTCCAGGGTCAGCCCCTAACCTTTGTCTCTCATTAAACTATCATTCAAATGCTAAAAATGTTCTTCCCACTGGTTATATCATTATGAATGTTTACCCTGCCAGTACCTGAAAAAAATTGCTCTCTGAGGTAGAGCCAAATACCATTACTAGATCTGCAAAAGATTTGACAGTGAAATTAATTAGTTAATCTTTGTAAAGTGCTTTGAAGATGAACAGCTCACTATGAGTTTTAGGTGATGTTATTATAGGTTAGTGAGTCACTTTATAAATTGAAGGCAGAGGGGTCTCTTTTACGCTGTCTTATGGCATCATCTTCACCATGGCAAGGGGTTGGTGGCTGGACTAGATGATTTTAGAGGTCTTTCCAGCCTTAATGATTCTATCATTCTATGATTTCCATGAAGCTGACCAGTCCCATTCTGTCACCTCCTGCATTCACACATTGCCTCTCATTCTCTGCGGTGAGCTGTGGGGTCAGGTTTATGCTAGGAGGAGATTTGCTCTGGCAGTAAGAACCATCTGCTAAACATTCCCTTCACTCCTTACCTTGCTGCCCCTCTCCTGGAGGTTTGCCATCTCAGCCTGTGTTGGTAGATGGCTGCTTCTCCTCCTCCTGAGCAGACTGAGACCCCAACATCCCCAGTGAGAAGGGTGGCCTGATCCTCCCTGGCTCCCTGCCCCTAGCCCCACCTGGGTGCTCTCTGATCTGCTTGTGGTGCTAATGGTTGGTATTAGGTCAGGGACTTTCCTTCTGCTCTGTGTTTGTGCAGAACGCATCACCCCGGTTCCCCACCAGACTCTGAGGTACAGCAGTAACACAGGCAATAAATAATAACAACCTTGAAACCTCTAGTGCAAATTACAGCCTCATGCAACACCTACGTAATTTAGTATAATGTTAGCACGATAGCTACCCTGGGAGAATTATATTCAGATAAGAGAATACACAATAATAATCCTGCCATCTGAAATCAAATAGAATTGTCTAAATGCCTAAAGCTCCTTTTCTGCTATCACATTTTTTAAAGAAAAGAAGGAACCCAGGAAGGAAGCAAGCATGTGAGATAAATAACCAAAGACAAAAGCAATAAAAAAAAAAAAGCTAAAGCATAATAATGATGTAATTTCTATAAAACACAGAAAAAATATTTTTATGTCTGGGCCCTTCTTGCAGCTCACACTCCATGATTACACTGGAGGAGATGAGCCCTCTCCCAATGTTTATAATCTGAGGTTCCAATCTTGCAAACATTTACATGCATGGCTAACTTTATGCACACAATTAGTGCAATTGAAGTCATGCCACTTGCAAGACAAGATGCAACAAGTGAGTGTATCAAACGCTAGGTGGGAAGAGGGCGGCAGACAGATGAAGGGTAGTAATGATAAGATCATGTGGTTACCTGGGCTAACTCTGCTCACTGGATGACTCCAAATGCCTTTTTTTATTTTTGAATCATTACTTAAAAAGAGTTCCCTGTCACTCTATAACTGCTTGTTGTGACTCAGAAAATGCTGAGCTTACTCATGTTCATATAGTATGTTATTAGTGGACTTTTTCATTTTCTCTTCATAGAAAACTCTCTTCACCACTAACTAACACCACTTTAAAAATAAGATTTAAAAAAAAATGACCCCAAGCCTTTCTCATTTACTCTACTGTTTTCCTGCTCTCTGTTTGTGTATTAACCTCCCCCTCTGGATACTTTCTCCAAATGAGCACCTTCTAGTTTCCTGAGGCTTTTCTTATCTTCCTTGCAGCTGTCCAAGAGTCAAGATCTGAGGAACAGGAAGGCAGACGTGTTGTTGACCATATATAGCAGATACCTCTTACATGCAGAGCTCCGGGTCTGTGAACTACACAGGGGCTGCCCTTGACATCACCCTGGCCTTGACCAATCCCTCCCAGCTCTTACCGATACACCCGACATGGGGAAGCAAACCACAAAGTCTGGCAGAGAAAATGTTGCTGGGGCATCTGGACCAGCCAGGAAGGGCAAAATAGTATTTTTCAATGTCTTCTTGCTCTCATAATTCCTAGCTTTATGAGAAGCTTGGATAAGACTTTTAATAGCTTAACTTCTTCTTGGATGACCTTCTGAAATGGTTGTTTCCCATAGAAGTATCATGGGAGGCTTCACAAAGCCAGATTGAGGGAAGTCACCCTCTGCCACTCTGCACATGGACACTTCTGGCACATTTGTGGGATAGGGAAGCCTTCAAAGTTGGATGGACTTGGGAAGACAATTTGGTTTATGTGTAACATTGTTATCACATAAGTTAGAATAATTATCACATTTGTGTTGTATTTTCATGATATTTGCTTCACTTAAATTGTTGTTATAAAATAATTTTATGAGTTATGTTGCTATACTCTGCGGCAATGTAAGGGAGTTTTCTGAACTCAATGGTGAGGCCATGTGATTTAATTGCCACACTATTTGTTAATTAGTCTGGGTGAAAATGCCAGCACCTGAGTGTGTTTGGAGAGTGGGCGGTGGGAATGTAGCTTTGTGTGAAGTAGTTCCAAATGCCAGAGAGCTTGAATTTGTGGTTCTGATTTCTTGATGTTCTGACTTCTTTAGCTTTACCAGCCAAATAGCTAGTGTTTAAAACTTTCACAGGCAGAACTTTCCTTGTGTATCTCATGCATCTGAGCAAAGGAATGTTGATTTGATTCATCAGTGGATCACATCTGCAAAGTGCAAGTGGGTTTGGATCACTCTCACACCAGAGCAACAGTATTTTATGCCATCTTGCAAGGGTTTGGATTGCACTACCTGCCCCTCAGCGTCTGGTTGATGTAGCTGTAAAGCATTTTGCTTGAAATCCAACATAGACTTCAGATCTTATAGTCTTGAGAAAATTTTTAATGATCAGGTTACATTCCTTGCAAAATCATCATATAATCTGAGTCCCGCAAGAGAATCTGATCAGACAGTAAAGATAGTGTCACTTATGTACAGATCTTATTAGATACAGCAATGATGTACATCATAAACTGGCTTTTTAAGAGGCATCAGGCACAGTCAGTGAAGCTCCTGATGGGGCACGAAGAGCTCATTCGTTCCCCAGCTGTCGGTCTGGTTGTAAGGCGCAGCAACCACAAGGCTGTCAGTCTTCTGCCTGTTAATATGCCCAAGCCTCAAGCTGTAATTTACGTTTTACATTAAGCGTGTTATTTCTGGGCTAGCAAGTTGAGAGTTCAAACATCAGATGAGTTTTGTATTTCATGGAGCAGTAAGGGGATGCCACGCTCTCATGTTCCTTGTGATGGTACAAAGTAGGCTACACAAATCTGAGAGCTGGCAGAATCACTCACAGCTTCTAAACATCACAGATGAGAAAGTAGCCATGCTGCTGCCATGTTTTGGAAATAAAGGATAAAACACTCCTTCTATAATACCTGTTTTGATGACTTCAATGCTTAAGGAAGACAAGAGGAGCTAGGAAGGATCCCTTTGCTGCATCACAACAGATGAAGCAAGAGCTTGGCAGAAGAATAACAGGAGAAAGGAAGTAATGCACTGCTGGACTGAGTGTTTGAGGGTGCAGGGGAGGTCTATGGGATCAGTGTGAGATAAGCATAAAGCTCTGCTTGTCATCAGTCCCTGTGCACCTGAGACACAAGTTTTGCACATACTGGTGCACTAATAACACAAGGAATGAGTAGGGCTATGTGGCTCTAGTTTCATTTTCCCAAGTTACTATTTTCAGCTCCATAACCCACCATAAAGGTGTGTCAGAAAGGCATGGAGAAAGAAATCTCTCTAACATGCAGTCATAATGGCAAGAAAGGGTCTTCCGTTAACAAGTGGGTAAACCCTGTGTTCTCATCCTTGCCTTCTGTTGTGTTGAACACTGCCATAGGAAAGGTAGGAAAACTGTCATAAAGGTAATTATTTCACTGTCATTTCAGAGCAGATTCTGGTTACGTGACGGGGAAATTGAAAGTCACCTGTGTTTGATATCTAAATTCAAATTAATTTATACACAGTGCATCAAACTCATTTATATGCACACTGCCCCATAGTGATTATGCAAGAGGAACTGAGTATAAAATTTGATCTAGTGTGATTTCAAAAATAGCACTGCCTAAAGTCGGTATAAATGCGGAGGAAGTAAACCCACAGAAGAACATAATCAAGGGTATAAAACAGCAGGTTCGGGTGGTGATGCTACTCGTGAAAACTCAGCTCCCTGATCAGACAGCAAACTCTCCCAGACGTGCACCAGCCCACTAAGCCATCAGTGGCAAGGAGAGGCAGGATGCTGTCAGGCACTGGGAGTCCTCATCGTTTAAGCAGACCCCTGGCTAAGGAGCAAGTAAGGAGGGAAGAGAACAGGTAATTTAATCACCCTACAGATAAGAAAATTGTGGCTCAAATTCAGAAGTGTAAGGCGAAAATTCACTACACACTTGAAACTAAAACTGTTTTATTTCAGGCAAGCTGGCAGAGTGTTTCAACAGCTTCCTGTGGCTTAGCTGCTATGACACAGTAGGAATAACCTTTATTCTGTCTGGGTCTTAGGAAGTATTATGTTTCATCCTTGCTGAGCGACCTGTGTTTCACAGGTCAGATGTAGAAATCATCCAAGACTCAAATCTCTCGCCTTTCAGCATGCAGAGGTTCATTAGAAAGCACAGCCAGCGCAGGGTGCACCTGGCACTCTCTGCTTACTCACCACTCCTTTTCCACCATGCAGCCCAAGCCCCCCATGAGCCATGAGAGTCAGATCCAATGCCTTCAGAAAGGGGATCTCTTCCCTTCCCTTGGGATCAACGTAAGAGGTACTCCCCTGACCTCAGTTGCACCTACCAGTATGTAGAAAAAAATCAGGCAATTCTATTAAATGGCTGTGAAAAAGTGATTCCTATCAGAATCTCAGGATTACAGTTTTTCTGCTTGTCCATGGTATTCTGAGCTGTTCCATTTGAGTCTCATGTAAAACAAAGTTGTTGAATTGTCATTCTGTGCTGGCTAGGAGAGTCTGAGTTATGTACTCAACACCGTGGGTCAGGGTGCTGGAGGCCCATTTAGGCCCCTGAATAGCAATAACAAGTGATGGTGCTTGGTAGAGTAAGCCCTATGGGCACTTTGCTTAGGAAATGCAATTTATAAGGTGTGCTATATTATTTCCAATTTGGAAGTCCTCTGATGGTGGAATAATGCTTCTTTTCAATCTTTCCTTATTTCTAGTTGCAGAATTAGATTTTATAGAGCCATAATTTCTTAATTTTTATGTTTGATTTTCTCAAACATAATTGTGATGTGTTAAGTCTGCAATTTTTTTAAAAGCCATTGAAATTAGTTGAAGAATAGCAGTAGAACATTCAGACAGTTTTCCCTGTTGTCTGAGGTGCTTCCCTTAAATTCAACAGCAACTGTGAAAATATGGGTTAGAAGTCGGCCATTTCCTATTCTACTATCAGTGTACCATCAAAAAGATAGAGCTTTATGAGTTTCATATTCATGACTTGTCCTTACAGACATGTATCATGAACCACATAGTTTCACATACTGTTAATAATTATGCAACAGATCACCTTGGTGTTTTGTTTTTTTTTTCCTAAACAAAAATGGCCTAGGAAATGGTAGTAGCTCTAGTTCTGCAAACACTGAAGTGTGGGGAAAATTAATGTAACTTAAGGTTCAGAAGAAAGTTGTGGCTGAACTCGGTGCTTTTTCCAATACCTCTTATGGCATTTAGATAAAAAAATCTCAGTAGTTTAATGTTAAAGTTACTTTATATTTGGATTTTTGTTGTTATGGTTGTTGGTAACATCTAAAATCAGAGATATTACAAATAAATATTTAAATTTCATTAAAACATTTCAAATGATCTGATGAAGATTTTCCTAACAAGAAAGGGGATATCTTTCAAAAAACCCAAATCCATTTCAAACAGATCTATTACCCTCACCCAGCACAGCATTTATCCTCCCAGTGCCTCTGCAATGTAGTGTGGTTTTCAATTAATTATCTTTCCTGTTTTTCTCTGGAGATTTGGAGTCAGATACCTGAAGATATTTAACCATGCAGACATATGTTTTCAAAACTTCTTTAAAGACTCGTGAGGTGCTTTGGTTCTGATGAACTGTTGTGGGAGCTGAACATTTAGAAACGTCTGAAAATCCCACCGAGTTTACACATCCCACCGAGTTTACACCACAAAGACCTTGTAAAATCTGGCTATAAGTGTACGAATTATCATGTCTAATACCAGCCACCAGAAAGATGCATGCATAGCCTCAGCTGAGTTTGGTCGCATCATCCGGCACAGAGTGCAGACCCATCAGAGGGCAGGGCAGCTTCTGTTGAAGGACACCCACCTGCAAACACAGTCGTGGTGTATTCTGACTCTTCTCAATGACCCTAGGGGCTGTTTAGATCCATGGCTTAGATGAGATACTTAACTTTTCAAGACCCACATTACAGGAGATGAATCCAGCACTAGGGTGAGGTATGGGACAAAAGTTATGTGGGCGATGCTGTTACAGATACTCGTAAATAAAAGCTACTGATAGTGCCTTTTTTAAGCACTTACTACATTTAGAGCTTACGGTATTAGGAACCAAGTTCACTGACCAAGTTCACTTATCCTCCATTACCTTGATTCAGCTGAAAACTATGAAAGAGATAATATTAAAAACAAAAACTCCTAGCCAAGGCAAACTCCCAGATGATGAAAGCTTTTAAGAAGATCACTATGGGAGTTTCAGGAGGTAAACAAGTCACAAGGTAGCTTTGGCGTGTAAAATTACTCTGAGTCTCTTGAATTAAATCCAATTACTCTCCTTTTTATATCAGTATAGGTCCCCATAGGCCCAGAGCTGTGCTTATACTTTTCCAATATGACTGTTTTTCTGTAAGCAAAAGCTCCATCTGACCAAGAAGTTATTACAGAATCATAGAATCATTAAGGTTGAAAAACACGTTTCTGAATGCCACATCTTCATGTTTCTTGAAAGCCTCCAGGGACGGTGATTCTACCACCTTTCTGGGCAGCCTGTGCCAATACCTGACAACTCTTTCTGAGAAGAAATTTTCCTAATACCCAACCTGAACTTCCCCTGGCACAGCTTAAGCCATCACCTTGTCATATTAATGCTACCTGGAAGAAAAGGCCAACACCCACCTCACCTGAATCTCTCTTCAGGGAGTTATAGGGAGCCACAAGGTCTCCCCTGAGCCTCCCCTTCTCCTGACTGAACAATCCTAGTTCCCCCAAATGCTCCCCATAAGAACTGTGCTCCAGTCCCATTATAGCTTTGTTGCCCTCCCCTGGACACACTCCAGGCACTCAATGTCTTTCCTGTAATGAGGAGCCCAAAACTGAGCACAGTGCTTGTGGTGTGGCCTGACTAGTGCCAAGTAGAGGGACGTGGATCACCTCCTGCCCCTCGTCTTCATCAGTAAAGATACTAAACAGGACAGGCCCTAATACTGACCCCTGGGGAACACCACTAATTACCGGTCACAGCTGGATTTAACTCCATTCACCACTTCTCTCTGTGCCCAGACATCCAGCCAGTTCTTTATTGTTGTTATTTTTAAAGATTTGTGAGATCTCTGGGTTAAATGCAGTGCACAAATACAAATAGACCTATTTCAGCTGCTACACTACTGAAAGCAGAACTTTCCAAATATACCAAATATAGGTTTGATAGTTATCCGATATCGTGGATCGCAGAATCATAGAATTGTAGGGGCTGGAAGGGACCTCTGGAGATCTTTGAGTCCAGCCCCTGAGAAAAGCAGGCTGATCAGTTAATAATTGTCTTAAGAGTCATCAATAGTCTAAATTTGTTACACCCCGGTCTGCATATCTGGGGCTAGCTCTCTTCCTCACCTTTCCTGGAATGCCAGCTATGATGAGCAAGCTATTTTCAGTTTCTCCTTAGGAAGCTGCCTTTGGACCAGTTCCTACGCTAGTTAGTATTTTGCTACAGTAGAAAATTCAAGATCTGGCCCTAGGAAACCTGTTTTCTTGGCATCTTGAGCCAACTCCTTATTAGTGTAGCTACTTCCAATCATCTGCTATGTGCTGTCTGCAGTGGCCTGCATAGGAACTTCTATGAAGACGGAGTTGTTGTGACACTTGTCTCATGAAAGAGCCTCTCCAGTTCTTCACTTTGAAGGTCCACTGAAAGGTGTGCCTATGATGACACATCTGTTCTGGTATTTTTTTTTTTTCTTCCCTGTATAAAAAGTAATGTGATAAGTTCTTGTCGCCGTGCCAGGACGTCACTCGATACATGTAGAGGAGAAACAGTTTAAAGCTACTTGACTAACAGCTTCCTCTGTCAAATATGACATTAGAGTTATGATTGTCTCTTTTTTATCTCTTCACTTTGATGACAGGCTTATCTGAGGTAGTGAGACAAAGAGCGGAGTTGATTCAGCCTACCATGCTGTGCAGGTGAGAGTTTTGAGATCAAGTACAGCTGTTCGAAGGGCAAGTCCTGGTGCTGAATGACAGCTGCTTTCATCAGAATCATGGCTTGTTTTTTTTTCTTTCTTTCTTTCTTTTTCTTGTTTTTTTTTTTTTCTTTTTTTCTTTTTTTCTTTTTTTTTTTCTTTTTTCCCCCCTCTTCTTTTCTTTCTTTCTTTTTTTTTTTTTTTCCTTGACAATGCCAAGAAATTCAATTGAGGAATGTACAAGCTTAAATATCAAAATGTGATTGCTTGTGTAATAATGTCAGTCTGAGCTACTGGCTCCTTTTGATATTCTTAGATCAGATCAGATGCTGCACTTAGAAAATTAAATGTGATGTTGCCGATGCTGGTTAGAAGGAGTGAATGTTTGCAGAATCCATGTGTGTGGATCTGACGGTGCAGCATATGACACTCACTGTATCGCTGCACAGAATTTCTGGCTTGTTGCTAGAAAAAGAGCCACAGTCTGCTCAGCACTGTGCTTATCAATCAGTGTTCACCACGATCACACTTTCCACAACTTCATGGCAGAGCAGCACAATATTCCTTCCTTCTCTCCTTCCCTGCCCCCATCACTCACTGCCTCTCCACCTCGCCTCTCAAAAACAATTGTTAGTGATTTGATAAGTCCATTAGCCTGCAGTGTGCATGAACAGGACATTCAAGGAGTGGCTATTTTGAATTTCCTGGAATACTCATACATGCAGATGTACGATGAGGTTTTGCAAAAGAGGTGCTCAGTTTTTACTGCATGAACAAAATCTCCCATGTAAGCAAGCAAAGAGGTATGTGCTTATCCAACTATTTATCTATGCCTGCAGGTATTTGAAGTGTGTGCAGGAGTGCAGGGTTTGTACATGCACAGGTTGGACTATACATACATGTTATTAAAAGCTGAATGTATCCGGGCTCTTTCTTACTCTCACTCTGCCTACCTAGGAGAGGATATGTTTCTTTTTAAATCTCATGTCTTCTTGTACTACTGAACAGAACAACCTGACTTCTTCCTTTTTTTCTTTTTTATTTTTCCTTGTTGTCTCTTTTGTCACAAATAACATAACTTCCAGAAATGCTGAGCTTATGACCATCTTCATGACTTTCAGTATTTCTTCTTACTTTTCCACTTAAGAAAATTGATGCAACCTAACTTTCTGGAAATTAGCAATCCTGAGTATGTGATATTAGAAAGTCTTGAGGATTATGATGCTATTTATAATCAACTTGTCAGCCTTTTCTCCCAGTCTTTGAAATCTTCCAGTATGGTTTTCCCACCAGGAGAAGACACTGTTTTTTAGTACCATGAAGCACACAAGAGCATAGGAGTTTATCTCACATGAAAGCAAACATTAATCTTGGCCAGGAAAAGCACTGAAAATAAAAAAGTTATTTGTAGCCATTGTAGGCTATTCAAGTATATGATACTTTTGCAGCTGATGATTGATATTCACTGAACCCTAGAGAGAGGTTCTATTAATATCAGATCTATATTTTAATACCTATTAATATTAAAAGGGAACTGAAAAAATTATGTGAAGCAGCCCAATAAAGTCAGGGGACATGGGACTTGTGGAAATGTCTAATATTTATGCAAGTACCCACTGAAGGAAAAAGAAAGAGAAATGCTAATAATTCTCTGTTTCCACATATGCACTGTAATATTATTATTGACCACTATATTATGAAGAACTCAGGGGCTGATAAACACGAAGAAGAGAGCGCTAGCTGTGAAACTATTTGTGTGTGTTAGGAATATGCCTTTACTCAGATCCTACCCTTGAAATCATGTGAGTTCACTATATCTGCCAGGATCCTGTTGTTAATGTGAGGGCTACTAGTGCCTTACACTGTAACTTATACCTCAAGCAAGGCTACTGAATGTGAAGGGATACAAGAAAAGAAAAGCATGTTTCTCATCTCCTGGGAGCAAGCATATCTAGCTAATTTAATTTTACTTTAAATAAAGAGTATGCACCGAGAGAGCAACTACCATGTAGTACTGCAGTGAGGCAGATTTGCAGTGTTTTAGATGTCTAGAGCTGCAGACAGTCAGCTCAGCACCGTTTCAGTTCCATTCAAGATTTCAGGTACAGATTATCAAGATGATTTTGGAAATCCTCACTATGCCCCTATTTCCCTCTCTAGATGTCTAAATATCTTAAAAAATCTGGTAATCTGGTTTCTTCTCCTTTGACAGAGACTTCCACAATGAGATCCTTTCATTTTCAGATCCAGAGTGGTAGCTAATTGCTACTGAGGAGCTTTTCACCACAGCCAAAACTAACCACAACAAGTAATAAAAATCCAATAATCCAAACGATCGACTATGTATTGAATAATTCTGAGAGCACAGTGCAAATTGTGCAAATAGCACAATTCTGGGCACACTAAAGACAGTCAAAAATTAAAAACCTAAATGAACACAGAAAATGTCTGTCACCTCAGATACATCAACTCTGTCAGTCCAATACATGCACTTAATTAAAATGGTTCAACCATCTGTCCAAGAGGTTGCATGGGAAAACTTCAATTGATCGTCTCAGTTTTTCTGAGTGATAAGGAAGTAGGACTAAAGCTAGCTCTTCTGGAATGGATTTAAGAATTATAAAACTGACAGTTGGGGAATTTTCTACTTTAACTATTTTAAGCCTCTGTCATTCCTTTCTGCAATTTCGATAGAAGTGAGCAATTGAAAAATACAGAGGCAATTTAAGCACTGAGAAGGCAGGTGAATCATGTCCCTCCATGGCAGTCAAGCCTTGTGCCTGGAGATGCTATTTGCTGTGAAGGAGGGTAGGTGATTTCCTGTTACAGCACTCCCTGGAGGACAGAGCAGAGGAGCAAACGCAGCTTTCAATTTCTGAAGGGGCTCTCCAGGAGCTCAGTGAACAGAAGCAGCTGAGAGCAGACGTAGAAATCATCACTGCCTTATTTGTCTTACCTGCTTCTTGATGTAACCTTTTCTCTGTACCACTAAGGGATGCATAATCACTTTTATTCACTTGTGTATATTTGCCTCTAGAGGTTTGCCTAAACTTGAGGCTCCTGGGACAAGATTCTGCTCACCTAACTTCAGCTTTTCAATTGCCATCCAGTCTAGGCTGGTCTCAGAATCATAAAATGGCTTGGGTTGTAAATGACCTCAGATATCATCTAGTTCTAGCCCCACTGCCATGGGCAAGGTTGCTAGCTACTAGATCAGGCATCAGATCAGGTTGAAAGGTCCCTCTCAAAAGTGGTTCAAATTGCTGTCTTTGGATGCTTATTCCTATAAAGCCAGTGGGAAGAGGTTGGTGCTTCTGGAGGCCTCCAATGAGAAATAAATCGCATTTAAGTTTTTTTTCTTAAACAAACAACAACAACAAAAAACTAGAAAGAGAGGTTCCATTGATATCAAATCTGTCTTTCAACATCTATCTATCCATCTATCTATCTACTTATCATCTCATATAAGCAAGAGGCCTCATCCATGATATGAGCTTCATCGCTGCTTCTTTCCCCATACCATACCCTTCCTGCTTGATTTTTCCCAGAGTCTTTGGATTAGAATGTACGTGGGTTGTTCATTCTTCTCCATTACATCTTCCACTGCCCTCTGCCATTTGCCTCCAGAAGATACTGTTCTTCTAGCAGCCATCTCCCTGGAAATGTCCTAAAGGATCAAGTCCAGGGGAAAAGGGTTACAGATTATTCAAATGGAAAACACTTGTATGGGAAAAAAAGAGCACAGACTATTCTCCCTCTTGCTTCTAGGAGAACATTTTTCATTTTCTAGATAATACAGTAATGTCATTCACAGGCCTCGAAAATGAAAACATAATCTCATGAGAGCAAAGTAAAGCCTCCATAGAATGATCACTGAAACAGGTATAGATGAGAGTAGGAACAATCCCATTTGTAATCATCCCCTTAGGTCCTCAAAACCAAAATGGTGAGAGCTCAAACCCTTACCCGTGGCCCTCTCACCAGCATCTGTGCTGTTATCATGGCTGCCTACTCTCACCAAGACACACAGGCTCCAGTGGTATTTTATATTCCTTGTTGTGGGAAGAGCTTATGCCTACCCATTGCTTCACTAACAGCTAGAGAAGACGACTAAGCCAGATGAGCAGTGGTAGGAGCAAAATGAGTACTTCTTCAGCCTCCTCAGTAGCCTCAGGAAATAGCACAGCTGGGGCACACCCTACTCGAACAGCAGGGTGGGTGGAATGGAGCTTACAAAGTCTGTCTGTATCCTTTCAGACCACTAGCAAGATTCCAGTCATTTGGATGCTTGCAAAATGAACAGAAGTTTTTATACGGATCTAGGAACTGGAAGCAGCCACAGCAATCGATTAGTGTGTGCATGCCTTGGTCTGCTGGTGGGAACTTCTGCAACTTAAAATACTCAACAACACTTCTCCAAGTGTCCTGGAACTTTAGGTCCGTCTGTGACTGTCCTGACTGGTTTGGGCTTTCAATCCATGAAGAGCTTTTTAAATATGAAAATGACCACTGAGCAGAGCATTTT
This sequence comes from Tetrao urogallus, assembly GCF_951394365.1. NCBI lineage: Eukaryota > Metazoa > Chordata > Aves > Galliformes > Phasianidae > Tetrao > Tetrao urogallus. The sequence goes on along the minus strand of NC_136820.1, from coordinate 43,417,797 downwards.
CATAGGTTGTGAGATAGAAAAATATTTCTCACAAGCTTGTGCCAGTCTGGGTTCAAAAGCGTTGTGTGGGGACAGTCTTGAGCCATTTTGGTGCAAACTTCACCATAAGGCCTGAGGAGATAGCATCAAGAGGAACCTTTGGGAAGAGTAAGAAAAGAATGGATGTGAAGCGACCAATTATGCTGAGCTTGCTTCTCAGCTGTTCCAAGTAATGCCTTGTGATATTATTTACTTTCCCTTGCTCCTGTCTCTAGCCTCCCCAACCACTTTCCCTTCTCCTACCACCCACCACTGCTCCTCCTTGCTCTCATACTGAGATTCCTGCTGTGAGTGTAGAATCTCTGCCCCATCCCTCATGACTCCACGAACAACCTCCATTGTCCTCCTGTCCACAGTTTCTCTCTGCTTGTGAGATTTGCTGTATGATGTGCATGAACCTGGAGAGTAGATATAGTCACAGATTAGAGATTTTGCCCATGTTTGACAATGGACATCATTCAATTATGGCATTAGGCTCTGTGCAAGTTTCAGTGTCCCAGCAGATCTCAGTGACAGTCCAATTTCTTGTGAAATGTTTTTTCCTTGATGGCCTTTTCCCAGAGGATTAGTACTATCTATACGAGTTCACTGAAGCAGAACCTTATATTTTAGCCACATCAAGCTTGATGTATTATTATCCTAAACTAATTTTCTCATTTAATTTCAGGAATATATCAGTTGTATGATTTGTTTCCATTGACAGTAGCTACTGCTTGCTTTAAAATACACTGTACAGTTATCATATTGCACTTTTAAAGTAATAAATAGATTGTCCCCACCCTGGTTTGCTGATGGACTGGTTTAGAAGTTAAGATCTTTGGGTAAGCTGGGGAGAGTTTACAAGAAGACACATCATTCTTAATATTTAAAATACACTTCAAGATGAATGACTAATTGTATGGGAATAATGTCATCTGTATGTTTGTATAATAGCTCTGTGATCAAAGACAGACTTCTAAGATATAATCTAAGCTCACTTAAATCCTAATGAGAAATTACATGGGAATGTTGGTATTTCAACAATCCACAAGAGTAGCTGAGCTCAATTATCCCAATGTCATAAGGGGTTTGTTTGGATAATTGAGACTTCTGACCATTGAGACCATATTCATTCTAACTAATATACATGCAGGGATAAATCTCTACTTTGAGGAAGAGGGAATTGTGAACAGCTATGGTTTTGGATAATCAAGTTACAGTGTAAACCTACTCTGGATTCCCATGGATCCACTGAGGTTAATAAATAAATAAGAAGGCGGGCCTGGAACTCTTCAGAGGGATTCACCAATTGGTTCATAAACACGATCAAGTTAGTACAGAGATAAATGACTCCACCTGTTACCCAGCCCTGCAAAATTTATCAACTCCAGATTAAAATCTCTTTGACTATCCTTATGATGAAGTTCATAATTATGAAAAAATGTATCACATATTACTCACAAGTCAAAACAAATACTATTCCTTAGATTAGTGGACCAGCACAATTACACGAGCCTGCCTGATACTTTCTCCCTGAATTAATTAATAGGGTGCAAAAATGTACTAAATTCTTTCTAAGGGTGAAGTCTTTCCACACTTGCTATCTTTCTGGGTCTCTCTGACACAAAGGACGTATTGGGGCCAGCTGGACAAGATTCACTTCATGCTCCCATGGTTTCAGAATCATCCCAAGATAATAGAAAGCATGAAGATGGGAGCAGAGATATGGGCAAAGAGCTCACTGTTTCTACCCGAAGGCTGTGAAAATAGGTCAGATAGGTTTGTTTGTCTGTTAATGAAGTCTGTGAGACTTTTCCCATTTCTTCTCTAGGAGAAGGCTGTTTTAGCACCTAATGTCATCTGACTGGATGAGAGAATAAAGCAAGGTCTGAAATCTTTAAAAAGATGTGTGATTGTGTGCAATAATGCAGTTTTCAAGAGCACCTCACGTTCACAGCTCTCACTGAACATTAGAGAAGGCTGTATTCACAATTCACCTCAACATTTCTGAAGGTTTCACTTTAAATTGCAAAGATTTAAATGTCCTTTATTACTGTTAATAAGCCAACAGTGTAGAAAGCAAAACAAATCACAGAAAAATGAAAGACATCTTTCCGCCACTCTATAAACCCACAACAACTGCATGCTTTGCGTACTGCTTGAATTTCTGCTTGATCTCTCTCTAAAATAATAGTAAGATGAATAACTGGAGGAACAAAACTGGTTGCATGCAAGCAGAAACTGAATAGAAAATGTTTCTTTTATTTGGACAAGAGAAGATAAAGAAAAGATATGATAAGAGATCTAAACATCCATGAATGCTGTGAATAATATAAAGAGGAAATGATTCACTATTTTTATAACGGCAGCAGGTTCACAACTAAAGGAAGAATTTTTTTGCACAGTGGAAAAGTACTAACCTGTTACAGGCTACAGGCTGTCATGGAGCATGGAAATGCAGTGGGTTCAAAATGGCTAGAAAATTTATAAGCAGACAAAATACAGAATGATGGCTATTAAAAATGATGACCTATGTGTAAATATGGGCCTGGAAATATCCTCTATCTGGCCTCTATCTGGCCCAATGTCCTGTGTAAGTGTAGCTATTGCGTCTGTTCTTACATTCTTATGTGACTATTCACAACAGAGGGTCCTGTAAAGCATGAAGGAAGCCTCTAAACTTTCCAAAAAGTTTTTTCAAAATGTGAGCCCAAGGATTTTAATCTATGGACATGTAATCTAAAAAATCCTTAAGAAATGAGCAGCTTTCAAACATATAATCAATGAAGTATGAGTACCTCACGAAGAAGGAGGCAGCCAAGGGGTATTTAGAACTTCTAGCGTATTTATATATCATGAAGAGTAAGAAATTGAGTCCTCAGCTCATCTTCTGAATTCTTACCCATGTCAATTAGAAATCACGATTAAAATCAGATTCATCTAGCTTCCTGCTATATAGTTCAGAAGTTAACAGGGGCAGCACATGGCACAGCATCTACGCCATCCTTGGAATTAACTTGGAGTTAAATACGGGAATCTGACTTGCATTATGTACCAGTGTGTCATTAAGAATACGGGCAGACGTTACACAGGACTTGTTCCCACTTGATTGATCATGGTTCTATACTATTTTGGAAGTTAAGTACTTTAACCTTTATGCCATTGCTGCTTGGTGTGATGTAATATTAGAGCTCCTAAGTGCATTTCTTATCAGAAGCATCTTAAATCATGCACGATTTAATCGAGTTTTTAAAAAGTAAAGTTTCCGCTATTGCTTAGTCTTTTTTTCATGCTCAGTCACTGAAGTCCACTAGTAGGAGTCAATCAAATTAAGGAGTGATTGGCTTCTTGCCTTGGTTTGCCTCAGTGAACCACAACCTACTTTCTCTGGGTGTGCTTCTTTGGGATCTAGTCAGCCAGGCACCATTGCAGAAATAGGTCAGAGGACCTGTTGACAGGACTATTTCATGGACTCTCCCCACTACAACATTATTTACCTACTCACAAATATGAAATTTGGCAAGGAAAAGGAGAATCAGTGTGAATTCACAATGACGCAGTCAAAAAGAAATTCTGTTTTGTTTCAGTAGACAGTGTGAAGCAAGCAGACAGTGGGTCCTGGCATGTGACCCACTTTTTTTCCAATTTTTACAAGGTGACCATTCTGTAGATCACATTCTTTAACACCTGTTCTTTATAAAGGGCCGTGGAGAGGTGTATTCAAGTTGTATGCAATAGCGCTTTGGATTGGAATTGGTACCTTCAGTGTCATCCAAGTTCAAGAGACTGATACGGCAGATTGCGTTGCAAATCACCCAGAGCCTGGATCCTTGTCCAGTCAACTCTGAGAGACAGACACAACCTCTGAGTTATGTATTTAGCCTAGGTGGTCTGGTCACAACCTCTGCTTATATCTTGGACCTGAATAGAGCATGATAGCTTCTTTTCATTTTATGATTAATGATGGATCTTAACTCTCTGGCTCACATTCAAAATAATGCTCAATATGTCAGATTTGTCTCTTTTCTATTCTAATCCATTAGGTCATAGTGGAGGATATGCATCACCCTGGAGATGGCATCATTAGTTTCCACTCTGGGGTCTGTAAGAGGCTCATCAGCAGTAGGCACCAGATACTATTAAGCCTTCAGTTGTCATGACTACCTTCCTTCCGCCTCACTCGTAGAATTGTCTTGGGAGATTTAATGGAGAAGACACTGGAAATCTTGCATCGCTGCAACTTCTTTTTAACCGATTGTGAGATCCTTGGCTTTCTGCACCTTCCTTAGAGGGGAATTTCTTCCTGGGGTGCCCACTGGTCACTTTACAACAAGAAGCAAAGGATGAATCTTGGGTGAGAGAGCAGTTCTGGGGAAAGGAGCAAAAAGGAGAAAAAGATAGAAGCACCTGTATGAGGATAGAAATACATAAAGACCATAAAGAAGAATTATGCAATGACAAGGAGTTGAGAAACTAAGGAATGGGTTGAGAGAGAACAGAACAGACAAGAGTCATGGAGCAGATCTGTTTTTTCCCTTTTTACTCCAGCAGCTACTGTAAAAAAGTCTGTAGAGCACAACCCAGAAAGTAGTAGGATTTCAGAGTTGTACAGAAGGGAAGATTTTGTCTCCAAAGTTACAGGAACTGACTCATGTCTGGCCCTACATCAATCTCATCCACTGGCAATCACTCCTGAAAGGCAAGGTGAGACCACTGAGCTTTTGCCTGTTTTCCGTAAGTCCACTAAGAAAGACAGGAGAAGACCTATTTCTCTGACTAGCACCAGAGAGCCTGGGCCCGTGAGCTAATTCCTAGGGTTAAGCAGAGAGGTTAGGACAGCATGTAGTCCAAAGATGACATGTCAGTGATGTCCAGTCTGCCACTGAGGAGTTGGTGCTACCTGGTGTTACTGCACATGGACCATAGAAGAAAAACAGGAATACGAACATTTATTGCAGAGGCCTTAGATATGCTATGAACTTACCACTTAGCTTAATCCAGTGTAATACATTCCTACACCTTTATCACTGTGCTTGGTATTCTTCTTCTACAGGTCATCTCAGTCTGCAGTCTTATTCTCAGGCACTGGCACCTAAGCTGTTGCTGCCTTTATCGCAGGTGCTTGCTCAGGCATTGACTTCTGCCTCCTTGCAATAAGCTTGGGGCTCTCATGGGTCTCTCTCCAGCAAAAGCACTTAAAATACAGGAATCTTTAAGTGCTGAAACTTTAACCACTGAGGTCACTGGGACAATCTGTGTGTCTATGCATGCATTGCTTGACTGGGGTCACAGGCAGCAAGCAAGCCAAGTCAGTATAGATTATCTCCCCATCTTTCTCATTCACTAACTCCTAACCCAACTGCATACTGACTTTGCAAACGATGCATTTACCTTGGCTTAGCTATAAGGAAGCCTTCGATAGATTTTTCTCCTGTAAGACAAATACTGTCATTTTGAATACTGCTGCAGCAATGGCAGGATGCTGATTCACTGATGAATCTTTATTTTTTCCTGAGGGAATGATTCTCCATCGTGCACTTAACCTACCTGCATGGCATCACTGAACAGAGAGCGCTTCTGAGTGAGCAGGATAAACAAAGAGCGTGCAGACCTATTTTTAGTTTTAATTTAATTGCCTGTTTCCTAGGCTTGTTCTGTGATGATTTTTTATTTATTATTTATTAGAATATTAATTAAGATCTTATATTTTCTTGAGATTTGCTTCCTCTTCAGACGAAAACATCGTCTGCTCCCTTTTTCCCTTAATGCATAAACCATTTGCTATGTGTTTACAAAATGATATCAAGAGTAAATCTAGTCCTGATAAGCTGCCTTGACAAGGAAATAACTTAGCATTCAGTGCTCATGAGGGAGGGTGGGAGAGAAAGAGAGGAGAGAGAAAGGATAAGATCTCAAATGAAATCAGCACAATGTGCTCCTTTAGGATTGGTTCTAGAGCAGATAAGGTTTCTATTCCTTCATAAACAGGTCAAAGAGTCTCGGCATCAAAACTGTATTTACCAAAGTTTTCTGTCATTTGGTGAATTGATCGCACATACAGTAAACAAACCTTTGTAAATATGAAACCAGATTAGCATTTTCAAGTTTTTCAAATGCAGCATTCCCTTTAAAATGGCTGGGCATTTTTCTTAGACATTTAAATCCTATGCAAATAGTTACAGCAAATATATGAATCAGAAAAATGCACTTTCAACTGCAGTGACCACTCCTTTCTGTATCTCCTTTTATTTGAAAATAGGCAAACACAGTACTGAGTTATTTCTGTTTGCTTTTTTTCTGTTGAATATTTTTAATGGTTTGTACTGACGGAGGGAAAAACTGATGTTTAGTTAAAGTTGATACAACCCACAAGTGGACATGTCAAAACAAGCTATAGAAAGTTACTTTTGATGTGTTTTATTGAGATATCTATGGTACTTTCCAATTGCTTTATGCCAAAAAAGGCAGCTCTACTCAAAAATTGTTTCTTTTGAAAACAACAAATACAACTTTTGAAGCTTTTAAATATGTTTCAGTATATTTAAAGGGAACCCTCTTAAAGCCAAAATTATCTATTACTTGAAAAGAAAAAGGCAAGTAATACAATAAAATCAGTTCAGCAATCTTTACATGCAGTATACAGTTTCATTAAGGTGGTGATATCAGGTCATTGTTGTATGCCTACATGCTCTCTTGTCTTCAGTCCCTGTGTTTGCAGGAGTTAAAAAGTAACAGTGTGCAGAGAGCCAGGCTGTTAGCTCTGCGATCTCTAATGCTCTGAGCCCAAACTATGGTGCACTGGATGATACTCGGGTGTCCTGTCTATTTTAGGATCCTTCCTCCTAGTGCAGAGAAATAATCCAACCTGAAATTTTCCAGGATCTTCTGTTCCCTCCTTTTTCAATCAGACTTTAAAACTGCTACCAAGAGAAAAAAAAAATAAATAGAAAACTCATTCTTTTTCCGTACACAGAGATATGGTTTTCCCCACCTTAAACATACACGATTTGAGTTCAAAGGCTCAGCTTCCTGAGTGATAGTAAAGGTCTGTTGTTTAGCCAAGGGATCAAGAGGATAGTGGGCTCTGAGATGTCAGAAAGCGTGTCTAGACAGAGGTGGGAGGTTTCTAGGTGGAGGTGGGAGGAATGGTAACCTTGATACTCAAATGTCCTTATCCTCGCTGCTATAGCCTTACAGGGAGAAAAAGAGATGGAAAAAGCCTCATAAAATGGCCTGTGAATTTTATGGCTGGGTGCGCCAGGAGCCCTCACAGAGCCACCCATCCCTGGGATGCTGTTGGGCAGAGAAAAGGCATTTGGCACTGCTGGAAAACCCAAGACAAGTGCTACCAGAGAAGCTGAGGTGATGCCCAAGGCAGAGTCCCATGTCCCCTGTCCCAGGAATATCAGCAAAAATCAAAGAAAAGCTTCCTTACTTTGTTTGGGTCTGGGATGAAACTCTAACTCTGCCACGCCAGCTTTACACTCTTCAAGTAGTTTTGCTGGATCACACCTATCCTTATCACTCATATCAGAGACAGGTTGATGTTCCTGAGGCCAAATGGGCAGATTGGTTTGTACCCGTGCCATGCGTCAGGGGCAGACTCTGACACAAATAATCTATCTACAGTTTTCCTGGCAAAGAACCTATCAGTCAGTGTAGAGCCAAGGGTCAGGCACCTGCAGTCACAAACACAGTGGAGAGTAACCAAAGTTCCCCCAGGGAAGGCCAAAGGATGTGTCTCCAAACAAACCTATAAGAGATAGCTTGTTTCCTGAAAATCTTCCTGCTGAAAGATCTGGACAAGGAGAAGGAAAGCAATGGTTTGAATGTGCAAATGAACTTCACTAAGTTTTGTATGATTTTGCTATTTATGCCCAGCAAAATGCCATATTTACCATGCTCCTGCTCTCCATTGGATTGGTGCCTCCTTGCAAACTCTCTGTGTTCTCTTCCCATCCACAAAATTACCCCTTTGAGTGCTCTCTGAAAACATTCAGACTTTTAACGTTCAGTATCTGTATATATTTGTGTGTGTCCTTGAGTGATGAGGCCAGCTTTAGAAAGAGCTGGAAGTAGATAAGACATGAAATCCATCATAGTAATGGAGAAAAAAAAAAAGAGAAGTGGAAAATTTGCAGGTTGCCTTAATTTGTACAAAACGTTCACATGTGTTTTGATAAAACAATTGTCATTAGATATTGTGCCCTCCGGTAACTTACACAGCTTTTAGTGCAATAAGGTACTGTCATTTTTATTGTTTTCACTGCTGTTTTACTCTTTTATTAGTTTCTTTATGTTTTATCTTTTGACAGATGCTGGTAGCTTTCCCTCCTCTTGTGCATCTGAGACTCTCAAAACATAAATCTGCTGATTTAGAAATAATAGCTAGAGATGTTACAATGGGATTATGAGTGCTCTTTTCTGCATAATATAATCATTCTTTAAAATACTTTTTATTAAATAATAAAACCCATGTTGCTGACTGTTGTCATTTGTTACTTTTATTATCTGCATGTTAAGTCTTTTTTGACACTATTATTAAAATACGTTCACGAAGGTTATGATGAGTTGCACTGTAAAAATGGCATTAGAAGAACATGCCTCACGAAGAAAGAATTTACATTTTGAAAAAAGAATCTGTGTATGACATTAAATCTAAAGGAGAGTGAAATGCAACTTTGAAAATATTTTAACATAAGGATGCCTGAAACACTCTATCAACATGTGAGCAGAAAGTATTTTCAAAATGCTGATGGGTATAGTGTTGCCTGCAATAAGTTATGCTGGTTGAGTTCTGTAAGAGGAACATGTCTAGTTTTACATGTTAGCAGGACCGGGCCTAGTCTGGCTCATCACCGTAGAAAAGCATGCTTGCTGCAAGCCACTGGCTGCCAGAAGTGAACAACCTGCCAGTATGTGGGTGAGGTTAACTCTGCTGTGGAACAAGAAATTCAGAGGACATCACTATTTTTTGACAGTGGAAGGAACCAGATCAGGTTTTAACTTGACTGCAAATTAAGAGCTCACTGGGCATAAGAAAAATACCCCTGCAAAGAGCAAATAGTCTGAGCAAGAAATGTGTGCCTGATCTTGCTCTCTGCCTATTAATGGAGTCATTAAAAAAGCTCATGTCCTACTGTCGGTGAAAATGCTGCCCATGACTCACAGGCTGTATCAGCACTGCATGTGGTTCTCTGCCCACAGCCAGCCTAGCTTGTGCTCTTGACCTGTGTGCCAATGTTGGGCTTCCATTTAAAGCTCAATCTACCTCTGGCCAGCCTATAGTGTGCAGGAGACAATTCACTGCTGTCCCTGCTGGTGTGCAGACTCACCGTTGGCAGGGCAAGTAGATCCAGCTGCTGGAGCCAGCTGTTGAAAACCACCTCTGATGCCTCCAGATGCCTGTGATATTGACTCCTTTTCTGGGAGTCCTGCCACACAGCTTGGCTCAGCCAGCATTTCCTCCTTGCCTCTTTTCTCCAGCCCAGAGCTGGAAATCCCCATGCTGTTCCCCTCTCCCCCAGCCCTTGCCCTTGGGGCAGCCCATGCCCACCTACCCCAGATGATACCTGCCCCCAGCGTGTGATCCCAGCATGGTCCCCTCTTCTGTACCGCTCAGAATGCCAAAACTGCACGTATTCGTTATGTGTGCGAAGGGCTGAACAGTCATTCAAAAGGCAGCACAGGTGAACTGAACCAGCCAGGAGCTGCAGCGACCTGGGTCTCATCAAATGCAAAGTCCTTACATCTGCTTCTTCTCTGTTGCCCTTTCCCATCTGTTTTGTTCACCCATTGGTTTTCTGGGTGGCGAGAAGTTCAGAGGCCCCCTCTGAACTCCACCCACGTCTGTATGCATATCCATCTGTTATTGTTATAGGCATACTACACACTTTTGAGAAAAACTGCCATTCACCTTCAGTAAAATATCTCTTGAAGTTACCAAAAACGGTAAGATTTAATTATAAGAAGCCTACACTTGGATCATTTTATTTGCTGCAAACTTTCACAGTGTTTGAGATGTATTCTGATCATGATGTTGCTTTAATTCTTAAAGTCTAGAGACATAAATATAAATAGATAAAACTGTTATTTTGGAACAAACTTCTGATTCCAATAGGGAAAGTTTTAAGGAACTCACCAGCGACTTTAACACATGTAACAAAATACAAAATATTGGTGATTCTGCTATGTGCTAGCCAAACTTCAAAGCAAGTTCAATCAGAAAAATAGCTCCTTTTTCGATGAATCTTTTAAAACCTAAGATAAACAGTGGTAAGATAGATATTTTTTTCCCAGGAAATATTGGGAAAAAAAATAAAATATATATATATATATATATACTTAATACTAGCTATTTCATTTCCTAAGTAAAAAGGAAGGGAAAATAAAGCAAACATGAAATACAGAAAAGTGGAGTTAAACTCTTAAAATACAGACAAAAAGATTGTTTGATGGAAAGTTCCTTTGATCAAAAATGTTTAGGGAAGCTTTGTTCTTCTTGGTAGCCAAGCAAAGCAGCCATGTAGTTGTTATTCCTGTTACGCTTCACAAGTCAGACTGGGCCTCGTTGTTGTCCGTATACAGTATAAGCACACCTGTATATGCAAAATGCTATATGGGGCAGCAAAGTATTTGGGAAATGTTGCCGGTGATTGGGCATGAAATATGCAGAATGTGGATCATTATAATAATCTCCACATAGTCATGTCTGTGCTCCTTCTTTTATTAAACTTTCTTTCAAGTTTCGCTATTAATTTCCAAAGGCAAAAAGATAAGAGCTGAGAAAATACGAGCTGTCTGCATGCGTTTATCTATGAAGCTACGTCTTATTTACCTTTTCTTCTGGAGCGCAGGACCAGATATGAAAGAAATTTTGGCACCAATATATATTTGTAGGAGTTTTAGATCACTCAGGTTTATTTCCACTGGATAGTGTTCCTCTGAGTTCCTTGTCTGAAGCAGAGGAAAGTCACATGGAAGAGGATAAAAAGCATCTTCACCTCTGCTGAGGATTATTGCATCTATGTGCAAGAAAAGTCTGTAGCATAGGCAAGAAGCTCAATGCTCTCAAGCTGGTTGCCCGACAAAGCAATTAGAGGTTGCAGTAGGCCATGGACACATTCTGTTGCAAGACTCACATTCTTCCAAAGCCTCACAGCTGGTAATATCCAACAGCTGTTGGAAAAGGAGGAGATTCTGAAATTATCTGGTTAAGAAAATATGGGTAAGAATGGACAGCTTTTACTTCCATCTGCACAAAGAATAAACAACCAGAAAATTACATAAGAGGGACAAAGCAAGTGGTGGAGAAGGGTAGGGAAGCATCAGAACATATCCCCCCATCATTTGATGTGGAATGGAATGAGGAATGGGGGACCACCATGGGACATCCTTAGTCCTCTGCTTCATCTTTTAAAAAAGGGGGCAGTTGCTAACAGGAAAGTAGTTCCATAGTCCTTCAACAGACTGCTGGCCACCTCTAGTAGTTGCTGGGAATTGCAGGTATTTCATGCTTTCTAGAAGCAAGTTACTGGGATGTCCAAAGGCCAAGGCAATTAGGCACTGAAATCTGGGGAAGATCCAAGCCCACCCTGCTCAGGGATGCTTTAGCAGTGCTTCTTCTGAGCTGAGACATCTGCTTGTTTTGTTCAGTATTTCCCTAGATAAGAGGAGAAACCATCATTTAAGTTACTCAAGAGTTTTATGGAAATAAGAATGTATTTTCCAGAAAGCAGAAGCGTGTCATTGCCACCCTTCCCATCGCTCATGGTGAGAACCCTGCCAACAGCCTATGGTACAGAAACCCCAAAGTGGACAGACATTTGGGGACATATATGGTAAGGGAGATAGATCATTAATTTAAGAGACTCTGCCAGTGTGCATCAACAGAAGAGAACTGGCAGAATATAAAAGAAGGAAAAAAAAAAAGAGTCGATTCCCAGTCTATGGGAAAATTAGATGGTCTTAAAGGAATTGTCAACTTTGGTGAGAAAGAGAGCTGCACACAAGAAAAATGTATCTTTAAAACACACAACCACATGATGTCGGGTATGCTTAATGGAGGGAAGGGCTATATTAATCTGTTTGAATTGCTAATTGGGGATTTAGTTGGCTAGATCGGGGGTTATAAGATTAAGGCTTTTATTCTGTGTTTTTGTTCTTTTCCAAAGGTAGGAATCCTCTATAGATCCCTGCTCTTGGGAATCTAATGCCCTCAAATGAACAACTCAGCAGCCGACAAGCAAGCTGATAAAGCATTCCTCGCAGATACTTAATGGGTACATTCTGTATCTCTGTCTGTATCTTTCTGTCTGCCTTTTTTTTTTTCTTTTTTTTTTCTTTTTTTTTTTTTTTTTTCCTTAGCACGCTTGGAAGAAGGTAGGCAAACAAAAAAAAACAACAAAACCTGAAAGAACTGCCTTTTCCCTTCATGTTTGTAGCTGCCTTCCCAGAAGTCATTTCCATTTACGGAAATCACTCTCTCAATTTCTCAATTCTTCCTGCTTCACATATTAAGATCCCAATTTTATTTCAAGTTCTTTTGATGAATAGGACAAAATGGAAAAAAGCCCTCAGCACACTTTGCATTGCAGCTGTACAAACTGCAGCCCCAAAGAGAGTGGGGTCTGCCATGGGAGATGTGAGCACTGCTGTTGTTCTGCTTCCCCTTATCCTGGCCCCATGATAGTGAAATACAGACTTGGAAGGAAGAAGGTGGAGAAGCACCTTCAGCTTTTGGAGATGGGGAGCAGGCATCAATACATGCAGGGCTCCTTGGAGGATGAGGCAGCTTCACGCAAGGCAAATCCCACATGGTGGGTCGTTTTCCACATTTATCCTTCACCTATGTTTTCCAGCTCATTGAAGAAAATGCTATTTAATGTATCCTAAAAAAATTATCAGTCCTCACCACAACTGTTGCTCTATAGTAAATGAAATAATAATAAGGAGCCTGTGTTCTTTTTAAGATAGTAAAACAGCAGTTGCTTACTGTGAGGTGGTTTATTTTTTGCACAAAGGGAAAGCTGGTGATGTTGTGTTACTTTCACAGCTTCCAGTGAAGAGCTATGACATTTTGAAACTACTGACTCATTCTTTAAAAAGGCAAAAGTAAACATGTACTATATAGTAAAATGAACACAAATCTTAACTTCTTTCATATACTGAAGTCTTCCTCAGGAATCTTGTTGCAATAATTATCTGTATACTCAAGTAAACATATCTTCAGATAGGTTTTGTAGCAGAAATGGCAGAACATTATTATAATTCAAACAAAATCTCTGTAGATTTGCTGTTTGCTGAAAACAAGGTAGCTGTCCTCAGCCAGAAGATGAGAAACAGATTCCTGATCTAGTTGCTTATTTACTCTTGCTGGGAGCACACTGCTGGGGACAAAAAATCACCACACTCATATGTATATTGCACATTTTGTACCTAAATTTGCCAGTGTTTTGCAACTGTTTCCAAATGGGAAAAATTCTGATATTGGCCAAGTAATCCTGACTCTCTAGTTGCCTATTGACAGCCATTTTGCTTGTGTAAGAATGATTATTTCTGGTGCCATTGCAGTGATGGACTGAATTTGCGGTGCTAGCAGAGCTGGGATTCACACTTTTCCTATGGGGATCTGTTTATTCTCTGATTGGTGGGTATATTCCTACCCCTGATCAGATTCATAATGAAGTCAGAAAAGGATAAGAAATGCTCAGGGATGCATCAGCTTTGATACTAGGTCAGAGACCCAGCAGGTCATGGCAACCTGCCCACTTTTAATGGAATGAATCTCATAGGAAATTTTGCGTAAAATTCAGTGTCAAAACAGTGCCAAGTCAGATCCTTCAGTTACAACCAGAGAAGAACCAAATACGGCTCTGCAGGGAAGTGAAAACACAACAGCAGATGCTTCTGCTGTGTGGCTATAGGTACCACAAGATGCTATGAAGAGCTTAAAGGGTTATTTTAGAAATCATTGTTGAAAATGTTGCAGTTAATATAGCAGTGTTGGGAACTTGGGAAATCTGGGGACATGAGAACCAACGCATAGATGGAGCTGATAAAAAGCTTCAGAGCTGGAAAGAGTATGAAGAATATGCCTGAGAGAGAAAGGGTTTCCAGTACATTTGCTGTTCAGGCTTTTCAGATCCAGAGGATCTAATATGTAACAAATGCAGACGACCTTTGTTTGTGATATGTGCTATCTCCACAACATCTCCACCTGATTGAGATGGAGTTTGTACTTCTTTAAGATGGAAAGAGGAGTTGCTACGTTTCTATGCAGCCAAATGAGCTGTGCTAGGGAGAATCAAATTGCTACTCCTGGAAGACACTTGCCTTCACTGATCCAAATTTTAAAGCGTCTTATAGAATTCACTCATCACCCTACATCTGTCCCCTTGTCAGTTGGGCTTGATCAGTATTTCTCGGTTCCTTTGTAGAGATTTAAAAGCTTCCCATTCTTCCTTTGAAATGTGGGAATAAATCGCATATTGGGTTTTGCAAAGTGAGTGAACGGCCCCTTTCAACTAGTCAGCAAAAAGTTTCAATAGAGGAATTAAGGCCGATGGAGGAGGAAATGTGATTCTGGGCTTAAAAGTTGTTTTTGGTGCAGACTTCGAGAAACCTAGTGCATACATTCATTGTGTGAGTAATAATGGAAAAGAAATGTCTTAAACAAATACCTTTTGTAGGATAAATTTAATGCCACAATCATATTACTTGGGTTGACTGCAGAAATGGGAATGCAAATGATAAATCTTTCCTTACAACACTAATCTGAGAGGAGCTCTCTGGGAAGAATAGCATCTGAAATATTGTATACAATGAAATATTGTGTCCTTCCCTACCCCCAAGGTTGAGGTCTTCTTCCCCTCTTCAGGCAAGTGACACTAGTCGGATTACAGTGCAATCATAACAACTAAAGTTGGAAAAAGCTATTGGGCCATCTAATCTCTTCCCCTGCCAGTAGAGGATTACTCCTGAAACATGTTCTTCAATGCCTTGTCCAGTTCTGGGTGACCCGAGCAATAGGCTTCCATCATTTTTTAAGGGAGATTATCATTTAGATAAGACCTTCAAGACCTATGTCCAGGCTGCCCTGTGCGAATCTTCAGAGCTTCATTCCTCAAAGTTAGGCTTAAATACAGCTGTGTACATGCATTTGTATGTACTTATTTTGAAAACCAAACTTAAGGCTGTGACAGCAATTTTGATTAGAGTTGTTAACAATTCCTTGGTTAAAGCTACTTTCACTCTCACACCTGTACTACATGCAAGAAAATTATTTGCCCATTTGCTTTCGATCTTCAGAAAAGTGCTTACCAGACCGTCTTCTGCAAGTTTTCATTTGTAAAGAACTTTGGGATCTTGAAAAATCTGATCATTAATCAATTAAGTAACTTGGCTAAAAATCACTGCTCATTTCAATTGGCATGATTTGCTCTTTTAAAAAGCCTTAGAGAAGTTCCGGCTTATTCATTAATTAATTTGTTGCTTTCTTATCATGCCATTATTATTTTTTTATTTTATTATCTGTGGATTAGCACACAAATTTGTTTAGGAGTTTTTCTGTTATTTCTGCAGGGAGTCACCCTGGCTTACCAAATTATAATTGTGAGGTTATGGTTATTTTTTAAATATAAAGCTTAGTGAGATGTTTTATTTTTCTCTTCCTTCACTGTTCTTTCTCCATTTATTATTACTATTCTGTGTATTACTGCTAATGTATATGTGCTCTTGTCTGTGCAGGAAACCATACAGGGCCAAAAAAAGGTCCCAGTTTCCCTAAAGCAAGTGCCCAAGGAAGTACAACTCCACAGACATTAACAATACACTTAACTTTGGGCAGAAAGTGAATAGCAACATCTGTAATACCATGTGCAACAAATTAATGCCTCTTTTCTCTCTCTTGAGGAGTGGTCAAGGCTTTCTCCCTTCCTCAAGCAAAGGTGCTGGTAGATTATTATAGAATATAAATAAAAAATGGGGAAAAAATGTTAAATTATAAACTGTCCTGTAGTTAATCTTGCAGACATTGGTAAAACCAGCATGCAAATTGTTACTATAATGTTGAAGATTAAATGAAAAGAAAAGGTATTAGGTATGGAGATTTTATTTTATTAGGGGAGAAGATTGTCTATTTTTTTCCCATAAAATAAATGATAATTAAAGAAGTCTTCAATGGTAGAATTGAAATTGGAGTGCAATTTAAATTGTGCATGTAGTTTCAGACACGTGTCCTTCCAGAGAAGGTCATACAGGATCATCACAGAAGGATGTTGACAAGCTGTCACGGGCTTGTATGTTGAGTAGACAGGGTTATGTAAGATGGAGAAAAATGGATGCAAATAACAAGGTCAGCAGCGAGTGAATTGGACAAATGATTTTTTATTTTTTTTCTTAATGAAAGGAAAGAAGAATCTATAGATGAGGATAAAAAAGATTGTGCATTCCTGTAACAGACACATGAGGTGAATACATTTTGCCCATGCAGAGTTCATGTATTTAACACAGTAGAATATTCACGAGCTTTTTCTCATGCTTCAATCATTTACAGATTTTCACCTAGATCATCAATATTTTTTTCCTTAACTGACAAACACTCTTTTCCCAGTTTTCCATTGTTAAGCATTCATTTGTCTTGGATGGAATCAATTGCTAAAAAGAAGTCGGGGGTACATCTGTACAATGCCACAGAAATTTCAGACAGCTGAAGTCTCCTTTGTAGTGCTGAATGTAGCAATTTCCAAGTGAAAATCAAGAATAACAGGGAAATGGATGCTGATGATAGGCAGGACTGACTGATTTCATTACAAGCTGCTAAGGCAGTCTAAACACTTGTGTGTAGAAGCTAGATGTGTAGTAGTAAATAAATGGAAGTTTTCGTTGCCCAGAGGCCAGCTGGCATGGCCAGGCATGGCTCAGACCCATGCAGCTTAGTTTTCTCTGTCCTTCAGAAGAGCTGCTGCATCCCTGTTGCTTGTTGGCAGCAGGCCTTGCTCTGTGCCGACCCCTGAACTGTGCCCAGACCTTGTCAGGGAAAAACGAGCTGTTTGGCACAGGCCACAACTGTGCCACGCGCCGAGCCAGCAGCTTCTCAGTGTGGGGATTGCTGCTTTCCAGAGCGGGCTGCAGTCCTACGTGCCCAGCCTCATGCTAAGCTGCACACACATGGTTGTATTGATTGCAAAACTATAAAAGAATAAATAATTTGCTCTCCCTTCTCTGAAGCTACGACAACTTTAGCGGTATTCCTGACATAAGGTAAGAGATAGTAGAAGAAAATATAGGGATACTGGAGAGAGAAAGCAAAATATATAAATGATGCAAGAGATGCTTTGCTTAGGTTATATAAATAGAAAGAAAAATGCAATGAAAACTGCTTTAAAGCAAAAAGACTGGACCTAGTTTCTCTGTTCTTAAATTGTCTCTTCCAGTAGAAAATGTTCCCAGGAATGCTAATATTTTTCTCAAATCTACTTGAAAATACTTACTGGGTCTGATTAAGTCAGGGATAAATTTACTTATCCTCGTAGTCAGTTTGATCTTCCTTGCAATTTTTGATTGGTAAATTGTAATTGCCATTTTTATTTTATTTTATCTCTAATTGGTGCAAAGTTTCTTTTAATTTAGTGGCATCTAACTTACCTTGCAGTGTGTTTTGGTTCTAAGCAATTTCAGTCTTAAGCATACTTAATTCCCTTCTGAGATCCTCCATCACTAACAACACAAGATCAAATAACCAACTAATTAAAATTTATGTCCATCTTCTATTGAAGTCATCATTCATATCCCCCTGAGTAGGTGATTTCTGACTGTGTGATCCCACAGGAATATTTTTATGTCTACAGTAATATGTGAGTGTAGAAATGTGGAGTTTATTCTGTTTCATTCCTGTGTAAATTGAAAAGGTTTCTATTAAAGGGTATTATTATTATTTTTTTTTTTTCAGTTTTCAGATATATTGTGCAAAAATCTAAGTTTGCCTTTCTGTAAGGAAACTATGTTCTGCCTACATCATTTTCTCATCAAAATGTACAGCAGATAAAAGAAACTTCATCTTTCAATAGCCACCCTTTTTCAGGTATTTCCTCACAAGGCAGAAATATTTCACTGGAAACAGGGGTGCAAAACCTTCCTGAGTATTCAATATCCATCTGAACATGTCATGTGCAGTGTTGAGTGGCTAGTCTGTAGGTGAGGACTGGACTTAGCTTTTACTCAATGACAACCTTATCTCTTTGGCTGTTTTTTTGCAAATGAAGCAGGGCCAGGGTTTGGGCCTTGGCAGGTCGCAGATCCCCACTATCCATGCTGCTTCATTGCATTTAGCACCACACAAGACATTTCCTAGACCCCACTAGGTAATGGTGTGTCTGTGTCCATTTCTAAAGGGCAATATGAGTGAGACGACAATACTTTTGGTTCCTTCCATCTTATTTGGTCCTTCAGCAGCACCACAGAAAATTTTGTATCCTTAAATACCTGCACATACTTGGGTGGCACTGCCCAGTGCAAGCAAATCTTACAAAAAGATTCATGCTCTGAAAACACCTTGATGGGCACAAACACAGCCCTCAAAGGATTTCAAAATTTGGAAATACAGGAGCACACATCTAGAATGAACACTACACATTTAGGTCTACATCAGCAGCACCAAACAGTGCAGAAGAAACCGTGTTTTACACTACATGGATTTGGTCACATCATGTCATTTGGCCATATCATGTCATTGGGTTTTAGGCCTATTTTATTTAGCATGAGTTGCAAAACTTCTTTAGCAATTTAGATACAGTCTAAAACAACTTCATGAGGATTGCCCCCTTTTTTTGCAGTGAACCCACTGAGTCTTTGCAACTTCCTCCACCCAGGTATAGGAATCCATCTGTGAACAACTTGACAAATGCACAGACTCCTGATCAGATCTCTAAATGGAAAAACATAGCACTACTAAGATGCCTCCTTCCGTTGAGAAATACTGGTTACCATGGAAAGAAATTGGAACAAGACTTGGATCAAACGAGTGTCTAAGAAAACATCTGTGTGTGCAGAAGTTTTTAAGGTAAAGACTATCATCCAGGTCCCTAACCAACTGGGTCCTCAACACTTTGCTGGAGCTAAAATTAAAAGTTTGATGTTGTTTCCAGCACCATTATTTATGCCACTCTATGATTTTTTGTTTGTTTGTTTAGATGCTTTCAATGATTTTTTTGTGCTGCGCTTCTACTGAATCAGGTGCACTTCTAAGTATACCCAATTGATGAGAATATTTATTTCCAGCCAGGACAGTTACCAATTGCTCAGCATCCTGAGTTCCATGCAATAAAATAAAATAAAATAAAATAAAATAAAATAAAATAAAGAAGAGAGAAAAAAAGTTACTGTGCGACTGTGGAGCTCCTGCAGAAAGCATGCACCAATGGCTGGTGATGCTCATGACAGCTAGATGGTATCAAGTTCTGATTCATAATCTTCATAAGTATGTCTATTACTGCTCATCCAGTATAAGCTGCTGAGATCTACACCTAGGAGACAGATGTGTCCTCTGTGTTTGCAGTAGGGAAAACCAACCTTAGCACTTTTTCTTGGTCTATAGAGAAGTACAAGCACTTCAGAGGGAAAATGAAGGTATCCTAAGAGAAAGATCCAAAAGGAAAAATGACATTTTCATGCTAAATCTGGCAAAAGTTTGTAATTTCAGAAGATGAAGTGTAGAAAGGAGAACCTGCAGACTTAACCTGCAAGAGGTTACCTATGAATGTCTGGGAACAGAAGCGACCAGTGGGCTTGTTTCCATTGCAACCTAAGTTGGACAGTCACAGATTTGTTGCACAGGGATCAAAGCTCCTCTGAACATGTAGCTTTTAGGTGTGAGGATTTTCAGACTAAATAGCAGGGAAAAAGGTGTGAGGATCTTGTACTAGTTCTTTTTAGTCGTCTCCTTCCCAAGGATGCTGGTTTTGTAGAGAAATCACTATGGGATTGGTGGAATTTAGGCAGGAAGGTGTGATTAAATGCTTCTAACCAGAGAGGGAGGACGAGAAATACCACACAGTGGTCCTAGGGATGCATTTCTCCTTTGGCCTCCTGTACGGGGCCGTAATTAGAGATGTGATTTACCATTATTGCATGATTTATTTCCTTCACTTCTTGCTTTCACTGAGTCTAATAGGTTTCTCATGTTATTAGATAACCCTCTATGTGAGCTGTTGCATAGATAATGGTTTCATGCCCCAGACCCAGAGCTTTAATTTTCACGAGGCACTTAAAAAAACAATCAAGCAATGAGTTATTAGTCAAGTTATTAGTTTCAATTGTGTCACCATTAAATAGTTTGGTTGCTTTCCTGGCTACAAGAGCAATGGGCCGAGTGTCTTGCTGGTCTGATGGCTGTGGAATGAGCCTAACACCTTCATTAACCATCAGAAGAGCTAAGGAATATGGGTGACAGTGCTTATTTGGCCTGATGTGTCCAAAGCTTGAGTTTATCACTTAAGCCACTACTTACATACTGTAGGACTCAACAAATGTAAAGGTAGATGCTTTGTTAAGAAGAAATGTAATTTCTTGGTTCAATCTAAGCAAAAGCATAAGTGGTTTATGGCATTTTGACTGATGAGTGTGTGGACTTGCTTATCCAACCATAGCAGATCTTCAGAAGAACCACTCCCTGCTGTTGTCCTGGGCTTCTCCTTTTTGAGATTTTACATCCAGGTCTTGGGTTTTGGTAGCCCGATTGTATCAGAGTCAGAGCACACAGTGCTCTGTGAAGCACAGTGAAATGAAGGGCACTCAACATGTAATGGAAGTCGTTCAGCAGCCGAGCAAATCGGGCTCTTAAGCTTTACTGCATCCCGCAATGTGAAAGCGGAGAAGTCCGAGTTTTATTTAGCTCCATAAAATATTTAACCTCAACAGTGATGGAGTTGATAAAAATCCGTATTTTGTAAAAAGCTTTTGTTTCATGGCCAGCCTTTTTAAGACTAGCTTGTACATTCTCAGAAAAAAAAAAAAAAGAAAAAAAGAAAAAAAAAAAAGAAAAAGCAATATCTATTATTACTGGCAAATGATCCAATAAGTGTCTTGGGTATTTCTGCCAAACTTCTGTGCAGGTTCCTAATGAGGGAGATATTAAGTTAAAATCAATGTGAGAGTAGTTCTTGTAGACCAGGGGAAAGTGTGTCATTATTTTTGCTGGCCAAATATAGTATCATTATCCATTAACTCCCCAACTGAAAAATATCCTGTATCTCATTGGGATGATGATCAAGTCATGTTCTTGTATATAATTTCTCTTAAGACATGCATAGCATGTAATTTTATGGGAAGATATATTTTATGGGCAGAAATATCTGAAAAACACTCAGAAATTTTGTATTGCTAAATCTGACCTGTATCATCCAGGTCTCCAAAAATACAAAGGAAAAAGCTACAACACGAAAGCAAGCAAACAACAACAACAACAAAATAATAATGCTGCAGGCTACAGATAGTAATTTCATCCAAACAGACCACTCTAAAAAATGGAAATCTAAACTAGCAAATTTTCTGGGGAGGCAGATCCAAAGTTTTAAGAAACAGAACAACCCTGAAAATACAGAAAATAAATAACTGCCACAAAGAAATTCAGAAACACAGAATCATAGAATCATTAATGTTGGAAAAGACAACTAAAATCATTTAGTCCAACTGTCAGCCCATCCCCACCATGCCACTAAACCACATCCCTTAGTGCTACATCTCCACCGTGCTTGAACACCTCCAGGGTCGGTGACTCCACCACCTCCCTGGGCAGCCTGTGCCACTGCATTGCCACTCTTTTTGAGTTTCTCCCTAATATCCAACCTGAACATCTCTTGGTGCAACTTAAGGCCACCACTTCTCATCCTATCACTGTTGTGTGACAGAACAGGCCAATTCCCACCTCGCCACAACCTCTTTTCAGGGAGATACAGGGAGCAATAAGGTCTCCTCTGAATCTGGTGTTCAAGTAAGGTAAAAACCATGAAAATAAACAGAATAGTTCATGATGCACACTTTTATGGGGGCTGATGTTCTAACTAGAACTGGATAATTTTTGTGGGAATATTTTGGATCCTTAGAATACAGTTTGTCTGAAACTATTGGTAAATTTGGGTTTAGTGAAGTGAATCGTTAAGTTGGCAATCAAAAAAAACAAACATCAGTTACACATTGACTAAAAAATTCATTACAGGTACCAACCGTATTCTGAAGGAAAAAATTAAAATACTTTCTCAAGGAAGAATACTGTCAAAACCCTTCTTTCTGCCCACATGCCCAGTTCTGGCTGTGCCACCAAGTTTTCAGCAGCTCCTGAGAGATGCTGCTAGCAAGGGCTTCCCAACTCTCTAGGGATCTGAGTGAGCACAGGGCCAGACCTTTACAGTAAAGGCAATCCCCTGTCTTATTAACCCTCTCTTTTGATAATGATCCACTAATGGAAAGAATTAAGGTTGGCAAACATTGCTTTGCTGTAGTTCTCTGCACCCTCCTGCTGAAGAGAGGCCTTGGGGAACAGCTGTGCCATCAAGACCTGCTCCTGCCTTTGGGCTCTACCTCCTCTTTGCATCTCCCCCACTGCTGTCTGCATGTTCAAGGCACCCAAGTGTTTTGGCTACTTTTCTGCCTATTTCAGTGTGAATTTCTTTATTTCGATACCTCAGAGTTTCTGCCAGAACAGTAAGCATCTCCAGTGAACTTTAAATTACATGCTACCAGAATTGCTTAAATTTCTGTGAAATCTTTGTCATTGTTTTATTCCTTAGCTGGTTAAATGACTTCTGGAAAAGTCCTTTCAGTCATATAATAGCATTATAAATCACCTGCTGAATGACTGGGATTCAAGGTGGTTGATTCCTCACAATTTCTGCAAGATCAAAGGTATGGCTGTCCTCCAAAAGCTGTGATGCTTCACATCAAAGTTCACAATGAAAGCTGTCTCAATTTTCCTCTTCAGCACTGGATTTGACTTCATGACAGTAACATTTCTACCAGCACATTCATCCCTCATTTGTGAGAAGATGTGGCTGTTCTCATTAGGATGGTAAATGCAAAACCAAATGGAGCTACACATATTTCAAATCTTCAGTTCCTTCAGAATTTGTGAGTCTATTTAAAAAAGTGAACTTCTTTAGCAGTGCTATAAATATCCCTTTGGTAAATGCCCTGAGTATCTTTCAATTCATGCTGATCCTTGTAATCACAGCTGCATTGTTCTGGCCATGTCATTGAGAATGCTTTTGACAGAACAAATGATGATCACCTGTGCTATAGTTTGTAAAAAGCCTAAGGTCCAATCTGCTATTTCATCAAGAAAAAACAACATTCATTTCTTTCTCTCTTTTATGTGCAATGCTTTTCACTGGGACACACATCTTTTTTACTTGTTTTTTCTAATTCTTTTTTTCTCCAGGAACCTCACAAAACAAATAACTGGTGGGAAGTTCTTAAAGGAATTGCTTTTACTTGCTTCAGCTGCCGACAGCCTAGCTTGCTATGTTGTTTTTTTTCCTTAAGATAGAAAAAAGTATTTAGGGACTGGACTCAGCTCTGCATGAAAGTAATAGTTCTGCAGATGTGCAATGGCTGATATTTCTGTACCTGTACTTGTACAGCAGAATTAGACTTTAAAGTGTCTGAAATTGGTATATCCAGAGAATATCAGTCATAAATACTTTTATGTCTGATTCATTTAAGCTCGAGTTGTAACTTTCACATTGCCATGTGCTTTTATATTATTGAAGTTTAAAGGAATTCCTTTCGAAGCCTAATGTTTGGCTCATGATGAAAGAAAATCAAACAGCTTATTTGGAGTTACGTTAAATAATTACATGCGTAACCCTTTAAGTGCTAGATATTCAAATACGGCGATGTACGGTCACTTACACAGCAAAGACTTCAGGCCAAATTCCCCCTGTCTATTCCCCCTCCCAATTCCGTTGCAGCTTCTTCTTCTGAAGTTATCTGAAAGGGGAATTACCCTCAGCAAAAATAGTTTGTTTTATGACAAAAAGGTTCACAGCAAAGGATCCAGTTCTGTACCCAACGTTATTGCTGACATCATTGGAAATTCATCAGACTCACAGGGTTAATCTCCATTTCTCATGGTACTTTCTGTGACCCTCAGTCACAGAGTTTTCCAGGTGGGAAAAGATACACCTGAGTCACAGGCAAACCTTCATTAATAAAGAGCTACAGACCAAAAGGCAGTGGCTGTTGTTGTCTTCCACAGAACTGAGAGCACCGGCAAAGATATAGGGGGTGCCAAGGAGGCCCATGTTGAATTTGGGCAGAGAGACTTTCATCTCTGCAAAACGTATGTGAATTCAGCAATTATTCCCCACCTATTCTATCTTCTTTGTGTTAGCTAACCTAGCAATGCTGTTGTTATTTCAAACACATGCACAGAAAGGTAAAAACCCACTTAGGTTTGCAGCAAAGAATCTAAAGCTAGCTGACTCATCCAAAGTAATTTAGGAATTGCTTGGATTTATGCCCTGTTCTCCAACCCCTCTTAATGCTAATACACAGCATTACCTATTTAGGATCTGTCATTTCACTCAAACCATTTTAAAAAGAGATTTACACTACAGAGGGATACATTTCCAGAATATTATGAAATCTCTTTTATGGGATCTTATTTGATTGCGAACTTTTATTAACTTAATTGCTGTCAGCAACTAAAGAGAGTCAGAAAAAGTTGCCTTTTTTCAAGTGTTTAAATCCCTCAAGGAGAACAATCAGCTTTATTATATTAGAGCCTCTTTGGCTTCTTCATTGCCCAGAATCAGGACACAGTGTTGTCAAAATATGTGTGCAAATACCATAAGGCCTGGGACAGGGAACAAAATTTTCCCTAATTTTCCTTAATTTCAAGGGAAGACTGGGTTTAAAATCCAGGCTATGATTCAGACTAGGTTTTGTTTGTTTATATCTTTCTCTTTCTTTCTGTTTGTTTGATCTAAAGCAATCTCTATTTCCAAAGTTGTTCTTTATCTCTTCCCTTCCCTTCCCTTCCCTTCCCTTCCCTTCCCTTCCCTTCCCTTCCCTTCCCTTCCCTTCCCCTCTCCTCTCCTCTCCTCTCCTCTCCTCTCCTCTCCTCTCCTCTCCTCTCCTCTCCTCTCCTCTCCTCTCCTCTCCTCTCCTCTCCTCTCCTCTCCTCTCCTCTCCTCTCCTCTCCTCTCCTCTCCTCTCCTCTCCTCTCCTCTCTTCTATCTACATAATATATGAGCAATTACTCCTGCATTTTACGAATAACATCCATGTCCTTCTTTCTTTCTTCCTGTCCCACTGGACAACAGAGTGAATGGGAAGCACCATGACCTCCCAGTGACACAGTGACACTCCCTCTCCCTCTCCCTGGGAAGATTCTGTCTTCAGTATAGTTTGCTGGAGCTTTTGCTTATGTACCACAAAAAAATTCCTGCTCTCACCAGGAGTTTTGCCAAAGACTTGCGCCATTTGACCTTCACATGCAAGACCAGGCTTGGGCATGGCCTAGTTCACTTAAAATGAAGAAAGAGAGCTTGGCCCTAACTGATGTTAAGGAGACTTAAATGTACTGGTATTTTTTTTCCCCCTTTATTTATTTATTTTTTAAAAAGCATTTAGAAACTTAATAAAAGAGACAAAGAGAATTGTATTTTTGAGCCTCAAACAAAACTGTTCACTGTAAGAACTGGAAACAAAAAAAAATATTTTTTCTTGCTTGATACTGCAGTGCTAATCTTCTCTTTAAAAAGCACAAATATGACCATTGCTTAACTTTGCCACCAACTTTCTAAATATTTTAGAAGAGGGAATAAACCAGCCTCATTTTTGACAAGGTGCTGTTGCACGCAAGGTACTTACAGTTTGTTTACAGCATACCAGAATCATTCTCTTAGTGAAACATTTCAAGACTAATGAACCAAAACTTTGCACCAAACAGACAGCGGCTGCAAATGCTTTCTTGTCTGAGTTTGCTGGATTTCCCATTTCAGAGCTGCTCTCTGCTCCACCCACTCCTCAGTGCTGCAGATGAAACAACACCTCAAGCTGACAAGGCGTGCTTGCAAGGTTAGCTGCCTATGGAGCTGCAGCAAGCCATACCATTAACTCTTCTGAGACAAATCTGCTCACGCTTTTTAGGAACACTGGCTACCGCTGGGAAGGAGCAGTGTGCTGCTTTTGCAGTTTTAATGTCTTATTAATCAATTAACCTGGCATATGGTTGTGAAGGAATTATAAGAAAGTATTATAAGAAAGTATATGTTTTCAGACAGGGATTTCATGGGTATGGTGTTCACTAATGGACTACTGGTTCTAGCATAAAATCAAGAGTTGACTTTTGGGAATTGCTGAGGTTGCCTGGAGCTCTGGGTCCATCTGGCTCAATGCCTGCCCCCAACAAGGCACCCAGAGCAAGGTGCACAGCACTACATCCAGGTGCCTTTTGGAGATCTCCAAGGAAACACCACAGCCTCAATGGGTTCCTGTGCCAGTGCTTCATCTCCTACTCGGTGAGGAAGTGTTTCCCAGGATGATTGTTATCTTGGCAATGTTGATATCACTTCAACACTTTTCACTATATTTTTGGGATATATCTCCCAAACTGTGCTGTGACAAAAGTAATCCAAGGTTTTGATCCTGAAATTCTGTAAGCAACCAAACAAACATCCACAGAGAAGTCACAATCCAGGACTAAGCAATAGGAATGCTACTCTGGGGATCCATGCTCCCTTCTGCTCAGACTCAGACTTTCTTTGTGGTCTAAGGTAAAGTGTTTTTACGAAGCCATTTCTAATTATGCATTCACACAGAATCTTGCAAAGACTATGCTCTGATGTTGGACTCCCAAACAACACTGTGTATGCAAGTTATGCTATAAATCAATTGGGAACAATCCTGCACACTAAATTGAAATACAGTCTCAGTCGGACACTACACAAGTGCACAAAGAAGCAGAGAATGGGTAGGTACGCAGAGAGATGCTATTTTAAATCTTTTCTACTTCATGATCTGAATAACCATGGATACACAGTTCTGCCTAACTCTATTAGAAGCCAGAAGTCTTCTGATTCTCTGAGAATGCTATGAGCACAGGATCAAGTTTGCATTGTTGCTGCTGCCCATCTCAGGCCATCCCTGCAAGGCTCCTCACCAGGGCTATCATCATGATTCTAGTCTGTCTTGTTTAGAAAGGAAGCTCCTTTGTATGTGAACACAAAAACATATGTGTTAACACAAACAGTTGCTTATTTTGATGAATGTAGAGTCAGTAATGTGATCTAGAGCAAATACTCAAAGCAAGTTGTTGTTGAAATCCTGGTAGTACATTACGGCTGCTGTTGTTCACACAAGTCAGCAGATTGTAGGCTTTAGAAGAAGACATACATCAGGTACTTCAAAACATGCTTTTTTTCATAGGGTCATCAGCATCAATGGGCTGTCCAAAGGGCTGGAGGCACAGAACAATGCCTCCGGTAGGCAGTGGATCACGTTGGCAGACAAGATATTATTTGTCATAATGTTGATATTCTCTATCTTCAGAAAATGAGAATTTTGTGGATACAGTTGACCTAAACCTATTCCTTCGTCACTACACTTCATTGTTCTAATAACATTACTTCTTGCACAAAAAATAAATGAATAATAATCTTACCCAGAGAAATACTACAATAGAAAATATTAGTTGTGTATAGGTAATAACTGCTCTATTTTTTAAGAACAGTCTTTCAGGTAGCTGGAAAGGTTATTCCTAATGGTTTTGAATCTGAGATAATCATCTTCACCAGCCACAATGAACAGGCCCTGTCTGGAATAAAGAGACAATATCTTTAGCCTACTTTTCTCCCAGGAACATGTTTGAGTGTGGTTTTTGGTTTGGTAGTGGAGTTCTCTGATGTGTATCAACTGAAATACAGGAGTGCTTTTTATCACCATCATTTGTAGATGTGGTCCAAGTTAGTGTTAGGTAAACCTAGCTGCAAAATGAAATATGAATAAATTCACCTGTTTACTCTGAACTTTGGTTACTCCATAAATCAATATTTTTTACAGGCTTTTCACCCTCACAAGTGAAGTAGCTACCGTACACAGCATATGCAGAAGCAACATAATAATTATTTTTTCTTTAACTGAAATCAATGAAATCTCATCACATAGCAGGACTGCTGTCAGGTTCTCATGCTAGGAGAGGCTCAAAACATTCTCAGAATGCAACGAAACATTTTTACTCAACATCCAAAGTGATTTTTCTATATTGCTGCTCCCTGCATAGGTTCTCCATGAACAAAAGGAAAAGAAAAACAGGAAGTCAGTGGGTCCCTAGGAATTGGTATTGCTAAGCATTATCCACTCATCTCCTTTCTGTCACTTGCTTCTCCCACAAAGGCTGTGGCAGGAGACAAGCTTGCTATTTGCTAAAGATGACAGTCACTCCTATCAGGGATCTGTAGCAGGAACAAGCTCAGAGTAAGTCCTCTCAATTATTTCCTGTATTGGTGAGAAGAAAGAATGAGGATAGGAGTATTTCCATGTTAGTTCTTTGGTGAAACAAGTTAACCCTTACTATGGCAGAGCTGATCTATAACCAGTTGACCATAACACAGGCGAGTGTGAATGCAAATGCCAAGGGTAGTAGTGGCTATTTGTCACCTTTCCTCATTTGACAGAAATTTTCAAATTGTCAATTGTCTGTTGGATGTGTTGGTAACATCCTCTTCAATACTGTGAAAGCTGCTAGCTGCTAGCTCTTGTAAGAAATGGAAGATGATCTGAAATAAGTTCTTATGTGTCTATTCAGAACAAATGTACAGGGAGTGCATAGATAGAACATATTGTGCAATGGGATTCATTTTAGCAAAAATACACCTGAATGGTGTAAGGCTGCAGAATTAGCTAGAAATTTTCTTCTATGGGAGGCCAGAAACTGTGACAGTACCATAAATAGTAAATTGTTGTCTGGTTTTTCATCCTTTGGAGCCAAGCTCAAAATCTCTAATTTCACAAGTGTGTATTAATTCTATCCAAACTGAAGCTCCTTAAAAGAAGTGTGATGAATGGAAAGTGAGAATCCTTCAATTTCTGCAAATCAAGACTTTCCAAGTGTCTCAAACTACCCAATTTTGTATGCTTAGATCATTCTAACAACAGAAGTTTTCCAAATTACTTTACTCAAGAGAAAAGGCAAATGGCATAATGTAAATGCACTACCAGTAATCACAAAGTACCTTTCATGTGTCATATTTGTATTTGATCTTGAAATCATGAGTATTTTTGAGCCGTATTAGAGTGTAGTTGATACAATAGAAAAAACAGAGTAATTGGTATATTTGAGCATTTTTCTGTGAAACCTTTTCTCATTTTGTATGACAAAGAAGATGAAGAGTTTCATTTCCAAACACTTTCCAAGAGCCAAATAATTCATGGAAGCAATATTTAAAATATTTTTTACCTAAATATTACAAGAAACCTAAAGAATGCATATTTTACCTTTAAAAATGCTCTGTTTCAATTAAATTGGTGAGTCAATTAGCTTGACATTTATTTGAAATGTGAAAGACGTTTTACATCTTCTTTTTTAAATAATATTCTACTATGTAATAGGACTCCATAATCTTCTGTCAAAACCACTGATTTGCCTTTATTTTTTTTTCAAAAGATACTTTATAATAAAGTGCTACTGTCATAACAGCTATTCCACTTTTCCCTCTGAAGTTCTTTCCCACTTAGAAGAATAATAGGTATTCAATATAATTCTATAGAATCAGCTTCTGCAAGGCTAAAACAGGTGTTTAACTGGAAAAGAATGGTGTTTAAAGAGGATTAAAAATTGAAACAGGAACTATTTTGTGCCAAAAATATTGTTCTTAAGGTTTCTCGTGATCTTAAATTTGATGTTTCAGACAAAGGTTGAATTTCATTGGGGAAGAATGACTTCTGTATAACATTATCTTTTCAAATACCTACATAGAAATGTTAGAAAGCCTGGTTAAATGGGTGGACTCATCCATTATTTTGGTAATTTTGTGAAAGTGACACCTGTACAAACATCTGAGCAGCCTAATCTGTCAGCAGTAGTGAAAGCCAATCAGAAAGGTCAAAAATGCTGTAGATGATTGTAATATCCACATTTAACAATAAGTTTAGCTCAAAATTGTGGGGAAGGCTGATGCAGAGAAATGCAGTGAAAGTAGGTGGGAATTTTTTAGAGTGGAGAAATGATGATATGATGGAGAACGTCTGGTATTAGC
Source organism: Tetrao urogallus (assembly GCF_951394365.1). Classification (NCBI taxonomy): domain Eukaryota; kingdom Metazoa; phylum Chordata; class Aves; order Galliformes; family Phasianidae; genus Tetrao; species Tetrao urogallus. The sequence goes on along the minus strand of NC_136820.1, from coordinate 43,387,525 downwards.
ATGGCGTTGGCAGAATGCTGGTGTTGTCCCTCAGATAGCCTTCCAAGTCACTCTATACCACAGGCATTCTGAGGGGCCCCAACATGGGCAGACGTGCACATCTCTGGGTCTGGGGCCTGATGTCTTCTCACTGATTGCTTATGAAATTTGGGAGGGCTTGCTCCTGTAGAGAATGAAACCAGATATAAAAAAACCTCAAGTATTCTCTGAAAACTATGGAATTACTTATCTCTGTCCAGTTGTGGAAGTAGGTTCTGCTCCTAGAACATATAGATAATGATATACATGATCCATTATGTTTTAAGCCACAGCAGACCTAGAGGCATGGGATAAAAACAGTATTTTTGCACAGGAAGTGGATTTGATTTCCTTAATACAAAATTTTGTGTTATTTCCTCTTTGTCAAACCTGCTAACTGTGACATTTGATCTGTGATAAAGACAGCCCAGGTCTCTAAGCTGATCCCATTTTGCACTTTGAGTTGAACTTCATCATAAAAAAAAAAGACAAACCACCATGAGAAAACATAGGCTGAAAGGGATGCTCTCTGTAGAGTAAGACAACAAAAGAAAGAAGTACTATTTCTGCAAACGGGGGCTTTTTTTGCTCTGCTCTTTTGCTTTCAGAGATGAGGTCAGCATCTTGGCCACCATGTTGTCACAAAGGGCACGATGAATTGGCATAACTACTAATATGGAGTCTACAGCTGCTTGCTTCTCCCACGCAGAGCTGGTGCTTTCTCCTCCTCTTGTTGTATAGCACACTCCCTACAAGTAGTCAGTCTGGTTCCAGTGAAACTCTGCATAAGTAAAGAAATGATAATCTTGATCTTAATTAGCAGAAGAGTACTACCATGGAAGATGTGGTTTCTATTGCTGGTTCTGATGTATGTCCTGTGAGAGCCTACTGCAAAGAAAGGAAAGAAACCAATTCATTTTTTGAACAGACGTGATATGATTGTGCTGTGTGTCCCAAGAACTTAGCTTCTGCTTCCCAGCATCCCCAATGGTGTGTTACATTTTCTCTTGTAGGCTGACAATCGTGCTTCAAATTCTTCTATCTCAGGTGTTAAATTTATGAAGATTACAACTGTTTCACACCTACCAAGCAAATGGATGTTGCTCTCCTAGATGGACGCCTAATTGGTGCACCGTTTCATTTGCATGCGTTTTCAGTTTTCAACAGGTGGCACTAAAGAGCCAATAAATGATTCTATTCCCTGACTTTAGCATGCTAACTCCTGCGCAGGCACTTTTATGTGTGTTTATCTATTTAAATATGGTATTATAATTCCAACATAATTAGTCATCTAATTGAATTGCATGACCACATCCATCCAAGACATTTGCATGTACAATTAATTAGAATTTATCTAAAAGCACACTTTTTGTTCTCTGTTTCCTACAAGTCAAATTACTCATGGATGGATTCAATGCTGATTTCTTTTTAAATATGCTAAAATGTAGATACTTAGAGGAAAATAACTCTGTAGAGTTGTTAAACAGAAGACAAGTAAGGAATTCTTTTTCTTTTCCTTTCTATTTTTATAGCGCTGCCAGAGGCTGACGCTTTAGAACATGGCCAACAAATTCCAGACTTGCTTTCTAGAGAAATAAAAGACTAAAGTGTCTTCTTCAGAAAGCTTCACTTGAGCAGAAGCAGAATTTGCAAAAGCAGATTAGCCTTGTGCACACTAGTAGGTTCCAGTCTGTCTCCATGTGTAATATTGTGTACATTCATTATATTACAGTGTAATATTCATTTAGTCTTACATATTTCTGATGGTTGCATTGCATTGGCCAAGAAGCATTCTTAGAAAATAATAAAAACAAAAAGAAACTCTTAGAGTCATCCTTGTTTCCAAGAATAATATTGACAACAACCTCAATTGCAAGAGCTAGTGGAGATCCTCTTTGAGATGCATTCACCAAACAGAAACTGAAAAAATGCAGATACTTTGGAAACTGGAAGGGCGATATGGCTTTTGGTTCTTAACTGTTTGACAACACTTTTATCTACTAGGGGCATGGTGAAGCTCTTCTCTCTTTCTTCCATGACCCAGTAGTAACCAGTATGGGATGTAGTTGAGCATTTCCAGAAGAATGAGGCAAATTAAAAAACATCATTGAAAACCTAGCTTGGCTACATGTGAGGAATTATAAATAGAGCTGTGGAAAACCAACCAAACACAGAGATTTTATTTTTCAGGAGGGTGCAGTACTAACAAAATATATTGTCTTACTTGAAGCTTTGCAGTTTGCTTTGAGAACTGCTTAAAGATTTGGGAATATGGTGTCAAAATCATCTGTATCAAGAAATAATTTCACAAGAAGGAAAGAGTAACACTAATATGGCAGCATCCTAGAGTGAAAGAGACGACCAGTACAATATTTCTGTGTCATCTTTGAAGTCACCATTGCTTTGTGGCCCTAAACAAATTATCTCTTGTGCTTCCAGTACTCTTTCAGCATCTCTTTTAGTCTATAACTTGTCACAGAGCTTTTGTTGAATGAATGGCTTCAGAAGTAAAATTAAAATTTAAGTTTGAAATTAATTCTCTCTGAGATCTCTCTTCACTCTTTTCTTTTACATCCAAATTGTCCAATTTGCTTATTTATTTATTGCAATTATATCAATATTTCATTCATTTAGAAAAGCTCACCCTACACTCCCAGAGGAGTAAACAGTGAGACTCTGCAGGGGATGCTGATTGTTGATCACATTTTTAACAAATATTTGTGGTCTAGGTGTTTCTCTCACTGTGACTCTTTTTAGCATCCTATTAGAGCTAGGCCAGATGGAATTTCTGCTAGAAGTAAGCGCTGTCTGAATGAAATAATTTTTTTTTTTGCGTCTCAGAGTGTTAGTGAAAGGTTTCTTCCTATAGTTACTAAGGATATCAGTAAGTCTCATATACCTCAACCTTTCATTAAGAAAAAAAGCACCATCATTTCTTAAGGTTGGAAAAGACCTCTAAAATAATCTCATCCAGCCATCCACCTACCAACAATACTGCCCACTAAACCGTGTCCAATGCAATACCGCTCTCCTGGAGAAGAATTGTTTTCCTAATACTCAACCTGAACCTCCCCTGACACAACTTAAGGCCGTTCCCTTTCATCTTATCAAAATACAGTCAGACACGTGTATGCATCATAAATGTGTCTATATTTAAGTTCTGTGACAACTGATGGACAGTACTCTCTGTCTGAGATATGGATTTGAAATTTTATTTTTACAGCAGAATAGAAATAGTTGAGAGGATAGAAAATGATGAACAACAGCAACAACAAAAAGCAACTAGAAGAAAATTAGGTGTTACTTACTGTCTAAGTGATTTAAAATTCAACAGATGAGAGTGCTGTATTGTGGTGTAAAGCACAGTTTTCCGTTACACCAGGAGCAGCAGCCTCCAAATCACCTGCTCGATCTACTTTGTGAACTGAGAAATGCATTTTTTTTCCATCTACTTAAATTCTGCTGTTTCCCATTTTGTGTTATAAATCCACCTGCTGCAAATATATATACTTGTACTTTTTTTTCACATGGACTCTTCTGTATAAGAGTTGTGAACTTCACGACTTTGTGACTTCAGAGAGTATCCTTTGTCAGTATCTCCATTCACCTCTGACGGTGAAAGTTGCAGCAGTGCTGATGACACATATAGATCGCTTCAGAAGTAATATATCTCCTATTTATTTCCGTGGAAGCTACCACAAATACAAAGAGCACAATAGCACTTTTTGATAGAGCAAATTCTCAGCTTGAAAACACTATTTTTTCGACATACTCACTGCCATTAGCTGTGCATTTTCACCAGTGATGGATATCATCCTGCGTGTCCCACCTGTAAAAATCTGCACCAGCAGGGGTGACCCACCGTCACTGTTGCCACTGCTGAAATGCATCACCCGCTGCCTCACTGTGCTCACATGCACTGTTTGGTCTCCATGAACAGTATTGATGGGAAGGTTCAGCCTCTGCTGCCGTACCACCAACATCCAGTTCTAACATCATGGGCCAAGGTAATAACATAGGAGGCATTACTTTCAGAGCAGCCCACGTATAATATACTGTATGTATCTTTAGACACTCCATCAAAACATGAAAGTTCAGAATCACATCCATATTTCAAAAACTTCCCAAAGCTTCCACTGGAAGAACTGGCTATAATCTAAGAATCTGATAAATGTTTGTAAGATTAAAAACTACAAAGTCAGGAAAGCTTACATAGAGAACTTTCAAAAAAGATTTTTAAAATCTGCAGCATTGAGCTTAATTTGTTATTATTTTTTTAATTAATTGGCTCTTACTTTATTACTTAGTTAAGGGATTGAAGTTCTGAAGGTTAAGGATGCAGCGTTCAAATTTGGCTGGAAAAAAAGGCTTTATTTTGTCAACAGGTTATTATCTGCAATTTGAAAGCCAAGTAAAGCAATAATTCCACCAGTTGCTGACTGGGAAAAGGTCAGATTCCTGGAAACAGAAAGAGACTAAAAACCAGATGAGGAGAAGGGGAAGTCAGTAGTGTCTTTACTAAAACCTAATTAGGAAATAGCATATTTTTTTCTGCTCTAAAAAGGCCAGAAACTATCAGTAAAATATCAGCAAACAGTTTGGCATCTTCAAAGATATTAATTAAGTAAAATTTGGAAAGTGCTTTGAAGATGAAAAATGGTAGGGAGTGCTAAGTATCACTATTAGCAGGACCAATGTGTCAACTGATGTTGTCTGTCTGCATAGCATTGGTTGAACACTTGGGTAATTAAGGTCAAATGAATAGCCTTGACTGGTCAATTTATGGGATAAAGTGTGTCTCATTGCTAGCTGAAGCAAGATGTGGTATCTGTGCAACAAACAGACCTGGAAAGTGAATGCCTACACCAGGCATATTATTTGCTTTGGGAGACACCAGCTATTTCTGACTTTGTGGTTCTGAATTGTTCTCTACATAGCAGGAAAGTGGTGTTTCATAGCATTTAGCAGTTTTTAAACTTGTCATTATTAGTTTGTCATTATACTTGCCTTCACGAAAGGCTCGCAGGCCTTCTGGAACTAAAACAATACTTCATTCACCAGGTATAATTTTTCCAGATTATCAATATTTTAATACTAAACCAATTATTAATTTGGCAAAGCTTAGGGCAAAGAAAGATTGCTGTTGCTGACTGTGAGGTGCTATTGAAACCACTGTCTACAGTTTGCAGCACATATCGGCCTTTGGGTTATTACTCTGGGAGCTTTTGCCATGGGGTGACCCAACTCATTAGACATTGTACTTTTGCTGTACCAAACTGGGAATTTGCAAAAGTTACTTCTAATTTCCTAAAGTTAAAGTATACTTTGACTCACCTTATTAAAGTCCACAGGGAAGCAGAGCCAAACCCCAATCTCAACACTGGGTGCAGGTTATGGTGCGACACAGGCAGATCAGGATTCAGAGCCCAAGACTGGGAAGCACAAAGGTCTCAGCAGACTTCAAGGTAGGGAATCTGTTTGGTTCTCTTACATAATCAAGTCTAGAGACAGCTTGAACTGCTCCATGTGACTTTAGAAAGCAGGAGTACCTGAGCCTTTGGTCTGAGCTGAGAGAAAGCCAGTAAGAATAGATAGGAATTTGCTGCTTGACATCGCCTGGCTAATACTTTACCCAGCTGACAAATCTTTACAGGAACTGCTTCCCAACTGCAGTTGTTTTCTTCCATGTTTATCTAATTTCAGAGCATAAACAGTGTGGACAAGCCCATCCAGAAACTGACATGTGCTATGTAACCACTTGCTTGCCTTACAAGTCAGCATGGCCTCTTCAAGCTGTGGGCTGGACCTCCTTTTCATAACCCATTAGGTTCTTCAGAGTATCCCTTTGTGTTAAATGTATTTTCTCTTTTCTATTACAAATATCAAAAGTCTTCCCAACACATTTTGAGTAAGAAATCACTAATTGAGCATCACTGAGGTAGGCAGAATGGTGGCACTCAGGTAACAGGCAAAATGCTAAGCTGGCTTTCAAATCTTCTGGTTTTACAGTAAATGCACTGTCATTCCAGTAATACTGTAATGGTGAATTGTGATCTCGTACGTCCTGTTAAAATTCAGAACTGTTGGAATGTTGTTGCCATGGAGTTCATTAGGGACATGGTGGTGATGGGCTCACGGTTTTACCAGGTGATCTTAATGGTCTTTTCCAGCCTTAATGATTGTATGATTCAAGAGAAACATGAATGAGGAAGGCCTCGTTGTGTTAGTTATGACAGCTCACAAATAGTTTGATAACATTATCCCTCATAAACAAGTTAAACTGCCTTGAAATCTTACTAGGAGTATGACAGCGTTCCAGTTCACATATGTTGCTGACTGCATCCAAAACAATTCTTCAGATCAGAGCAAAGGCAGAACACAAGCCCATAAAGCTGTAAGGCCTTTCACAGACTCATAGCCTAACACTGATTGAGAAGATTCTTGCATCGTGAAAGTTTCATCACCATGATTCTTGTCCCTTTGTTGCACCTTATAAAGGTGCACATCAAAATTCTTTTCTGCTGCAACACACAAGCAGGATGCATGCGTCCAAGATTGTGCTCAGAAGAACAACAATGAGCACTGAAATTGTTGGCATTCAGGCACCAACTGTATTTTGGTGCTCAGTATTCCTGTGTGAGGAATCTGCCTTCAGAGGAGTTGAGGTACCAGCCTGAATCTCTGATAGGGACAGTTCTGCTTTGCATGCTCCAAGAACAGAGATGTTCCTGGATTCACAGTGAGGTACACCTTCTCTTTTTGATTCATAAATCTGTCTATAGGTCATGATATACTTCTTTTATGTATATCTGTATATATCATATATATATGATGCTGTAGCATATGCAGATGAAAGATGAAAGGTTTAAGAATCTTGCTCAAGATTACTTTAAGAATTTTGATGATTCTTTACTTTTAAAACCATGAATGCCGGGCTTCACTCCTTTACACCACAGCTAAAATAATCAGCATCAAGGGTGAAGATGAGAAACCTATGGAGAATAAATAAAAATAATTGAACCAAATGACAGAGTCACGCTATTAATATCTCCTACTGTCTGTGTCCCAATCTCTCAGGGAGCTGTACCCAGCTACCCAGAGGATAAGTAGCTCATTTAGCATTTGTCATACCCAAAGGATGAGTCAGTCCATGACTTAACTTTTCTGGCATGGTGCACTTTCTGCAATGCCAAGTTTGATCAGACTATTTCAGCAGTTCAGCATTATAGGAAAGAGGCACTGAAGACTAAAAGTGATGTTGACTCAGCCATTTGGCTCCTGCCAGTGAGCATATTAGTGATTTTTGGGCTGCTTAGAGTCCATTCCTAATGAAAATCCATTTAGACAAAATAATTTACATGCATTTCCATTTCCATGTGAGGGTTGAAGACTGCCATACTGCTGCAAAGAGATACAGTTCAGAATGCAGCCTTTCTCTGCCCTCATACCATACATAAATGTTTTTTCTTCATTTAACTGTTTGATATCAATACTCAGTGGATATATTTTGACACATGACAGAATATAATGAGATTTTCCAGGGAGATGGGAGAAACAGAATATTCCAGTAGTAAGAATAATGTTTTGCATTGAATTGCTTAAAAATTTTAGCTAATATGTCAAGAACATTTCATCTTCACAGCTAGATCAAAAATCACTCGGTGATAGCTGGTAGCAAGTAACAGGCTCTCAGCTCTAAGATATTAAAGAAAAATATACATGCTATATTGGAGTCAGTGATAAAACCCACATTGATAGTCATAAGGTGAGAAAGTCATCCTACGAAAGCAGCAGAATCCAAACTAGCTCTTCAACCTGACATGCAGGTTTCTCAGGCCATAGAAAAGAAAATTTCAGGCATACAGAATTGATTGTAAGTGAATTTGGGCTGCAAGCATTCATGCTGTCACCTTAGTACTTCAATTAGGGACATTTTTGCAGGTAAAAGAGAATGAATCGTAGAATCATTAAAGCTGGAAAGACCACTAAGATCATCCAGTACAACCATCAGTTCATCAGCCCATCAACCCATCTCCAGAAGTATCCAGAGGACCCAACTCCTCCCCTGAGTTCTCCTGCAGGAGATCTTCTTTTTCTCTTGTAGCTGTACATTACGTCTAGGTAAATGAATCTTCCTAGTAAAGCACCTCAGCTTACTCCCCAAAGGATATAAATTTCAAATTGCAGTTCTGAAGATCTGCTTCTAAAACAGTAGAAAGTTCAACTTCTTCCAAAGCGAAGAATGAGTTCTGCTTAGAAAAGACTTCCTAAGTCTGAGGGGGTTAAATACATCTGAACCCAAAGGGCATGCTGGCAACATGCTGCTCTTAATGGGGCACTCTCTGCCTTTACTTATCAGCCCTTTATCAGTGTAAGCAGAAAAAAAAATTCAACAGTTTGTATAGCAGAAGGGAAGAGATTTTTAAAAAGACAGATAGGGAAGTATAATGGAGAGGCTGGGAAGCCAAGCAGATAGAGATGCTGGTTTTGATTCCTGGCCCCTGTGTTTTCTTGCATATATTATGCTAAATACCAGATGAACTTCAGAAACAGAGATTCTGAAAAGTTACAAAACTTACCTGAGATCCTACTTCAAGGCAATAGCAAGTTAATAGGACCCCCAGATCTGGTATTTCTCACTCTGTGGCCTTAAGCAGGGTAGCATCACTGGTGTTCTAGTTGTATGTTCAAAAAGATCTTGTTAAACTGATTACTTTATACTTAACAAGCCCATAATGCAGTGGTCAGGTGATAGCTGAGCTAGAAGGCGTTTTACAGATGTATTGCCTTTCCTTGTGTATATTATTAAGGACTTTTCAGAGCAGGCACTCAGCCGCTATGGTAATAGGTAACATTATAAAGCTCTAACCTAGACAGATAGTTGTCGGATGAGCAACTTTCACCACCTCGTATTTGCCTTTTCTTTAAGTAATTAGAGTCCTATATTTATCCTGGCACTATTCTCAGAGTCTACATTTACAAAATGAAATTGCCTATGAGGCTGTACATTTTCAGCAAGTCATTTAAAACTGAATCTCTGAGACAGCTAAGTGCCTGATTTGGGACGCTGCTGAGAAAAGATAAGTGATATGTTGGAGATTTTATTTTTGGGATGATAAGTGGTTTATCAAAAAGGTTTTTTGCCATTGGTTTTTTTCATTTGTGAGATTTGAAAATCGAACATACTAAGTACTCTTGGCTTTTGAAGGAAAAAATAAAGTGAAATTAATTTTACTTCTATTTGCAGAGAGAATGGCTTTGTACTGCCCTGTGGTGCAGAGCCAGTAGTCTGGTCTCACCCATGCCCAGGGGAGTTTTTGATGACAGTCCTAATTCAAAGTAGAAAAACACCACTAAAATATTAGAATTCCTTCCCGAATAGCAACACCAAAATGCCAAGTTTCGCTTCTAGAGTTCATTCTGAGCCTTAAAACATTTTCTGTTGGTTTACTGGGGTGAAGAGTAGGGTATTTTGTAGGTACCCGATAGATTTGACTGAGGAAACATACTTTATGTTTGGCTTTGTATTTACTCACCTTAAATGTCAGCCTCGGTTACAATACTGCATTAATTGGTGGAGCCCATTGTGCAAGTGTCTGGCCACCAAATTGGAGAACACACATTAAAGATAAAGATTGGTTAAGCTCCTGTGTGAAGTTCCTAATGAGAACTAAATCGTGTAGAATATATTCCATTTCATATAATTACCAATCATTTGAACACTCAAGTGCCCAGTCGTTCCTTTGACTGCTTCAGTCTAATTTTAGTTTTTAAAAAAGCTCAACAACAACAAAAAAGCAAAAACTCCTTCCTTAATTTGTCCAAAATGTTTGGTCTCAGCTTTAATTGCTTTTAAACCCTGTCAATTAGGGTTTATAATGGAGAAGACCTGTTAATAGAAAAATGAATCCTCTTGCATTTTCAAAGTGTGCAGTAAGCCTTCTCACTCAATTGTAATAAAATTTGTTGTGGCATAGTTTTGGGGATCAATACAGCAGACCACTGTCAATCAAAGAATTTTCTACTTACTTAAAAGTTAGCAGACTTTTAGTGTCTTTGTGTTGGACTGAGGACAATCTGAGTTACCACAGAAGATTAAACCTTTAATTTTACATTACTTCAGCCATCTCTATAGAACAAAGTAGGCTTTACCTGTTGAATATGAGGCTTATGTGAGCTGAAGTGCTCTTGAGACATTAAGAGGCAGCCTTGAACAGTCTCTGAGATTTAAGCTGAGGGGAATTCTAAAGGGATTACTGCAGCATTTTACATAAAACGAGAAATAAAAACAGACTTGAGCAATGCATGATCATAAACGCATTCCTGCTGTGATCAAGAGTCCTGTTCCCATTGCTGTTCTAAGACTAAAGCAGGAAGAACTGTCAAAGGGCAACCATACTTGTAAGGATTTGTACAAGTCCAATTTATAATGAAATTAAGGGGCTGAGTAGTTTTGAAAGATTTGTTAAAAAAGGAGATACTTTTCATAGTCCCTCCTGCCCAGAGGTGGGAAATACAAGCATTATTGGAATACTGTTTTGTAGAAGAGGCATACTATTTTCTGAGAACAGACATAGCTAACTAACAACTACTACACAAAAAAGTGATTAAAAAAAAAAATTGACAAAGATTTTAACTATTGGTTACCCTTTTCTACTACAGCAGGGAAAATCTAAGGAAACTTCTCATAAATAAAATACTGACTTGTGTCTATTGTTGCATGCATCACATAGTATGTAAGAAAATAAATTAGAAAAAATGTGTTCTTCTCAGCTGTGATTCACCTTCACAGGCCAATTTTATCATATCACAAGGGTTGTATAAAAAGTTTCAGTATAAAATGGGAGGTGGATCTATGTACTATCTGCACCAAGTGAGAAGCCCGTGTGCATTTTTGTGCATGTATAAAATACACACAACAGAGTGTACTTACTCTTTTAAGAAAGAGGAATTAGGCTCTATGGCACCAGGCAACTATCAGCAAATTCCGACATTGGATTCTTGTTGCATATTTGGTATTAAAAAAAAAAGCAACAACCAAAAACTCTTCTCTGTGCTTGATGTTTCTCAGGAGGTGAACACTTGGACTTTGTTCCCTGCACTGAAGATCTCTTGACTGGTATCACATTTAAATATCTTCTGAGTCCTCAACGACATGGGAAAAGAAGTCCAGCTAGTCTAGATCAGGGATGAACAGATTTCCCAATGTGAACTATGGATCTTAGCCTTCACATATCTCAAATCCATAATGATGTATCACCAAATTATCTTTTTTATCTAACATAAAGAGGGAGGTGCAGAAGCAATCCTTCAGCTTCCCTGGATTCTCCATTAGCAGGGCCCAGGGCACCACAGGGTGCTGTCTCAGCAGTCCATCAGGTTTCTCGGAGTAACCTGATAGAGATGTAGTTGTCTTTGTTCACTGCAAGAGAGTTGGACTAGATGACTATTAAAGATCCCTTCCAACTCAAATGATTTTATGAACATAGCACTTGTTCCCTCCCCAGCCAGGATCAGGTAGACGAGTTGCCCATTGTCCCTAGGCACAGCATCATCTGGTCCTGCCTGCCTTTCCTAAGGCCAGTGTTGGGCAAGGTGTTGGGTGTATTGGAAGATGAAGCCAGCATCCTGTCTTTATTTATCCCTTTGACTTTCCTGCACATCATGGCAGATAGGCAAAGCTGTGTTTCTCTACTGGACTGTTCTCTGTGATGTCTATAAATCAGTTCAGGTGTGAAAAAGTGCCTTGTACCAAGATTTTTTTCTCTTGGACAGCCTTGTCATTGACTTTCAGGCCTTGGTAGTGATTGTGTGTTTTTTTGTGCTCCGGGTCCCAAGGAAATCAACTACGACTCTGCCTATCAGTGCAGGTCTGGCTCCTCCTTTGGGTCGCAGAACCAAGTTATAGTTTTACCAATTATTTTACTGCTAGTAAAGCAGTAAAACATCAACTTTCTACTGAAAAAAAAGGGTATAAATATCATATTATACACCATGTTATGTCAGCACGATGAGCAAAAATTTCCTATTACCTGTTAGAAACCCCATTAAGCCCACGCAAAATAACTGAAATTGATGGAGAAATGAGAAATCTATGAAATTCAGTTTCCATAACTAGTTGGAAAGGAAATTAAATTTGTCCTTGGTTAGACACTGTGATTACTAAAGCTCAGTAAATATTTATTTGGGGTAATAGCGCAGAGACATTTCCATCTTCATCTATAAATTTAAATGTTATAAATTCCCTTGTCATGATCTTTTTTATTCACTTACAAGAAGCAAGAAAAGGAAACAAGAATCACAAGTAAAGAAGTATTTTATAATTGTCATACACTAAAATACAGAATATGAATGGCGATCAAGCACACATTATGAACCACACTCATTATTACCATAAACTTTTATGTGGAGTCTTGCTTTTTATTATGGTCTCATCATATAAAATACAGATCAGTTTGAATTAGAGTAATTCTGAAAACAGACAGGCCAACATTCAGTATGTTTTTCCTAACTCTTCTGTATACTACATTGTGGTTTAGCAATTGTGCTAAATAGAAATAACTGCAATCACCTTTTGTAGTTATGCTCTGCTATTTTCCACAAGAAAAATGTTTAGTGAGCTGGACATCCACAAAGGTGTTAGTATGCCCAGATCTAAGCATTGGTTATGCGGTCCATGGGTTTTGGTGAGGTTTTGGTATGATTGTTTGGTTTTCAATAAGTGAGAGGATGGAAGTTAAAGTATCAGAAGTTTATTATTTTTGCTCTTTTTTGAGCGGATCTGGAATGAAGAGCCCACAGTCTCACAGATGATTTATAATAGCTCTCATGATGTTTAAGGTTATTTTATTTCTTCCACAATTTTTTTGAATTCATAATAATAAATAAACATTACATTTTAAATGTGAGTGTTATGCATATATGATTATCACTAACTGTGCCTAAAACACACAGTGAACATTTTTAAAAGGATTTAAATGGTGTATATCACTCCTGATTTACGGATAGGAAATAAATACCCTGAATTTCATATCAGAAAACACAGCTTTTTAATAACTGTTCTGTGTATGTGAAGTCAACAGCACATGAACATTTGCTCAAAGATAGTCATTCATCCAAACATTTGGCTACATGAACATGGAATTATTCACATGTTTGGATATGCTTCTGAATTGAGGCATAGTGATTCACTCAAAGTCACCAGGTAAGATGCTCTGATCTGGGGATTTATTCTAAACCTCATGAGTCTCATTCCAATGCCCCATCCAGGGGTAATCCTATCACAATTAAAATATTTCAATAAATTACAAATGAATTACTCACGTTGTCTTAAATGAATGCCAGCAAAACCCTGGCACTACAGCATATGATTATGATTTTACTGTATGGCATAGAGAGAAACAGAAAAGCAATGGAGTCGAGTCTAATTTTTTTCTTTCTTTTTTTTTTTTTTTTTTTTTTTACTGTATTGATTGTGGTTTTTTCACCCTTTCATCTGAACAATGCATTAACGTCACTTACCCAATGGTCAGAGCCATGGAAGCAGAGGAGGTAAGTATCTTTGTCCAGTAACTGATAGATTGCAACTAATTTTCTACAGAGAATAAAGTTTTAATGTCTTATCATATATAATGCACAATTTCAACATAAAAAGGAAAAGTCCTGATCTATGGAATGTTTCTGAATTTCCCCTTTGAAGGAATAGTGAAAAATAACATTAATGTAGGACAAAATATCATCTAAATGGTATAAGTAATTGGTTGGCAGAGGGGTCTGTAGGATTAACTGATTGTTTTAAAAAAGCCATTAGTAACAGATGCTGAAAATTTGGCAGTTTTGATCAAGTTCAAGATAGTAACTGATTGATGAATAGGCTGCAGATGAAAACACAGAACTGTGTAGCATTTCTTTTAGAGCTTTGTCATTGGCTATGAATATATATTATATATGTATATATGTGGTGTTCTGAATGGAAGATTTTCTTCAGTCGTCAAAGCTGCATGACTTGCAAACATGGAGAGTCTTCAATACAGCCAAAAGACCAAACAGGGCCAAACAAGACATCAAAACTTATCTGAATTTTCTCAGATTATGAGAAAACTTATGAATTCAGGTCAGTTTTTTTAATCCAACTTCCATATGCTTTATTATTTGATACAGTGAAATATGTATTTAATGGAAAACATTCTTCCTGATCTAAGATATTCCTGATTATTTTTTATTGATATTGTATTCACAAACATCTGACCCATCCTCTCCTCTCCTCTCCTCTCCTCTCCTCTCCTCTCCTCTCCTCTCCTCTCCTCTCCTCTCCTCTCCTCTCCTCTCCTCTCCTCTCCTCTCCTCTCCTCTCCTCTCCTCTCCTCTCCTCTCCTCTCCTCTCCTCTCCTCTCCTCTCCTCTCCTCTCCTCTCCTCTCCTCTCCTCTCCTCTCCTCTCCTCTCCTCTCCTCTCCTCTCCTCTCCTCTCCTCTCCTCTCCTCTCCTCTCCTCTCCTCTCCTCTCCTCTCCTCTCCTCTCCTCTTCCACCTAGATAATATCTGAGCAATTACTCCTGCATTTTAAGAATAACATCCATGTCCTTCTTTCTTTCTTCCTGTCCCACTGGACAACAGAGTGAACGGGAAGCACCATGACCTCCCAGTGACACAGTGAGAGTGCAAGCCCTGTAACATGGTCTTACATCTTCTGTTGGATTAGTTTTGTCCAGTTCATGATGGGCCACAGCAGTCAGCAAAAATAGAAGATAAGCTGCATAGGTTGATTCATCTGACTTTTGCTGTCCTTGAATTCATGACAGGCATCTGCAATACTGGACATGGATCTGACCAGAACAGTGGTTTCATCACAGCCCCAGACTGTGGTGTTTGGATTCCAAATTAGACAAGTCTTTAACTCTTCCATGAGTGAACTGTCTTCAGGTACTGGAATCAGAATAGAGTAATGTCATAGCAGACAAACGAATACTACAATTACCACATTCTCCTAGATTTCACCAGTCTTCTTCTCCCTGCCTTTTCCAGGATTCCTGGTCATCTTGGTCAAATTGAGACAAAGGAAAATCTGAATAACTGCTCGGAAGGGATATAGAACCATTATCTTGCATTTGATAAATGGCTAAGAAAACCTTATTTACCATATCTCAGTCATGGCACTTTTCAGAAAGTACACACATTTGCCCCCAAGGAAATACAAACATATAAACATTTGACATCTGTAAATGTTTGAAAAGAACTAGGATATTCCACAGCAGTGATGAAAACATACCTGAAAGCTCCTGAGAGCTGTAAGCACCTAATGAATTTAGCCAGTGATTCTGACATTCTGCTGTAAAGTCATCCCATTGTGAGCTAGAGATTAGATAGCCCAGTCTGGGTTGTGTTTATTTTATTGTGTTGAAAAAGATATCTCAGTTGATTAAAATATTTTTTATAGATTAAAGACATTTTTGTCATTTTTAATGACTTACTACTAGTACTTTATAAAAAGTATTTGAGATCATGTTGTCATATGCTTTAAAACAAGAAAAGCTTAAGTGGTATTTAATGGATAACTTATTACAAAGAAGGAATTCTCTAGACCTGTTTTACCTTTAATTCACATTTCTTGGATGGAGCACTTTTTCACACGATAAAGCACTATGTGTGCAGATAGAAGAGGTGATTCATGTGGCCAGCGAGCAAATCAAAGTCCCATTACCGCAAACAGAAGAGGGCTCCAGTGCAATTGTAGATTCAAGAGAGCTCAGAAATGCTGAAATTCACCATGAATGTCACATTCCATGGAAACTACCCCTTGTCGCCAAGGAGTCCAACAGAGCCACACAGGCATCAGCAATATCACTGTTGTCTTCATATCATCATAGTCATCATCAGGGAAAAAATAAGGGACAAAGCTGGATTCGTGATCTCACTGAATTAAGATTTCTAGACAATTCTAAGAGTTTATATTCTAAATAAATATGAGAAAGAGAGGTTTTCTGGTCCCTCCTACCAGAGCTGTATCTCTGCAGTTGTCAAAAATTAGTTTGAGAATAAATCTAAGTAATTCTCATAATGAGATAGGATTCCTTTTGCTTATCAGCTGGCCTAACCATTCTTGTGTATCTGGCTACATGATGGCCCCCAAGTATTCTACATTCTGCAGTTAAGACTGTTTGGAAAGTAGTAGTTTTGAGCTCTAGTTCCATCTATCTAGATATATCTTTTGATGGACTGATTGTCAAACTGATGTGAATGCCTCCTCTTACAAGGCCATTCAGCAGTCTTTTCTCCAGCTTCATTGGCACCTATTATATTCCTGTACCGGAGCTCTCTGTAATACAGATCTCTGGAGCTGTCAATTCCTTATTTTCAAACCAACAAAGGCTAATGTGTTTAAGTGACATCAATGAAAAAATTAGCAGTGCTGACTTCTGCTTCTTTGGGCTGGACAAAACTGAGTCCCTGCATGTTAGGCATATTTTGAATGTTGTACTGAGTCTCCAGAGTTTATAAAATAACAAGCTGTTTAAATTCCAAAACTGAGTGACTTTCACAAAAGCCTGAGAACCTCACAGCAGGAATCCAGACACTCTGTGGTCTGCAGAGTAGTCATCAATACACGTAAGGTGCTGGTAAGGAAGAGGATTCTGAATTGTTTCCTTGGACTAAGGTCAACTAGATTCACTCAGTTCAATTTTAGCTACCAGAATGAGCTTTTAGAATCCTGTGTTGACCACTGGGGAGAAGATTACTCATGAAAAACATGGTGGAATGAGGACAAACTATAGCTTTAAACATGAAGAACAATTAAATACCCAATTCAAAACATTTTCCCAACATTTCAGTTCTGGATCTGTCTCCAAAATAAAAAGGTGTTGTTTACCAGACTTTTTAGTCTGGCTAGGTTTAGATGAAACCTAGCTGGGAAGAATCTCAGCTGGTCTGCCACTTGGGATTTGAGCCTCACAACTCAACATTTTATACTGCAATGCAGCAACTTTAAGTCAAAGCTTTTACATAGGAACAATGCCAGATTAAATGTAAAAGCAAACAAAAAATAAGGAAGCCATTAAAAAACTCATCTTTCAGTACACAGAGAACACCCTCAATTCTGAGAAACAGAGAAAGTGAAAGAGATACTTTTTACTCTTATGCTTATGCATATTTTCATTAATACTTAGGGATTACTCTCAAGTCATGGATGTAATAGAAATGTGCCTGAAAAGAGCCACTCATAGGTTTTCACTGCCACTGAAAACCAGGCAAACTGAGATCCCTGGATCCTATTATCAGTCAAAATTAAAACTGTATTGTAAGTCTCTGTCACCTTCTTCTCTTGACACATATTCTCCGTTTTATCAGATGATTGCTCCATAAAGCTGACAGGATTAAGGTCTGGACTTCTCCCTTGGTTCATTTTAGATAGAAGGGACTGGAACACTATGCCAAGAATGACTTTCAACTGTAGCTAGCCAACTGCATGTCCACAGCGGTAAATGTAGGACTGTTAAGTCTGTGTGGATTCTGTTGCCAAACTGCTGTTTTCTAAATTACCTAAAAAATCTTATAGTGTAGCTGAACCTCAATCTGCCAATGTCTCAGCCTTAGCCACAGAATATGCTGGAGGTGCAAGCAAGCTGCAGTTCTTCCCCACTGTGATCTAGGGATGGTGGCAAAATACATAATCTATGAGCTATAATGATCCCTAATTCAGTATACATGCAGCCATGAAGAACCAGAGATTTATATATTTCTGGGATTTCTCCATCTTTTCCAACCACCAAGTAGTTCCCCACTTTGTTTCCATGCTCATGGTAGCACTCCCCATGAAGCTCATTCAAGGAGGTCAGGAAGGTTCTTAGTTTCCAACATCCTACTGTGTGGACTGCCATGAAGGGGTGTCTGATGTATCCCTTGACCAAACTTTTCAACAGCTCACACAGGCTGTGCTGATCCTGTCATCTCATGAGGCCTGTTTTCCTTTAAAAATCAACACTGGGTCCCATCAGTTTGCATTATTTAATTACTCACCACAAAGAAGGCTGCTGGCAAGGTGCTTCAGCAGTGAGATAATGGTAGGTAAGCATAAATAATCATTTAAAAACTTACGGGACTTTAATCAACATGCTGTTTAGGCAGGATTTTTATGTTGCCTGGTAGGAGAGCATGCATAATGGGGCCTCATTGGAGGCATTTTTCACAACAGATTACTCAGCATATAGCAAGGGATATAGTTAGTATTAAGGTGTCTGAGCCAAAAGAACTGGGCAGGAATGGGCAAGCTCTACCAATTCGTGCAAGGAAACTCAGTGAGAATGGCTTTGTTTGCGGGCACCTTGCAGGCATTGCTCTTATGTCACGACAGCTTTGCTTGCACGGGATCACCAGTCCAGAAAGATGTTCTGCTGAGAGTTACGCAGCACAGACATCAGCCAAACACAGCCCTGAAGGGTTGTGGGTTTTAACGGAAAGGAGTTGCATCATGCTCTCACATGTAAGTAAAATCCAGACACAGACTATGCCATGTTGTAAATGATGTGGCTTACCTCTGAAGAAAAACATAATGCTATCCTTTCCATTTGATGGATAGAAAATCTACAGCAGAGAAGACTGGATTGCTTAGGCCTTACTACTAGCCTAGCAAAATTGAATTGAGACTCATCTTCTCAACCAAGCTGGAAAACAAAACTAATGAAGGCTCAAATACAGCTGAGCCATCATCCCTGGAGGTAATCAGGCACTGAAGAGATGTGGGACATGGTTAGTGGGCATGGTGAGGATGGGCTGACAGCTGGATTAGATGATCTTAGAAGTATATATGATTCCACAATTCTATGTGCCTGATGCTATGATTCAAATGGTAGATTTGAGTATAAATAATTATATTGTGTTTAAAAAAACACAAATGAATTTCCATACAGCGAGCAGAATGCTGTGTGAGAGTGAGATGAAGAGCTAAGGGGTTTACCTCTCCAGAGGTCTGTTTTGGAGTCTAGCATCCACTGGGTTCTTTTTTGACAAGAAAAACAGCCCTAGCAGATCTCTTTGGTTCCTGGATAACAACATATATATATATATATATATATATATATATATATAACACTACAGTTAATTCCTAAAAGAGATTTTAGATTCCAAGTCATGGGGAGGCTATTGACAATTTTACCTTTTTCTTCTTCCCTTGAGAAGTTTATTTTTTTCTTGCTTACAGAACATCCATCTCAGTTGCGCTTTGCATGTTTGCAGGAAGGTCTGAATCTGCCTGTTCTTTCTGAAGAATTTCCTGAATAGAGCTTGCTGTCAACACAGATTTCAAGACAAAGAAGGGAGATTTTTAAAAATGTAAACTGGAGCAAGGTGCCCAACTCTTTTGAACTATTAGTGAGAGCAAGGCACATTACCGCCCTTTGTGCTTTTAAAAATCATCCTCTGAGTTATTTATCAGATTAAGGTTTTAGCACAAATAGTTTGACTCTTGCCACAGTCTGTCCATTTAAATCACCAGTAAAGATGAATAGCTTGAGTTTTGCACTTGAAATATCCTCAGAAAATGTTCATGGTTTAAAAAAAAACAACAACAACAACAAAAAAAAAAACAACAAAAAAAAAACAAAAAAAATCTTTTGGAGTCTGTGTTTAAATCTACATTGAGCACTATGCAAATATTTGCATGCTGTAACTTAACTCAACATAAATCAGGGTTCTTGTCAATAGATTGTTTGATTAAACAGTGGCTTAATTTGTGCACCAGAGTGAGAGAGAGAAAAACAATCCAAAACAGCTGTGAGATTGATTTTTCCCTCCCGATCAGCCCTAAGTATTGTATAAATAACTAACTTCTATTGTGGTTAACTTCCGCAAAAGATAAAGAGAGGCCAGAGCTTGCTGTTCCACAGCCCTTACTTGGACACTGGTAGGTGAGGGCTATATAAGTATAAGCCTGGAAAGGCCCAGAGTTGTTGAGTGCTGGGACACTGATTTACACAAGTTAGATCACGTTGGGTGATTTGGCTTTGACTATCTGCAGAATATGAGAGTTTTCAACAGTTCTGAATTGTTCCCCAACTTCTGAGCTCTCTGACAGGGCAAGATTTGTTGTATAAAGTGACCATTTGAAACATAAAGGTTGTATGAATGACAGTTTTTGTTCAAATTAAAGATACATGCAGACAAGGATCACAATATCATAGAATCATTTGAGTTGGAAGGGTCCCTTAAAGATCAAGTACAAACACCCTGCAATGAACAGGGACACCTACAGTTCCATCAGGTGCTTAGAGCCCTGTCCAGCCTGACCTTGAATGTCTCCAGGGATGGGGTATCTACCACCTCTCTGGGTAACCTGTGCCAGTGCCTCACTACCCTTATTGTGAAAACTTTTTTATTTATATCTAGTCTAAATCACCCCTGTTTTATTTTGAAATCACTTCCCCTTGTCCTATCACAACAGACTCAAAAGATGATGCCCTCTGGCCAGCAGTAGATGCTCTAACTGTAAAACAAGCATACTGTGCGTGGAGTAATCAATGTAAACCATTGAATGAATATTTAATATTTCTTGAAGCCCTGATACTCGCTGACTTCCAGCATATTCAGTACATGATTCACCATGGATTGGTTGTGTTCTTGTCCTGCTCCAACCTTCACATATCAGCCCCTACTTACCCACTGTACTATTTACAGACATTTTGAGTTGCCTATGACTATTCTCCTTGTAAAGCAGCTTGGAAATATCTGCCTGGCAAGTGCCCTCTTGAAGGCAGAAGACAACCACAGGATGCAGATGCTTTTCAAGAGCATCCACTGAGGTAAGCAGGATCACCTGTTTCACAATTGGGCTGACTTTGCCCTCTGTGCCACACACAGATGCTCTCCATATTTTCCATTAAATCCACTCAATGTGGCAGATGAAATAATAGAACTGTAGCTTATAATACTGAGTGTGACCTCTTCTATAAAGTCAGCTCTCTCTGCAGTTGCAGGCTGGCACAAGAGCAAACTTGCTGCAGTGATACACGTGATTCCCAGCCATGTCAAGAATTAGAGGGATGTATGTCACCGTCTGTGTTATGGGGATTTGTATGGGTAAGTCATATTCTCTTCTGCTTAGACTGAGTGAGATGAAATGTCTTGGAAATCTATCAGGTGATAAGAAATTAAGAAATAGAGGTTGTGTTTGTGGTGTGGGGGAATGGGATTGCATGAAGTCACTGAAGAAATTTTGGCAGATTCTGTGCTTGCCTTGGCCCTGACCTTGCTGCATGTCGTGGAATATTTCTCAATTGTAGTGTGAGAGGGTACAGGAGGGCAGTGAAACATTTCTCTTCATCAGGAATATATCCAGGAATGCTTTGAAGGACTTGCTGGGGGTTGCACAAATAGAGGCTAAGGCAGGATACCCTTCAGGATACACACCAGAAAGTGAGAGTTTGGAATGGATACTGTGGACATCTCTTCAATCACACCGTATTCTCAAGCTTATGAAAGAATCTGAGTCTCTTCAGAGAGTAAGGACACTTCCATACCTAAAAAAATACAGAGTTCAGAAACACTCTTAGCAACTCAGAGATTGATTTTTTTTTTATTTTTTTTTTAATTTAAGATTATTCCTCTTTCCTGCCTCTTTTCTTTGCTTTCTTCTCCTTTGCCAGCAGTGTTTTCCATCGAAAGACTTCTAGTGTTTGGACAGTTTCACATTAAGGCTGACAAAACCCAGAGTCCTGCAGTGTGAAGGAGGCATATATATAACAGTATGTAGCAGGTTGACAGCAAAGGTTTTCAGTTGCTTAAATAGCCCTTCAGAACTGAAGTGTTGACTGTCCTTTGCCAGGCACTGTTTGGTTTTAAAATAGTGGCTACACAGTAGGAGTTCTGGTGAAATATCACTGCATTAAAATTGACACAGACAAGAAGAAATAAAAGATGGAGAAGCACAGGTTTCTGGGCAGATGTAAAAAAGCAGATTCTTGTTGCTAGGGATTTACTGTGATCAATAAAAGGCAGCAGCTCACGTTGTGCATTTGGCATAATTCAAGCTTTAATATTTGGACTTAGAGTACTTAAATGGCAGCCCAATCAGATATGGGACAAGGGACCATAACTTACAAGCCCTCCTAGAAGTTTCTGGAGCTTCACACACCCTGATGATTTTGTCAAAGCTGTATGTTTAAATTTTGCGTTAAACATAGGAGAGAATATTACAATTAATTTTTCATATATTTTGGAAATACAAACCAAAGATTTTGGGATATACTCCACGGAATAACCGAGGACAAGCGGAAGAAAGCAAACTAGACCACTCTCTGCATACTGTAGAAAATACATGTAAATATGCAGGTAGTGAGGTTTGTACCCACTAATTTCCAGGTAGATGGAAGTGACGGGGGCCCAAAGGGAGAAGTAGTGTTCCTAGATATACCAGAGAATCGTTTCGTTACAAGATTTGTTTAGCAATCAACAAGAACAGACACTGTTTTCACTGTGTCTTAGGAATAGAGCCAGGTATGATAAATAAGTAAGGAGTTGGTAAACATCCAGGGTCTCCTGTTCACAGTATCATCACAAAAACTCCTGAGGATATGTGCAAAAGTCAGCAGCACAGAAATATTGGCAATGTGGGAACAAAGAATGAGGTAAAGAAAGTTGACTGATATTGCCAGAAGAAACATCTTGTAAAAGGAGAAGACATAAAAGAGAAAGTTAGAAGTGATTTCATTTCAACAAATAAAAGAGATGTTACATCTTACATGGAGAAAATTCTAAACAAATTTGCAAAAAAATATATCAATTTTATACATTCAAGTTTTGGCTTGTTTACAAGCATAAGGTAAATATGGTTACATATCCAGAAATCAAACTTAGGCTTGGGGCAAATGTACATTTCTTTTTTCCCTTTCTCATGTAATGACTAATGACAAGGTCAGCAGTTGAATTTGTGTTAATCTGTATGTATCACAGCAGAACAGTGTATCCTTTTACACCTATTGAGAGAAAATCATTGCATTTTTTTTAACTAATTAAAACAACTGCTGATATTATCTTAATATACCTGACATTTTTTCTTACTTCTTTGAGACTCTTGGTCTCTTGCTATGTCATGACTATTGGATGATCTCACAGTGTGGAGGAATATTTCCATATTTACCTTTCCATATTCAGATTTGTATCTTTCACCCTCTTTTATGTTCTTTTGCTTCTGACTGGGATGAAGTGGGTAGGCTGCATTCATTTAATCTGTTCCAGTCTACTAGTGAACAGCCTTATCATGTTATTCTTTATACTCATTTTCCCTCTAAATTAATTTCTTATCATATGAATGTCAAACAGAAGCGTTCCTTGCTCCTACTCATCTTGTTTGTTTCTCTTTGAAGTATCTTCTTTTCTGCTGTGATTCAGTTGTGCAACAAACAGATTTATCTCGTCTAAGTTTAAATATGTAAAAGTTGGACACAATCTGGTCTGATTCAATCATGGCAGATTCCCTGACTTCCATGGAGGAAAGCAAGGATCTAAAGAGGGCAAATTTTCTGACCTGTTTCCGAAGGATTAAACATTTTTCTTTGGTTCAGTTATATTGAATGCACAGCAGTGACTGATGTCTTGCTGTAAAAATCCAGAGGCAAACATTAGTGCTGTAGATGTCAAAAGGCAAAGCTCTCCTGATGAAGAGGCCACTCTGGCATCTCTTTATGGCCTAATGGGATCTAGTAACAAGTGTTGTGGAAGTTTTGGTGCAACTCCTCCTCCTAAAGCAAAATAGAACTGATGAACCATGCCCAGATTTCTAACACGCAGAGACATCTGTTTAGGATCACCCACAACAGCTGAACCCATTGACACTGGTGAGGAGCTCTGATACAACAGTAATATATTACTCTAAGAAATTAGGAAGAGAGAGCATTTACTTGGCAGACCAGAGCCAACAGCCTTCTCATCATATTTCCAAAAACTATGGAGGCTTCATTGTTTCACTGAAAAACAAGAAAACCTTCAACTTGGAAATGGTTTTTGGACTCGTATTTTTTTTACTTTGTAAGAAACTTTTTTTAAAAATTGATTTGCTGAGATTGCTGTGAAAAGAACACTTCCAACTAGTTTTGTTCTCCCATATCATTTTCTTGTGCTATTCCATATATTTTCTTGCATTTTGTTTGCACCAGATTTGTGCCCACTGTGTACTGAGAAGATATTTTATGCCGAAAATTTCACTACGCCAGCAAAATACGTTTCCTCAGCCACTGCCATTCACTCAAAATCCCTCAGACTAGGATGAAGCTGACACACAGTAGCCTGCTGAGAAGCCTGGCACGCCCTGGGTGAGATTCACAGGATATTTGGCACCCTCATAGAAAAACACACAACACTTTCACCATTTTTAATTGGAGGTAAGGTACACTTTGTAGAAGCATGTATTATACAAAGAATGGGGAATACCATGAGTACCAGTAATATCTTGCATAACAGCAAAAAGTTGAAAGGGAACTTGTTTTTAAGGGCTCCCATAGTAATAGGCTCTGTATCACATGAGCAATCCCCTCAGCCATCTGAACATGAGCCGCGTTTAATTGACTGGATAAGCAGATCACATACGTTAAAGCTAGGAATGCCCCTTCAACTGTAACTTTGAACTATAGCTTGCACACCCTTTGGCAATGTGCTTACACAGAAACGTGTACATCCCTTGGCTATAACAGTAATTTTGGCTGCAACAGAAACATGTACACCCTTTGGCAAAGCTCTTGCACAGAACAGATTTTTTTTTTTTTAAAAGTGAAGCATTTCCCAGGTAAACACTGGCTGTACAGCACACTCATTTTATTATTGCAAGAGTATCTTTGAAAATATGTTTATTTCATCCCATCACAGTGAAAAAGTACTTCGTACTCTCAATATCAGCAAAAAGAAAACATGAAAACTAGGCTTCTTTTGGGTTGCAAATCAAATTCTTCTCTCACCCGTGACAATGGTGATCCGCAAGAAGTCTACTGAATTGGTCCATTTGATCACCTTTATGCACAGGCAGAAATTTCACTCTCTTTTATTTGACTCTTCCTTCCTCTAAGCATATTAAAATAATACCAGGAAGCCTTCCATGCAGCAAGTAAGTAAACACTGAAGAAAATCCTTCACAGCACAGAAACTTTTGTGCATGCTGTCATGAGCATAAATAATTCACACATACCTTTTGAAAGATAAGCTATAAGCTAAAACTTGTGACAATCGAGGTTAAAATCTGTTGGAAATTTGTGTGTGTATGCATATATACATACATGGGTGTAAACAATCTTTCATTAAAAAATTGTACCTTGTAGCAATGAGCCAGCCAATAAAATTAACCACAGGGCAGATTCTAATTTGGCTCAGCATTCATGAAAGAAGATGAGCCAAGGAGGAGCAAAGGACATTGCAAACAATCTGGCACAGGTTCCTGGCAGTCAGTGATCACTTCAGGTATTTTTCTTTCAAGGTGTGTATGGGCACATCCAGTGACTCACCTGTATTTATATACAAAGAGCCAAGATGGACCCATACTTTGGCCCTGAGCTGTACCAAATCCCGTATTTATAGCCTGCCTTGTTCCAGTAAATAGTAAGTGAGCAGAATTGCCTGTTAAATTGTCAGCTTGTGAAAGTGGGGATATTTTCAACTGATTGACATCCAAAGCATTGTATTCAACTGATGCAGAGTAACCCAACTGTTTCAGGTGGGGAGGGAACCAACAGGCAAGAAAACCTGCTGCACAGATGCCCCTGCATTATCCTCACTCCATTTAACAAGCTGTGCCTTCTCTCTTCTCTCACTGTCATTCTTACATTAGTCAGAGATGTATATTATTGTCACTGGTCATTCAGTGAGAATGGACTATCATTCCATTTATTTGTGATAAGACATGAACTTAAGCAACGACCTTCCACCAAACTCATTGTTGTCTCTCTTCTGTCTTCTAAACTGTGTGGCATACACATTGAACACACTGGGTTTCAAAATATTGGATATATTCTGTTCTTCATACTCAATTTGCCATTAGGAGTTTCTCCTCGTCCATTTTTGTCAGACTCCTTGTCAATATAAACCCAGAGAAATTCAACTGATGTTGTAAAACAACTTGCTTTCTGCGTACATTTCCCATGTCACCTGGAACAATGATGTCCTCAAGGAGAGAAGTGGTGAGCCACAATTTTCAGTTCCTGCTATTTTTGAAACATATTTGACTGTCATTATCTTTGCCTTTATTGAAGAAGAGCAGAGGTGGCTGAATGTGACGACAAGCTGAACCTTAAAAGCCTGAGTAAAGGTACAAACTTAGTAAAAGACTTCCTCAGTATGGGGTTTTAAGGGTTGGAGTGGGAACAATTAGGCTATACTGCAGGCCCCAAGGACATCCTTGGATTCTCATTGGGGCACCCTGGAAGTTGTGTATGTTGTCTTAAAACTAGTCTATCTCAATGATCCACACAGTCCAAATCTTCAGGAAATTTTCAGTCACCTTGGGAAAAGTACTGAAAAGATTCAGGGAGCAAAAACAAGGTCAGCAAGAAAGGAAGACCAATTTTTCTGTCAAAATGAACAAGAATTGAGTGGAACAAAAAACCTACCAGCCTTTTGATTGCTCCTGTGGTCTGAGCACCACTCCCTGTGAAACCTCCAAAAAGGGGCTCAGAGCTTGTATTCACATATCATTTGAATTAATCAGGTGTTTTTAATCTAATGAAAGAAATCTTTTGTGGTGTTACAGTCTATGCATCTGTAGGTCCTCTGCTTGATTAAGATCTCAAATCCTTTGTCTAGTTTCAATGCAATGTTGCTTTACATCTACTGGGAAAAGGCATATCAAACTCAGAAATGCATCTGGTAGAAGACAGGAAATTCTTTCTCATATTGTTTTTTGTATCATCCATATTGCCCTATCACAAACCACCTGACCTGCAGCCTTCATGCAATGGACATCATATATTTTCCTTTACAAAAGCATACAGACAATGCAAGCAAACAAACAAACCAAAAAAAAGCAGCATGGAATCATCACCAGAAACGTGTCGCACTACAGACAGCTTTTAAGCACTGCCTGACTAATGGTGCTTGCAAAGAGTCTGAATGAGGATAATGAGGTAGTTCTGCAACACATGTTTACAGGTGCTTCCTCCATAGCTTGAAAAGCAACGAGATAAAACACAGAAATGCCTGCTTGAAAAGGAAACAAATTGGCCTATTAACTTTACTTTCCTGGCAGTGTTAGTAGGCTGAGTGTTTCAAAAAAGCAGGAATTAAAAATAGGACATTTTTTATTCTGCATTTAAAGGAATACTGAAAACTGAGATACATGGAGACAACAACATTGAGCACAGCCCTGATAAAAATTACCTAAGGAGCTGCTGGACAGCAGCTGGACATGAGCCAGCAGTGTGCTCTTACAGCCCAGAAAGCCAACTGTATCCTGGGCTGCATCCAAAGCAGCGTGGTCAGCAGGGAGAGGGAGGGGATCCTCTGTTCTGAGCTGTGAGACCTCACCTGGAGCACTGCCTCCAGATGTGGAGTCTTCAGCACAGGAGAGACATAGATCTGCTGGAGTGTGTCCAGAGGAGGGCAACAGAATGATCCAATGATGGAACTCTCCTACAAGGACAGGCTGAGAGAGCTGGGGCTGTTCAGCATGGATAAGAGAAGGCTATGGGGGGATCTGAGAGCAGCCTGTCAGTATCTAAAGGGGCTGTAAGAAAGAAGGGAACAGACTCTTTGGCAAGGTGGCAGGACAGGGGGAAGTGGTTTCAAAATGAAAGAGGAGAGATTCAGACTAAATATAAGGAAGAAGTTTTTTTACTGTAAGAGTGATAAAACACTGGCACAGGTTGCCCATAGGTATGGAGGATGCCCCATCCTTGGAGACATTCAAGGTCAGGCTGGACGGGGCTCTGAGCATCTGATGGAGCTGCAGGTGTCCCTGTTCACTGAAGAGGAGTTGGACCTTTAAAGTTCTTCCTAACTCAAATGATTCCATGACTCCTTGGTTCTACAGTGGGAAATGCTAGGAATGTTTACTTCTGTTTTATTTTAAATTGATATTTCTTAAAGATTAAAAAAAGAGAAGTGCTTCATTTATTATGGAAATTGAATTATTCAAAGTATTTAATCTATTCTTTTCCATTACTTCTTTTTCTATACTTTTCTCCATAAATGACAATTTTCTAATGGAAGTCAAAACTGGTCAAACTCACCACCTTAGTGGAAAAGTTTGGCAATAAGTAAGAGTCATGCAGTTTCCCTCCACTGTCAGAGATGCACAATACACCCCATAGTTGGTCCCTCATGCAATCTCTATGCAATCATGTGTTTTCAGAGCGATCAACTTTATTTACAGTGCCTATTTAAAGCTGACATGAACCACACCCTCAAGAACCAGTTTCAACCCTCTGAGTGTAAAAGACGTGTAGCTGATTAGCTCAGAAATATGTGCCTACATTGTGTAGACCACAATGCTTGAGCAGAATACTTCTATTCTTCATGCTTTCTGCAAAAAAAAAAAAAAAAAAAAAAAAAAAAAGTTTGCAAGACAAATTTAGCTGAAAATCTACTTTTGATTCCAAAGCAGCTTTGACACAATTTTTTAATAAATGTTAAAAAAGATTTTTCTTGCAGCAGGAGAAAACATACTGGAATACTTAAACTTTATAGGGTAGCTCTTCTGCATAAGACAATTGAGTAGAAGTTTACCTCTGGGCATCAGACTGAACCTGCGTTTCATCAGCTCTCAGTCTTGCTAGGAATTAACTTCACCATGAATTCTTGATTAAGATAGGAATTGCATGGATCTTTAAAATCTATGTGTTTTCTACCTAGTTAATTTGCTTACTTTGTCTGACAAAGGGATTGGATAATTATGCTGGAGAGGAGACAGATCCAGGAAGATTTTTGTCATGGTTTACATGAAATTTACAGAGATTTACAGAAATTTACATTGTTTGCAGAAAGCAATGTTGAATGTCCATACACTCAACATATCTAAGCACAGAAATATCTTTCGAGCAAGGAGATTAAAACAATTCAAACCCACATACAACACCAGGACAAAGTTCCTTTTGTCTTTTTTGTAGCTCTCTGATCTTTCTTATTCCTGTCTGTGTCAAAGCAAATGCTTTTTATTCCCCTCCGTGAGGATGAGTCAGTATTTTCTGTTAAACTGTAGTTTTCCATCCAAAATCAGTAGTTATTGTGGGTAGAAACCTACAATAGCACCAAAAATCAGGCACTTAAAGACTTGTCTGAGACTAATCGAACCCATTAGTTCAAAAATAGCTTTATTTGCCAATGACTTCTTAGAGTCTGATCTCATTTCTTTTGCCGGGTTGATGAGAGTAGCATAGCTATATTGTGGATTGTTGAACAGTGCAATGCCAAAATCCTGTCTTCATTTAGAGCTTCAGTCCTCACCAGTGGAAGAACACAATGAGCAGATATGTAGACAAAAAGTTCAGGCAGGTTTTGAAAGATGCGCAGAAATATCAGAATGAAATTGCTCTAGAAATGGCATGACACTTACAGAGCTCAATAAAAGATCAGATAAATTTGCTTCTCATTCCTGAAATGAAGATTATGCCCAAAAAATTCTTGAATATCCACAAATGAAGTGAGAAATCACCTCTGAGCTTTTCAGCATTCAACGGATGTCATTTCAGTTCAACGCAATATATAAATTTTTTTTTACACATTATCATAATATTTAAATAGGTGTTTCTGCTGCTATAAATCTATCTTAATCATCAAATCAAAGTTCTCTTTGCATATACAAGAGATCTTGAAAATTGCCTGAAAGTTTGCCAGATCTTTTACAAAATACATCATCTTTGTAGATGTTATTCTCAGAACATATTAGTGAGTTGAAACCCAAATACACTTTGTAAATCTCATTGCAGCTGTCAGAAAGATGCATCCAAGGATCTCTCACAGACTCAAGATTGCTCTGTGTAAGTTACAGGTAGGTGTTATGTTCCTTGGTATGCTGTCTGTTAAGTGATAGATGTTGGCACAGATCATTTCTTTATTCAACTTTGTCTTCTTGGAAGCATAGTTTCTTTTTCTTCCTAGGTATTTACAGGAGACAGATAGCTTCCATGGATTTATACTTTGATTTATACTGTTAGATATCCCTGTTTCTACTCCTGTCTTAGTCACTAATGGTGTCCACATCTCACTGCTTTGCTAAGAATGGCTCAGCTGGAGTGCAGCACCTCTGAAACGTAATTTAGGAAGAAGAAATGGTTTAACAGGCCACAGTGGCATGATGCTATGTAAGATTCAGCTGCAGTGGGTTGTAAGATTCAGCTGCAGTGGGTTACATTTGTACAGACTTATATGGCCAAGGTAAACTGTAAGACTGTAGGTTACTATCAAATGGTTATAGGCTGGATCCCAGCACTGCACATGCAAGTCATAGAGGCCACAATTACATGGAAGCAGCATTTCATTTATGCTATAAGGCTAAAACCTTATTCATTGTGGTTTGTTATGTGTTTCTGCCCTTTGCACTTACTCATAAAAATTTGATCAGCATTGTACCTCCAAAAATATGTTTATCACATAGTTGTGCTTGCAAAAGGTCTGTCAGGAAGTTGATTCTGCTTTGTCAGGCTTCACCAATACTTCACCAATAGATGCCCCCTCATCTTAGAAACATTATGAGAGTAAGATGCGGGTAGGGTCCACCTGGTTCCAAGAACATAGTGCCATCTGAAAATATAAGTACCTTCCTACTTAGGGATGCTTTCTTCAGCTAGAGCATCAAAGACCATTGTGGAAGTAGCAATCATACAGTTTTGATAAGGAAACGTGCTCATCAGAAATATTACCAGCATATCCTCACAGTTAACATGATTTAGATTTAAGCCCTTTGATGATGTTTGTTAAATACAGAAGGTACTTCTTTACTTGACACCGGATATTGCAGGATTTGATTGCTATGTCTGAGGGCTTAAGGCATTTTATAATGAAAGAGCTATGATTTCAAAAATCCCCCAAATTATAAACAGAGTATCCTGGCTCCCATTTTGCCTTTGAAGGGAATAAAATTGCCTTGCTTACAGAAGCCACTAGGAGTAGCTCCCCTGTAAGACTTTGCCTGTACTATACTCACCCGTGACTACATGGTTTCCTATTTACATTCATCTGTGTTTATAATATTCTCTTTCTGCACTATGCTCTTACTTGTAGTAGCATCTCTTCCAGGAAAAGCAATGTGCCAAGGCACTGTCCGCATGAGTCTCAAGGAGAGCACTGGACTTATGCGTCCTCAGACACCAAGCTTGTACAGCTCCAAGAGACTCATGTTCTTTTACTCTTTTAGTCTTCCCAATTCCCAAGAATGGAAAACGTAGTCTCTCTTCTTCAAGGATGATGATTTCTAGTAGTAGAACTATGTCCTTCATTTCCTTTCTTCCCTGCCCTATCAAGTCAATATACAAAATAAGAAACACAGCTATACCAGTATTATGTTTACTCTTTGACTCTTCCTTCTGCTCTCTCCTGACTTTTCTTTCACTCTATTTTATTCTCTAATGATTGAATTGTGGTACAAAAGAAAAAAAAGGCAATTTATATGCTCATGTGTGACTTCTGTCCATATGGGTCATTTTAGTGGAGTTGGGAAGTTAAGCAGCTGGAAACATCCTAATTTTTCCAGAAAGCTACAAGACTGAATCCCTCAAGTGAAATATAGATGGTGGGAGCCATGGAGCCTACATTTGTATCTGCATTCCAACACTGCCTGTGAGGTTGTGGGCCTCATGGGCTAGTCCAAGTCTCAGACCAAACACTAGCAGTTGCTACTTGTCTGCATCTAGGCTTCTTTCTCGAATCCTTCTTTTTTTATAAAGTAGCATCCAAACACAGGATTGACAGCCATTAGGCAGAGTGATGACACACCAACCAAGACTCTTTGTGTTTTAAAATACTTATTAGTTTAGTTGACTCCAATTATGTACTCACAAGATGACCATCCTGCTTTGTCTGTGTCTTTGGCCATGCAATTAGAAAAATGAGTTCAGCTCTGCACATGTAACTCTGACAAGAGGGAGAGAGTTTCAGGGAAAAAAAGAGAACAAATGATTAAACAGTGGAACGATTGATTTACGATGAAAGATTAAAAGAACTGAATATGTATTGCTAAAGGGAGACAAGCTGAATGCCTATGAGAAGGTGGAGGGTGCAAGCACCAGGAAGGAGAGGCAGCGATCGCAGGCTCTATGAAGGAAAATGCAAAAATGGAGCAAAGAATATGCTGGTCTTTATCAGTAAAAATTCAAGAGACACTGTGAAGGAATGAGCTTTAGGTGATATTGCAAGATATTGCAATTGTTACAGAATGCTTCAGAATGCTTTGGGACAGTGACATTTACTGAGCTTCTGGAAGAATGTCTCTAATAATTGGCCTTCACTCGTGTGAAAGCCTGACCGAAAATGCTGCCCAGTTGTGATGAAAGGAGAAAGAAAATGTACTTCCCATGATTCCAAAGAAACTGCAAATATGCTACTGTGAAAAAGTTGTGGTTTAAATTGCTGTG
Organism: Tetrao urogallus; assembly: GCF_951394365.1. Classification (NCBI taxonomy): domain Eukaryota; kingdom Metazoa; phylum Chordata; class Aves; order Galliformes; family Phasianidae; genus Tetrao; species Tetrao urogallus. Next base: position 43,354,976 of record NC_136820.1, on the reverse strand, counting down.
GGTTAATACTATCTCCATTGCTGTTCCAGAAGTTTTCTTAATTTCTTCCCTATAAAACCTCTCAGCTGGGGACATCTGAGGAAAGCAGGGTGGAGAAGCCTCAAGTTTAGACAGTCTGAAAATAGTTTTTGGCTGGGAAAGGTGTGCAGCTTTCTTCTGGTTATAATTTCTTTCCATTTGCCATCTTGTAAGTACTTGAAAGTCAAAGTAAGGAATCTGTCCAAAAGATATTTTTTGTTGTTCAGTATGTAATACATGCATCTGAGACAGGATGAAGAGCTGGTAGTTGCAATGATCTACTCACCTGCTGAGCTCTGGAGCTGCTCACCTGCTGAGCTCTTTTCCCTTATTACAACAAAATAGTCAAGCAAATGAATGAGTCTGTAAACAGACTTCAGTGCTTATGTGCCAAAAAGAAGAGAACTCAAAATAAAGGTTAAAAATGGACTTACCTGTGCTCATGAAGGAATAGTCAAAGAGGATATATACGTTATAAAATAACATATTGTCTCTGAAACTAATACTTTTTCCCATATCTTTAGGTACACAGGAATAGCAACTTGTGGTTGTTCTTTCTGGTTCCCAGATTAAGGGCAAATAGAGTCAAGGAATGTCCTTTGTACAGTAGTTACCGAGTAAAGCTCAACTTCAACCACAAACTATGGGTGACGTATGTAACAGTAATGAGTGAAATGTTTCTGGGAAAGCTATTTACCTAAGTTGCATAGAGAGAAGAGAACTTATCATGTAAAAACATCTTGCTTTGATACGCTAGAACATGAGGACAATGAAATTAATTCAAATATACAAATATGGGAGGAGGTAAGGTAGGGCTAACAAGTGATACAGCAGTTAATCTCTGGCTTTACACACACAACAAATTAAGAGCACAATGGAAAAATAGGTTTAGTGCCATGCATGTAGGGGTCAAAGCTTTGCTTGTCTATTGCCTAACCTTAATATTCTTTTAAGGTCATTTTTATATTTCATAATAACAGAGGAGATAAGCAGCACCTACAAAGACAAGTGCAGGCACTGCACTCCTCTCCTTGTGCTCTGTGCTGGTTGGACGTGAGCTAGCACCAACCTCAGAGCCATGTAACTGTGTGGACAGCAAGGCATCAAATTAGGATGACCAATTCCTGGCCAAGGCTACACATGGGTTACCAAGGGCTTTATTGCATCTTACCTCTATTTTTCTCTTTCTTTAAGGTGATCCTTCAAAGGTATTCAGGGTCTACCACTAGGTTTGAGTGTGCTGTATGCTGTGAAGAACTTTGTGCCTCCAGCCCTTAGTTTTCCCATTTGTAAAAGGAAAATGTTATCTCCATTGCACAAGTATCCTCTGAAATTCTCATTACTATTATCTGTGCAGCTTCCAGGATGGAAGAAACCCTTCTTAGAACTGCAAGGTATCTGTGGCTGAAAATTGTAGTGTAAATTCTCTGCAGTCTGTGTAGGAGCATTGTGACCATACCTACTTTTCCTTGGAATAAATGTTGCCAGGGAAAAGCTAGGGAGTTTACTTTAAAAAATATTCATGATAGTGGGTAAGATGTTCTTCATTCTCATTGCCTCTGTAAAGGCTGAAATTATATTCTCTAAGAAATGAATTCAGAATGACATCACATATTGGCAGGAAACTTACCAGCCTCTCTTCCCACTCCGCACTGGCAGTAGAACTGACACATCTGTTGGTGTTTTGGTTGAAGTGTTTGTCATCCCAGTTATTTGTACAATATAAACGTGTTAACTATGATTTTGGTTTGTGTCTAACAAACAAGTGTGCAATTTGGTGTCTGCTATGAGTATGCAGGATTATGTCAGAGAAAGAAATGGCAAAAACAAAAGATTCTCCTTTGTGAAAAGGGTACAGTCATGGGGAAATAAGCAAAGAGGCTGACAGGTGCAAAAGCCAGCAGTGTTAAGACAGATGCACTGACCTATGCAGCAGAATCTATCTGACAAGGAATACAATCCTTTCCCAACAGTTAAAGACAGTCTTAATGTGTCAAGAAGACAATACTGGAAAATGCATGATAGGACACATAAGATATGGACAGCTGCCAGGCTTCTGAACAGCTGTGTGGTGTGTAAGAATTACTGCAGCTGTATTTAAACTAGAAATTAAATCTTTCTTTTCTTTTTCTTTTTTAATATGTTCAGGCTTTTTACTTATCCAAAAGAAAACATTAGCAATTATGAAATGTTTATTTCCCCACAAAACATGCTGTTTTTGTTCCTGCTGTCTATGAGCTCTGATGTGCAGGAGACATCCCTGCTCATCTTTAAGACTGTAAGTAGAGCAAGGGGGATATTTTATTTACATGCATCATTATTGGGAACAAGACATTGCGAATGGGCTTCACATCATTTTAACAGCAATTTGGAAAGGAATAAAGAATCAGGTCTCTTCTATTGTATTGGAAACACTGATAAGGAATCCATCTGATGCCAGTGTTTGTTCAGGATTCATATGAGACCAAAAACTTCAAAGCAGGTTCAGACACCTTAAATAATCCTATAAGCTTGGTGGATGTGCAGAAAGTAGAGTGCTTCTCACCACCACTAACTTAAGGGATGCTTCCATGTGCTTGTGAATGCTCTGATGAAATGATCACAGCACAGTTGGGCCAGATGTAATTTTATTTGATTTTCAATCTCACTCTTTTTCAATTTTTTAAAAAAACTAAAAGCATTAAAAAAAAAAACAACATATAATGTCAGTAGGAAATATCATATCTTTAACTTTCTCTCCCCTTTCCTATAATTTGATCAAGGTAGAACAGAAAATTGGTGAATATGCTAAAGAAGGTAGAGCAGCCCCATGAATTGCTGTAAATATTAAATTCCCCAACTGGCCACTTGTTGCACATTTGGCTGATCCCTAAGGCCAATGGACGAACTGAACATGAAATACCTCTCACTACATGGATGTAGAGTTGCTGGTTCCATACAAGCTGCCAGCTTTATTATTGCATGTGCTAAACAAGATACTGGTAGGTATGTGTGGGTTTGGAATGAAAGTTCTTGGGTTCTCCCTACAAAGCCACATCTGCAGTGTGTGGTTTGGCTGACAATCATGGATTTTGATTTGTATGCAACCCTGTGGACACTTATAATTTAATGTTTGTATGAAAGGCTAACTATGTGGCCACTTTTAATTAAAGGCGATTTCCGGACAAGTTATTTAACAGTTTTTGTGACTGGAGGGAGAGTACGGAATTTTTGAGTAACCACTGTGAAAATGAATGGGATAACACTTGGACAACATTTGTGGAAATGCATGAAGATTCATGGGTTTTGCAAGTAACAAACAAATCCAGAAATTCTCTTTTGACACTAATTCTCAAGCCTTCCTGTTCTACTTTTTATTAGTTTTCTAAATTACTACGGTTAGATTCACTTAAATGGAGAAGAGAGATACAGACATTACAATCTCAGGCTTGCCAGGTGCTGTAATTTTCAGATCTTCCCTTGAATCTGCATAAAACTTTTTTGTCCTATTATGTGTGGCGAGGATATCCCGTGCCTATTGCCTGCTACGTGAAAAAGCCCTTTCTATTGCTTGCTTTGAGCATGGCTTTCTCTAGCTTCCACTGGGGATCATGGTTGCAGTGCACTTTCCTATCTGAAATCCCCCCCAAAAAAATTTGGAGACTGTTCAGCAGGACAACTAAGTCTGATTTTCCACCAATGAAAACATTTGTAACACCCAAATGGAGCATGATATATTTTGTTATGACTTAGAAGACATCCATCTATTCTACTTAGGAGTAAACAACCTCAAAAGGAGGAAGATAAATGGAATATTAGTCTTCGTGTTCTCAGTTAATCATCTGAAATTTCTTACACCTGAAAACAAGCAAACAAACAAAACCTCTTACTTCTGTCAGCTATTTCTCAACAGCAGCAAAGAAACAAAATACTCCGGAATAACACTTGTATCTTTAGACCAAAATTACTGAGATTTTGAATAATCTTTGAATAATATCAGTGAATCAAGAAGGTCAATAAAAAGTTCTGGATATTTACATAAATAGAAAACTTATAAAAGATTAAATTTCAATAAATAATATCTTTCCATATATAATTTCAAAGTGCTTTATTAAGGCCCTAACCACTTCTATTTTTCCTACTGCAATTAAGTGATCACAAGGATGTGCAAACAAGTTGCCACAAGTACTAGGCTACTTAGTAATAACTGTGCACCTTTGTACCCATCAGTAAATGTAAGATCATTTACTTCCAAGAGGGGGAATTCAGAAGAGGGATAGGCAACCTCAAATTATCACACATTTATAACCATGTAAAAGCCTCCCCACAGGCAGTTACCACAGATGAGCTAAATTACTGCGAATTCAGACTCTAGCTGACATCATATTAACCACATTATGTGACTATCTCTACTTTTTAAAACAAAACACAATTTCTACTCAGAAGACATGCAGTTCTCATATAGGAGCACTAAACTGCATTGTTTAGACAGCTGGAAAAAAAAACAACACATGAATTTGGGGGGAACACAAGAAATCATGTTGATTTCACTCCTTTTCTGAAAAATGTTTCAGCTTTGATTACTCTTTAATTTCCTCTGAGGAAGTTTTTTTTTTCCAAGTGATTCTTCATCATCTCAGGGTGAATTTTTTTTTTCTTGTTGAAGTTAATGGAAAAATGTATCTTGATTCCTTTCAAGAATTCTTCCCAGCTGCAGAAAATCTATATATATCAATATCTATATATTGATATGTATGTATCAATATTTTCTCTGTTTTCTTATAAAAAATAATGCTATGGATTTTCAAGGGTTTGTTTCTTCATTTTGTTCTTTTGTAGGTCTAAGATGTTTGGAATGTAGAGATCTTCACTGGAAGGAATCAGACTACTAAAAATCTGCCTAAAAATATGAATTCAAAAAAAGAGGGAAACCCTCTGGTAAGGCTTGGACCCCATAAAGAATTCAGGGTACAGCACTCAGTAAAATCCCAAACTGCCAAATTGCTGAGCTTGTTGTATCATTGCTGAACGTGTTCAAAGATGAACTACATTCATTTGTCAGTGCTCACTCTTCCACAGCGAACAAAAGAAAAAAGTGAAGTAGAGACCAAATCTTGCAACTCAAGAACTGGTCTGGTTGAGTTATGGCTACACGCTGTCTAATTCTTATTCTATAAACTGTATCATCAAAATCTTGTAATTTCTTCCTAACAAGGACCATCATCTCTGGCTGCGAATCTGCCTCTGCCTTCAGGAAATCCTGCAAAACACTCGCCAGTGCAGAAGCCTACTTGCTTTTACTCACCTGTAACATGCTGGTTTTTACCAGCGAGTGACCTTATTCAAAATATTGGGCAGGTCTATTTGGAAGTTACTGTTGACTGAATGTTGATTTGGCAAAGAGTATGTAGGAAGCTTCTCCAGCTTAATCCCCTGTACACCTAGTTGATCATGAATTGAATACTTTTATCCTCTCATTTACATGCATCCTTGGTCAACATTTGCCAGATTCTGGTGTATCTGGAAATATTTCAGTTCTACTGTTTACACCCAAAGTTTATCATGTAAACTGTGTCCAAAGTCTTTTTTCTATTACAGACTTTCCTACTCCCAGTAGAGACAATGTATATTTTTTATACAGAACACACAAATTATGAAGTCATTCAGGCTGGGTAGGAATTCTGGAGGTTTCTGCTCCAACCCCGTGATCAGAGAACAGTAGCATAGCATTCAAACCTCTACAAAGCTGCATGACTTCAGGGAAATGTAGTGAAAGTTCAAAAATTCGAGAAACTTCTGGGATTTACTAGCATCTCCATAAAGTCATCACCTGGATAATGGCATTTTAAAAATAATACAGGCCCATGAATCATAGGTAATCTACCTGTGTACTTGCCAATCCATTTGCTACTTTGATTCTCTTAAATAACACCCATTTTTTACTCCAGTCTCTTGCATTTTACTATTCACCTGCTGTCTCCCTCACAGAGGAAAAGAAAAAAATGATTAAGTAGAATCAGTCTGTGCAATCAGAACTGAGCTGAAAAATGACTCGCATTTATCTGCTGGCATCTCTCAGCACAAATCTCCTGCAGCAACATCTCTCAAAGTCTCTACTAATTGAGCCATTTTCTGAACGCTAGCAGCGAATGGGAGCTTGTGAGATGGAGACCAACCAGCATACGAAATATGTCATTAGTGGGAATGGCACTTTTGCTAGAAGACTTTTGACGGAGTTGTACCGAAAGTGCACTTGAAGAAGTGTAATTTACTGCAGGCCTGCATTAAGTACTGACCTTCACGCTACTCAGTAGTAAGCTGAGAAACAGAGATGTTAAAATACAATGGAAGGCTTAAATAGAAGTGACTGTAATTAAAAATATATGCTGGACTTGGGAAACACCTGGGTACGATTTTAATGAAAACATTACCGTGCTGCTGATATTAAGATTTTAAATCCCTCAGAAAGAAATCATGAGCATAAGAAAAGATAAACCAACATGCTCCTACTTTTCTTTTCCTGCATTACATATCCAGCTGCATTGTCTCTTTTTGTTCAGTTGTGCAAAAAGCTTAATTCGATGGCTCCATTTTCAACAATATATTAGCATGGGACAGCAGGTGCTCATCAAAAACTGTTAGTGTCAGTAAGAGTAATCATGATGTGCTAAAAACCTATGAAGGATCAATGCATGTATAGCAATACATTCAAGGAAGGCTGTTTTTCATTGGTGGGCAAAGAAGCAATCCCTGCCCACACAGCTTAAATACCCCCAGCAGTGCCAAATAGCAGTCAGTATCATTTCTGCTAGGAAAAAAGCTGCAGTATTCTTAGGAGGGTGAAGATCAAATTGCACTGGAAAATAAAATTAAAATGACTCCTCTGGGTGAAGCAAAATGTCAGTTTTGCCCAAAGCTGTGCTGGTAGCTAGCTGAGGATGCCTGCAGAAGATGAATGAGATCAGTGCTTTTTCCTGAGCTGTACCTTCCCCGCTCTGCTCCTCTGCAGGTTAGAGCCTTCCTGAGCCAGAGGCTGTCTCTCTTTCTTTGTATTTGATAGACTTGATTAATTGCCTTTTTTTTTTTTTTAGTTAATTTATGTATTTGACATCCAGAAAATCCTGCAGCATCGTGTTCCACAATGTAACAATTTGCTGAATGCTTTATTTCTTTTGAATCCTCCAATTACTGATTGCTGCATGTCCATTCATTCCTTTTCTACCGAGGAAGATGAATAACCATTCTGATCTACTTTTCCCATGCAAGATTTATGAAACTGTGTAATCTTTGTTTTTGTTTTTCCCCTTAGTGTAGGCATAAAGCTCCTACTCAGTCTTACAGGTATCAGTTCTCTGGACAACTACAACTATCTCCCTTATCTACAGTGATGCAACTTAGAAGGAAGTAACAAAATTATGGAGACAGTCAGAGGAGAAGGGGCCAGCAACTTCCTGTGTTCATTTGATCTGTATCTCTGGTCACACTGTGGTTTATTCTAGTTTATTCTAGTTGGTACTTGCACTAGTTGTAAGGGAAACTTTTCACAGTACTCATATGGACTAGTTTTTAAACAAACTTTATGACTATTTTCACTCATAAACTGAAAAAGGAAAGAAAAGCATGACTCAGGATCTATACAGGATCTGTACTGTAGTTGAGTGATGGGTTTTCCTTTGCTTAGCAATGGAAAATTATTAATGTCTCCACTTTTCTTGAAATTTCACACTTTGAAATCTTCAAATTCATCAAATGTGTGCATCCCATGAGCAGGGATTTGCTAGTTGGGAATTGATTTCTCAGCAAAAGTCTTCTAGTGTTGATGCCAAGCAGAGAAGGACTCTGTTTCCCCATGCACTGCATGGAAGGTTTGGTATTACAGTTTTATATTTTGATGTTGAGAGTGACATTCTCCACTAATATATAACGTAACAGTCTGCGTTCTGCCCTCATTCTCCTTTCACTTGGGTAAAGATGCTATCAGCTGCACTGATTGCTGGGTGCTTTCTCTAGAGATTAAGAACAGGACCAGCTGGAGTGTTGCTATCCAGACATCATTTTAAAGGCCTTGGAACCTTTAAAAAAGGATAAATGAATTAAAGACTGCATTATTAGCCCACATTCAGTAGACTATACTTGTCAAAATTGGTCGAATATCCAAATTAAGTTGAAGCTAATCCCTGCGCGATCCTATAAAAACCTGCTCCCAATAAGCCTGCATAATAAATTCTTTGTGCCAGGAAATATGAATTAAATTGTTTTAAAGCAATAATGTTTAGGTAAGTTAAAAAAAAATGCCTCCTACTGAGAGATATTTTATGAACAAAATTAAATATTATAAAACCATATTATTAAATTCTGTCAAAAAGGTATTAATCTTGTTACTCTGGCATTGGTACCTCAGTTCTCCATAATTATGGATTAAGTCTGAAAACAAAAGTAGTGTAGAGGGTGTTTTCAAAGCTCCCAAAAAGGAGAACAAAATGCATTTTTGCATTTTGCAAACCTCTAGATTTGCAATGTGTCATTCTATTATTATTATTAACATATTAAGTGCTGACTGTATAATCAACATTGTCCATGGCTCAGTATGAATACTGTCCCTGCACAAACGAGTTTGCAGACTGTGCAATCCATTCTAAAGAAGATACAGCTTGTGATACAAAATGGGACAATGTAGATCTACCTGCATTTTCTGAAGTTAGAGAAAAGTCATACATTTATTTGTGTGATTCATATGTGCCTGCTCTATTTGCTCTTGGACCAATTGTAGAAGGGAAATAACCTTTCTAAAGGAGAGCCAATGATTGGGAAGGGAATTCCATGCATCACAAGAAAAGGTGCAAGTTTCTTCAGATGACAGCTTTGGTCCCAGAATACACCAAGTTTGGATGCATACCAAAAACTAGGAGTCATCTCATGTTTTAGACCTGTTCCATGGGTTATGAGGACCATTCATGGCCATTTTCTCTAGACCACAGAAAAATAGATCGCTTGTTCACTCTTCAAAGCCTTTCCAGATGCCTCCTTCTCTATCCCACTAACAGTGTAATGAGTCTAGAGTTGTTCTGGGAGTGAACAAAAGGCCCACATTTTAGTCCAGGTTATCAAGTTGAATAAGTGCACAGCTATATACCAATACCAATACAACCAATGAAGTCAATGGAAACTAAGTTCATCCTCTCTGGAGATCTGTGCCTTTGGGTATGTCAGTCTGGATCCAACAGGCCTGTGTCAGTTTTCATCCTCGGAACAGCCACAGTTCACCTCTAGGAGAACTATTTTAGTGCAGGAAAGGAACTTGGGCAGGATAAATCCATCAAGAAAGGTTGATGCTTTTTTTGCCTGGTCAGTCTGGCTTCTCTCTCTGAACATAAAGAAATCACACATAAGGAAAAACTGAAATGTAAGCAAAAGGAAGAGAGAAAAAAGTGGGGTCACAGAAGGTGAAGGTCACTCTGTTCACATGACAATAAGTCATGGAGAGAACTGATATGGTCCAGTCCTTTGCCTAAACGTGTGGTTGGGTGCCTAAGAACCACAGGATTGCAACCATGTCTTTGATGGTCCCCAGTCTCCAGTGCAACAAGAACTGTTATAGTATGATGAAGAGTAGATTCTATGATTTCCATCAATTCTAAAGTTTTTGAGAAGGAAGGAGAATAAGAAAAAATTATACCAAGAAAAATTCTAGATAGAAGGTATGGTTTTAGGATTTTTTGTGCCAAAGTAAATTGTCCCTCATGATCTTTTTTAATTTCTCCACTATAATTAGTAAAAGCATTCTGCAAATTTACAACATTGCCCAATTAGATTATCCATGAATGGATGCATAAGGTAGATGAGCCCACACCAGTACACATACACCATTACTCTCACTCTTCCCTGTAAGTCTTTGTAAATGGATCATAACCCTGGAATTGAGTCAGCAATTTTTGCTACAATCCAGGTCATTTATTCAGATTATTTGTTGGTACTATGGCATGCTTGCAATTTCATTACGCTTTCTTTACACTCTGTAGAATGTGCAGATAACCATTAAGCATGAGGCAACACTTAATCACATTTTACAATGTCTCTTACATACACTGGTAAGCCACTACTACAGGCAAAATAAACTCAGCAAATGTGTAATGAACTGGATTTTTGTTATTTTCTTCCAGCTTCATAGAAGACTCTCTGAGTTACAAAGTCTGTGACCTCCAAGTAGTAGTTTTGTTACCAGTTCAGAATGACCACTTACTGATGGTAGCTAATCAGTCTACAATGAGTTAGTTCCATCTCTTTCATCGTAACTAAATGTTCACCATACTATTTTACACATAGGATTAACTGGAGCACGTGCTTTTAACTTCTGCAAATGTGGCAAGAATTACCACTTCATCCCACCTGATCTCCCTTGAACTCCTGTGTTCCCACACTGGGGGACATCTTGCACTGCAGCTGAATATTACACCTACTGTTCTTATTGATAGAGAAACAGAAAGAATTGTGCTCACTGAGATGCAAACAACAAACACTGACAGTTACACAAATTCTGCAGTGATTCACAAGGTTTAAAAAATACCTTCAGACTACATTGTTAGTACCTGAAGTCTTGGAAATTTTTGGATGGTAGCACATAGCTGCATAATTCTGCACTTGTACGCTTTACATTTTGCTACACTTCATGCCAAAACTAAGTTCCAGTTATCATTTCCTTCTAAAATTATTCTGCTGAGGCACATAAACTTTGGATGAATCTGTATTGCAATTTAGATAGAAGACATAATTCTTTTTAAAATCTTTTTTTGCAACAATTATGAGATAATTCTAGAACTGTGAAGATGCTTCATGGAACATAAAATCTGGGGATAGAACAGGTCAACAGAAAAATGTAACAATCTATTGCATTTTCATAAAGATCTTGGATAAGTTTGGTGAACAGTGTTCACTGCAATGTGAAGAGCTACCAGCCTAAGGCCAGCTTATGGAGACTTAACATTCAAGGGCAGTCTGTTTTAATGCACTATTTGTTACTCCTCCCTGCCATTCATTTCTACTGCTAGACCTCTCTCTTTCCCACATCCTCATTTAGATAAGAACATAATAAACCCCTTGTGCTCAGTCTCAGTGGATGAATTTCAGAGAGGTTCAGTGTTGATGAATCAGTGACAAAGTTTTCAATCTTTGATGTAACTACTAAAATCTTTGACATCTACAATATTTTTGTTTGTTTTTATCTTAATAAAAGCGTAGAAATAAGACCTGTCCCTAAAGTGGAAGAAATGCATTGGATTTTTTTTTTCCCCATAAAATATGCGTTTCTATGCATGGAGAAGACTAAGTAGGATAGAAATTTAGTGTAATCAAAAAACTTGCTGAGGAATCATTCTAAGTCTACATCCATATTGCTGATAAAAATGTTGACCAAGACTGTCCCTAGAACTGAGCCCTAGGGAACACACTAGGGACAAACTCAAACTGCTAGCCAGATGTAGCCCCACTCACTACAGCTTTTTGAGCTCTACCATTAAGTCATCAACCAGAATAGCATGAGCGTTTTTATCTCACAGTTGGCCAATCAGTCCAGATGGTTGTCATGAGGGCAGGCCTAAAATCCGGAAAGAAGTCCACCACCTTTCCTTTATCTACTAAGCACATGACCACTTACAGGAGATCAAATTACTAAGGAAGGACTTTCCCTCCATGAAAACCCATGTTGATGATGTCTGGTAACAGCTTTGTTCTTTAAATACTTTCGGTATCTCCCAGGAAAATCTTCTCGATAGTTTTTCCAGGTACTGAGGATAGACTGACATGTCTGTAATTTCCAGGGTCTTTTCACGTCACCTTTAATATCATTGGCTGGTTTAAATTTTTTTATCTACATTGCCCCAGCTGGAAAACATATCTTGATATGCAGATAAAACCACCTTTTAACATTTTTATTTATTTCGTGTAAAGGCAGCTGAAAAATGTTTGAATTAATTTACATTTGTTTAGGGTTTCTTCCTCGGGAAAGAAAAAAAAAAAACCAAAACAATTAAAAGAGGTGATCTCTTCTGAAGATCTTTACATCATCTGATATTTTAACAGATGTTCGTAGTGGCTGGAGATCTGTCAGTGAGTCAGTAGGAGAAAGAGATTTGATTCTGACCAGTCTTTTTCACTCATATTTTTTGGCAAAACAAATTCAGTGGTAACGGCTGAATGTAACATCATCTTAAAAAAAAAAAAAAAGTTAAAATGAATCCAAAAGTCATAAAATTATGAAAGTCAAAAAGATTCCAGAGGAAAAAGGCACTCTAATATAATGACATGCACAAATTCCTCATTTATGAACACCGAAGGGAGTAGTTGAGTTGGGACTATGGACAGAACAATCACCAGTGCATCGTTTTAACAGCTTTGAGCTCTCTTCTAAAACAGCTCTGAGTGCCAAATGCCTGACAGTGGAATCTGGATGGGGAAGATAGAGGGGTATAAATTATATCAGTTACTGAAATTTTACTATTAGAATATTCTCTTTAAATTTTGCTGTTCAGTTACTGAACAGCTGTTCAGTGAATCTAAGATATAGCAGCAGTTCAGAACAGTTGAATCTAAGATATATTTGTTTCGTTACTGCTTTTGTTAAGCATTGCCCTATACTCTACAGGGAGAAACTGAGGGTCTGTAACATCTAGCAATTACCTAGGTGCCCCATTAAATCTTTCACTTACCCTGCTGGTTAAATGGAGAAGAGAAGTGTGGGGTAGATTTCAGACATTTGTGTTTTTAAGAGACTTAAACTTTGAAAACAGCTGATTCAGGAGTCATGTATTATTGAAAATATTTTATTTACAGTTAGAAATTATGAAAATATTTCTTAATTGTTTAAATGTTTAGAAAAAAAAGTTTATTGCACTGAATGTTTGAGGAAAAGAGAATCTTCTGTCCTGGAAAACAATTCCTAAACTGTCTTCTGTAAAGCTATTTGTAAAAGAAGAAAGTTTCATTTAATTAAAATGAATATACTTTTTGTTTGTTTGTTTTTTCTTTTGTTTTGTTTTTTTCCCCTGAAGCATACTAGTTCATTCCTTCTATAAAGATTCCACATGCCTCCCAACTCTTAAAATTCCCATGCTGCCCTTACTGCAATCTACTTCCTAACTCTGAATATGCATGCTGCCATCTCACATTTTGGGAGGCAAATTTCTTTTTGAAACACAAACAAGAATTGCTTGGATTTGCATTTACAACCCATATTCACCAGTTTACATTGACAATGTCAAAAAACCTCAACTGAGTTTTCCTTCTTCACACTCTTTCTTGCCTTCTCCTCAAGATGAGGAGGTTTCATCTTCCCATCTCTCTTTGTCTTTCAGATCTCAGCAATTGTACGCATCTGGCCTTGATCTTTTAGACTCTCCGGGTCATTTTTTGTTTCCTTGTTCCTGGATTTTGCACTGTCAGGAATTCTCCCACCATACTGGCCTTTCATTTTTCCAGACCACTGAAAAGGAAAATGAGCAAAAGTAAATTGCTGTGCTTGTATGCATGCTGCTGTGATTCCAGGCTGGGGTCTTCCCTGTGCTCTTCAAGGCAGCGCAACTTTGAGAGTCACAAATGTCTGGCTTTGCCCAGGAGGAACTCTGTGGACACTTCCACATTACTGCATCAAATAGGCCAAGGAACAGTTCTAATGTGATGATCCATACTGTGAAACAGAGAAATTATGTTGAATTTATTATAGGTTGAGAGGGGACAAAAGAGGTCATCTTGTACAATCTCTATTCAGTAAACACACTTTCTTTCATCCTCAGCTAATGAACATTTTTCCAGACAGTCCTAGATAGAGTTTCTTAGCAGAAAAGACTGCTTTCATCAAGCAGTTTGCATGAAGTCACCCCGCTTTGAAGGTTAAAGGAACATAACAGTGTGAACATGGGCTCTTCCATGACAACTGTACTCAATGCTGTGGAGTTGCATCAGGTACACTTGATTTAAGTATGACAGCAACCTCTCAGCAATATCAGCCATTTACTAACACACACAGCTTATGTTCTGTGCATGCTTTGCAGTACTATGCCACCAGATACCTCCTTTCATCTTCTACGTTGTTCAAAGAAGGAATTTACTCATCTTCATGGCGGAGTTAAAAATGAAACTTCTGATGTAGGGGTAAGCCGTACAATCTATTGTTTTCCTCATAGGAAAAAGGAAAGTATTGCATTGCATTGCAGAGACCACATCAGTGCATTTCACTCTCATGAAAAATAATTAACAACTTCGGGGTGGGGAGGGAGATTCTCCCTTCAGCAAAGAAACTGACTTTTGCATGTTGAAAACACACCAAATTTCTTTTTTTGTTTTAAATATTCCTCCACTATGTATCCAGGGACAATCCTTCCTTTTCACTAGTGGAGGATTTTTTGTTTGTGCTCTGTTCCTTGAGATTTCTTTCACAGAGAAAATGGCATTGGTCATAACGAGTATTTTGAACTAGAAAAATTTTGAGTGTCTGTACTTATTGAAAAAATAGATGCAGTTGAAGAAAGAAATGAAGAGTGAAATGTCAGTAGAAACCTGAACCTCCTTAGTTTGTTGTACCAAAAGTCAATGTCTGAACAAGCCCATGCTTATGGATATCTTTGTGAGATAAATTCTCCTTGTGGATCTCCTTCAACTGAGAGAATTCTATGATTCTGTGCTTGGGAGAAGAAATTCAGCGATTTATTTCATGCAGCAAGCTGGCACATCTCTGCCAGGAGTGATGTTCTTTTGATATTACTGCTATTAACAACTGCCACTACAAAAAGTGAATGTATAAGCATTTTTTTCTATATTGCTTATCATCATTCTAGAAACATTTGTAGGTAGCAAAATTGACCAGCACAATGCCAGGCTGCTTACAGTAATACTCCATAGAATGCAAAGCTATGTGTAATACTCCATAGAAATGCCTAAAAAAGATCAAAACAGATAAGGCAAAACAGTATGCTAGCATGACTTGGCTGCCTCAAAGAGAGAGACTCCTGTAGTCTAAGTTTGCACAAAATTGCATAATACAGGCACAGACATACCCTTGGAGTTTCACTGGCCTAGTTAGGGTGGTGCGGATACCAGCAGAGTTATGCAAGCAGACTGGGAGCACAGGCAGCTCCCCCCGCTCCCTTTCTCCTGAAACATTCAGATGCTCCTCCTAGGCATAACCTGCCCTCCTTGAGGTGTGTGAGCCAGAATACATCCTCCCTGCACAGTGCAGGACGTCCATCTCAGTTCTGTAGCACTGATCTCTCAGGGAAGAACCAAATGTTTGTCAGCTTCAGTTCAACGTGAGGGTGAGGGCTCTGAGCTGCCTGGTGGCTCCAGCCTGGATCTCCCTGGGGCTCAGTTTTCCATCAGCTCCAGCACCTGCAATTCCTTGTGGGTCAATTTCCTTTCCTAAAAGCATATACTTCTTTTTTTTCTTTTTTTTTTTCTTTTTTTTCTTTTTTAAATGACAGCTTTTTTATACTTACAACCTTTGCCCTCCCCATATTCACAGTATTTCCTTCAACAAACCATTTAAATGCAGGATATGATGAATTTATCCCATCTACTCTAATTGAAAGTAATGTATGGATGAATACGTCAGTGTATTTTTCCCTTTTTCCTGCAGTCAAGCAATTATTATTAGATTGACAATTGTTACTGATTTCTAAAATGCTTGTCCTTGAGCTTACTTCAAAAATCCATTTCTGTGAAGTGAATTTGATTAAATAACCAGCAAACTGTCAGCTGAAATGATTAAATCTTTTACTAACAGTGTTTCTTTCCTTCTGTTAAAAAAGTTAGTTTTTAATTAATGTTTGTCTTTTAAGTGCTAAGTATTATCAGGTTGTCATTTGCAAATGGCTGTTTTTATTTATTAAAAATCTTTAAATTCTTCCCCTGTTTGTTCTAGTACTCTCATTTTTTTGCACTTAAAGCACATGTGGTAGAAATTTTTACAGTCAATGTTTCGTAAAATAATTGTTTGCTGGGATGATTTTTGCCTGCTCTGGATTTTTAACACATGACAACATGAACTCAAAACATCAATACACAGGAAAAGAATACGCGCTGTCTGTTACTTTGGTTTGAGAAGGAGAATACTGGATTGAGTCTATAGGATATTACCTGTGCTTTGGCCTTTCCCTATCCTTGCTTTGCAGTGGGAATGGTCTTTACCTTTTGGTACCTTCTGCGCAGTACGGAGATGAGTGTGCTGAGGCCAACATCTCAGCATTTCATTTGGAGCTGACCACGTTTCCAGTCATGTCTTGTTACACGTTTTACTGAGCTGCAGAGAAACATCAATCTTGTGGGAACTGAGCAGCATTTTCCATGATGGGTGACTGTAGGTCCAATGTATTCAGAGTTCTTTGGAACATAAACATGGCCCAATCCTACATGGGCTTATGTACGTAAGCAGCACTGGGAGAAATCCTGATCCCATTGAAATTGACTTTTATGCCTTTTTATATTTTATATTTTATATATTTTATATTTTATAGCCTTTGACACTGTCTCCCACAGCATTCTCCTGCAGAAGCTGGCAGTCAGAGGCTTGGATGGGTACACTCTTGGCTGGGTAAGGAGCTGGCTGGAGGGCCGGGCGCAGAGAGTGGTGGTGAATGGAGTCAAATCCAGCTGGCGACCGGTCGTGAGTGGTGTTCCGCAGGGGTCGGTGCTGGGGCCTGCCCTCTTCAATATCTTTATAGATGACCTCGATGAGGGCATCGAGTGCACCCTCAGTAAATTCGCAGATGACACCAAATTGGCTGGAAGCGTGGATCTGCCTGGGGGTAGCGACGCCCTACAGAGGGATCTGGACAGGCTGGAGAGCTGGGCTGGAGCCAATGGGATGAGTTTCAACAAGGCCAAATGCCGGGTCCTGCACTTCGGCCACAACAACCCCAGGCGATGCTACAGGCTTGGGGCGGTGTGGCTGGAGGACTGCGTAGAGGAAATGGACCTGGGGGTATTGATTGATGCTCGGCTGAACATGAGCCGACAGTGTGCCCAGGTGGCCAAGAAGGCCAATGGCATCCTGGCTTGCATCAGAAACAGTGTTGCAAGCAGGAGCAGAGAGGTGATTGTTCCCCTATATTCAGCACTCGTCAGGCCGCACCTCGAGTACTGTGTCCAGTTTTGGGCCCCTCACTGCAAGAAAGATATTGAGGCCCTGGAGCGTGTTCAAAGAAGGGCAACGAAGCTGGTGAGGGGTCTGGAACACAGGCCATATGAGGAGAGGCTGAAGGAGCTGGGAATGTTCAGCCTGGAGAAGAGGAGGCTCAGGGGAGACCTTATTGCTCTCTATAACTTCCTGAAGGGAGGTTGTAGTGAGCTGGGGGTCGGCCTCTTCTCTCGTGTCATTAGTGATAGGACCAGGGGGAATGGTTTCAAGCTACGCCAGGGGAAATTCAGGCTGGACATGAGGAAGTATTACTTTTCAGAAAGGGTGGTCAGGCACTGGAATGGACTGCCCAGGGAGGTGGTGGAATCACCGACCCTGGGGGTGTTCAAGGAAAGACTGGATGTTGCGTTGAGGGACATGGTTTAGTAGGAGCTATTGGGAATAGGTGAACGGTTGGACTGGGTGATCTTCTAGGTCTTTTCCAACCTTAGTGATTCTATGATTCTATGATTCTATAAATGAATGGGAATTCAAAGGGAAATGCTCATTAGTGCTCTGGGTGGGCTTCTGAAAAACTAAGACTAATTTACTATTCTACTAAGACTAATCTAGTAATAAGAGATAGTCACCATGACAATGTTTTTTAAAATAGTTTTATTCTACTAAATCACAGCAGAATGTATAAAGTAGACAGAAAACAAATATACATGAAAGGTACACCATGTAAAGAATGCTTTAATTTTTAGAAACTATTTATCTTCTGAAATACAAACTACACCCTCACTGGGAGACTCTGTTTTAGTAGAGGTGGGCCATCCTGCAGTGAACAAGGAAAGACATTGCTAAAAGTTGTTCACATAAAAAAGTAAAAAACTATGACGAAAAGAAAAAAACAAAACAGTTCTGTGAGACAGCACAGGGCCACAAATCTCTTCCTTTGGATGCAAATGTAGAACTGCACAAGCTTGCCTATGGACTTCCCTGAGCTCTGTTGTACTTACTGGTACCCTTCTGCTTGGACTTTGCCTCAGGGTAATGGTTGGCTGTATGGATCTGCCTATTCACACTTGACTAGGGAAATAAAGGAAAGAAAAAGCTTTGGGATCCCATCCAAATCTCACACATGTCTCCAACACAGCCCAGTAGAGAGATAATTTAAGACTAAACTGAACATCCTTTTTTTACTCTTGATCTAAGAACATCTTAGGCATCTTACTCTAATTACAAGGCATTTAATTACCTCTTTAGATTTGGCCTCAAGAATTTAACACATTACCGATCCTATATCTTAAGATGTCATTCACTGAATGGATTTCAGTTGCTCCTTCTTTCCTTTCTCTGCTGAATACTGTTCATCTATCAAACTGAAATCTTTTGTTTGCTTTGTCACCAATGATTACGGCTGAGTCCAATAGCATGTGAGGCTGAAAGATGAATTTATGGCACGGTGTAGCTCTCTCACCCTTTAAAACTGATGCAGAAAAGTTAGTTGCTCTGCTGAATGGTTGAGGATAGAAATGAATTGCTGTCCCTGTAGCTTCCATGTACACAGGTGGGCTTAGGCAATTTGCAGTACATCTGAGCACCTTACTTTTCCCCATAAAAAACTGTTCAGCTCTATCTACTATACACAAGTCTATCCACTGACTTGTGTAGATAATGCACTGACTTTCTTCCCATGAAAAATAAGACAGAGAGTGTGCAGGGGTATTTGCCAGGCTATTAGTCCAACAGGCAGTGTTGTGGTAGCCAGAAGATGTATCCAGGCTAAGAATTGGCTAATCCAGCTCTAGAAATTCAGAGCTAGTTCTTATCCTTTCTACCAGTCTACCTTGTCCCTCTTGGCAAAATTACTTGACAGGAACCTGTTCTGTAATCACATCTTTTATCTTTTTGTAGGTTACCTGATTCAAATTCTGGATTTTTAGGACAATGGGTTAACAGATTGTAAATTGCTTTCACAGTAGTTCTGTCCTTCAGAGGGATTTATGTATACCCTTTCAATTCTGGTACGTGAAGATCAAGTCTTCTGCCTACATGTTATGAAACAGCAGAAGATGCATAGTTATGTTTTCCAGGCATCCAAGTGACCAGGTTAAGAAAAAATTGCTGAGAAAATTCATCTACTCAGTATGAATTTTTATCCACATGTTTACATTAATGCACACACTTGATTGCACAGCTTTGCTCTTCACCAAGCCTTCTCTAACCTGGGATGTGTCATTAGCCCCAGCTATTTTGTAAGTTGTATTTTAAGCGCAGGCGATAAACAGTAAGAGGTGAGGAAAAAGCAAGGGTGGATTTCTATGTTCATTCAGCCAATTGGCTTTTTAAGAAAATATCTTTAATACGTGACAAACATACAGTTTGTTAGTTTTCCCCACAGATTACTCCGAGCACATGGGCTTTAATCTGATTTGACAGCCTTGTGATATTTTCTGCCATTCTTGTTCTTAGCAAAGTGCTCTAAAAATGCATCCATAATTTATTTATGGGACCTTCTTTAACCCTTGAATAACTAGAATATACACTATACCTTTCATCCTTGAGCTGTCAGTGCTGATTGTGGAAAGTGCCATCAGACACTTCTGAGGTTAAATGGTTGAGCATTTCTCCTTCTTTCTAAAAAGATAAATAGAAAAAAGCCACTGTTTTCTTGTCAGAATGCTGAAGAATAGATATCAAACCCTCTAACACATTTCAATTTCATAGTAAAATTCACTAGCATCACGAAGATACACAGCTATTAATAATTTTGTGAGATACTTTAATTTCCAACAAAGGAAATTCCCAGGCTGATTTATTTTTGTCTGTGGCATGAACTATTTTTTCCACTGAAAACATACTGAACTCGTTTTAACATGAATATACCATTACAAATCCTATACAGAAAGCTCTTTGTAATGGACACGCTTCACGTCTCTTGTAAAGCTCTTAACTTCCTTTGTAATATACGCCTCTCACTGTATTTGGATTTGTTGCAATTATTTAATATCAAATAAAAATTCCTCTTTTTTTTTTTTTTTTTTTTTGATACAAGAAATAACTATTTAGTAGAATTAGCCTAATTACAAAACTGGCCAAACTATTATTATGATGATATAAAGAATAGACCTGCCATCTACCATTTCATCATAGATTTGGCCTGACTGTCTTCTGTGAAATGATAGGGCGCAATTCTTCACTTTTTTTTAGGCTAGGAAACATTAGCAGATGAGCACTGTGTCCTACATTGCTGGTTGTTCTACATGGGTATTGCAGTGCTGGATGGAGAGAGGAGAGCTGACTAATGCAAGCTTGTATTTCTTAGAGTACAGAATAGTTGCAGTTGGAAGAGATCTGTTCTTATCTATTCTTATCTACTTTGTCCTTCTCCTTAAAGTAGTTCAGTTTAAATCAGATTTCTCAGGACCTTGTCCAACTAAGTTATGAACATCTCTTAAAATGGAGAGTTCACAGCTTCTCTGGGCCCTGTTCCATTGTTGGACAGCCCTCACTGAGAGTAGTATTTCTTTCCTAATGTCTGATTGGAATTTCCCCTTTTTACAACTTTTGTTTGCTGCTTCTTGTCCATTTACCGGGCACCCCAAGAGGAATCTCACTCTCTCCTCTTCTGAGGAGATAGCAATATCTGGGTTTGTTCACAGCTCTGGATATTCTCTTGCATAGATGACAATCACTGATCAATCCTGCAAGTGAGGAGATGGTTGAAGCACCTCATGAGTGTGGTCTGGTTTTGCAGTGCCATTTTTTTTTTTGCTTCACATAAGTGAGGACAGCACAGGTTCATCATCATCCTGTACCAACTGATGGCACTACCCATCAGAATGTACATTAGAAGTCAAAAAACTCAGGTGAGACTCAGTCTGCTCAAAAAGATCCCATGCTCTGCTACGGTAATTGCTGGGACACTGATTCTGCATGATTTGGGGGACCTTGGACTCAATGATCCTTATTGGTCCCTTCCAAATTAGGATATTCTATGATTATATGATTCCGCTTTTTTTCAGTGGTTGGTGAATTTTGGCTCTGGGCAATAGCAATAAAGAAGTGATCCTCGAAACATGTAATTTTAAGCAACTGAGGTGAGATGCAGATGTACCTACCAACCTCAGCCATTCAGTGACTCTTCCTTGATTTCCCATGTCTTTGGGAGAATACTTTGTCTTTATTGCCTTTTGAAACTTAGAGGTTGTTTCCATATCTTAGAGAGTCAGTGCCCTTTTTGACAAATTATTTTAGCACACATCTGCTCAAAAATATTTCTCACAATCTTGTTAAGGTGAAAGATTCTCTTTCACTATTTCACTTCATTTTATTCTGCAGTATGTTTTTGTGCAGCCATATGATGATAAATAGTGCTGTAATCCAATGGAAAATGTTCATTGGAGACTCAAATGTATTTTTATAAGCCTTAGTTGACTAATGCATACTTGCTACCTAGTAATATTTATCATCTTGCTAGGTTAGCTTGAGCCAAAGTGAGAAGATGATTCCTTTGATGTTCATTTATTAACCTGATTTTGTAATAGATCCTGAGCAATCCTATCTCTAAGCTGTATAAGAAATTACCATCTCAGTACTCTATCAGATACAGAAATCCCTGGATAAGCAAAAATTAAGAGCTTCAGTTAGGCTGTCTGCACCCCTAAAGGCTTGTTTGTCATTCCTCAGTTCATCCCTCATACGGGAACTTTTATAAACAAAGATTTAAAGGGTTTGAGTTCTCCCCACAAGTCTCCCTGTTTTCTGACTATGAAGCAGGATTAGGGTTTCATTTTCTAGCATGAAGACAGCATAGGAGAGTCCAAAACAAGGTAGGAGAGTGGATTCACATACAGGTAGACCAAGCTCAGGACCAGGCTGGCCAGACAGGAGCAAAATCCCTTTCAGAAGCTATGCAGAAATTAGAGTATGAGGAAGTGCCCAAGTTCACCAAGCCGAACAACTTCAAAGGTGGACACCATAATACAAGTTTTCAGGTGGCACTTAGCCCTGTCCAAATCTGCCTGACCAATCAGTTCAGCATCCCTGGGTAATGCAGCCCCAGGTCTGAGGCAGCCGCAGCTGTTTGGGAGATTTGCAAGGAGGAGCCAGGAATTCCCCATCACAACCTTGCTGCCAACTCCTTCATAGCCTTAAGCAAGTCATTTAACTTTTCTGACTCAATTTCCCCATCTGCTAAATGGGGATAATAGCAGAGGAGTATTGTAAGGATTAATTAATTAGCTAATGTTTGTAAAGTGCTTTGAAGATCAAAGCACTAAGCGCTATTGTTGTTATCAAGGGTGTTGAATTAACTTTCCTCATTTTGGCACACGAAACCCCAGCACTTGGACCGTTACCCCAGGGCATGTGCTGGCAGTAAGAACACAATGATCATCATCTATTCATAAACAGAGATATCAAAGCACTTGTGGAGGTGCAGCAAGTCTCTGAGCCTGGAGCTCCCCAGGCAGAGATGCAGTTTGCTCCCTGTGAGGAAGAAGTGCAGCAACAGCAGAGTGACCTCTCAGGGTATACAGTGGATCAAGGTAAGCTCAGCAAGTGCTTACTGCTTCTGCAAACATGTCCATGCAGAGTGGAGACACTGTGCACAGACCATCAGGCCTCCAATCCTTCTACGCCTCTCACGTCCTTCTTTCAGCCTATTCCTATTCACGTTGCTTTTTTTTGAGAGGTAGAAACTCCCAACCATGCATTCTTTGAGCTGTTGGCTGCTCTCAGAGCTGGGAGCACGCTGTGCTTTTTTGGCAGACATGCATACTTAAAATAATATCGTTTGTATTCCAGAGGCACACGCTTCAACCAGCTGCCAAAATAGCAGGTGTATCACCAGGTTCATTGACCACCACAGTGTCAGGTTCACTGACCGTCTCAGGCCACCCTGTTCTAGGACTGAGGACAATAAGTGATTTCTTTCACTACTGGGCACTGGTGCTCTGGCTCAACACTTGAAGCAGAAGTTAAATAACCCCTGCTGCAGGGGGTTTGGAACTAGATGATCTTTGAGGTCCCTTCCAACTCAAACTATTCTATAATTCTTCTGAGCAGGAAACTCAATGCATTTCTTAGCCTTGGGAGAGCGAGGCCTTCAGTTGTTATCTTTGCACAGCCCCCAGAATAGATGAGGAAAATAAAAAGATTGTGATAATTACAAAGAGAGAACAGAGGGCAAATGTTGGTTGATAATGGGGAGTTGTTGTCAAAACGTCATCTTAATTCATCTGTCATCAAAACAAGCTCAGTTATTATTAGCAGTTAAAGACTGTAAAATTATTTTTAAAAATCATTCTTTTCATGGAAAACAAGCATTTAAAAGACTGCAGTGACATTTTAATATCACCTTTTATTATTGCTGAAGCAAAAATTCACACCAAAACACAACACTTTCCCTCCCCCCAGACATGATAAAGACAGCAGAGAAAGCAGAGAACACCAAATTTTCCTATAGGAACTGCTAAGGAAAAAACATATTACTGATAAGGCAGTGGTGTGAAAAACATCTACATATGGCCTTGCTTGCATTTACACTCTAATATCTGAGCTGTTTTTTCTAAAATTTGTTGAAGGGCTTTTTTTAAAAGTGAGGCTCTTAATACAAAATGCCATACTAGTTTATTAGGTTTGATGAAGAGCAGGAGAGTTCTGAAACAGAAAAAAAGTGCTGAGTTCAAAGCATTATTTCTGTTTGTAATGTTCTTTATAGTAACTATGCCCCCTCAATCTGGCACAAAATATATGGTTTTGAAGTTTTCTAAATACACCTGAATTACTGGGATCAGTCCTATGAAGTTGTGATACTAAATTGAACACCTGGATTGATACTGTTGTGCCCTTAAAATTTTCAGCGTACATAATAAAAAGAGAAGTTGGAAGACTTATTAATTGAATAGCAACCAGATTACATGTTGATAGTGATGCCATACTATACTTTTTAGATTTGATGTTTGTTTTTAGAAAATCATGAATGGGGATAAAATCCTATTTATTACAGGCATTCTGAAATATGAGGGCTACTCTGACCACTATACGATGACAAGCTGAAGGTGATGAGTTCCAGAGACAGGCAGGAGAAGAAGACAACCTTTCTTTTGCAACACAACTTGGATTGATGAAAGATTGACAACAATTTTCTGGTAACAACGACTTCATAGCAGCTGTGAAACAGTGGTGCAGATCTTTTACAAGCACTGCATGCAAGCTCTTGTCCATTGCTGGTGAAAATGCATAGCTAATGGCAGTGATTATGTTGTAAAATAGTGTTTTCTAGATGATAATTTGCTCTATCAGATAGTGTTATTGTGCTCTTTGTATCTGTTGTAGTTTCTATTGAAAAAAAATAGGTGGCAGTACTTTCAGAACAACGTACATAGCTTCAAATAGCAACTGTCAAATGGAGAATTGCACATGAAACATCTATGTCCCAGGTTGGAACTAATTTTTGACCATGGGTTTGGTTCACCCAGGAGACTCCCTCTGATGTACTATTGCAGAGCAATTAATGATGAACGTTACCTCAGCTCAGCAGCCTGTTAGGTTTCTTTCCAAGTTCACAAGGATGTTTGTGCAATTTGCATGTTCCCTAGATAAGCATCCTGAAAAAATATAGTGGCTCCTAGAAATGTTCATAAGCATTTCTTAGAAGAACTGTGTGATGTGAAGTGTCTAACACAGCTGGAAATTGATAAAAGAAGCTTCACCTCACGAGAACTGTCACAGAAGTATGGGCTGAACCACAGCATCCATTAAGTTCTGGATCTGCATCTTCTCATAATTATAGATTTTTGGACAAAAGGAAACAGCTACTTATATTAATTCAATAATTCATTACCAGAAAATCATGGCACATGAGCTGGAACATACTCAGCTCTAGAGCCACACATAAATCAGTTAATTACTATTTCACTAACAGGCAACTTTTTGCATGAACCTACACAGGAGTAGTATTTATTTTATAGCCTATTTTTAAGAAGGCAGCAAGCATTATCTTTAGCTTTTTTGCCCTTTTCCTTGCAGAAGAGCTAGCATGACTCATCTTCCTTTGGACTTTTCTGTAAACTCACAGCACATCACATGTATAAATACACCTGCTGAAGCATCAGGACACCACACACGCAGAAAGGTACATACAGTCTGTATCTGCCCCAGTGTTAAAAGTGACCCAGAGCCATAAAAATGTCAGGATAAGGACTTCTGAAAAAATAAAGGCAAAGAGTGGGAGGATATAGCTCTAATCTGAACAGGGGAGATAGGCAGAGATAGTGGACATGTACTAAGTGTTCACCTAGAAGTGGGATGGGTGTGTTTTACTAATATTAATTCTTTATTTGCACTGTAGCAGGACCAGAAAGATTATTTGGGTGGAAGCACTTTAGTACTGACTTCTGTATGAACGCATAAGTAGGCAGAGTCCCTTTACCAATTATAGTCAATACTTCTGCCATCCCAGAGGGCTCACAAATTCAGAGTTCAGGCCCCCCAAACCTTGAGACTGGCACAAAAATAATGAAATTGGAAAAAAAAAATCCACAACTGGGGTTATTTTTATTTGCCTTCTGGTATCTAAGCCTTTTCTATACACTTGAGTCACACTTTCTCCATGGCCCTGAGGACTAAAAATGTAGGTCTTGCCTACATGGGATTATTTTTTTGGCATAACCGAACATTTAAATTTAAAAAGATATTGTTATATCACTACAATCCCCTTCTCCCATTGGCCACTTGCTTTGGGGCCTGGTTGATATAACTTGGGCAAAGTTATAACTCAACTCATCTCCAAATACGGACTTGTAATGGAGTCATTGTTCCAAGATAGTTACATCAGCACAGTACCATGCCTATTGACATAGAATATAACTGTGAAAGAGAAGGTGCTCCTGAAACCCCTTGAAAAACAACTGTATATCATGAAAAACACAAGACTCCAGAAGCTGAATTCTAAACCTTGAAGCAAAAGGTTAGGTGCAAACCTCAAGAGAGAAATCTCTAATGTTGGCAGTGCTGCTCCTGGAGGCTGAAAATGAGTAGGAAGGAGGACAACATGAACTGAGATTAAATCCAGCTAGGAAAGAAGCCAAATTGTTCTGGGTCACTCACACATGGCCTATTTATAATTTTAGTACAAGTCAGATCATGAACAATATTAAAATAAATAGCATGTGCCTTAATGAACTCCTTGTCCCTGTCATGCAAAGAACTCTCTAATTCTCTGCCTACTAACAATCTCATGGTTAATTGCTTTCACACCCTTCCTTGTACACTCCTCCCCTTTACTATCACTCTATGTGCCACAATGGTATCCAAGTTCAAACATTTTCAGAGCAACTCTGTATCACTACATGCAATTCTAGCAATACATAGAAATTAATTTATCCTCAGCTGGCAAAACAAACTATATCAGCCAAAAAATATTTTACTGTTGTATCTTTCTTGTTAGGATGTAAATCAGGAGATTCTAATTCATCAGATTTACACTTTATATTTTGCATTAAGACCACAAATGTTCTTCCCTCTCACGATTCCCCATTGTTCACTTGCTGTTGTGTTGTTTTTCCAGATTATCCCTCCTACCTTATGCCAGGACAACATGCCAAGATACTGCAGTGAGTTGAACCTAGAAGTAGAGCACAGAAGACCAGTATCTCAGTGAGAAATTCTAGGGTTCTGAGTGTGACCAAGAGATTAGTGAAGATTTGCTTCCACTAACCCATGAGGGATAACCCACCTTTATTTGATACCTTTATTTGATACCATCATTCACTTCCACATGTGGACCCATGCTGCCCCGTTTTGTCACTCCCTTTAAGATGCTGTATGCTGTGCTCTTCTAGTCTTACTGTAGCTGCATTGTTTTGAGGGAATTTCAGACATCAGAGTAACACTGGTTCTGCCTGTGTAAAGGTAAAATACCCATAGGATTGACTAGAAAATAGGAATTGCTTGCAAAAAGCCCCAAGGTCATTTTCCAATAAACCCTATATTGTTACATATATGGGTAAACAATAGATATTTAAGATAGTTAATTTTTCTTTCAGGTGGCTTATCTAAAACTCAGTCAAACCTCCTAGCACTAAGAGAATCAGGCCAGAAATTCTGCAAGAATCACTTTAATACTTCTTTTGATGGCAATGACATGCAGTGGAAGCCTGAGGTCTTTTGGATATTGCTCTCGGGCACGGGTCTTAGACAAACAGAATATCAGGCGTAGATTAGAGGCCAAAGTCTTCAGATGCCCGCACTTTGTACCAAGAGCTTGTTCTACTTTTTGCTGAATGTGATAATTTCTCCCTTCGTTCATCTATCTGTCCCTCCTACTTCGCTGGTCTCTCATTCTCTGCTCCCTATTTCTCTCAGTTACCATTTTTCAGCTCTGTCAGCTTTTTTTCTCCCTCACATTGTTTTCTTCCATTTTTTTTTTTCACATTATGTTGTTCTTCCCTGGCTGCAGGATCCAGACTAACAATCAGATCTACAGAAGGTAGCTGAGAACACTGAGCTGCTCCTTTACCCCACACATTCTTGAAAGTGCTGGGATCACTTTAACCAACACTATAGTCCCACTCCATTTGCACATCTTTGCCTCAAGTTGCTCCAGAGGAGGTTTAAGTTGGATATTAGGAAAAACTTCTTTACTGAAAGGGTTGTTAAGCACTGGAATAGGCTGTCCAGGGAGGTGTTTGAATTACCGTCCCTGGATGTGTTTAAAAACCATTTGGATGTGGTGCTCAGGGACATGATTAGCAGAGGGTTGTTAGAGTTAGGGTAGCATGGTTCAGTTGCAGTTGGACTTGATGTTCTTTAAGGGCTTTTCCAACCTGAGCAATTCTATAATTCTATGATTCTATGATTCTATGATTCTGTGATCTTTTCCACTGACCTTTTCCATCTAGTAATTTTTTCCATCTAGTTCTCCTTAACGTTTATTTCTCTTCTTTGTTTTTATGGGCTATGTTCTTTCTGTTTTACTTATGTATGTATTTCCTTCAATTGATTTCTTTCCTGATGGGCAAATGTCCTTCTTACACATGCCACAAAATAAGGTTGTTGTCAAGGGAAATGTGACATTGGAGGAGTTACTTGAAATAATGTATAAAACATTGTTGCTTATGTTCAGAAATGCATCAAGAAATGTTAAAACATCTTGTGTTAAAGCTTGATACCTCTTTCTAACTGTCATCCACACAACAGTTGAGCATATGGATTCTGGCCAGTGCGGTAAGTGACTTAGATCTCTCTGTCAGTGCCTACCCTGCAACATAACTCCCACGTAGCATGGATTTATTAATACTTTATTAACACTTGCACAAATGTGCCTTTAGCATAGTTTACTGCTGGGATCTACCTGAGGTTGCAACGTGCTCTTGGAACCACTGACAGTCTTTAATAATGTTGGGTATGAGCTTGATATGAAAGGTAAAAAGATAAAGCAAGGCACCTTTATTATTCACAGTTTTTCTTGTGAGTTAAGCAGTAAGACTGCTTATGTTTAAAATAGGTCCCATCTTTGCTGAAAATTTGGCTGGACATGCAAAGAACAATGCTATTCTGTGCCCAGCCACAAAATAATTTACTTTAAGTTACAATTTTGACCCTACAAAGAATTTTACAGAATTTTACTGTAAAGGCAAATGTAAATGTTGCAGCCTTGGAAGAAAAATTAAATGGTAAAATCCAGGCAAATGAATTGAAATATTCAGCAAGGTTTGAATTCTTCACAATGTCTCAGTAGAAAATGTTTTATAAGAATACAAGAAATTGAAAATGAACCCTTCACAAAAGCCATCATTCTGCATTGCACAAGAAGGCTGGGTGCTCTTACTGGGTTCCCCATCTGCATGGTGTAAGCATATACTCATTTAATTGCTCTAAGAAGAGATCTTCAACAACTGATGATGTAGATTCAAAACTGCTCATAGCTATTCCCTTGGCATTGCTGGAGAAAGTCTAAAGTTCCATTTGATAAGAATAATGCATCCAGCATTCCTGGTTGTGATAATAACCTCAAAATTAGGAGCCATGTGTTACCATTTCTATGTCATCCTCCTGCCATTTTTAATTCACTAAAGACGCTTTGCTGCTCTTCCTCACTCTCACAGAAGTAACACAGAACATGTACCAAAATCTGAGTAAGCACTGAGTGTCTCATATCAAGCCTCCACATGTTTTTGGAGTTGTTTTTTGAGGATTGGTTTATTTTTTCAGACTAGTGGAAGTGCAGCTAGCCTGTTATTCTCCTCGGCTTTCCATTCACATACTGTTTAGTAGTGTCAGGATAAAGGGAACTAAGCCAGCACATATGCCATTATCAAAAGAAAAAAAAAAAAAAAAGGCTAGATTAACTCTCTTCAGGTACATGATTTCAGCATTAGAAGCTCTTATCTGATCTTTTATCCGAATTACTCTTTCAGGAAGACAGTGGGATCATTAACTCAAATAGTCATCATTACTTGCTTCAGATATTCTCATGCCTGTCTGCTTTGTGTATCTGAAGAGAACACTCTGATGTGAGATTGGTATCAAGATTTCCCGTAAGATCTGCAAACTTCTGTGGAAAAACAGGGCAGCGGCTACGGGACTTAATGAGAGGCACTAAACTCATTCTGCTCTCAGAGAAAGAGAGTCTAAGAGGATGTGCACATTGCCAAATAATTCCACTTGCTATTCAAACATGCAAAGAAAAAAACAGGCTTAGTGTTCAGAGAAAGGGGCTGAAAAATATGAAAGCAAAATTGAACATAGAAAGAACAAAACATGGGCTAGTTTACTCATGACAGTGCTGTAAATCAGCTGTGAGAATAATGTCAGGGAATAGAAAACAACTCGCATCACAAAAAAGCTTGTGCAGAAGGATATGTGCTATAGAAGAGAAAGGAATAAACAATTGAATGCTACAAAACTCTCTTATATCTGTCAGGGCTTTCTGATACGTTTATGTAATTTCCTATGCTGTATGTGATCAGACACGAGGGAAATGAGACTCACAAAGGGCACTGCATGGTAGCTGTTGGGCACAGGGAAAGTCCAGCAGGGCTTCAGGGTGGCACAGCATCGGCTCTGCCTGTGCACTGAAATGCAAATGTGCGTCGTTGTTGTCTGCTACAGCAGTAAAACTGAAATTGGAGGAAGCAGATGCTGTAATCTGATGATGATGTTGTTCTTGCTGAGTCTGAAGAATCACTTCAAGAGCTAGTAATGAGAGTCGCTGAAGCTAGTGTTGATTACAGACTACATCAGAATGTAAAAAAAATAAAGGTGATGACACTTCTGAAATGGCGTATTGCAGTCACAATACAGAGACATTGAGCAGTGAAGGAAATTCTGTTTCTAGCAGACAGTGGATAAAAATGGAGAATCTCATTTCGAGGAAGAAGGCATCTCTTTCTATATTCGCACATGCAAACATACGACTATTAGAGATCCCCAGAGGATCTGTGTGCACAAGACCAGGTGAACCACTGCACCGCTGGGAAGCGAGAGTAGGAGTGCATTAGAAACACAGCAGGCAAGTTAGAAAAGCTGTGAGAGTTTTTAAGCTCAGGCTTCCTCCAAATGCCATGAGAATCCCACTAGGATGGACTTTGGGTAAAGCAGTGAAAATGCTTTTTAAACAATTTCTTCACAAGGGAGCAAAAAAGAAGCAATGTGAGAAGGAAGCAAAGGGAAGCATTTTGAAATAGCTGTGTTGAACAGGCATGTCAGACCAAGACTGAAGCTGGGTTTGAAAGGTTATTGGATGGCCACTGAAACTTGTCAAACAGATCCAGCTGTGAAAAAACAGTCCCAGTGATCAACAGGAAAATTCTGCTAAAAAGTTCCAGGTGAAAGGAAAAGTTGCACAAGGCACAGAACTGTTGTGACCTATTGTGAGATAGAGAAGGGAGGGTGAGAAAACAAAAAGCAAAATAGCAAGGGCTAAGCAAAGGAATATGAGGGGCATCCTCATAAAGAGGAGTCCTCAAGAGGTGGCCAAAAGAAACTACAAGAGCCCAGTGCCTCAGCTAGTGTAGATGCATATTTTGGAGTTGGGCTGTTTGGATATGGAATTTTGGATATTTTGGACTGTCCAGCCTTACTTGTGCTCTGCCCCTGATCTGCTGCACGTTTCCACTTGGATTACTGTTCTGTTAGTGCTGTACCTGCATGCTATTTCCAGAAGAAGTCAGTTCTCAGCTTCCTTAGAAGTGAAATATTAAGTCTCTTCATTGCAGTATTTCATCATATTGCACATTGGCTGATAGCCACATAATTTCCAGTTCATAAATGCACAACCATCAATCAGGCACGACTGCTGAGGAAGTGAAAGAGTTTTTTGCCAAATTAGACTGATTCCTGAGTCCTTGCACTACAAGTGACTCTTGTTTTTACCTGCCCATTCATGAAACAAAGGATTCTCCAAGGCTATCTACCCCAAGACAATTGAAAATATGAAAAAAAGTATCCTATTTGTACATTGGAACCAATTAAAACTGGGAGAACTCTAGAGCATTCTAGAAGATCTTATGGCCCTGCTTGTATCCCTTTAAATGTTACTGCTGTGTCACACTACTTCTAACACATTATGTCATGTGTGGTGTGATTTCAGAGCAGGCAGTCTCTGAGCCAAGCACACAGCAGATGTTGAAGAGACCAGGTGGCCATAAGAAATGCGTAATTTTAGATCTATCCAAATAGTTCAGCAGCCAGCCTTCTTCACTGCTTCTGTATCTCCAGTCCAAATCTCTGACGGCAAAGACAGCAACTTTGTTTTCCCAAAAAGCATCAAACATAATTGTCTCTTGATCCTTCGGATTTATCCAGTCGGGTTTGTATTAGAAGCATGAGTGCGGGACTAGCAGAGAGGGTAATAACAGCACAAGTACCTCTTAGCTAGCTACTTGTCAGGCTAAATGCAGTTGCAATTGCCAACCGGTGTCTGCTGTTCCAGCAAAGCTGATTTAGTTAACTCTGCCAGCTTCCCACTTCTCACCCTCTCCTGTGCAAGTAACTTCAATACTGCCTCTCCTCCCACCTTCCTGTAGTTGAGACACTTCTCATTCTTGGACTCCATTCTGATCTAGCTCAGGGCAAACTACTACTGTTAAAGCTGAAAATCTGACTACTTGGGTATCACTACTTTGTAGTAACAGGTTTATCCATCCTAGATACACTGCATAACACCATTAACAAGAGCAGAGTTCATCTCCTACAACTGCAGCCTTCTAAGTTAGTTGTTTGGAGCTGTCAAAGCTCCCACTGTAGTCCGCAGAAAGACAGATGCACTTCCAGATTTTAACCCCTTTTATCTCAGATATCTTTTTTAGGAGAGGGAAAATCAACAGCCTCTGTATGCTTCTCTCTCCATTGACAGTAGAGAGAGCCTGGATCATAAGCACAGATACAAAGGCAAAGGTTTAGAAGTGCAATGAGATAAACCCTCCCTCATCATATCTTTCATAATGCTGGTTACCATGTTATACTCCACTGTTCATCGTGAAAGTAAAGCCGGTGCCAAAATGACCTCATACACATCTATAGGTGAGGGGTTCATTCATGGTCAAGGCCAACTAAGAACCACTAGTTTTGCATCTTCAGTAGTGGTCTTTTGAATGCCTGTGCCAATTGCCTCACTAGATTTTCTGCAAGTGACAAAGGAACTGCTCTTAAAGAATGCTTTCCTCCTTTACAACTCAGTGACTATACAAGTAAGGAGTTTAGGAAGTTGGACAAGTTGCTGCTTTTCAAAGCTCAATACATGAGCCGTACATTATTTTGATTTAAGGATCTTCCTTCCAGCAGTCAAGGCTCCCTGGATTTTCAAGAAATGGGTTGTACTGCACCAAGCTCTAGCTGCAGAGCTCCTTCCACCTATGAATTTCAGTAGATTTTAGCTCTTTGCGTTCCTGCCCAGATCTATAGCTATAGAAGTATCACTTTACTTTTTCTTGTATCCTGGAGCCAAGGAGTTCATTTTAGGTAATAAATCCTGCATATTGGTAGAATAATCCAAGGAAGCAGTAACTGCAGTGATATAGAAAAGGTACTATTTTTCTCAGTCATGATTTAGGTCACAGCTTCATCAGATTGGTTATTGCTATAGCAACCACAGCTTTTGCTTTTGTACAGAGACTTCTAACAGTATTCCACAAGGTAAAAGAAACATTCTGAAACATAAGAGATAAACCAAAGACATAAAGGCATGCAGCCAATCAAGGTAAAAAGAAATGCAGAACCAGTCTACGTTTTCCTTAAAGATTCAACTAACTCTTTGTTGCAAAAGGGAAAGAATGGAAGGAGTGAAAATAAATTTAACAAGTGTTTCATGGGCACTGGTAGAAATGAAATTGCAGTAAGGTTATTAGAGCTCAGAACACAAAGGACTCTTTCCTCTGGTGCAGAAGGTCACAGATTTAGCTCCCAAGAAGGGAAAATCCAAGCACACTTCATTTGCTGTGCTACTGCACTAAAATAAGCACCTTTAATTATTTTAGCCCTTCTCTCTGCTTTAAGGACACTGACAAAGCCTCGTGAAGGCAGGGTTCTTATTTATTACCTAGCTCCTGTAGTACGCTGTATTTAACCAGCCTTGCCAGCACAGTGATTCCTTTGGAAATTTTGTCCCTCACTGCAAACTGTGCCCTATTAATTTAAAGCAGCAGAGACAAAAATTAACTTTTTGCTTCTTTGCCACCAACCTGCAAGGGACCATTAAGAATGTACCAATCCTACTCGCTAAATGTACTTGATGCTGGCAGGTTTAAAAATCTCTGCCTGTAACAGAAAAAGTTTTCTGGTGTCCTTTTAGCTCGGTTAATGTACAAAGGAAAAATAAAAAGAAAGAAAAGAAAAAGTAAGGACTTAAGCTAATAGTCAGCACTTGCATAGTAGAGCACTTTTTGTCTCCAGAGTGCTTTCCAATATCAACTAATTAAGTTTAACCCATTCCTAGAAGAGGGACATCATGATTCTTCCCTTCACAAGATGGTAACAGGGAGTAGACCCCAATGGCACCTTTTAGAACCATTCAAGTTTGTTAAACATTGCTACTGAGTTTTGTTTTGCAGACAATGAGGCCCCAATCCAGCAAAGAAATCTGAGCACTGCATTCAGTTAATATTTATCCTGAAAAGCTTATGCTGAAGACTTAGTGCTTGGCACTATGCTGTCTGTGGCACACAACCCTAACAAAGGGCAAGCAGCATATTGCTTAGCAATTAGCATCAGTGGAAGGGTTCTGCTCCAGTCATTCTATGTAAAGGCATATTTCTGCAAACACAGGCTGAAGTTTGGTCTAAAACAATTGTTCCTCAGTAGGCCATCACATATACAGCCTTACTTTCATTCTTTTGACCAGCTGAGATTTCATAATATTGACTTAGTAATGTTTCCTTCTTTTGGCTATGTTTGCTGAACAACGTAACTTTCTTTTTAACAACTGATTTAACTGTATGCAATGATGCAAATTATTAGACAAACCGCACCTACCTGCAGCTCTAAAATTTTCCAGCTGTTACATCAATAAGGTCAAAATATGACCAAGTGTTTTCTCAGCATAATATTTCTGAAGAAGTCCTCCAGGTCTGTACCAATTTTTTTTTTTTTTTAATTATATTTTTGATAGCTGAAATTTGCCTTAATGCTCAGAATGTGATTGCTTGTTTTATTTAACACAAAGTTGTCTGTCAGCTCACTGTGCATCCAATGTAATTACCTGCCTCCTTGACACAGTTGCACCAACACATATTTTCAGTCTACATACCAGTCTCTGTGTCCAGTGATCAGACATCACTCTGATCACACAGATTTAGACTGTTGTGAGAACTGCCATGAAACACAATTTCCATTTAATTAAAGGCAGTGCAAACATTCCAGTCTCTATGGCTACATCCATCCTAGGACATAAAATGGTCAAAGGCCCATTCTTTGCCCTGATGGCAAGTGGTAAGGCATGGCTTGTAACCATATGGCTAAATTCACGTTTTTCCATCCTGCCTCCTGGGAACAGTCCCTAGGAGCGCTGCTGCCCTGATTGCATCTGGACATCATGTGGAAGCATGGTGGCAAGGGTTAAAAATGTGCCAGAGAACTTGCTGATAACTGATCTGCATGGATCACAGCATAAAGTGTTGAATCCCTGCTCTGCTCCTTTTTAGAGTACTAGTGCAGAAATAGTCTGCAGACACTGCAGAAAATAAAATAAAACCAACTGGAGAGTGGAGAGGGACTTGTATCCCCACATCAGCACCCTCTGGTCTGTTAGGATGGCTTCCTGGCACACTCTATCATGACCAGACTTCAACTAACGGGGTGAATGATCACAAGCCAACACCATTCCATGTTCAGCTTGCCCCCATGGATGCACTTGTATGCGTTTTTAGATCACAAAACAACATGGCTAAATACTGAAAGTTTTTTAATGAGTTTAAATTAGACTGAATGCACTTCAAGCAACAGGCACGTGTGCGTGCATTGCCAGAGTTATATGGCTCTTGCACTAAGGGATGTAACAGAAAGGACCTCAATTCTGTTATTTGTGGCCTGAAAAGTTTGTATCCTTCCCTCCAAGGCAACACTCTTCCAAAATTCAATAGCATTTGGGAGAAGATGCCAAAGGCTTTGTTCAGCAAAAGAAAACTTGTGCATCAGACAAAAAATTCACAGCAGTAAATACATTCTCATCACAAAGCCTTCACTGATGTACTCTTTAACACCTTGTACTTAGATTACAGTTAATAGCATGTATACTCGAGGTCACGCAGGTGGTGGGCAGAAAGGTTGAGAACAAAGTGTCCCATCACGGATGCTCAGCTGCCAAAGTGCTTCCATGGGTTTGCCAAGCAGTGCTCAGGCTTTCTCTGGTCTTTCAGTCAGGTGACTTCAACAACTTGTACCTGACAGCTGGTACACCCATACGGCATTACCTGGGACAGGACCAGTATGAAGCCAAACAGATGAAGGAGGGAAGAGAAAGGGAAAAATCTCACATTCTGCAATAGAGGCTTTTCCCTTAGCATTTTACAGAAGCTTCAAAGCCGACTGGAACAACTGAAATCACAAGCGGATGTGATTCAAAGCTATTCTGAGCTGGTTAAACTATTTTTAAAAATGTAAAAGCTTTTATTAGCTTAACATTCTATTTCAATCCACACGAGTAAAGCAAAGTGTGTCTTCGTTATTCTGTCAAGATTATGCGCATTTCCCTCCTGACTCACAACAGCACTGATCATAATGGTTTTAATTGATATTCATGTGCATGCCATATTTACTTCTGCAGAGTTCCCGTGTAATTGAGCAATAGTTAATGGGCACTTAGGACTCTATTCACAGGAGATTACAAATGTGTGTGTGTACTGGGAAGCTTTTCCCTGTGAGTTTCCATGTGTCTGGATAGGTGCATAATCAGCACGCAGTCATCAGACACAGCAGCTGACACTTGCGGACC
Organism: Tetrao urogallus; assembly: GCF_951394365.1. NCBI lineage: Eukaryota > Metazoa > Chordata > Aves > Galliformes > Phasianidae > Tetrao > Tetrao urogallus. The sequence goes on along the minus strand of NC_136820.1, from coordinate 43,318,437 downwards.
AACGAGGTTGTAATGAGACAAATCCTCAGCTTTTTCCAGATTTGGATTGGACTGGGGGGAGGAGAGGCTGCGGTTGGGAGATGATTAAGAATCAGGGCTGCTCAGAAGAGCTGGAGATGGCATCCCTGAAGGTTTGCTGCTACTGAGGTGAACAGTGCCTTCAGTGTTAACTCCCTCCTGCTAAGCTTACTGTCTGCAATGCAGCAGCCAATTCACAGCCCAAAGCTGTGCTGTGCACTGGTTCTGGACAGCAACAGGACTCAGTGCAGCATCCCCTGGCACAGCACGAGGAAATAAAGCAGGCGTGGTGTGACTGCTTGGATTGGACAGTGCCATCTACACATGCATTTAGGGAAGGTTTCAGACGAGGTTAAGTATGATGTGGTTTTGGCTTCCCTGGGATTTGTGAGTTAATGGGATGAGGGAGAGGAATGAATGACGATGAGCTGCTAACAACACTGCTGCATCAGTGTGTGAAATAGAAAGCAATACAGATTTTTACTTTCTTCTTTTTTTCATCTTCTTTTTGTCTGCTAGCCAGTATTGCACAGAGTTCAGTCTGCTCTGGTTACTGAGATTAATAGTGTCAGACTCTGGAAATGGTAAAAAGAAATTATTTCATATTTTTATATTCACTTGCAATTTTGAGCTACTGATTTATTTGACTTTTTACTTCCAACCTGATCCCATGCTGGGACATTTCTACTTACGTATGAGGTAGTCCCTCAGGTCATAGTCATGACATATTTTCATGAAATCTGAAAGCTTTCCCTTCATTCTTTTTCTCTTAGATGAGATGCCTGGATCAATTTGCAGTTAAAAAAAAAAAAAAATGGGGGAGTGGGGGGGAGTGCAGTATTTTCTGATAGTATGAGCTGTGCTTGTCTATAGAACTGTGACTTGTCATAGGATCATGCTTCCAAAACAGAGTCTACAAGCTATGTCTGAAGACAACCTCTGGGCTGCCCACAGCATAACTGCCAACAGCAAAGGAGTGAGATGGGGAGAGAGCTCAGAGTTTCCAAGGACAGAACAAATTACTGCACAGATCAGCAAAATTACCTTTCTCATTGGTCAGGTAACAGTGAAGCTACTTTCCCCTCTAGAAGAAAGCAAAAAAATAATTCTCTCTAGCTTTCAGAATTGTATAGAGTTGATATGACAGAAAGCTCTGACGTGATTTGTGGGGAGACACGTAAAGATATTTGCTATTGGAGTTAAAATACAAGATCACTTATATTTCATATTTCTCACACATGGGTTTCCCTGATTTTATCACTATAGTTATTACACTACACTCATGTGATGACAACCTTCAGGTGGAACAGCTCCAGGAAGCACAAATGAATGTGTGAATCCCTTCTTATGTTTGTCATGCTTGATATAAGTCTCTACTGTTGAAGAGAACAATAACAGCATTTCGTCTCAGTCCTTTATCACATTCGTTGTGATGTTAAATATTTTGTAGAACTTTTCCATGCCATGATATGATTGAATATGAAAACACTGGCTTTGGATGTCAAAGCCTTGGCTGGCTGAAAATGAGATACTGTTACAAACCAGAAAATTTAGGAACCATCCAAAAAAAGTGGCAGCATTTCTCCTTCACTGAGAATGTTAATCTTCATTTCAAGGCATTCTGTACTGGTACCAGTTCTGATGTGCAGCCTGCATTTGTCCTTGAACTACAGAGGCTGTTCTGCTTGCTAAAAGAGTTCATTTTAGAGAGCCTCCAAGTATTTTCAGTGAATCTCAGTGAGTTCATTTCACCTGTATGACTGAATCTTGCTTTTCAGATGAGATATGAAATAAAATCCAGAAAAAATCTGTTCCTGATCTTACAAGAATTCTCAGTTCTTGATCAGTTCCATGGGCTTTCTTAGACCAATCCAAAGACCAGACCCCCATACAATCCATGGAGGGTGATAACACTCAGCAATAATTTATGGATTATAGTACTAATCCACTGTATGCAAGACTTAGATGCAGTGTCTTCCTCTTAATTAGCTTATTTCCACCTTTCCGTTTTACTTTCCACTTGAATCCTCCAAGGCAGACAGAATCATAGGTTGGAATTTTTTCCTATATGTATAACTTTCAGTTCCCATGGAAGACTAAGATATTCACTGAGCATTACAGATTCAGTGGGGTTTATAACTATCCACCTATGAATTAGACATAGTATCACTCAGAAATCCAGTTGTCTGTTGCCCCATCATAGTTGCAACCAAAAGACTAGCAATTAAACTCTGCCGAGTTATATAGTTACTTCATCAGTATCTGCAGTAGAAGGCTTCCTCCATTAAAGAATTATCTCATGAGATGGTAAATGCCAGATTCTGACCTTATCAAGAGCTCTCTGAGTGAACAGTACATCTGTTCCAGAAACTCTCCAAATGGGCAGAGACATTATCCTGTATAATGTTGGTAATGATTAGTATGGAAAGTGCACTTGTGGGTTGGAAGATGACCTTTAGTAGTGACGAAATCGAAGTGTTCATGGAACATCTTAGCAACACAAACTATTCACATCACTTGGCAGAGTTGCTCCTGAATATGTAGGAATAACACTTTTTTTTTTTTAGAGGAACAGATGTTTTGGAGGCTCTCACGGGAATGCAGTTTTCATCTCAGCACAATGAGCAACAGTAGTTTCCAGGATCCAGCTCAGCTCCAGTGAAACAAATGAATCTTTCCACTGGCATTGAGAGAAAAAAGAGCAAGGTCTGAAGGCCCTCTATTTCAGCCAGACAAGCAGCATCACCTCAATAGCACTGAGCCCAGCCTTCCAGGAGGAGCAGAGCATGGGGAATCAGGGACAACCTGATCACATCCACCTATGTTTCAGTTTGCTTCCAGGTTGCTTGCAGTGTCTGCAGTCTCCAGCATTTGCTTGAATCTCAGCTCTTCCCTTCTACCCAAGGCGTCACTCTCGCTGATGATAGAAATAACCATTTCCATAGCTGATATTGCCACATATTCATAATATTCTGACCCAAGACAAGATTTCCATCTGATCAAGCTGGGAAATACATCCTCATCAAGATACAAACTCTCCTCCAGACAACTATATCTTATTGGGACGGATATAAAGTGTGGAATATAATTCTTAAATGAAACGTTTCATACTAATTTTTTTTTCTTTATAGAAGAATAACTGTTTTGTTTCTTGTTTTGCATTACTGTCACGCTGGAGTACTGCTCAGTGTGATGTGCATACAGTTTTCTTTATATTGGATTTTAAATGTCTTCATCACTTTAAATCACTTCATCACTTAAAATCACTTTTACATGGCCTAAACCTATCTTATTTGCTCTGAATGAAGAGAATTTTGGGCATTATTTCCCATGGCATGTTGCAACTTTGCATGTGGGGAATCAAAACAAAGTTTTAATTTTTTAACCAAAGGAGGAGATGAAAAAAGAAAGGCTCTCTCTTTTTAAGATTGAGAAAAGAAAATTTATAAATAAATAAATAAATAGTCCTTTCCATTTTACAAAGAAAATATCTGCAGATTTTTGCTGAGATCTCACATTTCAGTTGAGTTGAGCTGAGTTCAGTTGAGGCTTCTGAAGCCGTCAAAAGAGACTGATACATAGAAAAGTCCTGTACATTTGTACTACAAGCAACAAAGTTGGAAGACTTGGGGGAAGGAAGCAAGAATGCTTTGACATATTCAGCAGTCACTCATTAAACTTTGACCACAGGCCTTACAATGGCTTCTACTTGCCTTACTGAACAGTGAGATGCTGACCTAGATCAAAAACTCTTCCACAGACAGTAATAAAATTTTAGACCCATGTCTTAATATAGTGTCTGTTTTCAGTGGAAATACTAACAGACCATCCCATATCCCAACCTACCTTGGTCACACAATGCTCATACTATTCCTTTGTTGCATTATGCTGCTGCCATTCCCCTGCAGCCAGGAATAGCAATGCCGTGGCAGCAATGCACCTCACTGGGGTTAAACTAAAGTGTTTTTGCTCATGTGGTGGGAAACAGAAGTAAAACTCAACTTCCAGCTCCCCTCTCTACCAGGTATGTACAAATCTTCAGAAAGGATTACCCACAGGTTAGGTGTGAATTGATCTATCACTTTTTTTCTCACTGGCATTGTTACTCACTAAAATAAAATACTCGGGTTTAATTCAGTAAACTTCTGTAGAAGCTCCTTACAGAGTGTCAGGCTCATAATCCGAAAGTTTAATGCACTGTACAAAGATGCTAAACCATCCTTCCTTATGGAGGCAAAGTTCTAAAGTGGGAGCTTCTGACTTCTTGTAACTTAGCATCACATAAAGTCACATAGGGTTCAATGATGTTCTCCAACCTGTTTAGAATATAATTACAATGCTTAAGGAGTTGAACAAGTTGCATCAGTTAGCACAAAGATACATCTACAGCACTTTCCTTATAGTGCTACCTACCCATCTACAAATATTTATAAAAATGTAATGCAGCTAACAATAAAACTGCATCTGATGCTCTTTCTTTTTGTAAGTTCATATAAGCATGTGGAAAGAAAGAGTGAATGTACGCATTTATGTGCAATTTTTTTCATTTTGTTTTGAAACAACTTCTTGTCAGGGTGTTTGAATAGTCCCTTGGAGCCTTTGTTTTTGAGAAAAGCGGATTGTGTGACAATAACAAACATCAAGTTACTGTTATTTAACAAAGTTGGTTAAAAGTAATTCCACAGCCATCATATTTCCAATTAAGTTTGAAAGTGATGCATAACAAAAGGACTCGGAGAAACTTTAATTTCATATTCCAAACTAGTTAGTCCTATTTGTTTGCTTTGAATCACTCATTTCAATAAGGTGAAAACTTGTGTTAATCCTCCATTCATCAGTTGCCTGGGTGCGTGTGAAATGAGTCATGTGGACAAAATAAACCACTGCTAGCCGCAATATTCCATTGTCCTCTAAGCTTCTTCAAGGGGCCTCTTCACAGGTACCAAAAAGCCACTCTAGACACTTCACATATTTTTGAAGATCCTCCCTTTTTTCACATCGCACATTACTCACTCATTGAAGAATAGCGAAAAATGGGCATAAAATGAAGGAAAAGCTGAAGTGGGCCAAACTCATTTTCTACACAGAAAGAGATAATTGGCACTGCAGTAATTTTGGAGAACTGAATTAAATGAATAAATTGTGACATGGGAAAAACTGAAAAGGACAACAGTTTCCTGGCTTGCACATAATGGTTACTTTGGGCAGCATTTTTCCTGGAGACCAATTGATAAAACAGGACAAAAATGTTTTTCCCATTAATTGCTTTCAAACATTGTCCTGCTAAATGCCCAATTAAAAGGTAGAAGTGTGAGCTTCTTTTTTGCTTATAATGACCACATATTGGGGGAAAAAAATCAGTAGCAATGTCCTAGCATTTTCTTTTGTGCATGCGGAATAAAAAGATCAATGGAAAAAGGTTCTTAACTTACCTTAAACTAAAACAGCAGCCTCAAAGCCTGCAGGGCAGTGAGGGGGTGAGGATGGGGAGGTGAATGGTGGGGCACAGACACTATCACCGCTCTATGTTGAGACTATCATTTATTCCCCAGCCCTGAAAAAAAGATGGCACTACTCATAAACATAAGTTCATAAATTGCCTATTGGGATTTTGAATGAAATATAAATGGGATTATTGCATGTCCAAGAAAGAAATAGTAGTTGTGTACAAAAATGTTATACCAAAGCTTTTCCACAGTTGATCTTTAAAGTACATCTTCAGTAAAGACATGGTTTTCTGACTGTTAAAAATATTCTAATGCATCATACAAGTAAATGACATTGGAAACATTATTTTTGAGATAACTGCACTAAATTAAAAGTAGGTTAATTCATCACCTTCCATTAATGATGCTACTTTATATCTTCAAAAGCTGTCATTGTCAGTCAGCACTGGAAACATTCATTTCTTGTTGCAATAGTATTTTTAACAGAAATTCGCAAGGAAATTCCTCTGTTTTAGGTGAGAGTAACCTAAATGTAGTAAACTCATTTTGAGAGGAACATCCTACAACAAAGTATTTTTTTTCTGTCTGTAACTCAGCTGCACATCAGTAATGTCTATATGATCTATATGTCTCACAGTGATTGACAATTTCTTGTGGGCCATCATGAAAATTCATTGCAGATCTTGAACAGAAAATCCTCTGTAAACAGCTTTCACTAGCCTACACTGCAGGTGCACACCACTGCATATAAACCACTGGCAGCATGTGTCCAAATCCACCTGATCTCTTGCAGAAAGAAGATAAGCAAAACGAAAATCCCCTTCTAGCAGAGACAGCCACACAGCCATCGTGCCAGCATTGGTGGCCCACTCAAAGCCATTTCTAAGCCAAAGAAAAGAAAGTTTCTGAGGATATTGAGAGTACAGTGACCCTACAAATTTTCCCTCTCAGCAATCTAAATGAAATTTTCAATCTTTGTCACAGAAAAGAGATCAGTCCCTTCAGGGCAATAGATTTCATCTTCTTTCCTGAGGCACTGATTAAGTGAAGTGCTTAAGCACCTGAGTGACTATAAGCACAGGAGAGATTGCACTGAGTCAGTTAAAAGTTAGCCAAGTGCTGAAAAATACCTTGCTAAGGGAAAGTTGCTATGCAGAGCTATCTATTAACAGGATCACAAGTCAAAGAATACCTCATGGTTCTACTGCATTTTTTTGCAGTATTCACTAGTATTCAATTATATGGAACAGATCCTGCTCACAGTTTTAAAACTATTAGGTTTTAAAACTAATAGGAACAATTAGGGGGGGTTGGAACTGCATGATCATCGAGGTCCCTTTCAATCCAAGCCATTTTATGATTCTATGATTCTATGATATTGCATGATTTGTTTTGCCTTCCCTTGCATTTCCCACCCTGTAGTGTCTGGACAACACAGAAGAGCTATGGGCGACTTCTTGAAGAGACAAGAAAAATCTAACAGCTGTCTCCTAAAGGTGATGCCAACACCCAGGGACAAGGAGAGGACAAGGAGAGCCCTGACCATGACACTACAAAGCTCCCAGCAACACTGGCTGGAAAAGACAAGGAGAATAGAAAGGGTGTGGGGAAAGGAGACCTTCCCTCCTGGAACATCTCACAGCAGCTCTGTATAACTCCCTTTCTTAAAGGTTGTTTTTTCCTCCATTGTAGATTGACATCACTGCTTGTGTCATTTTTACTATGCGTGACTTGCATGAGATGATCTGCATTTAAAAGTAATGCGCATTTTCTGTTTCTGAAACACTCTAATGATAATTTTAAAATGTTTAATATACAGTCTCCAAACTTCATGCTTTGCCATGTTTTGCTCTCAACCAGTTGAAACACCTTTTGAAGGTTATACGTGAGTGAGCATCTACGTAAAAATTTATTAAGCATATAGTGAGTGAAAGTCCACTGGCAACTTATTATTAAGGTCTCCTGTGTCACCAGATCCATTATACACTGATTTCAAACTGAAGAAGGCTGAATTTACATGTACCTTGTATAATTTACATGTACCTTGTATATCAATAAAAACCATAACAGATACTAAAATTATTGCATTTTCTTAACAGTACCTTGTAGGTTATTATAGTTTCTACAGGAATGTAAAACAGATATCTTATGTCACCCAAGAAATTTATAATTTTTTTTAATGTCCCCGCTACTTTAAATGGAATTAGTGAAGGTTGTATGCTATTCTCAGCCATCATCCATCAGAATTTACAGTCAAATTGATTAAAGTATTACTTATCTTAACTACTGTTGACCTATTTTCTTTCAAACCTGTCATACATACATATAAGATAAAATATACAGTTGGAATTGTATATTTATATGTGCAAGGATGAAAATTTGGCTTTTAGAACACAATAAACCAGTTGGTTATTTCTAGAAGAGCAACTTTTTGAACACTGAGAAGATATAAAAGGGATGTACATAATTTTAACACGATACTGGACAGTGGAAGATTGTTTAGTTACTTATTTTTTTTCCATCCTCCATAGCCTTCTTTTTCACATTGTTCTCTTTCCTATATTCCTTCTATTCTTCTTTTAACCACAAGTCATAACTCTACCTTTGCCTTTTATTAGATACAGGGAAAAATTCCTGCTTACCACATCCCTTTCAGAAAGTGTGTTGCTTCAGTGCAGGGTTTGTAACCAAAATAGGCTGCCAGAATGAAGGAAGAACACAATTGAACCTGACTGTGAGTATGTTTTCATGTCCATTGGCCGACTCATTGCCAGTTCAGCTGTTCACAACTACTTTCAAATGCCAAGTATCTGTTGCATAGACAGAAATCATGGCCTACCATTCTATTTCGAGGCATAATTCCGGAAGTGCTGCAGAAACACAGGCGTTTCTGAAAGCCTTGCTGTGGACAACATTTTGCAGCACTCACAAAATCCTAGCAAGCTGTCTGTACTGGACATAAGAAGAAATAGAGGGAAAGAAGAAATCCACAGAGCCCTTCTTAGAAGTAATCCAAGGTACTATGCAAACAGGCTTTAAAAACTGAGATCCCATCTCCTTTTGTTAACCGCGTGGAAACAAAATGTGATCAGTCCCCTCACCTGCACTCTTGGCACTGCATGAGGAAAACTGTCCAGTTTGAGACCACTCAGTAGAAGCACGATTTCGGAAAACTGGAGTGAGGATCATCAAGACAATTGGAAGGATGATGCACATTATATACAAGGGAGACTGGGGATGCTGGCCTTGTTTAGTCTGGAAAAGAGAAATCCAAAATGCAATGTAATTGTTGGTTTCAATTACCTAATAAGGGGTTATGAAGAAAAGAGTACTAAACTCTTTTCAGAGATACACAGGAAAAGAAGATGAAATGACCATAAGATACAGCAAGGAAAATATTGTGTGAATATGAGGAACAAGTTGCCCCAAAAGGCTTTGATGTCTTCATTCTGGAAGATTAAAGTTGATTGCATACATTCCTGAGCAACCTGCTCTAATGACAGTCCTACTATGAAAGCAGGGTTCAACAAGATGACTTCCAAGGACCTTTCAGGATAGATTATTCTATGTCATTTCTACTGAAATTCTGTGGATTCTTCTAACAAAAACTGGAGACTGATGTTTAGATTGCATCCTTTAATCTCCTAAAATATTCAGCACATCCTTGTCCTTGCTATATAGACTACCTTTCTTTATGTATGCATACTTGTTTTCAGAATCTCATTTTATTGTTGCCCAAGTTCAGTCCATTTCTTAGGGTGTGTTAAGTTCCTGTCATCTTTGTGGACTGAAGATGAAGTTGTGTATTTTCTGCATTTTAGAAAGGTCAAGAGTCTTCTATGCACCATCTCTCAAAAGAAACATCAAAAAATCAGTACTTAAAATATAAAATTCTGATTACATCTTTCTCTCAAAAATATCATATCTATAAATACTAGGGAGAAAAGGGAAAGGGAATTCCAGGGTTGTCATCACACTTTATATCCTATTCTACCTGTGCAAAGAGACCATGTCCTCTTTGCTATCTCAATAAAGATGAGGTAGTTAACTAGATTTCATAAATTACAACTTCAGCCTTTAATACATAATCTATCAGAACACAAAATCAAATTGTCTGGGCAGTGAATAGCTTATGCTGGGACTGTTCGCAGGGCAATTCAGTTTTACACGCAGATATAGAACCCCAGTCAAGTCCCATTGCAACCAAGGACACCCACATGCTGAAGCTGTGGCACAGGCCAGAAATAAAAACTAGATTACTTGCAAGCAATTCCAGAACATCCCAAAAACTCTTGAAAGTGAATTATTTGTCCATAAATAGTGGGGTTTTTTTTGTTTTTTTTTAATTGAAAGCATTAAGTTTTTTTATACAGTTCACACTTTAACAATATTGGCTTGCTTGGGAGTCCATGTGCTCATATGGATCTCAGCAAAAAAGTTAGCAAAATTCCCTCAGAACAAATCTTTAAGTTCTTCATGATCTTTCTGACATTAACTACTAGCAACATAAGAATGTCTGTCTGCCTCCTCTGTGAGGGTATAAGAGGGATTTTAAAGCAAAATACTGGTAAATGTATGCCTTGATAATCCATCAGTGAAAGAAGTGGAACCAAACAAAGTCTGATTCAAGTGAGTGTGAAAACATGCTCAGAATTACTTTTTTGTAGGTAGGATCCTTGTGATAGCTAGCTGTCCTGAAAATATTATACACCGTTGTACCAGACACCTCAAAATGAAATTAATTTTAATTATTTATTTCCACTAGTTCTACTCACAGAAGTTAATAAAGATCAAGAAACAGAAATCAATCAAATATTTTCAACTGATTTTTTTTTTTTCCAGATAAATTAATTTTTTTTTTCTTCTTCCGAGCATTATTTTTCTGTGAACATTCCAAATTTCTCAGCATATAGGCTGGTTTAGGTTTAGCTCTCATATCAGCTCAATGGATTCTTCTTAGAGCTTAAAACAAACTAATCTAATACCATCAAATTCAACATTCACAAAGCCTTATGGTAGCTATCCTTATTTTTATTTGTTATGAACTACTATAGAAATATTGATCTGCCTCTTGGAAGTGAGTTTGTGTGACAGACATTTTGATGAAACATTATGTATTGTTATCTCGATACTTCAACTGCATAAATATGAATCTTAAAAATTTGGATGTAGATCTTGGCAACATCCTCCAATTCAGGCTCAAAATTTCTAAGTCTGTCCACACAGTTCTTTCATATATATGTATTTCAATTTCAGTATTTACATGGTACAGCTTAGTTTCGATGGCCTGTAGATTGTATTGTGTATGTTCTACGTGAAAATGAATGAAGAAAAAAATCGAATAACTGGAATGAACTCTTTGCCCAGTGAGGTAGTAATGTAAGATGAAATACCACTTCTCTTATACTGTAAGATCATATATATTTATTTTTCTCTCATACTTTCTTCATCTGTCAATTCAATGAGACTTTTTTGGTTTGACAGCCTACCCAAGCAGTGCCAAACATTCATGAAAGTCTGCCTTGGTACCTGGCAGTGCTGATCATGTAGGTATTTTACGGCAGGTTGGACAAACTTCTGTCAGGAATGACGCAGGTAGACATGATCCAGCCTTAGAAGGACCAAATTACCTCCTGTGGACCCTTCCAGCCTTTTTTTCTAATGATTTCACTCCCTTGGGGTAAGGTGACACATTGGGTCTGATCTTATTGCCTGGAATGTTGAAAAATTTTTACATTGGTTACTTGTGGCTACATAACATCATACTCTTCTGGCCACTACTTCTTATTTCTCTGTCTTTTACCTTGGGCTATACACAAACTCACACGCTTCCTCAGATTTCTCATTAAACTATTATTAAACTATAAAAAATGAAAGCATAATGAAACAATATTAGGAGCTGAAAATAACCTTTGGCATTCCACTCATTTTGAAGTCTGTACTTTCCCTACCGGAGTTTGTTTTCAGAAAGATGACTTAGGCTTTTAACGTGTTTTGCAGCCTGCAGTGTGGTATAGGTGTTGTAGTATTTGTGAAGTTTCCTGGCTGGTTCTTACAGTTTCTTTTGTAGAGCCAGAGGTTTGTAATTCTGAAACGCTGGGAGACAGAGGACTGCAAATGGGGGAAGGTAACGCATTTGTCAAGGGGACTCTGTAAATGCTGCTTCTGCCCTCTTTTGGAAGAATTCATGCATCTCTGAAGTCTGGTGCTCAGCTCCGGGAGCAGAACCCAGTTCAACACTTCAGGAACACCTGTCTCCCTATCTCAGTGTGGTCCCCAGCATTGCTACCACAGATTTTAGTGACCGTAGCCAGCTTTACTTATACTGGTTTTCTTATTTCATTTAAACTGCTAATACAGAGTTGAGATGAAACGTTATGACTTCACACAGGGCCACATTGTAAGTAAATGAAATTTTTAAAAACCACAGTAATAGTAATTAGAAGAAAAAAAATCTTGCACGAGAGCAAAAAATATATCCTGCTTATTACAGGATATGTGAAGTACCTGCTCATGAAGTACCTCCTGTTAGCAAGAAGGAACCCACATCACACCATTTTCTGACAAGCATTTTCTCTAATAAGTCTGCACTCTGTTTGCCTTCAAGCAAATGGTTATGAATATTCAGCTCTCAGTATAGTGCTGATATCTGGGTATTCATTCTGAAAATGGATTATCTTGTCATCTCTCTTTTCCTTTAAAAGAGCTACTGTCCTAGGAAAGAAAAATAATTAAAGGCATTTACTATTCAAACTCACGCAAACGTTGTACTACAATCAATTGCTCCAGATGAAAGTCATAAGAGCCCACCTTTGCATTTTGTCCTGAAGGGAAATGTATGCCTCTTTTTTAAGAAACAAATAAATGCAGATACATTTGCACAAAAAAGCACGTTTATTCTGTTCCTTAAGTCCCAATCCAACTCCAGAATTAGTGCATTTCAGTTCAGCCACTTTTTGCTTCAGAGTATGATCATTTTTTAATGTCTATATTTAATGTTTATCTTTCTATACTTCAGTCTTGAAATCTGTCCTGTTTACGTCTAGTAAATGCTCAAAAGAAATTTCAACGGACAAGAGGACAGATTGTAAATGTAAGATAGCAAACAACAATAGTTGAATTACTCTGTGTGGAACAGCCTTTTGTGTTTATTCCTCTTTGTTTCCTTTTATTTTTTTTTCTTGATCCCTGGAGAACTCACATCTATTTCGGGTTCAATATTTGTAAGTATTTGTAAAGCACTTTTTTGAGAATAATGCAGAGCCTACAAGTTCTCTCCCACCCATTCCCTGACAGCATTCACCAGATGCTCTCCAGGCTGAGTTGGATGGGTAATCAAAGACATGGAATTATTTCTTCTCCCCGACAAGTCAATTTCCATTGTTTAAAAAGAGGTAATAAAAACAATTATCAAGTGACACTCTTTGAGTACCACTTGTAAATATTCATTCCTGGCTCATGTCCATGAACTCTAGAGAATACACAGTGATTTCATGATCATGTGAGCAACCATCTGAAGATTCTCTAATACAAGAAGATTCCCTGCAAGGAACAGAGTTGTGAAGTGATTATATTTATGTGCTTTTTTTCCCCCCCATTTGTCAACAAGCTCTGCTTTTTAAAGTGTGGTAAAAAGATACACAGATGCTCTGTAAGCTTATTTTTTTGTATTCCTTCACATTCTAAAGAGCTTGCTGGAAAGGCACCTGCATAAGACAATATCACAAAGAATGGTCAATAACGACTGAAAATAGTGTTAGTACAGGTGTTGTATGAATATCTTTGATCTTGAAAGCTTTGCTTCTTCTAAAAGCTTTAGGAAGAATGAATGTGTTTAAGTCAAAGACAGAACCTATGAGTATTGTTTTCTAAAGTAGACAGGAAGAAAAATCACTGACTTTACTCAAATACCTACTACACTACAACAAGAAAAAAGACTGAAAAGAGGTTAAGGCTTTATATATATAAAGAAATATGAGTGGATTACTGCAGCTAGCAGTACCACACCACTGGCAAAAAGTGAAATACATTATTCACAACCCTCTGATGAACTACTTGTAGGCAACCTCAAAAAATGACATTTCTAGACTAAGTCTGATACAGACATCTTTCTCTAGGTTCATATTTGTTAATTTTCTAGTAGTTTGCATGGTGGAATAGCAAATTTGAGTACGCCCTGAAGAGCTGACTCCAATCCTTTGGATGAAGCAAGATGTGTGGAGGATTGTACAATTGTGAAGACCTCTAAGCACGTGAGAAGTCCTCATGGAGACTGCCCTCATGGAGACTGCCTCACAGCCAGGAGCTATGTGTGTTCACTTCTCGGAAGCAGCAAGACAATACAGGTATGAAAACAACTATCTGACTGGCAACCAAAGTCCTGTGACAACTTCAGAGCACATAGCCTCAAACATTAGGAGCTATTGGATTGGCCAAGCTGGATTGGCCACCAGAAGGAGACATATATACTAAAAGTTGAGGCCTCTGAGAATACAGTGCGGTCGCCTATGCTATGAGTACTGCAGCACAGAACAGGGGATTTATTCCCTTGTACCCTCTTTATTCTGAGACCTGCACTGCAGCTTTTTTTCAATTAGTTGATCTTTACAAACAGAGGAAAACATCAGAAGTTAAAACAGAAAAATGCTGTATCCAGCTGAGGGTTAGACCTTAGGGGCTCAGCAACAACCTCTGGCTCCACAACATGTAATATCCGAAGGTTCATTTGAAACGGAAGTTACTCTCCCTTGAAGAATGATCTCACCTTAATTCTTACATCTCCTGACAGCAGCCTTGGCCAGAGAATAAAGGCAGAGGCCTTCTCCTGAGCTATTTGATCCTCAATTTCAGTAGCCGAGATCAGGGATCAAACCCAAAATTCAGACCAGTGAACTGAGAGGTTTCTTTGTTCACTTTGGTCAGACCAGAGCGCAATCTAATTCCCTACATGCAGAAGAGTTAGAAATAAAAGACAAATGCAATGGCTGGCTTTCCTGAATCTTCCCTGTAGTCAAACACGAGATAAGGTTGTACACATAAAGTTAATGTTATACATTTGGATACTGGTGCTTCTTATGAAGTCTTGATAGAAAAAAAAATGAGAAAAGAACATTAAAGTCTAACACCAAGTTTCAGGAATATTTACAGTAAACAAACAAACAAACAAACAAAAAACAACCTAATTTGTTTCAGAATAGGTTATTTCTATAAGGGAACAGTGAATTGTGGACAATATCCCGATACTGAGATTTGTCAGTGAACTTTAGAGTGATATTAGCAGGAAAAACAAACGATTTAGTATTCAGCTCTTATCTGAATATAGTCCCCACCAAAGTAATTCAGCTCTAGAGGAAGAGGAGGTAGATGCTGAAACACATCAGCCAGTGGAGTTTGATACTGAAGACCGCTTTTAGCAAAGTGATTCAACAGTGACATTTTCATTAAAATGAATCTATTATTATAATTTTCTTAATGGTACAGATAAAGGGTGGAGTTACGGCTACAGTCAAGACTAGGATAAAGTTCTACACTCTTAACATAAACAAGAGCACAGAAGAAGACATTTCAGAAAAGGAAAAAAAAGGACTTTGTGTCTCTAACATTTATTTCAGCAGGAAAGCCAAGCTGAAGAAGAAATCAATTAGTTAAGATTTAACATCAACCAGAACTTTCATCTGATTGCCTTTGTTGCACTTCAGAGCTTGGCTCTGCTGCAAGTTTCCCTAAAAAGAGACGCTGCTTTTTAGGATCCCTGTAGTAACTCTGCTTCACTGTCACACTAATCCCCAACAATGAGATCCTCAAACTCAATAGCAGGAGAGAGGATTTACAATTTTACCAAATTTTCACAAAATCGAAGTGGCTAAAAGGTACCGTAGCTCCCTGTTCCCTGAGGTGTCTTGCAAAAACATTCAGAAGCTTAGCACTGTACTTAGCCAGGCTTTCTTTAAGTTTTGTCTACTCAGCCCATGTCTGCATTAAAAAAAACATTCAGCATCTCGGGATTACAAGAGCAACAATCAAAGTAAAGCCTAAAAGCTGACCTCTCTTCAAAACCTTGAGCTATTGCTGTGCAGGAAACTATTTTATACTTAGGTGCCAATCTTTGCATAAGCCTTAAGCTTCTCAAAGCAAACAAAGACTAAAGAAACATTCGCCTCCACCAAACACCAGTGGCAAACATAAACATTGTTTTTTGTGTATCTGGTGAAAAGATGGTTTGAGAACAGAACCATAATTCACTCTAATTGCAAGACCTGACTTCTGCTCTTTCAGAACAAAAAGATAAATTTGAAGCCCCACAATCTCTTTGGTCACCTCACCTACACCAGACATCAGACGTTCTCAGTTTCACAGAGTTTCGTTATAAGTTTGACTTGAAAGTTTCCTTTAATGTCCTGGATGAGAAAAGCAAAGTGAAGAAATACCTCTGACACATTAATGCTAGGCCTCATAAAGCAAGTGGTATAACAAATAAAGGTGAAAATAAATCCTGACCATCAGCTGTTCAAATCACATGCTCACGCTATACAGAGCAATTTTTATTTAAGTGTAAAACACTTTTCCAGTATAAAACAGACGCTAAATGCATTAGTAAAATCACTTTTATCTAAGATGGAAAGCTCATAGAAAGCTATTTTCAGTGAGATATTATAATCAGGGGTAGCCCCCACAGAGGTATGGACGTTTCACTATCGAATAGCTCTGAACTGGGACAGTGACTGGGGTACAAAGTGACAATACTGGTAAGGAAGAGGGGACCAGTATACTTCCAGGAAATTGAAATCCATTTTCTCAGTGAATGCAATGGTAAACAATGACATTATTTAAAGAGATTTGAAACGAATCGTAAAGTCAGGCTAAATTTGACAATTACACCCAGATTCCTTACTCATCTGCCAGCAAGAAAGTTAGACAGAATGTTGCATTTCAGTGTTTTAAAAGAAACTCTTTTGCTTATTTATCTTGGGCTTTTTATGATTCACTTATTTTGATAGTCAAAGAATTAGTTATTCACAGAGACCAAGTTGGGCAGTGCTCACCAGGAGAAGGAAGCCCCTTTCGTGTGGCATATTTTGTCCAGAAGATGGATTCACTGCCATTCTCATGCCCAGCAGAAAGACGTTCTATGAGACTAACTCCCCAGAATCTCCAGTCACTAGGGGTCAACAGACCGTGTAACACCATAGACTGACCTCAGCTCTGAAAACAAAGGAGTTATGAAAACCATAGAAAAAAAAAATGCAAAATCCACTGCATCCCAATCCACTTTTAAGGCAACCTGCTAGAGAAACATGTGAGATCAAAGTAGACATGAGGCCCAATTCTGTTTATCCTTGAGATATTTCACTGAAAGAAAAAAAATTGAAAAGAATGGATTCATGAATTATTTCATTTTTTTTTATTGCTAGTAGTAACCTAGCAAGGTTCATTTACAGTCAACAAACTATCCACAATAGACCATACAAAATCAAAGACATTTCCACGGTGAAACTAGGAAATCATTCAAATTGAAATAGGATATCTAGAAAAATACCTCATTTTGTTTCACTTTCCTGATGCTTGCCTCCTGTTGTATTGTTGCAGGTAGTTTTTGGTCATATCAATCAAGCTACCAGCAAAGAAAGGAAAGATACTATAAGTAACCAGTTATTACTAGTGGTAGGAAGCCACATGGACCAGGGCAGGAAAGTACTCTAATGTGCAACATACATCACCTGTATTTTGTGCATTTACTCTGGACATAGTGCAGTAATGCCTCTGCAAATCACCCACTTCAAATATCTGAGTTGGGGATAAGCAAAAGTGCAAAATCCACTTGCAGGAATTTCCCCAAAGGCTGCACACTGCTGAGGACAGTCAGGGCTATCCCAAAACATGGAGTAACCTCACTCAGCAGCCGCTCAGAAGCTGAAAGACAGTCTGAGCTGTGGAGCCTCTTTAGTTACACCTGCAATGATCCCTCACATAGGCATCTAGCCTAAGCCACTGCCAAAATCACTCACCAGTGAATGGAGAGACACAGGTATAGATGACTGCCCAGCATAGCAGAGGTGAGTAAGGTCCCGCGTATGGACTGCTTCCTCTTGGATGCTGAGGGAAACAAGGTGAACAGCTCGACTTAAAGCCTCATACTCACCCATTGGTACATTATATCATAGAATTGGAAGGAGCCATTAAAGATCTTCGAGGCTAAATCTCTTCAATGAACAGGGACACCTACAGCTCCATCAGGTTGCCCAGAACCCTGTCCAGCTTGACCTTGAATGTCTGAAGGGATGGGGCATCACCACCTCTCTGAGCAAACAGTTCCGATAGGTCTTGGGACATCTTTTATAATCAAGGAAAAAGGAACATTTTCAGAGGGCAATTAATTCCACTCAAGGCAGTGGCAAATCCTGGAACTGAATATCACTGGGGACACTCAGCATTCTCCTCTAGCCAATGTGCCTGATTTGTGCACAAATAATATCATATCAAAGCATTTCTTCTACTCATTATTTAAAACAAATTAAAACAAACAAACAAACAAAAGCAACACACATCAGCATCTATCTCCTATAAGGAAAAACATTTCTTTAATGATGATAAGCTCTCACAGTTCTCATGACAAAATATTACAGTTGAGAATGTATCTTGGTTTCCATAACATAACTCAGTTATTATATTTATTGTAAATGTTTCAGTATGAGAAACACTATATAAATATTTTCATTTCAAAGAAAAGCCGATCTTTCCCAAATGCATTGGAGCATATTGAAGTAGTCTGGCAAATCAAGCAGACAGATAGTAATAGACCAACAGGATATCAACATCTTTCTTTGGCAAGTGAACAAGTGTAAAGGTAGGCAGTAAATGTGAGAATAGCAAGAGGAATGAGGAGAAAATACTAAAATGTAAAAAAAAACAGAAGATGCAAACAAGGACATTTCCTTCCTCCCACTTTCCCTTTTCAGAGAAGTCTCTCATTTCCTTGCTAGGAAGTACAAGAATTAGGAGCCAATTACTCAGAAAATAAAATAGGATGTTTTTTGTGCTGTCTACTGCCCTTCACATACCTAAACTGAGACAGGCTAGAGCACCAAAAAATGTAGGCATTGACATTTCATAGAGAGTTTACTGTAGCTTTTCAATGAATGCACTTTAAGTAGACAGCAATTCTAGGTATGCTATACATAATCCTAGGGTCATGGTCCCTGGATAAATTTAAAGACAATTTAAGATTGGATAATCCCAAACCCTGCATTCAGTGTTTTCACACAATCCACTAAGTAAAATGAACTAGATAGCAGGGTGGGATCCACCTACATATGTTACCATCTCCATATATTAAGATCTAGCCATAACCCCAAGCTACATGTAATAACAGACATTGCAAGATGGCAGTGGCCAAGTGGTTGCATTAAGATGGCACAACACCTCCATTCTATAGCTTTTCTGAGCGTAACACTTAGCTCGTACAACTTTGCTGTGCCTGGACAGTGAGCAGGTATCACAGACTGTGTGATGCTAGTCTGAGGATCTCTGCAAATCATTCTTCAGGTAGAATGAGCTGAATTTTCTTGACTTCATATCTGTCTGCATTCGCTGAACAAGATATTTTTCCCTCTGAGAGCTGCTGAGTGAAAACCTATCTTCCCATACCAAAGAAGAAAGTCAAGGCATCACATCTCACCTCTCCAGAAAAAGCTGCCCAACTTCTGCTCCTGGAAATCCCATAGTGTCACTGAAGTCAAACACCAAGCTCAGAGGAGGTGCTCAAACTATACAGTAGTACAAGATCCTGCCTATCAGTCCCATCTGGGCAGAGTACATTTCAGTAGCATATCCACAAACATGTCTAGGTGAGTCAGATAATATAAGGTGTTTCTAAAACTGCCAGATTTCAATGCTTAAATGTTCAATCTAGTCCTTTGGTGTACTTAGAAATCCAACAGTAAGTACATTACTATCAGAACGCAGATTTAGAGAATAACCTACACTATTTTTAGCTCAAATAGTTATATCTACTCCATCTGTGCCCACATTTTAGAAAATTGACATCATAAATCACCTTTTAAGTATTCTTTCTTCTGTTGTATTTGGGTCTCATTTGGATCTGTGAAACCACAGAAAGGATGTAATTTGGAAAATAAAGGATGTAATTTGGAAAATTAACGCCCATCTGCATATTTACATATATACAACTACTTACAAACACTTTTTTTTTTTCTTTTTTTTTTTTTTTTTTAGGACAGGAGAGACTTCACAGTTTCTGGCTATCTGACATAAAAGATCAAAAACATTTCTGTTTCACTTCACTCCTTTGTTCCTAAGCTACAAAATACAACAATTCAAAAAGTGTCAGTTATGGGGCACAAATTGCAGAACTGCCTCAAGTTTGGTCAGCTTGCAGTAGATACATTAAAATTGGTATCTCCCCATAGACCTTTTTGTCAATTAACACTTATGATGGCATTCATCTCACATAACATGAGATATCTAAAAATTCAACATGCTGTTTAACCTACACTTCTTCTATAAAAGTGAAGAGAGAAACATAGCTATGATTAATACATCCAGATCCTTGAACTGCTCTGTTCTGACTGTGTCTGAGCATCAACTCAAAATGAAGGAATGTATTCATTCTCTTTTCTTCTTTCTTTCTTTCTTTCTTTCTTTCTTTCTTTCTTTCTTTCTTTCTTTCTTTCTTTCTTTCTTTCTTTCTTTCTTTCTTTCTTTCTTTCTTTCCTTCTTTCCTTCTTTCCTTCTTTCCTTCTTTCCTTCTTTCCTTCTTTCCTTCTTTCCTTCTTTCTTTCTTTCTTTCTTTCTTTCTTTCTTTCTTTCTTTCTTTCTTTCTTTCTTTCTTTCTTTCTTTCTTTCTTTCTTTCTTTCTTTCTTTCCATCTTTCCTTCTTTCCTTCTTTCTTTCTTTCCATCTTTCCATCTTTCCATCTTTCCATCTTTCCATCTTTCCATCTTTCTTTCTTCTGATATATTGTTAAGGTTATATTCATTTTTGTTGAATGATCACAAACTCATTATAGGTGTTGAACCCATTTAGTCTACAGGTACTAAAAATTATGGAAAAAATAATGTCTTTTCTAAGGCAGCTCATCAATAAAGGTGAGAAAGGAATACAGTAATATGAATGATCACCAGCTCCAGCTGAGTTTTCTTGAGAAAGAAACTATTATTGCTTGTGAGTACACAGATATCAAAATTCAAGATATCTTAGTAAAATCAACAACAAAGACATTCAATATGAAGTCATCACAAAACCATGTCACAGACCATCAGGAATATTTCAGGTCTGTGGGATTTCTCCAGACTGGAGGTTTGGAATAGGTGACAAGGGGACTGTGTAGGTAGGTACTGAAAATGGAGGCCTAGTGAGGAAAACATTTCAGATCTATGGTATATGGAACATTTCTTGTACAGTGTCTGCAATATTATTTTTTATTAAACAGTTAAAAGAGAATGAGTGTCTATACAGAAAAGGTAAGTAATTAAAATTCTTAACTGCACAGTCAAACACATACAGCAGTGCATTGCCAACTACAGACAAAAGTAGAGCTATACAAGTCTGAACATGCACCTATTTATTAAATCTTATTTAAAACACTGAAGTAAGTGCAGTATCTGATGAAATATTTAGGGTGTTTAAGTGTGCTACAGCTGACAGAAAACGTTTTTTTCTACTGGCAGAATATTATTTTGTTTTGCTTTTTTCCATTTTTTTTCCCCCCCAAAAAAGTCAGAGTAGGTGATTTGAACTGCATCTAAATACATGCTTTTGCATTTAAATACATGCTTTTGCATCTAAATGCATGCTTTTCCATGCTTCCAGTTTTAGCATGGGATTCTTGAAAAGAAGTGCTTCTGATTAATTCAATAACTTTTTGTTTTGCTGGATTTGAATACACAGAATTTCCCTTGTATTTCTAAAGGCACTGTGTTTGCAACTGATGTGATGTTGTGCTAATTGATGTCACTGCGTAGCTGTGGAATTGACCTCCTGTAGAATTGAAATCTAGAAAAATTATTCCTCTGAAGTGGATGACCTAGTGGTGTATCTGGCAAATATGAAAAACAGGATACTGTATTACAAATTCTTTGAAATCCATATCCTTCAAGAAATTGTAACCATTAGTAGAACTGCTAAGAGACCTGAACCTTCACATTGCCTTGCTATAGCATAACAGCCTTACTGATACCATTTTGGCGAGTCTTCCACAAGCTCTTTTCCCAAATGTGTTCTCTTTCTAAGGCACAACCTTCCAATACAGACATCCACTCCCTACTGACATGTCATGCACATTGACAAGTGAAATGACCATCATAGAAACTGCTTTTCGCTACTTTCAGTCCCCACCAGGCTTCTGTCCGTTGGCTGGCCCTGGGTCTGTGAGCTCCACCCAGCACATTGCTCACTTTTTAACTTTGTGTAAAGCTCCACAAACCCAGAGGTCATTGTCCCACAACAGAGAATAATCATTTCCGCTCTGTAATTGTTGTTTCTTTTATGCTGACCATTAGCTCTCTCATGCCTTTGTGCTTACAGAGAGCTTCCTGTCAATAACAGTGGTTGCCTTGGTGTGTGTTAGCACAAAATATATTCCCTGATCACAATGAGAATTATTTGCATGCACACGCACAGTAAAAGTCCTCTCTACCTCCTATCTCTTTCTCTCTAGCCGACAGACCTGTTACAAATTATTCTGAATGTGTTGACTTCAGTCCCTGCATAATAATCAACTGAGTACACTTTTTAATCTTCAAGTTACACTGCTCATTTTGCAGGCTGTTAAGCATGGGTATAGTGCAAATTACCCAGGAAAGCACTGAGCACCTCTTAAGTCATTTTGAGTCCATTCTCATTTACTGAGATTCTGCTGGTCAGCTTTCTCACCCATGTGCATCCTGAACAACAGCCCCCACCAACAGGAAGATGAGGGGGAAACAAATATCTGCCAGGTTATGTCACAGTCATTACTGTTGGGACCCGGCCTGTATTTGAGGAGAGAAAGATGGAGATGGAGAGAAGGCAAGCCAAGGTGGAGCAGCAGGATGAGGTTGGGGAAGGAAACAGAAACTTAAGAGAGAGTAGAAAGCAAGCCAAGGTGGAAGAAGTAAGAAAATATAATTGGAAAAAAAAAAAAAAAAAAAGAGAGAGATGATAATGCATGTTCAAACAGCACTGTGAATCAATAATCTACAGCTGAATCCTCCCGTAACTATCATGGCTGGGTGCAAAGCTGGGCATTACATCACATAGAGAAACTCTTAGAATAAGATTTTTGCCTCCATGAATGACTATTTCAAACCCTGCCATATAAACAGCCTGAGAAAACACTTCACACAGCTATGAAGGACTTATTTCTACTCTGAGCGCTGCTTGTGGGATGTCCAGCCTTAGACACAAAACTGGGATGCCTAAAAGATGCTGGATTGGAGGCCCAAGGAGACAGCGTGTACCTCAGCAGCAGCACCAACACATCATCACCAAAAGAAAACTAGAAAAGGTGGCCATATTTCACTCCTGACATGCAGAATCATTCGTGGGTATTGCTGGTCCGTTATGTCAGGTCCATGAAAGAGTCTCTGTCACCCTTGGTAAGGCAATGACTTCAGACTCTGAATGAGCTCCACAAGAGCCTTGATCCTATAAATACTAGATTGAATGGAAGGATTTATTTTGCAGCATGAGATGGAGTAGATCTTAACAGAAAATCCCAAAGACCATTCCAATTTAGAATGAGTAGCCTAAAAGACACAGAAAGTAGTATCAATTTGTAGGTGCCACTTTAAGATGAGTAATAAATTTATAAGTTACGCAGTTAATTATTTCATCCTGGTGTACTAAAACATTGCTGTTTTCTCATGATTGTTCATCCCTCGGATTAAAAAAAATCTTTTTGTTCTTTGTTCTTTGATGGCTCTCTGAGACAAAATTTGGATAATTTTGTTCCACAAAATTAAAAAGTCACACAATCTGTGCAGTTTCAAATTCCAGACTGAGTAAGTGCAAATTCACCCACATTTTCAGTTTTAAAACAGCTTTCATAACTGGCTTTTCAGAAATATTTTTACAAAATTGTCCACTTCAAATTGAAAACGAACTTCATTTCCAAATTGCCTGATTTTTTTAACTAGTTGGTATAACAGCTGTTAGCCAAAATGTGTAACATATTCTGTGTTTTAATATTCTAATTAAGATCTCAGATTTTATCAAGAAAATATTTAAGTGAAAATGGTATTTCACTCCTCTAGTATTTTCAAGCACAAGAGTGCATATAGCTTGACATATGATGCATGAAGTAGACCTGGAGTTGACAGTTTTAACAAATAAAATAACAGTCCTTGGACCTTGACAGAAGAGGGACAATCAATGCCACATATACCCGTGTATGTAACATAACTCTTGGTGCTGCTTTAAAATAAATTTTTCATGAGTCCTTTGGAATGGATATCAAGCCTCACACCATCACATATTAGGTAAAGATACGAACCACGCTAGAACCACGCAAAGGGCAGTGGGTGTGAAACAGGCTGTCAGGACAGCAGGCACGGCCCCGAGTGCTGGAGCTCATGGAGCATTGGGACACCGCTCTGAGACACAGGGTTGAGTTTTCTTCGGTCCTGTGTGAAGCCAGGAGTTTTACTGGACGACCTTTGTGGGTCCCTTATATGTCAGGGTATTCTGTGACTCTGTGACTCTATGATATACGAAAGCAGCATCCTGCTTTGCTTCCCACGAGCCTGTTTTTTTTTGCCTGCTGGTAGCTTTGCGGCAGGCAGAGCAGGAGCTGATACAAACTTTGCAGGCTGTTTGGAAGTCATGTGGGATGTTTCGTTTGTGAAATAATACACAGTTTGACAGTATTTCTGCAATTATGCATATGGCGCTAGTAAGGTGAGACTCTACTCAGAAAACCATGTTCTATTAGGTGGCATGTAACTATTTTAAAAAATCCCAACAGTTTCTCCTCTGAAGATCTCCACCTTTTTGCATGAGTTGAAAACAACAGGTGGATGCAATGAAGAGGGAAATAAAGGAGTCGGGGTAGGAGCATATTTATCATCTTCAGCAGAGTAAGTGTAGCAGCACACCAGCTGCTGGGCTATTGTCAGATATTTTTCAGCCATCACAGAAAAAAAACAGTGAGTTTTAAGGAGGAATTTGAAGGAGAATAGATTAGCAGCCTTGTGGTGTTTTTATGAGGAGATATGCATATGCATAAGGAGCAGCTCTGAGAAAGTACGAAGGCCATTGGACTAACAAGTGATGAAGGGTGGCAACATGGGGTCTCCAGAATGCATTGCATATTAAACTGCTTTCATATGTAAACATACAGCACGCTGCAGTCTTACAGGATGGCTGCTGCCTTTTATTCAGCATCCCAGTACTGCAAGAGTGGTGGCTGCTCTGTCACTGGTACATTATGTACATTCAGTAAATAAATGTGATTAAAAATGTATCAGTGTTTGAATACTGAGCACGGATTTCAGAGTCGTGAAGGAAACAGAAGAAAATGACAATTAAATTGAAATGGAAATAATGGCCCGATTGCTATTAATGTCACTGGAGGCTAGATTTTACTCCAAGCATTTCAGAAGGAATATAAACCATTTAGCTTCAGGACAAAAGCACCTGCAATTGGGTTTTGGGAATGCTTTCCATACAAATAGGTTATTTTACAGCTCCTTCTGCAGGATTTCCACTTTTCTCATGCACAGGAACATCCAGACCACAGCACCCATCCTTGCAGCAAGCCGCACATTTCGACGTAATGCATTGATAGGGCTGCCTTTTAGTGTGGAAATGCTGGAAAATATTTTTGAATAAACTTCCAAAAAATTAGGAGGAACTTTCTCTGTTTTCCAGATAATCTGGTTGCCTTTTTGTGTCAGTTCTTTGGGAATAAAGGTGGTTTTCTGATGACAGCATTCACTTTAGGACAACGAATGTGCTTCCACATGAAACACATGGGCCGTGTCGGTACATGTCCATGGACTGCACATAACCTTTCCATTTGAATTGTACATGTGTTACGAACATTCACTGGGGCTGCAGTAGATGCTGAACACCAATATTTGCACAGGAGGCTCTGTTCCTGCCTTTATTCCGCAGTGGGCAGGCTCCTGCCCTCCTTTGAAGGCTTTTACAAGAGTGTGGTTCAAAAAAAAAAATAAAAAAAAATACTGCAGGCTGCAATTCAACCAATGCAAAATTATGGATGAAGGCTATTTGCTGTATGGTGTGGGGCTGAGGTTGGATCATACCGCTGCAAAAAGCCGAGGGGACTGGTTTGCATTTTCATTAGGCACTTAGACTTTAAATGATTTGAAAACACTTCAAGTGGAGTTAAAAATTGCTGAATAGCCTCTTCTCCCACCTTGGGAAATCTGCAGGTTTTCCAGTATTTCAGATATTTCCACTAGCAAATAGGCACTTCCAGGATATCTCCTATTATTTATCATCAGTACTGCTCTGTATAGAAGGCCACTGGAGTGCCTTAGCATTCTGCAAACACCTTGAACAATTTAGAAATGTTATTTTGCCTCCTTATCAATTGAGGGAATACATTACATAGCCCAGCCCTGATAGAGAGCTCCTGTTCACACAGATTGTGGACCTAAACATCAAAAAGAGATGTTTAACTCTTTCCTTTCCCCTGGCACCTGCCACACCAAATCCTTACATTGAGGATGATGAAGGCAGGTGACAAGACTTGCAGGAACACTTACAGCTCCTCAGAGCCCCTTCTAGCCTTACCTTCTGTGTCTTCAGGGATGGGTCACCTACCACCTCTATGGGCAACAGTGCCCCACTGCCCTTGTTGTAAAAAAAACCTTTTCCTTATATCCAATCTAAATCTCCCTTCTTTTAATTTGAAAGCATTTCCCCTTGTCCTGTCATGTATTTATTGAGCAGGGCGAGCTGTGAAAGGCCGGGGGATTAGGCATCTCCCTTTATCCTTAGGAATGTTATTTAATTTCCCTCCAACAGACTCAGAGGCAGAGCCCTATAAAAGGCTTGAGAAAGAAAACTGAATTTCAACAAATTGGTGGACAAAACCAGTTTATCTCAGTGTCCTGAATTGCTTTCGCTTTTCTCTTTTCTTGCTTGCTTTTTTTTTTTTTTTTTTGCTTGCTTTTTTTTTTTTTTGGCTTGCTTTTTTTTTTCTTTTTTTTTTTTTTCTTTTTAAGCAGTGCCATGGGCAATATGAGTGGTGAGCCTTATCTGTTTCTATCTGCTAAAATACAGGGTGGATTTTCAAAGGATGGGTGGGAATCCAGCTCCTGCTTGCTGTTAGTGTGCATCTTACCTCTCCAAATAGCCTTGTGAAACACCCCCCTGCAGGTGGAAAACGTGCTGGGGTGCCATGAGCATCCTGCAGCCTTTGACACTTGGGTTTAACCCCCTCTCCAGGTTGTCCAGAGAGGTGGTGGATGCTCCATCCTTGGATACATTCAAGGTCAGGCTGGACCAGGCTCTGACCAACCTGATGTAGCTGTAACATCCACATTCACTGCAGAAGAGTTGGACTACGTGACCTTTAAGAGTCCCTTCCAACTCAAATGTTTTTATGATTCCAAGATTCTCTTACGGCTCACTCCTGGCTGGTATCACAGACATGGGCTCCACTTTGAGGAAGGCGAGGGGCAAAGTGGAAGAGGAATGAAACCACCCCATCAACCCCCTTTCCCGTAGGAGTTACAACAGTGCACAGTTTGCACAGAAATATCCTTTTGTTTCTCCTCTGCCATGACCTCTGTCTGTTTGTCTGTCTGTCCACCCAGAGACTGAAAGCGTCAGCTCTTCCTGAAAGCCTAGAAAGTGTCTGTAACACTGTGGGTACTACCACAAACAAACATTAGCAAAGACCAAGTCCCATAAGATGTTAATAGGAATGCAAAGGTAAATAGTCTTGCAAAATGCAGGAGATCAGACTCAATTATTCAAAGAGACTTTCCTGAACCTTGTTGTTTATCATTCCATGATAAGGGATATATTTATCTTTTAAATTCCTGCTAGTCAAACAGAGGAGCTTTGCTTTCCCAGAGGAACTCTGCTCCTCCATCCCACCATGAACGCCACTGTGTGCCTCCTGCCCTCCCCTCTTCCCAACACACACAGATCCTTGTGCGTGGAAACAGCAGTGGGACATGTCAAGTACATTTTTTCTCCTTAAAGCACATGTACCTGGGAGGTCACAATCTTTACAAAGTCAAAGTTTTGTGTGTTTGAGAGCTTTGCCCTACTACCATGTAATTGAAATCAAGCTTTTAAAAGCTCACGGTAATATGTTTGTTCTTTAACCTCACCCAACGAAAAGAGAGCGCTTTGCTGAGAGAACCCATTGTTACACTCCTGCACTTAACTGATAAGGAACTGATACAACCAGTAGCAAAGAAAGAAACTAATAATAATAAAAAAAGATTCACATGCCTTCCTTCCCCAGCATACTAATACCCTGCCCCATGAATTTCCCAACTTGTTAACAAATGAGGTGCAGTATATTTAATAATATTAACATATTGTTGCAAGGCTTATTTAATAACAGGTAGGAGGAATGAGTTCTTGTGTCAGAAAATGGAGGGCCTCGTGCCATTTGGAGACCGGCTCATTATCCGTTCTTGCAGTTTAATGATATATGTGTCTATTACCGAGGAAAAGTAGAGGATCTACTCAGGAACTTCGTAAGATTGATTGACTGGAAAAATGCATAAAGGCTTAAACTATCTTACATCATCTGCCATGCATACAGGACACTTACACTGTTATGTGAAAATCTCTGAGCAAATGGAGACAGTGAAAATATGTAAATGGGACTGGGCTGATTTCAAGGAGATGACATGCAGGTTCTGAGTGTGTTCGGCAACCCAAGAAATCACATCCTTCCCATTCCAGGAACCAGGACCTCACGAACGACCTTTGTAAGTGTTTTGATTCAGATTATTTTTTTTTTATTTGTGCCAAAGACTATTCACATAAGCCTTTATTTACCCAGTTCAAGCATTCTCACCTTGGCTAGCTTGATGATCCTCAAGTTTTCTTTTCTTTGCATCTTGATATTTCTGTGAAAAAGAAGTCCTGGTAAAGCCACAATGGAATAGAATTTCAGTATAAGGTTTCTATCAGCTTTTGATAAGCCAGAAAAGATGCCCGAGATTCAGCAGTGAAAATCCTAGAGTGATGGTATCTGTAAAGACGAGAAGTTTCCAAAGACACTAATTGAATTCAACTGGCAAACATTTTTTAAATGGAAAATTGCTAGTAGCCAAAAGGTTTTTCCTGGGAAACCACCCAAAGATAGAACTTTGAGCTGACTTCATCAAAGGAGATTCTCAACTGTGAAAAATGATAATACCCCCATGGCAAAAAGTGCTTCGAAATCAAATAAGCCTTGGAACAGTAGTAACTGGAAGGGAAGTTTGTGGTGATACAGCAAATATCCATGTGCTGCATCTGTGAAGAAGCACTGGGAGATTTTGGAAGGGGAAATTTTCACAGCCCTTCCAAAACACAGACAGTGACAGACTGAGATATATTCACTGAATGGTAAATAATGACAAAATTGGAATAATGAGAAAAGTCTGCATAGTTATATATCCACTTGTCAGAGGAACTTTGCAAGAAAGGAAGAGAAAACCTAAAAATAAAGCCATTCCCTGTTGCCTGTCCAATCTTTACGAATGAAAGCTGCCCATGCCCCTGTGGGTTGTCTATTCATTCTATTGGAAGGTTATATTTTGTTTCTCCCCAGCTAGAGCTCTCATGAAACCACAATGGAGAGGTGCTGATTTACACAACCAGGGATCATTGCCAGCAGCAATCAGTACCCAAGGAGGCTGTTCCTAATTTAGGATTCATTTACTGCTTTATCATGGTGGCAGTAGGGGTGCAGCAGAACGTTGTGTGGTTCCCTCTAGGCCACCATCTAGCTTCCCAGCACAGAAAACAGGTGGATGCAAGCAACACTGATTCAGTTTTGAGCAGCATACGAGGCAGCAATCACTTCACACCACCTGTCTGCATGTTATTGGGGGTTTTAGATGCATCACGACCTAATGATAAATAATTCAGCAGAAACTGAGAATCACACACAAACCTAGACAAAGCCAGAAATGTAAAATAAAAAAGATCAGAGGAAAGATCCATCTCTAGATCTGAAAGGTCAGCAGTGAAACCCTATTTATAGGTTTTCTGGCCAGCTGAAACTATGTCCCTGGAGGTAAAAGCTCTCTGAAATGTCCCCATGTGGGCAGAGCAAACACAGCCATTCTAATGAGTGAAGAAAGGTTAGGCTCAGGGATGAGTATGAGTGAAAAATATTTGGCTAGACTCCTGGTACAAACTCCCACGCACCGCTTTGAAAATCTACCCCTCTGTCCTTAGCATTGGTTTTCAAAGTACAGCAGCCTAGAGACAGATGTGCCATTATTGTTTATGGTTCAAAGGCAGAGAGCACGTTTGGTGGGGAAATAAAATCCATACTAATAGAGCAAGCACCAAAAAATGTTCTAAGAGGGAATAAGTATGTTCTAAGGTGTTTTAACAATCTTCTGGCTCCTGGCCCAGAACTCAGTTGGAACAGTTGTATTCATCTCCAGGCCACCACTCTTTGAACTTATGGAAACCCATGGTTATATTTAGCTAGTTAAAAGATATATGGCCAGCGCATTGTAACCCTTTTGTCAATGACTCCCCATTACAACTTTTAATTTTATTGCTTTTTAACCACAGTTACTTGATTCATGGGTTCAGCTAAGAGGGACGGAAGGCAGTTGATGGATGATGTGACAATGGCACTCCTGGCTGCTGTTACAGCACTCATCATCTTAGGAGGAAGAGCCAACTTGCAGCAGTCTCCTCAATGGCTGTTCTCAAACCTACATGTGCTCTGAGCAAGCCCACTCTTATGCCTGTGGGACTATTAATATATCTGCTGTCAATAAGGTAATTCGCAGGCAGAACACTTCCTGAGATACACAGCATACACAGATCAGCACCAACGGTAGATTTCAGAGCTCAGGACTGAAACTTAGCAGGCTCTGTTACTGTACAGGTGCTCATCTGTATGTGAAAGAAAAAATACAAAATCACTAAATACACAAACCAGAAAAGGAACTCATTCAGCAAGCCCAGACCCAAAACTTTTTGGGTATAATAAGTTTCTTGTTCTTTCTGCTATACAGCAATTAATCAGGAGTAGGTAAAATCTTAACAAAGAGAATAAAGCAAAGTAATTCAAATATTCATAGAGCTGACATTCCCTTCCTGTGCAATCATAAAGATCAGCTCTGCAGATAATGTGCCAAAAGGTCAAGCAATTAAAGCCACTGGAGCTCCAGTTTTCTAGTAAGTCTGGTAAAAAAAAAAAAAAAAAAAAAAAAAAAAGTGAGAAGCTGTAAAAGTATCTTATCTGTTCTGGATAGACAGATCTCCAACAACCGCAAAACAGCATTACAGATGATGGGCAACAGGGAGACCTCAGAGAGGGAACGGGGCATATTTTCCTAGTTTAATTTCTAGATTCCAGTGCCAATGCTGAGCAGGCAATTTCATGCAAACCACTTGCGTTCAGAAGCCACCAAACAGGATCGTAATGGCACCACGAAGGCTGAAGTAAAGATGTGAGGTTGAACATGCAGTAGAATTGAATGGCTGGCTTACTGTCACTCTCTCTATTTGGATGGCAATATATTGGCTTGGGAGTATCAGACACAGAGTAAGCAAGGGCACGTGATCGGAGAGTCGTGTAGGACCAGATGCCAAGTCCATGGAAGACAGCAGGATGGCCTACCCTAGTCATGCAACCAGGAGACTTCAGCTCCTTAAAGCTGAACTCTCCAGCTCTTTAAAGCAAACCAAGGAGCGGAACATCAAAAAGCACATGTGTAAAGTCAGAGTACATTTGTGTTCAAATGTGTAGCCCTTAGGCTTTAAGTGCAGTATTTTATTGCTATAAAAACAATTTTTAAAGTCCAAAGAGAGTGAGAAGATCTCAGAGTGAAATAGATTTTAGTTAGGGTATTTCACAGATGCACAGCAAACAGGGCAAAGCAGCTGAGGCTGTAGGATGAGATTGTTTTAGGCAGATATAATTGAAGGCTGTCAATCACAAGAGGTTTCCTTCCTTCTCTCACTTCCCTCCTGCTGCAGGCTCCCAGAGCACCAGGACCAGCACTCATGCAGGCAGGTGATGAGATTATAAGTTCCCTAAAATCAGAGGAGTAGTAGGGCATTTTTCATAGAATCATAGAAATAGGGAATCATAGAATCACAGAATTATAAAATGGCTTGGGTTGGAATTCTCATGGATGTTTGCATGAGTATGCGTGTAATGGAGGCAGCAAGGCAGCAGGAACTAGAATTTGGAGGGAGGAATAGGGAAACCTCTATATTTCAGCTGCAGCTTGTACAGAGCTTTGCTTAAAGCAATCATGAAATCACAGCTTGCTCTTCATTAAACTTACAGATCCCTAGAGGAAGAGGTATGGAGGGAAGGGAATGTGCTGCAATTTTTTTTCTAGAGCTTTTCTGCCATTTCTCAATAAGGACAGTTACCATATATCCTCTGTCTGGAGAGCTAAGCCTATCAAAGTGCTCAGAAAAATGGTTATAAATAGGAGTTGGAGGCAGTCCTTCACTTTGGTGCCTAAGTAACAAAGCTGCTATGAAGACTGCTCCTGACTGCCAACACCTTGTTAGACTTCACATTCCTTATTTCTCTCAAAACCAAGGGGAGCATTAGCTGTGGGCTCAGCAACTGCAACAGCAGCTTTCTACAAGAGCTCCTGAGCTGTTGCTTCCTCCAGAAACTTTGGAGACATCTGGATTTCATTTTTCTTAGGCTCTGGAGAAACCTAGTGAGATGTGTGAACAACTTGTGCAATAGAATCAGTGGGGAATTGATATCAAAGTGTACAGCAACATTAAAATACTTTGAAAGGGTATCAATATATCCACAGCCTTTTATTTTCAAATGTTTAAGTTGATCCAGAGCATTTCTAAAACATTGCTGGCAAATGTTTCTGATGATGCATTAAGTGCTTGCTTGCTAGTATTTGGCTGCTGCTCCTTCTGAAGCTCTCAACCACAGTTATTAACACCTACAATAGGAATTTTGTAGCAACTTTGAGATTTAATCCCATGCACAACACTCAGAGTCTGAGCTCATCAGAAAAGAAAACTGAGGTGCAGAGAAACAGGGAGAGCAAAGGATTATGCATGTTTCAGCTTCCTCATACCTTTTTATTGTTCCGGACTGAAAATTAGGTGAAAATTAGGTGAAAACTCATGTGTTTTCATTCATTCTTTACTCCAAAGTATCTCAGTATATGACAAGTGTGTTCATCTCTCCGCATATGTCACTGGTAGAGCTGAGCCCAGTCCTTCCAAACCTTAACAGCTTTTTTCTAAATCCTCTTCTATCATTACTCTTTTCACTTCTCCCTTACCATCTCATCTTGTTGGCCTTCCTTGCAGATGCTAAAACACATACCAAGCATGATAGAGGATGAGAGATAATGGTCTTCTGTTGTGACAGAGGAGGCTGGGGTTGGATGTTAGGAAAAAAATTTTTCACAGAAAGAGTAGTGAGGTATTGGAACAGGCAACACATTGAGATGATAGGATCACCATCCCTGGAGATGCTTAAGAAATGTGGAGATGTGGCACTGAGAAGCATGGTTTAGTGGGCATGGTGGGGATGATTTGACGGTTGGACTAGATGATCTTTGAAATCTTTTCAACTGTAATGATTCTTTGATTCTATAACAGCCAGCACTATTTCACCACCTATGCTCCATCCAGTTTTACCTCAAGAAATCTTTAAATAAGATGCCCTAGAAAGAGTTAAAAAAAATGTAATACTATCAGCATCTATCCATCTACATATAAATTAATGTATGAAACTAGGAAAACATTTTTGTCCCTGTCTCACCCCCAAAACTTGTGTTATTATGCAGGAGCTGTCGGCATTGCAATTGCATTGGAGCAGAGCCAAAGCCTCCACCCCTGCATAGCATGGGGTGAAAACACGCCCTCCCTGCAAAGCTTTCCTTTTCTGCTGGATGTTTTGTAACCTTTCCACAAGGATGGACCACATCATCCAAATGGGAGCAATTTCCCTCCTCACAGCATCATGTTAACTTATGAGCCATCCAGTCCCTTCCTGCTCTTCTTTCTCCCATGTGCTGCGAGCAATTGCTTATCTCTTTCCTCACCGAACATCTCAGAGAATCACACAAGGATGCAGATAGCTGTGCAGTTCAGCAGAGAATGAGTTTATTTCTATCAGCTCTGTTTCTGTTTAGCCATCTGAGAGCAGCAGGGATACGTTTTCCAGAGCCGTTCAGAGCAGAGCTGGCTATTTGACAACAGGCCCCTAATGGGAAACTGTGACAGAATGGGGATTCAAAGGAGACAGGATTTGGAGTAATCACATCAACATCTTGTGGGGAAGAAAAGCCTTTGGTCTCACCTGGATTACACGTGCAGACTATGAAAGCA
Source organism: Tetrao urogallus (assembly GCF_951394365.1). Lineage (NCBI taxonomy): Eukaryota > Metazoa > Chordata > Aves > Galliformes > Phasianidae > Tetrao > Tetrao urogallus. The sequence continues at coordinate 43,284,469 of NC_136820.1, read as the reverse complement.
GAAACTGCTTCATGATTTTATAGCCTAAAACCAATTTTAAAATACATAACAAAGGACTGTAACAACTCCATCCAAGTTAAACCAGTGAAATCTGCTGCTACCACACACTGCTGAGCCCTAGGGAAAGCACCGCAAGAACCCAGGATTTGAGTCCGAGACAATTAAAAGGAGGTGCATTCATCACAAGTCTGGAAGCACAGGGTGGGATTCAGCTGCCTAAACACTGGTGTCTAGTGCCATTTCTGATGCCTTAGGGTCCTGCATCTGGCCCCCAGCTGCTGTTCCAGGAGCAGGTCTTCCATAGATCATGTATCATATCTGTCCCATGGGGATGTCTCAGGTGGCTTCAGGCATCAAAACTGACAGGACATGTTTACATTTTGGCACCTGAGTCTCTCCAATACTTTGTATAAGTAATTTCCGGTTCTCTTTATTAAGTATCCTTTTTTCTCTCCCTCCCCAGTCTCCATTACACTGTGGAGATGAACTATCTCCTTGAGAGCACCCTTTCAGCACTCTGCATCCCTGCAGCACCCAGTCAGTCCCTAGATGGGCACAGAGGTATACTTTCAGTGTGAATCACACCCAGGCTGTGCAGAACTCAAGACATAGGTCATAGAGAGTCACAGAATGGCTTAGGTTGGAAGAGACCTTAAAGATCATCAAGCTCCAATACCTCCAACATGAACATAGTTGTCATCCAGCAGATCAAGCTTCCCAGGGCCCCAGTCAACCTGGCCTTGACCACCTCCAGGGATGGGGCATCCATAACTTCTTTAAAAGTCTTCTTGAAATGGTAGAATTTTATCTTCATCTGTGCTAACTGCAGTTTAGGCATTACCTTGTAAAATATATTGCTTTCTCACCTTATTTTTCAGAATCTCATATTTTTGAAGTAAGAGTGATGATGGCTAACCCTTACTGGACATTTCAGCCAGCAATTTGTTCTCTTGAAAATTTTATTCTTAGTTACAAATACACAGTGCATTGACACAGGGACAAGGGTTTCCTCTTCTGCACCCACGAAGATAAGTTATGTCATTGCTACAGACAGTTTAGGTAGGATAAAATCATAGAATCATTGAAGTTGGAAAAGACATCTAAGATCTAAGTCCAATCACCAACTCACCTACACCATGCTCTCTAACCACGTCCCTCAGTGCCACATCTCCACAGTTCTTGAAAACCTCCAGGGATGGTGACTGCACCACCTCCCCAGGCAGCCTGTGCCACTGTTTCTAAGAAGAAGTTTTTCCTAGTATCCATCCTGAACCTCCACTGGAGTGACTTTACCTCTCATGCTATCACAATGTTGATACTCAGGATAGTAAAGAGGCAGTACATGGAAGATCTTTGATATTTCATTCAAATTATTTATGTAGGAGGAACTATTTATTTTCTAACAGATTTATTTATTTATTTATTTGCATTAGAATACTGTAAACTGCTTTGGCTATGAAGATATCAAAACACTTACTGATCCAGAGTAGCATTTCATAGAATATGTCCACTACAAATAGCTATAGCACAGTCTAAGCTGGACTGCTAGTTAATCACAGATAAAACCCATCTCAGGTTTTCCTACAAATAGTACATATTCAAGAGCAAACCCTGACATATCAGTGAGTTAACCTCAATAAGCTGCTTCAGGATAGTGGCACTACAACAGCTTCATAACACCTGCAAGTGCCAGCAAAGGATGCCGAAGCATTGGTTTGCCAAGACTGGAACAGAGCAGCGACTACAGGTGCTTATTTTGCCTTTTTGCAGTTCATCAGTGTCATGCAACTGTTGGCACAGTCAGCAGATGTGTCAGCTCTTGGAATAACAGCTACTTATGTAGGTTAGGTACAGTGCCAAAAGGTAAGTGTTATAAAGAGTAAAATTGTAAAGAATTATGAACATAAAGCCTGTGATAGTAAAGGTGACTCCTTAACATTATGCACCACAGCAACACATTTTACCAAGGGCAGGAAAAGTCAGCTTTATTTTCACACCCATCACAAGGCATAAATGCTGAGTCTGTGCAATTCCCCGTTGGATTTAAATAGACACTTTTCTGAGCCCTAATTTTCACTCTTTTCATCTCTAATAAACAAATGCCAATTAATAATTATGAGTTTGGTCTCACACAGCACAAACTTGTGCAAAATAATGCAATACCCCACTACCATGCTTTTGGTAGCACTGTGAGCACATCTGTATAGAAGATTAGTTACAGTTCAGAAAGGAGATCTGAAGAAAGCCCAGCACAGGAACCAGAACATGGTCACCGGCCAAGAGCACCCGACTCACAGGGAGAAGCTAAAGAAACTGGGTTTGTTTAGTCTGGCAAAGAGGATAAGGGGTAATGTAATAGCATCTACTTGACAGGGAGTTACAAAAAAATGACAGAGCCAAACTGTTCTCAATGGTCCTAGACAATGTAACAAGGGGCGATGGCCACAGAGTGCAGCTTGGCATGCTCAGGTTGGACATTGGAAAAAAATGCACTTGAAGAGTGTTGCAGCACTGGAACAGATGCCTAAGAGGCTGTGGAGAGTGTCCTTGGAGGACTTCAAGACTCAGTTAAAGTTATGGTTGAACACATCCACAGCTGGCAGCTGTCCCGTGTCATGTGGGAGCTGAATGAGAGTCCTCCAGATCCTCCTCCCAGCCACCATTTCTATTCACCTTTTCAACTCTCCGCTTTAATAATTTATGCCTTAAAAGAGTCATTTGTACCTCTGCTTTTTGCACACTCTTAAGTTGTCTCTTAACCCTGGACATTTAGGGTAAGAAGTCAGTCCTACTTCTTCCTTTCACTGCGCTTTGGATGAATCAATGAAGTGGTCACACTCAGAGGATGTCTGCCAGGAGTGAGCACTGTTGTGAGAATGTGCTTGTGCTTGTGTATAAATCCAGTTGTCATGCCACTGTCACTAACAGAATGCTTCTGATGCGACCAGGGGCAGAACTTGAGATGTCTGCTGCTTTCAGTCACTTGCATGGTTAGATAGCAGTACATGTTCATGGAGTTCAGTTTTTGGATTCGGGTAACCGATGAGCTTGCTCAGCTCTGTGCTTTAGCAAGCAATTTGGTTTAAATTCTTAGGAATTAATGTTTATGAAAGCAGATGTAACTGAGTCCCTATGCCTTTGCTGTATAAATGGTCTGGGAATTTTTTCCTTGAAGAAAATATAGCCTGATCATCTGATCTGAATTCCCTCACAAAAACCATCTGAAACCATCTGAAAGATCAGTCATTGGTTTGGGACTTTATATCCTCACTGGGGCTAGATGCATTTTGGAGGCACACCTGGAGCAGAGCTTCCATGTTAATCTCTGAGAGATTGAATCTAATCTCAGTGAGATTAGTACGCTAGAAGTTATATATGATGCAGTATTTTATTACCAGTAAGCACAGAAGTGACCAGTTCTGTCTACTTCTGGACTTCGCAGTTTAAGAAAGACAGGAAGATGCTGCAGTGAACCCAGCAGAGGGGAAAAAAGATGACTGGGACATGGAGCATCGCAAGGCTGAGAGAAAGACTGAGAGACCTGCAGCTGTTCAGTCTAGTGAAGAGAAGTCTGAGAGGAGATCTTATCAATGCTTACAAATATCTAAGGGGTAGAAGTCAAATAGATGGGGCTAGACTCTTTTCAGTGATGCCCAGCAACAGAAAAAGAGGCAATGGGCACAAATGGGAACACAGGAAGTTCCAACAGAACACAAGAAAGAATTACTTTATTGTGAGGTTGACAGAGCACTGGATCAGCTACCCAGTGAGGTTTGAGAGCCTTTTTCTCTGATCCTGTGATTCTGTGAAAGACATGCTTCATTATTCATAATGGCTGTGAGAGTTTCCTATGGATGTAAGAGCAGTCATACAGCATTAAGCCAGTTTACCCAGAATCCTGTCTCTGGTCAGCAGGGGAACAGCAAATGGAATGATCAAATTCAAACGTAATTCCCAAACGTAATTCATTCTTCATAGTCATTCTGGGTAATGGACTCCTAAAGAACAGTGACCACATCAAGACCATTGAGCTTAAAAGTTGCTAGAGAATCTATTCTTCACGACTTTGTTAAACTCTTTAACACTTTATACTTTTGGCTTCCATAAATTTCTGTGTCAAGTTGTACTACAATTTGATCATACATCTTGCTTTTAAATGCCTTTTTTTTTTTTTAAATAATATATTTTAAGCTTACTGTTTCCTAGTTTCACTGCATAGACCCTAATTCTTACATTATGAGAAACTGTGAAGTAGTCGCAGAGAAGAGCTGTGATGACTACACTGAAGCACTCAAGAGGAGTAATTTTGAGTAATCTGTCCTTTGATTACATGGTATTAAAGCTGATGGAAAACCAGACCCTGCAAATAATTTATATCCATTTTCTGGTAGCTTTGATTTTTTTGACAAAAACACCTAGATTCAAGTTAACAATGAAATTTCTCTCTCTGGGAGAAGCAGCATGATCTAAAGCAGCACATCTATGTAACACATGCACAGCAGTCGATTAACCTCTTTGGAGTGTTACCTTGACACTGTAAGATAAAAAGAGTGCAGAGCAAAGAGGAATGATGAGGATGTTGGTGCATTACAAAGAAATCTCCAGGACGGCTTAATTTCTTTGTACAATTTGGTGTTAAATCATGCTATAAAATTCCCTGGTACCCTTTATTGTGCAGCATTATAAATACCACAGATCTTTTTGACTCTCATTCATTGCTATGTAAGCTGCTACTGCTTATGTTTTTCTTCTTCATGAAAAGTAATACTAATTTTAAGGCACTCCTTTCACTTTGCACCAGAATCTGACCCAAGAGAAGGCATGGTACTCTTGAAGTAGTATTAATAAATATAAAGGGTCATAGTGAAAGCTTTCTTCTGAGGTATCACTCCATTTCAGCAATTTGTTTCCAGAGCAAGCTGAGTGCATCCACATGACAATTAAGGGCTGGAGTGATTCATGCATGTTCTTTAACAATAAATTACCTACAGATTTCTGAAGACCCCAATTCAATTCTCATTATAATCTCACAATAAGCACTACCATCCATGCCCTTCAATATTTGACATAAATTATTGGAGGCAGTATGTATTTCATCTTCGTTGATACAAGAAATTACAAGTGGCCTAATGGTTAGTGACAGAAGTTGACATATCAAAGGATTCAGAGGAACATAAACAAAAAATAAATCACCATCCCACTGCCCCTCCCAATACTAAATTCCTCATTTTACAAAGACCATATAATCCTTTCATTTTCAAACAAATACCACTGTATCACTGTTATTTTAGCATAAGCTAGCATAAAGCTTACAATAAGGGCATGTTTAATGTGCTTTTTAATAGTCTGTTTGAAGGACTTCTTACTGACATCATATCGTTGGGCAATCCAAAGGGGATTACATGTGTCAGTCCAATCAATTGGTGGTAATTGTAGCACAAAAGACCCATCTGAGAGCTCATACAGACACAGTAAACTGTGCTTCTATAGTCACCTACCTTGCTAGAAAAAGAGAAAGCAAAAAAACAGCTATTAAATTAATTGGCACCAAAAGCATGTAATAGTTATCTAATCTATTAATTTTTAGTTTAATATTAACTAGGGTGTCTCCTATGACAAGTATTTGACCTGAAGAGAAAGAATGGAGTAAGATCACCCCTGCCGTCTTTCAAGTTAACAAAATAGTTGCTTGAAGGAAAGAGGTGAAGGCATTCTTCAGCCTCTGCCTCGTACTCTAAGATTTTATTTGTTTTCACACAAGTATTGACTTTATGTGGGGCCAGCCTGGTTGTGCCTGACGCAGCATGTTTCTCTGCAAACTTCAGAGCTTTCAGCCCAGCCTCGGGGATGGCAGGGGCCACATTGCCACTTTGCAGAGCGTGGAGTCAGTGTTCAAAGCTCACATCATCTCTGCAGCCACATCAGGGCACAGAAAGGCTCCCAACACACTCACCAGACACCTGAGCACCACTGCCTTGGGTCAATAGAAATCTTCCCTTCCATTATGTAGGTCCATGTACAGGGCCAAGGAAACAGCCTGGGAATCAGCCTCCTCTTCCAATCTCTGCCCCTTTGATTTGAACACAGGTCCAAAACCCCTTTAGCAATCAATTAGTTCTAATTATGGCCAAAAGAACTGTTTACCGCATTCTACTCCCCTTCAAGAAGAGCTTTTGGGAAAGCATTAGGAAGAGCTTTTGGGAAAGCATTAGGAAGAGCGAGATAAATATCCAGCACACAAACCATGGTTTCACCCTTTTGAAAAATTGTATTCAGGAGGGCTGACATGATTTATGACCTTGATAAAAGCAGCATTTCTGGCTGGAGCTGCTGCCACAAGCAACACGTGCACCTGCAGCGTTACGCAGCGAATCCCCCATCGCTGCTGCCATCGTGCACCCTGCATGCCCCTGTGCTGTTGTAAAGCTGACAGAGCTGTGAGTTAAATGCAGCAACACATGAGCTCAGAGTTTGAAAGAGAGAAGTACATTCCCTAAGAATACTCAGTCATCAGCTAATCTCAATTGTCTTCTATTCCAAATAGCTCTAAAATAAGAAAGAGTTTCACACATGTGCACCATACCTGCCAAGGCTTTCTAAATACCTCACAAAACAAATAAAAGTCATTAAAAGGAACCAAAATGATCTCACAGGATTAAGTGTTGCTCAAGCAATGAGGCTAACACACATTTTCACTCTGCCAGTAAAGAGGGTCAGAAGTGAGTCCCTCAGAGGCCAAGTTTGTCTGTGCAAAAGTATACACTCCTCTTTATTCACATTGGCTAAGACTGAACATCCTTTATGATGAGCATAACTGATGAACAACTGATGTTCTCTTTTACCAGTGCAAAAAAACTGCAAGCACAGTTATCATATATACATAATGGTAAAAAGCGAGAATGGAAGTTAGTTACACAAATATGTCTTCTAAAAGTACATCTTTCACTGTTATACCAGTAAAATGAGCAGTAAAAATACCACAATTTTCAAAAATCTGAGTTGATTCATGTCTCTGAAATCCCTCAAACCTTCCTGTGACAAAACAGCTTCAGATCTTTAATCCAAGAAAATAATGTGTTGGCTTTTTGGTGTCCTCATGACCTGAGTATGAATGCAAATATGTCAGTGCATCTAATGTATTAAAGAAAAATTGTGTGCTTCTGGCATTGAGCAATAACACTTCCTTACAATTAGAATATAGGAAGCAATGTCTGAAAAGCATGAATACTGAATAAACTATGTAAACTTGTCAGGTAAAGAAGAACATTTTGAAATCAGACAGTCTAGAACAGCATTTTTCCTTTCCCATTGTCAGATAATAAGTTACTACCCTTTCTCATAGCTGCAGTAGTTTCAGAAGATTAAGAGTTATGGTCAGATTTTAGACTACACAAAATGAGATTACAACCCTCTTCTGGCATTTCAACCAAAGAAGTCAAGAAGCAAATGACAAGACCACCAATTCAAACACTACCATCAAGACAGAAGGTGGAAGTCAGTCTACTCTCCCAGGTAACAGCAATAGGTCAATAGGTAATGGCAGTAAGTAGTGCCAGGAGACGTTCAGATTGGATATTAGGAAAAGTTTCTTCTCAGAAAGAGTGACAGTGCATTGGCACAGGCTATCCAGTGAAATGGTGCACGTCCCTGGAGGTGTTCAAGAACTTTGTAGATGTTGCACTGATGGATGTGGTCAGTGGTATGGTGGGGATCAGTTGATGGCTGGACCAGATGATTTTAGTGGCCTTTTCCAACCTTAATGATTCTATGATTCTATTCACGACAATTAGATTTTGGTTCACCCGCAGGAACTGTATTCATACTGTATGCACAAGTTCCTTTTCTACATTGGATCCTGAAGGAGCTGTGCCTGCAGCCCTGGAGATCAGCTAATCTAAATAGCTCCTTCTTTGCTTAAAACTGGGTGCTGTGCCACCACTGTATTCTGAATCACCACAATAAGCGATTTATTAAGATCATGAACCACAGCCCTTTCAGCACTGTATTTGCTGAAAGGTCATGTCCTTTCCTCATAGCTTGTGGAGAAGGCTTCAATTTGTCCTCTTCATGTTGCTCTTGTGCCTCTGATTTAGTTACCAGCTGCAGAGCAGCGGGATTTATTAAAGATGGATAAATTAGACAGTCAAGATAGAGATATAACAATCTCCACTATTAATGTAGCACCCAGTCTTCACAACCGTTAGATGCAAAGGCACAGATTAGTTACATATCTTAAAAATCAATCAAAATCTGCCTGTTCTTTTGATCTAGATGATAAACAAAATCTATTTTCTTTGTGAGCACACAAGGACTGTTAAGATTTTCTGCTCTGCTTGTAATAGTTTCGCTTTAACTTCCTGAGAACAACAAGGCTAGGATCTCAGTAGTAGAATTTCCTTACATTCTTCTCTGATCATTTGTTAGGGCTCTTGAGTGATAAAATCATGATTTTAGTAATAAGTGGAGTCAGGAAAGTATGTTTGGAATTTGAAAGAAGTGTTGAGCTCATGTTGTGCATCCCGTTCCAGTTAGGCAGCCTTTTGCAAGCAAGTGAAAGGCTCAGTGCAAAGTACAAATTATTCCTCGTCCTTCACAAGCACCTGACAGCATGAATCCCTTTGAGACAGCAGCACATCATTAATATCTTTGCAGTACCAGTCCTGGCTGTGCAGTTGGCACCAAGAAACCTTGGCACATTGACATGAACAGTGACATTATCTCATGTCACTAAAAGTTGAAAAAAGTAGAAAATAAGTTGCTGCTTTAATCTTGGTAGGAGAAAAGGTCATGGGTGCTTTGGTTTTACTATTCTGTAAATGTTTGAGCATTTCTTTTCTGCACAGCTGAATTTCCCTAGAAAACAACAATTGAGCATTATTTTACATCCCATATAACAGCAAGGGAGTAAAGGAAATACAGTAGTTACTACACTACAGTGCAATTTGGGAGACACATGCATAACTTCTTTCTCTTCCATAGATCATGTCCTGCGACCTTGAGCAGATTCTTTATTTTTCAAAGCCTGGCTTCACATTGTTACGCTGGTGCTTTCTACACCCTCCCCCTAGCCTCTGTACATCTGGCCAACCAAACTGTAGTTGAATATGCAACCGAACCCCAGATCACAGTCAAGTATACTTTTTCTATGTAATTCATACAAAGCACCCCTTCCTCTGCGCGCTGCTGTAGTACAAATTATATTTAAAACACAGTGTGCTTTGTGAAGAGTCTCAATTCCATGATCATGTGGCTAATTATATCAGGAAAGCGAGCAGTCTGAATAGGTCTCACTGTGTCCTGGCTAGAAAAGAATTTATCTGAGTGCAAAGTTTACCTTTTCTGACACAAAAGATCCCTGCAACCAACCACACACTGTATCACAAAGATGTGGCACAGTCCCTACACGACAGTCAGATGCAGACAAAGGACAGCAAATAGCTCCCAAGGTAAATAGCAAGTGAGGGAGTGTTATTATGGTTATTATGACGATCTAGCCAGCCTTGACCCTAGAAAAACGGACCATGGGTGTTTTGTCTCAGCTGGAAATTAAATACACCACTTACAGAGCAGAAATGTAGTTTTGACTAAATTCCCTTTTCCTACCAACCTTGCACAGACTCATCGGTCCCCAGCTGTTCAGACACCAAGAACCTGACACTGAAGAAGCTGGGACATGGCATCCCTTGAACCTCTGCAACTCCAGGAGTCTCACCAGCACTCAGATGGGTTAGAAGAGAGTTTGCTCTGGCATTTCTTAACGTAATAGCACACACGTATCAGACCAATGTTTTACACCTCTTCAACACAAAAAGTGGCTGAAATGAATAATTTGGGAAAGAGATGTATGGCAACAAGTATGACTGTGGAACATTAGTCCTCAGCTGATTCCACCAAAGTCTTATACTACTGTTCTACAATAAGTGAGAATGAAGCAAAGGGTCTGCCCATATGAGAGGGCTGGAAGAGGAAGAACTATCATGAATTTCATCTGAATCAGTTTGCATTCACATTTCTTTGACGTCAATTGAAATCTGGTTTAATTCTTAGGGAGCCCTCTGTGGAGACAGGAGATGGACTCAAAGATCTTTGGGGACATCCTGTGATTCTGTGATTAACCACCTATTAGGCATAAATTGAAATAGCACCAAGAACCACAGTAAAGTTCAGCAAACTGCACAGGGAATTGGTTTTCAGCCATCAGTTAAGAAAGAAAAGCTTGGAGGCCAAAAGAGATCAGAAGTCTGTACATTGCGTTGTGTTGTCAGCATCAGCCACTGGCAGGTGGCAGTTCAGAAGATGAAACAGCCTACAGAGTAAAGAGAGGGAGTATTAACAGAGAATCTTAAAATGAAACATCACTGTGTAGTTAATAACCTTACGACAGGATAAAACAGAACTAAATACAGAATAAGAAAGGACATCTGCCATGCTTGTTACTACACGAAACAAATTTTCACTATCCATGACAATAGCTATTGTAGAAGATAGATGGCATTGACACAATATGTGATTACTGAGATAGATTTTCTTGGTCAAGACAAATGTTTCTGATTGAAGAAGAAATAAATATATTTTTCACTTCTTATTATAGCTGCTATTGTCTGAAATCCATTGGAGAAAGACAATTATAAAAAAATGTTTGTTTTGTTTTCTTTTCCTGATAATTTTCCAAAGGAACTCTGAACAAAATACATTCAGGAGTTGAAAAATCCAACTGGCTCTGATGTTTCCTGTTTCCCTGGATTGCAGCAGTGCTGATAGTCAGATATGGCACAAGAAGGGTGTGGGAAATGGCAGCAGAACATACCCTGCCCTGCCTTGGAACATGAGGAACTTCACCTGCGCTTGAAGGGAAGATCAAGGAAAACTGGCAGAGAGAGGAAGCGCATCTGGAGTGTTTTAGCTGTCATGTAAAATTTAAAAGAACGTACAAATCCATTCCAAAAGTTGTGCTTTGTAACAATTTCCTTCCTTGAATTTTGCTTGTTTCTGAAATTCCCCGTCTGAAAACTTCTATTATATTCTTCTCAGCTCTCCCCTGATTGTTCTTTTTTATTATTATTATTGAATCCCCCAGGATTTTCCAGCCAGAGGAACATGTAGCTCTCATAAACGATGTAGACCTGCATCCCTTTGGCTTCTCTGCTCTGATGCTCAGGGAAAACCTGAAAATAGACATCAGGATGGTTTCTTCACCCTCTGCCACTGTCTGACATAGATGACCTTGGTCAAGTCACATCATCACACGCACCCATTTATAGATCAGAGAGGGCACTATGCCTCATCTGAGCACTGCTGTGGGTTATGGGAGTCTTGCTGACTGCAGGGGCTGTGTGAAGGGAGCACTGCACAGGTTCAGGCTGTCCCTGTGCAAGGATTCCTCTGACGGAAGCACCGCCACGTCCCATCTCGCAGCACCTGACAGCATTCCAGTTGGAGCTTGCACTTTCAGGCAGAGGCTTTCAAGTTTGATCCCTTCAAATCTCTGAAGTTCACCCGCACAATTACCTCTGCTGTTCAAAGCAAGCCAGGACTTAGATGGAAATAAAGAACACGAAAGGATTTCCCAGGGTACTCTTGGACACTGAAAAAAAAAAAAAAAAAAAAAAAAAAAAAAAAAAAGAAGCTGTAATGGAAAGGTAAAAAAAAAAGTAGAAGAAAAAAAGAAAGAAGAAAAAGAAGAAGCATTACGCCTTGAAGTTCTTGTAGCTTGTGTGATATTAAGATATTAAGTGGCCAAATTCCGTTCTCAGGTGGCAGAGGCCAAGCCCTGCTATGCTGTTGCAGCCATCAGCACACATCCCAGTGCTCTGTGAGCTCAGGGGGAACAGCTGTGGGATCCCTGAGGGCATGGGGACCTAATTTGCCCTAAAAAGCTCAGAGGACGTTTGCTGGCAGTCATGACACCTGTCCCAAACAGTACTGTGTTTTCAGCCAGAGACAGCAGCTGCCCTTGCAGAATTCAGGCCCCAACCCCTTGTTTTATGAGAAGTTCACATACACATAGCTATATATTAGGCACATCATTGATTAACCTGTAATAAGACGCTTCTTTAGGTTTAAAATTGTTATCAGTGAGCTGCAAATTTTAACTATTATCTACACCTCTCTGGCTCCATTTGCCAGCATTGACCTTACTTCCTGCTTTTCTCTTTCTTCTCCCACTAATTAGGCATATTTGTATGTCTTAGGAGGGCACCTGATCTTTCTTTCTGCTTATTTCCCACTTGGACCAAAGTCTTTAAAAAAAGTTTCAGCTTTTAAAACACATTTTACGAGATGACTCTCTATATATAACTAACCTCTTAGGATCGATATTGACCTACATCTTTTTCTTCTGTCATAATGGGCTTATCTTTACCTGATGCTTAAAATAATCTTTTCACCTGAGCAATTCTGTCATTTACACTTTCTTTCTCTTTCTGTCTGTTAAAAAAACATTACAAGGAAAAGAAAAATCATCTATTGGATACAGCCTGTTTGCACTGCACACGTGTTTATGAATCAGATAAGACCTTTGTGTGTCAGGTAGGTGGTGGCACTAAAAGCTTTGTATATCACGACATCAAAGCAGCCAGGAGATGAAAGAGCATATTTTTGCATCATAAACAATATTTACATATTGTGATATTCCAAGAATCTTTCATTTAAACAGGTGGAAAAACAGGGAAGCAAGCACACATGCAAAGCAAAGTCTTACTTGTGGTTGATGATTAAATTTTATATGGCTTTGATATAACCACTGCAATTAAGTGCAGTGATGAGCAAGGACTTGTTTTGCTCTTTATAGGGTACACGTTGTTTACTAATCTCTGGTTCATATGATAAATCCGTCATCATCTGGGCACAGCTGCAAATAAAATTTTAAAAGGACAATTTTCACCCAGTGGAGCAAATTTCAGACTTTTTCTCTTTCCTGTGCACTCTCACTGTATTTTTTTCCCCCTGTGCAAACCTTAGAGGAAGCAACTTTTGTACTCAGACTCAGACTTCAGCTCTTTGGTCACCAGATTCTACCAACTGTCAGGCTCCAGATAACATACTCACAATGTGAATAGAGGCTGGAGATTCATTTAGCACTGCAGCACTGTTAAAAACTGGAACGCGCTCAATCACTGCAAATCAACACACTGCAATTTTCACTTTTCCTGATTCTGAGCGTTCATCACCACTTGCTCTTCACCCTTGAAAAGAAGGGCAAAAAGACAAATTACTTTAATTAGGAATTAGTTATGAGAGAATGAGCTGTTCTAATTATATCTAGAACCTCTCAAATAGTTTCACTCAGGCTTATTTGATTTCTTAATTACTGAAAGAGAAAAGCCGCGCGCAAATTGTGTCAGTTTTTTAAAAGTGAAATGCTGTCATTCTTTTGATGTGATGGATTAGTCTTCAGTGAACAGTGGTAAGGCAATAACACCTCTAAGACAGCACATGCATTAGCACAGGACAATTTTTTTTTTGTTGAAATATTAGATAATCACCTTCTCCTGTACCTCCAAATACATTATTTTATACACTATGGTGTGAAACCATAGATGTGACAGGCTGTTATGATTTATTTATGAGACATTATTCTTTGATGCAAGAATACATTAGGCTATAGATCCCATTTCCACAAATATAATGTCATGCACTGTATCTGAGCTCCAATAAGATACTGTAGGATGTTTCATTTGGTATATATAACACTGCATAGAAATATATATTTTATGGCTCTATCAGAGACCAAAGCTGAACAACAGCTTCCCTTTTAATCCTTCAAATCATATTTTTCCTGGGCTTGTCTGAATATATATATCAAATTGGTGGTAGGGTTGAAGAGTCTGTGTAAACAGTATTTAGTTTATAAATGCTTTGAATGCTATTCTTATGGATGTTGAATGTGTCTGTTTTAGAAATTTCGGAAATTATTTAGATCATTTTGAAAGTGATTATTTGGACTATTAACAGTATTTTTCAACTGTATCTTTGCTTGTCTTAATAACATGTTCAGCTCAAATTCTGAATCAGAAAGAGCAGTTCAAATTTAAAATCCCTCTAAAAATGATTTTCATGATTTCTTATTCTATTTTTCTTCTCTTCTTTTACTGAAGGCAAAATCTGTGAAAGATTCAATGCTGGATGGACATCTCTACCAGGCAAAGACAGCAGCCAATGTTCATCACATCTGCAGTCCCACTCCAGTGAGATCAGGACTCAGGTGGCCAGTGCCTCTCTGACAGAGAGTGAGGAGGAACCTGGAACCTCATGAGGATAGGAAAAGGTCAGACGTGCCATGCATCTTGCAGAAATTCTCAGCCTATTGAAAAATCATTTTTTAAATGTGTGATGCATGCAGGATTCAGGATCTGGCCCAATTTTCTTTAAAAGATCCCTAATCAATTAGTTGTCTTTTAATGTGTATAATGTGTACCTCATGGTACTGTAGCCTGGTTCAAAGGATGTCAAGGTGGATAACTTCCTTCCTTCCTTCACTGCTGGTAGTCATGGTGAGCAATATGTGCTAATGGAGGAGTGTTTATTTTCAAGCCAAACATAAAATATTATTTCTTTTCTCATTGTGTTCAAGGTCTTGCAATTGTAGTCACTGATTACCAGTGGGTTACTCTTGTACAATAAATAAAATACCCAGAATCTAGAAAAGCAGATCTGCATAATAATAGAGGGAAAGATGTTAAGAGTCTCCATAGTTCATTCGAGTTGCTTATAAAGTACAAAAATAAAAATCTCAAGGGACGAAAATGTCCATTTGCACAGGGAAGAGCACTGTAAGGGGAAGAAAAGATGTGCAGTAGCAGCACTGACAGGAGGATCGTCCTGTAATTGAAAATCTAGGGTTGACTATCAATTATTATCCTAATAATTAATTAATTCTATAGGAGTTTTAGTGTCTATTGGAGGCGACTGTATGTTGTGTCAGTGGTACACATATGCTGGGTCTGCAAGTGGGCATAAGCATAGGTTATGAACTGATTTATTTCACTCTTTTGTTCGGAAAAAGATATATTTTCAAACCCAATTTTTTTGCAAAATAATTCTGATTTTGAGCTTTGTCCTTCTACATGTTACGTTGCTTTTTCTTTTCCCTTCGGAGCAGATTGGTTTTTAAATGTCAGTTGGTGTATCCACAGCAAAAATATATCAGCAATAGTAACTGCACTGAAATGTGCCAGAATTGTCAATTCAAAACATCGTGTTTATTTATTACTGACTCATCAACTTATTGCAATTCCTGCTTTTTATTGCACTTCAGATAGAAACATTTTCAAAATTCAAAATATTTTGCAGTTATAGGAAAAATATTTCATCTCGCAGTTTTAAAATCATAAAGGTAAACCAAAACCAATTTGTTGTTTCTATTAAAAATTCGCTATGATATGAAATGTGTCCTATGATTCCAGCCATGTGGGCTTTATATTATTATAAATAATATATATAAATATATTATATTTATATATATTAATAATATAATATTTATATTTATATTTATATTTATATTATTATATTATATTAGCGTAATTTGGAGGTCATAATCTCTCTGTCACTATTTACCTAAAGGCCTCATGCCTGAAGTTTGTCTGCTTTCTCTAATACCTCAGTCAGGCAAACAAAATATATTTCTTTGTCTTCACAGAATCATAGAATGGTTTGGGTTGAAGACTATCTAATTCCAACTCCCTGTCACAAACAGGGTTGCCACCCACTAAATCAGACAACAGACCAGGCGATGTCTCTTATTTGCTTCTTCCAGAAGAGTCAGGCCCCTGTTCCATGGAGAAGCAGAGGGTATTAGTGTCCTCCTCTCAACAAAGACAATTGTTCCATTTCATGGAAAGAGGATTTACCAGTGCTTTCTTCAGTCTGCTATAATATTTGCAGAAGTTGCCAACATCATCTACATTCAAAGGCTGCTCTGTAATGGGCAGTGGGTGGGTCTCATGTAATTAAGCAGAGGTAAATAAACATGTATATAATATGCATTTAAGCTAATCATCCCAGATTATCAGTACAGTCAGTGAGGACCTAGACAGGTTATGCATAGGAATCTTGAGTGTCACTCGTCCTCCTGAAGTAAATGTTTATAGTCAGGTCAGGAAAATTGCACCCTAAAAACGCTTATTTCTCCTCCTTGCCTATAAAGGGAGCATAGAATGATTAGCGTAGCTGTAAAAATCTATTCTGCAGATGCTGAAAGAGAACAAATTCCACCCTGATGTATGCACAAACAAGTGAAGAATTTGCTGTAATGATGGTGGTTGAACTGTGGCTTGCAAAGCACAACAGGAATACATGGAGATGCTTCTAGCTTCTCCCTGATGAACTCTGAGCACCAATAGTTTGCAGAGGTGTCTCAGGGCACTTGTTGCTGCAGTCACAGTCAATCTGTTGGTAAGGTGGGACCCAAATCAGATTTAGATTCCTGAAAGAGATGCAGCCCTTGCACTGTGGAGGATAAAACCAGAACATTTATTGCCAAATGGACATATGAATATGACGATCAAAAAACAATCTTTTTTTTCTTTTTGGGAAGTACAAAGTCATTTATTAGGTGGAAGAACAACTGCCTAATGCACCATAGAATCATTGTCACAGAATCACAGAATCATTAAGATGAGACCACTAAGATCATCTACTCCAACTGTCAACTCAATGCCCAGTAAATCATGCCCCTCAGAGCCTGAACTCTTCCAGAGACAGTGACTCCACCACCTCCCTGGGTGGCCTGTTCCAATATGTTACCACTCTTCCTGAGAATAACTTTTTCCTAATGTTCAATCTGAACTTCCCTTGGTACAATTTAAGGCCATTGCCTCTCATCCTACTGATGTTACCTGGGAGAAGATGCCAACCCCCACCTCACCACAACCTCCTTTCAATGGAATTATAGAGACCAATAAGGTCTCCGCTCAGCCTTCTCCAGACTGAACAATCCCAGTTCCCTCAGCTGCTCCTCATAAGACTTCCAGGAATTCCAAAGTCTGAAGGTCTCAATGTTAGCATTAGGAGATACCTAAATGATCTGACCATATAGGGATGCACCCCGTAGTAGTACAATCCCCATTCTGAGGAGCTGGGACCTGTTACCCCAGAGTAGAGCCTGTCTGTGGTTCCACGCAGAGCCCAACAATGTCCTCCCTACATGTGGATGGATGGAGGCAGATAGTAAGGAGCAATTTTAGGAACTGCCTTCTCCCTGGGAACTACAGGCATTGACTCTGGAGCATATTCCAGCTCTTGCCAGCACAGTAAGCAAGAGATTTCATCATAATCATTTTAATATCTTTTGAATGTTGCATGGACGGATAGCAGTCCAGGAAGAATATACACTAGAGGGTAGTCAGGGAGCATGCTTAGTATTGGAAACAAGTATTTTTCTTGGCAGAGGAAGAGCATGCCATTTGACAGATAGCAAAACACGGCAAGAATGCTGCTCAGTAGTAGCAAATGCCAAACATTCTCCCGTGTGCATTGAAGAAACTGAGTTTTGTTTTGTCTTGTTTTGTTTTTAAGCATAAGGGAAGGGAGGGGGCTCATCACTGTCTGCAGTAGCGCACATAGCAGTAACTGCTTCTACTGCACTGTGCTCACAGCAGCTGGGAGCATTTTCCACGTGGGATGCTTCTTCTCCCAGACCAATCTTACAGGGTTAATAAGCCATCCAAAAATAGTGACTAGGATTTAATTCCTGTTGGAGGAGAGCAAACCGTTACATTCCCATCTTTCACACACATACATGCATCTCATTTTCTGTGTCTGTCAGCTGTTGAAGTCAGCAAAGAACAAGCGGGGTTATTTCTGAGCAGTTTGTGTAGTCCTTTAAATTACAATAATGCTCTAGATCAACAAAGTTTTATTTTGGTATATTTTACTCCATCACCATATGCTGCAGAATAAAGTGTTTGGGTTTCTAAAGAGAAAGTTCAACAGCAATTATTTAATTTTCATATAGTCTCCAGTAGGCATCCAGGGCAATGAGATTTTGATAAATATTTTATATGGATTTTTACTGAATGTGTATCATCTGCTCTTCTATATGGAAGCACATGGACTTCTTGTCCATGGTGCCAATGACTTTTAACCTAAGGCATCTCAAAGTATAGTTTGACAGGATAGCTTTTGGAAGACAAAGCGCCAGGATAAAAAAATCATCCCTTGGCCTAGGAGAGTGATTTTGCACTCAGGTGCAATGCAGCTTCTCAGAGTCACTTGGCAAAGGCTCTGCCATCCAGAACTGGCCTGGTTTTCTCAGCTGTGGCCTTTTTCTTATGAGGGGACAGCTGATTGCATGGCCCCACAAAACATAATTTAGTGGATAAATCCGGAAGGCAAAACAAATCCTTGCTTTGGAAAGAGCCCAAGAGAAACACCTGGGTAAAAGAGGAGCCATAACACAGCTTTTCACAGAACCAGCTCTTCCAAAGTTTGGACACAACACTTTTCATTCTTCATTCATATCTTAGGGCTTGTGAAAGTAGAAGTATTTTCTCCAGCTCTTGATTTTACACGTTCAATCATGCTACCTGTTATGCTTGGAACAATCTTGTACATCCTTTCGTGAAATCTCCTCCCACCTCTCCATACAATGCATTCCCACAGCAGTGCTGCCTCTTCTTTTCCTCTCAGGTCATTGCTCTCCCTGGAATTTGGGCCAGCTGTTCCTCCTGTAGCGTTGCTCACTTTCTCCAGATTACCCTGTGTGCTCCTCAGGGATACACACCTTGCTACATACTGGAGAAGCAAACTGAAGTCCAACCAAAGTTAATGGCAAAATTCCCATCAGCTTCAATAGAGCCAGGATTTTGCTCAAAGTATTCAAATGAGTCCTCAGCTGGGCGTCTGTGATGCAGATATTTCTGTGTCCAAGGGCAAATCATATCTCCTATCTGCATGTAAAGCAGATTGAACAGCAATTATTTTCAGTGTAGCATTTCTGTCTAAAATAACCAATTTCATCTGACAACAATATAGAATTTTACATAGCATTTAAAAAAACTGATTATATAAAGGTTTTTGTTCTTTTTTTCTCTTCAGTTGGCAAATATATATTTGAAGATATCTATATGTTGCTGTTTCCTTGAGCACCTCAAACAATAAATCGAAACACACCTCATGATAACTTTTTTCTCTCTCCCACATACATACCTACAAAGGTTTAAAATACAACTTTTGAAAAGATTCAAGACTGAAAGGGGAAAATAATCTTATTATGCAACAATTAATTGTCCTGCCAAATGTGGGTGCCTTGGAAGCTTGAACAACCCGCCAACACACCTGTGTACATTGGCATTAAGTTAAATCAATAACAAAAAAACAGGCCGGCAGCCAATTACCTGTCACATGGAGATTCATTTTAAGTGGAGGTTTTACAAGCATAACTTGAATCATATCATACTTACAAGATAGTCCACATATGATATTTACAAAGATATTTGAATTGAGAATAACATTGAACCAAAAAGCTGTGTATTACAATGTCATTAAGAAGCAATCAACAGCCACAGTAGCAATTAATTTTCTGTCACAACAGAGAACAGTCATTTACCAAAATACAAATAGGAGCAAAAAGAAATGTGTTTTTTCTAAATTGCAATTTCTTGTGATTATTATCATACATTAGGCTAGGAAAAATGTCATTTCCTACTTCCCATGTTCATTGTCTTGATATACATGCCTCATGTACACACATTTATTGCTTTGTAATTATTTTTCAAATAGTTCTTTGGTTGTTTAAAAACAGCTCAGAGCCTTATTTCTTGTATTTTTTTTTCAGTATATGAAGAAGTTACATGATTATTATTTCCTCCTTTGCAGTGATTGCCAAAACAGGTTCATGAATGTAACAAACATGCAGTATAAAGTAAATAAGAGTCAGAAGCACTGTTCTGTCCCATGTGGCTCTTCCAATTCTGCCCATGAAGGCACATGAAACGTCAAGGATGGTCTCATAGGTAGTTTTCATAATGGAAAAGGACCTAATAGTGGTAACAAAGCCTTGCTTTGCAAGACGCTGTATGAATCTTCAGCTCCCATCCATTTCAGTAGATGTTAAAAGTGCAAAGTATTTGGTGTAATTCATCAACTTGCCTTTCTCTTCTTCCATCTTCACCACAGAGGAACTCAAAAAGTCACTGTTTAGAGCTGTTCTCTGCAATCCTTTATTTTAGATTCTATTTTTTTTTAAGTTACATTCATTTATTAGTATGAATAATGGTCAATTTAAAAAGCTTTCAAGCTAAAGACAGCACTCATAAAATCTATAATGGATATTTCATCTATTTTCCAGGAATTCTGAAGATTGTTTTTAATCATGATGAATCAACAGCTCCTTCTGACAAAGCACTGTTTCTCCACCAAGGTCATTGCATGGCGTGCAGGCATGTTGTCAGAGCAGAAACAGCTTCAGGATGTGCTCTGACTTGACCTGCTTGGAAGAGAGGATAGAACATCCTCTAACTTAAATACTCTTCCAGCTATTCTCCCATTGTTTCAAAATTACTTGATAAAAATGCAATTTAGGTCCTCTTGAGGTTCATCTTATAGTGAAATATACCTTTACACTAATACACTGGTATAAAGCTAGAATATAACAGATGAGAAGTCTTACACTGCAGTTGTTCTAACTGCTGTAATGCTTTGTGAGATGGGAAGATTTCATTCCACTTCACTATGAATTTGATCAAGTTAAATTTTAGCAGGAGAAATAATGATAACATAATGCCAAAGATCCATTAAACAGGATCTTACTTCAGTAAGTGTTGTATATATTGAATTAAAAGATTGCCTTACTGTTGTGGCTTAACCCAGAAAGTGGCAAAGCATCATACAGTCATTCATTCACTGTCCCTCTTCCAAGTGGGATGGGGGAGAGAACTGGAGTTGCACCCAGGGGGGATTCATGCTGGATATTAGGAAAAACTTCTTCTCCAGTGGTCGGAGTGGTCAGGCACTGGAATGGGCTGCCCAGGGGGTGGAGTCACTGTCCCTGAAGGTGTTCAAGAAATGTTTAGATGTTGTACTGAGGGATATGGTTTAGTGGGGAAATATTGGTAGTAGGTGGATGGTTGGGCTTGATCTTGGAGGTCTTTTCCAATCTTAGTGGCCTCAGTGACTATGAATCATCATTAGAAGTGATGATTCGTGTTCACAAACATGATTTCCCTGTCAGACTTGATTTTCTATACTTCCATAATTTTTTTTCCCTAGACTGTGTGTTTTATAAGATTTGAGGGTTCTCCTTTGAGGATGTTATTTCAGAAAGGTTTTATTCTTTAAATACTAAGATAAAAAGAACCAAATATTTTATACCCTTCCTCTCAAGCTGACTTATTCTTCAAAAAATATTTAGAATTGCATTAACATCTTGTAACTTTTTTGTCACTTTTTCAGACCTTACACAGTATTGATCAGTATTTCCTAACTGTTATCTGAATAACAATACAATTTACTCCAGGATCATAAAGTTAATGTGTCCATTAGCAGTAAGTCTCTCACTGGCCCTTACAGCACCCACATCCTGGTTTGAAAATAGGGCCACAGTCCTGAAGACCTGAGGCTGTTTTAAGCTCCTCCGATAATGTGTTTCTCTCAAAGCAGAGTTAGGTGCTGAAGATAACAGAGTGCAATAGCAATTGTGAAAAGGATGTCAGCAATGTCAGTTGTCATGGTTTCAGGTCTGAGAGAGCTTTAAATTACTGAACTTGTTCTGTTATCACAGCCGCTCTCTATTCCCCATTTATTGCCAAATTATGTAGACTTAGAGAAACTGGAAACGTGAGGGACCTGTCTGGCGTCTGAGTTCAGGCTCTTTCAGGAATGATCCATACTTAAGTTTCCAAAACATACCAAGTGCTAAATGGCCTCATCCAGGGACCCTTGAAGCCACTGAAGTGCAATGTGTCATTGAGGTACTTTTCTCCTCCAATAATTCTGATTTTTTGTACGGTTGCTTGTAAGGTCTTTCATCTCCACAGCAGAAAAAAAGATTTAGAAAACTTTTTTTCCAAAAACTAAAAATTAAATAAAGATTAATTTAATAAAGTTGATCATTTTCTAATTTATATATATATGTATATATATATAAATATTTCATGGTTTTAACATCAGAAATGTTTAAAAAGCCAGCACCTCCCAGCCAGGCATCTTTTTTGAAGCATCTGTATATTGAACAAAATAAACTGTTAGGAGCTATCATCTCTACTGTGACCTAGTAGTACTTTTGATGCAGGATTTCAGATTAATTAACAGAGAGTCATAGAGTGAGTACTACTTAAGAGTGCATCCCAGGTAGGGCACGGTCGACAGTGCAAGCCAAGCAAAAGACAAGAATTCATCCTTGAGATCCAACTGGAAGATGTCACTGAAATGCCAGCGGTTCCTTCTGCCAGACTTCAAGTTGGCAGGATTGAAAGATTCCCTCTTTGGAAAAAAAGCCAACAGATAAAGATGCCTTAGTGAAAATATGCCAGGTTTCTATGTAATCACCCACCTTGTCAAGCTGGGATAATTTCTACATTGCTTCATCATACCTTGACCTGAATTACCCTATAACTTTGAAATCGACGTTTTCTAGCTGTCTTCTTGAAAACTTCTCAAAATGATCCTCTTATCCTTTCTGTTCATCTGATGCTCATAGTACTTAGAGTACAGTATCAGCTGCAACTAAGGACATACACCAATGCATATTCTGACTATAGATATGTTTGCATTTATACTTGTATATGCGTATTGCATTGTAGTGGGAAAAAAAATTGTTTACTTAAGTGAAATTGGTATTACTCTGCTCTCATATGGATATGCAGAGGGCACAGCTACCTTCCATTGGGAAATGGATATCACAGAGGCATTTAACTTCAAGCAGTTGACAGTGAAACTACACACGATTTCATATAAAACACCACAGAAGTAAGTTATTGTGTTCTTCAATATTCTTCTTTGAGACCACTTCTAACTTTTCTGATCCCTCTAATTCGAACTTAAGTAATAGAGAATGTGTCAATACAACTTTTCCTTTAAGTATTGCTAAGGAGCATGCAGGAGCCCACATGTTTGCTTAACTGGTCCTGCAACCAACACTGCTAACAATAAAACCAGAAGTTCAAACCCAGTTCCTTGCTTTCAAGTATGCCCTTCAAACAGAAAATACCAGTTTGTCACCATTCTAAAACAAAGTGTATGATAACCAGGAATAAATCTAATGTATCTACTTAACATGAGATACCCCATCATTTTACTGACTTTTTTTTAACACACACTTTCTACCAAAGGTAACAACTACTCGTGGCATATATGTGCGTGCATTGGTGAGCGTGCCTCAGAGACAAACAACCTCCCCCACCCTGCATTTTCAGGTACTGTAATACACTGCCTGCTTCCTAGTCCTGCAAATACCCTTGAAGTGGAATAATATTTAACAGAGGGCAATACGGCTGGAGAACTGCCAAAGAAATGAAGGGTGAGGGAAGCCAGTCAAGGCATTGTGATGAATATTTTTGTACCTCCAAAGACACAACTATTATGCAAACATTGACCTATTTGTCAAGCAATCACAGTTTACTATTGCTTAAAGGTCACAGAAGTTTCCAAGATTATTAAATAATGCATGGAGCCAAAGACCAAGGATATTATTTAAACAGTGGAGGTAACTTTTGTTAGTGAAGGACAATACGATGACAATGCCCCTTTATTTTCCCTTGAAATTCTCTAGAGTTTGCAATGTAATATAGTAATGGCTGTTTAAGCTGAAAGAGGGAACTCTGCTGCGGAAATGTGGCTCAGTACTACAATAAAATATTACGTGGGTTTTCTCCCCCTTTCTCTACATTTGTTGGTACATGATTTATGTTTTTCTACAGGCCTTTCAATGGTTCTAGGGAGCAACAGTCTCTCCAGCAGTCTGTACACATATATTTGTGAATGCAATGATCAGTCCCCATTTGCTTTTCCAATATGGGTTATGAGCAAGTGCAAAAATTGCTTTTCATCAATTGAGGGTATGTGCTGTGCACAAATGTACAGGGATCAGCAGAAGTTTGCAAAACCTAGTATCAACTTTGGCATCTGTTGAGACAGCTTCATGCTAATAAATCCCACACTTACTGTTTCCCAAAGGCTGCATTCCCTTCTGTTCTCATTAGGTCTTCTAGGTCATCTCTTCATGGCCTTAAGAGGTTCCCAAGTTCCAGCTCTTCCTAAGGCCCCATGTTTCAAGGGGAACAAAGGCAGGCCTCATACAGCCCAACTGGTTTTCTACTCTTCTGACTCACAGTAGTTTTTTTCTGCTAAGCAACAATCAGTTTTGTGCTGCCGTGGTCCTGGAGGCTCAGGAAGGATGACAGGCAAAATCATCCCAAATCGTTCATCATCAAACTATTCTTTCTCCTCGTCTCTCTCAGTGCACTCTTCCCATGGATCTGCTGTATCTATGTGGCTGTGACACTTTCAAAGCAGGTGGTCATGCAATGAGTCCTTGCAAAATCCACCTATCAGTTGCAACACAGAAATAAATCAGTAAGGTTCTCAGAAAAGTAAGACATTCTGAGAACAGTCCCTTCCCTCAACAATCCTGTGTCTTTCCACAATACTGGTCTCAACACTGTAAGAAACCAGTTAATAGGAGCCATCATCAGGAGGAAGATACAGTAGCAACTAAAGCATTGCCTCTAGCTGAATGGTCCCATCCAATGCAAAGAATTCTGCTTCATGACCTTCAGTCTCCAGGTAGCTACCTTTATGAAAGAAAGCCAGACATTTCCCCCATTTCACCAAGCAGCTATCAAGTTCTTCTGAAAGCTGCAGTGGACTGGCCCTGGGATCTTCATCAGAAACTACAGACAACATCAAAGGGCTTGTTCCATCTCTGAAATAATCTGAATAATCTGAAACATTTATAAAGCACAGCTGTGTATAAATTGGAAGTGAATAACGTGTGTATAACGGAATAATAAGTGTGTATAACAGAAGTGAAGTATTAATGACAGGATTTCTGATTTAAACAAAATGAATAACAAAAGAATAGCAGAGTCGCAAGTTTGGATGGATTCTAGCACTCAGTGTAGTATTTCTGCTTGGTGGCACTTGGCTATTGTTGCTTCATTTTTATGAACATTTATATTTGGAAGAGTCCCCACTATCATTCTGCTTGGTTGCCAAGAGCAAGAGCCAATAATGACAGGTCCGAGAAGGGACAGAGAAAGAGGAACATTTGGAAGCCGAGAGAGAACTAAAATTTCAGTTTCATTCATCATATCATGAATATGCACTCCCATCAAAACATTTATAGGTGACTTACAGTAATATGAAAGACAGCTAGCTGCCAAAAAACCTTTGTTCATACCACAGGGCAGCTGAGGTTATCATCATGAACAATAACTAATCTTAAAAAAAAATCCAATAAAAAGACAATATTTCTGGACAATTATTTCACATGACAAATATCACTACTTCATAGAATAACTCAGTCATTCCAAGAATCACTATTTCTCCTGGAAATTCGGATGAAGTGATTTGTGGAGTGGGAGGTACCCAATGAAGACTGCAGAAGTGTTGGCAGGGAGTTTAATGGCACAGCACCAGGATGACACTCCTGACCTTACAGTTGAAGAAAGATGCCTTCAGAGGAAAGAGAAGAAAGAGCCTGTTATTAATGGAGTTGACAGATACAGAATTAAGCCTGATAAACTCGAATTACATTCTTCAAAGTCACCTTTCCACTGAAACCTATGGGCATTTGAAATTACATGCAGTAACTTTATTCCTTATCCCAAAAGGAGGTGAGCATTCGTTTGTATACCCTGGAGAGTCTTCAAATAATGTCTGCCATACCCACCTTCCCTATGATCTAGGGGAGAAAAGCATGAAATGAAAGCCAGAAAGTTCACACATCTGGATGCAACCAGCAGTACTAAAGTGAGCATGTCTGTTCTGTTAGCAGAGATCCCCATCTCCAAGTTCAGTGCAGCGCCAGGAGGAGATACCATGCCAGGTCACAAAGCCAGGAGATCTGTATTCGTAGGCTCTCAGTCCACATCCAGCAGTAACACATGGCATGAACCCAGTGTGCTCAGTTGGATTATACAGATGTGTGCAGTACCTAAACCTCTGTGCTGCCAGCTCTTCACAGTGTCTCCTTTCAGCAATGACAGGGAAACACTTAGGAAGGCAAACTGATGCAGGAGAATTTAATAAGTCTGGAGCCTACATGAAAATAAGGCCAAGCTTTCCTTATCCCGTCTTGTCCTCACTGTTCAATAAAAAGAATGCAAGAAAAAAAAAAGCTATCTGTAGAGTATAAATCATGACTTGATAAATGTAGGTCCTTAGAAGCCAGTTGTGTAAATACAGATACACCTGCAGGCCCTGATAACCAGATTAGCAGCAACAGCTGCCAGACCACGCAGAAACAACCAAAAGATATTGTTGTGTCCTGGCCAACGAAGTTTCCAGATTGACTCTCAGGTGCTTCCCGTACAGCACTGTTAGTGAGAACAATGCATCATGAAAGTAGATGATCTCCATTGATCTTGAAAATGTAACATTTTTCTCTTTGAATGTATACAATGCAGTTTGACACTCGCATTAGTTTGCAGTACCTCCAAAGTACAAAGGGATGAGACTTTGTCTGCTGGCAGCTGGGAAGGATTTCTGAACAGGAAAAAAGAAGTTGTGTCTGGGTTTGGGATGACCTCATGTTAAATTGCATATTCTTATTGGGTAAATATCCATATGATATCCATATGATATGAACATCCACTGATACATCCTGCCTTACCTGTTCTTATTGACAATTAGAATCTAAAAATTAACATTTTTTCTTGGCAAAACTCCACTTGAATTACATGAAAAAATCTGATGAGCCTCAGAGTGACAAGTACAAATCTAAAAATTCACAAAGGCACAGACAGAGGAGAAAAAAATCTTTTTGTCCCTACCAACAAATCTAACATCAGTGGTTCTATCTCAGCACTGCTCTTGCTATTCTTCCTAGAAGTAGAGATAGTTCATAGACAATATCACAAAATGCACGTGCTTGTGACCCATTGAGACTGTTGAGTCAGGCTTTCCTTGGTGGTGCAGTTCCACTGGGGCTGAGGCAGTGGTAGAGCCAGGGCTGATAACATTGTCCACTGGCAGCCCCCAAAACAGCAAGTCAT
Source organism: Tetrao urogallus (assembly GCF_951394365.1). Taxonomy (NCBI): domain Eukaryota; kingdom Metazoa; phylum Chordata; class Aves; order Galliformes; family Phasianidae; genus Tetrao; species Tetrao urogallus. The sequence goes on along the minus strand of NC_136820.1, from coordinate 43,257,317 downwards.
CAACCTGCCACGAGCAGAAGGAGGTGGGCTCAGGGACACAGCTGTAGAGCAGTTCTCCTGCAGTACTGCCAGAGCAAGACAGCCAGTGCCAGGTAGGACTGAGGAGAGGCTCCTGGGCATGGGAAACAGTGGGTTGAGGCTGCCACTGTGAGTAGTGTCCTCAGAAAAATCCTTCATAGGAAAAAGTATTTGAATACCTTTATAATCAAATTCATGTGATAATCATGCCCTAAAAGACCTAGGCATGAACTAATCAGCCATGAACTAATCTTCCATCATGAATATGGGGTCTAGACTAAAAAGCCTGTGTTTCTATTCATTTCTAATGATTCAGATGACTCCCTTCTTGACAAGAACATCTACTGCAACCAAAAGCAGTGCAAACTTGATGTAAGTTGAAATGTTGACGGTATAGTTAAAAACAGACTGAACACCTAATCAGATCAAAATAACTGAAAGAATTGAAGGGTATGCTGGATGTCTCTTGTCTTTGCGAGTAGTGGAATGGATACACATGAGGACAGGTCTTCTCCACAGGCAAACTGTTGTGAAACCCAATACAGCCTTCACATTTCCAGTCAGGGGGCACGGCACTGCAGACAGAGCTCTGAAGAATAATTACTAATATACTGTGGAGAAATTGCTTTATTATAAGGTGCACTCTAACATGCTGTAAAGGCGTACAAAAAAAAAAAAATAATAAGAAAGAAAGAAAGAAAGAAAGAAAGAGAAGAAAAATTAAATACTTAAAAGATGATGCTTGCTTGTTGTGGCCTGTTGCAAAGCAGTTATAAATTGGAGTACTTACAATGGTTCATGCATGTCCCTACATGTTAGAACAGCATATGAGAGAATTTATTTATCAGGGGAAAAAAAAAGTCTCTGCTAAGTCATTTAGTTCTTAAAAAGGTTCCTGTCATTTACAATTTTGCCAGATTTTATAAGGCACAATACCAGATTGTCACATGGGAAAGGCTTGCAGATTCAAGTTCATGTTCTTCCCTCTAGCAAGTGCTGGAACCAACAAATTTGGGACACAGAGGTTACGTCAAAGCCTTCCAACTCTTTGAAGGATAATTACCATACCTGCATAATCACATGGTCTACCTTCTATGCATTCATGTTAAGGAGAGGACATTAATCTAACTAAAGCCCAGCGGCTGACATTTTACATATATATATATATATATATATATATAAAATAGTTTTCTATAAGATATAGCACTCCACTTAACAGCTTCAGAAAACTCCTTAATACATTCACAAACCCTCAATGGAAAGATCTGCTTAATTCTTTTCAGACCTGTCATATTAGGTAGGAGTGTTCTGCTGCAGGATATGATGTTGCTAATTGTCACTTTGCATTGTTTCACCAGACAGCCTGGCCCACTACTTTATTATGGGTTATGCAAGAGTTACAAGAGGTAGCCAATAAACAATGCACTAGCAGAATCATTTATACTCCAAAATGTTCAAGAGTATTCACAGGTGTGTCTAGAGGTCTTCTAAAACAGCATTTTGGTTCCAGAGGATGGCACATGCTGATGCTATGATCTATGTAAGACTCCCCTCAGCAAACAAATCACAAAGAATATTCTCGCAGTTCTTGTTGTAAGAGGCTTAGAGGAGCTTCCTCTTTCATATTGTCCAGTACCCAGATACACTATAGTGGAATATTCCCTTTTTCACTATCTGTAGAAAGGTTCTGGTTGACTGGCAAGGAAATAATGGAATCAGATGACACATAACAACTGGGCCTTTTCCAATGCTTGTCCATCTTTTGTCAGTCCATATGCTGGAAACATACGGAAATTTCAGCAGTGTTGGGATGTCCAAACAAACATGGTGAACCTTGAAGTCTCTATTAAATATATTAACAACCAAGAAGTTGTGTCCTTTCTCATGCGGACTGCAGATCTTTACTGCTGCCATTTCCACCAGAAAGTGGTAAAACATGGAAGTGGAGGGAGGAAGAAAATATTTTCAGATACAATTTCGAAACAAATGAACACAAGACAGAGTTCTGGTTTGCAACCAAAATCAATAGCCATATGTACCTGCACTGAGGTCAATTTATGCTCCCGTGTTTCCCGTATTGACAAAATCTGTATCATTGTAATAATGTGTTTTATTAATCTATGTCTAATAAAGCTTGTACTTCATTAAAAAGCTGTTTTCAAACAGATTCTATAAATTTTATTAACAATGAATTTTATTACTTACTGCAAAATCAGTAACATAAACAAAGCATATTAAGCATGTCCTTTTACCTACAGAAAACAAATCACAACTTTTTTCCTCCAAGATCTAATTAGATTAAGCTTTCATTTTCAAAACAGAATAAAATAAGCCTTTTACCTGGGGCAGATCTGGCTATAAGTCAGCACCATGCCTGTTGGCTTTTTTGTTTTGTATTTTTGTTTATTTGGTTTTTGTTTTACCAAGCAGCAAATTTGCCTAGGTAATAAACAAAAGGAGCCCTCTCATGATAGTGCCTACTCAAAAGTAAAATCTCAGATACGCGTGAGAACATCAAATGATCAATTTTTTTGCATTTTTTAAACAACTAAATGGTGTTCATTAATATTTCATATTGCACAAATATTTTTATAATCATGCTTGCTATCTCTATCTCTATCTCTACATATGCACGCAAATGCTGAGTAGCCATAAATCCTAGTGTCAGGCTCTTTATTTCATATGCTTATAACTACGACTCATTAACAAGTTCTGAACCAAATGCAACATATACAACTTTGTTTTGGGGAAATAGCATCTTGAATTAATGCTCTGATGGAGGCATGAACTTGTATAACATCTTTGAGTTTCGATTTTTTACCTGTAAAATGGGAGAATTAACTTTAAATGCTGAATATACCACTCTTGTAAGAGATAACAACATTGAAAACAAGGAGAGTACACAGGGTCCTCGTTGTTGAAGCAGGACAAGAAAATTAATTTCCCTAGTAATTAATATGTTGCCACTGCAGTAATAGACCAACATGACAAGATGAAGGATCTTAGCATGAATCTGATCCAATGTGATGCCTGAGGTGCATGTTGAAAGTAGACACTGACTTTGATTGTTTCATTTCTGGGAGCCTATCATCCATGGCCCTAATTAACAGCATTTGGAAATTTGTGTGAGCTACCTATGGAAGAGGCTTTGCCTGTCCTTGCATTTCTTCCTGAATGGGGCTACAAGGCTAAACTCTCTGGTTGCCTATGCCTTTTATGGCGGGGACAGCTGAAATACACATGAGCACATCTGAATGGCTGCTTTTAGCTTTTCAGTCAAGAGAAGATACTCAACCTGCCTTTACATTAGACCTCACGCGAAGAGGAGAGAACACGTCTCATACCCACCTCCTTTCATGGAGATTGTCCAAGTGCTTTCACCAAATTCTCTTATTTTCACTGTGATATGAGAAGAAATTCTTATTGAACTATGCTTTAAAAAAGCAGTTCTTGAATTCTGGAGGGACAGAACATTGTCTTCGTAGTTCAGTGTAGTCTACTTATTTCCTGTGAGACCAGAAACAATGCAAGAAGCACACCTTTCCCTGCAACAATATGGGAGGGGCTGATACCTGGGACCTCAGTGAAGCACAGGCTGAGTTTATTCGCAGTCCAGATTTCCTCGTTACTCCCATGTTATCATTAATATTTCAGATCTCCTCAAAGTCAAAATACCAGAATATCTTTGTTCTCATGAGAAATCAAACAGTTCCTGGGGGGCAAACACTATCTGGGGAGAAATCCAAACTAGAGGTGTTTAGCTGAAAATAAGCTCCACTTTCATTTTAATTTACTCATATTTTAACTGGGGGGAAAGAGATGTGGGAAATATTGGTGAGCAGTGAAAAAGGATGAAAGGCAAATTCTGTACACCAATCACTGGAGTAAAGGGTACATGAAGGGGTAGAATTTCCCTGCACTACAGCTGATAGTGTTTCTCCCTAGGGAATGTCAAGGGGAAAAAAATCCTAAATTGTGTGTAATGTTTGGAAGTACTTTTACATGAAAATATTTGATTCTTATTCTCGAGATTTTAGACTAAGAATGGGAACAGGAAGAGGTGATGGAGTGAATGAGATAGAAGAAACCCTATTAACACTTCAGGTCTGCTAAGAGTAGAAGTGACAGAACAAACTTGTTCCTTTAAACAGAGCACGGAGAACTTTTTAGCAGAAAACAAATCTACCAGCCATAAGATCATATTTGAGGGGCATAGATTTTCCCTGAAGGACTCCACACAGAAAAGAACATAACAGCACATTTTACTCCTGCTGGAGATGTGCTAAAGCAGCATCCTTAGAATAGAAGGAAAAACTGTTCTGAAGCAGTTCTCTGTTACTTTAGTCTTTCTCTGTATCTGACCCAAGCCATAATTCAACCTCTGTAAAATCCCAGGTTGCATTCAGCTCTGGATTTCAGAGTTACAAACCAACTCCTCTATCAATTCCTGTTTACACCATTCCTATTTCTCTGAAGTCATACACTACACTGGTACCCTGCAATCACAACTTTCCCACAGTACTGAACTTCAAGCAGTAAATCACACATACTACCAAAGTTTCATTGAACAGAGGTTTCAAGCCATAGTGAAAATTGGTCTTCTGTTTTTCTTAAAAACAGGAATAAATTAGTATTTTCAAACTGACTATAACACATCTGTAGTATTGCCAGCTTTGTAACAGCACCCTTCCAGAGATCTACCCTGTGTATGACCTCCCTTACATTTGGGTTTCTGAAGCGAGGAGCCGACATCACACAAGCAGGGCTGGAAGGAGCCCTGTGACATCACCTCTGCTATCTTTCTTCCCCAAGGTATCAAAAGAAGTAATTTAAGGGCATTCTGATAGATTAGAGATAGCCACCCAATTTGTTTGGAGAAAGAATATGAAAGCTTTCGTACTTCAGAAGACCATAGAACAGGCTAGAACTTTCAGAGAAATACTTCTATTTTCTGGCACATCTTTTTCTTACTCAAGAACTTTTTTCACAAGAGTTTTGATCTTGGGTTTATCAGACAGTGGGGGAAGAAAAGATAAGGACTGAAACATTTCAAACTAACTGAACGTATCTGTGCAAAACTGAACCTAAGGGAAGATGAAAACTCAAAAGTGGGCAGTTGTGTTCTTGTTTACCCCAATCTCACCACACCCACATGGTAGCAAAATAGGCCCCATGCCGAGAATTTGTGGCAAGAGCCTATTGTGTGGGCTTGGAATAATTTAAGAATTGACTGTCAGTCTCTTTCGTGGCTTCCAGCTACGAAGTAATGCTCTAAGTGGAGAGCCGTTCTCTGAAGCACTCATTACAAACTTTAAAGCTGTCTCATTTTCAATTATGAATATTAAAAAGAAGTACTCAGTAATTCCTGCATTATAATTAATATTCCAAGTTTTGGTTTGGCTTGTTGGTTTTTTGAGGTCTATTTTTAAAGACACTTTCTTAACTTATTCCGGAGTTAGTTCCCAACAACCAAATATTGTTCCTGTTTATATCGGTGGGAAAGTCCCAGTGAAAAAATTAATCAGACCCAAGTTAATGAAAACAACATCCCCATTTAGAACAATATCCTAGCCTACCCTACCCTAATCTGCTCACACTGCCTACTTGTATAAAATTTTATAGCCTGTGTGTTCCAACCTTAAAAAAAAAAATCCTGATTATTTATTTATGCCCTTTTTGTTTAAGAAATTAAATCCCCAGAGCATCTCAATTTAGATCAAAAGCAAGCTACCAAAATTCACCTGGCACACCTGTGCCGTGTGATTTCTTAATTACCTGCCTAGCATTCTCAGAGCTACAAGGCAGAGATGCAGGGCTTGTTTAGCCCATATTCAGATCTCTGCAATGCACCTTGTGTAACAGAGCCTTTCCAGAGCGCCTGAGGTAGTAACCAGTGTTAAACAATCCCACATCTCCACAAGCACTTGCATTTCAGCAATTTGCTTTCTCACAAGTTTCAGAAGGCAGAGAACTATCTTGGGGTGAGAAATCTGGGGAAATAAATAGATTTATTTATGAGTTTCTTGATGAAGGTTTTCCTCGACTAGTAGGCAGCATGGAGTTCCTTGTGCCATTAGAGCCTCCCCAGTTCAAAGGGTAGGAGCAGGCCTATTAATTATGATAGCCACAGGTTGTTGTTACTTACATTTATGATGCAGCACCCTAGGGACCAAGGAAAGAGTTTGGCCCTTTACACCTCAGACAAGTCTTCAGTTGACAGTTATGGACATTAACCTAAAAAGACATATTCAAAACAGGACCATGAGGTATGACACAAACAAAGCTCATCTGAGGGAGCATACCCCAAGTTTTTGCTGAGATACTTCTTCTGTTTGATGAATGATGTTGAATGTCGAATGAATGTTGAAGGATGTTTCTACATAGTGATGAGAAACTGAGTTCACATGTTAGATGTGACTGCTTCTATGCTGTTATGCATGGCTGATATCATTGATATGTCCCTTGTCTAACCAAGGAGCGTGCGCACGTGGATGTAGATGGGCTCAAACTCATGTTCAGTTTGCACAGACACTGACAATTATGTACATGCAGAAGAAGACAAATCATGTCTTAAGCCTTCTAACACTGAGCAATCCTAGCTGTGTGTCTTCATGCACACAGTTTTACATTTTAATAGGATAGTCACGGTAATTTGTTCTTCACAAGCGGTTTGGATAGCAATTAGGCATCAAATATTACAGCTGCTTCTTTGGCTATTTGTCATTAGTGTAATTTCATTAATTGGCCAAAGCATTGACTCCGTTAACCTGAATATAATTTAAACTGCTGAAAGCTGATGGCATCTCTCTTGGTACAGTGAAAATACAACGCTTCGTCAGAAAGCTAAAGGCAATTATTACTATTAATAGTGCAGGCTTCCACAGCACAAAGAAACTTCAGTGCCATCAGAATTCTTTATGTGCAAGAGATGAACCAGTTGACTCGAATCTTGCACACAATGAACAGATGCAACCTGTGATCCTTATTTTATCAGCTTGTCATTCACTGTGACCATTAATGAACACAGGAAACACTCAATTCAATAATGTCTTTTCATGAAAGATTTTAGGAGAAAATATTTTCAGTTGTTTGCTTCACAATTCAATTTCTCCTCGGCAAACATGTCCATTGCCAAGAATATTGCCAAAAATTGCCAAGAAGTCCCAAATGGAACCAGAGATGCTGAAAAGGCTCTGCACAAGATCTGTTTCAAGCAAATAAAAGTTTCCCGTGGCAACACCATTCTGATATGATTACAGGAAAAGACAAGCCAGTAAATTTTAATTTGTAGAGTCAATTCATGAAAATTTCAAATAATTTTGCAAGATTGCAAAATGCAGTGAGATTTGGTTGATCAAAATACTAATTACTGAGCTACATTTAATTTCAAAATTTTAAAACACACTTGAAACTCAACCAGTCATCTCTGTTCCTTGAAAATACATTGTTTTTCAGAAATATCACAGAAAATCCTGGGATACGGGGATATTTTTAAAGGCTGTGCTTCTTAAAAATGCATTTCCCAGCTTTCTCTGTGCAATAAAAATGTAAACTAAGTTATCAAGAAGAAATCTGCTAAAAGTTAATAAGAAACGTCTCCTGGTCTACTGGGAGAGACAGTGGAAAATGGGTGGGAATTTCCAGCTTTAAGCAGCCACTCCCACAGCATTCAAATCAACAGAAAAACCTGTCAGTAGAAGGTCAAAGTCATTAGTAGATTTTTTCCCCCACAGAGAGACAGATCAGATACCCATAATTTCAGAGAACATTATTTAGGATTTTCCAAAGTTCTCACATTAGGTGAAGTTCTTATGTAAAGCCTATCTTTTGGAGTGACATTTTAAAGGCTTGTAAGACCACCCTGAAAGGTGCAAAGAAGACACGAACAGGCTCTTGTCAGTGGTGACCAGTGCCAGGACAAGAGGCAGTGGGTGCAAACTAGAGCAAAGGAGGTTCCTCCTGTCCATCAGGAAGCACTTCAGTACTGTGCAGGAGACGGAGCACTGGCACAGAGATCTCCAAAAGCCAGCTGGACGTGGGCCTGGGCACCCTGCTCTGGGTTGTTCTGCTGGAGCAGGGATGGGCCAGATGTCCTCCAGACATCTCTTCCAACCTCAGCCATTCCATGATTCTGTCACTATAAGCAAGCAAAGGTCCCAATCCACAAAGAAGTACACTTTAAAAAGATTCCTAACATCAGCAAAGTCAAGACAATATGTAATGCCCTGTATGTTCATGATCCTAAGCCCCTTGCAGTAGTTTAGGTAATGCTCTTTCGGTGTCAGAAATGTTTCATTTGCCAATTACTAAGGATACATACATAAGCCATTATTTCTGTTCAGTTAATTCATGGTCATTTGTTAAATTACAGTAATATGATTGTAACACTGAGTCCTAAGAAGTCATTATCTAAGGCAATTATAAATTCTAATTGAGCAGTAATGTAAAATACTTTCAGCACATAGAGGGAACAAACAGGTGGTTTAATGTGAAGTTCTGTAAGTACCTTCAGAATATCTGATCTGAAAGATGCTGCAAACGGGTTTTAATGAGCAAAGAGAATATGTGCTGATATTCTGTTCTTGCTATCTTGAAAATAGGTACCTGAGAACTTTCTTTTCATCCATAGTTTATAGAAAATTTAGCCCTTTCAATTTGCTAACAAAATTTTCACCATGATATTGTGTAATATTGACTGTAGCATGATAAGACTTAAAATGGATAAAAATCCATTACTATTTTTGCAGTTTTCTTTCTTACCAAACTACAAATTCAGCAAACAAATAGCATAAGCAGATACTATTTTCAGGTATTTTCCAATCTTTGGAATAACTGCTGAAGCTTACATCTGTAAATATTAGCTTAAACAACCTCTTAAAAAATACTTCTGGGACTCAGAGAAATAAATGTAGTTATATTTAAGCATTACTATTTACAAACATTTTCATGTAAGTATCATCTACCATTACTGGTTAATATTTCTGCCAACCAAATTTCATGGATGTGTGGCACAATTCATATCATCTTGCATTTCTGTGGGCTTGGATCATCTTAAACCTGTATTAATTTGCAGGTAAATTTGGCACAATGTGAGTTTTATGAGCATCACTTGTAACATCAACAATTATTGAGATTACTTGTTCCTTCCAATTTCAAGCATGTTGGTGCTGCCGTGTAACAATCATATGACTAGGGTGAGCCTGACATGTCAGACACCTGTCTGAGCTTGAAAGATCTTTGGAAAACTTCAGAGTTTTCCAAGGGTTCAGCATTTTCCAACAATTTGACCATGAAAAAATCCCCATCTTGTTCACATTAAACTCTGAAGTAACCTTTTTTTAACCACAACTTTAACACCTTTTATTCTTTGGAACATATCAGAGAATCATACAATCATAGAATGGCCTGGGTTGCAAAGCACCACAATGCTCATCCAGTTTCAACCCCCTGCTATGTGCAGGGTTCCCAGCCACCAGACCAGGCTGCCCAGAGCCACATCCAGCCTGGCCTTGAATGCCTCCAGGGATGGGGCATCTACAACCTTGAAGTTTGAAATTAAGATGTGGGTTCCTCCTGAAACACATCTTTTATACCTCCTGCACAAATTCACACAAAGAAACTATTGGAAAACTGCAGATCACACATGAACAGTGGAGACTTCTGAGGCCTCAGTCATTCCCTGAGGTTACATCTACCACACATTTGAAGTTGGCCTAAAGAGATCTGAGACTGCATTTTTGAAACGGAAGAAGACAGTTACCCCTGCTTTCAACTTGGTAGAGATTATAGAAATAGCTTGTTGAGTTAGAAGCACTGGGATCGAGGAGAAGATAGAGGCCAATGAAGAAAACTAAACTGAGGAAATCTAAAGGCTGCCTGGCTTTGGCTTGGGGAGATATAGAACATGGGGAGGCAACCACTTAATGTCAGTGGTGAGAGGAAGCACAGCATGGGGAGCTATTAGGAAAGAGGACCCTGAATTAGATGTCTGTGTTCCCCTTGGATTGGAAAACCAGTTATGGGACTTGCTGCCCTGAAATACTTGCGAGATCCACAGACAGTTTGCCTGTCTGCCTCATAGGAAGCAAGCCCTTTGTGTTTGCAGCAGGACCCTGGTAACCAGTGATTATTAATGATGCTACTCTATTAAACTGAAGTTACAGAGGATAGAGTGGCCAACACAGACCCCAGCCTTGCCGGCTCTCCTAGGACTTGCTGTGATTCTGCATAATGAAATGTCTACTTTGGCAGTCTATTTTCTTTTTTTTTAAACATGGGAAATTACATCTCAAACTGTGCTATAAGAATCTTGCAGTTGCAATCAGACGTGAGGAAGTGCCAGAATCAAATTGCCTCTCAAGCCTTGATTCAATCCCTTCTTTGCATAGGCATTATCTTTAATAGCATAATCATATACTTCTCCCTCCTGCAGAGCACAAAATGGACGGCACCACTGCTAGACCTGGGGATATAACAAAGGGCAGGCTGCTGCCTGTGGGATGTGGACTTCAAAAACTGGCTGGTTCACAGCAACAACAACAAGATTCAGCTGCAGTAAAAATAGAGATGTAGAGATGCATGCACTGCAGCATGATCGCTCGCCAGGTATGATGGAGTGCAGGCATTGCATCAAGGAAGGTGATAGAAGGAGGTTATATCTCACAGATTCTCTCTAAATCTACTCCTAACCCCTACCAGAAGAGAAACAATGGCTTCAACACTTCCCTTAAGAGTTGGTTGTATTTCTGCTGTTAAGTTCCTATGCAAAGCTAGGCAAGCAATTTAAGCCAAATCTTTCTCTCACAGTTATAAATTGTCCAGCTTCATTTTATGCATCCCTGACTTGATAGTTTGGAGTCTCTGAGCTGCAAAGTGCTGAGCACTCACAGTCAACCACCACATAAAATACTGTAAAGTTCTATATACTGTGCAAAGTCAAATGCTAACCAGTAGAAACTGGGCACTGAAATTCAGCAAACATCTCTGGCATGCCGCATGTCCCATCCCCACCTATGGAGCCAGGTTAATACATCCTTCATCTGAATGACTGCTGTGAAAATAAATCCTTTTTTTTTTTTGTGTGTGTGTGTGTGTGAAATTCCCAGACTCCATAGAGCTAGGAGCTGTAAGAAAGCTAAGAGAAACAATGATAATGCTGAATTCAGAACAGGGATTGACAGGAAGGAGTCAGAGAAGAGATCACACAATGAATAGTGAAAATAAAATGGGATACTATTTATCTGTTAAGTGAACATCAGCCAGTCTGTGCACTGAAAGAGGAAGGGAACCAGCAGAGGATCCAAACTGCATACCTGCAATTAGTTAACAATTACTGTCCATGGATTATCCCCAAAGTAACCACCTTGAAAATCAAAAGGGTAACCTTAATACTGATATTCTTTGAATATCGTGGCTTAACTTTGCACATTAGCTAATATATTTTAATGAAGACTGATGTGTGGATTTTTATTTGTCTCTGTGTATTATCTACAACCATAATTTAAAGAATTAAACAGTTAAAAGCCCCTGAAATGTATCATTAGAGTGATTGGCATGAATTATGCCACAGGAGATGGAGGTTCTTTAAATTCAGCCATCAAGTAGCAATTATACTGAAAATTTTTCCTTCATTTATTCTTCCTGGAAGTGTAACTTGCATTGCCACATGAGAAACTTTATGAATGGGATTTAAGCTAAGAGAAATCAAGTTTTGATTGTAAGTTATCATCTAGACTTAAGAAGAATGTGTGAAACTCCAAAAAGAAAGTTTCAATTTGATTAAGAAAATCACAATCTACAATAATCACAGAGAATTATAACTTCACACTGAATCTGGGTTTAAAAAGTTGAGAAGATTAACAAATTTATTGCTTTTTTTGGCTTTTATTTTTGCAGCTGATATCTCTATTATCATGCTCCTTGCAGCTACTTTTGGCATCTAGCATGTAGGCACGTCTTTAGCTGTAGCTTCCATTGAAAGGAGTATTTTTTCAGAATTTTTTCTCACGTCGTTAGTATCTTCATTCTAAGATTGTCTATACTTCAAACAAAGCATCCAACCATACAATAAACATCTTGCTGACCTCAGTTACAAACAACCAATGACAGCTAGTAAGGGATTCAATGATTGCTTAGCACCTGCCCTAACCTTCAGGAATATTTAGTTATAATTCACATGTTATCATTTTTAACTCCTTTCCTACATTCAGAACATTAGTTAGAGTCTGAGTCGAGCAGCAGTAATTTTCTATTATATGTCATTTCTCTTAGCACTCAAAATTTGTTTTGGTTTCTAAATTCTGGTTTCTTTATTTTGTTTTTGCTTTTTGTTCTTACAAGGAAATAAAATCATAGAATTGTAGAGTCACAGAATGGGTTGGAGGGGATCTTAAACCCATCCGTTTCTAACCCCCTGCCATGGGCTGATTGGCCCCTGCCAGATCAGGCAGCCCAGGGCCCCATCCAGCCTGGTCTTGAACACCTCCAGAGATGAGATGTCCACAGCTGTCTGGGTAACCTGTGCCAGGGGATCGAGCCTCTGATCCTTCATAGCATTTATGCTTATGGGAACACCTATGAGATGTCTTGCATGCCTGCCTGTCCAGAAGGCCAACAGTATCCTGGGCTGCATCAACAGAGGGGTGGCAGCAGGGAAATGGAGAGGATTGTCTCCTTCTACCCTGATCTTGTGAGGCCCCATGAGGAGTACTGTGTCCTGGTCTGGGGCCCCCAGTATAGGAAGGATGCAGAGGTTTTAGGAGTGGAGGCCAGGAGGATGCTCAGAGGGACAGAGCACCTCTCTTATGGAAACAGGTTAAGGGAGTTGGGCTTGTTCTGCTTAGAGAAGAGCAGGCTGAAGGGAAAACTTACTGTGGCCTTCCAGTACTTGAAGGGAGCTTACAAACAGGAGGGGAACATACTTTTCACATGGTCTGATAGCGATAAGACAAGGACGAATGGCTTTAAACTAAAAGAGGGGATATTTAGATTAGGTGTTAGCAGGAAATTCTTTACTCAGAGGGCAGCGAGGCACTGGATCAGGTTACCAAGAGAGGTTGTGGATGCCGCATGCCTGGAGGTGTTCAAGGCCAGGCTGGATGGGTCCTGGGCAGCCTGGTCTGCTGGGTAGCAAGTCTCTCCATGGCAGGGAGTTTGAAATGGATGAGATTTAAGGTCCCTTTCAACCCAAGCCATTCTAAGATTCTATGATTAATCAGATCTGAACAAAAGAGAAGCTTCTTCCTTGTCTTCAGATGTTTGAAAACCAAGCATCAGAAGTACTTCACACTCCTCCTACAGTCTTTAAGCTAAAGCTGGAGTTGATTAGATCCATCCTGATGCCTCATTCTAGCTGTAGAGGAACTTTGCTTTCACATCCTGCATCCCTCCAAGAATCAAATCCAACACATCAAAAAAAAGCAAACCATGAAAAATCACCTATTAATTCTTGATTAGTAGGTGTGGAATTGCCAACTTCAACTAGGGCTTCAGTCCTTTCTCAAAAAGTCAGCACTAGTTGAGGGGTTAAAAAGAAAACTTTGCAAGGAAGCAGGCATCTCTAAGAGGGTGGCATTGAAGCTTCTTTTATGTTTTAAAAGCACAATGCTTAATTTAGGACCTTTTAAGATCTGGACACAGTTAATGAGAATGAAAGGTGGTGAACTCATCATAGAAATGAAATTTTAATCCGTTTTGTGTATGATATAAATACTGTTGCCTTCATGTCTTATTCCCAACAGGTTACTTCTTCTTCCCTTTTTTCCTCAGTAGAGATACATGAATCATCAGCTAACACACTTCTGCCACAATTTTTCACATCCATTAAAAAGTCTGCCAACAATGTACCTTAAAAGGATCGGCAGTGGAGCAGCGATACTACCAGCAGGGTATTTCATCCTTTGAATAAGGCAGTCAAACCTCCACCCTCCTTTATCCTCTCTTACCTCTGCTCAGTTGGCATCATTGAAATATTAGAGCTAATCTCATCAGAACAATCTGAATGGAAAGTCAGGATCCTTTCAAAGCACAGAAATATTACTGGAAGTGCAGAAAGCTCATCTTTACAAAAATTATTAGTTCTCAAGTTTGCTTCCTGCAAAAAGGTTAAAGGGCCTACATTCAATTAATAGTATGCATCTGCTTCAGCCCAAGACATAATTTAGTTGTGACTATACTTTATTGTACCCTAGTCACTTTTAGACTATAACTACTGTGGCCATGCCGTTATTTCATCCTAAGTATGCCTTTGCTCTAAGTGAGATTAGGTTTATTTTGAAGCTTCTTAAATAAACTCTGCAAAAACACTGTTTGAATTTCCATGCAGAAGAATGCTTGTGGCATTTATTGTAAGATGTATATTAACAAACAGTATCAAACTCTTAAAATTGTCACTGATTTAACAGCAAATTAGACAGGACAGCTCCTTAACTGGAGAGATCGTCTCCCTCTTTTTTCTTTCTTTTTTTTTTTTTCTTTTATTTCTTTTTTCTCTTTCTTTTTCTTTCTTTTTTTTTTTTCTTTTTTTTTTTGTTTTTCTTCTTCTTTTTTTTTTTCATTCCTTCCTCAGCTCAAGCTCTAGAAGGAGAGGCATAAGAAGCAGAAGGTCAGAATCACAGCAGCAAAAACACTGTTCAGAAAGAATACTTGTTAATCACTCTGTAAGGTACCACAGGGAGGAATATTTTTATAACCCAAGAAAATGCCAGAGTGAGTTTAATTTTTACCACAAAGTCCACCTTGCTTATTTACTGTGAGAAGCGATATATCACCTCTATGTGAGCAATAAAGATAAACTGCGTTTTAAGGCAGGACCATGAAAAGTACAATGTGGATACAACAGTCCCTCCCCCTTGAAGCATTCCATTTCTTCGTGTTGTTTCACATGTAAACAAGAAAAGGGAATATTGGAAGCAATTCGAGTTTATAAGAGATAGAAGCTAAAAGAAGCGGGGTTATTTTCTCTCCTGTGCTGTTGGCTACTCAGATTTAAGCAAACTGTTTAACAGCTCCTATTCCTCTCCGGAGATGATATGTAAATAATTCTAAATCTTAGTAACACTTCTTCAAAAGTGTACTTTGGTTGTCTTGAATGAACTATATAAGATCTGGGTTTTTTTTATTATGAGATTAATATATTATGCTGGGAGTTGGACTAATGATCATTAAGGCTCCTTTCCAACTCAAAGGATTCTATGATTCTATGCATGTTGCGTATTTATGGTCAGGAGAAAAGCAAGCCAAACTGCAACTTATAGAATAGCAGTTCTCAAACTCCATGGTCAGAAATGGTGGCTGATGGTCTCTTACTGGGTTTTGAAGACTTTATCTTGTTTGAGGGGAGATGCACTAACTCTTTCTGGGGAAAAAAAAAAAAAAGGAAGAAGGAAAGAAAGGAAAGAATCAAAGAATCAGACAATTATTTAAAATAGAACACTATTTTATATTTTTTCCAGATTTTTT
This sequence comes from Tetrao urogallus, assembly GCF_951394365.1. Taxonomy (NCBI): domain Eukaryota; kingdom Metazoa; phylum Chordata; class Aves; order Galliformes; family Phasianidae; genus Tetrao; species Tetrao urogallus. The sequence continues at coordinate 43,241,840 of NC_136820.1, read as the reverse complement.
TTTTCTTTTGGTAAGAATGGAAAAGAATGGTTACAGGTAGCGCCTACTGCACAGACGGAGGTAGTGGGGTCCCGAACCTGCGCCGCAGTGCCATCTGCTGCACACGCTGAGAACAGGCGGCCGGAGGAAGGGACGCCCAAGCTGCGAAATAAGCGTTTGGTATTTGCACGAAGTAGCAGTTGCGTTAGGCGCTTCTCTCTCTTCGGCAAGATAAATCATCCCGCAGTGCCCTTGTCAGTTAGACAAGCATCATTATCTCCTTTTGCAAATAGCTGCGCAGAGGCAAACAGATAATCTGAGTTACAGAGATGACAGAGGGAATCAGTGGGAAAGTGAGGATTGGAGTCGGGATTCTTGATTTACAGTGCTGTCCAGCAGCCACTCAGCACGAGGGATCTCACAGTTCAGTGTTAACGCATGAGCTGGAAAATTTGTTCTTGCTGCTACGGGCCATAAGGAACAGGGAGTGTTGAGAAGGATTTAAATATGTCAAAGAGAAAACCGGTAAGAAGGAAAGGTTTCTTCACATAGTGAGCTCACCGCAAAAGGATGTCTGAAATCCAAGAATGTTGTAAAATTCATTAAAATTTCAGACAGCTCTGGGGCCAGCATTATGTAGGCTGCCTGTTTTCACCCACAAATTGGAAAAGGATTAAGAATCCCATACTTTCAAGGTAAAAACATTCACTGGTTTGTGGGAAGTAGGATGAGATCTTGTATAACGCAGGTTAGACTATACATGTGGAGAACCACCACCTTCCTGTGAAGCACTAATGCTGGCTGGAGCATTGGAAGTCAGATCCTGAGATTCTGGGGTACAGCAATCTTACTGCTCTTACTGGAGAGTGGGGCAGCTTTCTGTTCTGCCACAGGCTTCCCATGTGGCCTAGGGCAAGACACTTAGAGTGCAAGAAGATATGTTTGCTGCTCCAGTGTAACACATTGCCGTGACCTTCCCTTGTCCCTGCCATTGCATGGCCTCAGGAGATGGATTATGGCAGCATTCAACCATACCAAAGCTGATGTCAAAGCAGTGGGACTTTGCAGCTGGGAAAGTACAGGAGGGAGGGAAAAGAGCAGAAGGGAATGAAGGAATTGCAGAATCATAGAATGGCCTGGGTTGAAAAGGCGCAAGTGAGGAGTGTGGTGGGAAATCACCCCTCTTTTTGGTCAGCTGCTGATGAAACCAAGCCCAAGCTTCCAACCCACAGTTAGCAATCATCAGATGACCATATACTGTGAAAATGGGAGCACAGAAGTCATTCATACAGACTTTCTGATTATTACTCTTCTCTTTTGCCTTATCTCATTTGCTTTCTAATTGTACTGCAGGAGTGTTCAACACAGCAAAGGTGTACTGGAAAATACAGTATTTTCCTCTCAACAGGGCTCTTACGAGGATTAATGAAAGAGTAAGCCTTATTACTGCAATGACATACAAGAAAATCATACAAGAAAAATCAGGACAAATCTGATAGTCTGGTGATGGCACCCATGCCTCCTTCTTGATTAGACATATGGCTAAGATGAAGAATTGAAGTATATTGCAATAAAGTTTTAAAAATCAACATGGTTGAATAAAGTATCATACACACTTTACATCAGTAGAATTGTCCAGTTGTTTTGTAAGGAGAAAAGATCCAAACAAGAGTATAACAAGGTGTAAGGGGAAAAAAAAAGATTTTCTGTGCAACTTTCCTATATTCTGTAAGCTACCTAGTATATATTCATCAGTGCCTCTTAAGCCCAAGTATAATTTATATATTATTTATACAAAAACTGTGTGGGGTAAACTCTAAGGAGGAGACACCAGTGTCAAAAATGCTGCTGCTGACTTCATTGAATCCAGGATATCATCCTAGGCTCTGGGATCCACAAGTTCTCACAGCTGCTCTGGAGGTAAGGGAGACACGTAGGTTTCTTCTAGCTAAATGATTGGCCCTAACCCTATTTAAGAAAATAAAACTAGTTCTCAGGTCTCAAAACTGAGCTTCTGCTCATCTGACCTTTTCCTTAGCATCTCTTTCAAAGGATCTAAATATTTTTTTAAGAAAGAGTGACAGGTTTCTATCTACAAGAAATGAACAGACAAACAAGAAAAGAAAAAAAGACAGTACGAGCTGCAGCTGAAATCAGTATACCCTACACATGGGGTGTCCCACTGCAATGTAAAGCACAGCCGTGGTGAAGTCAGTCACCACTACATGCTGTGACAGCTCTCATGGTAAGTGAAAAGGACTGCTGGGAGAGGACGTGTAGCTTGGGGTGCTGAGCTGTACTCCCCTGGATGTTGAGGCCTGTGCAATGACATCAGAAATCCCAAAGGAGAGTTCTTTGGTGTTTTTTATCTACTTCCTCCTCTAGTTTCAACCAGAAGCAGCAGCTGAAGACCAAAGCTTAGAGTTTTGGGGAAAAACATTAGGTTGGTTTTTATTGTGAGTAATAATATTTACAGTACAATAAAGCCTGGAGGCCAACAAGATTGGGATCCATTGTAGTAAATGAAAAGCACTTGTCTCCATGCAATTAAATAATTAAATTATTAAATCATTTTTTAGATCTTCTTAAAAAGTCCTTATTTCTATCAACACAACCAAAACTCCTCCAGCACTGGGATAAACGAGAGGCAAACACTTTGTGCAGACACCTATGTGGCTGCCCTCAGGACATGAGCTGCTGTCACGTGGCTCCCTGGTGGTAACCTGCTCATCTTCCCAGTCCCTTAGGAAAACATTTTCCTGGCCAAGCCAGGCGTACTGATACAAAAACGGGGTGTAGACCAGACCAGAGATAGGGAAATTTCACTAAGCAGGTGTGGTGCATTATTAGACACTTCATGTTTTCTATTTTTACCTTAATCTCTTTGCTCTTCCCTCAGGGCTTGTGTAGTCTAGAAAAGATTTATTTTAAAACTTATTAGCTGGAGCGTTTGAGCTAATATGTTCAAAATCCCTGGTTTCTGATCCTTACTCCTACCACAGCTACTTTGGTTTCCTGAGGTAGCTGCCTTGTCACCACCACGTCCTTTTTGAGGACAAGGCTGTTGTCACATTTCCCGTGACACTTTCACCTAATTTGGTCATTTTTCCATTAGGAAATACTTTGTGCTGCCCTTACCAGGGCCTTATGGGTTTTAATTAAAATGTTTGAGCTAGCATATATTAAAAATATATTTGTCCCAGGGCTCTGACACATGAGCAAGTCACTACAAGGTGACTACACAGGCACCATCAGCCTCTGCTGCTCACAGGTTGGTTCAGCTTCAGCTCATTTCTCAGGCCCTAATCTATGCAATCTCTACACACAAATAATCCACAAACCAAGAGCCGGGCTATATTTTCTAAGGAAAGCAATTATTTAAATGTTCCTCACTAAATTCTCAATCCCATTTCCATTTAAACAATATAATGCTGGCCATAACGTTAGCCACCATATTGCTTTAAAACAGCATACCCATAGCCAGAAGAATGCTATTTGCCATTAGGAGAGTAACGACACATCTGCCACCTTGATCACTGTGTTTGTGTTATTATCAACTTCTGTCTCAGTGCCAAGAAATTTAATCAAACTCCAGCAAAGAAATAATAACGTTTCAGTTGAACAATGGCGTGGCCCTTTGAAAACGCAGCAATTTGCTCTGGGGTGCGCTAAAAAGAGAGAAGGTCTGTAAACAAAGGGTAGCTCTGTGGAAAAAAAATATTATCTGTCAAATCTAGCTTTTTTTTTCCTTCTTTCTACTTGCAAATAATTATCCAACACTTTGCAGCTATAAATGTACCAGCCTTCAATAGATATGCTGTGTAACGCTGCTTATTTAGAGGTTGTTGGCAGTTTGCTCTGTTGGGTATTTACGGCTTCCTTTTCAAGCTATGTGAAAGGCTCACAGCCCATTACTTTCCTTCTGTACCCCAACTGGACAGTCCAAAGCAAAACACAGAATTGTCTTGGAAAAAGAAAAACAAAACAAAAAATGGAAAGAATAAGGGAAAGAAAATAAGCAAGCTGATGAAACGTTAAAACGTGTGAAATCTTTCCCATCTTTTAGAATCAAGAAGATCATCGTGTCTGGTTTTGCTCCTAGATTGTTTAAACTATTGATGGAGGAAGAGAAGGCATAAGTCATATTTACTGACTGCCTGGAAATCTGCTCAGCCGATGTAAATTCTTTGCATGTGAGTGCATGTCCATGTGCCGTGTTGTTTGCAAAGGGTGCAGTCCCTTATCCTTGGCCCTTTTGTTTGAGTAAATGCTTAAGTGCCAAGCCTTTGACCAGAGACATCAGGAAACTGCTGCCTGTCCTCCCGCCGCACCTCCAGCACACATTGCTGCAGCCAAAGACAGTTGTCTTGCTTTTACCCAGTGCTGTCACTGAGCAAGAACAGCACTGCTGAACCACTGTGACTATTTTATTTTTTCTGCCCCCGAGGCCAACTCTGCTCCTGTAATTCTTCACTACCAACAACATAATAGATAGCTCAAGCACCTGGCATATATTTCCCCTGTAGATCAGCCCAAGTAAGGGATGGCGATGTGTTGTTACCAATGAAGAGAATATAGGCTGCTAATTACCAAACAGCTGGAGTCTGTGTCTACAGGAGGGATTCTTCTGTAGGGAATGGGAGCCCCAGAAGCTCTAAACAATGCATTTATAAAGGTGATGTTTGCAAAACACTTCCGCCGCTGCAGGACGGTATGGTTGTCCTAAACAAGTGACCCGCTAATCAACTTTTGCATCCCTATTCTCTCCCCCTGCTCCCTTGATGGCCTGGGTTATTAGGGTGGGATATGCTTTATGGGGGCAAGAAAGCCAAATCTCAATGTGAAAACGCTTTCAGATGATCTGAAGAGAGCAATATGAAGGTTAGAGTTTATATGACTGTTTACAAGAATGTTGTTATTACCATGCTATAAAACAGAAAGGAATGTAACCAGACTAGTATGGAACATCAAAAGAATCGTAGAGTCATTTTAATGAGTTACTAAAAACTAAGTCAGGTTCTGATGTTTTGTGGCAGTATGGTTCTGTTCTGTGCAATGGATTTAAGTCACTTAGCAACCTGTGTGCAAGCTTTAGCTTGTTGGGACATGCTTCCAATTGCTGTTTGGTGCCACCAGCATCCCCAAGCAGACAGCCTGCCCTGCTTGTATTTTACAGGGTAGGAGAAGACAGTTAGAGGCAAGAGATCTGCTCTTCTGCTGCCCTCAGCCTTGTGTAGATGGTGATATCTAAGCAAGAAAAGGGAAAATTGTGGTTTAGGGGCGCCTGTTCAGAGCCACAGCTTTTCAAATTCATTGTGTACATGAAAAAGTAACAGCACATCATGACAAGAAAACCAAGCCCATGTGGATTTCCAGTAGATCACATAGCTACAAGGAATGAGAAGCTTGAGCAGGCATGGTGGGAAGGTACCAAAATGCCACTGTCACCATATATAACCTACCTTTAGCAAGAAATCCAAAGGAATTTTCAAAATGAATAGCTCACCTGTTATTTTTGCCTTAGAAAAATCACTGTTTCAGCTTGTTATCTGCCAGTATTTTCTGTTTTCTTTTGTTTCCTAGGAGCTACTTTTTATGACAATAACAAAGCTAGGTACCAGGCAGATGACACACCTCAGAAGCTCTGAGATTTGTTTTTAAACCTTAACTATATGTAATTGCGTATTAATCAAAATGTACCATTCTATACCACTTTTGTTTCTTATGTTACTCTTTTGACCACGTTTCACAGCTTTCAATCCTGAGATAGGCTGTAATTTTTTTAAGCACAAATCTCAATGCATATATGAATGAAAACAGGGATGTGGTCAGTGGGCATAGTGGTGACAGATTGACAGTTGGACTAGATGATCTTCATGGTTTTTTCCAACCTTAGTGATTCTGTACTACTATTCTGTACAAAAATGTGAGATCAATAGATACTGAAATACAACATTTTGTTACACTGAAGATGATGCTCTATTCCATTAATGAAATTTGTGTGAGTTCAATTGCAAAATGACTCTTTGGAAATATAGGACTTCCCTGTCCTTTACTACACATTATGTTCTTTTCAACATCCAGGCAGCATCCAGAATTGTATCAATCATGGTGATGAATTACCAAGGCAGGTTTTAGCAGCTGTATGGATGTTGCAGCTGATGGGCTTCTAAGGGAAATTAGTTTCCTCCCTGGGATACAGAGGTCCACCAGACTATGATGGTCTGCTTCTGGAAGCTGAATGAGGATCTAAGTGGTGCGTCAAAAATTTGGACAAGCTGTCACAAAATCACTTCCAGATCTTCTGGAGTGGCATGGAAAGTTCCCACTCTAAAGGAACTCGAGAGCAGAAATGAGTCACCAACTCCCTTTTCTCGTCTGCCGTGTCCCAAAGAAAATTTGTGATGATTCAGACAGAAAAAGTTGTCCAAGAGGCCACGCTGTGAGTACGCAACCATTACAGGGGAAACTACTGGTGAAAGAGGAGGTGGTTGCATTAGTGGTGCTGGCTGTTGCTACCTTCATCCATCAACAGTTTAATTCCCCAGTAAAATACGCAGAGAGTCACATTCAGCCCTTTTGTCCTTTCTAACAGGAAATGGTTGGCAATCATTAAAAAACAGGCCATATTTGTCAGTGTGCCTTTTCCCCACCCTTTTCTTCTTGCTGAGATAGGTGCCGACCCACCCTTCCCTTTGAAGGCAGCTGGCTGTGTTATTGCTCAGATAAGCACACATCTGCACTCCTGAGGTTCTCTGACAGGTCAGCAGAGAATATAACAGCTAAGATGGGGGAAAAAAAAGCCACCCCCAGTACTACCTGAAAGCCTTCCATTCTGAATTGTGTCTGGTTGCTGATGCTGCCAATCTCTGTTGAAGGGAAGCAGAAAGTTCATGGAGCGGAGACTCACTGGCCCAGAAACATCCCACTGCAGCTCTCATTTATAACTATGTTCAGTCTCTTCTGCAGTTTCAAGTTTTCACCCACATTTGGTGGAGATGATTGCTGCGTTTCTCTATAAAAGCATCGGCAACGATACAGAAGTCTCCAGTCAAGCGTCTGTGGTTCATGAACATAACAAAAATACATAATAAATACAGTGCTTCTACTCTTAAAGCAACTTTTCAAACGGACACATATTTATATGTGTTATGCTGTGGAATATATGCACCATGTCATTATATACTCAGGTTGTATGGCTCGCAGGAAATTAAATTTGGTATACTGATAGACAAATATTTACATTATTAGTAGTCATCTTTAGGAACATGGCATTATCACAAATGCAGGCATTTCATATTTCCTGTCTCCTACTTTTAGATGAGAATGTGTTTGATCAGTGCCTCCTTTGGGCGTTCTTTTCATTCACAGACCAAATAAAACCAGACTGAAATTTTCCCTTGTACTCCCATTGCTCATATGCTTCTGTCTTCATGTCCAAAATGACCTCCAACTGATACTCAGATTTCTTTTATGATGTTCTTCCAACAGTACACAAGAAATAAATGGTTCTGACAGGGAAAATCTGTCGTGGGAAGCTGCTAGAAATGCAATTCTCCCTGACATTTGCAGCTGCCACAGTGGGGAAATGTTCCCGCACAGATCTTGACCTTCTGAAGTCCAGCAGCAAAAATCTCACCTCGCTGTCAACTCAATGTGGTACCATCCAAGTGTAATAGTACAGTTTACTGCTGCACAGTCCTACTCTCACATTTGTGTATGAGAAATATCAGCTACCAGGTTTTAAAAAAAAATCATTTCAACAGTAGAATTCTGGACACGTCAACTATATTACTGGGGGAGGGAGGGAAGATATGAATGTATATATATAAATCCATACAAGCAAGGATGTAATAGTTTTAGCAAGTGTTTAATGCTTTAGTGCATATATGAGTCTGTATAGAAGAGTTTAGATGGAAACAGCCGCCCCTCTCCAGACCTGAGCATCAATAGAACTGATTCCAGATTTGTCAAATCCCAGGCACTGAGCACACTAGACCAGAAGGAACTGTGTTGACCTAAATAAAGAATCATAGAATCACCAATCAGGCTGTTCTGAGAGTACTGTCAGCTCATGTAGACATTCACCACATTTTGTGCTTAACACAAGTCCCAAAGAGCTAGTCCTAACCTGTTCCATTCGCGAGTCTTAGGAGGGGTGGGAGAAAGCAATGCCTGGAGTCCAAAAGCAGAGAAGAAGCGGGACCCCTAGGCAATGCAGGAAGCAGCTGGGATTTGGGACATTCTGGTCAGTACCGTGCAGTAAAAACCTAACTCAGCTCCAGGCCACTGAAAACTGCAGGGACTGGCAAAGGGCCTCTCCATCTCTGAAATTCCTTCTGAGTTTTTGCAGCAGTTCCAGATGTGTAAAGAAAGGAAAGAAGCTTCCCCTTCTTTATTTTCTATTTACTGCAGATATTTTGCTCAGCTTTGCGTGAAACCACCTGCCCCATGCAACCACAAATATTGGAGCAGTAGAGTGATTTTTCTACCACCCACATAAGATAAGGCATAAGAAGACACAAAGACTCTTTATATCCAAGCAAAAAACTTACAAGCAAAAACATAAGTGTTAAGAGGAAGCTGAAAAAGTAGCTGAAGAAATTAGCTATTGTGCAATCAAATACAAATTGAATTCCAGGGTGTATTTTGCTATTTAACATATCTGCCAAATGAAATCTTTGCTCAAGCTACCTTCTGAAACTCATACAATCACCATCTTAACCATCATAACCACCATCCCAGCAAAATTCTGCCATAGTTACTTCAGTAAAACAGCTTTCCAGCCTTTGTTATATTCTCCTGGGGTTGGAGTCAGCATGAGGAGGGCAGAACTTGCCCTTCCTTTACCTCCTTGTCCACCAGAAGATCTCAAGGAAGATGGTAGCTGGCATAACCAGAGCTTTTGAACCTGGCTAAACATGTGGCTCATCTCAGGAGCCAGCCCATAGACAAATCAGCTTGAAGCACCATCAGCTTCCCCATTGGTGACTTCCTCACAGACCTGTGAAAATAGAACAATTGGAGTGATGGAAGGTTAGCGTGCAAGTGCACTTGCATTTACCCAATTTTCAAGGACAAATTAATTTTGTCTTTGTTTCCACCAAAATCTGCCTTGAAGTCAGGGATGGATGTCCAGTATAAACATGGAAAAGCAGATGTTTTCATAACCTGTGAATCTGCAGGCCTCATTGCTTTCCAGTTTTTGCAACTTTATTAATAAAGTAGACATTAAATTAAATACTGTATTATCATAAAATCATAGAAACACTAAGGTTAGAAAACACCTCTAAGATCACCAAGTCTAACCATCAACTCATCCTCATCATATCACTAAACCATGTCCCTCAGTCCCACATCTCCACATTTCTTGAACACTTCCAGGGACAGTGATTCCACCATCCCCCTTGGGCAGCCTATTTCAAAGCATTAGCACTCTTTTCCTAATATCCAGCCCAAATCTCCTCTTAAAGTCATTACCTCTCATTCTATCAAAGAGAGAGAGCCCAGTGCTCCTGTCTTTCTACAGGACCCCCTTCTTCACTACACATGGAAGCAGGTTGCTGGAAACAGTGGGTTTAACACCAGAGGGAGGTTGAATGATTCAGTAGTTGACACTTGATGAGTCTTGCAGCCACCAAAATCCCTAAGACAGTTCTAAAATACTTTGTGGCTCAGGGCAAGAAGATCAGTCAATTATCGCCCTATTTGCAAAACTTTTCCAAAACTTTTGGAACTGGACTTTTCCAGAGTCTCTTTCCAGTGGACAGCAAGCACACATCTGCATGCTGGCTCATTGCTTTGAGACCCCTGTACTATAGCTCAACCACATTTACAGTAAAGTGCCTCAACCATTAAGCATGAAACCAGATCCACCCTTCAAATCCATCTTTTTTTCCCCTCAAATCAACAAGAACACTTTTTTGTTTACTCTTATGCAGAATCATAGAAAACAAGCTTAGCCATGACTTCTAAAACCCATGTGAGGTGGGCATCTCACCTGCAAAGCCAGGATCAAACACATCTCACTCAACCCTGACAGCAGCAGCAGCTGGCAAGGCCCCTGAAAAACAGAGAAATACATCTCCATCTATTTTGAGTGTGATCTCTATAACAGTTTGACAGGGAAGCACCATAATACTGTTCTCAAAATCAGCACCACACGATGCTAAAATACAGAGGTCATCAAGGAGGAAACCTCATTTGGGCAGCTCTGTGTCCAAGGAGTTCTCTCTCCAGAACCCAGAGGCTGTGAAATTCAGCAGAAATCTCTTCCCCGTGCTGTGGCCTTGGACCCATGATGAAAGGTACTCTAAAGGAGTCAACTGTGAGGTCAAGGTGCTTTACACTCACATGTTGAAAAATAAGTAACTATCAGTGTCCAATTTAGTTGTCATCACGGAGTGGGACTCCAAGGAAAAGGAATGCTATAAGCTTGTAAGGACCACACTTATCTCTTTCCCTTTGATGTGAGCCAAGGTAATAGAGATTTTGCCAAGGTGTGACTAATTCCTTATTACTATATTGCATAATTTTCATATACTATTGAAAAAAATAAGTCCTTTAAGAATTGGAGGGAAAGAGAAACTCACCCCTGACACATTCCACAGAACACAACCAGCAGTACAAAGCAGGTTTTATTAACAGACGGTGAAAGCTCAATTTAAAAAGTACTGTGGGCATTAAAGGAGATTGTTTTATGTCTCTGACATGAATACTCAGGCTAGATGAACTATCAGGAGTTTGGTTTAAGTGAGATTAATGCTTAGCACTTGGAACGGATCCAAACTGATTAAATCTGATTGAGTAAGAGAGCACAACTTTCTATATCACTTTCAAAGTGATATGATTAGGCTGTATATGTACTATCTGAAAACGTAAATATAAACAGAAGGGAAGGGAAAAGTACCCTTCCCAAGTTTTAAATGCAAAAAATAATGAGCCAGCTGTATGAAACACTTAAAATTTAGTTGACTATTAGAAGAGTTAGATAAGAAAAAGGGTATTAATGACATCTAGAATGTGTTTCAGAAATAAAAAACCTTTATTCTGCCCTGCTGAGTGACTCATTAGCTTCTTTTGAAGTCAGTTGAAGAGTATAAGTTTGGGAGAGGAGAATTTGACCCCAGGACATTTGGTCAAGGAGGGTCAGGAAAACCTGGGGCTTTTCAGGTTGCTATAGGCATGGCACAGATTCACAGCCAGTAGTATTAACTGGAAGAAGTTTGTAATTATTTTTTATATCATAATGAGTTTATTCATTTTTATATATATGTTTATATTCAAGTTTTGCCAAGCATACCTTTACATGCCACCTGAAAAAAGGTTCTGCTCCAGGTTTTGATAAATAATGCTCGATATCCATACTTCATATCATACAGTCCAGCCATTGACCAATCACCACTATGCCCACTAAACTATACCCCTGAGTGCTACATCTCCACATATAAATTTTGTCTCAGTTCTCAGTAGAGATGTGATTGATGTAGTTAATAAAGCCAGCAGAGCCCATCAGTTCTAAGCTTCTGAGTGCTTAAGTTAGTCAGTTAAATTCAGGCACTGACACTTCCATCTAGCTGCATATGCTTACATGAAGGATGAAGAGCTGTACCTTAGAAAATATAAATTAAAAAAAAAAAAAAAGATTTGGAAAGATAATCTGTTTTTTGGGTTTGTTTTTTTTTTTGTGTGCTCTAGAGAGCTTGAAAACATTATGGGAAAGCATGTTTTTGAACATAGCATTGAGACAGAGCACTGCTGAAATGCTTAATGTTCTGCACTCCACATTCAGACAGCTGGAATATGTTCAGAGCACACCTATAAAAATAATTAGGGGGATCAGAAATCTGACTTACAACAACAAAAAAAAAAAAAAAAAAGAGGACGACAAAGGCTTTCAACTGGCAAAGCAGAAGTTAAGAGATGAATCGGGGCCTATAAAGCTATAGGAGAAGCTTGTTTCAGAAGGCAGTAGCATAAATATGAACATGTGCCAATGAGTAAGATGAAAAGTGAAGTAAAGCCAAGTCTGTCTTTACTATCTAGGTCTTAAGTTCATGCAGCTTGTAAGAAACAGTTCTGAAGTTTGCACAGAGAAGAGCTCTGGCCTTTTGATCAAGCTGAGGAGCGCCCTGTGTGATTAGGACATAATAGGCAAATGGCAAAGCCAGACCAGCATCACCACCAGAAGTGGTGATACATTATCCTGTCTTGCACTAATCTTCACTGATACCCTTTTTTCTCCATGTTGAAAAAAATCCAAATGTTCTCCTTTTACAGTGTGTATGTGGACCCCATTCACAGTTCTGTCCATACTGCTGGAACTCCTTACTGGAGTTTTACAATTTAATACCCAATCAGCTGGTAACTACACAAGTTCATGCCCTCAACCATAGAAATTTCATATTAGAAGTATTAAATAGCACATATTCTTTTCTAATACCACCATGAAACCAAACATACAAAGTAGTTTATTCCCCAGATTATTTCAAATTCGCTGTGGATGAAGAATATGAATACATTAAGCAGCAGTAACTTGTTTGTCCAATCGTATTTTTCAAAAGCTTTTCCAGGACTTGCTATAAAGAAACTACATGTGTACATGGTACAGTATAAAGTTTTGACTGGTTATGTCACCTGTGTTATGCTATGCAAGGCATCCAAAAACTTTGGGAATTGCTCAAATCCCATCTAAGAAAATAGGACAATCCTCTATGCAACATATACACAAGATAGGAGAAAAATAACCAGAAAAGCACCATTTTACTCAGTTTCTAATCTTAGTCACTACTCTGCAAATTGTGCTTAGGTAGTTTTCACCAAAGCCACTATTTGGCCCTTCTCCCAGAGGAGCACAAATTCCTCCGTGGGACCCAGTCCTCCCACATGTACTTGTTGGGGTATAAGAGGCATTTCAGAGCAGATGCAGACAGGGTGTAGGGATCTGCACCAGAAACCAGATGCGTTCTCCTTCCAAAAGTAAATAACTTCATTTCCTAGCACCAAGGGGCTGCTGTAGAGCTTTTCACCAATAGTCGAGGTGAGAGCACTGCCTTCCTCTTGCTGGATTTTTACATGTCTACTTCTTGGAACATCTCTGAAATCCTAAATTTTGGTAGCTTTATCTGAGTAGACACACTAAGAGTCCAAGAGCAAGTTCAGTGATCAGAAAAATGATGCATTGGAGAGATCTACAGTTCACCAAGCACTAATTATCCAGTAGGCACAGCACAAATTAAATGGATATAGAAACAAATATCCAGATTAGGAGGCATACCCAAATAGCTCAGCTAAGTGAGGTAGCTATAGAGCATTAAAGCAATGTAATAAATGTTTTATGCAAGTCAAAGAGGACTCCATTTGATAGTGTTGTTTAAGAGGCAAGAAGCAGTTGAGGAATGCAGTATAGTCCCATGGTGTCTTAACAAAAAAAAGGAATAACAAATGCTGAAAATCTCTGCCAAACAACAAAGCTTACATTTTATACACGCTCATCAATTTAACCCTAAAACCTTAAAAGCCTCAGGGTGATCCCAACGCCTTTAATACCAAAGGCTCTAACTATGCCACAGATCAAGCACCAAGCCCAAGCCTGCTTTGTCTAGAAAGATGAAAGCACACTCGAACAGGTGAAGGCTTCTTTGGAATCATCACTTGCAATTAAGCAAAGGAAAACTAAGAGGAGAAGAGGTAAACTGAACTTGCTTTAAAAAGACACCACGGGAGCAGGTGGATGCTTGCTAAGGATAGCTGTGGTGTCTGCTGTCATTCTTTCACCAAATGATGTGCATTCATTGGGATTTCCTGCACGTTAACAACAGATCACTTGGTGGGAAAGTCGGGTGGGTGCTACAAGAGTGAAAAGAAATCTTTTTTTCTTGTATATCATTCTGGGAAGAATGCTGTTGCCAAGCAGCTATGAACAAAAGAAAAGCCACTGTGGCTCTGTCAGAGTAAAGCAGCACCTCAGGAGATTCCATTTCGGGATATGGATGATGATTTATCATTCTGCAGTGCCTTAAAACCACCAATGTGAAAATAACTAACGAGTTCAAAATAGTCCCTATAAAAACGTAATATCTTCCTTACAAACCCAGCTCTTAGTCACTCTATTTCAACTGTTGTTTTTGGAAGATGATGGAAGCTTTTAAACTGTTGCTGCCAAAAAGAAAATCTTGCAAATTTAAGGAAAGGAATAAAACCAGAATGCAAATTTTAAACAAGACCATAGATTGCTGCTGCTACTACTGCATAAATTATCCAAGTAAACAACAATCACATGTGAGAAGGGAGAGAGGAAAGAGAGACACTTGCACTCTAACGCTCAGATCTTTGTGGCTCTAACCATCTTTCGTTCTGCATTTGGAAAGCACTTTACACAGTCCCTGAGGACAGACATTGGGGATGCTGATAATACTATTAATGGTAACGATAACAATATCAGTAAGGTTAAATGTAATCATGTTAAAATCCATGATAAAATATACAAACTCTTAATCATTTCAACGCTTTATGGAATTACATTGTCCTCACAACTTAACTCCACTTGGACCTAACATTCAAGGAATCACTGGCTCCTTTTGTAAAAGCACCAAGCACTCCTGCTCCAACCAACACCTTCACGTTACACCTCCTCCAAAATCCATAAAATGAACACGTAAGACTGAAGGGTGAGAAAATTCTTCCCTTTCAGTTCAGCACTTGTTAATGCCTTGTTACTCACCACCACTACAACCCTCCAACTTCACCCACTCAGCCTCCTAATCCACACCCAAGGGGAGCTTGGGGAAAGAATCAATCTGAGCAGCATCCCACAAAGTTGACCATCTCCTCCCTTCCTGAGCAGCTCCAGCCAGAGGCCCCTCAATGAGGACAAACCTGCCCACCTGGGCTAATTATCTCAGTACATCTGGCAGCCTATGATTACCTCCTCTGCTCCCTGCTAGGCTCTGGTAGAGCAGCAGGAGCAGAAACAAATCCCATAGCCTAGGTTCTGCCTGAACAGAAAATGCTCCAGAAAGGGAAGACTGGCAGAAAGGTAGAACAAAAATTTGCAGGTGCAGCTTCTACCCCATGTGGACTGAGAGAAGTCAGAAAGGAGAGGAGGAAGAAACAAGAAGGGATTCTGATCTGCACAGTGACAGTGCAAAACGGACAATCTACATAAAATTTTCAGATGGAGATTATATTATGAGAAAATCAATATGGTCAAAATATGTAGAGAATCAATGGAAAGGGCTTTTACAGAGCGCTCAGCTGTAAGCTCACAGAACTGGGCAAAATGTGGGAGGGCTTTCTATTCTCTTTTTCTCCTTTGTGTTTTTCAGGTCACCTCGGCTTACAAAAATCAAGTTGTATTTCTTCTGCTTTGCTTCCTGTAAAATCAATAGCAACAATCAATTAAAACTTGTTTTGTGCCAGCAGGCTATTGTTTGTGACGATAATGCAGAGAGCTGGAAGACTGCTTTATTTCCTTGACTTCCCCAGCACCCATAGAAATCCAGTATCTGTTCCATCCATGCCTTGAAACCACAATCTTGGCTCTGGGATGGATTCTAAATTATATGAAAGAAGATTAGAAACTCTCACACACTGTAAACAGTTTGAAGTATCTGCTTTCAGTATCATCTTAACTGGCTGAGAGATAACATCTAATTTATGCCTAATTCAGCAAAATTCCCGGTATCAGGCTCAGCCCAGGCTTTACTTTTATTTGAATCCTCTGTGACTCTACTGTTTTGGTCAGTTTTCTTTAAACAGAAGATGTGAATAGTCAAGAGAAGGATTGGCCAGTTAGAAACACTTGTTATTACCAGCACTGCCCGCATTTCACCATATGCAGGACCAACACACTCCTGATACCATACACCAACTGTTCAGATAAATATACACACAGATAAATATAGCAAACACAGACCTACACATATATAGATACATATCTAGATATATGGGTGTCCCAATGGATGAAAAGCTGGACACAAGCCAGTAGTGTGTATCTGCAACCCAAAATGGTTGTATCCTGGGCTGCATCAAAAGGATGGCAGCAGGGAGAGGGAGGGGATTGTTCCTCTCTACTCTGCCCTTGTGAGGCTCCATTAGGATTACTGTGTCCAGATCTGAGACCCAAAGCACAAGAAGGATGTGGAACTGTTGGAGTGGTTCTGAAGAGGGCCACGAAGATGGTCATGGGCTGGAGTATCTCTTCTACGGAGACAGGCTGAGAGAATTGGGCTTGTTCTGCTTGGAGAGGAGAAGGCAGCGGGGAGACTTCATTTTGGCCTTCCAGAATTTGAAGGGAGCTTGTAAGCAGGAAAGGGGAACAACTTTCTACATGGTCTGATAATGATAGGAAAACAGTGAATAGTTTTAAACTAAAAGAAAGGAGATTTAGGTTAGATGTTTGCAGGAAATTCTTTACTCAGAGGGCAGTAAGGCACTGGAACAGGTTGACAAGAGAGGTTGTGGATGCCCCATCTCTGGAGCTGTTCAAGGTCAGACTGGATTGGACCCTTGGCTGCCTGCTCTAGTATGTGGTCTAGTGGGTGGCAGCCCTGCTCACAACAGGGGTTTGGAGCCTTATGGCCTTTAAGGTCCCTACCAACCCAATCTATTCTATGATTCTATGGAGAGAGGCAAAGCAAGATCCAGCAAATCTCTTACATCTCAAGTTAGTACAAATTTTCATTGTGAATTTTTTCAATCCATTTGTTCTACCAAGATCCACCCAAGGTGCTCAGAGATGCACAGATGTTGGGCAGCCCTTTCCTGAACAGGTAGATCTGGAAAACACAGGCAACCAACTGCAGGAAGAACAGTGAAAGGAGGATGAGGCTAACAGCAAGCTGTAATATGGACCAACTATGCACATAGCTTGGCTGACGGACCAACTATGCACATAGCTTGGCTGGGGGTGGAGTTGCATGAGATCTGAAAACAAAGTTAGGAAGGTTTGTCAACTAGAGATGGGCAAGTTATGCAACTATTTGAACATGAGCATGCCTGCCTGCTCAAAAGGAGATTAGGGACTTGAATACGCTTTTATACTTGTTAAATAATTAATATCAAATAACCAAGTCTATTCTGTGCTTTTCCTCTAAATAGCAAAATGTGAATGAATTGTTTGTTAACACAGACACAAAGCCTGAGAGGTTTAAAGGGACCCAAGAGTGCTCACAACACAGCACCCTACAATTTGCAGTGAGGTTCGGGTGCACATTCCAAATGTTGTCCTTGCAGGCTCACACGACTTTTATACTCTCTATAAAGAGGCACTGCCCAGGGGGGGCCCTCCTCATGCTCGTCCATGCTGATTCTTGCAGCTTGGTGAGCCCTGCAGCCCTGTGGATCAGTAGTCCCTGGGTATAGAAGTGAATGCTGTCCCTTCTATAATACCTCGCCATTCATCCCGTTCCCATTTATTTTTTTCTCCATATAAACTTTATTTATTCATTTATTTATTTAATCTGAAAACATTAGGGGAAAAGAACAACATCTGTTGCACCAATATCTGATTTCCAAAGGATTAAAGCTAGGACTGGAAAACTGGAAGCAGGACTGAAGAGACATACACCACCAAAATGCCTTGTCCATGTCTTTTTGATACTTCTAGCTCCCTTTAACAGCTATTATTTCTGGTTTCACTGGCACAGCATCCCTAAGCTTGTAGTGCTGAGGGCAGATCCGAGTATATCTCACCTTGTCCAAATTTATCCATGATCCAAAACAGTCTCATCACCCTTCAATGCATCCTTCCCTCCCACCAGTTACACAGGGTTCCCATTCAGTGAACTTCCAGGACCTGGTCTCCATCTCTCATTTTTCTTACAAGTTATTGTCAAATGTGACTTTGGTGGAGGTCCTGGGCACAGCAAAACTCTTCTGATCACAGATTCCCCCTACTTTCCCACTTCAGTCTGTGATGAAAGGGCACCTATAGCTGATGCCAGAAGAGCAGTCCTTTCTGGGATAGTTATATTGTGGTACTTTCAGTTGTACACTGTATAATGCCTTCCATTTAATAAACAATGTGAATGTCTCAAGAAAGCAACAAATAACCAGCACTTCCATATTCAGCTCATCCAAAAGTGGACTGGAACTCACTACAACCCAGAGATGTAATGAACTGCAGAGCGGAGTATGGACTGTTTACCACCACTTCCAGATACACTCATAAACAGCCTGATTCTATTATACTTACAATGTTCACATGGTGAGTCAAAGTACTTTCAAAGAAACAAGAGTTAACCAATTAACCAGAGCGAGACTGCGGGACAAAGCACAGCAGATAGGAAAACAGCCTTGCTACCCTCTCCAGATCTATTAAAAAAGCCTGAGTGCACACATGTATTTTGTCTTGCTGCTGTTAATCTCCCAGCTGAAGAAACCAAGGCTGGCATATACACATCTGAACCTAAAGCCATCCTTCTCTGAGAATTCCTTAATTCCATATTCAAGCATCATGAGGTTGATTCTCAAGGCTTCAAAACACCAAGAAGATGCATCCCCACCTCCACAGGCTGCAGCTGTGCATAGCTGCTGAAACTTCCATCAGCCTCCCATGAGCACAGTAGAAAGATAGTCTGTGAGGAGAGCTTATGAAGCTTAAAAGTGGTAGGCACCAGCTGAATGTGAGGGACAACAACTATAGAAGTTCCTGGATGGTGCTTCCCAATTTTTCTAGCTAAAATCAGCAATGGACAAGCCAAGATGAATCCATCTTTAAGGAGTGCTTGTTAAAAAGACACACACACACACACACAAAAAAAAAAAATAGAAGCACAACACAAAACACAATTTTTCCTGGTCTCTTCAGATCTCATATACCTTGACGAAATGAAGGGAAAAAAAAAAACTTGGGAAAAGAAACAAAACAAAACAAAACAAAACTAACTGTACCGAACTTAAGCATTCATAGAATCCTCTTGACTAGTTCATCTGTCCTATTTATCTCCTTTTCTTTCAATTTTGCTTTCAGTTTGCTAAGTTCTCATGGAAATACTTTCTGCATGGATGAATAACAAATATTCTCATCCTCACTTCACTCATATGTTCTCCTGGCAGAAATCCCAGCCCGGAGAATATTAAACCGCTGAGCAGGTAACAGTTCTTGGCTTAAGGCTCAGGGTCCTTGCAAGAACTTGTGCTGATTGTATTGGAAACACTAACAGAGAAAGCAGCGGGACAAAACTTCCCGTAATTGAAACCCCGTATCACTCTCAAAAATCCATCCCACTCAAGTCCATGAGATTGGATGACGAGTGATTTTTTTTCCAATGTTTGTCCTTTCTTCTTTTCTGTGTCTGTTACTGGAATGTGCCAACGCCTTGCAAAAGCCTTTTTCTTTGGTCAGGTTTTTTTTTTTTTCCTGAGCTGTTAAATTGCCCGGGCACCTTTCAAACCCTGATTGTGTTTTAGGTCGTGTAATTCTGTTTTCCTGTCTTTTATTGATGGTAATCACGTCTCTAAATCATCCTTGTATTTTTATGACAAAAGCCTTTCTGCTCAGATCCTTCCTTTGTTTATATTGTGTTTCTCTTACCTGCTTTTCAGCTTATTTAAATTTTGCTGTAAATATTTTGAAACAGACTTCCACTTGCTACACTGATATTTCTGAGAACTTGTGTGTGTGTTTACATCTGTCAATATTTATTTCACAAAGACTTGCTAACAGATGTCCCCTTCTTGGAGTGAGAAACACAAACTTGCAGTCTCCCATTGGCTCTGCAGTCACAGCAGTCTAATCTCTTTGCATCATCTGACCAAAAAACAGGCATCGGGCCTACGTGTTTGATACAACATCTCTTCACCAGGAAAAATATTATGGATATTGCCCTCCAAAATAGTGCATAATTTGGAGTGCCTCTGATTTAGGCCCACAAAATCCAGAGCCGCTGGATAGAGAGTGATAGAGAGGCTCCAACTCACACATCTGCTCTTTCTAACAACTTTATGGCATCCAGTGATACTATTCCTCTGCACTTTTGCAGATCTGTTTCCCTTAAAGAACTGCAGGTTGTAACTGCAGCGTGTGAAAGCATCCTTTTTCTTCATCTTCAGCTCATGTGAGTGCGATGTGAGAGATGGGATGGTTCAACATACAACATTAAAAGAAGTCAGCTGGGAGTAATGCTGTTGATGACTCACCTCTGTCTCTTCATTATCCAAATTATGATATGAGATTTTCTTCAATATTGTCCACCTGTCCTCCCCATGCCAACCCATACAACTAGAACTCAAATGCTTATAATTATCAATCTTAATATAAATCTAAAACTGTAATAGCTCAGAAATAACATTTATAGGTGTCTTTTTGAGCCAATCTCATAGTGATAAGACTTTGAAGGAAAGAAACACCAAATATCTTGATTCTAATAGAAAAATCACAGAGAATGGTACATTCTGCATGCACAAACACATGACTTATTCTGTCATTCTCAAAGAAACACCTTGTGCATAGTTGGCTTGCTCACAAGCTGACAGTGGCATTAAGCACAGTTATAATTATACTGAAGTCTTAAAATACGAATTTAAGAAAAGCTTGAAGCTCCAAGTCTTGTCATTGACACTGTGAGTCTGTCCTTCAGGAACCTTTCAGAACCTTTTTTTACTTGCTCACGTCACAGGCTGCTCCCAAGTGTAAGTGTTACACAAAAGGCTGCATTCGCTCTGTCTTTTCCCATGGATTTAACAAATGTGATTGCAGATATTTGACACATTTTTGTAGAACATTTGCCTACAGATTGCATGTACACTAAGTGGCACATCTCGGTGACGCCCAAGAATTCCAGATATTGATCAGAATTACCTGTCCTTTGCTGCAGGACAAGGATCAGCATCATCTGAAATAAAAACATTGTAAAAAGGTCCTCAGATATGATGCAGCATCCCTGCTGGTGTCTGTGCTCTAAACTCACTTTCTGCCTTAGGGTTATTATGCCTCAATTCCAAGACAGGTACAATATCCCAAAAACCCCTTGTTCAGGTTTTGTGAGAGGAAATGGACTCACACCTGAAAGTTTAATATGTCATCCTTGTATATTTTTCATTACAACATTCCTATTTGTATTTTTCTCTTCTCTTCTCTTCTCTTCTCTTCTCTTCTCTTCTCTTCTCTTCTCTTCTCTTCTCTTCTCTTCTCTTCTCTTCTCTTCTCTTCTCTTCTCTTCTCTTCTCTTCTCTTCTCTTCTCTTTTTTCTTCTCTTTTCTCTTCTCTTCTTTTCTTTTCCTCTCTTTTCTTCTCTTTTCCTTTCTTTTCCCTATCCCTGTTTCCTTTTCTCCTATTATTTTGACATACTAGATTTGGAAATTGTTTTATTTGTTACCCTGTTAATCCTTTTTCATCAGTTCTTTCCTACATCTCACCACCATTTTTGTCCTTGAAAAAACTTTGTAATTTAGAACACACAGACACATGAGTTTCGTGCAGTGCAAGGCAATAGCAGACTTCTTGATTACTTGCCTGAATGGTGTCAGTAAAGAAAAAACAGATGTCAGAGGCACAGCTCTTAAAGGCCAAGCAGGCCAAATTAAAGGAAAATGAAAAGATGTTAAGGCAAATTCACTCATTCTTCAAACAAACTCATATTCTCTATCTAAGTTTAAAAAAAAAAAAAAAAGCCATTCTTCCAACAGAAATATTCAGGAGTGTTTATGGTCTGCCAGATGATTGGAGTGTAATAAATGTAATTTTGCAAGCTTGTAAAATATCTTGACATTGCCTTAAAGAAACCACAATAAACAATCTGTTTGGATTGCTTTATTTCCATTTCTATACCTTATTAAGCTGGTTTGTAGAAGACATAGCAGGAGGAAAAAAAAAAAAAAAACAGAAATGTACTGATTACATTAGAAATAAGTGAAAATAGCTTAAAAATAAATTCTGCCGTATGCAACAGTCCTTTAAAACAGTGCATACTTCTTTAAGCTTTGCTACAAGCCAGATTCTTATCTCAAATGTGGGCAGAGTGCCCACTGACTTCAATAGGAGCCGCGCATACATATTCTGAAGCAGCATTTGGTCTGCTGCGTTCATTAAGGGCTTCTGAACTTAAGATGTTACTTTGACGTTCCAGAAAAGACCTGTAGTACAGATAAGCTCCTGTTGATTCTCGGTGAAGCTACCTCTATTGCTGTTTGGGGCAAGTCCCAACACAGAGCCTGCTAGTGTTCCCCTGAAGCATGACATGCACCTACAGAATAATGAAGACATTGAACTTTTTGATTGACAGAGCCTTATAGAAATGATGCACAGAAAAGAATAATTATTGCAACACAGTGGCAAACCCCATCTTGGATTGAAATTCCCTTTTCATCTGCAGGCTGAGGAGCATGCCAGGATTACAAACGATTTAGTAAATGGCTATTGTAGGTACACAAACATGCACAGTGTTCTAGGGAGTTAAGTGCTACAACTTCAGACTCAAGGAGCTCCTGGCAGCTCCGGGTTGTTCAGAGGCAGTGTCTGGAACTGTGGCAGCAGCTGTGCCTTTCTCCCACCTCCATCCACCCAAGGATGGGCTTTGTCACGGGGCAGATCACCATCCTGACAGCCAAGGCCTCTCAAGCTCCAGGCCAACCCACAGCTTTCTTATGGCCCATGGAAAAACTGAACTTCATGGCTTGTTATCCATGTAGGCTCCACATCAGTGCCCTCTCCTCTTCGCCCCCCAAGCTAGCCTTGAATGACCCTCCTGTGATGGGATGGACCTCATCCCTAAGAGAGCATTTCCATAGAAACCAAAATACTGCCAAAATTCAGGAACAAATAGAAAGGATTGAGTCATTTTCCATGTTTGTCAACTTTGGCACAATTTGTACTATTCCAATCAGCACTGCTCTTGTTTTCTGAAAAAGAGATTTTTTTTTCTAAGTGTAGGTACTGAATCTGTTCCCACACCCTAATTTGTAAAAGCTTTGCATTGCCTCTCTTCTGGCTTTATCTGGGTTACTGCATTAGCTCTCTCTTCCTCTCCCCATCTGGCTAAGGGAGTATTTTATACTTTGGTTTTCTACTAAACTAATGAACCTTGAACTCAGGCACAGTCCTAGCTCCACACAGGGCTCCCCTGCCAGGGACAGACCACAGTGGTTATGGGAAAGTGAAGGCCACTTTTCACACCCTGGCAAATGAAGTTAATCTGAATTCAATGGCGCATTATACTTGACCTAGGAAAGAAGATCCTGAAAATCATAGAATCATTAAGGTTGGAGAAGGCCACTAAGATCATCTAGTCCAATCACCAACCCATCACCATCATACCATTAAACCATTACCACTCAGTGCAACATCTACCCTTTTCTTGAAAATCTCCAGGAAAAGCTGAAATATGGGCATTTTTGCCAACATTCTTCTAACAATGATTACCTCCACAAGAATTTCTAGGCACTTTCTGATGTAAATCACCTGTCTTCACTGTTAGAAGACATGCCAAATCTGAAAATACATTTGAAAGGGAGTACTCAGTAGCAGATTGCTCAGAAGAATGAACAGATGGCATCTACCCATCCATCCTCCTCTGCTCACTGTCTACGAGGGCACTGCAGTACAAAGGACTGTGGATCCCCATCCCTGGAGGCATTCAAGGTCAGGTTGGATGCAGCCTTGGGGAGCCTTATCTATAGGTTGGCAACTCTACCCATGGCAGGGGATTGGAACTGGATTTAAAGCCCCTTCCAACCCAAGCCATTCTGTGATTCTGTAATTCTAGGACTACTCACACAGCCTTAGAGCCCACTCCAGTCCACAGCTATACAGGTGAATCAGCACAGCCCTCCAGGTTAAAACAGCCAACGCTCATTACAGCTACAGTGCGCCCTATCTCGGTATGATTATGCATCTATCTAGGAATTTGTTTCATCCCTGTGCCAGACATTCAACAACTGCACTGAGCAACACTGCTTAACTGAATGTTTCCAATGCTAGGTGCTGAAAGACATGATAAAATAAAAATGATCTCTTTCATTTCCCGTAGCACCTTATCTTGGAGGGTCTGACATGAGAAGAATACCCTTTCTTATGCTTCTGAGCTTTGTAATCCCAGAGATCAACCTTTACACAAATGGGGAAAAGGAGGTATACAGCACTCCTAGGATTTCACTAAGACTAAACAAAAAGTTTATAGAAGAGGCAGAAGGGAGACACAGTGCTGCAAGCTTCTCTTCCATCCTTTAGACCTAATATTACTTTTATTCATGATCCTACTCTCCACAGGTCCTGCTGCTCCTTTGCTGGAGAAAGGAAACAATTATTAAAGTTCTTACACCACACCTGAGGCAGATGCAACAAAACCTGACATCAGACAAATGCTTTTGTTGCAGTTTTTTTTTTGTTGTTGCAGTTTTGACAACTGGGACAATGGTCCCGAAGATTTGTATCATAAACAAAGCAATAAACAACAATGAAAATTTGCAGCCTATTAAAGCTATTTTGAGAGCCAGGACCTCAGCAGTATCTCAGGTCATATCAGAAGGGCACACCAGCTGCTATCAGCAGGTCTTGTGGCTACTTGGCTCTGGTCAGTGTCAAATCCATCCCCCAGTGAATGCCACAAAGAAGCCTGTGGGTGACTCCTGCCAGTGACTTCATGTATTCCAGCTCCCAGTTACTTAATTTGGCAGCTGGCTGACACCACACCTTCTTTCCTCAGCCCATTCATTACTCCAGGCACTGAGGGAGAGTAGGGTTGTATATGCTGTTGCAGTCTTTTATTTCTGCTATGTGCCTGGAGTGCTGAGCTGGTCAAGGCACACGGGAGATCCCTCCCACCCCAGGATGAAGACTATTTCAACCATCCCTGAGAAGGGCCAGGAGAGGAAGCCTGCCATGCAGACCTGGCAGCCATCTCCATTCCAGCTTCCAAATCCAGAGCATGGAAGAATTCATCTCTTATCAGCAGCCCTGTTTCTCCTTGCAGCTCGCCCTGCAGCTTTCCAGGCTGCCTGCTGGAGTGAGAAGGGTGCAGCTCCTGGCACAGGGCTCAGAAAGGTGCGTTCACCCAGGTGCACTCAACCTGGAAGGCTGTGATAGTAATCACAGCCAGGCCCATGTTTCTGCCCCAAATTGTTTCCAAATGTATTAAAACCAGGACTTGAAACAGCAATGCCCAGGCTCTGGCTTCGGCCAGTCCTTACCTGTCACCTGCGGTTTTAGAAATGCCAGCTCCATTGCTGGAAGTCACGGGCATGTTGCTTATTGCACACCTTGTTCTTTCAGCATCCAGAAACAATGCACCGTATTGTCTCACTCTTCTTATTTTTTCTTTTTTTTTTTTTTTTTTTAACAAACATTTGTCAAAATCTCCTTAGGAGTTTTGGATACTCTGGCATAACGGCTCCTGTTACCACTTCAAGTATGAACTTAGAGGTTTGGGTACATGTAAAACTCTGCTTCACACTTCTGAACACACATAATATACCCAAAAATATAACTTGTTATATTATTTACACCACCTCTATAAACTATTAAGGATTCTCTTGAAAAATTTAACATGTAGGAGACTTTTATTTAAGTGTGTTTTCAAAGGATGCCAGTATTTCTCTGAGGCTGAAAATGTGTTGGGATGGCAGCATGTTCATTTCATAAAGGCAAGCAAGTTAGCTCATAATGAATTGTGTAGTGTTATAGTTGGATAATAGAGTACTATAATACACGCTTTTGTTTTAAAAAGTTTTTAATTTCTAGATAGCTATGCAATGCCCAAAAGTTACTTACATTTTAATCACAATACAGAACAGTCTGTCTATTTACTTTAATTATTCATGTTGAGGTTTTCAAGGTTCTTTGTCTTTGTGTTCCCACCCTATGAACTCATCAAGCATTAAAGTTTGGAGTCCTTTTAGCCTGTGTTCTGAATATATTATAGTTGGCATCACACCATAAAACACTTTGGCAGCCAAACAAATAGCTTTACGTGAAACCCAACATAATCATGGGCTATTGAAATACGCTTCCTGTACATGCCTGGAATTCCCCTAATTAGCAGAGTATTTTCTAATCTGTTCAAAATATATAAAGCCAAAACCACTGTGCTTTTTTCCCTCTTGTCCACCCAGGGAAGTAAACTATTTAATTCCATCAGGTTTAGAGAGCCACCTGTAAGGTGAAGGGAAATGAAGCACTCAAATCTCTGAATGTATGATTTTTGTCCCACTGATTTCATTTTTATATATTACCTATATATACCTAGCCAAAAGTTTTTCAGAGTAAACCAGAGTAACTGCACTTGCTAAAACTCCATTTATAGGTACCCTTCTGTTTTTATGCAACTTCTTTGCCAGCCAGAACTCCAATTCCCAGAGTGCAACATTCTAGATCACTCTCCCACATACACCTTCTATTTTTTTGTCATTTTTTTATTTTATTGTTGTTCCTTTTTAAGATGAATGAAATTTTCTATTCCAGACACGATGCCATTATCGATACTGGAGAAGGCTTCAACTGTGTAACAATTACTCTGTACTTCACTACCAACAGTGGACTGTTAAATATTATAATTAAATATTTATAAATATAAATATAAATAAATTCATGCAATCATAGAATCATCATAGAAACATTTGAGTTGGAAGGGACCTTTAAAAGCCGTATGGTCCTCTGCAACAGACAGGGACACCTACAGCTCCATGAGGTGCTCAGAGCCCCATCCAGCCTGACCTTAAGGGTCTCCAGGGATGAGGCATCCACCACCTCTCTGGGTAACCTGTGCCAGTGCTTCACCACAGTTATCATTAAAAAACTTTCTTCCTTATGTCCAATCTAAATCTCTCTTCTAGTTTAAAACAATTTCCCCTCCTATCACCACAGACCCTGCTTGAGAGTCTGTCTCCTCCTTTCTTAGAGCTCCCCTTTAGATACTGACAGGCCACTCTCATGTCCCCCATGGCTTTCTCTCCTCCAGGCTGCACAGCCCCAGCTCTCTCAGCCTGTCCTTGCAGGAGAGGTGTTCCATCCATTGGGTCTTCCTCTGGATATGCTCCAAAAGGTCCCTGTCTCTCCTGTACTGAGGACTCCACATCTGGATGCAGTGCTCCAGGTGAGGTCTCACCAGCACAGAGTAGAGGGGCAAGATCACCTCCCTGCAGTTCAATCAAGTTGCCTGGGGCCTGATCCAGCCTGGCCTTGAATATCTCCAGGGACAGGACATCCACCACATCACTGAGCAATCTGGTCCAGTGCCTCACTAACCTCGCTGTAGAAGACTTTTCCCTTATACCCAACCTAAATTCATCTCTTTAAGCTTAAAACCATTTCCCCTTGTCCTGTCACCACAGTTCCTGCTCAAGAGTCTGTCCTCTTCTTTCTTATGGCTCCTTTTTAGGTACTGAAAGGCCACTATGAGATCACCTCAGAGACTTCTCCAGACACACCTTTTCAGTAGGGCTATTTCTATCTTTACATGCCTCAGCTTGTACTGATAGTGGGAGTTGTCTGAGCCCAGGTGCAAGACCTTGCACTTGGATTTGTTGAACCTCATGAGGTTCACCTGGGCACACTGCTCAGCCTATCAAGGTCACTCTGGATGGCATCCCGTCCCTTGGGTGTGTCAGCTGCACCACACAGCTTGGTGTTATCTACAAACTTGCTGAGGGTGCGCTCAATCTCACTGTCAGTGTCACCGATGAAGATATTAAAGAGCTTTGCTACCAGCAGTGACCCTTAGGGAACGCCACTCATCACTGACCTCCACTTGGACATTAACCCATTGACCACCACTCTCTGGGTATGATCTTCACAATCAGTTCCTTATCCATCAAGCAATCCATTCATCAAGTTCTTATCTTTCCAATTAGGAGAGAAGGATGTTCTGGCGGACCATGCTGTATTGAAGTCAAGAAAGATGATATTTGTGACTCTTCTCTTGTCCACTGATGCAGTTACACCATCATAGAAGGCCACTCAGTCGGTCAGGCAGGTCTCGCAGGCAAAAGATGCAGCTCCAGCTTAAAAGCATTTTGTGGTTTTCAGCACAGAAAATAATGTATATATATATATATATATATATATATATATATATATATATATATATATGCACCCAACCACATGCCCTTAGTGACCAATAATGCAGAATAAACAGCAGATACTGATAAACTCTGATTTCAAGGTAAGTGCAGCCCATAGTTTGTAAGGTATTCAAATAAATCTTTTCATATAAAGAACAAATGTTGAAGGTAAAAAAAACTACATGTAGATAACTCACAAACACCAAATGAACACTATGTTCATTACAAATAAACCACCTCCTTCATTGATTAGATATAGATCTTTTAATAAAACACTTCATAAGTTTTCAAAAGAGAAATAGATTGTGCAAATGAAGAGGAAAATAACATATCATCTATTATTGTGAACAGTACTAAAGTTTGAGAATATAAAACACAGTGGAAAAATAGATTCACCTTCCTACAACAATTTCCAGGGTTTGAAACTGTGGACTAGTTTTGAACATAAGTATTGGCTTAGATGAATCATAATCCAGCTTATTTTAACACTGATTTATGGCCTCAATTATTGAGTTCTACATCAATCAAGAAATTAATATTTCAGTCTCAACAACCTTTCACATTCTCCACAATATAACTTGTCACCGTTAATCTCTAGCCTTGATGTTAAACATCTCCTTACTATCAAACTGCAAGTACAACATGGACTGTATTTTCTGGGCTGTTGGAAAGAATGACTGAAGACTGAATTGATCGAAAATCTTGATTTATCTTGTCTACAATTTTCAATTTTGTGCAGTGATTTATATACCAGAGAAGGTTCTTTGATTAGCTTGCCATAGTCTAGAAAGGCTAAACATTATGGGCATTAAAATTACAACGTGAATGTTATCTCTGCAGTAAGCACAATAGTGACATCTTGTGCCTATCAACACATGTATTAACTGAAGTTCTGACACTCCTCAGTAGAGATTTACCTCTAGAGCTTTGAGGTTTGAGCAATCAATACATAACCTACTTTGATGCAGTACACACACCAAAACTACATTAAAAGAACATTAGGGCTTGCTTTAAGTTGACAACAGCCAGGAAATGCAGAGCTAAAGGCTAAAACCCTACCTGTAACCAGTCCTAACATAATTTCAGATTCTGTAAGCAGTGTGTGAATTTGCACCCCAGTAGCCAGCTAGAGCAAGACTTCAGAAAGTGCCCCAATTTAGTAGGCTTGAGCTGTGATACATGCAAGGTCCAGTGGTTTTTAAAAATGCTGTAACACTCTTCCAGAATGTGTAAATGAAAAAGATCTGTGATGTCCTCTTGAGAAAAAGACATTCACTCCAGCTCTGCGTTTGCCTAACTTTGCAAAGCAGCAGTTTGGGCCCTTTGCCTTCTTTCTGCGGCAGGTAAATCTGCTCCTCTACAGTCCAGCTCAGGAAGGACTTGGGTAGAACAGAGATGCACTCATTTAAGTGTCGTAAGAAATACAAATATACCCCGTGATCACAGTACGTTAAAGTTTTGGTCTTAAAGAACATTAAACTTCAAGAATGTCAGTTTTAGCAGATATACATAGGCTCTACTTACTTGGAATCTCAAGTGGTTCATTTTGTATAAAATCTTTCTTGTATGAATTCCATCATCTCCTCTTATTTGGGCAAAAGCCCCAGGTGTGCCCTGCCCCGCAGGTTTCTCCTGTGATCTAAGTGATCTAAGTAATGTATGTGAAAGGAGCTTATAAGCAGGAAGGAACCACATCTTTATGCAGACCGATGATGATAGGACAAGAGGGAGCAGCTTTAAAAGAGAGGAAATTTAGATTAGATGTTATGAAAAAATTCTTTGCTCAAAGGGAGGGGGTGAGGCACTGACACAGACTGCCCAGAGAAGCTTCAGATGCTCCATCCTTGGAGGTGCTCAAGTCCAGGTTGGATGGGGCACTGGGCAGCCTGATCTGGTGGGTGGCAACCACCTCATCGCAAGGGGTTGGAGCTCAATGATCTTTAAGGTCCCTTCCAACCCAAGTCATTCTATGACGATTTTGTGATTCTATGATACATTCCACTGGGGACTCCTGGCCAAGCCTTGAATGACCCTCTGGGCAAAACTTGGAAGCTATTGAGCAGAATGCTTATATTTATTGCACCTTAGCACAGGGAAAGAAAGATAAACATTATAGATGCAAAGACCACAGGACTCAGTAAGTTATGACAAAATTAAGAAGTTGAATTTAGCCAGAAAAGCTGTTGGTTTTTTTTTTGTTGTGAAAATATACATTGAGCCTTTTGTGTTTTCATCAGATTAGGGTTGCCAACTAAGAACTTAAAGGTCACCATAAGACTTTAAGAGCACTGGCTTGAAGTAAAATTAACTTGGAAGGAACAATGAAAAGATGTGCATAACCTTCAGGCTTCTTAAGAATAAAAACAGAAAAACCTTCTGCCAGCACCACAGAATCAGTGTAGAAAGTCAATTTGCATGACCAGCAGATCCCATAAATGCTTTTCTCCAGAAAACACCACTTAAAGTGTTACTTGCTGAATCCTCAGCTTTTATTCTTCTTCTACCTAGGGAAGCAAGATGAGTTTTATGTGATCTGGTGGATTACAGTCTATGCTAGTAAAGCTGCAAACCAGTCATGACAGCAGATGTTCACGTAACCAAAGTGTTTAGCACTGCATGCAATAAGGGGATGCATCCTCACCTCATAAATCCTCAGTTTTAAAGAACTTCCATTCCCAAGCTTCTCTAACAGAGATAACTTAGGCAACATTATTAAAATTTACATACAACATTTATATGAACTGAAAGAAGATTAAAAACATTTCTCAAGTCTACAAGCTCAAATTTATATCCTTCTTACTTTAACATGTACTTTCTACCTTCATACCTCACCTGCATTAACATTTGAGGAAGATAAATGAGAGGATGGGTGGTTTGGGCTTGGATTCATTTGACTGTGTAACTCAGACCTAATTGCAGGTCTGCATTGCAGTCCTTTAATGCTTTTGTACAGAGCATGCCTAATCAGCAGACTTGGATGATTCTGCTAATACCACAGTTAAATGCCTTGAGCAAATACACTACTATAATTTTGCACCAATTTGAAAATATCCATTTAAATGTTAAATGAAGAGGAACTAATCAATAAAAACATGCATAGAGTCTCTGAGGAAGTATACTGGAAAAGACAACAATAATCTGCCATTAACATGCAAATAAAAGCACAGCAGGAAACAATAACAGTATTGACTTCTCTGTCATACTTTAGGAAGAATGTTTTACTAAAATTTGAGCCAAATTCAACCTTGATTGAAACCACTGTAAACACAGAGCAGCTCCTTATGGCACAGTGGGGAAAGGAACAGATATTCCGAACACAGGAGGCGTGCACACAGCTACTGATATGGCTGATCAGCACAACTGGCCTACTGTATGTATTTGGTGTAAGGCACTGTACAATTATTTTTAATTAGACTGCCTAAAGAAATTAGCTTAGGAGACTACACATAAACGGAGAGAAAGGAAGAAGTAACATAATGCACAAGAAAACTTTTAGCTGGTCATGAGCTTTTTTTTTTTTTTCCATCTAGCTAGTTCTTTTTTGTGCTAACAAACACAGCTATACATCTATAGCCTTCCACATAAATCTCATGAGCTAGTTCCATGAAGTGCTCAGCAGGGGATACAGGCAAAAAGAGGATTTCTTCTGAGGTCTAGATTGCTAGATGTTTTGACAACAGTTCATCCTCAAAATCGACAATCTACAAACCCTTTCTGCCACAGGATAACATTCAGATTCCCTGTTTCACCACTCAGATTCAACTAAACTACTACCAACCTATTGCCACTGAAGTGAAAAAAATAGCCCATTCAAGAGTCAAAACAGACAACTGGAAATTCACTGTTAATCAATACTGGTTTGTCCTATGAATACCCAAACACCCTGGAACAGTCAGATATTCCTGGAAAGTAAAGATTTTGCATTCAATAAGATGGAAAACTGTCTTCTAATTCAAAATGATGAGTATTTTTCCAAACTCCAGGATCTCATCTTGCTGGCAATGGTACAACTTCCCTAGCGTACATCGTGCTGACACTGGAAGAAAAAAAAAACAATGTACTTCTCTTTGTTATTCCTAACACTGCCAGTCACTGACTGTCATCTGCAGGCTGTAGAGAGCTTTTGTTTGTTTGTTTGTTTAATCTGCCTTGAGAGCCTACACAGAAGGCTGCTACATTTCAGTCTTCAGGACTGACTATCCTTCCCTCCAGCTCTTCAGAACTGGCACAGAGGAAGGTAAAATTTAAATGAATATCTGAAAAACAGATTCAGTGACAGACATTCATGTTGGAACAAACCAGTCACCCCTGGATGTGGCTAGAGAAGGCTGAGGGGTTCCACCTAAGAGAGAAAATGGATTCCATTACAGCAAACAACCTTTTGTGACAATGGCATGAACAAGCTCAGTCTCCTGGCTCCTTTTCTCCTCTTGCAAGGTGGTGCGAAGATAAAAGTTAAACCAGTAGTGTTTCTTTGCCAAAGCTTCTTTGCCTTCATTTTAGCAATAAATTATTTTCTTCAAGTGCTAACAGTTATCCTCAGGATTGTGCTGCCTATTAACTTTTTAGAAATAGTAGTAAATCTTAAGTACAAAATCCAGTGCCTCCTAATTAAGCCACTCAGGGGAATATCTTCTCTGACTTTGGAACTATTTGGCTATTTTTCTCTGCAGCCAGGTAACTGCTAGTAGGTCTGGATAGAGATCTGTCCTCTGTGGAACATCAACAAAAACAAAGCGAATGGGTGGGCTCCCACAGATGCTGTAAAATAAGTAGACTCCTTATTTCTTTTCACATTTCTCTATAAAAGCTGGGCACAGCCCTCCTTATCATGGCCTTAAACAAAACCTCTCAGTTACACAGTGGCCTAGCAATTGCCACCTTGTTAATCTGTTTGACAAACCTTACTTAAGGCGCTCAGTCCATCTCATACACCTAACCACAGTGAAACCTTTAAATTTAGCTTGAGAATAAGATATTGAATGTAGTTCCTATTTATACACTTCTGTGTCCACAGTGGGGGGGAGGGAAATCACCTGATGAATCAGACAAAAGGAGCACTGGCATTGGCCCATGCTCTGATCTCACTCAAGCCAGCCTGCTGCCTGATTAATGACTCGTGATATCATAGTCTGTGAGAAGGCATACATAAGAAGAATAATAGCACTAGACACCATCAGGCTGACTGTCTAAACCTGGAGAGAGAAAAATAAAGGGTTATGGTACAGGTTCTGATAAAGGAAGAAGAAAATATATCAAGGTAGCTGGATTGTTGGAGGGCTATTTCTTTCAATAAAGATCTATTGGAAAACTAGTCCTTTTCCCAAGCTGCAGAAGATTTCTGTAAAAGTGCTTTAAACCTTTAGTAGTTACTGGAAAAACAAAGGATATTTTTAAACTGAAGAAGTTATTGTAGCTGACACCTTTTAAGACTGCTTTGTGCTTTGCTTACAAACTGGCAAAAGGAATATCCATGTTTTCTTGGAGAAAAATGCTTCTTAGAGCTATTTGAAAATGAAAACCAATGTCTCAGGGGAGAAGGATATTTCAAGGTCAGAGCTGGTCAGATGAGACTCATTTCTGTCTCTTATGATGAATTTCTTAATCATTTTCAAATATGGTATCTGATACATATTGCTAGTGTTTTCATCAAACCTTTCTGGCCCTTGGAGTTGTAAGAGACTTTGTAGAGAAGAGGTAGGTATTTTCTATTTAAATTATGGGACTGGACCTCAGGCTTGCGTTTATCCCTGATTTGTCCACAGATTTCATAACTTACTTCAGAGAAATGTTTCCTCCCTCATATCTCAAAGTTCCAGCTGCAAAATACAAATAATAACATAGAAGAGTTTTGCTCTACATTAATAAAAATATATATTAGGTGCACAGATATTTGATCTTCTTTATATCATAGTCTCAAGGCCCTCATCAGTGCTTAGTATTAAGCTTTCTCAATAACAGCTCAGTGATGATGATGTCCTGGCCACATCCCCCCACACTGCAGGTCTTAGGGAGGGAGCAGGTATCCCTTTGACTGTAAGTGGCAAGGAAAGGCACATGAAAGGTATGTGGAGAACATCCTGGGAATAGAAATATCCCTAGGTCTCAATGACTGCTGCTGTCTCCACTCCAGCCACTTGGGAAATGAAGCTATCAGAAATAAATGATAGCTTGAAGGAGCCCACCAGGTATCTAGAAAAGGGATGTTCAGCAATTTGATTTTGAGAAGCAGTTTCATGGGCGTCTACCTCTGGTTCCTAAAAATTATGGAGCTAACATGAGTAAGAAAGGATCTCCTCAATCCTTCTTGAAACCCTTCACAGAAAATGTTGTGTTTAGTAATTAACACAGTAAGGAAATCCCTACAATATTTCCCTACATACATTACCCAGTTAAAGCAATGAAGAAGATACTGTCTTCCATGAAAATGGAGAAAGATCAAAACAGATCAAATATAATAAACTGTGGAATGAGGGCCATCATTTTTCTGCATATGAGAAAAATTATAGGCTTAAACTCCTTGTGTGTATTAACATAAACACACTAAAGCTACATTTAAACCCACCAGCAAG
This sequence comes from Tetrao urogallus, assembly GCF_951394365.1. NCBI lineage: Eukaryota > Metazoa > Chordata > Aves > Galliformes > Phasianidae > Tetrao > Tetrao urogallus. The sequence continues at coordinate 43,207,293 of NC_136820.1, read as the reverse complement.
GTAATATCTTTCCTTAAAACTGACCAACTTCCAGGGATTGATTTTTATCATAGAGATTCCAGTTTATAGCACCATTTTTCTAAGTGATTCTCTGCACTAGAGTATAATTTAGATGATGAGTTCCTCTCAATTACTGTCCATTATAAGACAGGAAAACATTAAGTTCAGGTGAGGATTATGAGAATTATGGATTACCTTTTAAGTGAAGAGATTGTAAGTGAAAACTACTTTTTAACAGGTTCATTTCTGATGTTGTGTAGCAGAATTTTGAGAAAAATAATTTACCTAAAAGAATAACTTTTAAAATAAAAGCATCTGCAACTGAGGAAAAACAGACAAGACAGCAAATTAGAAGTGCAAAGGGCCCCAAATAGCAAAAATGGCAAAGTATTTCCCCTGATTTTAAAGCGTTCCTGCATCGTAAGGCAGCGAGTGGCTGGTAAGTGTTGCTGGTGTTCTGAGCATGCAGATGGCAAAGAACATTGATACAGCATAAGTGTTATTCACCACTGGGGTAGCACCTTCCAGAAACACACTAGTGCTATAAACACAAATTTTTCTGTAAGCCAAAGCAGAAGATGAAGGCTTTTGCCTGAATAAGTTGAGACTAATTCAGAGACATAACATGACAGTTTGGAGTTTCAAAGACCAATTTGGGTAAAATTAACCTCCTGATTCTTTCAGACTGACTTATTTATTAAGTTATTTGTTTATTTGTAGGAGAGCTTAATAAGGAACATCATTTTTTTCCCCCTTAAATCATCACAGTACTATTAGAGAATAAAATCTTCCTCCTCTGTAGAGATTCATGTGGAAGGAAGAGAAGATGGACCTTTCATATGACACAAAAACAATTGCTCTACAGCTGCTGCTATGACCCTCAGGCTACACTAGAGTCATGGCACACATCCTTTCCCCTATAGAGATCTTTTGGTTAATGTATCCATTCAGTTTACAGCCCACGTATAAATCCTATTTTATGCCAACTTATTAAGAATTTCCTAGTAGGCTGCTATCTATCCGTACATCCTGCATATCCCCATACAATAAAATATCTGCACTTAAGCCCTATCTGATACTACCTGAAATTCCAGGAATTTTTATGGTGAAATCTTTGTCTTGATGATGTGATTGATAAAAATCCTCCGGCCAGGAAATTACCATAAGTCTATTTCTTTTTTTTGGTGTATCTGGAAAGAGTGAATTTATCTGCCTACGTAATAATTTCATTGATATTCAACAGTTAACATTCAACAGCTCTCAGAACAGATATGTAATGCAAAATAGTCCCAGGAATAAAATGAAGACAAAAGAGATTCGTTTACAGATGTCTTTGAGCAGTCAGTCAGTCATCAATATTGTCTACGATTTAACTCTTATGGTACTTCCAAGAAAAGCCTTCTACCAAAATGAGTCAAGCCCCTCATCATACACCTAGGAAGACAACAGAGCTCTCAGCTCCTAGCACTGAATATAAAAGCATATTACAGAGAAAGGAGAAGTCTTGATGCAGAGAGAAATACTGACATCTCTCACAAAAAATGATTGCATTTTTACTTAAATGGAAATAGGAATTGAGCTCAGTTCCTTTCCTTTTTATGTTTTCTTTTACCTTCTGAAACTGGGGCTCTTCTACTCCTCTTTTTGGCTGTACTCCAGCACCTACACATGCAACAGGGATTGATGACAATAAAATATACTGGTATTGAAAATCTACTCATCATTAATAAGGTAGGTGACTCATTACTTTTTCAATATGATGTTAACATGGGAATAAAGATAGCTTTTATTGCTATGGGTCTTTTATTTGTTTACTTAGGATCTCTGTTGTTCCTGCCAATGGTTTAAATCTGTAAGAAAATGAGATCATCACAAACAGTGCTGTAGTGACACCAGTCTGACCCCTGTACATTCCACTCCATGACAGTTTTTCCGTTCTTCTAAATTGGAATAGGATCAACCCCACTGTAAATCACTGGAAACTTCCAACTTCCTGTTGCTATTTTACAGCGTTTGACTAGGACTCATTCATATCTATACAATCCTCTAAGGATTTGATATTCATGTGTGCTAGATGTAGATTTATTTAATGTCTTTATGCAAAAGGTAGCGAATGGAAAGCCCATGGCAATGCTACGTGATGTTCCAGGTTGAAGACTTACACAGCTACAAAGCAATCTCTTCCCCTTTTCCTACATCCCAGTGCTCATTAAGTATGTATTTAGAGAGTGGTGGTAGAGCATACTGAGACCATGAACACACTGGGATGGAGATGATAAACCAAACGGCATCCAAATGTACTTCAGTAACTGACCGTGAAACAACAACATTCTACCAAACTAGAAGTGGAGTATTAATTTATCCAATCTTATGTCTTGAAGTAGTTTCTCAAATCTGTGCTCAGGACACTTTTATTAGAGAGACTTCTGTGTACTGAGTCCTCACAGCTACAAATGTCTTCAGTCTTTTTTATGTTCTTTGGCTTTAAGACTGTCCAAGACCAAAAACATTATGGCATTTTGAATTGTGGAATTTGTTTTTACTTTGCAATAGAAAGAAGATGCAAGCATAATAAGACTTACATCTTGAAAGTGAGAGGTAAGAGATTCTAAAGCAGCCTATGGCTGAATAAAGCAGGTCCTTCACTGGGCTGCATGCTCCCAGAACCTACCTGGATAAATGCTATTTTTCCTATCCTCATCCAGATAAATTTGATGAGGAAGCTACTGTTTCTGTTCTTTATGTAAAGCTGATACTTGTTGTTATAGGATACATGGGCAACTGTGTTGAAAACCTAAAGGGAGAATTCCCAGGCTATATCGGAAATGAAGAAGCTGCAAAAGCTGTACATCAAAAATTGTGCCTCTAAAATTGATACTTGCTTTTTCTTATGCCAGAAGCCTAAATCCTTCCTTCTACCAATTTGCACGAAACATCTCATTAATGCCACTCTTCCTTGGAATCTCTTAAATAGGTGTTTTTTATTAAAATTCTAATTCTTGATAAACTGAAAGCAAGATCTGGTGACAAAGAGGTTATAATTAATCTAGCAAGAGCAGTCAGAGAAATCCATGTAATTGAAGGCGAATGTATGAATGAGGGGACTAATGCTACAGAACTTCCAAAGTCTTTTCTGTGGAATTAATACTACAGAGACCCATAAAAGATTAATCAAGATAAGCAATCAATAACTTCTCAAGTGCTAATAAGCACTGCCATGTTCCATGATATGTTGAGCAGTTTATCATGTTTAACCATATGAAGATTTATAGAAAATCCATTGTTAAAACCAAAGGATGAGGTAATGCACCACTTAGTAAATGAAGCGCAATTAAAATTTATGCTTGATATTACACATTCAAAAGATCTGTAAAAATCATCTTGATTTCCTTTTTAAAGAAAAGAAATTAAGGTACAAGTTGCACTGTTCAGTAGTGGTCCTGGGATAGCAGTGAAGACAGCAACGATATTCTTCAAGTTAATATCTGCTTTCAAAGGAAAGGTGATGAAATTGCCTTAAAAAATTGTTAAGCTTTCTTCTCACTTCATTTTACTCAGTTATCCAACTTTGCTTGAAAATTTTTTGTAAGTTAAATAGAATACCTATTAGGAACATAAAGGTCTCTGCAATCCATCAATCTGATAGATTTGCAGGTCATATGAGTGAATGACTTAATGGCCAATTAATAGTCCATAAACCACAGGTCTTGACCCTAGGGTCACTGAGACAGAACTCCACACTAGATGCATATTATTAATTAAAACCACCAAGTTATGTATTTAGTAAATTAATTATTTAACGATATTAAGATCTCTCAAATGTATTGTCATTATTTGTTATTTATTTACATATCAATTGGAAGCAAATATATTCTCAAAACTATACCATAAGCATCCTTAATATGTTTAGCAAAGTTACAGCACCAGAATGTATACCAGTGTCATTCTTTTATATGTAGCTATTGCTTGTTTAGGGAAATACTTTGAAGTTAGAGATTCCCTTCCAAAACTCAGCAAAAATTTTAATTCAAAAATTTTTATATCGTAGATATTTCAAACAAACAAGAAGTTTAAGATCCTGTTGCTTCCTTGATAAATTGCTTAAGGTCTTAAAAGGCTTGAATTCTCTCTAAGTACATCACCTTGCCCTTGCAATGTCCCATGCCATATATTTTTTATATCGACCTGTATACACGTACACGTATGCCAGATCATTTCTATGCTCCCTATTATAGTCATTCCTAAAGTCCGGCTGGTTCCTGTTTTCCTATGGCATGCAGGTAATGATAAAGTAGAGAAATTAAGCGATTTATATGTTGTCCCAACGAGTGTACAAAATAACTATTAAACCTCAGCAAGAAAGAGTCAAGTTTTCAAAATACTGAGGTGTATTCAAGACAGTTCTGTCAAACACAAGTTAAGGCAGATGTCTGTCACCTGGTAGGGCTGAGGACACTCACATGCCTAACAGGAGCTGCATGCAGAGAAGTGCATGGACACACTAGACTAGGATGAATTGGATCCCAGCCTCTGACAACTCCAGAGAATGCTTAGTTACGTGTACTCATCCTGTTTCAGAAGTGAAACTCTTATTTCATCACAATTGCTCACAAGGAGCGCATTTATGTGTCCAGATGCACAGGCTTTCAATTCCCCTCTGGAGTTACTTGTGACTCTCCTTTACCACAGGACGCTGAAGTTCCTACCTTCTGCTGTTCTGAATCACACTTTAATCAGATGCCTTAAATAAATACTGTGATTTACTTCCTTCTACGGACAATAAATTAACTAGAAAAATGTATCGCTATAAATTAAATCATTATGATAGATACATACAATTAAGGGTTTATAGCACCTAATTAATTAAGTAGCATATTCATCTACAATTAGCAAATAAGCTCTCAACTCTTGGCATCGATACTGTAAAGTATATAAGGCATGACTATGCAATTACAACAAAGCCTGGTTCTTTTTTGTGATAGCTTCTTTGGGGAAAAGTATTCGCTCTAACCTGGATTTGAAATTGCTCTGACTCACCTGAAATAACATTTTTCAAAACAAATTCAGAAGGATTATTAAGTTTATATTGGAGACATACTTTGCTGGGACATCATTCTTTCGGTGCTTTCACTAAAATTAGCTGGTTGTTTTTAACAGCTTAGCTTCAGATTGGTACAAATCCTCCACCACCACCTGTAATTGCAAATATACTACCCACTTCAGGAAGAAAGCATTCCAGAAACATTTCAAGCTAAGGCAAGTTTGTTTGCAAAGTGGGACTGTCTCCTTCTCTGATATTAGTACAAGTGTAATGTTCCATACTGCATCACTCTGCCTGACACATAAGTTATCTCCATTTTCAGTAGTGATACCTTATCAGTAGACCTTGGCTGAGCTGGACTAGGATCTCTTAACAGCTGTGATCACACTGACTGGAAAAAAAATGCTGTTGAATACCATACAACACTTCCATTATTCAGCACGGAGCTGAATAACTGCCTGTGATGTTATGCTTTTAAGTCAAGCATAATATTTTTTGTAATACCAGCTTCTTAGTATAACCTTCCTACTCAGTCATCACATTCAAACCAAGGTACCACCTAAAGTTATAGTGCCAAAACACAAAGCCAGCCCTATTTAATTCATAATTTGCAAGCCATACATAAGGGTGGAAGCCAACAACACACTTCCTTGCTAAGTCAAAGCAAAAATCACTCTTGAATACTATGCAATCATCAATCATCAATACAAAATGAAATCCAGTGATGCTGATGTGTCATGCTGGATGCATGACCTGCAGACAACATATTGCCGTCAGAGCAACCAGCATTACCAACGATAAACACGTTCCTTCCTGGCATCTCTAGGGCATAGGGTTTACTGAATTTATAGTGATAGTCTTAATGTATTATTATATTAAATGTTTTGGGCACTTTCACCTTTCAGAATTAAAGATTAATCAATGCCATGATTGTGGACATCTAAACAAAATGTATTGATCTAATTCATTTTTAAAAGCAAGACACTACATTGTACTTCAATATGTCATATTTTAAGGCAAGCTTATTGATCATATTTTGAGAACTTTTGATATCAACCGAGGCTTAATATACAGAGTAAGTGCAAGATTTTCATTATGATGATGTGTCCGCAGAAGCTACACTCTTGTGTATTGACAAGCTTTGTGCTGAGAGCCGTTACTCCTATTATAAGCAAAGACTCATCCTAAGAAATATTCCCCATTTTAGTGTTTCAAGTGATTGCTCTGGACCTGCATATACATTCTAGATGCAAGGAAAAGGTCCTGAAAACTGAGAGCAGGCTCATAGTTTTCATGTTATAGATAACCCTATACTGAAAATCTGCAGAATCTTGTTATATTCCTGGGAGTTATCTCACTGAGTCCAGCTACTGACTTTCTTATTTAGAACTGCTAACTTTTTCAAATCGTGAGTGATACAGTTTTCCTCCTTTAATGCTTGAGGCAGTGTTGGTGTAGATGTGTACTAGGGGATACATCTCTTGGAGGCATTAAGCAACAAGCCTTCAATCTCTGGTACTATTTTCAAGATTTACAGCTCCATATTTCTCAGCCCTGAATGTTCATAGAGCAGAGAATGGAATTGTTTGAAAAAAAATAAACATCTCACAACTATGTTCATCAACACCAAACTCATATTTCTACATTTTCCCTTTTCTCTATGTATTTCTGTATAGACAGACAGAAATTAAGCCATATATTCCAACTGCTATCACTTGAAGACCAAATGCTAAATACACATACAAAGGGCATGCTGGAAACATGCCAGTTACACAGTAGTTTGCTGAAATGGGAATAGATTGAGTTATAAGAAAGGAATGAATAATTTCTGGATACTGCTGGGAACCAGCTTGGTAAGATGATCTCAAAGAAGATGGCACATACCCGAAAACCACTCCCCTGTTCATGCATTCCACAGTGCTGCTCTTCGGCATTACCGACATCGAAGACATTGAAGTATCTTTCCTAAGTAACAAATGTTATGTAAATAAAAACACACATAAATAAATTACAGAGCTCCAGGCAAAAAATAGCTTATACTATAGTACCATAAATTATAAAGACTGAAATTGCTACAGCCTATAACATTTTAAAACATAACTGTGCTGATAAATATGTGTGATAAGGCTGAGTAAGTCTTACTTATTTTCAGAGTAGAGTAAATCAGTTGATTTAAGTAAATGTAATTATAGAAGTAAGGTATTATGATGAAGTCATCAAAAAGTCACTGACTTTCTCACAGTCCTTTTATAATTACAAGAAAGAGGAATGTAAATAAAAATCTGTGTAAGATGCTAAAAAAATACATGGGGAACACAAAAGATACTGAACTCCCACACTTCCTTTGAGAACCTTTCTTTTCTAGCTACTTTTAAAGAAATCAATACATTCTTTTCAGAAGAAATAAGTCAATGATGTCCTTTTATAAACTGTGCACTTTATTCTAGATCATTTCCTGACATGGACATTTAGATTAAATATAAAATCTAGTTGCACATATCACAAACAAACACAGAACCTTACTTTGTGAAACGAGACAAAAAATCTGGCCCTTTCTGCCGAGATATGCTGAGATTTCTGCCGAGGTTTCTCAAACTGTTTGCTGATTCATCAAAACAGAGTTAAGGCAAAATAAAAAGAAACTAAAGTTCTAGAGGATTGAAAATTGAAATTAAGATTCACCTTCTTACTGCTTTACAGGAAAATATAAATTCATTGAGCAATTTTAAAAACAAAATTCAAAAAGCAGACTGTCACCCACTTTTCCCTAAGAGGCAATTACATCTGTTACAAATACCAATCACTTTGCTCCCGTATCTGCAGACAATTAGCATAGTAGCAACTGCTTGGTGCAGTAAATGTCTCTCAGAAATCTTTAGGAAAGGCAGAACTGATAAAAAACAGTGACATTTCCCAGTTTGCATTCTGAAGTTCTTCTTTTGATTTTCTCTCAGACAATTTCCTTCAGGTTAATTATCTGTCGGTCCGAAACGACCTCCTCTTCTAGCCAAAAGGTCTCACTTCACCTTCTACAGATCCTGTTAGAGCTGGGATGTCTATATTTTTATTGTATCGTTAATCCTCAAGTATCACACCTCAGCAGGCAAATTGTCTTTGGTTAAGGGCATTTAATTAAAATTCATATGACCCAGTATGAATAGTACCACATTTCTTTTCCTTGATACTTCTCTAATGGCACCAGACTTTTTACTGTTGAAATCCCCATCATTTTCCCTTGTGGAGCCCTCATATCCAGACCTTGAAGCTTCTCCATTTTCTAGATCACCATCTGTGCCTGTATTTATCATCCTTACTGCCTAAGACTTAATCTTCCAACTTCCATAATACATTCTTGTTCTCAATCCTTCCAGCTCAGTTGCACTTGAAACTCAGCTCCCCACAACTTCTCTTTCAGTATGTATCCTCAAATCCCCCACATCCATGTTTCTTCTTTCTTTCAAAGCTTTCTTTCAAAGTCACATCTCTACTTTCATCTCCTCCTACACTCTTTAGCTCTGGCAAATCTATGCTTCTCACCATCCTTTCATGTATATTCCTTACTTTCTACCACCCAATTTGTCTGGAACAAAGTCAATTATTTACCAAATTCTATCCCTCTCCTTCATCTGCAAAATAAAAACTTCACCATTACTAGAAATATAAGCCGTTCAGGTTAGTGTAGGTACATAGCATGGGTCTATCTTGCCTTACCCATAACATGCTACAGAATTTTGGATAAGTATCTACAGCTGATGTGGTCTTAAATAGGGTAAATTATAGTCATAGAATGACTTGGGTTGGACAAATCTTAAAGATCATCCAGTTCCAACTTCTCTGACATGGAAAGCTTTGCTGCTCACTAGATCAGGCTGCCCATGGCCCAGTCCAACCAGGCCTTGAGCACCTGCAGTGATGGAGCAACCACAGCTTCTGTGCCAACACCTCACCATATTTTGAGTACAGAATTTCCTGGTAACGTCTAACCTAAATTTCCATTATTTTAATTTAAAACCTTTACCTTTGTCCTACCACTGTCAGACTGGGTAAAAAGTCAGTCTCTTGTTTATAAGCTCCCTTTAAATATGGAAAAGCTGCAATGACTTCCCAAAGCCTTCTCTTCTCCATAGTGAACAAGCCCAGCACCTAAATTACAAAGTCTTTTTCCCAGAAATTGTAATTTTGGGAATAAAATCTTATATAAGAATAAATGATCAACACTGACTTAAAGTGCATGCATAAGGTCCCTTAAATCCTTTTCAAAATTTAGAAGCAGATAAACTGAAAATTGACTTTCACATAATCACTTATCATAGATAATATTTTTACCCACTCATATTTGTAAAAACGAACATATCTTTATCCCTAATAATTTACCATTGGAGAAACAAAAGAATGCTTTAGGTATTCCAAATTCATTGAACACATGATATTTGGTAGATTTTTGGAACTTTTCTGCAGTCATCATGCATGTGGTAATACCAAGAAGTTGTCCTAAGGGTTTGACATTAGTTCAAATCTCAGAGCTTTGATTGCCATCCAAACTAAAAGCATTTTGTAAGCATGCCAAATTAATAAAAATGCCTCCTTGATACAGTTCACCTGGCTTTGTGTTACCTGTTTATTCCAATTCACAGCAGAAGAACAATGCAATTTCAAATTGGAGATTCCAGAATTCAGAAGTCATTTCACTCCTGTTGGGAACACTCATTTATCTATACTACATAAATACCATGAAACCAGAGCAACAAATAGCTCCTCTGCTATAATGTAAGCTTATCTATGGAGGCAGTAGTTTGTTTTCTACTAGGTCTAATGGTAATCACATTGTAGATTCCATAGATCTCATCAATGAGTCCAATTTTTTCCTTTTAACTGTTATGTCTTAACATTACATATTAACATAACATAAACTCACTTGCGGATTTTGCACCAGAACAGTTCTATTTATTCATTTATTTAAACCAAGAATGTTTTCTAGAAAGCATGTATTTGAATGACACTCTTTATGTCTTAAGACATGTCTCATTAATTACTATTAAGAAAAATGATTAGTATGTGAAAATGCAAATACATAAAAAAACATAAGGACCATCTATCTTTAAAAGGAAGCAAAGGAGACTAAGTTAATAAATAATAAGCTAACACTGTCCAATCTAAAAATATGTCTGCAGAATAAATTCATTCAAAGACAATGTGGTTTGTTGATTTACTTTGGGGTAGGGAGAAGAGAGAAGTGAACTAAATTTTAAAGACAGAGAAAATCTCACACCATAAAGTCCATCAAAATTAAAATATTGACTGAACCTAGATGTACCACTGATAACTTCATTTCATGAGTACATTAAATATCTAAATCATTAGTGTATAACACAACTACCAGAGCCTCAAACCCCAAAATTCTGCAATGTCCTCATCCTAAAAACTACCAACTCCAAAGAGAGAAAGAATAGAAACCATGGTAAAGCACTCTCAGAACTGCAACTGAATCAAAACCACTTCTAGAACCAAGAGCCTTGATACTACACTGCACATTGTCAGTATATCATATACATTCTTGAGCTTTTATAACCATGTGTAGCCACTCCACTCAGTCAAATGCCTTTTCAGATATATTTTACAAATCAGATACCTGATTGCATCTCCATTATTTCCTCAGAAAATCTGACCTAGTATCAAGCAAGTTTCTCTGACTAAAAAAAAAAAAAAAAAAAGAAAGAAAAAGAAATGTTAAATATATATCCAAAGATAATGCTTTCAACTTTGTATGGTGATAATCTGGTATTAATCTTACTACATATAATGAAGAAACTGTAGCATGCTATCAGGACACTCCATGCTATTGTAGAGATAGAAATCTATTTCAACTTCCATCTTATCCCAAAAGCTCATAAGCACACAAAATTGTTAATGCTATGTAGGTCTCTATGCACTGTGGATAATATTCTAATATTACTATTAATGTGTTGATATTAATAATATTGGCATGTGGTCAGAAGCACCTGGTTGCAAAAATCACATGCTTTCCTTCTGAAGGCAAAAGATAAAAGTCTACTTTTGAAAGGAGTGCATGACAACTTGAATGGAATGCTGATCTGCTTTCATACAGAGCCAAACTTCTCTAATATCAACTCCAGAATTTCACTAAATATCAAGTTCCACTTCTAAGGGCATCTCTTCCTTTTCTTGGAGAATTTTCTCATTTTATGTTGTAGTCATTAAAAATAATTTAATCTTTACTCCATATGCAAAGCTTGTCCTAAATCTCACTATATTGATATTTAACATTCAAATAACTTTATTAATTTTAGTAGGCTTTGGAGTCATCCCTCATTTTATTAACTTAAGACCAACACTCATTGTTACCAGAGAGCTGAAATGGGCTTCTGTAGCAGCACTATAGCAAAAGGTGCAGGTCGTAATCTCAGGCAGCTGACATATTTAAGATTGGAGATGTCACTGTTTATTCATCAATTTCAAATGCATAACACTGGTTAATGAAGAAAGAGTTGTAGATGTTAAGAAACCGTTGTCAACTCCTGAATGTGATAGAGAAAACATTTGTGATGTACATCGTTTTCTGTTTGTTATTCGTATATTGACTTCTACAGCATAGTTTGGTATTCAGTGTCACTAAGTATTTCTTAACATAATTCACAAACTATATTTCATATAGTTTTAATTTCTTCATTCCTAATGTGCTCATTAAAATCATGTATCATAGAAAGTAAACTGATGCAAGAGGACAATATATCATCATGATGTGCTAACACTACCACTACAAACCAGAAGTTGAGCACAATTTACATAACTTCCTCTCCATTTACTTTCAGGTCTTGATTCAGCTGCCTAGATGCAAATATCTTATCTCGCCATAGTTTGCAACAGGAAGTGGCATCAGAACTTCCTGATGCTTACAGATGCTATTCGTATTGCCAGCCTTACTCATGGACGATTAAACCCTTTTGTTTAAATGCCAGCATTATTCTCTAGCTTAAATAGCTCTGGTGTTTTCCTCCCTTGATAGGTTTTCAGAGAGAAATCATAGTCACTTACCATACTGGGTTTGCTAAGCTAAACAACATTAGGCTTCAACAGTGCTTTTTGTGATGGCATTAACAGCCTTTATTGCTACTGGAAATACCTTGTCCGATATACAGTCAATTTGGTGAACTACCTTCATCTCATTCTTAACTTGTAGGCTCCATCCTATCTATCCCTCTGTTGTTTCAAGCAGGTAAGCTTTCAGATTACAGCAGATTTGTTTTCTATTTGTTTTTTATTAACACTAAGTTATGCTATGATATTATTTCATTTATTTTCTTTTTTATATATCCAGCTATGTTTTCTTTTTGACACACTTTAATATCCTTTCTTTAACAAAACAGTCCTTCACTCAGTCACTGCAAGCTCATCAGCCTTTAGTGTAACTGAGGAAGCTCTTAACTTACAGCCCAAGGACTGAGAGAATACAAACAAGAAAGGAGCAAGAAAAAGCAGGTGAAAGCAGTTGATTATCTGCAGCAGGTGTATCTTTATCCGTTTAAAAGGGGTAGAAAGGACAACCCAGGAAGCAGTATACTGACCTCTCACCCTGATCTCTGTGCTGGGGAAAATCACAAAAGAGATTCTCCTGGAAGCTATGCTAAGGCACATGGAAGTGAGGAAGGTGATGCAAGACAAAGAGCATGGCTTCACCAAGGGCAGGTCCTGCCTGTCCAACCTAGTGGCCTTCTATGATGATGAAACTGTATCAAGGGCAAGAGAAGAGCCATTGATGTCATCTATCTTTATTTCAGTAAGGCCTTTGACAAGGTTCCCCCACAACATCCTTCCCTCTTAACCAGAAATATATGGATTTGATGGGTGGGCTTTTCAGTGAATGAGGAACTGGTTGCAAGATCATACACAGAGAGCAGTGGCCAACATCTGAATGGAGGTCAGTGAGAAGTGGTGCCCCTCAGGGGTGCTCTTTAATATCTCCACCAGTGACACAACAGTGCAGCAGATCAAGTGCACCCTCATCAAGTTTGCAGATGACACCAAGCTGCGCAGTATGCTCAACGCACCTCAGTGACTCTTAAATGCAGATCTTTGAGACTACTGCATGTAAATGAAACATTTTACATACCTTCCCTTCATAACCAATCCAGTACTGACACTGAATGCAATGTTTTGTGCAGGTAACCATTCCTTGACAAAAGGCATTTTAACTACTTCCCTTCCTCCAATAAGGCCAGAGGACCCAGCCAAGAGTCCACTAGAGAAGAGTCCAGAAGAATTCAGTTGGCCATTAGGTCTCTCACTGGTTGTAACTGATAAAACAGACAGTTTGCTAATAAAATACACACGGGAAATTTTCAGATGAGGCATTTAGTCCAAACTAGGTCTCTAGGTTCCATCTATAACCTATGGGGTAGAGCAGTATCGTCACCAGATAACACAACTCATTTCTAACACAGGAGACACAAATTACTCTCTGAAAAACCCCTTCAATCACTCTGTTACTCCTAAACAGCAATTTCAGGCAACTGCTCAAAGTGAGCCAAACCTCACATCACTTCCTGCATGTTACCTTTGTCCATTTCCACAGTGATATTATTGCTCAGCCAAATGCAAGTCCATTTGAATTTGCTTCCACTACATCTCCTGACTTAGTAAATCAAATCCATTGTAAGGCACAAAAGGAAAGGCTTTCTTCAAATCCAAATAAATTATGTTCAATGTCTCAGGATTGCCTCCTGTATGGGAACTGCTGAGTCACGGCCTGAACCTCTGATTAATCACCTGAGGCGAGCCATGAGTCAGCCAGAGGAGCACAGGTGAAGGCAATTCACCTGTGCTGCCGGAAGGGGTGGAGCCAGGCTCCACCCCTCCTAGACCTATTTAAGAGCTGGCTACCAGAGGGGAAGGATCTCTTCTGGAGATCCCTTCTCTTGGTGTCTTCTGGTGAGCTCAGCCGAAGGGTAAGCTCTTCCGCTTATTCTCTTTGTGATCATTGTCTACCTTGCTTGATTCTCTCGATTATATTGTGATTACAACATCTTGATATCTGTTGATTAAACAACTATATTGCAATTATAGCATCTTGATTATACACTTGGCGAGCCAGGCAGGCCAAATATACTGAAATTAACATCATGTCTTTTTTATGGAATTTCTATAAATGGGTCAAGGGGGAGAACAATACTCCTCTAGAGAAAATGATTCCAGGGCAGATCCCAGGATTTGAGGGATCGCCCTATTATGAGTTAGCTACTATCATTGAAAAATGGGGTCCCTTACGCGTTATGGGCAATATCTCCCCATATCGCATGGCGGACTATTTTCAAGGACTTGGCAAGGATGTCCTCATTACTAAAGAAAGACAACTGGCTGCCTCCATGGTGGCATGGCCATTATTAACTGCCTTAAATCATGCGGACTTAAGAAATAATACTTTAGAAACGGAAAATCAGCTTTTGAAAGACCGCGTTGAAAAGCTAGAGCACGAACTTGGCGTTTTAACAGGGAAGAAGCCAATTCTACATCTTCCCATAGGCCAAATTCGTAGTATTTCAATAAATGATGACCAGACTCCTGAATCAACAGACTTCGTTGATCAGGAGAACAAGAAATCCAAATCAGACCTTGAATGTCCTATTCTGACTGATCCCCTGGAAATCCGTCCTGTTGTAACCCAGAAAACAAAAAAAGTACAGGACAGACCGGCAGGGGTGCCGCCTGATCAATGGCCCCCTGCCCAGACTCATTTACATGTAACGGCACGGCCATACACGGCAACAGAATTAATGGACTTAGTACAACGATTTCGGCAGAAGCCTAGAGAAAGTGTGCCAGCTTGGTTATTGAGACTATGGGATTCTGGGGCAGAAAGTGTCTTGGTGAATGGCCCAGAAATAGCCAAGTTGGCCACCATGACCATCCATCCTGCTCTCAGACAGAGGTTATATGTAGGTAATCAATATCGTGATGAAAACCATTCCATACTAGAATGGTTAATGGCAGCCTGCCGTATGGTATGGCCAAATAAATCAGACATACCTTTACATACAGGCATGTGGTCCTCCATGGAGGACCTTCAAAACTATATCCGCGAACTGGGTGTAAGAGAGGCCATCTATGAAGATACATTTGATGGCCCTGATATGGTTAAATTTTCAGCAGGGATGAGAGATTTAATTTTACAACAAGCTCCCTCCCATCTGTATGGCACCTTAGTCTCCATATTGAATCCCCTTGTAGCATCAGAAGCCGTAGTCCAGCAGGCTGCCCAGTTAGTTGCCGACCTGGGAGAAACAGAACGCCTGCGGACTAGGCGCAATATTCGGTTTCTGGAGGAAGCAGAGGTCCTGCCGGTAAATAAAACCAAAATGCCGGCTACTCGAGCTCCTCCATCGGGACCCATAAGGGTATCCCGAAAACAAATGTTTAATGATTTAATTCGGGCTGGGGTCCAATTTGCTAAGATCGACCGCCAGCCCAACCATGTCCTTCTTCAGCTCTGGAGACAACTAAAGGACAATCAAAAATTCCAGAGCTACCCTAAGAAATCAAGGGTAAGAGCTATAGAGAGGGTTCCAACAACAACATGGAACCTAGAAGATTTTATTATTCCAAACAGAAAAAAGAAGCCACCTCAGGTGTCTCGGGCCACAATGCCTGAGCCATCAGAAGCAAAAGAATTGGCCCTAGCCCAATTCATGGAGTGACAAGGGATGTTAGTCCCCGTAGGGCCTCCAGACGGGACCGGAGGCCCTATGTAGAATTAACAATTTATTGGTCCCGAAAAAATATTCAGAGAGTAATGGCATTGGTAGACACAGGAGCAGAAACATCAATTATCTATGGAGATCCGGGAAAATTTGATGGTGACAGAGTGATGATTGGTGGTTTTGGGGGACAGACTATTCCTGTCACCCAAACATGGTTAAAATTGGGGGTTGGGCGTCTCCCACCCCGGGAGTACAAGGTGTCTATCGCCCCAGTCCAAGAATACATCCTGGGCATAGATATTCTATGGGGTCTGGCTCTCCAAACAACTGTGGGAGAGTTCAGGCTTCGACAAAGATGTATCAGTATCCGGGCGGTGCAGGCAATATTAAGAGGCCATGCGAAACATGAGCCTGTTTGCCTGCCGAAACCGCGCCGGATTACTAACGTTAGACAGTATAGACTCCCGGGTGGGCAAGATGAAATATCGAGAACGGTGCAGGAATTAGAAAAAGTGGGTATTATAAGACCTGCACACAGCCCGTATAACTCCCCCATATGGCCAGTGCGAAAGTCGGATGGCACATGGAGGATGACAGTAGATTACAGAGAATTAAATAAGGTCACGCCGCCTATTCATGCGGCTGTACCCAATATTGCCTCCCTAATGGACACATTGAGTAGGGAGATAAAAACCTATCATTGTGTCCTAGATCTAGCAAATGCGTTCTTCA
Organism: Tetrao urogallus; assembly: GCF_951394365.1. Taxonomy (NCBI): domain Eukaryota; kingdom Metazoa; phylum Chordata; class Aves; order Galliformes; family Phasianidae; genus Tetrao; species Tetrao urogallus. The sequence goes on along the minus strand of NC_136820.1, from coordinate 43,190,808 downwards.
GTATTCCAATTGCTGAGGAATCGCAAGATCAGTTTGCGTTTACGTGGGAAGGCAGGCAGTGGACCTTTCAGGTCCTGCCACAGGGGTACGTGCATTCACCAACGTATTGTCACAATCTAGTGGCGCGTGACCTGGCTGATTGGAGAAAACCTGATGGTGTTAACCTATATCATTATATTGATGATCTCCTGTTGACATCCGACTCACTGGAGGCAGTAGGACAGGCAGCAGATTCATTAACTGCCTATTTACAACAGAGGGGATGGGCTATAAATCCCCAAAAGGTGCAAGGTCCAGGCCTGTCCGTAAAATTCCTGGGGGTGGTTTGGTCAGGAAAGACCAAAGTGCTACCCAGTGCTGTCATAGATAAGGTTCAGGCCTTCCCAGTCCCTACAACATCAAAGCAGCTGCAAGAGTTTCTAGGTATATTGGGTTATTGGCGTTCCTTTATACCTCACCTGGCGCAGCTGCTACGGCCACTATACAGACTCACAAAAAAGGGGCAGCTATGGGACTGGGGGAAAACCGAACAGGATGCTTTCCAACAAGCGAAATTGGCAGTTAAACAAGCTCAGGCATTGGGTATATTCGATCCTACCCTCCCAGCCGAGTTGGACGTTCATGTTACCCAAGACGGCTTCGGTTGGGGCCTGTGGCAACGCCAGAGCTCTGTTCGGACCCCCATTGGTTTCTGGTCTCAGGTTTGGCACGGAGCAGAAGAAAGATACAGTATGATTGAAAAACAGTTATTGGCTGCCTATTCGGCATTACAGGCAGTAGAGCCAATAACTCAAACAGCTGCAGTTATAGTCAAGACCACTCTGCCAATTCAGGGGTGGGTGAAAGATCTGACCCACCTTCCTAAGACAGGGGTGGCCCAAGCACAAACAGTGGCACGATGGGTCGCCTATCTCAGCCAAAGGAGCAGTCTGTCTTCATCACCCTTGAAAGAAGAACTCCAGAAGATCCTAGGCCCAGTGACGTATCACAGTGATGCACCAAAAGAAATACTGGTCGCTCCACCAGAGAAGAGTCCCGTTCAGGAGGGAAAATATCCTATCCCTGAAGATGCCTGGTACACAGATGGGTCCAGCAAGGGCAACCCGAGCAAGTGGAGAGCAATAGCATATCATCCTTCCACCGAGACAATCTGGTTCGATGAGGGGGATGGTCAGAGCAGCCAATGGGCAGAACTGCGAGCCGTGTGGATGGTTATAACCAAGGAACCCGGTGATGGTATCCTGAACATCTGCACAGATAGTTGGGCTGTGTACCGGGGGCTCACTCTTTGGATTGCACAGTGGGCCACCCAGGAATGGACTATCCATGCCCGACCGATCTGGGGCAAAGACATGTGGTTAGATATATGGAATACGGTCAAACACAGGACTGTACGTGTCTACCATGTTTCTGGTCATCAGCCCCTACAGTCACCGGGAAACGATGAAGCCGACACACTGGCCCGAGTTCGATGGATTGAGAATTCACCATCTGAGAACATTGCCCGCTGGTTACATCAGAAGCTACGGCATGCTGGACAAAAGACAATGTGGGCAGCTGCTAAAGCATGGGGACTGCCCATACAACTATCTGATATCATCCAGGCATGCCAGGATTGCGACGCTTGCTCCAAGATGAGACCGAGATCGTTGCCTGAAACAACAGCCCATCTTGCTAGGGGACACAATCCTCTCCAGCGATGGCAGGTCGATTACATCGGGCCCCTTCCTCGTTCCGAAGGGGCAAGATACGCCCTGACCTGTGTCGATACTGCAAGTGGGCTACTGCAGGCCTATCCAGTACCAAAAGCAAACCAGGCATATACCATCAAGGCACTCACTAAACTGATGTCTGCCTACGGGACACCGCAAGTCATCGAGAGCGACCAAGGGACTCATTTTACTGGTGCAACGATACAGCGCTGGGCAGAAGAAAATAACATCGAATGGCGATTCCACCTGCCATATAATCCAACGGGGGCAGGCCTCATCGAACGTTATAATGGTATTCTTAAGGCTGCCCTGAAGACAGACTCCCAGTCCCTGCAGGGGTGGACAAAAAGACTGTATGAAACCCTGCGGGACCTGAATGAAAGACCTCGAGACGGCAGACCCAGTGCCCTGAGAATGTTGCAGACGACATGGGCCACCCCGCTTAGGATCCAAATTACGGGCACTGATCATCAGGTAAGACCCCAGATTGGTAATGAAAATAATCTTCTGCTCCCTGCCCCTGAAAATTTAGAGCCAGGTACCCATAAAATAAAATGGCCCTGGAAGGTGCAAGTAGGACCCAAGTGGTGTGGCCTACTTGCGCCTTGGGGGAGACTATTGGAGGTGGGAGGCTCAGTAGTCCCTCCAGTAATAGGTACATGGCCTACTGATATTGTGGTCAACACTCCGATCTTTATTGCTAAAGGGACCCCCATCATGTCCCTGTGGCAGATCAGGACACCTCCTTTGGTGCCTGATATTGTTATGCAGCCGCAGATATCCGGCCAAAAGGTGTGGTACAGGCGGCCAGGACGTGCCCCCGTACAAGCGGAAGTGTTGACCCAAGACAGAAATACGGCCTGTATCTTGCCCTGGAGAGCAGACCTTCCCCTCCTGGTACCTGTAAAACATCTGTATTACTCCCCGTGAGTCTGTGAGCCTTCAGGACCACCGGAAGGAACAAAACGCCATCAAGTGTTCCAGTGTTGCTGTCAGATCACGTACAACACCCGGTGATGGTCTGCATGGGACTGATGGGACATAGAATGGACCTGCACCTCAGGACCTCATGCCTCCAGTCACATCATCGAGCACTGGCCCATAGAAGAACATGGATATTCACTAATCATCACTTGTCTTGAACTGTACCAACACACGTCGCGATAAAATTGTATAAGTGTCGCGATATACCGGATCTCTGTATTAGGGAAAGCTCACCCTTTTGTTAACCTGATCAGTGGTTCACGCCGTGAAGGGGTGGAGTGTATGGGAACTGCTGAGTCACGGCCTGAACCTCTGATTAATCACCTGAGGCGAGCCATGAGTCAGCCAGAGGAGCACAGGTGAAGGCAATTCACCTGTGCTGCCGGAAGGGGTGGAGCCAGGCTCCACCCCTCCTAGACCTATTTAAGAGCTGGCTACCAGAGGGGAAGGATCTCTTCTGGAGATCCCTTCTCTTGGTGTCTTCTGGTGAGCTCAGCCGAAGGGTAAGCTCTTCCGCTTATTCTCTTTGTGATCATTGTCTACCTTGCTTGATTCTCTCGATTATATTGTGATTACAACATCTTGATATCTGTTGATTAAACAACTATATTGCAATTATAGCATCTTGATTATACACCTCCCAATCTGCTAGTGTATATAATGCATTTAAATGAAACGTATGCATATGAATGGTGATTGCTCCTTATTGAAACGCACATCTCTAAACACCCTGTAATCTTGTTCCTTACCAGTGTCTCCCAGAAATTATTCAGCATGAAGGGCTCTCTACTTCAGAGAATCATACAATCGTTTATACTTAAACCAGTTTTAAAGCCATACAGCAAAAACTGTTACTCAAGCTCCTATACTGTTATTATATTTACTATTTATTCCCTTTGCTCACACACACGGTCTTAAGTGTTTTTCAGATGTATTAGGGAAATTCTTGAGACTGAAATTTGGTCACAGATTAGGAGAACAAGCAATATATGAAAGACAGAAAAGAGAATCTCCTAATATTCTTGTCCAAAAAATGAGCAATTATTTAGAGACCTCATTTGATGCTTATTGCCAAGAGTAGGAGACTTTTTCTGTATTTCAGTGATTTTTTTGCAGCCTGAATACTTTTCCCATCAGGCAGTCTCCAGAACCATCTGATCTCCTAAATGAGAAAAGTAAATGAGTTGCCCTTTCTCTGCCTATGCCTTCTGATTCTGTATCCACCAATTAAACCCCAATTGACTCAAACAGGCATTAAATCAGTACACATTGTCTCTGAAATGCACACAAAAGCTTTCGGATCAGATTTTGATCATTGCTATAGGGATATGTTTTTAATAACTCTCAATTGCTGTTGGATTACACTTCTTATTTGCCCACCAGCTCTGTGACCAGAAGTAAATTTCAGAATCCTGTCAAAATGACTTAAAAACCTAAATTTTAGTTCCCGGTTGACTAAGGTACTTCAGACTTAAATTACATTGAAAACCTCTTACCTGCCTGAATCCCCTTTGAAAATTGAAAGCTTCATAGCCCTTTCCCAAAACAAACTACATTCTCACAGTTAATTTATAGATCTGTCCATTTTCTTCCAATTAACAAGGTGGAAAAAAAAAATAAATCAGAAAACAGAGATTTCATCACTGAAAAAAAAAACCCATCTTCTAGAATGATGCCATTTCAAATAGGCTAGTTGCAGTATGATTCTTACATAAACAGGTGATGAAATATATTCCCTTCCTGCCAAAACTAACAGCTGTATTATTAAAAATATCGTCAGTACTGTGCAAAAATCCAGCCAGATTACTATTGTGAAAAAATACCTCATCTGCTGCTTCTTTTTAATACAGTAGCAAATATACTGCCTGGTTTGGCTTCACGCCAAGATTAATTTTAAATTGGACCTCATGAAACATTTATGAGGTCCAATTTAATGGGATTGCTTTCCCTGGCATTAAGCCTGTGTGGATAGCATTTTAAACACTGATGTTCTTAACAGAACCTCAAGACAAAAAGAAAAAAAAATATATCCTTGGATATTAATAGGCTTATTAATAAATTGTTAAAGATTATGACAGCATATTTTAGAAGTATTTTGACAGCCTCTTTGTAGTGAATCTTTACCTGCTTCTCTCTTTGCAGTTCGTCAAACAAATGCTGCCTCACATTTAGCAAAACAGTAAATCATCATTTGCTGGAATCAATCTGAAGTGAGAGTAAAGAGCTAATCATCCTTAGATGGGCTTCACTGGGAGCTGACAGTACTCAGAACACTACAGACACCATTCTGTGCCTCCGTGGCTTTCCTGAATTACTGAGACATCATTTACCTTTGGTTTCTAATTACATTTAATAGTTTAACAAGAACAGTATATTGAGACACACAAACTTACAGAAAACCTCAACGTTTTGTACAAAGAAAACATCTTGAATAATTGATACATCATTTTCCTGCCCTTTTTCAATTAAGAGCTTGGACCTAATCTCTGGAGCAAATCATTTCAACTGCATTAGAACCCATTTCCGTATGGCTCCTTCACTTTGCCATCAGTGCTCATGGTGAACCTTCAGCAACCAAAAATCAGGACCATGGAGTAACAGCAAAGTCAGTGCAGACCACAGACAAGTTTGATCTCAGTCTTTAACCAAGTTCTTTGCCAGGATTAATCAGTCCTTCCTTAATTGTAGTGGCATGATATTCATTCTAGCAACTGCAGATTTGGCTCATTCTTTCCAAATATGACTCAAAATGCAAACATTATCATAGTTTCATGTTATTTTCACCCAACTATTACTACTAGGCAACACTGTTGATGTATGGCCCTATTAGAAGTGAAAATTATTGTGGATGCAAAACACCAACTAACTTTATTAATCAACTCTGCTAGCTGCAACATGATTGTCTGAGTTATAACCAAGTACATAACCCACCTTTCTGAGAAGTCTCACCATATTTCTGGCTGCAGTGGAGGGCAGTGTTATTCTGCACCACCAAAGAGAATATATTCTTATGTTTTTCAGAACATGATCCCAGGACAATAGGTAGCCTTTGGAAAAAGGCACAGAGGTGAGAAAAACAGCTTGTACCACTCATAAGACCGCCCATTCAACCTGCTTTGTTCAAAAGAATCTGGAAGAATAAGAATGCCTACCAGAAGGATAGAAAGCACCAGCCAAGAAGAGAGCACACATTTCAAAAATGAACTAGGTTGGGGAAAAAAGAAGAAATTATATCAAATGACATAAATAACTGGAATAAAAGAGCAAAAAGGTACACATTTCCATATGAGTGCCATCAGATTTTAGCACAGCACATAACAGTCACAATCACATATTGCAATATGACATTATAAAACAGTTGCTTTTTTACTACGCATAGATGTATTGATTCTCACATTCCTTACCTATACAATTGACACTCTATTCAGAGAGGCAGAAAGTTGGCTTCATCATTTGCATTCTGATGAACCAACACGTTCAACAGTAAAAGTTCTTCAACATAAATAAAACAGTGCTGCTAAGAGTTTGGAACAAAGTAATAAAGAGATAATGAACTAAATAATGAAACTACAAGGGAGTTTTAGGAAGGCAGATTGTAATTAGCCAACTGGAATTTAGCCAGGACACCACAGCTAACACCTCTGTGACCTTCAATCAACACCCCTTTAATATGCATGAAGTTACATTTTTTTTATCATTAATAAACTGAATGAAAATCCAATTGGAGCAAACACTCAGTTGATTTCCATCATCACAAAGCTGCAAGAGCACTGAAATTCATGGAAGTTGTGAATGCTCAATTATAGTTTTGTCCAGTTTCCAATACTTCTGAAGCTGAGAGCCAGCAAGTTTTCACACTCCTAGCTGGGATGTGTAAGTGATATGTTCATCCAGGATCTCTTCCTGACAGAAACCAAACCATATGAATTCCTACTGTAGACAGTAGGATGGAAGGTGAACTCACAGTGCATTATCTTGAATTCATTCCACACTGATACAAGGCTATGTGGGCTCTTGGTATCCTCTACCTGTGGCGCTGAGGGACATATTTCAGTGGGTTGTGTGAGTGGGCATCATGGTGATGGCTGATGGCAGCAGTCTGTGGTTCTGAAGTGCATGCTGCACCCACACATTTTATTAGTGCCAGGTCAGAAAAACACAACTTCTGTTTGTTTTACTGTTCCTGCAAAGATCAACAGCATTAAAGAAAAGCTAATCACAGGAAGGCCATAATTCATAGGCAGCTATTTCAGATGAAGGAATCCCACCCCACACAAAGCAGCTCTATGGAGTAAAACTTTGAACTAGCTACCTCTGTTCAAGAGTGCTGATAGCAAGATTAATTATCCTTCTGTTGAGAGGCAGAAGCTGCCACAATGATGTGTCACCAGCACTTATCAAGCAAGGATGTATTCATCACAAGTGACAAGACTGGAGAGAAGTGAAATTCTTGTTTAATATTTGTATGCTAATGCAGGCTGAAAACAAAGTTCTGTAAAGCTGGATCAGAGGAAAAAAAGAGTAGAAAAAAAAGAAAAGGAAGAAGAGAAATGCTTTAGTCAAAGAGTAAACGGAAAACCAGTAAAGCAATTTAATTTTTGACTCATTTTACAGACCTTTTCAGATGTAATCTGCACAGCCATTAGGGATTTTAAAGAGGACTGATGTTTAAGTTGTTTGCCCATTTGACTTAAGACAAATCCAGCTGACAACAACAAAGCACTTCCTTTGTCTTCACCACCACTTAATTTAAAGGGGACATGTTTACTAGCAGCTTAATCTGTTTAGTACAAATAGCCCTTTACATTCTTTAATCCTGTCAAAAAAAAAAAAAAAAAAAAAAAAAATCACCTCCAGGAACCATTTGGTCCCTTCCAAAGCCGGACTCGAAGGCAATTTGATATTAGTAATGTTGTTAGCAGCGCAAACACACAGCACTGAACAATTTACAGCTTCTTTACAAAGACAGAAAAATGTTACTTAGGTTCTGTTGAACTGTATATACATTTTGTAACAAAATGATTGATCTGCAGGAATTATATGGCAAATGCATGTATTTATTTCATATAACTGCAGACACAAAGCATTAATTATCATTACTAAGCACATAGAAGAGCATAATAAACACATTCTTTATATAATGTCACTTTTTTAATAAAACTTTCATCTTCTCAGGAAGGTCGATGGACTTTCTTCAATTCACAATTAGCTTTAAACTGTGCATATAATTTTCTTACCTGCATTTTTCTTATAATATAGTCTCTTCCATGGCCATCAGTGTCTCTTGATTGCTTAACATTAGTAGCAATGGAAAATATTCTAGAAGAGAAAAACATGATCCACCTGCTGGTCAGGTTTATTCTTTCCTAATGATTGCATTTTCTCATCTCTGCTGTTATAAGCAGGAAAAGATCTAGAAAAAGAACAGGGTGGGGAGTGTCAGCAATCCCAATAACTTTAATTCTAACTGTTTGCTCTATGATCTCGGAGAAGCAATTCAGCTCCAGCATAACATCAGCAAATGCTTAATTCTAAGTTACCATCATTCACAATAAAGATGGCCGTTGTTGTCTCAATGCTTTGCAGCATTACTTTTTCACTGTATTTCCATTTCCCTACCTGTAAAATACACCACTGAGAGCTATCCCAGCAGAAAGGCATTGTAAACACATAGTGTTACTCTTGCCACATGCCCTGAGGATTCTCTCCAGGCCAGGCCAAATTATTATTCAAGTGAATCCAAGGTTACATTTTCTCAGTTTTACATATTAATATCTGAAGTCCACAGGCTTTGGAGCTTTGAGAGCACTGTTTTCACTCAAACTGGTTGTATCGCAATCAGTTCCTCTTACATTTCCAAAAGTCTAGCAGGAGATTTCACTACTTCATACAATCACAGAATGGCCTGGGTTGAAAAGCACCACAGTGATCATCGAGTTCCAACTCCCTGCTGTGTGCAGGGTCACCAACCAGCAGACCAGGCTGCCCAGAGCCACATCCAGCCTGGCCTTGAATGCCTCCAGGGATGGGGCATCCACAGCCTCCTTGGGCAACCTGTGCCAGTGCCTCACCACCTCTGTGTGAAAAACTTCCTCCTAATATCTATCTATCTATCTATATCTTTATATATGAAGCAGAAAATATATATGTAAAATACATGCAAGGCTCAGTCTTTTTTATGGAAGAAGTTATAAAAATGGTCTTGTTTGAGCTAAAATGCCAGTGTTGTTTCAGAAACTTCAGTTACTAAAATAAAGCTTTTTGTTGTCAGATTCAAAAAGAAATGGAACTTAGAGACACCTCTGACAAAATGCTCATTGTGAAAAAGTAATGAGCAAATTCAGCCATACATACAGCTAAGTAATTATTAGTCCTTGGTCAAACAAGGAGCTGGTGGATGAAAGGGGAACAAGACAATACTAAGCATTTAGATAGGCCTTTTCACACAAGAATTTAAAACATTTTACAAAGTAAACAATAACAACAACAACAACAAAAAAAACCAGCACCTCATTCTCAATTTTATATATCACATAAAGACAGTAGTGTGCTACAGTCCTTTTTTACCCCTTTCTTCCTCAGAGAATGCTGGTTGCAGCATAACTTTGTTACATGCTTTTTTACACCATTTCGGTACAGATGTATTTAGTAAACTACAGTCCTACACCAACACAACTATTTTTCAACTCAGATCAATATTTAAACTTTATTACAGAACCTTCTGTAGAACCTAGTTGCATTCAGTCCTATAAAATCAAGCCAACTGATTTTAGTAATAAAAATAGCTAAAAGGCAGTTTTTATCCACCTAGTAGCTATAATATCTTCAAGGCAGACTATTACTATAGAACCGATCAGATTTTCAGAGGCGTGCCTGAAAATTTGCCACCTAAAGAGAATATTTCAGATTTCAGATTCTTTTGGTGAGGGTCTGCTTATTTCTTTTGTATTACAATATCACTTGGAAAAAAGAACGTATCCCGCACGTCACCATCATAGAAATGATTAAAAAAACTAGTAATAGTTTCATTTGTTTTGTCGATTGATGAAAATATCCAGTGTGGTCTCATGAATCTTAGTTTCAATGAGAGGAACAACACCATTCCCCAGAAAATATTGCCCTATCACATTTGTAGGGCAAGACTACTTGGCTGCATGTGCCAACAGCACACTCCAATTTTACAGACTTCTTTTGAAAACTCACTGGACCTTTTCTTAAGCTTGAAGATAGTAACTGAGGCTGTCATTACCTTCAGCTGCAAACATACACATGTGGAGTAATTAAATTGCAATTAACTTCTAACCACCTTTTCTCTCAACAAAGTGATTCTCTCCTGTGGGAAAGGAGAAAGTAAATGGGATTTGGAAGTGTGGTTTACTTCCCTCCCTGCTTTTCTGAAAGCTGAGGAATGCCTGCTCCAGCTGGGAAAATATAAACAGTGATTCACTGAAGTTTGGACATCTCGCTCAGTTATTTGATGGCAGATATCTGATAATGAAGTCACTCACTAATCCCTATAGCCACGGCATTTTTGGAATAAGACAGAGTATGAACAGCCACTCAGTGAAGACAGAGGCTTTTAATTAGCCTTACTGATGAGATTAACAATTTTAGACTATGCAAGTGGTGTCATTTAAATTCTCTGCCTGATCTCTCCTTACACTTTACACTTCTAAGTACAGAAACTGTAAGAAAGGTCTCAGGTGTCCTTTCTCAGAGGACGTTATTCATGAGAATTACAGTTTTTATCATAAAAATAAAATTTCTTGCAGTCAACATCAGAGAAGAAAACAGACATGGTAAAATAAATGAAGAAATCCTGTTGAACTTCACAAGTCCTATCGCATATAGCAATCCCAAGGCATGGCCCAACCACTCATGGTCCAAATGCAACTTCTGCCTGTTGCAGGGCAATGCTGGATATAATTCTGAGAAATGAGAGAGAGCCTGAAGAGGAGGTATATATTTTATTGCTTTTTAATCAGCATTGGTCATTTCTGTTGAATAGGCAAAAGGATGTCCCATCGAAGTAAAGGCAAGTGAAAGAAAACAGCTTGCTATGGCAAATTTTCTGCTGCAGAAATCTTCCATATCTACGCTATCAGTGCAGTCCCTTGCCATTACTGTGTAGTGCTTTAATTTTGCACAAAACACTTGAAGGTGTACTTCAAATCTGCTTGGGGAATGACAAATGCTGCTTCACAGAGAAGGCCCCTACTTGCTCAGTGGTTATAGTGACTGAAATTGTTACTGATGTATTTTTGCTTGCCTTTTCACTTTCTGTTCTTTTTCTTTCAATTAACATTGACTGCAAATATGTGCATTTTGGGGATCAAAGCTCTAAGTTGCTTTCTAATGTGCAATCATTAAAAAAATCTCTAAAAGCTTGTAACCTGCAATAGAGAATCAGGTCTTTGTTGGGATACATTTGTAGGAAATTCAAAGTTTCTACTTCTGCATACATGTTCTAATGTCAAAATTCATTTCATTTCCTATTCAAAATATTCTCAAAAATGTGTCTTACTTTACTGTGCCCCACACCAGGATGTAAGAACCATAATTTATTTAATGCTTACACAGCATCACCTCCAGTCTCACACCTACTAGTGGTGCCTAGTGTGCTATGATCCTTTTCACCCCTTTCTTAATGGTGTTGTATTGATTTTAGTAGTTCTGTTTATTTTGACAAGGCATCACTGATTACCAATGAGGAATAAGGAGGGAAGCATTCATTGAGCAGCTTTTTGCTGGCCACAAGTCATTCCTATTATTAAGATTCTTTTCATTGTTTTCAAGATGGTTGTCTGTGCAATTGGAAACAAGATTTGAATCAGGGGAATATTGATAAGAATTAGGCGAAAGATTAATCATTTATTTATTCCCATTCCATCAAGAGCCATACAAAGTTCTGTATGTTTAATTTACAGTGGCTGACCTGGGCATTACACTGCAACTGAGCAATGCAATGTGTACTACCAAAAAACAAACAATGGAAAGATAAACTCTACAATGCAGCCTCATTACTACAGGAAACACAAAACTAAATGACCAGAGGCTCTTCCTTATATGCTCTTTTTTGCTTAATGAGCTTGTCAGGACAACGGAGGATGATTTGCAAGCGCAGTGAACAAAGGCCATAAAAATGGACAACAAAGATAATAAACTTTGAAGATATCAGGGCTCTTAATCAGACATTCACTATAAACCTGAGCAGCAAAAGTGCTGAGGCCTTTTAGCTCCTAATGATTTTGTCTTTAAAGGAACACTTTGTTGAGGATGGTGCTGGTAGGATGCAATTACTCAGAATTTTGGTTTGTTGTGCTTGCTGTAACTACTTTTTGATACAGGACAATAACTCTACTTTCATATCCTTATTGAAGATTATTGTGCCAAGGTATCCAAAATAAGGCATGGAATCCTTTTTCAGTTTTATAGATAATCAAACATGGATACTCAATAGCTCTTTTTTAGTTGCAGAAAAAGCTGAGAAGTTATTGTAAAAAAATGTGAATTATTTGTGAGACTTACTGTTCTTAGCATAAAGAAGCTATATAGGGACAGAAGAATCTAACTGTATGTACAGAAATTATTTTAATGTCTGATTATCTTTCATTCAAATGAGGACTTAAAACAAATCCAATACACATCTGTAAACATGGCATGGTAAATTCAGATTATGAGTTCTGTACCATACTTGTTTCATAGCTCAACTTCTCCAAGCAACATTCACCTCTCATGATGCACTCATTTTTGACAGCTCATAACAATTAAAGTATTTGTCTCATTGAGGAAACTGAATGCAGGAAGTGCAAAAATTGCAAGTATTAAAGGAAAGCATTTATTTACTAAAATTAAAAAAAAAAAAAAATCATTTTTATTCCCAGTGGAGGACAGTCTTTTAAGAGGTCATAAGAGTGACCAAATATGAGTATTTGATAAAGTAGAAATGCAATTTTATACAACTTTATAAAATGTACTGGAAAAAAACATTTAGCAGCTAACATTATCAGCTAGCAAAGCCCCACCATCTGATTAAGCTAAGCTACATCACTCCAATTTTAGGGTCAAATACTATTGTAACATATCAGAAGGGATGGACACAACTAAAAGACATCAATGGTAGAATATCAGGTGCAAAAAATGGAAGGGGCATGAAATTATAACACCAGTCAAAGAGACAGGAGAATGCCAAAAAGGATATTAGAGATGTGAAATTACTCCACTGGCCTGATCCTCATTTGTGTTTTGGAGCCTTTGGCTTTAAATGAAAATAAACCAACAAACAAGCAGAAGCTTTCAAGAGTTTTTAAATGAAACACAGATAAAATATAACCATATTGGACTTTCTGGCACAATCTCATCAGCTTCAGTGCTGACAAGAATTTTAATCTCAGAAAACTAAATTATTCAACAGTATAGGTAGTTAAAAATGGAAAGATGAAGTATTCATATTTCAAAAGCCATTCAGACTAATTAGGTCTCTAATCTCTTTAATTGCCGTTCACACTTACTCACCTGAACTCATCTTCATTTGCATGAACAGAGAATGTCTCTCAGACTCATACTTCACATGAACAGCCTGGGACGTGCATAAACAACTCCATTATCTAGCAAAACCACTAGCACATATACTAGGTAACCAACACCAAAGTACAGTGAACAAAGATACAGCAAGAAAATAGCTCAGATGACAACAAAAAATGAAACTAAATGGCTCTGAATGATTTAGGGAATACTTATGAAAAGAAATACATTCACAGAAATTGGAATCAATCTGCCAAATTATTTAGAAAGGAAAATTTTATACACACACATATATAAGCCTGGATAACATCATTACTGCTAATACAGTCAACTTTTTGTTGGGAACGTTTAGTTTGATTTTTATTTTGAGCTGCTTCAAACACATGTATTTGTTTTGTCAGGAATATGTGCGTTTCAAAGCTGCCTTTAAAAATTAAACCCAAGTTAATTGAAAATATTAGATGCTAGTTAAGAGTGAAAAAAACGAACAGAAGGCCTTTCTTCTCTGCTCATCTCTAGCAGTGAGAAATCTTAATGCCAGATGTGTCAATACACAACTCAGTCAACAGAAATTTGCTGAGCTCACACCCTGACCAAACCTCTCTCATAAAGGAGGGAAAGCTGTTTTCATCCCTACTTTTTCATACAAATCTCACTGTCAACTGAGTATCAGCTGCTAATGAAAGGTTCCTTCAGACTGCCTTGTACTTTATATCAAAGTATCGTGACTGCTTTCACCTGCTCCTGCCAAGATCATTTGAAAGTTGATCAAACATATCTGAAGCAGTACAAGAGCAATAACTGATGGAGACAGATGCTGTCAGGTAGGAAGAAGTCTTCACGCACTATTTGTTCAGCACTTGTCACCTTCGGATCACAGTACTTCTCTGTGCACCTTTCTTTTGTATTATGACAACACTGAAGTCCAGTAGCTTTCATTCCTGAAAGCTTGATGAAAATACGTGATGATTTTTTGAAATATGAGAACAAGCTTCTTATCTTTGGAAAGATGTTTTCTTTGATGCTGATGTAAAAATGTTTGGAATGCATCTAAACTCAATTAAGGAATATTTGTAGTATCACTTAACCTCTTACAAATGCTTCCTGCCCAATTGTAAGGAGAGTTGATCTTTTCTTTGAACAGAAGAAAAAAGAAGCAGGTAGACGATATTAAAACATACTACTTGTGAGAATATGGCAGAGGAAATTTCTTCCCAGAAGAGAAAAGTATTAGAGCTGCCAACAAAATATAGCATTATGTAACACTGTGTCATTAAGGGTTGGAGTACCCAAACTAAAGCCAATTGAAAGTATTGGACAAAAAGACATAAAAAAAAAAAAAAAAAATTAAAAAATGTTTCTGTTCCTTAGTTCATGCATGTTGTGAAGAATTAAAATTGGGTTTAACTTTGAAATATAAAGTGATTACAAATTTCTTTTCCAGCTCCTCAGAAAAAAAAAACACAACAAAGCATTTCCCCATCTTGTAATCTTAGAGTTACATGCACAAGTAAATTCATTTTTGTTTTAATTAATTTCATTATGGCAGATATACAAGAGGAAATACCTGAGAAAGAACAGGCTGTGTAGTAAGACACAGCTCTGAAATCCCCAGGCACATGAAGAAATATAGACCTCACCACTTCTAAGCTGGCCATTTCAATCATTTCAAGTCACAAGATGCTCCAAGGTGGTGCTTCTATCTTATTATTATTTTACCTATCTGAAGTCTATAACAACAAACAGGTCATTCTTTGGCTCCTAAACTCTTGTGGTCCAGATCCTAACAGCCCAAACCCTGCAGAAATCCCAACACATTTGCTGCTTGTTGCCCTGAGGCCTCCAAGGATTTTCAAACAGAAAGCCCCAGCCAAGTGAAGATCAGGCTGTGTGAATCATGGGTCTCACTATCCAGATCCATACACTCTCTCCAGGGCTGCTGGTTTTAAATAACAATCTTGGAGAAAGAGGGGAGGGACAATAGGGTAACAAGTTGTTTTTGTTTCCCCTTCCCTTGCCCATGTTACTCATTCAGCTGCAGAATTCAATCTCCAAGAAAGCCATTCTCCAAGATTCTCCAAGGTCTAAATAAAAAAGTAAAAGAAGCTGATTTGCTTTGCTTCTTTTGTTTTAAAACACAGTTGAACAAAGAAAACTGAACACCAAAACACTGTGTGCTTCTGAACTTCAGATCTCAGCAAATTCTTTCAGTTAGGTGGATGACAGAATTATGACATCAACAGGTTCTTTAAAGAACAATATTGGACCATTACAGATAGAATAAACGAAATGGAAGACAATTCTTTGCCTATTCTATAAATGCTTACAAGGAAGGGTGTGTATTTGTTTAGCCAGCACTAGGATAAGGTCAGAGGTGACAGATGAAGAATTAAACAGCAACTTGATAACATCAGCATTACGAAATACTATTCATAGTGACAAAATGTCACCTGTCCTTGATTAGCACTCAAGAATAGTAATGGAATTACTCTTGTACTGTGGACGGTTCCCTCCATCACATTTTTCCACATTAGAGAAATGTGGACTATGGTTAAAGGAGTGGAGTTCATGCAGGCAAACATCTACTATGTGCATTGGCACAGTGTCTGTTCCACTGTCACTGCCACACACAATGCCATACACAAGCTACCCACAGTGAAGTCAGCTCAAATACTGATGCTAGATACCCAAGTATTTGCCCAGCTTCCTGGGAGGGATTTACAACCCATACTCCCATGACAATATTGTTAGTAGTGGCCATTATCTACTTTTTGTACAAAGAGAACAAGCTGTTGACCAAAGGCTATTGTATCATGAGATAAATGACTTCCTGGAATTCCCAGGATAAAGGCACTGGGAGATAATGTAATACATAATGACCTCAGGTGGCCTTTACACAAAGTCTAAGCTGCCGTAAGCAGGAGAAACTGGAATTTCCTATGCTGTTCATTGAAATGGGAATACATTTTGGTAGTTTCCAGTCCGCCTTTGGCATCAAGGAAATAGGGAAATGTAGGTGGGGTGTGGAATTTTAAGTCACAGTTCCTTACAAAGCTTCACTGGGAAATAAGAAAGAATCATACTAGAAAGTCTAGCATATATATGCAAGAGGTCTGCCTGCTGATAGAAGCAGGCAAGATAATTAGTAAACATACTAAACCATATGAAGAAAAACCTTACATAATTTTTTCCAGCTTGTTTACTGACTGTTTTTACGCAGAGCCTTAGATGTACCAGGAAGCACATACACACTTTTGAATTCCTAATAGTTAATGCTTAAATGCTCCACCCTCTGAACATCCAAGTCTTTTGATTTGGTTGTGTTATCCACCTGACTCAGATTGGGAAGATCTGACCCTGTCATGATTTTGGGTCATCACAAACAAAACATTCCAGCTCAGTTTGGTGTTTAAGCCAAAATCCAAATACACTCTATTATACACTGATACCTAATAAATACTTTATACAGATATACTTGATATATTGTACAGTACCCAGACAAAAGGATATTATATGGCATTTACGATGAAATGAAGGAAGAATAGTTTCCTTTCAAACTGAGCTGTGATTCTTAATTATAAACCATTTATGTGTGGGAGGTCAAGAACAAGAAAGACATGGAGATTTTGGAAAGGGTCCAGAGGAGGGTGACTAAGATGATCAGGGGGCTGGAGCACCTCCCCTATGAGGACAGGCTGAGGGAGTTGGGCTTGTTCAGCATGGAGAAAAGAAGGCTGCGGGGCGACCTCATTGCAGCCTATCAATACCTGAAGGGAACCTACACCCAGGAGGGGAGTAAACTCTTCAAAAGGGCTGACAATAGCAGGACTAGGGGAAATGGATCCAAGTTGAAGGAGGGAAGATTTAGGTTGGACGTTAGGGGGAAGTTCTTTACAAGGAGAGTGGTTAGGCCCTGGAACGGGATGCCCAGGGAGGTTGTGGATGCCCCGTCCTTGGACGTGTTCAAGGCCAGGTTGGACGGGGTCCTGGGCAACCTGGTCTAAATGTGTATGTTTGGTGGCCCTGCTAGGCAGGGGGGTTGGAGCTACATGATCCTTGAGGTCCCTTCCAACACGGGTGATTCTGTGATTCTGTGATTCTCTGCTCTCTCTTTTCTGCTATCATTCTTCCACTTCCTTCTTCCATGTAGTTTTTCCTTCCGTAGTACCTCCTTTTCCCATCCTTCTTAGTAAGAATGCTCAAACAATTTAAGCACAAGAATATACCAAAAAATATATGAAATTCATGAACATGGGGAGTCTTATTTACTGTTGAATAGAAAAAGGATCAGTGGGATTATATCACAAATACTGAGTCTCAGAATGCAAAAAAAACACCTAGATGACTATAGCCAATGTGGATCTGATAAAGTTTGATATCGAACAGATTTAGATACAATTTGCCTGAGATTTAAGAAGGTCTTTGATGCCCTAATCTGAAAGCTTAACATCCAGGCACTGGGAAGGAGCAGTTTATTCGAAAGAGGATATTAAAGAAGGCCTGTGAGAATGGATAAGTGTAGGGCAAAGGGAAGTGATTAGCAGGTCACCACAGGGATCAGTATGAGAACAGCTTTTGCTCACACCAGATATAACACGCAGTAAGGACACACCTCAAGCAGAAAAGCTTGGCAGAAATTAAAATAAAGAAAAGCAAGGATCAGTATTAACTTTGGTACCAATAATTTTGCAAGTGGCCTGAGCAAACAAGGAAAGCACATGGGAAAACTGTTAACATGGCAGCACGCAGAAAAGAGATTTTTACAACAGTAAGCATGTATTAAATGTTTGTATGCTACAGAGCTTTGCATGAAAAGTCCTCCTGATGAGAAAGTATTTGTATCTGTTCATTCACTCCAAACAACTTATGCTTCAGTGCTCAGAAACTCTGACAGAGGATTATAACAGAAGTAAAATCACATACACATACTAATGCTGATACCCAATGAAAAATCTCCATATTTACCTAGTATGCTGACTGAATATAAGGAAAATGGTCTACAAAATGATTATAATGTATAAAAGCAAATGAGGAGGTAACATTGCCTTCACTTGTGCAGAGATCAATTCCTCACTTGCAAAATGGCCTGTAATTTTTGGGCCTTATTAAAAAAATAATTATATATATATATATATATATAATTTTATTTTTTATATATATAATATATAATTATATATATATATAAATATATATTATATATAAATAATATATAATTATATATATATATAATTTTATATTTTATATATATATATAGCTATAGATAAATAGATAATATTCCCTCTTTAGAGACAGAAAACACTGATAATATTTGAATACTAAAGTTATTTGGGATGCCTATAAGCTTCAGTTGGGTAGAAGAGGTTTGCCATAACCAATTTTCTCTTCCACAGTAGAGGTACAGCAGACATGGTATGAACAGCTTTGTTTTCAACTCAGGTGACCATGGGTTTGGTCACTGGCTGAGATTTACTGGCTCCTCAGTGTAAACAATCTACTGTGGTAAGATTTGTTAGGAAATCTGAGGTGAGGGGCACCTATTTTCTTCTAGTAGAAATCAGCACTTCAAATCCCCTTTCGATCCACTGCACATAAACAAATAACAATGAGTCTTTTCCTCCACCATTAGGTTTAAGAAGAGTGTTACATCACTTTTCCTGAATACCTTCCTATGTACAGAAATTCCTCCTCTCTGTACTTAAAACCCACGTCAGAGTAATATCATAACAATGACATCTTTATTTGGTAGCTAGAAAGGAAGGCAGCCTTCTAGAGACCAGTAAGTAGAAATGTCATTAATTTAACCTATGAGAAGCTTGTACTATTGGAAGCAATACATTCTATTAGGAAAATGAGCGGAAAGAAAACAGAGCAGCAAAGTTTATTGTCAAATGCAGTTGGAAGTGAAGAACACTGATTAGTTACAGTATCAAACAAAACATGAGTAGCCTTTAGTTTAGAAAGCCAAGATGTTATAACATTGCCATGTTTTGGGGTGAACTCATCAGCTTACACCTGTTCTATCAGCAGTCTCAAACAACATAGAAGACACCTTTTGCATTTCTGTTATTTGATTATGTCAGAATAAACCATATTTGTATGTGAAGTAGAACTAACAAGGGCTGGAGTACATTAAAATACATACACCCAAGGGGTTTAGGAAGCACTACAAAAGTAACATACGAAATATTCTCACTACCAGAAGCTTGCAGTTCACAGCAGGGAACACACTGCTTGCAGGGGACAGTGCACTGAAGCAGGGCCTGTCTCAGAGCTCCCAACAGAAGACCCTCCCTCTGGGAGTTCACTTCTTCCTTTAACTGTAAAGTTTGCACTGAAAATTTTGGAAATATCTCTGACTGAATCTGAACTTTTCAAAGAAGTTTGAGCTAAAATAGTTCTGCTCTTTTTCAGGGATGAGGGGATGAATGCATGACTCCCTCCATTCCTCTTCTGGTTTTTTGTTTGTTTGTTTGTTTATGAGCTTCTGTGAATCTGCTCACATGTGCTGAATGGAAATTTTAACTATATAGCAGGTAATAGGGAGCATACTCCACATATTCTAACCTGCTGGGCATGAGCTGCAGAACTCTGTAAGCCTTTCTGCCTGCCTGCAGTCACCAGACCCACAGCCTAGGAAGGAAAGCAGTAAATTTTCTCTCTCCTGCACTTTTTATTGCCTCTGTCTGTTACCCTTCCTCTCCTCGGTCATGGTTAGGAAGGAATATTGCCAGTTAGACACAGTGGAATGAGGAACAGAATTACAGAGGTGGAAGAGACTTCTGGAGACCATTTAGTTCATCCAAGACTGCAGTGAGTCTGTATGTAACTTCAGATCAGCAGCTCACTAGTGCTAACCATTACATGTATCTGCACATAAAACCATTTCACTCGGTGAACCCAGTGGACAACAAACTCACCAGGGCTATGCAGGAAATGAGTCTGTCATCTGTAAGATGCTCTCATTTACTGCAGAAGCTGAAGACAGGCAGTGTGTAAAGGAAGGAAAGAACGTAGCCTTGAGGTTAAAAAGCATAAATGTCACCCTCAAGTTCTGGAGTCTGTTCAGTTTGGGTGGCAGCCTGTATGCTGCTGACTAAATTGCCATAGAACTTTTCACTTCTGAACTTTGATTGTTTGGACTTCATTTTCAAAAAATTCCAATTTTCTGAGATCACAGAATCTGATTCACGAAACGGCTGAGAATTCAGAACCACAGCATGAGTCAGCTACAGATCTGCTTTGGCTGCAAGCAGCACAAAGCATTCTGAAATGCATCACATTTAAGGGATCTTACATTGAATTGAGAAAATTAGTGATAGCTTTTGCCCTACATTTTATCATTTTTGTCTGTTCCTGTGCATTCAATAAAAAAACCTTCAAACAGTGTTTAATCAAAGAGTTAATAAACCACCTTGTTATGGTACTGATGTAGAAAGGTACTTGAGGAAGTCAATAATCGTGCATTCAGCTCCGGATGGAACAGTGTGCAGCAAATAACTCAGCAACATACACTCAGCAATTCAGATAAAACATTTAACAAAGCTCCTACTTAGTGGTGTCTATTGTATGTGTTAATGGCATAGACCTCATGGAAAAAGGTAGCTATGCAATCATGTAATTTAATATCCCTGTCAGGATGCAGATGAACAACCAGAAAAATTACCAGAATTAAGAATGCCGACGTATTTTCAGTTTTCTCTATGCTTGACTTTACAACTTTTACACTCCTGTTCCATAGCAAGACATAATGGCTTCCTAAAAACCATTTTTCCACTTCTGAGTATTTCCATGTCAGGAATCTGTAAACAGCTTTTTGTATTCAAGTCTTACCATTATAAAATTCCAGGAACTTAAGAAGTCACTGCACTGAACTTTATATTCAAAAATGTTAGTTCATTGTGCATTTCTGGTAACTTGGAAGGTTGAATCTGACTTCCAAAAATACATGAAAACGCTATCTCGTTTATCACATAAGAGTATAAGACCATGTTCAGTGACCCATTTAGGAGAGTACGGGGGTAGAGGCCAGGAATCTGAAACTATCCACTTTAAAATGTCTCCCTTCTTTAACTTGAATCAATTAAGGAAATGGTTTGCCATTAAATTATGGCTCTCCCACACACCATTTAAATACACACTTGACTCCCATTGAAATGGTCAGTTCTACTTAAATTAGATTGAACTGTGCATAAACAAAAGACTACCAGAGAGCACAAAACTCCCATAGCACCCTCTGCTGATAAAGAGGGAATGGGATTAACATTCATACAGAGCAATTCCACAGAACAGGCAAAGTAGCAGAGAAAAGTGAAAATGGGTTTTCTCTGCAGTTCAGAATTTAAGCTGCTGCTTAATAAAGGGACCCTTTCAAGACATTTACACTCAAAGGCCCCATCCTGTAGTCCTTACTCTGGCAAAATTCCAGCTGAAGTCAATGGGAATATTGCCTCTGTAAGGACTATTCAAAATTAGTCAAACTGTCTGAATATCATTCAATCAGCCCTAATCACTGCATTGAGAATAAAGGCCGTAATTTTGGCATTTTTTGTCACTTTAAATTCTTCAACAAATACTTGCATTATTCTCTGTAAATCATCTTGCCAAGCAGTATTTGTCAAATAATTGGACAATTTTTTTTCCATCAACCATTGAATAAATTATGAATAACAAGCACTGATTTAACCATGTGACTCCCATCAGTCAATTCTCAAGTTTCCTCTGAAGGGCTTAGCTGAGGGTTCTATTGGTGGCTTAAACATTAGAGAAAATCTCATCCAACAAGAACTCGTCAGCTACCTTTCCATCAGTATTGACAGTGGGAAGGCTGGACCTAAATTGTGATTTACTTTTCGAATTGTATGGGGTGCCATATATGTTAGCATAATTTTGACAGAATGTCTGATTTAAAACTTATTTTTCCAAGACTGAAGTATACAACATTTAAAAAGAATGTAAAGTTCTACTTAGAAGAGACGATATATGTAAAGAGACAACTACTTTTATTGGATTAATATAAGTTCTTGTGGTAAATGCATATTTTTTTCTCAGGCACATAAGCCTCAAAGAGGCACAATAGCTACAATACTACCACAACACTAGCAACATTTTTATGTCTCCTATGTAATACATCTTTTATTGATTCTTCCACACTAATGAGATAAAACTGCAATTAGAAGTATCAAGGCCATTAGGAAATCTTAAAGGGAAGAAGTTACAGCTTTATCATCTTTGAGCACAGTTTTAATAAGAAGTGTTAGAAATCCCAGAGCACCAGAACACACCAGCAGCCCAGTGACCGGTTTCTAAAATATGGCGTGACTTCTGTTTTGAAAGAAACAGTTCCTTAAGATGATCTATTTTTGTGCAATATAGTGCTATGGGAAAAATATTGGCTTTATCCGAGGCCGCCATAAGTACTATTGCTGGAAACTTCTTTTGAATGCCAATTACCTGAACAAAAATTGTTCTTCCCTAACACCTACCCCCAAAAAATCAGCTAATACTTCATCAAGTTGGATGTACAAACAAGTTAAGGACAGCCATTAACAAGACCAAGCAAGTGCACAGGCAGAGCCTTAGCCACCTCCTCATCTCCAAGATGGATACACTGACTCAAAGACTTTCCAGTCAGGCCATAAAAATAAAATAATATAAGATGGGAATGCAAAGACAAATGAGAAGATGAGCAAGAAAATTGTAATAAAGTTAACAAAATAATGGAGAATTGGTAGAAGAAATGGAAATGCTACAGGGAGAAATTCAACTCTAGAAGGAATTACTACTCTGTGCAGAGCATGACCTACAGAAGATTCTCTCTCTTACCCCCATGTGGGTATGAGATATATGCATGAAATATGAAATGAAATATGGACATTTCCTTCTATCTTACTTAACTCTCCTTAACTTTCTGTTCTCCTCACATTAATACATCTTTTATTTTAGCTAGTATCAAGAAGTGCAATTAGCTGCACCAAGCATGTCTTCACTATGCAAATTACTTATGCCATAACTATTTTTTATAATTAAGTGGTTTAACACCACTTATTACATTTTTTCAGTTGTTTACAACTTTGGCAAACGTCAGTTGCTTTCCATGCCAGCTACCTGTGTTAGGAAGAAAATTTTCTAGATAATTTCTGCAAAAACTTCCCAAGAATGGAAAAATACATTGTCTACATTCAAAATATTGTGTCTTTCACTGATATTATCAATGCCACAATTATAGAAAAAATATGAAATTTGGGCATATTCTTCTACAGATGCTCAATGGATTATTTTTGGAGTTGGCAGAGAGTTATTCCATCCTCACAAAGCTCTGAAAGTCAAGCCACATTGAGCCTCTTTAACTCCACCTAACTGTTAACATGGTTTTCCAGAAAAGCTTTACAACCCTCACCAAAGCCTATGTTTCAGAGACATACTGGCAAGATTCAGTTCCCCATGTTAAAGCTTATGCGAGCATGGCCACCAGGCACACTTGCCAGTACAAGCATTCCTTTTCTCACTCTAATATTTAATCAGAACAGATAGGAAAAACTCCCTAACACACAGAATAGCACTTGAGAGAAGCAAGAAACAGGGCTAGACTGAAGGAAACTGGAATATGAGAAGAGAAAATCTAAGCTAAAAACTGGAAGTGACTTGCATACACTATAAAAACTGATCCTAAGCAATGCACAGAAGGAAAACAGCTCTGAAGATGCACATAGTGTCAATTATGGCACTTCCCAACCTTGCATCTTTGCTTTTGTAATTAGATTGCTTCTACTCTATGTCTGTGCTATAATCACCCTGGTTTTCTCTCACATTAGAAAGGCATTGGGGTTGATTCTCTGCTAGTGTAAATTGGCACAGTGCCGTTGATTCTAGTGGAACTATGCCAATTTTCATCAGCTGCAAATCTGGACCATTCTTGTTAATTTACTTGTAAAGAAGCTCCCCCGCATACCTCTAATCATTTCCATTTTCCCTCTTGACCTTTTCTGTGTTTGGCATTGTTGGTTTTTTTTAATCTTAAAAACGTAGTGATAAAATGCTTTATTTTCTTTCATCGACAAATGGGGATGTCATTAGTCATGACTTCCAGCCTTTCCTCCAAACATAGATTGACAATACGGTGCAGCACATAAAGCTCTGTGCCACTGCAGACCCAGGTTGGTACATCTCCACGGCTCAGCACGGTGCAGGAAGGGAAGCACATACAGCAGGTTGCACCACATCTCAAGTAAAAAGATCTGTTCACTAGCAGTATTTTCCAAAAGTAGCTGTACTGCTTCAGAATGAGAGGTGGCATATGCTTTGTCCCACTGGCAGTTCAGAAGTGTCTACAACAATCCTATTCACAGTACTGGATACTCCACTGACTGGCTTATCTTCTTGATGAAGTATACTGCTTTCTATATTTGTCTTATTTGCATAATGTTAGCTATTAAATTCTTTTTTCTATGATTAACTGTGTTATTAAACACAGTCTAAAACAACAGTCTAGTTTTTTGGGGTTTTTTTTTTTTTTTTTTTTTTTTTTTTTTTTTTTTTTTTTTTTTTTCTCCTGAAGTTAGCAATTCCTTAGCTCCTTCAGATTCCTAGGATGAATGCTGTGTGTTCCAACTTTCAGTGTCACTTCATTTGTTGGTTATTGCAAGCCCTGAATACAAATCCCTACTTTTTGCAGCCTTTGTTGTTTGTCAATAGCAGCAGTAGGGTAGGTAGTCTCTTATGATCTGCTCAAGTTCTTAGCAACCAAAATACTTTCTTCCTGCACAAGCTCTTTGTCCTTGCTTTTGTGCCATGGTGACTCCTCGTGTATTTCCTGTAATACATTCAGCACACTATCACCTCATCTCTAAGAATTCTTCAGGCTCCCTGAAATTCATTAGAGATTAATTACCTTTATATTTGAGCTATGTGCCTTTGAAATAAGCATTAACAACTTATTTATTTCACACACCAAAAGTTCACTAAGCTCATAAGGTGTTTAGTTTATGTTGTGCTGTGCATCATGCTGTGATACGATACACAACGATGTCATCCACCTTTAAGCACACTTGTCCTTATATTTTCCCTGGGGAAAAGCAAACTAATCTTTGCTTCCAGTTTTTTAGTGTTAAATTCATCCTGTTCAAAGTTTTATTTAGCCTGGATAGTCTCTCAAGTTCCTATCCACTCTTCACATTTCTGAATTTATCTTCCATATTCCAATTTGTTCTTCAGACAAAGTATAGAGATACAAAATATTGTACCTCATTGATTATTTTCACTATCTAGCAGGTGATGTGTTATGTCTGAATCATCCTGATGCCAGACATCAAACCTTACCCGGAGTTTCCTTTAAGCTCCCGACATTATTTGATTAGTATTTGCAAATGCTATTACCTTTCAGAAACGTTACTCTTTCAAGTTCCCTTTGCTTTTCTGCAGCACAGCAGCAGCAGTTGCTCACTACATCTCCTATTCTTGCACTTATTTTGCAATGATGAGAAATCTGAACAGCACTTAAGGAACCAGATGTTCCCTCTAAAAATATAACAGAAGAAAATTACGTAAAAATAGGAAGAAAGTTTTGTGCTGCATATGCACTAAGCAAAGGTAAGAAATACTCATCCTTCGTACTGGGTGTTGATGGCAATAAGAGAACTATAGGTTTGAGGTATCTCCGTTTTTACAAGAACTTGAAAACTGGTAGACTGCATTAAAGAAAGAATACATGGAAGTATTTTATGCCTCAGCAAATGTGTCAAGAGTGGTTTGACCAACCTGGTCTGATCAGGTTTGCAACAAAAACTGAGGGGGTGAGGTGATGACAGTGCTAATGTACCTTTTCAGAGATAAAATACAAGTTAATAAAAAGCCCTTCAGCCTAGCTGAGGAAGAGCTAATGGCTACAGGCTGACAGCAGACAAATTCAAATGAGATGTAATAAAGAATAACAGTCACAACAATTGTCCACTCAAACAAACAACACCCTGCCAAATTTTGAAATTGCAGCTGAAGGCTGAATGGCTTCCTGAAAAACATGCTTTCATCAAGCAAATGCGTTATGTTCCAAGCTTTTCTAACTGTGCAAAATCCCTTGCACAACCTTAGAATGTCAGAGCAGATGATCAAACTGTGCTTCAAAACGTGATAGACCATAATCTTCAGAATCACACGGACAACCACTCAAACAACCTCTTGGTTTTATAACTCTATGCCTTTTTGGCATTCACTTTTGAAACAGAAGCTCAGTGAAACAGGCTTTTAACCCACTGGTTTGTTACTCACAATATTAATTTCCCTAAAGGTAGAAGAGGTAGAAGGCAGGAGAAAGTTACATTAAAAGGGGGAGGAGGGGGGAAGGGGAAAAAAATGTGCTGTTTCAAATAGCATTTAACATGAAGAAAAATAAAGGGGGGAGGGCAGGGAAGAAACACAAACACCAGAGCTGATAGTATTAAAAGCACTCTCTGAAACCTCAGTGATGACAGTTTGAAGAAAGCAGCTTTTATGTGCTACTGAGCCCACCTCTACAATGTCTTTTAAATGCAGCTGTTTACCTAGAAAATATAAGCAAGGGCCAGAATCTCGTCTAGAAGAGGCACCTTTTGATTGCAGACACTGAACTGAATCCTTAACTAATAAATTGTTCCACACCTTTGTCTGAAACAAGAAAAGCAAAGGTCTGCATTTTCTCACAAGAATGCACAAGCCCCCTCAAAAGCAATATGGTTTTCTACATCTAAGTCCCAGTATTTGTTGACTTAAAGAGTTTGTATGAATGACAATGCACATCACTGGTTTGTGACTTCTGTCATCTGCTACTGAGTGTACCTTGACTCAGATCAAAGTTGAAAGCTTCTAAAAAGATACACAAACCACAATGTGACAAATAGCATGCTTTGTTTGACACAGCAAACAAGAAATTACTTTCATCAGCCCAGGAAAAGAATCCTGTGTTTTCAGTGCTAATTCTGAAGACCGCAGTGATGGAACCAGGGCTTTACTTCATTCTCAAGGAATGAGAACCTCTTACAAGACAAACAGGGAGGAAGAGACATTATCAGTGCATTAGGAGCTGCCCATTGTATGAATTTGAGAGTTGTATGTTGTAGACGTTTGCAGAAAAATCAGCTTTTATCTAATTAAATTGATTTCCCACAAAATGGGAAATGTCTACGTTAAGCAAACATTCATCTATTAACTGGAAATTACAGATCAGAACATAAGCAACACTTCACACATGCTTCCAAGACCGAGCACACATTCACAGCATTCCTCATTCTAATCACACACACAGTTAATAAAGACAGCCGACAGAAATACAGCATAACAGGTGCTTAATATTACCAAGGTCCTTCTCAGTGTAATCTGATAAAACATCCGAGAGGCTTTTATAAATAAAAAGCACTACAGTTCTATAAATCCTCACCAATATGTGCCCTATTTGCGGCGCAAAAGTTTTCACTGTGCCACACGATCAATAAAATGAAAGGTCACGCATGAAATCACATCTGGCTTGGGATCTCATTTGTTCCCATACGGTACATACACAAATTTTCCTTTAAATTAAGCTCTTCCTCCCTGAGAAGGAAATAATATTTACTTAACAGAACGGGTTCTGAATTCAACTATAAACCAATGACAGCCTTCTCATTTACTTGAAAGGGCTTTAAATGAGAGCTAATAACGTCTCCACTACCCTTAAAACCTACAGCTACACAGCCTTCCCCCAGAGCTGGAAGCACACGCCTGGAAGTTAGCAGAAGCTGACAGGAAGGGCAGAAAATAAACCCAGAGCACAGCAATGAAAATACACAGTGTCTGTACATATGTGCGTGCATATATTTGTGCATGGGCTTATATGTGTGTTTAATATGTATGCAGACAAATAGTAAATGAGGTAAAACTTCACCAACTTGAGAAAAAGGAACAGCTCCTGTACTTTTATAATTGGGGATGGCTGAAGTAGCTCTCTCAAAAAAAAAAAAAAAAAAAAAAAACAACACACAAAACACATCTTTAACTGGGCAACTACAAAGCAGTGTGACACCATATTCCTTGCTGAGTTACAAGCATGGCTCTCATGTGCATGTTGTTCAAAACTTGCCTTCCTCAGCCAGCAGAATTATTGCATGCAGGGACTCCTCAGTGCATTCCACCTCAGCTTCCATCATTTCTGCCAGCACTGTGCTCACTTTTTAAGAAGGATTATTGGCATATACACATTCAGCAGCATAAACATCCTCTTTTCCAGTGAGAAAAAAAATAATCTATGTATGTAAAGACATAAAAGTCATTCCCCATCCTAATCAACATTCACACCCTGGAGCTCAGCTGGAAGACAATAGCATACCCCAACTCTACTGTAACACTGCTATGTAACAGCCCTTCCAGGGAAAAGCTCACTAAAGGTTTACCTGAGTACAGCATTCACCTTTTCTTGCTTCTTCTTTATTTAAACATGTCAATATGTATTTTTATAATACATTCTTTTAAATCTGCCTCTTCAGTGTTGACCAATATGAAATACCTTCCATGAAAGCAGGGCACTCCTTTCAAACATTGTACTTTTTTAACAGCCCCCCAGCATAACAAAGCACTGAAACATGCTGCAAACAGCATCATAATATAACGCCCAGGTTTCAGTCTTAATTGCAGTGACTATAAAAGGAAGTTCACTCCAAACCTTTGCTCTAGCATTGCTGTCACATTTATCCAACCCATTCAAGCTATGAACTCTTCCTGAAAAGTTCTTCTCATCCCATTGATGCCAGGCCACCTGCCTCTGCTAATTAGTAGCACCCAGCTCAGGTGCAACTCTACAAGAAATGGATCAGCTGCTCTGCTGGTCCACTTTGTGCTGCAAGACCAGAACCTGCTGAACTCATGCCTTCCTCCTTCACAGAGGCTTTATAACTCATTACACCGTGTGGTATCTCACATGAGAGCTGCTAACCTGTAGCTAAAACTTCCATTTTTCATAAATCTTCCTAAAAGAATTCTCCAACACTTATGCCCTCTAGGCAGACCCGTGATTTCACCACTATTTAAAAACACAATTACATTTTCAAATGATACGCATAGATAAAAACAGATATCATCCATCACTTATTAGTCACCTTTAGAGCAGGCAGCACGTTCGTTATGTTAATGTCCTTCGAGTGTTTAAAGCAACCTTCTGCATTTTAAGCGGAGGCTCTCAGTAAAAGGTGGCACTTAATAAGAAATGGCAATTACTGAGGCATGCTGCTCTCCAGAAGACTGCAGTATGAATTTTAATTTATTTCTGGCCACGTATCAGCTGGGGCTAATGCAAACATTTCAGTTTAGAAGCAGCAGAAAGTACAGTAACAGCACAAACCAAAATAAGAGATGACACTAATCTGAGTTTCAATTAAGGCCCAGCACCTTTGGATTAAAGGCTTATTTTAATGAAAAGCCTTAATTAAGCATACATGTGTATAAAATCACCTTAATGAGGTATGACAGAAATGGAAAAGAAAGCAACCTCTCTGCTTATTAGCAACTTTGAGAAACTCAGTAAAAGATTCAGGGAAGAAAAAAGAAAAGCAATACAGAAAAACTATGAGAATGCCAGACTGAGTTGAAGGATGATGAACAGTGAAGCTAAAAGAAGTACAGGAGAGAAGCATTTTTTAGTGTTTTTGTTTTAATATTGATGCACAGTTCATGATTTTTCTATAATACAACAGATTTATTTTGCAGCTATTACAGCATTCACACTTCAAAATAAATTTTAGACAGCACAAAAACAAGTTTTGTACTTTATTTGTTTGGTAAAATTCATTACTAAAAATATCTTTAAAAGCATATATTATAAAATCTCCCTTTACGATATTACTGAGTCAGGTTGGGTCTCAGGCAAACTTGCAAGCTCACTTTAAAAACTGTTATTCTATCTTTCTGTCCTCAGAGACAAAGGGTGATTTCATGTAATTATAGCCACTTCAGATGTTTTTTTACATCTTCCCTTGCACTACAGAGGTATTCTCATTTCCAGATTTGAATTTAAAGTAATTACTTATAATTACAGAGAAGAAATGCATCCAGTGGATTAATCACTCCATTTATATTCTGCTCAAAGGATTACTCTTAGGACAACATCACTACTTTCTCTTGGAAAAATGTCACTTCTACAAGAAAATGATAAGAAAATGATTTTTTTTTTTTTAGGTCAGTAGCGCTTGAGAAGGACTTTGAATGCTATTTAAACCCAAAAGATTGTTAAAACGGCACACCTGGATTTAAGGCAGCATCTGTGCCTGTCCTCTGCTTGGGAGATAAAGGATCTGCAAGTGAGAACACCAAGGGAAAGAGCCAGTGAAAGCCTATGCTCATACTATGGGCTAAAAATGCCTTTGCACTTCATCTCTCTGGGCCATAGAGGTGGACACCAGTGGTTATCACAAAGAAGAGCAGTACTTCTGGCTCAGGTTAGGTCCAAATCCTGAAATGTCCCAGCAGGAGATGTGTCCCCTTGAGCCACCACTTCTTGCCAGGACTGAGGACAGGACACCAGGTGACAGGGCTCTTTGGTTTCATCTTTATGGATACAGCTCATCTCTTCTCTTTGTATATGTTATTTTTTTAATAACTCCATAGATTTGCCAAAATTGCAAGTCACACTAAATGGCAATTGCACTCCTTCTCTCAAAGCCACCAGTGCATAACTTCAAATGGGATAGCCTTGTTTTGGTTAACAGGAGAAAATGTGAGTCCTTCTCCTCACCCACCAAGAGAGACAGCCACAACAACCACTCTATCCAACTTCATGGTGTTTTTCAGGCTGGAGCCACTGGTGATTGAAATTATCCTCGTTAGATCGTAGATAAACACCCCGCTGGTGCTAACACAGCACTGATAGCAGAACAGTTGGCTGAAGGCTGTGCATTCCCAGCACTCCAGGTTCTCTGCCCCGCCCAGGCCTTTCGTTGCCAGGCATTTCTGGCAACGTTTCTGTTCCTACAGCCAACTGACTTTTGTAGATCTGTCTGGAGACGATCGATGGAGGATCATCATTTTTACAAGGTATGACTGCACATCTTTGAAAGAAGGCAAAAGGGTGAGAAGAACTGTAGGAGCAGGCAGATAAATCCATTACCTGCATAAAAATAATATATTCCTGTTGCTCCAAAAATAATGCCTCCTATTTATTTCCCTGGAAGATAAAACAAAGAGCAAAATATCACTGTTTGATAGAGCAAATTCTCATCTGCAAAACACTAATTTTTAGCATAGTCAGCACCACTAGCTATGCACTTCTACCAGCAATGAACAAGACCCTGTATGCTACGCTCATGAAAATCTGCATGGCCATCCAGAGTTTGGCTTGTCTTTCACACTGTTGTCACCGTTGAAACCCACCATCCATCTGCCTCACTGTTCTGATGTCCTCTCTTTGGTCTTCATAAACATTCAGCAAGGGTCAGTGAACGTCAATGGGTGCCATTTTTTTCCTCCTGGAGGAATTCAGTGACTCCCCTTTTCTTCGTGCTCATTTCTGTCTCAGATGCCATAGTGTCTGGCTGCCCCTCTGTGCTGCCTGTCACAAAGCAAAAAAAAAACATAACAGAATATTGGCAGGAAGGTTCAGCCTCTGCTGCCGTATCACCAACATCTACCTCTGATGCTCTGGGCCAACAAAATAAAATAGGAGGCATTACTTTCAGAGCATCTCTCATATTTAGTGTTCTGGAAAACCATGTTACCCTTGGGATTGTTTTTAATTGAAATTAAATATGCTTGGGCACGCCAGACTTTTATAGTCCATGATGAGTTTATTGCATACAATAATTATGGACTCCATAATTAAAACTACTATTTTATTCAATATGAACAACAAATCAAAGATATCATTTTACTTTTTGTATGTTAAAACTGGGATGTGTCAGAAGCATCAATCTCACACTTCGTGTCACTGTAATTGTATGTTAGGCTTCAAGTAAGCGAGTTGCGTGTGGATAAAAGCCTTTGACAAGTCAAACACTTTGGCTGAGATTTCTTTTAATTTAGTATCACATATGTCTTTTTAGATCATTTGCAATAATAATTATGGAAACTTTTTTTTTTTCCTTGCTAGGGCCTCGCCTCTGAACGAGAGGGGATAGCAGTTTCTGCAGTTGCTTTGCAGGATCATATAATACACAGTCATCAGCTCCAAGGTCTTTCGTTAGCAGATCCTTTTAAGTCAAGGTCAAGGAACATCAGGAACATTTACAGACTTGTGAACAAAGAGACGGTCAAAGCAGTGGTAGATACTGGGCTACAAAAAAAGAGCACTCACCAGAAGAATAAAGAAGATGAGGAAAAGGAGTATGTTCTTGATCCCAATCCTCCACGGCTAACCTTAGGTAAACTTCTGTGTATTCTCATTTGTGATTTTTTTGTCTTTATTTACAATAGCTAACATGAAGTATCTAGTCTTTTTACTGAATAAGGCAATTCAGTGCTAAACAGTATAAGTTCTTATTTTTAAATTTGTCATTATCTGATCATTTAGGCTGCCATGTGAATGATCATTTAAGCAGTGGAATTGTCATCAGTGGCTTGAATATGGCTTTAGAAATGTATTAAGACTTATTATGACATTATGACAGTCAATGTAAAAAAGAAAAAAAAACAAAAAACCTAGAGCAACTTGAGGAAGAAGAATTCTTCATTAAAGGGCAGGAAGTCTTTTCCACCATTTTAATATGCTTTGCATATTGACTATGGTAACTTTCATTACCTTATATTCGCATCTTAAGCTAGAATACTGTGTTTATTTTGGAGATTGCAGTATGAATAAGATGATTTTTATGTGTTTTTGAAATGGTTTCTTTTATTCCTTATTCAATAAAAAGACACTTGTGCTGTGTTAAATGTATTCTGTTAATATATACCCACCTTTACTCAAAGTTAAAAAGGTTTGTTTTTACTATGGTCCTGGGGCTAAATCCAGGAAGAATTAACACCTGTAGCTAAATACCTTTTTCAAATTTAGAAACAAACATGCAACAAGATAAAAGTCACAGATGTGAGGGCTTGGAATGATGCCTGGTGAGAAAACTCACTTTTAAATAGTATTATAATAACGCAGTTGTACAGCAGTGACAGATAATACTGCTTTAAAAAAAAACACACAGAAATCCATGAAGCGTCTCAGCAGAGCAGGGCTCCAAATGTGCTTCCTAGCAATCAGTTTCCATTCTTTGCTTCCCTTTAAGTGTTTCTACGGTATTCTTGCCTTGATCATCTCTCCTCCATCCTTTTGATTGTCTTCATTAGTCTTTTCTTAGAGTCTTGCAGCTCCACAATTTACAGTTTTAAACGTCATGAATTTCATCATCATTAATAATTGTTTTATTTATTCTTTTTTTTATAAAAACGCCCTGGGGCCTCTCTGAAGATCATGTTGCCTTTGCTGGAGGAGCTGTCACAGTAGTCCAAGCTCTAAAGAGAACCATGTAAATCAACGAGGCTCCATACAAGCACAGGCATCTGCCTTTTGGAATCAGAGTGAGGTTGAGAGGGTAACTTAAGATAATACACAATAAGTGAGTGTAGCAAGCGTTTGGACAAAAGTAGTAAGACAAGGTGATTATTAGTATGTTTGCTTGGTTGTACTTCTAAAGATGGGAGGGTTTTTTTCTTTGGTTCCGTTTGAAGAGGAATTTGAAAGAGGAGAGGATTCCGGGGGCAAAGCCAGCAGAGAGCTACTGGGGTTAAGGCAAATACAAATAATGAGTGATTCTGGAAGCTAAAGGTTGTGGTGAAAAAATGCAGACCAAGTGTGAGCATGTTCTCTGCAACTATAAGGCGAAGTATTTTCTCCTTAAATCCCAGCACTGACTGAGAGATCCCATATGAATGTTTGTGCAACTGATTCCAAAGAATGTGCTGAAAGATTTTAAGAAGTCATTGCCATTGTGTCTGTGTTGGCTTATTAGTATTTTCACCTGTAATCTCTCATTAATGTGTAATGCTTGTGTCAGACTTTCTCTTTTTAAGAACTCTGTGTTTTAAACCTTTAAGTTGTGAAGCAACTTTGAAAATGTGATTTAATGCGTTTTTTCCTTCTTGAGTTTGTAGGCAATCAAACAACCTCCGAGGGTTCGGTCATTAAATTTTTCTCAACGGGGGCTTGCGTCCTAAAAGCTAATTATAAGGGCTTAGAGGTTATTGTATGTAATTACTTTGCTAATGTTCGTTTTAGGATAAATAGCTCAGTTGTGAAGTGAGTGTGTCAGTAAGCAGGTTGGGCTTCTGAACAGTGCATAAGGATGAAAACTCTTGGATCTCTTGAGCTGTGATAAATGTAGGCTTTTGTTACTTATATTTATTCCAAGTGCTGCTTCAAAAATATCTTCACAGAGCCTTTTACATCAATCACATATCACTTCTTCTGTGTCCTGCTGCCAGTTTTCCTTCATCAACTGTGTTGTGTAATAGCTTTCTTTCTAAACACCTGTGTAACCTGTCCCTCACAAATATCCCATCTGGTTTGTATTATTTAGAAGTTAAGTTTTGCCTCCAATTCCTATTTGGCAACTTCAATCATCTTTTTGTGGAAGTTTTTAATAAGCTTTCTTTAATTTTTTTAATTTTTTTTTCACTCCGGGCATGTACAAAGAGCTTCCCCAGTGCCATCCCATTGTCTTCCCTAAAACAGTTTTTGACCACAGTGATTGGAAGAAAATAAAGGGAAGGCATTTTTATTCTGTAATGCTATCTTCCACTGTGACTGGTTTGCAGTGTATCCAGATTCTATCATTGTAAAGACTATCCACATTTGTCTATTGGACCATCCAGATGGGATTCTCTTTTCATACTCATCCACTGATACTCTTAGATGCTATTGTCAAGTGAAACTTGATTTTTTGTTTTTAGTAAATATAAGATATGAAATCAGTTTTGTTGGGTGTCTTTGAAGGAAGTTCTCTGCTATGAGGATGCTTTATACCAAGAGTTTGGTTGGATCTGCTCTGTGGTACAAGTAAAAGAGTTGGCCCTTTCCCACTTATAACTCAGCATCATTGCTTTACATTCTAACTATTTAATATACCTCTTCTTGTCTGATTTTAGCAAATATGATGGATGCCCCCTTATGGACTCATGTTTTAGGTTATTGCACATACCTCACGCATTTCTCCGCTATCTTCATTCAGCCCATAGAGGTTTCCTCTGCTTTTCAAAACAGCATAGGTCTATTCTTGACTGTACCAACTAGCATTTTTCTTTTACTGGTCCTGGTCTATATCCCGTAAGTGGGGGAAATATTGTATTTTCACAAATTCCTTCTCTGAGAAGACAGATTTATCATGGACATTCAGCGTGATACTTCACAGTTATCATCTGAGACTGCCTAGCTGAGCATTCACAATGCCCCTGCAACTGGTGTCCTGTGACCATCTCTTTTGTTTCTTTTTGCTCCTTCTATTTTATCCATCACAGTCTCATGTCATATTTTTACATCAGCACATTTTACATCAGTTTTTTTATTATACCGCTTTATTCATTTTTCTTTGTTTCAAGAATGCAGAAATGTAAAGTTAAATAAACCTTTACGAACATGTTCTAACAGATTCTGTTTGTACTGACACTTTGAAATTGTGTTACTGTGCATTGTTACTTTGCATAGTTAATAATCCCCATCTTAATAGCTGTGAATAGGAATCACATTCATATTACTTGGCAAATAGAAGCTTACATAAAAAAATCCCTATATAAATCTTGCATCTAAAAGAAGTTCTGAAAATTAGTAAACAGCTAGCCATTATTAGGAAGTATGTTGCCAGCCAGTGGTTTGTGAGATGATAAATTTGTATGAAGCATTTGTACACATTATTTTTAAATAAATGTATGATCAATGAACTTCGCAAGGAAAACATCCATTATCTGCATCTGCCAGTGGATTTTATCCGGTGATTTGTTGTTCTTACTGTTTGCAGCTCAGAAATTAGGACTAGTTGAGCCCCCTTCCCTTCCGCTAACTGCTGAAGAATGGGCAAAAATAAAGCAGAGATCCATACAGCATGGAGATTCCATCCAGCCCTGTGCAATATGCAGGGAAGAGTTTGCACTTCAGCCTCAGGTACGTGTGTAACCGTGGACTACACCATTGTATTTAACTAAGATTTTCCAGAGTTACTCCTAAATGTCACTAGCTGGAGGTACAGAAGAAAGAATTGAGAGGTTCAACTTTAAGATGCCATTTAGTATTCAGCAGCTTTTAGTATTAAGTATTTAGTATTAAGCAGTATATTGCAATGTTGGTCAACTCTGATGTACTTTGCAAGTGGGATGGTAGAGAAAGGTTGGTAATGTTTGTTCACTGATGCGATTATGACAGTAGTGGAAAAGGTAATCAGCATTTTTGCTTTTTTTTTTTTTTTTCAAAGCAATTATAGGCTATATTTTGCTCCATTTAAACTCCCATTAGATATGAACTTTGACTCTGTTAATCAAAATTATAAATACACATTAATTCATCAATGTAAGTTATATTTTGCTTTCTCGCAAGTTTTATTACTTTGTAGTTTAATTCAGCAGTTATTTCCACTTGGAAAATGGAAGTGGGTGTGCTCTTAATACTATTCAGTCTCTTAGTTATGTGAGCATTTCTTCAGGTAACATTTTACCTTGGTGTCTTTATTCAATGCCACGCATGTAGCGTGAGCACATCCATCGTGCTTTATTAGATCCTCTCATGTATCATCTTGAAAATGTGAAGCAAAAGGGGTGAGTGACTGATTGAAGAGGAGTGCTGCTCTCACAAACCCTAAGTGGAAGGGTTTTGCTTCCGTCTATGTGAACATTAACTGTAGGTGTACAGTCGTCCAAAGACAGGAGGGGTGGATCTGGCAAAAGACCATTCTACCCTAGAAGTCTAAAGCTGGACAAGAGAGAGCAAAAGACAGCAGTAATTAAGAAGGTTTTAGATTTGGCACAAAAAGGGAAATGCCTCTGGGATTCTTTTTTTGTCCTCGGAATTTCTGTTAGCTTTCCTCCCTCAAGGGAAAAAAAGCCACTGTATCTGAAAGCTTTCCCTTCAGCTGGCCGCTAGCCATTAATCCTTTTGTGTTTGCCTGCTCAATAGTGCAAACTGCTTGTTCTGGTTTCCACTCCTTCCCCAATTTTCCCTTCCTCTAAGAGCCAAGTGCTGTTTTTGTCCAACTCTATCTTTTGTGAGGATGGAGATCATCAGCATTTGGTGGGAACTTAGGTCAGATAAAGGTGAAGTTTTCTTGTAGCCCGCAAACATGCTTTCTCTTTTCTTGTTGTTTTTCATCTTTTTGTGTATTTTGGTGTTTTTTTTTTTTAATGTATGAAATGCTGCATTTGATTTAAATCACTTCTTGAACTTTTATGTTTTTATGGGGAAGGGGGGGGGGGAAATCACCTTTCATTTTAAATACTTGTTCTAGAATGTTTTGCTCTAGTTAAGAGCAGCTGGCATCTCTCACTTTCTGCCACTCCATGTATTGTTAACACCGAATTCACATACTGGTTTAAGCTGTAATTTATTAAGTAATTCCTACAGAAGACTGCTATTATTTTTACCAGAAATAATGCACTAGTCACCAGAAGAAAGTGATGAGCTTTCAGGCAGTCAGGATTTTCCTTGTTGTCAATATTTTTTTACTCTTCAGCTTTTAGAATGGATTAAAGATAGTTTTCTCTGTTTTTTTTTTCTTTGTAAAACAGGTGTTGCTTTCATGTTCCCATGTATTCCATAAAGTGAGTATGTTTTTATTTAACAATCCAGGCATACAGTATGTGTTTTAAGTTACTTAAGTTAGTATCTCAGTGAATTAATGTAAACATCTTGAAAAGGAACTTTAATTCTAGATTCTTAAGATAAGAAGTATAACTTAAAGCTATTGAATGATGAGGTTCTTTATCCCGATGTATTGTCTTTTTAAAACTTTATGGGAAAACATCATTTGTAGCTGAGTTACATACACAAAACAAGAACAGCCTAACACACAAAAAAATCATGAGAATATACATTGATTTACAATATTTTTAGCATTTCCCTTATAAAAATATTCATTTTGTATGGTGTTCATGGCTTGCCGAATAAACATTTTTTACGTTCTGTAATCTAACCACTTTCGTTCTTCCCAGTGATATCAAATACGTAGTAGATAATTGCAATGATTTTTTCAGGCATGTCTGAAAGCCTTTGAAAAATTTACGGGCAAAAAGTCTTGTCCTATGTGCAGGAAAAAGCAGTACCAGACCAGAGTGATACATGACGGGGCCCGCTTGTATAAAATAAAGTGTGCAATCAGGTAAGAGGGGCCATCATGGGCAATATTTACTTCAAAATAATATTCTGAATTAAAACTTTAATGAGAAACTAAACTGAAGAACTGAACAGTCAAATAATGTAAATTTGAGCTTCCTCCTGAGCAATCTTGTTTCTTACAGAATTCAAGCCTCCTGGAGGGGATACGTTGTTAGAAAATGGTATAAAAACTTGAGAAAAACAGTGCCTCCTAAAGACGGCAAACTAAGGAAACAGTTTTTTGAGGAAAAGGTATGTTTCATTTGCTTCTTTGGTCCATTCTTTGATCTGATTCAGCTCCCTTAAGTCTAAACTCTTGAGTGTCAGCTCTGTACCCTTTCATTTATTCCTTGTCACTCGTATCAAGCAAGCAGCATTGGAGACACTCTGTTAGTCTCCTCATCCCACCCTATTTTCGGTGTAAAAGTAGGGAAAATAATTTAGATTCTTAAGGCCTAACTTAATATGTAGTATACTATATGTTGTTCCGTATGTATAGCAAGGCTTTTTGTGAGACCCTGTATTTCTTTTACTCTCTGTGATTAGGCACAGTAATCTGTTTTCTATGAGGGGCCATGGTTTAGTAAGAGAAGAAATTAATTAATCCATAAACAATCATCACTTCTTTGCATTGTCATTGTTTCTTCACATGGCACTGAACTGGGTGGCTCCATTCTGTGGATTTGCTCTTCTCCAGCTTCTGCTCTAACCCAACTCAGGCTGATGGTGGGGGTTCCTTCAGCACTGGAGGTGGATTTGATGGAGGGTGCTTCAACATTTATGTTTGGAAGAAGTGACTAAATACTTCAGTATACTGTGACTGTCCTCAAGTATCATGATAACAGTCAACAGAAACAGATCTTTCTGCATGGATGACTTTGGAAACAAAGTCTGCCTCTTTCCCAACAAGGCTGCCCACTTTTGGTGGGCTCAGAATACCATCCTTAGTTACATACCTTGTCTCAGTAAAGGGAAGCTGAAGAACATTTCTAAATATGCTGAAAGTTCCAGCTGAGCATCACTTGTTAAAATTTCAGCTGAGTACAGATGTGTACAGTAGATGTCATTGAACTACCCACAGAGTGTTAGCTTATAGAGCCCCTATCTGAGAGAACTTGTTTTTAGGGGTAAACAAACTGATAAAACTGCTTACATTTCATCAGATGATTGTAAACCATAGGATAATCTTTAACATAGATTTCATGTATCATTCACAGCATTGGGAAATCATTCTCATACATGGTATTTCAGGATTTGTAGGGAACAAAATGGGTGCTACTTTTTCACTTAAGA
The DNA here is from genome assembly GCF_951394365.1 of Tetrao urogallus. NCBI lineage: Eukaryota > Metazoa > Chordata > Aves > Galliformes > Phasianidae > Tetrao > Tetrao urogallus. The sequence continues at coordinate 43,151,028 of NC_136820.1, read as the reverse complement.
ATAAATGTATAAAGTTGTCACACATGGATTCATAGAATCATAGAATCACAGAATGGCCTGGGTTGAGAAGGACCACAATGCTCATCCATTTTCAACCCCCTGCTATGTGCAGGGTCGCCAACCACCAGACCAGGCTGCCCAGAGCCACATCCAGCCTGGCCTTGAATGCCTGCAGGGATGGGGCATCCACAACATCCATTTAAACCTGGATTAGCTAGGTTTAAATGAATTTGGTGCCAATTATGATTAAAGGATATATGACAGATGACAGATGAGTTTTCCTGGAGTTAACTCTTACACATTTAAGTGCTGGTCAAAGAAAACACTGAAGAAATTTTTCACGAGAATCCATCCATTTCCAGATGCTAAAAAGCTTTTCTAAAATAAATTTTGCCTCAAAAAAATTGTGGTGCTTTTAAAATGTCACTTCCTAAATGTTACCATAATCAAACAGCACCTCAAGTGGAAAAAAAAAGTCAATTTTTTAATAATCCTGCCTCTTCTGGAAGAATCACAAAGGTTAAATGCCAAGTTTCCCACTCTTAGATAAATATCACAAAATAAAAAATGAAGTCTGAAATATTAGCACTTATTTTAGTGTGATATTACTTATTACACCTATGATTAAAATTTCTAATATCTCAGATCAAAGGAGATACAAAAGGTCAGAAACCAAAGCGTGCTACTTTTTAGCACTACTGCACACAGAAACAGGGCGTTGCTTCAGCATATGAGGTAGCAAATTTCTTTGATCCTATCCATAAATGTCACTTGTGCACGTCATTTAATTGAGGCATAGCCTTTTATTGGTGCAATTAAATCTTTTCAAACGCATTACATTATCTCCAGCTTTGCTAAATGTGTTGACTGTTGTTTAGGAAGCTGGGTAAGTCACTGTGAGATGGGGTGGCTGACTTTAGGTTCACTCTCCCCCTCTATGTGATTTCTCCCAACGATTTTAATTTAAATCTCCCCAAACAGTATAATGGTCCTAAAATTTGTTTAGTCGTTTGACTTCCTTTATCACATGGAGATGGTAAACATTCTGTTGCTAACTTGAAGTGGCTCCAAGCAGCCAAACGAGGAGGATATTAAACCAGTAAAAGCTTATCAACTGATTCATTGATATGCTGTAAATTCCAGCCTTTTCATTTTACTTTTGAGGGTTGCCATAAGTCAACACATTAGTAAGCAATTTGCTGACACTGGATCACTTTAAAAGGCTTCCCTGTGGACAAAGTTCATGCCGGTGCTTTGTTTCACCGTTTTGTTTTATCATAGCCTTGTGCTGCCCTGCGGATGACTGAAGCAAAACTGAAAAGTTTTGCATACCAACAGAGTATTTCAAATCCTCTGCTTATGTTTTGCTATTCATGTTTTAAGAAGTTACAGACGAAGTAGAGGTATGGCATTTTCAGAAATAAATTCAGTTAGTTTCAGATCTGGAAAAAGAAATGACTGGCTGTTACACAGCAGGATTTAATATTTAAATCCTAGAACATATTAACATAAGGTTAACAAATGATATGAAGTGCTCATTACTTTGTTTTTATTTTGATAGTACAGATTTTCCAGTTAACATAAATTTGGGGTTACATTTTAGTTAAAATTTCTTCCTTCTCAACCCTAGGCTTAATTTGCTGATCGATGGGATATGGGTTGGGTCAGGCCATGCTGCAGGAAATACAGGAGCAGCTCAAAGCAGATAGTGTCTTAGCAGCAGGGAACGTAATAGAATGCAGTCCTCTTAGGCAGGAAAAGAATTTTCCTCTCTCTTCTTTACAGTGTCTGTGCAAAGGAGCTCATGAGGGGACTCTCAGGATCACTTAGTGAAATGGCGTAGAGAGGCACAAGTGCATGCTAAGGGCAGAAGTGGAGCTTCTCCCTGCTGAGGGAAAAGGAACAAACAGCACAGCACAGGAAGAAAGGGGACACGACTCACTTTAATGCAGCTCCAGCCGCTTTCTCTGCCTCCTGCTTTCAGCTCTCGTTGGTTAATTTCACTCAGCAGTCGATCTAATCATCCCACAGTGCACAGAGACAGGCTGTGTCCTGGAACTGACTGCATGCTGATTGCGCTGCTCTCAGATTCACAGAAATAGACACTGGATCAGGGATGAGTCAAAATGTAGCTGTTTTTCCCCAAGTTTTGGGTCCTGAGAGGCTCACAGAGAAAGTTAAAGCATCTTCGCGGCTGCTTGAGCTTTCAGTTACATTGCCCTGGCTTTGCTTTCTTACAAAACAGTTCAGGTCTGTTTGTGTTTGATGCTGACATAAATGAAGATCGAGCATAAATCAGGATATAAAGTATTTTCATCTCGATCAACTTTGACTCGATGCAGACCAGAAACTGGGAATTATGTAAGGTTTAGGTGTAATCTTAGGCCAGGTTGGATGGGGCCCTGGGTAGCCTGTGCTAGTATTAGATATGGAGGTTGGCGGGGGAGGGAGGTTGGAGTTTGGTGATCCCTTCCAACCCAAGTCATTCTATGATTCTATGATCTTATCCTATACCTTCTGAAGTCTGGTTTTAAAAAGAAGTCAGAGCAGTTAATGTTACCGTGTGGAGCAGGTCCGGTTTTAGAACTTAGGTGACAACAGTTCAGATTAACCAGTGACATTCCTAGTAATTTTCACTGAATATAGATTTACAACAAACTATTAAAGATATACCAATATGCTGCACTTTAATCAGCTTGTTTTGTGTCTCAGTTATCATTTGGGATTGTTCGGAAACCCCATAGTGTAAATACTGGAGGAGTGCAGTGGGATTTTTGTTTGTTTCCTCCTGCACATATACCACTAAAAATCACTGTTTGCATGAGATAGAATTGGAATTTTTTTCTTTCTTGTCAGTGAGCAATCATAGAGGGAGCACAAGAACATCCATCCAATCTTTGCCAGATGTAAAACCTGTACTACAAAGTACAGGAAGTTCTGTACTTTGCTGCTTTTCAAATCATGTTGTGATTTAAATACACTCCTCAGGATTTTGTTTTTAGCTAGCTACACCAAGTTAGCACATCAGCATTACTTTGCACTAGTAACTAAAGCTGATTGGTGCTAACATGCAGATACATCCTTTCAACATACTGTTGCGCCTGAGATCATTTTTGAACACAATAAGACATAATAGGTCTCAGTTATCAGTGGATCAAACTATTAAAAAAAGAATAAAACATCATCAAGAACCAACTGACTTCTCTCGTGTTATGGATTTCAGTATTTCTTGTCTGCCCTTTTCTAATGTTTGTCTTCTTCAAGTCTCTACTGAGGAACTACAGCATTCAGTGGAAAGCATTCTCATACTTGCACATTACATGAACGTGTACATACATATTTTTTTTAGAAAACACCAACTGCTACTGTGAGATTTTTTGTAGTTTTAGAAGAAAATGGGAAACGGAAAGTTTGAAAACGAAATGCTAAGCAAGCTTTTCAGATACTTCTGTGGTTGCTCGATTTGCGTTGGCAGTTTGTTGGTTGGGTTTTTTTTGTTGTTTGGATTTTTCTCTTTTGTTATTATTTGTGTAGCCATTGGATTTGGCTTCTTGCTTCTATCAGATCTAAAAGAGTTCACTTTGAATATTCCACCATAAGCTATGAAAGGTCACTTTCAGCAGTTATAAGGAGAGCACATGTCTTGGTGTGAAAAACTGCCCAAAACTGAAGTGAAACAGTAAGAAGGTATTCAGGTACTGACCTAACAACAGCTGCTATTTTCCCACCCCTCACTTCCCATCCCCTCCTCCCTGAAAAACGGCTGTTTTCCAATTAAGTTTTCAATCTAACAGCAATCCATTTTCTTTTCAGGTTCAACAGATTAGCAGTCGGCTCCTGAGTTCTTATGACATAAACCTGGATGATTTTCTTTACAAGATAGATTCTTCTATAGCTGCATGTCGGGATGCATTTCAGCAGCTGGAAGGAAAAGAAATACTCCTCAGTGAAAATGACTGGGAGAAGATCCAGATGCAGGTTGGCTGGCTTTTTTTCTTTGTTTAAGAACTCCAAACTTACCAGCTTTTACACTCTTTAAAGGCATGGCAGTCTTCAGCACAACTGAGATTTTTGGGGAGGACAGGGGAGTTCAGTTTTTTAATATAACCTATTCTAAATCAGGAACATTTAACAAGCTTTTGTACTTCAGAAGTCTCGTTTTACTTCAGCAGCATCTCTCCTCTTTTCAATCAAAGAGCCCAAGGAGACTGAAGACACTATTGAGAGTGAAAATGCTGTTCATTTGTCAAAATACACCAGTCATAAAGTTTGAATGCTTTAATTAGTAATTTTATTGATACATTTACATCGCTTCACTACTGTAGAGGTTTATCTGTCGTTGTCTTTACTTAGGCATTTCGGCAGGAGATAGCTGACTGTCCTATCTGTATCACGCCACTCAGCCCTCCTGCTCACCCTGCCTGTGTTTTTTCTGGTACCAGCAATCCGTTCTCCCGACAGACCGTTCTGCTTTCTTGTTCACATTTGTTTCACCATTCCTGTCTTGAAGCGTTTGAAGAGTTTTCCTTGGGAGTGCAACCTATTTGCCCTTTGTGCCGCTCATATTATCAAAAGAAGGTCCTCAAGTGTTGACACCCACAGCTCAGTGAAGTACCTCCCAGCAGAGCACGGCTGACAAAGCACGTGCATGTTTCTAACTTGGGAACCTCTTAAGATCCAGATCTTTTAAGTAATTTTTTTTTAAATGTACAATGGCATTCACCTTGTCTTTGGAGAAATAAAAGTTGAGTGCTGTTGCTCTACTTTAACAGTCAGTTTCACCTTTCTCGACGTTTTTTGTCTCCATCCCTCTGGCACTTTCAACTTCCCTCATTTTCATCTCTCTCCCCCAGCGATGAGGCACAGTGCATTTAGGCACTGTGTTCCTTCAGCAGAACCCCCATTATCCTTTACCATTGTGGTTTTATGCCTGATACATGGTAGCACAGGCTCCTATTCACAAGAAAATCAGTACGGTCACTGGGGTCACTGCAAGAAACACATTTTCCTTCAGCCAAGCTTGCCAACCAGAACCCCGGCTCCTGCTTCTGCTTGAACAACTGTGACCAATCCCAGTTCGCTGTTTGCAAATAAGAAATGACCCTCAAAGACCAAGGATCACTTCAGAATTTCTTAGAACTAAGGAACCAGTAAGTACTCATCTATTTTAGCAGGAATAAAAATATGGTTATGAATTTTCAGCTGTACGTTGCTGAAACCAATTCAGGTCACCACGTGTAACTTACAAGTCTAAGCACAAAGACCATTCCACAGAAGCGAATCATAAAAGTAACAAGAAAGATCATTTTGCACAAAAAGGCAATGGCTGATTAACTATTCAAATGGAGAGCTTTCAAATAACGCTGACAAGATCAGATTGTGTCAAGCATCAAGTGAGGCAGACATCACATGCAGTTAAAGACTTGAGCTAGAATAGATCAATATCCTGCTAGGAGTTCCTTAGGTAAGAGGTTTCTACAGAGGACAGCATCAAACTGCTGAGAGAACTAGGGAAGTCACTTGTTAAATAGAAGACAAAGGGAAATACAGTCTTTGAGCCTTGGAAATGCTCACGCAAGCAGAAGAGTTGTCTTGCTTACTGTGGACACCTGAGAACAAAATTAAAGCTTTGCAAGGCTTTGCAAAGCTTGCAAACGTTGCAAGGACCTCTTACACTTGGCATTTAGGGAATCTTGGACAATTAAACAACAATATATTGTCAGAAGTCACAGATATTCCTGGTATTGAACCTGCATCTTAGGGACTAACATAAGTATTTTTGATCCTGTGCAGTTGAATGGCTCAGGTGTCTGCAGGTCCTTTCCAAATGTACAATTCTTGGACTTCTTTTAAAGAAAACACTGAAGTCTCCAGTGAGAGTTTCAAAGAGTTTAAGAACCGTCACATTATTAAAGAAATTAAGAATTGCACTTCAGTCGTACTGTTAACATCACACAATCTGGATACTTTTCCATGAACGATCCTCACTTCCTTGGAGTGCTGGAATTCATCACATCCTTGTTTTAAGAGCAGGGCTGTCATTCCTCTGAGCGTACACGATATGTGGTATGTGATGGAGATTCATGTAATTTTTTGTAAGAGAATCCCCAAAATACATTAAATGCAGGAGGGATGGAAGGGAATGCAGCTATTCACACCAACGACTCACAGAACCATTCAGAATGCTTGGGATGCCACAGATCTTTCTCATGGCTTTAAATAATAGAATCAAAACCCCATTATGAATCACACTTTATTGAAAACACAGTAAAAAAAAAAAAAAAAAAAAAAAAAAAAAGCTTCTTCCTACAAAACACTGGAGGTAACATTTCAAACAATGGGGAAAAAACTACAACCATGGCTTTTCACACAAAAAAAAGTCAACCTGACCAAGGCAGCAAGAATTATTTTCATCAAGTTTTGTAACACAGCAAAGTAACCACAACTGAGAACACTGCAAAACATATTTCTGGTTGACCTAAGATACTCTAAGAAGGGTTTGGTGGGGAGAAGGTATTCATACAGAATATCGTTCTGTTTGCATTAGCAAGGAGAGTGTTATTTTTCAGCAGTTTTACCTTGGTCCAACATACCACCATGTGAGAAAAGCTGTTGCTTAAGACTACAGACTCAACAAAGCTTTAAGCACAAACTGAACCAACAAAGTACAACTAAATCCATTCAACATCACTCAGGTTTGCATACAGTTAAGATTGTGCAATTTTTTTCCATTTAGAAAAACGAAGACCAATCTAAATGAGTAACACTACAGTGAAAAAACTGGAAGTGCCTGAGGAGAAGTACCTGCTGCCATTCTTACAGTGACAGCAGTAGCAACATCAACACGAACACTCATTCAGTGCTGTAACTCTTATGGACACACCAGCAGAGGCCACCTGAAGGTGGCCAGGTGTGATGGATGGCCAGCAGCACCGTGGTGCTCTCGTCTCCTCAGTGGGGATTTTAGAGACAGTGCATTTCAAAGTAATGCACGTTTTTTATCTAGGTAATGTAGGATTTGATTCTCAGCCCAAGGAAGTAAAGGACACCTACCCTCCTTTTGTGTACATGTACTTTTTATGCACGTTAAGATTTCAGATTCTTGACCCAAATGCATCCATTTTCTGTCCGCTTATTTTAAAGCAACAGGACTCAGTCCAAATTAGACAAAAGTACTTTGAAGTCCACATCTAAAAAAAAAAAATAAAAAAATGAAGAGGCTCCAATTTGTTCTGTAAAACAATATGAAGTCAGGGTGGAAACAGCCACAATGATTTTGTGAAACCAAGTGTTTTGGCCCAGGTTGAGAAAACCCATGGCTGGGGGGAAAACATGTCATACATCAGCTCATTTCCTCCTTAGGCATTTAAACACAACCATTACATTCCCAGCACAGGAACTGCCATCACGCTGCATTTCTTCATGGTCATTTCACATGGAGGTCTGCAATGTTCATACGTCAGCTCCTTCATAAGAGCAGCCTTCTGCATGATCTCAGGTACAAGGAAGTTGCTTCTTGCACTGAAAAGCAGGTAGATTGCCTTCACATTACTGGAAGCCAAAAGCATGACTAAATCCATCTCACTCCAAATTCAGATCTCTTGGTAAATTCTTAGAGCGGCTACACTCTAATGACAGGACTGTTTTAATGGAACCCAGTAGCAGAAAACAGATGAAGTGCAAATGAATGAATAAATACTAATATGTTCGTGACTGAAGAACATCATCGCATCTCCAGTGGTGCTCATAAATGGACTTGAAAAGATGTCAATAACCAATAATTAAGGCCAAGTGTAGCACAGTTTCATCAGCCCTTGAACGTCATCAACTGAATTTAAAATAAGGATTTTTTCTGATGTTCAATTCTAAAGATCAACTAGGAGAAGGATGGAAGAGAAAGAACACGGTCAGCATAGAGGTGAGCTACAGCCTTCTCCCCCACTTTTCTGCTCCAGTTTCCTAAAATTGTTGTGCACAGTGGGGATTCTGTAACATTCAGTCCTAATTTCACACAAGATGCAAACTCCTTCCCATGGTTTTGACTACAGACTCTGAGAACATCAATCACAAGTGATCCAAAAGTACAGCAACTAGAACTGTGTAGCAGATGGACAACCCATGGGCCAAGCTCCTCGTTCCTCAAAGAAAGGAGGAGCATCACAGGTTCTTCGGGCAGTGCTAGAGACTTCATCTGAACGAAGGGCACTGGGCAAGGCAGGAAGAGGTGGCAGAGGTTACTGCCAGCTGCAGACATCACCTGCACACTAGGTTGGTCTGGAATCCACATCAAAGCAGCTGTCAGCTTCGATTGCTCTCTTGATGAGATCAAAAGTAGAATTTTTTTAACATTCAAATGCTAATAATGCAACTAGAACAGACTGCTAGTTAACCAACAGCAGTACATTTAAGAGCACAAGATACTAGGTCCTGAAAGATACAGGTGAGAAGAGTCAGGTATATTTGCATCCTTAGACAACCTTTAACGTTATTTCAAGTCAGCACTAAAATGAAAAAATACCAACAGGAAGGGCATGGGGACCTTACAGCCTTAGTTGAAGCATTTAAAGGTTCACAGATCATACAGACTTTCTGATCAAACAAAACAAAATTTATTTCTTCTTAAAGAGGTTATAAAATTGGCTGTAATGAGTTGTCCCCACTGAAATGACTTTACCTACATAAAGAATTAATTTAAAAATCAGAGTATGCATAAAATAGTAGGATCTAGCTGCACTCCTGCACTTGGCATTCCCAGTTATACACACTGCTTAAATACAGAACAGATAATGCTCAACTACTGTGCACTGCCTGAGCCCACCAACTTTCTGAAAGAGGAGGAAAAGAAGGAAGAAAGTAGGCCAACCTTAACAAATTCATAGAAAGTTGGATGGATGGGATTGCTCTTTGCTTTTTACCTTCTTCCTGTACATTAGAGGGTAAATTTGTTGCAAAAAGGGCCAGCTTGTCCTTCCTATGCAGCAGTGACCCAGATGAGCTGCTGTAGACATGGGTGAGGAACAGGAGGGACTGCTGCAGCCCTCTCACAGCTGCTGCCCCTGGTGGCACACACGTCAGTCACATGGAGGAGAACACGTCCAACTGCAGCACTGTGTGCATCCGTCCCACTCAGCACAGGGCTGCACGAGGTCCTGCCCACACACGCAGCTGCCCCCCGTGTGTCACCCAAGGTGGTACTTTGGAACCAGACAAGGAGAGCAACTTGTCAAATCCTTTAATTTCTATGACACCATGAAGCAGTCAACAGGGGAAAAGACAGTGGAGGAGCAGGGCCGAAGATGAACATCACATTACAAACAGTAAACAAAGCTTCCTACAAAGGCAAAAAACTGTCACTGTATAGTAACCAATACTGCTATTTATCATTTTAAGGTGTTAAATATTGACAGTGTGCTTTACACTTAGAAGAAATCCCACGATATTACAGCTCTGCCACTGCACTTAATATTGTGCTACCAACACAGAATAAAGCCAAGAAATGGCTGATCTAAAACACCTAATTTACATTTACTTTTTTGGTCTTGTGTGGTATCTAGTTGAAGATGGAAGCATTTATGTGCTTTTTGCCTCCTAAGAAGTGAGGCAGATGTTAATGTTACTAAGATGAGTTGTATATACCTTGAAGGTATAGACCACCTGACTCTACATGAGTCAAAATACTAGGAATGCATCATCACATCCATTAATGAATTACCAGTTGTGTGTATTTAAGTGACCATATGCTTCTGTGAAAAGTATACAGTGACCTGTATCTTACACACAGGATATTTGAAAGTACCATTGGATCTGTAAGGAGTTCTGCATAAGCATGTCATTTTCAAGGCCAAACATATCATAATGCAGACAGTGTTACAATATAAACAGTTGGTTTTCAAACAAAACACTGTCACTAACTGCACAGGGTAGTTCTGAATTTCTTATCCACCATGGAAACCACACAGCAATCCTTAAGCATCTGTCATACTGCAATGTAAAATGTTCTCTTACAGGCTTCACCCATCTCTCTGACTACAGAATCCAGAAGGGCTGGGAGCAGGCACGGCTGTAACATTTGCTTTGAAAGAGTTTTCAAGTTTTGCCTGAAGCTTGCAGGCTCATCAGCAGGAGCTGCCTCTGTTCAGCTTAAGTAATTGTCCAACTCGCTTCCAGAAGCCACACGCACCTCAGAAGCCCATCTCTTCCTGCCTTCTTGGATGCTGGGACCAACATCTCCAAAATGTTCTGTCTCTACTGAGAGAAGTGTGAACACCAAGACCTATGTTGGTGCACTCTCAAATCCATTCACTCAAAGACCATATTTATATAAATGCCAAAGCTGCAACAGAAATACTTTAACAAAGCTAACTAGCCTCACTCACAGCTCACCTGCCCCAGTAAGACACTAGGACAACTTTAGTCATACCATCACTTATGTAGACGAGTGGATACATTTCAGATGCTTTTAGCTATAATAACACATAAGGCTGCAAGCTCTGAGAATACCTGAATTATGGCCCTAATAAGAAAACTCCCCGTGTTTAAAATGTAAACATTCTCAAGCAAATTCTAATTATACCTCCCTGTTCTTGGCTGAGGAACTGACTCAGAAAACCTTTCTCACTGAAAGAGCATTAAACAACAGAAAGAGATGCTTGTAAATCTTAGTAAAAAATCAAGCACTTTTACTTTAAGTCCTCCAAGACTCAGTACAACACATCAACAGTCAGTTTAATAACCCTTGAATTTATACTAATCACACAAAAAGTAACTCCAGCATATTTGCTACAGCAGTATTCATATTATGCCCCAGTTCAAGTCAGAAAAGGCAACCTGCAAAAAAACAAGAAATTCTCAGGTACACTGGAGCATGAATTTTGAAACTGTCTCAGAAAACAAAGAAAAAAAAACAACTCTCACATTCACACACACACACACACCTGTAAGTCTACAGCCCAGTGCAGCCATCTCAGTAGACACCAGCCAACAGCTTCTGACACAGAGTTTATCTCAGAACCCCACTGGAGAGTTAACTGTCACAGCCTCATCACACTCAAGACCTAAAGCCACAAACAGACATACTTCAGTTTAACAGCAACCAGAATAATGAGGAATATTAACTGATCCACTACATACGGAGCACATACTGAAGTTGTCCTCATTCCAATCCATTTGAACACTACCTGTAACAGAGCAGCACAAAAATGCAACTAGAGTTTGAACAGCTGGGGTTTTGTTGGTGGGTGCTGGTTTTGCCATTTTTATATATTTTTTATTATTACCATAGACTGCTAAAAGAATTCCTAAGGCAGAAGTGATGCTGAGAAAAATTACATTACACTCACTGATGCCATTCTGAATGTAAGGCCTCTGGGCAGTTAAATTGTAACATCACAGAAATTTGTACTACCAAGCTTGAACACACAAGCTTTACTTATCAAACCAACTATGCCATCTCTATAAGCTTAGATTTAATTTATGGTATCTACACATGTAGTCCTATATACATGTTTGTGTGTACATTAAAAAACAGGCTAGTGAAAGATAGTGGATTATGCCACTGAACAGAAATCCTCATAACTATAGTATAAATTCAGAGACATAATTTACTTCAAATTAAAGAAGATTGTAAAAAAAAACAAAACAAAACAAAAAAACAACTACAACCACAGCCTCCTAGATTTGTGCAACTTGCATGAGTTACAAGTACTACTTATACACAGGAGTTCATACAGAATTTTACAGGGATGTACTTGGTAGGGTGAGTGACCTCCACAGCACCACATCATTACAGAATTGTAAGAGTTGTGACATGGGGTCTACCCAGCTTTTTTTTTTTTTTTCTTCCTCCAAAGCACACTAGGCTCAGATTTAACACTGAAGTAAATCTTCACTGTGTGGCTCACTATTTCATTAGACATTGCCTGACTTCCAGTAAAGCAACTGGCATTTACAGCTGGGAACAGAGAACTGAAAACGTTGGCCTTCCAAGAAAGCTTCATGCTATCAGACAACCGAGTCCGACATCATCTGTGGTCTTTATCAGTAGCTTTCTTTTTTAAAACATTTTTAGTGGAACTGCTTATCTACTGTCAAGGATGCCCATTCCAAGTAGCTTACATTTCCAATAAGGGTCATACCGGGCTTCAAGTGTATCTTTTTTTTCTTTTTTTTTTTTTTTTTTTTAACGTCCCAAAGTTATTCTTTACAACCTGTGTCTGCATTACACAGGAGATACTATGCTTTCAGAGGCTAGCAGGTTTGTATCTAAGAATATGAGACTGTCAATAAAAAGAAATTAATTATTCTCTTCAGCTTCCAGTGTTCAAGGCACCTCCTGCATTAACTTACTGGGAAACAAACAAGCAGACCAGAAGTTAACTGGAAAGAGAAGAATCTGATACAGCTAAGTTCCTCAGAAGCACACAGCATCAAGAAATGAGACAAGGCTGGACCCAGATTATCAGCAAGAGAACAATATAAAAAAGCTGATGAGATGTCGGGAATGCCATGAGGTTGATGTTTTCAGCTCTGTTGATTGCAGATGATTGTCAATCACAGTGTTTTCTGATGCCCATTTGCAGACGGCTTTGTCTCTGAGTCTCTAGGATTGTTTGACAGATGAAGTTTATCTAATCCTGAAAAACATTACACAATAAGGAAAAAAATGAGATTCCTCCAAATTTCATGCATACAGCTATTCAGAAAAATACATGCAGACTAAAAACTGCTTCAACTAAGCACTCTCTCAAATCAACTGTGCAACTTCTCTGGAAGTATTTTAGCATAAAAATCAATGGGTAGATTTACACACTACTTCTCTAGTCACCTGTTCCCCTGGAGCTTGAAAACTCAACATCAAAAAAGACAGAATGGCTTCTGTTAGTCCTACAGTATCAGTCATTTTGCAGTGCCCTGTTTAGTAGCTCTGAAACTAACTTAATTGCCTCCAGAAGAAAGGCTCATTCTAGGATTTTGTTCAGCAAGTTCCCAACTCGGAAAGCAGTAGTCAGTGAAAACTAATACAGGTACCTTTTAGACACTACAAACTGAGTCCATGTTTATAAACAAACCCTGAAGTCTCACTGTTAGCCCATTCCATTTAAGCAAATACTATTCTGTAAAAAGGAGCTTCATTCATTAGTTGACATGAGATGCAGTAACAACTTCTTAGTATCAAATATTTTTCTCACCTTTTTTGTATGGCCAGACTTGCAAATTCCTGAACATGAAAGCATGATTTGATCAAAATCCTGTTATCAACTCTAGTTGTTACTCAGCCAGTTATTAAGATCCCATACATTTTGTACAAGGACTTTGTAAACATGTAGCACTTAAAAAAAACATCAAAACAAAGCAGCTGAGATTTCCACTAACCTATTTTTAGTGAATTAATAAGTTGCTTTGAAAAGCAAACAAACACAGCACATGAACATTTACATTTTGGAATGCAGAATCTGAAAGCAGCTCAATATAATACACTAACAAGAATTTAAGGTGTCTCTGTCAGGGTAAAAAGACAGGAAGAAAGATTAAAATCTCTTACTTCTGCCTTCCAATTGCCAATAAATGCCAAGTTCCCCTTAAGAATTACTGACAACCACTGCTCACACTTTGATACATATTCAGACTTCTGCATGCTCAGGAGCAGCAAAGAATATGTTCTATGCCTTCACAACATGGAAGTAACACTACAAGGTATCAATGCTAGAGAAAAGTAGTATGAAGTACAAACTAAATTTCCAGTACTATTATTACCTAATGCCTTCAGGAGCTCTTCTCGCACAGCAGAAGTGAACTTTCTGACCAGACATAATGTTGTCATGATAGCAAAGAGCAAGTTGTAAGATAATACAATATAGAAGTTTCCCAGCCAGTTAAACCTTCCGAAGTCTCCAAGCAGATCAAATCGAGTAATTCCTGTTAAAATTGAATTTGAGACTTGCATTAAAACCTTGATTACATTTTCAGAAAAACACACAACTATCACTCTGTGGAAGTGAAGTAGTTTCAGACAACATACAGTAAGACGTGGTTAAATAGACAAGAAAGTGCTATCAAGTCACTTGCCTCTATGACTACCATAAAACTAAGACATTTAGCAAAATGCTTTCTTAGGTTTCCTAGCAAAATGTTTGAATAATGAGAGCTCAACTCCTTACTCTAAATAAGAATTCTGCCCTTATAGTTTCAATAAAAATAACTGGGAAAAGTCAACACTAGAATGAAAAATGCCTGAAATTTCAGTTTCTGTGAAATCTGTTTCAGAAAAAATGTTAAAATACATTGTGGATTTTCTTGTTGAAAAACACAGGCAGCACAGGTTCCACGAGAACCACAACACTGAGCTTTTGTATGTCTGTGCTCTTCAGAGCATCTACTTTTGAAACTGAAGTTTAAAGACTTCTTTCCAACCACAGCTTTCTTCCCAGAGCTATCCGCCTCTATTTTCACAGAAGGAAAATAGCCTGGCTGAAAGATGGCACCGACAGGTCATCTTCACAGCTTTTTACAAGGGTAGACTGTGATAGACAAGGAGGAATGGTTTTAAGCTCAAGAAGGGAAGGTTTAGATTGGATGTCAGGTGGAAATTCTTTTCAGAGACAGTGGTGAGGTAATGGAACAGGCTGCCCAGAAAAGTTATGGATGCTCTGTCCCTGGAGGTGCTGAAGACCACGTTGGATGAGGACCTGGACAACCTGGTCTAGTACCAGATCTGGAGGCTGGTGGCCCTGCTTGTGGCAAGGGGTTGGAACTTGGTGATCCCTGGGGTCCCTTTCAACCCAAGCCATTCTATGACTTTATAATACACAAATAATGATTGTCTAGGATCAATGAGCTGTTACATACCTAAAAACTCAACTCAGAAAATGTCATGGCAACACGTTCTCACAGTTCAGACTAACATTGTGAAGGAAGAAAACCTTGTACCAGAACTAAAGGCATCATAAACTAGAAGTGGTCCTGCAGGATCTGGAGTATTTTTCTATCATCTTATTTTTGAAAAGACTGAGGCTTTTGAGAACTACAACTTCACCAGCAATACTAAGTGAAGAGACAGAATGAGAGGTCAGCTGCCTTCCTTTCAAAGGTAAGCTCAGCACTTACAAACCTCACTGTGCCATAGTTTAGGTTCAGACCCTCAAGACTCCTCAGCCAGCCATCATCATATTAGAAGGCAGATGTTTCTTGTACTCAATCATTTAAATTGAAAAAAAAAAAAAAATTGAATCAACTTTCGTGTTCAAGCAACATGACACAATGAAGAAAATGAGAAAAGTTTGAAAGGATAAAGGAGGTTTAAAAAAATCAACCTAAAGTTGACCAAAACAGCAAAAGAGAGGCAAGTAGAAATAAAGCAAGAGAAATGAAGCACAAGCTGACTGAATAAGTGGTAAACAGTTGAAAAATAATAGTTGTTTTCACACTTGAAGCCAAACAGCGCCCTTAAGAACATTTTCAAAGCAGCAGAGTGTTTTACTCAGGCTGCAGAGCTACAGGAAAACTGAGAAAGTCAAACCTGAATGTATAGACTTCCAGATCCTCAAAGGAAAAGAAACAAAACAGGCAGAAAATTGGGTGAATTTATCTGGACACAAAGGGGTTCAGAAGAATAGCTGGCAATGGTGTGGGAGTTCCAAGGACAAACAAAAATGAAGCACAACACTTCTGTAACATAAGCTACACATTTTCCCCTTACAAATACAAAAAAGTCACTGCTCATGAGAAAATCAGACAGCATCATTCTGTAGGCGTGCTGGGGAAAAGGTTAACAAGCTTTTGTGACTCCTCAGAAGCACAATCTACACAGCCTGTAGGAAAAAAAAAAAGAAAGAGTTCCCAAGACCACAACTTGAAAAGCTGCTCAGAACTGAAAGCTGCAGCTCTAGTGGACATTTATCCATGAAAGTTCACGAGAGTTTTCCAAATGAAGCACTAAATAATTGTTCAGGCTTAAAAAAAATCAGGTTTTAAAAAAGCTGTTCAGGTTAAAAAACACTATTTTAAATTATATTTGCAAATGAGTTTCACATGGTGTTTTGCTCTACCATTACAAGCAAGAGAAGAATTCTGGGAAAGCTTTCATCATATCAGAAAATTCCATTTAGTTCACAATTCTTTGTTTCTATATTTCTATCTGTTAAGTGCCCTGTTCTCCATTTGCCTCATAGCAATACAGTGTTGGTGGGAAACAATTTTCAAGCAGGACAACTAAGGCTGAAAAGCTCTGATAAAATTAGTTTAGCTTAGTAAAAGCTATCACGGACTAAGATTAGAGACAGCTCATCTACATAAGCACACTATTTAACATTAAAAAACTCTGCTATTTCCATCTTTAAGACTTGAAGAAGGTCCCATACACGTATCAGATAACTTTTGCTATTTTATCTTTCACATAACAATAATATTTAGTGCTTTCTGTACAGTCTAGAAACTTACTTATTTAATGATCTGAAAAGACGATGAATCTGCTTAACATATTTCTTTCTTTTCACCTTCTCAGTCCCACAGGGCAGTAGCATGTAGTGCAACACATGTTGATATTTTTGCAAAGCTCCACATGACTCACTGTACTCTAACACACTCTATTAATCCTGTTTGGACAGCTGTGTCTGTGCATTTGTTAGCTGTGTGTTAATTGTTCCATCTTTTTTCTTCTTTTATTTATCTCTATGGCAAACTATTCAGGAATTTCATTTGTCGGCCTTTTTTTTTTTTTTTAAGTGAGTTTTACCATTAATCTGTTTCCTACGAGACAACAATGCACCCAGCATGTATACTTTCTTCCACAGAAACCACTTATTATCAACCGTTAAGCTCATAGATCATTAACAATGATTTTTTTTAACAAAGAAATGATTATTGCAGTAAGGCAGCGAACACAATCCTAATGTTAACAATTCTATTTTAATACACTAATTTTTCAACACAATCTTCCTCAGCACTGGAAGTGTTGTACAAAGGTCTTAAACGAGCTGTGTGCTAACTCTGCCTTAAATACCTGACCTACTCCTTTATTTATTTCAAGTTTTGCTACAGTTTTGTGTTTGTTTCTTTTTTTAAGATGTGAGTTTTAGAGAGCATACTTTAGGATTCAACATTCCCACATGCATTACACTGCCGTCATTCACTCATTCATCATGTTACGCTTCTTTATGTTACTGATTTAGTACGTAACACTCATCTGTAGATATACACCACAAAAATATACAGTATAGCTTAGTGAAAACACTAGTTACTCTTGATTTGACTGTATTCTGGTTGGAAATAATCAGCTACAGAACTGCTGAGTACAAGTTGCTGCTCTGTGGACCTTTAACTTTTACAATTTGAGCCGAAGATGAACAAATTCAACAAAACTAAGATACAAAACATCTTGAACATCTTGTCTTTCCAACTGGCTAAGTTGTTCATTTTGAATGCTACTATTGGTTCTTTAAAAAAAAAAAAAACAACATGAGAATTGCTTCAATTCTGCAATGTTAGAGTCATGTGATTTGCATTTTAAAACTGAAGGAATGCAAAGTGCAAGAAGATTCAGTGAAAATGAAAGCAGCCTGGTTATCACAGTGCCAAACAGAATTAATCAACAAAGATTCATTAGATTATTTTAGAAGGCATGTCCGCTTAACGTTACTTCACTTTATATTTGAAATCCTCAAATGTATTTTCTCCATAAAAACAAAGGGCTGTAATTTGACAGTGAACATGACACTATTTTTTTCTGCCCTGTATGTACCATGTATGTATGTATGTACCATGTATTCTTCACAACATCTCCTTTCAATAATTTTGAAATCTGACCTGCCTTTTTAAAAGTATTCTCCAGAAAATGCACTGCTGCTGTTTTTTAAATGCACGTTCATCAGAATAATAAACAGCTCATGTTATAGAAAGGGTCCCAAACACACACAACAGCATGAGAGTTACAACTACACGTTTTGCTGCTCAGTTGTTTGGGTTTTTTTAACCCATTATTAAATGCCCTTTATTCTAACATTTTGTATTACAACATTCTACGCTTCACTTACCCAGTGTCCTTGACATCACTGGCAAAGCTGAGCTCAGCACCAAGATTGAGACACAGTTTCCAATTATCTGTTCAAATATGTCAAATAGCATTGAGATGATGAACAGGACCGTTAAATGAAAACAAACAAACAAACAAACAAGAAAATCTGGTCAAGATATAGGAAAAACAATTGCATAAAATATTGTTCAAAATGTATCTTAAGAATTCTACAACCTGTTGGTAGTCTTGATTATCTCTGTAACACCTCTCCACATGGTGTTGCACAATTGATCATCCAAGAGTTTAAAAAAAAATCAAATATGTATTCATTGATTTTTAATCAAAGCATTAAGATTCAAAGCTACTATGTTGCAAAGCATCAACTATTTAATTCCTGCAAACTGTTTAGAAAAGAACCATTCCATGAGCTTAAGTAGATGACTGATACATCAGCTTAAGCTTTGTATGTAACTGCTTGCAGGATTAGAATTGTTTGAAAAAATTACAACAAAGAGTTTCCTTTCAATTGAATGCCTGTTGACCACTTTAAATAGTATGAAAAAAATCACAGCTGTTACATTTTACTCCAGTTCTGGTAAAGCCTTTTATAAAGAGTAATTGAAACTTCTTTCTCTCAGGAAGGATCACTTTCTTCAGCCCCAACTCTATCAGAATTCTAAAGAACTCCAAACTCCTTAAAAGAGGGTAGATATTCATGCATCACTATTTATTTCTATACTATTTTTGTATACTGTAAACAAACTATACAACCATTAAGAATATTCTAACTCCCTAAGTAATCTACTGTAACCACTCCATGTTTACGTACTTCCCCCTTTATAATAATTTATGGCAAAAACATTTTTATCCAATACCTTTTCTTCATAGTGAAACACACTGATATATAATTAAATACAACATCTGTTCCTTGGTTACTGATCACCTCCCCTTGTCAGCTCTGGGAATATTTTGCAAAAAAAAAAGCCCAAAAAACCATGTTCTTCAGCATTAGGTAACAGCATTTGTTGTACTCAAGCCAGTGCTAAATTGCAGAAAGTCAAATTAGCCTCAAACTGCAAAATGTTGCTGAATAGAGCTCCTCAGTCTTAGTTTAATTATTCAAATTTGAATTACTCTGTCTGTATTACTTCTAGCAACCAAGTTCTTCAGATTTCAAACAAGCTCCCTGAAGTACAGTTAGGCACAATCAAAGTTACTCATTAGCAATACATTTCCTTTGAAAAAAAGTTCTTTCACCAGCTTTTCTATAGCTGGTAAAAAGCTGGGAATAGCAGAGCTTGTTAACAAGTGAATGGATGCCATCCAAACTAAACAGTGCACATCCCTTTTCCCACTCATTCAGCATTTTGAAAATCTTCCAGTTTGTGTTTACGCAGCTTACAAACAAATAATGATCACTGCAAATGAGCCATTCGGGGCAATTACTAACCAAAAGAGTCAGTTTGTCTTGGGTGGCAAGAGAGAGGAGGGGGCAATCACCATCACAGAATTTACCTTACCTTTGTCATGGTTGTATCATCCTTCCTGGGAATGAAATTTTCAAAAAAACGAAGGCTGTAGAAGCCAACAACAGAGGATACCATGAGATAGCTGTGAGAATCAAGGAAAAAGGAACCTCCAAAGAATGTAAGTTTCACTCAAGTCCTCAGCAGTCTCCTAAAAGTCTTAAGAACCAGAAAGGGGGGGGGGGGAAAAAAAACAACACTTGGAGTGCTTGAGAAAGACTGACCTATCTCTTTCTTCTTTCCAAACGCCTTAGTAAATCACCACTGTCCCAGAAAACTAGACAGAATGCTTGTTAACAGACAGAATTCTTAAAGAAAGGATACAAAATCAAAATGATTTCAAGTGCTGCTCCCACAAAACCAAAGGTGGATAGGGATGCATTTCCTATTCCAGGTCCCTAGGAGAAAAATACTTTGCATAATTTAATAACATACACACAACATATATACACAGTTCAATTATACATCTTAGATGAAACAAACCTTTTTCTTAATTATTTAAGGATCATTCTGATGTTCTGTAACCTGTAAGCCTCACATCCCTTGCAATTGCATCATCTAGCTTTCAAACTTGAGTGAAATGCAGCGTAAGTTACAAAGTTTTGCAATTCATGCATGTTGCATCTATCCATCATACTAGTGGAGAACTCCAGAAACTAAAATAGGAGATCGCTAAAGACGAGCAGCTGTTCACAATGCAACAAACAGCACAGCCAGCAAACTAAATGGCTTTTACAGCTCTGCAACCTCATATATAGCTACAGGCAGGGGAAAGCATTACCAACTTACATACCCTTGTGATTAAAAGGACTGCTACTCAGTATGCTATCCTTTACTTTCTTGAAGTTTTTTTGGTTGTTTATCATGAAGGAGGAAAAAACATGTTTTGAAAGATGAACACAATGATCTGAAAGGCTTTTCGTATAGTTTCTTTACTACCTTTTTTTTTTTTTTTCCTTAAACTGATCATTTCTAGACTGTATAAAAGTAGATCATGCCAGAAAAATGCAAAACTCCAGATCGTTTACTTGACTGACTGTTACATGTTTGTAAAGATTATGGACTGGTTTTATTAAGAACTCACTATATCATGATGTGTAGTAAATGCTTCAGCAGAGCTGAAACCCAGAAGCAACTTCATAAAGTTTCAAAGTGCACTTTTGTAAAGTCTCCAAAGTGTTACCAAGACTATAGAAACTGCGTAAGAAAAGTTCACTTTACCCCTGATCCTTTTGGCATTGCAGTCTCATCCACCAACAGGTAAAGAATGTTGAAAGCGACTAATAGAACTGAGATGGACTATGAAGAAGAAGAAACAATCTAATTAATTAAAAGGATTCCACATTTGAACAATGAGTATGTATATCCTCACTGGAATTCACAATGGTAAGTTCTTTCAAAATGATCAGGAGAAGTACTGAGTTTATTGCTTAAAGATATCACCCAGAATTTTTAAAACAACACCCCCAAATGACTGAAGAATTCTTCATTATTCTTCCTTTTAAAAATTGGAATTCTTACTGTCTCAATCAGTAGTAATATCATAACAGCTGGATACACTAAATTCCTCTCCCAAGCAGAAGCTTTTTTCCGACGCTCTGTTCAGAAGAGAAACACAGAAGCACATTAACATCGATCAGCTCAGAGTAAAACAAACAACAATTATTTAGGGTTCCATAAAGTCTTGCATGCAGATAACAAAGTAATCTTCTCTCAAATTGACCACAATCAGTTCATCATATTAACCACTCTGAAGAGAGGTACAAAGCAATGCCCAAAAATGAAGACTACTCTGAGAAAAGTTAGGGAGAAGTACAGAAGCAAATTTTTCTTTCTTGTTTAACAGTATTTCCACCATAACATTTTTTCCCCTGGCATGCAGAGGTTAAATTACAATGAATTTAAAAACACTTTGTTTACTCAGTTCATAAAGTCTTCTAGATAATGGCCGTGCTTCTGTAAGGTAATATTACACTGAATATTGAGATACATAAAAAAGGGCAGAACTGTATGTATATTATAGTGTGAACTCAAGGGTAATTTAAATATCTAAACTTTTTTTTTCTTTTATCACATAAATGACACAATAGGAGACTAGCATACTTTAGATATACTGACATTCAATACGACCAAAAAGAAAAGTCAGCAGCTTCTTACTGCAGTCTTACCTCTGCACACTGATAAATGCAAAGTATTGCAAGCCTGTGAATAAGTAAGGAGACTCCTACTGGGTGGCTGCCAAATAGTCACAAATGTCACAATACACAAAAATGATTGTGCTACTGATCTCCATGCCAGGATGGCAAGTATTACAATTTCTTCATAATTGCGTTAAAATTAAGATCCAAATCAGACTCTCTTTTAAAACATTTGTTAGACAGATACAACGATTCCATGTAAGGCAATTCTAGAACCAAGAACAGTTTGAAAGGACTGAAAATGCACATATTTAATTAGAAACAATTAGAATTAATCAGGTGACTGTTGCAAACTGAACATAGTACCTTAAAGTCACTTAAGTTGCAATCCACGTGGAACAGTATGAAAAGCATATTACCTAGATTTGTTTTCTTGCACTTCACTTTTTCAAGCTCCCATTCCAACTCTACTGTCTGGTTTTCCAATGTGGAAGATATCCCTTTTAAAACACAAGACATTATTTTGTTTTGGATGGGACCAAATATAGTACTGCAGGACATACTGTGAATATTCAGATTTAGGAGACATTAACACTTGTGGGTTCAAGCTGCAGCTGTCTTTCTGATATTCTTCAACAACTTTTTAAAAATCACTAATGGTGTGGCAGCCTGACATAGAATTGCTAGTATGCCTCATTCTTTTGCCTCCATATGACTACCATATCAAGAAGCAAAGAATCTCTGGATGTCCTTCAAGAGCGTTATTATTTAGCAATTTAAAGACAAAATGCACTTCTGCCCCAAATTAAGCCAGGTGGTGACTGGACCTCCAGTTTCAACTTCTATCTCTCCTTCCTCTTTCTTAGCCTCTCAGCCTCCATACTGCTGTTCTACCTCTACCTTCTGCCCTTATCTCCATTTTACCACCAGCCCATTGTAGTCAGCCACTCTGTGCTGCAAAGCTCCTGCCAACAACAACAATTCAATCTTCCTCACAGCCGCCCATGAGATTCCATTCTTTCACACTCCTCAGTTTATAGCATATACGTGTCACTAATAACTAATTCCTCAAACTCCTTCCTCTACACCAGCTGAAAATTGGCAACAGCATCAGTACTTCTCTGACATGCTCATCTTCTGCCTAGAGGTTAATCATCAAGTCTTTCTCCCCTCCCCCAGGTAGGTCTAGGGAAGTCAGCCCATCTTTCCATCCTTTTCAACCTCCAATTCTCCTTCAGCCAATCAAACTTCCCAGTGCAAGCACACTTAGGTTTCTACCCTTGACTCCAATTGCTGGCTATCTCTTGGCCTCACCTCTGATGGCAGGCTAACCTGTAATAGCATAATATTCCAGCTGGTTTTTTTTTGTTTGTTTGTTTTTTTAATGCTAATAAATTTCCATGAGACTAATAGCATGAACAGGCTTTTATCTCATATCTCAATAATTTGCCTACAAAAACTAGATAGCACATAGATTGCTGGCATGCTAACACTACTTTACGGTCCAGTTTCACTGTTTCCTTATTTTCTCTTCTCTGTTGATCAGTCTAACAATTTCAGTACAAGGCAAGAAGATAAATTTATCATCCTCCACCCTTCATATTCTTGCAGTATTCTGCTATGTGACATGCTAAATGAACATTAAAATAAACAAGCATATTTCTTTTTTTTTTTTTTGGTGAAACACTGAGTAGGAATTTTTCAATGCAGAAATTTTCAGCACAAAAATCTTTCAGAAATCCATTTCTGAAATGTTTCACTGCATGTTTCTTTAACACAAAGGAAATGTGTTATATGCAAAAATGTGTGATGTTTGAATTTATCTTTCTTATGCACATTGTATCACTGATATGATAATATTTATATTGGCTTCGAATCTTATAAAGATCTTGAATCCTAGAACTTACCACAAAGATGTATAAATGCTGTTTGTTCTAACAATTTTCACTGACTTGAACTGAAGTGTCTGCAATGGTCATTATTTAAAATATATGTTGAGAAATGAAACAGTCATCAAAATGTGGTGTTTTGTGTCGGATTTTTTTTTTTAAGAACAAAGGTTGCTCTGCATGTTTGTTTTAATTTTTAAACAAGTCTCATCATCATTATAAAAATAAGCTGATGCATTTCCTACTCCTAAGACAGTGTTTTGTGGAACAACTAATTACTGTAAGTTGAATTAAGAACACAGCTTTAGAGCTCAGTGGAAAAAGTTTCCAGAACCTTAATGGAAGCAGTTAAAATAAGAAAAGTTGGCATCTAATATTCTCCTCTCCATAATTGACTTAGTGGACTCTAGGGGAAGCCTTTATTTGAGGTACATGCAGCTTTTTCCCTTTCAATATAAGTACTCAGAGCTCAAGACTGATATCTATGGGAGTCTTTCCAACAAAGTCAGCATAATCAAATTAGATCTCTAATGAGACACTTTCATACATATTCTGAATCGTATCTAAGTGCTGTTGTGGTTCCTCCTTAAAAGTAGCAAACAGGTTACTATACAAAAGGATATTTTATGAGCAGGGAAGGTGAAGTTTCAGATCAGTCAAAAGAGTGTTTGAAAAGGATGCAGCTAAATTCTTAAAAGCTCTACACCATTAGCTTTATTTCAAACATGCACAAAGTTCAATGTCAGCGCTGTCTAGCCAATAAATCAAATTGGTAGACAAGACTTGTTTGGACTAGCAATGAAAAGTTAGAAGGGATTCTCCAAGAAAGCCACAAAGCAGCTCATTTAAGGTCAATTTAACGGTATTATTCTGTTTTTCTTCCAGCCCCGACATAAGATTTCAGTACCTCAAAGGAAACTGTAAGAGTATCTATTTGCATTCCCCCTAGGTGATTGGCAGTTCAACACCAATTAGTTCAAAATTACACTGTTACTAGCGTGCAATAAAAACAACACCTTTCATCTTTCTTACATAAGTAAGGATACCTTCAGAGCCAATAACTTTGATCAAGTAAGTATTTTTGATCCTACCCCACCCGTCTCTTTGGATTCAGGAAAACTAATAGCTGAAGGCAACTTTTTTCTTTTAATATAAAAAAGTCCCAGCTTTATTCTTCAACTGTAGGAGTGATGTGGGTACTGAAATATAATACACTGGAAACAAACATTTTCCCAAATCCCAGTATCTCTTCAACAGATAAAAATACTAGGGTAGATAACGTGATCAAACCCCTCCCTCTCTCCCCCTCCAATTTTCACTTCGGTACTGGAGAAGGGAGAAAATTAATTTTCACAAAGAAAACAAGCAGTTTCCCAGATAGATTTGTGTTCAAATAAGAGGAGGTTTACATAAAATTTTATCAACTACACCACAGCCACAATAGTTACATCCACACTGAGAAAGAAGGGCACAGCTCACACAGCCAAACTCTTCAAGCGATGTTTTACCCAGCCAACCCTGTCTGAACAGAGATTCATGCTAACCCCTGACTACATCCAGGCATTGTCTGAGGAAACATTAATTAGGACTGACCACAGTAATACTAGGTGTGAAAGCCATTATTCCACCACAAAATAATCAGCACTGATAACCACCAAGTACTGTTTAAGGCTGTGAGGAAAGGCCAAGAGGTCTGGGACTGATCAGTCTGGAAAAGACTGAAGAGGGATCTTATCAATGCTTATAAATATCTAACAGGCAGGAGTCAAGCAGATGAGGCCAGGCTCTTCCCAGTGGTGCCCAGTGCCAGAACAAGAAGCAAAAGGCTCCGGCTGGAACACAGAAATTCTCTAGGGAACCTGCTTTAGCAAGGGTTTGAACTAGATGATCTCCAGAGATCTCTCCCAATCCCTATGATTCTGTGATCCTCTGAAATATGGACTCTATTTTCCCAGTGTAATTTGTGTCCTAGAAAGACTTCTGGCAGAGAGGATGAAACTTTCCAGCCTTGCCACATAAATGAGAACTGTACTTAATTACTTAAATAATTACTCACAGAAATCTTGCAGAATGCCTTGTGCATGTAACATTCACCTCCACCTACATGCTATTTAGAAGTTAAGCTAAAAAGCAGATAAAATCTTAAGTCCACTATTTTTCTCTGTATACTGAAGCATATGTTCTCGAGCTTTTCTCCAGATAGCAGCGTCAACATCAGCATGTGAAGCAGAAGAATTCAGTTCCCTCTTCTAAGAAGAATTAAGCATCTCATCATTCATCTCTCCAGCTCTATGAGATATGAGTGGATTGCAGTTCTACTTTATGCTGGATTCCAAACAATTCATCAAAAAAGACCCAATCTTTCTGCTAGCACAGGTGACTTCCTTAGCAAGAAGACCAAAATGTAGGGTTCTGCCTTCTGATGCAGAATAAGTTACTGCTCTTTGCGAAGGGATACAATACAATTGTTTCTAGTAGATCCATCTCAGAAGTGACTGCAACAGACATCAACACAGAAAAACAGCCATCATCTAAATTACATTCTCCTCCTCAGTGGTGAAAACCACTCTGCACTACTTATAATAGGTACTTGAATAACTTCATTTGTTCATTTTCTGTATTGCTTTTTCTCATCCATAAGCACCATCACCATGACAACATAAAATATTCAGTAACAAATATTTTTTACAGGTGCTAGCCAACATCAAACACACAAAATTATAATTATCCCATCATAGCTTCAAAGATATTCACTCCAAGCATCTTTTTGCATGCTTGTATGTATATGCATATATATGCATACATACATGTCAGTATTAAAACCAGTAACTTCCAGAACAGCAAATGCAAATGTTACTTTTAAACTGAAACGATGCCTGATTACTCCTCCTCCCATTTTAAATGTTGAAACAAGGACCATTACCTACTGTTATCAAAGATCCCTTCCCTGATCAACTTTTACCAGAGACTTACTGAGAACTGAAAGAAAAGATTGAGGTATCACTGAAGAGTAGAAAAGAAAGGTAAGAAATGAAGAAAATTAAAGCTAAAATAAGTCACATCTTCCAGAGAAGACAACAGCAGATGAAAGCCATGACATGAAAAATCTTTTTTCCAAACTGAAACAACTGCATAAATTGTGGATCAATAACTTACCCATGCAGCTAACAGCAATTTAGAAATGTACAATGTGATTTCTAGATTTAAAGAGTTAGAACTGACACATTTTTCCATAACTTGCATCTCTTATGCTGCAAAATTCTTTATCTTAGAAGCTAAAGTTTCACATTGCTTTTAAAATACTTTGAAACATGAATACTTTGTCAAGAATGGCAGAACTGTAATACTAACATCAAAAAGCTCTAAGTATTTATAATTTATTCTCTGTAATTATTCATTAATGGATGCATAGCAACAATTAAATTAACCACACAGCTTCTAGAATATAATGAACTCCTACAATACATAGATTCTATGCTAACAATTAATTAAACAATTGAAACAACAACAACAACAAAAATTCCTGCAAATAAACAGAACCGACAGTGTAAGAATCGAGCCTTCTGATGCAGAATAAGTTACTGCTCTTTGCGAAGGGATAAAATACAATTGTTTATCAATCCAAATTATTTTTACAGCAAGGGTGGTAGGTTTGGTCAACTTCTGTTTCATTTCTTATTCTGAATATTAACATATTAGCACTGATGAATATGTTAAAAACAAACAAAACACACAAGCTAATCTTGAACACAGTAAGCAATTCATTGTAAGCTTATACTGACTGTTTCGTACTAAGATCTCAAATTCTTTTGAGAGAGGAGCCTATCTAACACTGAGATCAATACTCATAACTAGGAGCACTGTACTCTAAATACTGTATTTTAAGCAGCAGCAGAACAAGCATACCATTAAGCTTCCTCTGAATTGCTTCTTCCTCTAAAGTGATGATATACATCTGCTCATCTAGGTCCTCAAGAATCTGTATTTGGAAACAGAAATATGAATTGATTGAGTATCAACAGAAAGAATCACCTTTTTGATTTACTCAGGCTTGTTTTGTTCCAGTAACCTTTATTTTGAATATATATTCTACAACTTCAAAATATCAATACAAGAAAACTCCATAGGAGATGATTCCATTCTGTTATGGATCTGTTTCTTTGCTGCAAGCAAACTGTTACATTTTTATTTCAGGTTAAGACTCTTACATTTACTCTCAGCCTAAGGATATTAGGGGAATGGGACATTACAGTGACCTACACTCACAACCTATTGACATTCACTTCCAATTCGATTTAAACAAAATGAACAGCAGATCTTGAAAAAGTAAATTAAAACCAGTCATTTAAGCAAATAAACTGCTGTTGTATTTTGTTTCTAGCTTCCAAGAAGCCTATCTATATTAATGTCAGGCACTTTGAATTTAAAGCTTACAAGCAGCAAAACAGTCGTATACATTTTCTTTATATTTTCAAAGTTGCCCTGACCAATGAAAAGAAATGAAAGACCTAAACACACCCAGATTTTAGTAAACACAAACTAGGAAACATGACAGCAAGGTCACTAGAGCATCTGCCCATGGTACAAACTTTTTCCATTCCCTCACATCATTCAGCACAACTACAATATAGTATCTACATTTAAGAATTCCTCACAGTTGCCAGCTACCTGCAGGCAGTGCCAATTTCTCTTAGCTAAGTGTACCCCCAGGTACCTCTCTGCTCTTGTATCCTTACCTCTTGAGCTCAGAACAAGACGACACCTTTCAGGCACTAGTAGGCTATACTGGCAATTAATATTAGCACTTGTGCATTAATATTAACACCAGAGGAAGTCTATACTGTTAGAGAAAGCTCTTTGAGAAAAGCAGGCTCTTGTGCTATAAGAAAAAAAACTGAGAACAAGTATATAGGTAACGACTATAGGAATTCAGATAAACTAAAGAGAGAATGATATAGCAGCACAAGTGTTCTGCAGGAAAATACCGAAATGCCACTGTACCTTCTCCCAGACAGCACACAAGGACAGGTTTGTGTAACACTTACTGTTGGCTTCACCAGCAATTGACCCATTACTGTAAACATCCGTGAAAGTCCCACTGGCGTGCATACTGCAGAGGAAGAAATGTTGTATAAGACAGTCATTTCTAAGTGAAAGACTAGCTTTTCTTTGCATATTCTGCATGAAATATGTTAACACTCCACATGCAACCACATAGAGTTTTCAAGATAACTGAAAGATCTTCAAACTACACTCTGAGCTTTAAAACCTTTTGCTATTATATCAATTCTGAACAAGACAAGCATCTCTCCTTCAAGGGCACAACTGATTTTCTGTCACCATGGAAATCCCTTATAGTGAGAGATCTTATGCTTTGAATAAATAATCCTGTGAGCAAACTTATGACAGCAGAGGCTATGCCCATTCTAGTGAAATCAGCAGTGCCAGAAGACATTCCTGGGTGCTCAGGGTACATTGTCTACACAAGTAAATTGCTGTTAACTATCTCTATCATGAGTTTGCCCTCAGCCAATTTGTATTTTCCCAAACAATTCCCAGGTAGTCGTGGAGCTCGTGCAGCCTAGGAACCATTACCTTGGGGCAATATGCATACAGCCAGCTTCTAGAAAACGCAATGTCATTGGTGTGGATGGAATGACATAGTGGCCACTGTGCTGGTGAACATCAGACATTCAATCTGCTCTCACAGGTGCAGTGTAAGGTAAGAGATCACAAAGATGTAAAATCACACTGCAACTTCAGTTGACAGTAGGCTCAGATGTAAGATTTTAAGCTCTCTTTTCTATGAAATAACAATTTTTTCCTTTTTGACAGTGATCACCTGTGATAGCCTCCAGATACGGAGCATGTAAGTTTCCTGGGAGAAAAGCTCAATCTGACTTTTATTCAATTAATTTTTTATTATCAAGTATTAGGAAGACTAGCCTTCAAATACTGAAGGCTGAAGGAGATGGAAAGGACTTGTATGTAACAACATAAATTTGGACATTTAGAGTTTACATTATCATAAATGTTGTTAAAAAGGGAAATGCAGCACACAAGATGTTCTAATGAAGATTACATTTGCTTTCATTAGCTAGCGCAACGCTACAACTACTATATATCACAGAAATAAAGAAGCATTCACATTAGCTAACTTAGGCTAGTCTTCCTTGACTAAAGAGAGAGCGTGCAGGCAAAAGAGAAAAGAAAAAGTAGCACTGCTGCAAATCATCCCAGCAATAAGCCTGTCATTTCCTTACTGGTACACTGCTTCAGCAATTAGGCCACCTGAAGTTCTAATAAAGCTCTACCCCAGCATCTACCATGTTTCAACTACTGAAAGTTGCCCTTTTCTGTTACGCTCATAACAGCTTGGAGGGCTGTGACTCACTGGAGTGATTTGGTTGTATGAATTCAAAATAACTCCAAAAAATGGCATTTAATCCCAATTATTATGATGTGTATTCCCAGAACACACTCTGTGTTTTCAGCTCCACTGAAATAAACTGCAAGACACACATAGGAAGTTTTGTAAGCCAAGTTCCCCACTGAAAGATTTTGTCTCAAATATCCCAAATGTTCATAAGTAAGAGTCAGAATCATAAGTTTTATTTCCCCCCACCTTCACTCCCTACTCCCTGAACATGGGATTCAGAATTGCCACATACAAAGAACCTAAGGAAATCCACTAAGTTCTCCAAGCAATACCTTTCCCAGGCTGACACTCTTGGTTAAGCAAATGTCTCAAAGTACCAGGCCCCACCTTTTCTCTGTAACAACAGTTCTGCAAATGTTAACTGCCAACCTCTCAAAATCAGAGAACAGGTGAAATCACAATTTATACCAAGGGAGATGTCCTGATGCTCCCCACACTCTCTATTTCATTGTATTTTAAAGAAATAACATGTGGGCAGTGGAGGTGAAAAGAGCCCTGATGCAAAGTCTGATTTGGAGCATCCTGTCATCCTTCCTATTCCCCTTAGTAGGGATGATGGAACTCTGCTAGGATTAGTTGGAATAAGACTGGTTTCTAACTGTGCTTGTTTTGTCTGGAGGTCTGCTATACAACTGCATACCAACCTGATACCAGTCCTGGATTAACTGTATTATGTTCCAACTTTTGCCTTTACAGGAATATTTTCAATTAAAAACAGGAAGAGCATAGTTTACTGAACACAGGACAAACTAAGTGCTCTAATTTCACTCTGTACTGGTGATGTTTTGCTGACATTTCATGTAAAAATTGTGTTTTCATAAGCAGAATGAGAGCCCCTCCTTTTCAAACATCTGCTTTAAGAAATTACAATTGCAGGTGCAAATGCAACACTGCATTTGTTTACAAACTTCAGAATTCCAACTTATCAAATTTAAACCAAAATTTAAACTTATAAAAATACACAATTTTTCTCATCCAACTTTCACAAAGAAAAAGTTTCCTTCAATATTTAAAAATAAAAAAAAATACACTTTTGAAAAAAAATCAGGAAAATACTTACAGAGAAGTAACAAGCACCCCATCAGTGATATACAGGAATATAAATATGGGAGGTAGAATTCCCAGAGGTCTGCAAGAAATACAATAGGCACAGCTTTAGCTTATTACAAATAGGCTATTTATGTTACAAATACAGCCAAAATAACTCCTTTCCCTTAGCTTTCTTCCTCAAGATTGAAGAATTTCTGTATTTTGAAGTGTAAACTAAGAATTACTCAGTTAACAAATTTGCAGGCAACAAAATCCTGTA
This sequence comes from Tetrao urogallus, assembly GCF_951394365.1. Taxonomy (NCBI): domain Eukaryota; kingdom Metazoa; phylum Chordata; class Aves; order Galliformes; family Phasianidae; genus Tetrao; species Tetrao urogallus. The sequence goes on along the minus strand of NC_136820.1, from coordinate 43,119,720 downwards.
GCACTTAACTTGAAAAATATCTTCAGCTTTGATTCCTATGCCACTAAAATCATTTGTTTTTATCATACACATCCAACACCTTGTCCACCCAAGCATGTAAAGTATCAGCATACCGAAAACTCATCTAATAAACTTATTGAAAGGGAAAAAAGTTATTGACTAAATTAATACAACCTCTCAATCTGTGTAATAGTCAGACAGCATTTAGTAGAAATAAATTTAAAACATCTGTGTATAGAATAAAAGCTAATGCAAAGGAGTCTTTTATTTGGTTGTTCTTCAAAATTCCATACCGTACAAAGACTCCATACTGGCAGCATCATTGTCTATGAGAGCTGAAGCCACCCATACGATTCCAAGGATAAGCAGTGCAAGAAGTATGAGCATTACCAGCGTCTCTAGAATGCGTGCTCTGATCCCCTGCAGGCAGAAGAGGGGGAAGGGAGAAAAGCCAGAGACTTTCAATCAGACATTTTCAAACATAAGACAAATACAAATAAATAGCAGTTTCTTCTTCCTTGATATATACCTGTATTTTATCGCACAGACAAAAGGATAACATGTAATGTGCTTTTAAAATACAGTCTTCCGTGTGCATAAAAAAGGAAGTACTTATGGCTTTAGGATGCCTGGGTTGAGTTTTTTCCCTTAAAACCCGCTTTATGCTCCCCATAGAAAACTGCTTTAAATTGCATATGCCTCACAGTTCTCATTAATCTCATTATTTCATAAAATATTCTTTATACCGCATGATTTTGTCTGAGCATTTTTAAAAGATGGATTACTTTTCTAATACTTTCAGCAAAGAAAGTGGATTAGCAAATTTTTATCTATGATTCCAATCAAGGGAATGGAAAGCCAATTATGGCAAATAGCCCAGCAAGCATTAAACCTCACATAGGTACAACACACCAATTTAGTTAAAATACATTCTTCAACCGAAATTGCTTCTGCTCCATTCCTCACAGTCTGCAGAGCCCTCCAGCGCACACTCGCAGTAGTGCTCCTTTTCCCAGCCAGCCTGCACACTGCTGCTGCAATGCTTCCAGCAGCACCAGCCATGAGTGCTGAGCCGAGCTGCTCTGCAGGCACACACAACACATGCCTGCAGAGCTCTGTCACAGTTGTTTGTGAGTAAAAATGTCACAGCGCACCAACAGCCAAGTGTTACATTTGCACATCTATGCCAAAAAGCTTTGTTTCACCTATAATACACAATATTGTAGTATGCATGCATACACACACTGTGTTCTAATGCTTATTTTAAGCAATGGAGCAGTCAGAACATAGTATCCTCACTATTAACAACTTGAGACTGCTGTTCAAATTGCCATTTTATTTTTCCTCAATTATCAGTATATGCATCTCCACAAACAAACTTATTTTCCTGTTTCTCGTATCCCAGCTTGTGTGACAATACTGAAAATCTACGTCACAGTTCATAGAAGGAAGATTTACCTTATTCTTTGCCCACTGTTACCAACCTTTCTCTCCCTGCTTATCACAAGAGAGAAATAAAATCCACACAATACCATTTACCTTGAAAATTAGGCTCTCAATACAACTACAGCATCAAGCAATGAATGAAGACCTCAGACATCTTAATCACATGCATTTATTTCCTATAACCACCAACTCCTCCCTGCCATCAATCTCCTGCAGAAGGTTAGCATGAAGGTAGCACAAAGGGAAAACCAGACAACTTGAGATCTTCACAACATTTCCCTTAAGGCTTCAGTGGGCAGATGGAGACAAACGCCCACCAAGGCTTTCAAACATCAAATTTCATACTAGAGGTAGTATGGATAAGAGGTTAACTTAATCCTACAGTGTATTTTACATATAGTAGAAGTGGCTTTGAGAGTCATTTATTAAAACGTAATTTTTATAGCGCTCAAAAACTTGCTTTACTTCCATGAGCTATTTTCAAGTCGAGTGTATAAGCAAAACACGTACTTAAAGATTAAATATATTCCATAGACATATTAAATACTAAAGTTGTGAATTTAAGCAATAGGTTACCAGAAAATCAACGCATTAGAGCTCAATCTCTATGGTTACTCCACCCCACACCACAAACTTCTTACAGACTTGGAGAACATACTTAAAACAGTGACCTAACCTTAAGAGGTAAATAAAATATGTTAAATCTTCTACACTTCCCTGCATCTGTCCTTCTTTCACTACAGGCCAGATATACAGAGGCTTTGCCTTGCAGCAGAAAAGAAGACAATGGTTGAAGAAAACCAAAACATTCAAGGATACATGGGAAGAGACCTGCTCCATGCTTTACAAGAAGCTTGAAGACCCTTCTAAGCAAAGGAAAGTTTGGAGTTTCTGGCAGCTTCAAAAGCAGCCGCAAACCCACCTGAAACAGCAGCTTGTAAGAGTACATTCATTGTTCCTGTTCAGTCTGCATCATATCTGCCTTGAGTACAGAGCTAAGAAATGCAGGTATACAAGACTACTTCACGCTAGCATTTCAACTATGAAAGGAAAAACAGTTGCACAGTGCTAAATCTGAACGTTGAAGTAGTGATTGCATTTGTATCATACCTGGACATGTTCTTCAGATTTCTTTCCGGTGTGCAACTGGAAACTGCTGAAACCTGTACAAGTGTCAGAGGTGAGCTACCAGCAAGTTGCATGTGCAGGTACACACAGGGTTAGGGCAAGTTCAATTGTTTAATTGGGAGAAATAGCCTCATCTACACTTGTGATCTTTGCTTAACATTCCCATGGAAACTAAACTGATTACAAGAAAGAATAAGGGGAAAACTATTCACGTTTTTGGTTTTCTGCATTGTTTTCACAAGGGAAAATGATGATATTGAGTCCTCACCTGGAACCTGATGGTTCTGTCAGGTAGGTAAGAACAAGAAAAGGAAGGACTATGAAACCAACCACCTTGCATTGGGGTTTTCAGAAAGTTTCTCAGTATCACAACTTTGAAGCCTGCATGATAATACAAATACTAATTCCTGTGGTGTCCTTGATTTAAGAAAAATGCACAGATTACGATTCCGTTTCATTAATTACTTCAATTCAATCTGCAATTCTGGATTTATTTCCAAACCAAGCACAGAAAACAATTCAGAGCCAAGAGGGTACATCAAAGATGAGAAAAACTGGTTTGTATCTATTGCACATTCTGGTATATAAAGGAAAATTCAATAGCTTCTTTCAGTTTGCATTTTTTTTCTGTAAGTATCTGTGGAGCCTGTAAGAAGGGGCATTAAGAGCACAATCTTAACAGCACTATGAACTAAAGATAGCCAATTAAGATATCAAACTCAGATTTCAGTACAGCATTAACCACACAGCCTTAAGTAATATTCCCATGCTGTAGACTTATGAGATGAACACATTCACAACCTTTCGAAATAATTAAACATGTTCCCTTCTACCTTAGGCCAAGTTGTGTTGTTGTTAAATACAGCAATAAGACAACTGTAGAGAGAGCTCCATAATGCACTTGCGTTATTTTTCAGTAAGACAATCTTTATCCCTGCAGTACATCTATCAGCATGTCAATTTTAAGGAGGTCAAATCCCCTGCTTTTTCTTGGTCAATTCGTTGCTGGGATGCTTGTTATGTTGCAAAGACAAAAGATTTTAATTATTATTTTTTTTTTTTTTTAACTGTGTTGCAAGTACAAAACACTAAAAAAAAAAAAAAAAAGCTGCATGAAATACAATTGTGCTTGAACTAATAAAATGAACTGGTGAACGGAAAAAAACATTAAGGTATTCCTAGTTTCACTGCTCTGCAGCAAGAGGAGCACTGTGACCTCATGACTTCAGTTTCCATTTGTGGGCATAAGCAGGAGTGGGAAACTATGAATACCCAGGGAAAAACAATTCATTCCCTTTAAAAAAAATATCTCTAATGCCATGCTTGATTCTCGATGAATTGACAACTTGTCAGTTAGAAAGACTAGAAAATTTCCATCTTTGACCAAGATGAACAGTCCTCATAATGAAACAGATGAAGTGATATGTATCATAGTTAGTTCTTCAGATGCTCTCTGAAGATCTCAAAAGATAATCACACAAGAGAGGGAGATCAGGAAGTATCCTGAATTGTGTAGCTGCTGATCTTGCGCCTCAGGAAAGTGCAGGAATGAGGGGAAACTATATGAGATGTGAAATATAAAGCCCAAAAGGGAAAGGACGGCAATAACAAGAGATAAAAAGAACACATTAGAAGCGTCAGGAAGAAGAATCCAATCCTGTTCTTCAGTCTTCAATTTGTAGGCCTAAAAACGAGAGGAACAATTCCCCCAGTATAGACTCACCTACTCAGAGCCATCCTTTAGGAACAGTAAACATCATCTGGAAGGAAAATGTCATTTCCTTTGTCAGGCAACGATTTTAGTTTTGGCAGACCAATCTAAAATCTTTATCCACAACATTATCTGACAACAGATCCATTACTACTGTTTCCAACACTTATAAGCACGTGATGATCTTTGATAATTGCTGAACAGGAAATCAAAACACATCAAACAGCTTGCAATTTCCTCAAGTGAGTTTCAGATCATCTGCAAAGCAAAACAAACAGACTTCTCTAAGAAAATTACCTGCATGGTTCCCTGTTGTCAGGAAAGGAGAAGCTTGGCATCACACAGGCCAACCTGACGCAAAGTGTGCGGTCAAGAAAAACTTTCGAAACTAATTACAAGTTCAGATATTACAATTAAATTCTTTATTAAGAAAATTGGGAAGGAAGACTGGCAGATGATATCCTTTAACCTCTCCCTTTTTTTCAACTTCAAAGAACATTTCACAGTCTAGACAGAAGCTCACCTATGCCTTTACTCACAGCATTTTCAAAATTCATGCAGTTCTTTAAAGTGTGCACTTAACCAAGTGAAATACTTTGTTAAAGAAAGATGTTTAACACATCAATCCCAGCAGCCTGGAACTTGCCAGAAGCCTAGTAATATCTGTCATCTTCTGTGTACTCTAATGAGAGGGGAAAAAAAAAGCCAAAAGATGAACAAAAAAAGCATTAGAAGCTTCCAAGGCATGCGTACCAATAAAGCTGTCCTAAGAACAAATTCTGAGGATCTTGTGGTTTGTAAAGCCTTGCAGATATCAGACTTTCAGACTTCCAGTTCTTTAAAATTCAATTGCTGAGACATTCTGAAGTTTTTATACTGCTTAATCCTGAGCTACTTGTACTGCCTGTAGCAGCGGGCCTAGGGGTTCATGTTTCCAAAAATGCTGTGTTTTAACAAGAAAGGTTTTAATTATTCTAAGTGTTCTGACAATCGTTTTTTTTCCTTGCAACTCTGGAAGGCATCATCAGAATCTTACCATGTCGCTTTCATCCCGGATAACAAATATCCAAAATGTATTAAAAACAGCATGTGGACAGAAGAGGTAATTTGTGCTGAAAAGCCCAATGAAGTACAAAGAGCAACAAGCATTCTGAAAAGATGATAGACGTCATAAGAAATTCAAAACTAATATATAATTGCTAAGAAAAAATTCATTTCTGCTCTTCAGTAAACAGGTATTAAATGGGATTACTGTTAAGTAATTGCAACACATTAAGATCTGTTGCACACTGTGTGTTCACACAACACCCAGAGGCTGAGTTTTACTGCAGAAGAGAATGCATATTTGATAATAGTTGTAGAATTTAAAATGAAAATTAAAACTCAGCTTACTGTCTCAGCTAACAGGAAATTCTTATTTTCTTTATTGAAATTTTGTATTGTTACATTTATACCATCCCAAACATTTTGTCATCAGACAGCATACATAACAAATGAAGACCTTCCTCCACAAAGATTGTCCAAAAGGTTTTGGGTAGTCCGCATAACTAGCAACCACCATGCAATAATGCTGCTGTCTGCTCCTCTGTCCATTTAAGAGTCACACAAAATCTAAAGGGCTTAAAAGAACATCTCTGATGATTGCCATTCTTGCAAAACTAAAACAAAACATGCACTATATGGTCAAGGAATATTCTGGTTCCAAACCAGAGCCAGAAACACACGAAATGGTACATCTGCTAGAGGGACCACTATATAAATGACAGCAATAAAGCCTGTTTGGGCTCATTTGTGATCTTTCAGTTGTGATTAGGAAACAACTATTCTTTCCCAACAGTTTAAGCATTCATTCATAAAAATACAGATTTTAACATGCTTGTATAGAAATTTGCCAAGAGTTTCTGTTTTAACACCAATTAAAGAGCAGAAGAAAGTGCAGAACATTATTTTTAACTTTCCATAAATAGCAAAACTCCTCACCAAACCAAAGAACCACTGCCTATCCCAAGAAGTGTTTTTTGTGCCAAAACACTTCCTGGCTACAGTAATTTTGGTGAACAAATTATAGCTCCTGTAAGATGAACATTTCTGGAAGTACATTACAAAAAATACAGCTTTACATGGATTTGGGTAGATTTTACAGGGGAAAAAGATAATGATCAGTGAAGTAAAAATCACAATGTGTTACATACAAGGAGTCCTAACAATGTTTCTATGGTGCAGAAAATTTAAACACAGTTCCCCATGGACATCTTGACCTCTCGTAAGGTAGGTAAACATTACTTCTCTTTTCTATACTATGCCCTCACCCATAGGAAAAGCCTGGGAAACATTTCTGCCATCACAGCACATTTAAAATACACACGAGACCTTTTGTTTTCATGTGACAAAGAAGAGTCCTAGTAACCTTAAGATGTGCTTGTTGAGACACTGGCTGCAACAAACACCACTCTAACATCTGCAAACATAACCAGAAGCACTACATAATTAGAATTATGGAAGGCATCAGGTTGAAGAATGTTGCATTTTGACATTCTGTATGTTGCCTTTTTAGCGCCTCATACCTTCTTTCTTTCTTGGTCTATGAGCATTAGCAAAGTGATCAACTATTCCTACAGTTAGAGACTATACTTTAAACATCCTTTGCTCTGGCCTATTCAGAACAGCATAGAAACATATTTCCTAATAAATAAAAGAGAACCATACCATCAGGCAACAAAGAAATAAACTAAATCTAACATACTGATACTTGGTCAAATGGAGACCATATCTCCTCCAACACTGCTTCTTGCCTTGCATTTCTGTCCCATAGGAATTTAAAGATTGAAATGAACATTTTTCACGACACAGCAAGAGTAAAATCTGGATTTATTTTCTGTACAACACAAACCTTAAAATTCCATATTTGTAAAACACTGCCAGCAAATTTCAGCTGATTTCTGTTGGTATCTTTTCCCAAGCGATTACTGTGGTTACCATTCTTCCAATGGAGCTAGAAGAGGCAGATGAAATCACTCTACTCTGTAGAAGCTTATAGTTATACAGTATAATTAACAAAACATCAAGATTATAAAAAAGAAACACAGAAAATAAAGTGAAAAGTATAGGATCTTGATGGAAAAAGAAATCAAGAATTTTTGGGGTACCAGCTAAAAACATGAACGCAGTATTACAGGTGTGGCCCACACCATACTGGAAACAAAAGTCCAAATTCACCTAATCAGAGATCAAGAAAAGATGCCTATTTAATAGGTTGGTGAAGACATCTCTCCTGGATGCAGTAAACCCACTGCACCCACTGGAGTGACTCTCTCTGCCACGACTCTTGTTTTCTCTGCTGACCCAGAAGAGTATCATACCCACTTTATTACATTATATTTTGAGCTCTACAACTGTCCATCTCTCAACTAGCCTAGGATGCTAAATGGACTCCTTGCAGGTTTGCATCTTCACCATCAGGATGGAAGAGGGTTCTGACTCACTTTTTTTTTTTTTTTTTTACCCTAGGGTTTATTTACTTACCCAAGACAAGTCAAACATCAGGAAGAATGATAACATGAGATTAACATGAGATTTATTGGTGTCTGGCAGCTAAAGCATTGTTTCAAATACATGGACTCATACTACTTGAGGAAAGTGCACGTCTGACTCTTCCCACATCAAGGCATCATTCAACTACGTCAAAGATCATGTGAAAAAGGACAGATGCAGATCTCCTATTGACATAGTAGCAGAAGCACAAAGCCAAAACTTTTGGGCAAAGAAAAGTGAAAGGATACAAAGAGTAAAACAATGGCTGGCTGTGCTGCCCCTTTCCTCCACAAGTTTCCTCTGCTGCTCCACCGGCCAGCTCAGCTCTCACTAATTAGGTCTTTGGTGCTCCACTCCCTCCGCCTACCAAGTTTCCCAGACTTCCCAAAGCCACCTGCAGCAACAACAAGGGAGCCGTGGGATTTCTGACAGCGTGAGCCTCCCTACAATCACTTACTTTTGGATAAGAATCTTTCCTGATACACAGAAGTGATAGGAAGAAAAATAGATATTTTCCACCTTCTGTGTAGCTGGCAGAAGATGAAAATAAGTCATCTGAAAATATAAAGGAAGACTTGGAACTTATAATAGTGGTCTGGTGGAAAGAAGCCATAAAGATGAATTCTCTGAAGCAAATGACACATAGAAGAATACAGATTGCTACTAAAGCTCTATAATAAAATTAAACCTGAAGGGTTTTTCTGATGCTGATCACAGCGTAGCTAAGTAAGATCAAGAAAGCACATTTCTAGGAACTGACCAGAGCACCAGACTGCTGGAAGCTCCTTGCAACAAAATGGGAAACGTTTTAAGAAGTGCATGAAAACAAATAACATGGAAGCTGCCTGGGATGGGAGACCACCTCATCGCTTTCTTGAAGCCTTTAATTCCGACATGCTTAATTCCTACACATTCCCATTCAAATGATTTTGAACTGCTCATTTCTGCCTTAAAAAAAGAGTACCCAAAATATGTCATTTCAAAGAATTCCAATTCCAAGTTGAACACTTTGGCACACAAAAAGTTCAGTAACAAAAAAAATATAGCTCCCATGGGACTACATTATTTCTAGAACCTACTGCTTCAAGTTTACAATCTAAAGAGATTCCACACAGAGCTGTACCATCTGTATACTTTTACAAACAGTATCTTAACATGTGTATATTTATTTACACAAAACTCCATAAATTAGCCTAAATTCAAAGAAAAACTGTAAACAAAAAAATCAGAAGATATATTCCTAAAGAAAGCAATGATTGACAAGTTATTTTATTTCCAGCTCCATGTTAAAGCTTTTAATGAAGAATTATGGAAGTTCCACAAAATATAATCACGTTAAGTACAGCAGAACTTTGTAACAGCTGCACTGTACAAGTTCAGAACAACGTAGGAGTGGGGAGAGCAAAAAGTTCAGCAATGCGCTTCGTTCCTGGCTCAGATGAGTTGGAATAGCTAATTCTCCAGTGCTAACTTCTGGAGCCTGATTAGTTTCACAGATGACTATCTACTCATGCAGGAGTCATCTAATATGGTTTCTCACACTATGCTAGAGAGGTAATGGTCAGAAATCTACTTTTTGAAATAACACTAAACTTGTTTGATATTTTTATTAAAAAGCATTTTTACTCCAATATTACTAACACTGTTTCATTCTGTTATCCTATTGATTTTCATAGATCAAACACGAAAATGCTACACAACCATACGTTAACCCAGCACCATTTGCTTTTCTGCCTACGTGGAAGAGCTCGTCAAAAAAGTAATTATAACCTCAAACCCATAAACTACTGCGGAAAAGCAGAATCACTGCTCAGCTCTGAAGTCACAGTGTGGCAGGTATTACAGAAAAGCAATGCAGAGTTTATCTCTGGTTACCCTATTTTCTGTAACTTGCTCTGAGGCATTTTAAAAAGAAGTACATTCTAATTTATGGAAGTAACCAACTGACATTTATCTGCTTCAGTGAAACGGAGCACAGATCACATCTCCTCACATCTTGATCCAATGTGTGCAACAAGCAACATCCACTTACTCCCCTCCTCAGTTGCCTCCAGATTCAAAACTGGTACGCACCTTCAGCAAATCATGGATCTCCTTATGGTGACAAAAAGGTCAGATTTTGCTTGTAATGCCCCTGAAGGAGTTAAGAAGTCTTACAAAGCCTTATGAAATGTTTTATATGTCTACAAAAACAAATTCTCATTAAGCCATTCTTTCTCAATGGCCACAATTTTTTCCATCCTAGCCACCGATTCTCCAGTTTGTTTTTATCTTGTTCTTACTGAAACACAACTGGATGTGAGGAATGCATGTTATCTACCAAGAAGTTGCTGTCTTGCATAATCTTTGTTCCTACATGTCTAAATACGGACACATTACACACACGGAACTCCAGACTTTGAAAAACAAAAACGAACAGAACCAATACTCCCAAACTCTTTCTGACCTACACATAGCACTTCTCAGGTTCTGTCTTTAACTTAACCTTACTTACATTTATTTTGATCAGGTAGCAGAGATCCCTGCTTCGCTTTAATAGACAAATCTATTTTAATCTTCTACTAATCTCCAGTATAGTGACATATTCCAATCACAGGTCCTCAAAAGTCCATGCACTCACCTCAGTCTTTTTTGATTTATTTGCTGGAAAAAAAATTTCCTTTCCTCTGCAGAACTGCAAGTAAAGGATCTGTTTTTACAGAACTGCAATTTCAATATGATTTCAGGCAGTTTAGTGCAGATACTCATCAATGCGACATGCTAACTGGCCTGCTAATCCTCCTCATCTACTTTTTTCCTGTCATTTTAAAAGCACTTCTCATATTCAGTGTTAAATGTGCCTGAATCACCTTCTACATCAAAAATGAAATCACCACATATCACTGCTCACTTGCTGTTTCTGAGACTTCAAGGAAAGCAGGAGGCATATAGAGAGTCAAGACACACATTCCTTTTGCAGGATTTACCATTAAATATGTTCCTTAACTGCTACCCACCTTGCATCTTACTGATTATGTTATAGGTTTGTATAACTGCCAGTTAAATATGCTTTTATTTCAGTAAGGGAGGAGAAGCCCTGATCTTGCCAAATCAGAATCCCCAAAAAAGCAGGATCTGCTTCTAAACATCAAAAATAGTCTAATAAACATTAAGTGGTGTCATTTTAAATGACTCAAAGATTTAAACTAGCCTTCATATCTGGAGCTAAGATGTTAGCTTATGTCAAAAATACAAAACCAAACAGCTGCCTTTGATATGACTGATTAAACAACTTTTGTCTCTGGTATTACTAATGGAAAGAGTAAATGGGCTGCAATATAATGTACAATAATTCAGTTACATACTAGTAAACATTTCATAGACATCAGAGCCCTAAAGTTTCAGTTCATGCTGAATGATTTTATAGACAAATAAATATGAGCTTAAATGCCAAATAAACATCCACTGCTAACAGGGTACCCTGGGACTATTTGGTGAGCCACTACACACAGTGGCCCATAGCTACTGCCACAGAGGTACACATAAGCACAAAACATGAAGTCAAAAGTTTTCCACTAAGGTACAAGTCTCTTGCATTCACTTTTGCAGAGTAAGTGGGATAAATTCAGAAAACTGATTGGTGAACTCAAGACCATCTCATATTAGGAAGGATTTCCAAGCAAGCTTCCCCAGGATTGTTTGCTATAAAAACAAATCACATTCTATGAAATACTTCTTGAGATTAGCAAAACAGTTTCTAGAAGCAAATACTTCAAAACAAACTGTGAGCAGACTTCCTCTATTTTCATCACCTACCAAAAATATTTTGCTGTATTCTCCACCTACAGTAAAATCTGAGACCTGTAAATACTAATAAGAAAACTAGGAATGTTTTATTTATATTAAGCCTGGAAAAAAAACAAGGAAATTACAATTTCCAGTTTGAAATGCAATACACTGTAACACGTAGCATGCAACATTTAAGAAGAGTTTAGCCTCTTTATTAAGTCTAACATGAGTGGGAAAATCTATCCATAGCAATGACAAGCATATCAACCAACTCAAATGTTGGAGACGTAAGCTGTATATACTATAGCTCCTCAGCAAGTTACAACAGCTTATCTTTACATAAATAAAAAAAAAACAACATTCATTTGCAATGTCCCAACATTTCTGCTCCCCCCCCCCCCCCAATAAGTGATTATATTTACAATGGACACTTTCAAAAGTTGAGCTCTGAAAAGGTACAAGAAGGGAAGAATCAGCCTTTACTAGCGAAAACCGGGGAATTTCAGTATTAAAATGGAACGTACATCCCAAGTTTTACTTTCAAGGGCTAAGCTGCAACTGCTAATGCAACTGCTAATACAACCAGGACTTCGCAGCCACGGCAACTGAATTTAATACAGTAGCAAGCACTATGCAATAAACTGTTCAGAACACTGGCCCATCTCACCTGCCTTAAGCATATGAACATGTTGCTACATTTTTAAGTGGTGTTTTTACTAAAATAAACTAAATGAGACTTTGGGAAGAGATATCAAGGAATGGCAAGCAGATGGAGAGCCTAGCTGACACGTAACAATAGCTGGTGAAATATTACTCTTATTTTCTGTAATAAACACCAAGATCAAAACATTATGCAAGTTAAATTTCCTTGAAAGGTTCCCAGCAGGAGTTTTCCTTTTTGTTTGTGCAGTACGCGATTTCCTCTCACCCACAAAAAACATACCAAGAATGTGCATGTGCCACTAACACTAAGCAGCACTTCCTTAATCACTCATTTCCAACAATTTATGGATGATCAGTGGCAAAAAACGAGCAAAAATAATGAAAGCATGCAATGAAAGCTCATTGAGACAAACCTGTTTGGACTTCCTACTCATTTCTGTGTGTCTTTAAGATGAGGGTCTGATACAAATTAGCCACTGGGAAAAAAGTCATCTGGTCATAAAATACAGTACAGGGTCACTTTTATGTAAGTTTGCCAAAAGGGACATAAACCAGGACAATTTCAAACTGTGACACAGGATAGAAGTATATTAAAAAAATCTTTGTTCCTCCTCCATTGTGCTGTCATGTTGCTCAGCTTTATAGACATTCTGAGCACCAGCTCTGGCCTCTTCGCTTCCACCTGGTCTACCTAATTAATTAAGCAAGGAAGTTACCTCAAATTTTTGTACTATTTGGTTTTATTATCATGCACTACTTTGATGTTCCAGGAGTTAACCTCTTAATCCAAAGACTCTGTGTGTTGTGTTCTGAACATTTTGGGATGTCTGGATAATTTGGATAATTGGTCAGGATGTTGCTGTCGCTCATGTTAAACTTTATGCCGTGACTTCGAGTTCAAAGATCAGTATTAAGGTAAAATACTTCATAAAGCCTTTTTAGAACTCTGCACTCCTGATTACGCAATACCCAGTTATACCAGTTTCTCACGGTGGTAAATCGCACTTCTGTATTTTCTTACAAGGAAATTACTCCTAAACATCTTTATCTTTGTCATCTTCAAACAAATACAAATTTCAGTTGAAGTTACATCAAGAGAAAGCACATTTTAAGGTCAAGGAAGGTACAGCAATTATCTCTTCAAAAACCTTGCCTTCTTCACACAGCAGCATTCGTGTAACTCTCTGTGCAGCCTTATCGCACACGGAAACATCAGCACTGCAAACTATAGATGCTCAACTACAAATAAGTTTCTTCTTTTAGAACACTACAGAACAAGGTTAATTCTGACATAAACGAACACAGCTGACATTTTTTTGTTCCACAATTGTACTACAGAACATGAAGGCCCATGACAAAGAGCTGTCAGAGGATGTAAACACAAAATACAACTTGATGTAAAGACTCTACAAAGACAAAAAATTTATAAAGCCATGCAGAAGTTTTCAATTCTAGTGCAAGATATTGAAGGTACTTCAGGCTATTCCAGTTAATAGCACTGGCTAAGGAAAATGTTACAATGACACAATGAACTCTGATTACTTCAATAGTCTTGAGAAGCCTAATTCACACCTGTTTACATGTAAATGTGTGCACAAATTCACACTGTAAAGTTTTGCACATCTCTGTAGATGTATACACACACACACATTATTCCAGATAATAATGGCATCTGTTATTAGATGGAAATAAACTATAGCAAGAAAGAGCACTTAAACTCTTTGAAAGTGCACTGTCAGCCCTCCCTTAGGCCCCAAATACCCTTTCTGAATTAAAATAGTGGTTTTAATTAAAAGCTAAGCAGAGAATCAGTTTGATTTTTCAGTACAGCGCTGCATCCGCCCATGGTGAGTGTCTAATTTCCGTATTTCTCTCCTCTGCATAATATGCAAGCGGTTGGTTGTTTTAAACTGTTGCCCTAGGGAAGTCAATGAGTCTGTAAGAGGGGCCATGTGCCATTTAGAAAGTATACTAGCGACCAAGAAAAAAGACATAGTAAATTGGAAGATGGTTAATCAAACCCATTCAGATTCATGAAACTTGAAATAGTTAAGGGGGCAATGCTTCCATAAAAGAGCATGGAAATAAAAGTATACAGAGCTTGGAATACTAACCTCTGTGCTATCTGAAATATAGCTTGCAACATGCGACAACAAATAGATTAAAATTAACTTCTAGCATAATTCGTGATAAGCAGACAAAACTTAGGGATTCGGGCCCGTATGTAATGAGAACAAACATTACTGTCACAATATAAGCTGAACAAAGAAATCCAATAGCAAAATAAAAAATCAGTCTATTTCAGAACTGAACCTCTTATTCATTTTTCATTGCTTCTATTAAAATCCAACATGTAATTCTTACAAGGACATCTTCAAATTGATGGCTTAACTGTACACCTAAATCCCAGAGGACCTACTTACTCACTGTAACAAAGATTCATCATAACAAAGGCAATTCAATGATCCATTTAAAGTAAAGTCCATAAAAGCCTCCAGTGAAACAGTCCTTTCATCCAAATTAGATCTGAGCAGGTATCTAAAATCAACTGTTTTCCCCATACCAAATATCCAACTCCCAACTGAAAGAATAAAGATCATATATTCTGCACCAAACCTCTTTATTCAACATACTCACATCTACAGTAGCTCACTCTTCTCTGAAATGCTGCAATCTTTGCTACACGCATGAAATGCTCCTTTAAATGAAGACCACTGAAATCTGATTTTGTCAATTAACCGTAATAGCATTTGAGTCTTTTTTTTAAACCTCTCTGGCCCATTAGTATAATGCAATGAATGACAAGACTTGCACAAGTATTAAGAAACTGGCTTAAAGTACCACAATTTTACAAGGTAATCATGGTTTCAAAGTCTTCATTGAAGAGAAAGTGTTGACCAATGTGTTAAAATATAAGGGAACTCTTTTATTGACATCTACAGACAGATTATGGTTTTATCTCATCTTGAGTTGTAAATGCTTCCAAGTGTACACATGTAAAGGTGACCCTATTTACCTTGTTACTAGCTACCAACAAACCTCATTCATATGTTTAACAGCTACCACATAACTTTTAAAGTTTAATGTAAATTCCAAGTCTAAGGCAGCTAGGATACACAATGCAGTTAACAGAAATCTACAAGTGAAGGGAACACACTGTACATATAATGCCTGAAGGAAAAACAATAATTCTTGTCAGCACACCAACCAAAAACAAGCTTGACTAAGACTAGCCAACCTACTTCTGAAATACATTAACTGTAGCTAGACACAGGCAAAAAAGCAAAATGGAACACTCTCCACTTGAAAACTGAAAGGACAAACTGAGCTGCTGAATGTGTTATTAAGGCCTATGGATATCTGAAGAGAAGGAAGGACTGGAAAGCAGAACGTTCTGCAGTCAAGGTTGGGTAAGCAGAACTAAACACAGTAGTACAGACAACAGTTAATCCACTGCCAGACTTCAGAACTGAACTCAGTAGCGTGGTCATCCATGCTTACACTGCAGTAATTTGCATACATCTACAGTTCAGTCAGTAAAACATGATACCAGACAGGTATTTATACACCATCCCAGTAGGGTCCCACAGGTCCATTCCGACAGAGCTATCTTGCTCAGTCTATGTAATCTACCAGAAGCTTCGACTGTAGAATACAATCCCTAATTCTTCACATTATTTGTTCCGAATTGAAGTTTCCTTCATGCTATGCTTTCCAAGAATACTTCCTTTGTTTTCCCTTGTTCCCTCAAACATCTATATGAACTCAACAATCCCAAACTGTATGTTGCACTTGTCTGGAAGCTTCCCCAATTCCACCAGAACAAAACAGTGACTTCAATTCTGTGCATATGGCCTTGTCAACGCGACCAAGAATTCTGTTTTCCTCCCCACCACAATCATCACCTTGCTGATTTTACATGCAAACCACTGATATCTCAATAGTCTTCTGTGCTCATTCTTTTCATTTTCCTTACTTCGGGGCACTTTCCAAAGTCCTTTGCTACTAACCGCCATCCAAAGGGTGTGCTATCCCCTCAAGCACAGTACCATTAAAACCAAAGTGCTATCTTTTGGATGATGAAAACTAAAAAAAGCACGTGCTTCAATTAGTCCGTAGATAGTCATTCTCATTTCAGTCATTTAATGTTCACCATTTGCAATTCATTTTGCTGTGTCTCTCATTTCTTTAGATCACATTATTATTATTCATATATTATTATTATCACGTTATTGAGAAATTGCTTTCCCAAGTTCCATGCTCCATCAGAAGTCAGTCCTCTCAACTTTACTACATTCAATAAACTTGAAAATTGTTTGTTATTTTCTACTTGTTTAAGATAGCTTTCTTAACACACGGTTAATGCTGGTCACAGTATGCCCCACGCATATCAGTGCTCAAGAAGCACTTGGATGATGCACTTAATAAAATGCTTAAACTTTCACTTAGCCTTGTAGTAATCAGGCAGATGATTTCTGGAGTTCTCTTTCAACTGAACTGTTCTAAATAAAATCTTTTTTTTGTAACATTCTGACTTTTAGAACTCGCACATCACACTGTTCAGTTTTCTCCAGTTCATGTTATTTAATCAGCCATCAAGAAGAAGCCTGTACTTCTTCCCACTGCTTTGTTTCTACTGCATTGATTGAACTTGTTTGTTTAAAAAACATCCCAACTAAATTATCTTCCTCAAAAAAGCCTCAGTTAAAACATTATTAAAAAACAAACCACATGTTAAACCACTTTCTTGTGTTTTCTTGATGTCAGCATACACGGGACTTTTCCTAAAGATTACTCACAACCACATATATTGTACTCACTTCATCTGCTTGTTCAAGTTGGCACATCTATATACACACATTCACAAAAGCATACACAACGCAGCACAGAAGTCCTCCCAAATCTGTAACTTGTTCCACTAGAAATGAGGACTGAGAATGGAACATGTACTGTAAATACTCCACGTGCATTTAACAGCATTTTCCTACCTTTTTTAAGCCAGCAAATCCTTCTGATTCCAAGAAGAAAAAGGCAAAGGGCATCAATACAAACAAACACAAATTGGAAAAAAGAGAAGCAAGATTCCACAAACCTGAAATGAACAAGAAAAAGTTTACATTACAAGTTTCTCTATATTAGAAGTTAGTTATGTTACATTTTCCTTTGTTACATACAACAACAAAGCAAACATTTAAGTACTAACAGAAGCCAGAGTGTAATGGATACATATCTATCTATGGGTCACTGCTTAAAAAAGAAAATACTTGAATCATTCTGTATTATAAGCTTTGAACAAGAAGTGGGTACCAACTTCAAGAAGGAAACTGGGTGAAATCTTGGGAAACAGGCTACAAAATCAGGTTGACTACTTTCACTATATCCCACTCTTTGGTGTATTCGAAAAATAAATTTCAGGAGAGAAGTACTTTACCACAAGCAAATACCAAAAAATCAGTTCTATATATTCACTATCTCACACATTTTTCCTTCAGAGAAACTTAGACAAACTGTGGACATTTTGAAAAATATTATCACTACCTCCAAAGTGAAAGACTGCAGTAACAACAACAGCAGCTCCTCAGTTATAAAAGGAGAGTAGATTATCTGAACCTTAATAATGCTTTCAACATTATCTCCCAGAACATTCCCATGGTGTAGCTCATGAAATACGGGACAGACAACTGGACAATGAGGCAGACTGAAAACTGGCTGAGCTTTTGTGATCTAAAGGTTGTGAATAACAGTATAAAGTCAAGCTAGAAGCCTGGCACCATTGGTGCACCCCTGGAATACTGAGGTTAACATCTTTATTAATGACCTGGATGATAGGAAGGAGTGCATCTTCAGCAAGTTTGCCAGTGACAACAGGAGGAGCGCGCTGAGGACCAACTGGTGAGAAAACAGTCTTGTAGAGAAGGTTCTGTTAGGTACCAAGTTGAACAGGAGCTCTTGCAACAAAGACATTTAAGTGCATCCTTTGTTGCATTAGGAGAAGTGCTATCAATACTCCAAAGGAGGTAACCCTTCCTCTACTCAGCACAGGTGATGGAATGCTGAATCCAGCTGTGGGCTCCTCCGTACAAATGGGAATATATTCTAACAAGCCCAAAGGACCCCAAAAATAATTAATCTTCAAGAAAGAAGAGCTGATCTTATCAATGTATATAAATATCTGTTGGGGGAGATGGTAAGGAAGCAGAGTTGGACTTCTCGTAGTGGTCTCCAGTGAAAGGAGACAAGGCAACAAGCACAAACTAAAAACAAGAAGGAAAAAAAATCTTTTTTACTGTCATTGTGGTCAAGCAATGCAACAGGTTGCCCATAAGCATTCTGTAATTTCCATTCTTAGGGATATACAAAACCCAACAGGCCACTACCTTGAGCAGCTTTTCCAACAGATTACATTGAGCAGGGCATAGACAAGACAATTTCCAGAGGTTCCTTCCAACTTCAACCTCTCTGACTTAGAAGAAAAGCCAGCAACTGACTACTGCTAGGACATCTGTGAAACACGTGACATCTGCAGGAAGGGAAAAGGTTTAAGAAGCAATCTGAAGTGATAACTGATCTTCATTAAGGCTATCTACTTTATTAAGATTTTCTGATATGGGCACGTTCTGAACAAATACACAGTCATCAACATCACCCTATCAGATGTTTACATGATGCTGTGTTTCTTCTTAAGTATTACAGCTTAACTTGCAATTTCATACTAGTGTAACTATCAGGTTTAGCTAGTGTTACAAGTACTGCATCTGAAAATATAGCTTCTGTTTTGCAGCTGAGAAAAACACACGCATATCCACAATTCTACATGGCTAGTTTATCATCTGAAATCCAAAAAAGAACATCCTCAATGATAAAAAAAAAAAAAAAAAAAAAAGAAAAATCAAAATACCACCTTCCTTCTTACAAACAGGCTTGTTTCCTTTCTAAAAACTGTCCAGTTTGGAAAAAATAGGAAGAAGTGTGCGCTAATGGTATGAGAAGTCATTATGGAATAAAATCCCTGTAGTTAGTTCAAAATGTGAAATGGCTAGAAGTTATCTTGCACCTTAAAAAGAAACAAAAATGAAAAGTAAAAGAAGAAAAAAGACTTTCACCGGACTTATGTTTTCTCCCTGTAAAATATTGAAATTTAAAGGAGGAAAAAAAAATGACAGGGAACGTACTTCATCAGTTGGTAGTGCCAAGACACAAGCTTAGCGATACAAACAAGACAAGAAAAACCCAAAAGATGCATGAAATACAATACTGAAAAATGCTGAAGAAAACAGACTGCCTGAAGGTGGCTAAACTTAGCTAACAAAGAGAGGGATTTTTCTCTTTAGAATTTGCTGTCAGGAAGCTCCTGTTACCATGTAAGGAACATTAATTAACACACAACAACATCAGGAAGAACAGAATCATAAGTCCTTATCAGAAATACAATAACAAGAGTTCTGTTTACGTGTGTATATATTTATATACATGTATGTATGAACACATATATACACACCCACTCCTCCAGAAAATGCACAGGAGTTTCTGAGCTGAAATATTACCCGATTTTGGGTTTTTTTGGGAGGGATGAGGAGGTAGGAGTCTTCCTAATTTAGATATTTTCTCTAATGGAAAATACATCTGACACTAACAAACTGAGCTAACTAAAACTGTATACACAGTTGTCAAAATTTCATCAGCTGTGTTACATGTATCTACAGATCAAAACAGTGCTAAGGGATGCATATAATAGTACAGAGCATTTTAAGAGATGGGATGGTGGCACACATCTCAAGTGATGCCTAAGAAGTTGAAAACCAAAATTTACACATTAGCAGCTGATACACAATGTTAAACTGCAAAGATACAACAGAAATACACCATTTTGAGAGGTAAGGACAGTGCTGTAGTGCTGCTGACATACATATACCTGCATATATAAATATATATGCATACATTTCAACAGGTTCTCATTTTTCTTTCTTTCCACCTACTTCACTGACTGAACAGAGGGCCTTCTTCCCCTATTACATTTCTAAGTTAACAAATTAGGATAAGAAGTCAAATTAAAATACACCCTGAAAATAAACAGTTACTATTATATAGATTTTACCATGAAACTGCCTAAGATGTTTGCAGATCTTAACATTTATAAAGCTTTAAGCAGTTCTAGTGGTTTGCTTTGGGGGAAGGTCCCTTTTTTTCATAAAAGTTTTTGCAGTGACTTAAGAAAATCCCCAAAGAAATAAGTTAATAAAACAAAAATTAAAAACTTGGTCTTTGGCAACCATAGAACAGCCTCAGCAATTCTTTTCTGATTCATGACAGTTTCTTTGCATTCTACCTCCACCTGGTGGCTGTACCTAACAATAGCACAAATGAACACTTTACAGCTGTTAGAAGCTCAACCCTGTCTGGGTTTAGCTCAACACACATGAGCGAAGGCTATTTAATCTGGGCCTAGCTAAGGGCCCTCTTCCTAGTTTCAAAAATTGAAAGCATATACTTTATTCTATGGGATTATCCTATATGACAAAACTAAAGCAACAGCCAACAGTAAAAACAACACACCTTAACATTATCTCACACTACACGTGCAATTGATAAATTAACACAAGCATTTTAAAGCAATACCAATTTTCCCATTCAGTAACATTTAATAATAAATGTTAGTAATAAATACATAAAAGCAATGCCAGACAGTTACAGAGATGGTAACATTTTCTCTATCAGCTCTCAGGACATATTATTCAAACTCACTTCAAGAAGGTAGACTATTCATTCACGGGAACAGGGTTTTACAGAGCAAAGCAACACTACTCTGCAAACCCAGTGAATGCCACAAGAGGGAGCCCCTTCCAAAGGTAAAGTTTTGAAATAAACACCGACTTGTTCCCAAGTTCTGAGAAGCCCCTCGTCATACCTGAAACCTGCTAAAATTCTGACGGCTTCACACCAACTGAGGTAAATCCTGGTTTAGTTCAGTCACCTCTACCACTAGCATCAGCTTTAATCAAACTTGGAAACACACTGGTGGTGACTGCCTCTCATGTTGGCCGTTGCTATTGGACTTAGAAATGTACATGACATCGTGCAGGCATAAAGACTGCAACTTTAGGTTGTGGATGCCCCATCCCTGGGGGCATTCAAGGCCAGGCTGGATGTGGCTCTGGGCAGGCTGATCTGGTGACTGACAGCCCTGCACATAGCAGGGGGGGTTGAAACTCGATGATCATTGTGGTCCTTTTCAACCCAGGCCACTCTGTGACTATGACTATCATATTAAATCAAAAGATGATGCTCACAGGATAATTCAGAGGCCTTCCTATCTGAAAACTACATTTTTCCAGCAAATTTCCAAGTAACCTGCATTTTCTGAAGCACTGAAAAAACTCTAACATACAGAGTACTGCAGAATTGCTCACTACCGAACTTTCATCCTCTGCAACACTGTATTCTCCCCAAAATAAACTCAGACACAGCGTGAAGGATTATTTTCTATAAAACAGTCTCTTTTACCCTGTTTGAGAGAGAAGAATATAACTGCCTGAACAGCTGAATAGCCCATTACCAGGTAGGAGACATGCTAAATTAGCAGCACCCTATTACAAGTGTGACTACCAAAAAACTTTAAAGTCATGGAGCCTGATCTCTCGCTTAAAATAGATAACCAGCAGGTCCAGTCAGGCTACTCAAAGCTTTAGCCAGTTAAATTTTGGAAAATTTCCAAGGATTTAGTCTCTCTCAATGGCCTTTTAACCATCCATGCACACATCTTGCTTCATACTGCATGCAGCAGAAAAGAATCTGGCTCTTTTCTCTCCATCCCCTGACCTGACATGTAGGTCAGTAAATACTGCAGTCAGCTCCCTGAGGTTTCTGTTTTCCAGAATCTCTTTGTAGCCAGGGATGCAACCCACTGATCTGTTTGTTCCCGTTTATTATTTAGCACAATCCTCTCCTACAACACTCAGGGCCCATATCCTCCCCTGCCTCCTTCTCTGTGCCACAATTTGGCACAGAGACTCGTGAAATCCTAAAGCAGACCTTGGTAGCAAAGATTAAGGCAAGAACTACCTCAAGTTAACAACAGGATGATGCTTTCCTTCATCTTGCTGTTTGTGTCCCTATGTCCCAGTTAGGAAATCAGGTTTCCCTAATTTCACCCTAGAATATTAACACAGGTGCTATTTCTATACTCCTCCTAGGCAGCTCATCCTCACTTCAGCCATCCATGAAACTTCTCTTCAGATTTGACCTCAGGAGTTCCCCTTAAGGCCAAATCAGCCTCTATCACACCACACCTACTTGCTGTCATGCACAAGCAGGTGCACTCTTACAGCACTTTAAGGAGGTTATCCCTGGAAATAAGCATCTCTCCTGGGTTGCTTCATCTTTGGGGCATTCTCCATCGACATTCCACTTCCTGAACAGTACAGAGTCCATTCCCTTAAAGTATGTCTTTATCCCATAATTTCTCTTATTTTCTTGTTTTGCTATCTAGATCATACAAAAAAAAAACCCAACTACTCAACTAATTTCAGAAAGATAACAGATGATATGCTTTATCTCCTGGCTTTACCGACCCACACATTAAATCTGTTGTAAATTTACTTCTTCTCATTAATGAAACCTTCCAAGTTGGGGGATGGGGAAATTCAGGAATTTGCTATGCATATTATCAGATGTCTTACTGAAGTGTATTACCAAACAAAAAATGAGATTTCATGCGATTTCATGCAGAGCCCAATTACCATCTTAACTTCATTCATCAGGCAGTGGAATGGGCTGCCCAGGGAGGTTGTGGAGTCACCAACCCTGGAGATGTTCAAGGAACATTTGGACATTGTGTTGAGGAACATGGTTTAGTGAGAACTATTGGTGATGAGTGGATGGTTGGACTGGGTGATCCTGTGGGTCTTTTCCAACCTTGATGATTCCATGATTTTATGATTTCAGATTAAGTACCTCTGAAATAACACATTATCTCCTTCCTCCTACCAATTGCATTGAAGAACATCATGTTCCCACTAGCTATTTCCCTAGACACGTAGAGGTGTGCAAAAAGTTTTCAAATTAGTTAGTATTCATTACATATATTTTCTTACACTCAAGCACATTCATCAGTATTGGAAAGAATACAAAGCTCAAGGCATCATCCCTGCAAGTATGTTTCCAGAAATTACACTCTTCTTGAACTGTTTCAATGAAAACAAGTTGCATTTTTATCATGCCTCTTTATCACACTTGATGCATTTACATTCTGATTTTCCTTGCTTACAAACAATTAACAGTTGAATTTAACTATCTAATCATAACTGCTCACAGCTAGCATGTTTCTTCAAATGAAATATGCCCTTTATATACAAAGTTATCATCATCAACAGGCTTATGAAATTTCCATTTACACACCAGGAAGTTTAACAGAATGTTTTCAAGTTACTTAGGCTCAGGTAAGTCTAATTTACAACCGTATTCAAAGCAGTCAATTTGGTTTGTTAAAGAATTACTCAGGCTTGAAGGGATTAAACAACAGAACAATGAAAACAGATTTTTATGATGCACAATCCAGCAGCAAACCCAACTAACCAGGAAAATAATCAACAATTCATCTAACATCTCAAATGAAAATAGTGTTATTAGTTTAAAAATAATGAAGATATCCATTTTAATTACATTATGCTGAGTACTAACCATGAATTAGTGAGCCATTTAACCACTGAATATAGTAGTTTTGTGGAAAAGAAAGCAGGATCTCATTGCTGATTATTGAGAAAGGCAGAAGCAGGACTGCACCAGCTGAAACTGCTAGAGTGAAGGTGCTCAAGAACAGCCTGAAATTTAAAGAAATGTACCACTGTTACCAACATCAACATGCTCTGAACAGGGTTAAACAAAGCAGTTAGCTACCCATTAATTGGTATCTGAAGGCAATCCTGTGATTTCCATAATATTTCACATCAAAAAAGCAAATTCTAATACCAAGTAGTTTACAGAATATATTGAAATACTTACTAGTAACTAATTGCTAGTAACTAACTAGTAATCCTCTTTGGAATTGTATGCATTCAAAATTACAAAGTAAATTGCTGAAATTCATGAAGTTTCTTTTGAAAATTCCTCTTTTAATTTCCTCCTAAATTCTTACTATACTTTTTCAAAAGCAGAGCAGCTTTTTAGTGTCTACAAAATAGGTACAATTACACAAATATATTAACATCAAACAAATAATTGCTGCTTTTTTTCACAAATTAGATATTTGAACATCATGTCACAGCTTGGGGCTTTTTGGTAACTGCGAAGTCAATACAGAGGCACCATTAGGATTAAGTAAAGTATTCAATCTTATTCCTTTCAGATCAAATACAAATCAAATGAAATGCCATCTTGTGGCATTGGAAAGAACTGTACTCTTCAGAAAAAAAGGCAAAAACATTCTCACAGAACAAATCCACTGACAGAACAAAGCTGCATAACAAAGAAATTGGGAATCATCTGAGTTTATAACAGGAAAGTCAATAAGCTACTTACAGAAATGTTACTTTTCCATAATAGTCTCTGCAAATCTATTATTCACTCCACAGTACTTAATTTGCAGAAGAAAGTCAGCGTGGCTAATTTCATTTCAGAAGAAGGTACTGCTATATGCTTTTGTTGTTGGTTTGAACTACTTTTCTTTTCCTTAAGGATACTGAATTATTCTAAGCCAGAATTGTAAAACCTAACACACTATATTCTAAGATGCTACTGCAGTTTGACTGTTTTCTCCCCCACTCACCTGTTAAGTCCTGAAAACTGTGCTGGGAAAACAAATACCTATCTGCATGTTTGACAGTCATTGCTTTCTGAAAAATAACATTCCCACCACTTTCTATGAAAAGATATTATACTGAAGTGCTAATGCTGTCCTGACTTACACAGCAGTCTTATAAAGTACAGAGTATTTAGAATTGATATTTGTTATGTTTATAAGCTAAACTAGGAAAGAAGATGCAGGGACATAACAGCTACCAGACAAATTTTACTCTTTGGATGCTGAAAAATTCAGTGTGGCTAAGATCACTGCTGTCACAAAAATCATTCAATCTAAAAGAGTTTTAATTCACTGCAGTTTTAAAGCAGAGGAGAGAACCTTTTCTCTAAATTACAGCTGAGAGCTTCCTACACTAGAAAAGTAGGTAGTTTTTACCTCTCTTGATCTGAAGGCCTTGTGGCAAACGAGAATTTTAAATTCACAGAAAAATATCAGACATCAGTGGGCAGAGCATGTCTGAGATTTGTTTCATCTTTGTGCACCTTTCAAGCTTGCCACAAGTGCACAACCAAAAGTGAACAGCTTGCAAATGTACTCGGCACTTTCCCAGAGTACAAGACAAATCAATAAAACACGCAGTGAAGCTCTCCTTCCAACAAGACGACAGTACCACCACAGAATAGCTAAGAACATTATAATAAGTCAGTAGCAAACCCACAGAGTATTGCAAATTACAAAACTGAGAGGGCAGCAACAGCTCACAGATGTTCTTTAAATCTTCAAATATATCAAAATAGGAGAGATTAATATCTAGCTTTATTAAAAAGAACAGGAAGAGGACAGTCTCTGGCAGACCAGCAGGCCTGGCAAGAGTTTCACTTCCATTCATTACTCTTTTATAAGCACTCTTCAGATGATCAAATGCAGATGTCTACTTCAATGTGACTGAAGTCTCTCCCCAGAACCCAGTGCTCCCCTTGACAAGATTGCCATTGAGTAGAACAGTGGGACATACTTCATATATAGACACCTACACTTTAGACACCTTAACTTAGATGCAACCCTTGCACTCTACTGTACCTCTAGCATCAGGTCCTCGTGCAACCTTCTGACCAACACAGTGCTTACCAGGAAGGGCACAGGTGAAAGCAGCCCTACACCAAACTGCCTTCTGTCATTACACCTTTCAGAATACAAGTTGCCACATAATCAAATATTTTTCCTCTGCCCTATGAAAGCACCCTTTATTTGTCATCACATTTCAAATAGATTTTTACTTGATTTGGAAGCATACACAATTCCTATCATATATTCAGGTAAAAAAAAGTCTTAAAAAGAGAGCTATACATACGATATTCTGTTAACTATGGCATCTTCATCCTCTTGCTCATCTGAAAAATAAAAAAATAAATTGGAGCCAGCAAAGGAAAATCTGTTGTTGTACATTCCAATTTTTTTTAAATAAAAGAGGTCAATCACTTAAACCTTTCCTCTGTTCCTTATACCCTTTTCTGTACCTCTTGGTGTTATTTATGCATTCGATACCATCTTAGAGTGAGTTTTTTCCTTTAAAGTCTGAGGTTTTCCATGAGGTTACTCAAAAATTATTTTTCAACTTAAGAAGAAACAAACCAGTTGTTTCAAGCTTAAGCCATGGACACTCAAACTAAATGTGTTGTCACCAACACAAGTACTTCTGTACTAGAATAATTTCATAAGAACAGGAGTTTTGCTTCCATTTCTTTGAGCAGAATCTGAAGCTGTTTTGATGGGAATCTTACGGCGTTTTCAGAGATCAAGTGCAGATTTCTGATGAATTACTTTGGCTAGAAAAGTTGTACAAACAGCAACTTTTCCAGAAAACTCCAGAAGCGCTAACTCTACAAACTTATCGGTAAGAGTCCAGCAAGCAAATGAAATTTGTCTGTGTGAACAGTCACAAAACTTTCAAAAAGTAATGACAGCTGCAAGCATTTCTTCTCACTAGCTGATGAGATCAACCGCCAAAAAAGGAAAAAGCGTCCTTACAGCCAACAGTTTGTCATAACAATTCTTTCTCCCCTTTCTTCTACACACCTCCAAATAGCAGCAGATTTGTAACACACCAGGATACATACCAGGATAACAAGTCATTACATTTTATTCACTTGTTTAACTATTCACTATGTTTGAAGAGCATACATCATTTAAAAAAAAAAAAAAAACACTAAATTTATTTAATATTTTACTTTTTATCTTGTATACAAGTCCATCTATGAAATAAACTTTATTCTTACAGGTCCAACAATCAGTTTCTACCCAAATTTGAAGCATCAACATCTTGTAGCAATCAAATGCTTTTCCAGCATGATTGACTGTGCATCAAGTCCCAAATAAGCCATCGAAAGTCAAACATTCTGCTGCCGTATATATTTGTATGGTATTTGCCTCTAGCAGAGATAGAAGAAAATGACAGGGGTCCCTACAGATTACAGATTAGTTTCAGACATACAGCGTTTCAAAAGTAAGGGAAAAAATTATTATCTCAAGGAATAAGAATTCAGTGAGGAGGTCATAAGGAACAGATTAAGGAAGAACACCAAAACAACTACAGCCGAACAAAGCAAAATCATTACACTAAATCTACTACTTCCCTTCAGTAGTACTGGCAACCTTTTCATTTACCAGCTAGAGTTCTGAAGTTGATTTTGACACTAAAAGACACTGATTCTAGTAAAGATTACATGAAAGGAGAACAAGATCTGAAGGCAATAGAGGCAGAATTTCCCACTTGAAATTCTCCCCTTTCTTCTGTCTCAAAACAGTTAAAATCCAGGCTGCCACAGTGCCATAATGGAACAGGTTGTGGCCACCCTCACCTCCTCCCCCCAGCCACATATTTTCACTCAATCACAAAGGACCAGCTGTGGCACACACTGATCTTTACAGACACTTAAATGTGTTTCCACCCTTCACTCCAAACTGAGTTTTAATCTCCACTTTGATCTGAAATTGCAAAATTGCTCCATGAGGCAGCATTTAAACTACTTCTTTAACTGGTTCTTTAAAGATCTGTTGCCTTTAATGCACACTGAAGGCTCCAAGAAGTGCTAGAGCTGGCACAACAGAAGGGATGGAGAACTCACGGCTTGGGGACAAAGGGAGCAGACAAAGGGTAAGACAGCAACATATACCAACAGATCAGCACAGGATGACATGATACAGCAGTCAGAGAAACACATTTCATCAGAGATCCAGGCAGATTCTTCTGCTGTTCTCGTGGAAGCAGAGAGGAAAGGAATCACCTATTCACTCAAAAAATAAAACAAACATTGAAGATATTAACAACTTCATGCTTACCTGCTTTTCTTTTGTATCTTGTGATTATGAAGTAGGACACTATGTAGAGAACAGCAAATAGGAGAAAACAGATCTGGAATAAAAAAGTTGTATTTTTTAAATTGTGAAAAATGTCTGGGTATAATAAAAAATAAGAAAATACAGTATCAATAATTTAAAGTTCAATGCAGATCAACAGAAGCACTGGTACCACTATCATAAAATTAGCACTGGTTTTATGGGTTCCATCTTATTAATAGAAAGTTAAACCAGTGAGAACAACCCAAAGTAATACTACTATAGTAATCCACCACAAGTCCATCAGGTTTTGCCTTAAAATGGAAACAAAAAAAAAAAGCCCTACCAGCAGCAGTATCTTATGTTTGTTTGTTCTGTGTGTGTTTGGGGTTTTTCTTTTGTTGCAGGTTGTGGATTTTCTTTTTTTGTTTGTTTTTAAGTTTGAATCCATCTAAGTTATGACAATATAAAGAGCAGTAACACATTTAACATAGGGGTAATTGTACAATGGGCTTTTGAAGATCTGTAACAGAATAAGCTATCAACATACATAAAGAAAAAAGCAGCTGTTTGCTGTTTCCATCACATCTTGAGCCCAGCCAATTCTAGGCAACAATATACACCAGTAAGACTGCCACAGTGGACATCCATGTGTGAGCCAGTCAAACACAGCCTCCTCTACAGTCACTGAAGCCAAGGGCAGAGCTCCTCTCCTCACAAGTCAGACAGACAGCTCGTTTAGGTCAGACATACCTGCAGCCTGGGGTGACTTTAAGTCTCTAAGATTTGGCACCAGAATTTCAACACAATTAGACAAGGCCAAAACAGCTACAAATACTTCAGAAATTTGAGAGGGAAGGAATTGAATAAGACAATTTTAATCCTCCATGTCTTAGGGGGTAACTAAAAGAATCAAGTCTCTTGAAGGAGACTTCAGCAGCTCAGCATTGCTTCCTTAATCTAGTTCACTGATGCCTATTAAAAACACGAGTCAGTCAGAAGACAGTAAAGCATGTCTCTGTGATGATGTGACCCTTAATCTTCTTTAGTACGTGAACAATAACAGTAAGGTGCTGCATACCAGCAGTGTAGTTCATTTTTATTAGCTTGCAAACACAGCAGCTACGCACAAAGGCT
The DNA here is from genome assembly GCF_951394365.1 of Tetrao urogallus. NCBI lineage: Eukaryota > Metazoa > Chordata > Aves > Galliformes > Phasianidae > Tetrao > Tetrao urogallus. The sequence goes on along the minus strand of NC_136820.1, from coordinate 43,090,264 downwards.
GAGAAATTACTTGAAGTAGCCCTAATGATTAAGACTATTTCTCTATCTCGTTTTGCTGGTGCACAATACCAGCAGTCACCAAGGTCTCAGAACACAGCAGTTAACTGAATAAGCCCAAATTGTTTTAGGAGGTTTTATGAACAAAGAGAGTTCACCCTATTGCCTGCATAGGCTTCTCAGTCAGTTCTGCCTGTATCTGCAAATCATGACATTAGAACACAGATATGTTTTGCTCCAAACTGAGTTTTAATCTTCACTTTGATCTGAAATCGCAAAATTGCTTCACAAGGCAGCACCTAAACTACTTCTTTAATAGGTTCTTTAAAGATCCGTTGCCTATAATCATAGCACAGCTTGGCTTGGAAAACACCTTGAATATCATCAAGTTCCAACTCCCTATGAGGAAAGGAGGACTTATTAAAAAAAAAACAAAAGTAAACTAGTGGTGTAATTTCTCTCAAGCAGCCACACAGATAAGAATCAAAGCACAGCCAAGAGTCCGAGCATGGCTGTAGTTTCCCTACATGCTCTCCCCAGCAATAGTACCATGCCATAGGTCTGAAGTGACAACTGAGCTCATTTTGAACTGATAACACACAGTGGTGACGTCCAAAATACTGATGCTAAAAATCAGATTTCATAACTACGTCTTTGAATTCAACTATTTCATCCAAATAGAGCTCACTGCCCAGAGACTGCTTCAAAGACAGCAACTTCAATAACGGAAAGTGGTTTAATAAAAAGAAGTAATAATATGCTGGTATACTTCTGAATTGGAAAGGGCAAAAACCTTGAGAAGCACCTTGGGTTTTCAGAGCACTTCAACACAGCCCATCCTGTCAGTAAGAGATGACGCAGTGCCAGGGCTGAAAAGAGTCCTTCTCTAAGTTTCCAGTTCCTTTGAAACTAGACCAAGCCTGCAGACAGAGGCATCTAATTTTAGGCATCCACCTTGGAAAATTAGGTATGACATACATGGGGTCAAGTAGAATTATTCTGAAAAGAATCCACAAGACCCAAATAACTTTGTTTCTGTCTAGAATACTGTTAAGCCCTCTTTTATTAAAAAAAAAAAAAAGACAAGTATGACTGCAATCTCAAATAAAATAGATGCCCTTTACTCTAGCTGTGATTGCAAGGTTACAGTGAAAATGTGGGTCTGTACTTAGAAGACAGCCCTGAGATAACCGACCTATTTGCAGGGCACAGCAGAAGAAAGCTGCCCAGTAACATGAACTGTCAAACACTGCATTTGTGGTCTTAGATGACAGCTACTTAACAACTCAGCAGTAATGTGTAACTATATATCTTGGTGTAATTACCCTTCTACTTCTGTCAGAATGAAGAAAAAATGTTGCCATTGTAAATATTTGGTGAGGTTTTTATTATTGAAAATACATCAAATTTTTAAAATAAAGAAAAGAAAGCAGCAAATTCTCATCAGTAGAAGCTTCAGGTTCTTAACAAGTAAGGGTGTTCACAAGTTAAAGCTATATACTGTTCAAAAGAAGTCAAGGAAACTCAGAAATGTGTCTCCAGTCTCAATTTATAAACAGTGGAACCCACGGAGCTGTTTACAACCAGCTTTCCAAAGGGAGCAGCAAAAGCCAGCATCCTAACTATTTTTAGAGAAGAACTCCTTTAGGATGAGAAAAAGGAATGTGTTTGTCCGTGAAAGCCAAAGAATAGACTCCACTGTCCTGTCATGCTGCAATCCTGGGCTCTTACTCCTCACACTGCTCTTTGTTTCAAGGTATTTTTGGACATCAGCAAAATTTAAAAAAAAAAAAAAAAAAAAAAAGAGTACTTGCTCATACTTGTTCTAGTTTCCGTCCATATTTCTTAATTACAAATGAGTGAGCTGGCATGCAGTGCTCCAGGTAGGCTCATGGCTGCCTGGCATGGCTTCCAGCAGCACTACGCCATCCCTTCTGCACTCAAAATACTTCAATCTGTTGACCAAAAACCGTGTTAGCAATTGAGTTATCCTCCAATCACCAAATTCATCCCTGCTGTTCTCCCCATCTGCTGAGCAGCTCTCAGCACAGGACAGAAACTTGTTTTCAGGGCTCAAGGGCATCACCATCTCTTTTTTATCCCTTTTAGAAACCACACCTTAATCTCCACTGCCTCTATTTCAGGGTAGCCAGGTCCTTTGCACGCTGTGTTCCACTGACGCAGCGTGTTTACCAGATCTCCTAAAGAAATGAGTGCATCCCAACAGCAAGAGTTCTCTTCGTGGTCAAAGCTGAGCATGAATGCTCTTCCTGCTGAGACCTGAGGAAAGTGAATGGCACATTTTTCCCAGTGTGACATCTGTTGTCACAGACACTACCAGCTCCTTATTCACTTCAAAGCTCCACTACAAAGGCATACCTACTCAGTTTAAGAAGCATATTTATACGTATTCTCTGGATATAGCCCTTACCATATGCAAAGGAAACAATCTAACAACAGTCACGCATCTTTGAAAAATAATTCTTAGCAATTCTTTCTTTCCCCCCTTTAAAAAAAAGCTTAAAATAGGGCAACTCCACAAGTAACTTTTACTTCTAATCAAAGCTCTTAAGAAGCATCCAGGTAGTCATACTGAAATAGAACACCATTCTAAAAAGCACACCATGCACAAAAGTACATTGGTATCTTTAGTGAAGGAAGAACCCATATTCTTTAAAAAAAAAAAAAAAAAAAAAAAAAAAAGCTTTCCTTCAGAAAAGTATTATATATGACAGTAATATACATAAGCTAACACCACAATGTGTTATTAAATCCAAGTCATGCTGCAAGCCATGTTTTCCATCAAGAAACAGTGTTCTATGCCATCATTCATCTCTGCAAGATCTGACAAAAGGTGAAGATGCTGCAAATGCAATGAATCCGGGACAAGTTGTATTGCTCATAACCTAAAATCTTCTGCAAAGTTTTGTCACTGAGCTCAAATTAAGCTCGTCCAGACGCAAAGGGAAAGTGAAGACAGAATGTACACCACTGTGATTAATGAGGATTCCTGACACCGATGGCATTAATTAAATTAATTAATTAAAAACTTATGACTTTAAGATTTTTCAGTTCCTTAAATTTATTTTAATTTTACAGAAGCAGAAAGCAGTCATCGTGCTGCTGTAGTTAGGCTGCTCCTAGGAAGCTATGTCAAAGCTAACCATGGCATGTTCTCACATTATAAAGGAAGCACACAATCTTTGATTGACCAGGTGTACCCAAATGCAAAGGAAATCAACAAGAATGTAAGAATTTTTATTGTCAGAGCCCAACAGTTACGCAAAATAATTTGTGTTGTTCGTTTTCTTTTTCTTCTAAACACCACCCAGCAACTGAAAACAAAACACATGGATGTGGTGCTACATTTAGGGTCTTCCTTTTAACTGGGAGTAAGTAATTAATTTGTGTTTCTCTGCATAGAAGAAAAAGAAAAAACCATCTGGCTCAACAAGCAAACAAACCCATCCTTTCCTGGAGGTCTTTCACATTTATTCAGGAAACAAAGTGCTCTGCTCCTGCTGAGGTTAGTCACTGGACACACCAAGAGAAACCACTTCTGGAGATGCACTGCACTTTGTTGTCTTATATCCAGCTCTTCCACAGAAAATCGTACTTCTGGATCTGTACCAGACAGCTCAGTTCCTGTGAGGATGAAGCTGGAGGTGAACTGTATGCTTTTCAGCTTGTTGCTACGTGCATCTGAGGGGCTGGCACTGCAGTCTAATATTAAACACAAGTAACAAAAGTCTGAACTAGCTCAAGTTACCTTGTACATATCCCAATATTTATAAAGATCAGCTGACATCAATTTGTCCATGCTGATGACCTCTACAACTTTGGAGTCAGAGTTCATGCCATGGATTGAAAACCATCATACTCTTTTGTTAACTACTCCAACTCTAGCCAGTGATGCCCTTTTGCTATGAAAAAACTGGGTATCTTACAGAACACAGTGCTTTAACAGTAAGGAACCACCACAAAACTCTAATTTAAAAAGAGCTCACAGTCTTTAGTACATTTTCTTGATTTAAAACATATGTAACTTTCTCACTAGAAAAGCATCCAAATGGACCAAACGGATCACTTCTTCTCACTTAACTGCATACCAGTACTTAAAGTAGGCAAAGTAAACCTGGAGAAACAAAACAGAGAAGACAGTGTTGTACTGTGCTCAAGTGAAATGAAAAAGGAAATATGGAACAAAAAGGAAGAAAATAACTTCAAAGCAGCAACTATGTCAGATAGAAAAGCCACTGTTATTACTCATCCATCAGCACTTCTAGGTGAAGCACACACAAGAAAAAGGCTATGGACATACCAGAGAGTACCTCCACTTCCTGCTGTTACATGACAACATATCCTTTTCCCTAAATAGAAAAAACGGCACAGAAAGAAAGAGAAGGCAGAATACACCATGCAACACCACCCTGCAAAACACATTTAAGAACATGCTTAAGAGTTGAAAACTGAACTGATGGCGGTTTTGCTTGACCAACTGTTACTTAAAGTAGTAGCGTTAATTCAATACTCTTCAATACCTTTATTGATGACCTGGATGACGCACCGAGTGCAACCTCAGTAAGTTTGCAGATGACACCAAGTTGGCTGGAAGTGTTCATCTGCCTGGGGGTAGTGAGGCCCTACAGAGGGATCTGGACAGGCTGGATAGCTGGGCTGAAGCCAATGGGATGAGGATCAACAAGACCAAATGCCGGGTCCTGCACTTTGGCCACAACAACCCCAGGCAATGCTGCAGGCTTGGGGCAGAGTGGCTGGAAGACCGTGTAGAGGAAATGGACCTGGGGATATTGATTGATGCTTGGCTGAACACAAGCTAGCAGTGTGCCCAGGTGGCCAAGAAGGCCAATGGCATCCTGGCTTGCATCAGAAACAGTGTTGCCAGCAGGAACAGGGAAGTGGTTCTCCCTGTGTACTCAGCCCTGGTGAGGCCGCACCTCAAGTACTGTGTCCAGTTTTGAGCCCCTCACTACAAGACACTGAGGCCCTGGAGCGGGTTCAAAGAAGAGCAAAGCTGGTGAGAGGTCTGGAGCACAGGGCTTACGAGGAGCAGCTGAAGGAGCTGGGAATGTTCAGCCTGGAGAAGAGGAAGCTCCAGGGAGACATTATTGCTCTCTATAACTACCTGAAGGGAGGTTGTAGTGAGCTGGGGCTCGGCCTCTTCTCTCGTGTAAATAATGATAGGACCAGAGGGAATGGCTTCAAGCTGTGCCAGGAGAGATTTAGGCTGGATGTTAGGAAATATTACTTTTCTGAAAGAGTGGTCAGGCACTGGAATGGACTGCCCAGGGAGGGGTGGAGTCACCGACCCTGGAGGTGTTCAAGAAATATTTGGATGTTGTGTTGAGGGACATGGTTTAGTGAGATCTATGGGTGATAAATGGATGGTTGGACTGGATGATCTTGTAGGTCTTTTCCAGCCTTGGTATTTCTGTGATTCTGTTACACTACTGAGTTTCAATTTTCGTAATATAAAACAACACAGCACTACACATCCATCCTGCTGCTGCTGTCGTGTCTGAATGTGCATTAAAATGCCACACAGCCACTGAAAACCTTCCTCCTACTGTTCCACTTGGCAAGTGTTTTTGTTTACACCTGGGAAGAATGGCAGGAATTAAGAGTAGGGAAGCACAGGTGGAAATGGATCAAAGCTGAACATAGGAGTCACATCTTGTCATGTGAACAACCAACAAGTCAGCTGCAGCAGTACCAAATGATCTCTACCTAGTCACATGCTTTGCTTTTATAGTGATGCATCATCCAAAGCTGCTAATTGCTATATGCACAAAAGCAAACTATAATCATGATGTTTAAAGTCTCTCCCGTTCCCACCTTACACATCATGCAAATGCTTGCACGCTACTAACTACCAAGAAATCAGTGCCTCTAGCCATTTACAGAAGTATACATTTACAGCCTTGCAGGGACATTGCAGAAGTTTTCTCAACAAGATCATCACTAACCTCCAAAAACGAAGATATATACCAAATCAAATATGAAAACAAGACAATACAGGAAAGGTGAAAACACATTAAAAATACATGAATTAATAGATAACTTGAAACCTTTAAATAGAATTAGCAAACTTACACTGCATTAAAAGTATAGTTCAAATAGTTTTCTTTAACCCAGAGCCGATCTCTCCCTTGCTTACCACAGCTTCACTGGGAGCACACTTCTGACAGCTGTACTTTCACCACCACCTGGCTCACCCTGAAGGCACTTCTCTCAGAGGGTCTGGGACTTACAAGTTCCAGCATCCTCCCTACATCACAGCAAAGCCTGAAACGTTCACACCTTTCTTTCAGATGCATCCTGCCATCTCACTCAATCCACGTGTAACACAACCAGCTACCCAAACAAAACCCAACTTTGGGTACACTTACCTGTGGTCATAATCAGTAACAGAGCTTGTTTGCTGTCAGTTCTTCCACTGTTTCTTAACTTCGTCTCAAATCCTACCTGCACCTTGACATTATCAAGTCTATGTTTCCCATACAGATTTTTTTTTTTTTAATATTGAATTTAAGTCGATCTAAAGTCTTAAAGAGACTTCTGCACCTTCCACAAAACTGGCCTCCCTTTTGGTCAACTACAACAAACAAACATATCAGCTTTCTAAAGGAATTCTTTTGAACTGCAATAACGTCTAACACTTCCGTCTTCCTTGCTCCTTTTGTATAAACAGAAAAAGCAGAACTGTCCAGAAGTTGCTCGTTTTGAGAATAAGCACATCTCTATCTGCTCACCCAAGCCAAGTTTAGAGATACCTATTGATTCCAAATGGATCCACCACCACTGATGTTCAGTATCAGCAGCCAGAGGATGACTCACTGCTTCACAAGTACAAAACAGCACACACGTTTACCAGTAAAAGTGTACTTTTAAGATAATACGATGCTGTGAGCATCGTATATATATATATAAAATTACGTTATATATAAGTATATATATAAAATTACGTTATTATGTGCAATCTTCTATCTTGTTTCTCATGCCACTGCCACAAGTACTACTTTCTCTCTTCCCACCCCCCACCTCCCCCCCCAAAGAATGTTTTGGAAAAAGGGCAATACTGAGAAACCTAAGCAAAATCATCTTTGAGATGCAAGCAGCAGTTCAACTTATAATGTACTCCACAAATATTCACTGCAAGGATAAAAGAAAAGAAGAAACATTAGTGAATAAAATAAACTTGCATAAACTTTGAGGTTCTTCTTCTACATGAATTAGTGTAACGCAGTTACTGCTGGCATTTGTCCCCTATATGGCTGTATAACAAACCAGAAGACATTTTACAAAAAACAAAAACATCAGTTGTTTTTAATAAGCTGTTTTTAAAAATTACCAGTGCTGCTAGTCAGCATATTCCTCTTGGCCCACAACCAGAATATCATCACTTCTGGCATAAACACCGCTCTGCAAGGACCACAGCTATTGTCCAGAGCAGAAGCTGAAGGAAGCAGAACTGGTCACAAACAAGAGCAGGCTGCCAGCAGGCACACAGCACTCCGGGGAATTGCTCTTCCAACAGCCACATATGGGACAAACACCAGCAGCAGCCACACACCAGATCCTAGTGAAGAATCCTGAACACCTCTTTACCCTGAAACACAACAAGAGGACAGAAAGTGTCAATAGAAAGCAAGAGAACAAAGCTGTTTCAATATTTGCTTGTACTTGCATGAAGGAATTAAAATAGCATTTTAAACTTCTTCTGCCAGGACTGACTTCCCCCCCCCATGTCATATTTAGTATAATTAATCAATTTCAAATCTATTTTGCTTTTTAACTAATGACTCCACAGTCACCTAGTTATTTTCCTCCACATTTTCCCCTCACTCTATACATAAGCACAGGCACACCACTGATTTTGTCAAGGAAGCCTCATAACCAAGTGCATGTGTGTGGTTTTATAAACTGGAAATTTTCTAAGTAGAAGAATGCTATCAAGAATCAAGCTTTAAAAAAAAAAAAAAGCCAACTAATATTGCAGAATAGAAAACTCAAAATGGGAACAAATATTTTTCAAAGCCAGAGGAACAAAGAAACTGAACCCCCCCCACTTAACTACTTCAAGTTTGGCTGTGAAAAGTTATAGCAGCAATCAGGACATTTTAATTACGTTGTATAAACAGATGTAAAAATAGGACACAAGGAAAAATCAACTCCCCAGAAGCTTACATAGCTTCCATGGATGTGCAAGAACTCAGCAAACAAGAAATGAGTCAAAGGATCAAGAAAGGTACACTAAGTGTACAACAAAGACAGCAGTAGACTAGCACACATTACCTGGCATTTATGTATTACAATACTTGCACATGCATGCTGATCAAATAGAGAAGGCATGCTGCCATGCTCTGCTGATTTGCAGAACGATGCAACCAGAACAGAGCACGAGTTCAGCTCCGTGAGGGCAGGGCTTTACCCGACTTAGAGCAAACCCATTGTTCTGTCATGTCTCATGTTTCTAATGCTGGGTCATCAATCTCCACGTTTACCTTATAGAATTCTAACTACAAGACTGACAGTTGTTTGTTCCATTAAGCATTCCAAACAACAGGCCCTACAAGCAGCAGATTAACCCAGATTCAGCACGATTCTTGAAACGTGAGAGACCTGACCTCTGGTAAGGAAGGGATCATCCTCATGAAGCAACAGAACAAGGCAGGCTATTCTCGTGCAGACAGCTACTCCTGAAAAACCAGAAACTATCCCGACACACCAAACAAGTGGCTCAGAGGTGGATGCACCGAAATTTAATCACACGTTAAACCACAGGGAAGGTCACCTCAAAAGCAGATTAAAGATTTATTTTATTTTTTGAAAAGTCTTTAATTATACTTGCTTGATCCATAAACATACATCAAATACATTTCTCCTTCAATGGAGAAATTATCAGAAGGTGGCACCTACAGAAAAAAAAAGTCAAACACTGCCAGCTGAAGGGCAACAAGCCTTTGTTTTACATTACATAGCAAAACTTCATGGGAACTCAGAAGCTTGCTTGCTCTGAACACAGATGAAAGAGAAATGAAGCATTTCACTGAAGTAAAGGTTTGCATGCCCTTAGGAGTCCTTCGGGAAGCACGATCTAGAAACTCCAAAACCATTCAAAGAGGATGAATACAATTCACAAAACAGAAGAGAAAGGAGTTTTCTTTTCAACTACGTCAAACTTGCCCTGATTTCCTTCCTCTCCTGAATGCATCATTTTGGCTTCCAGTAAAGGTCACGCCACAGAACAAGGTCTGCAAAGTCAGGAAGATATCAACAGATTCCATAAGCTCGAGCTGTTTCTGTCAACATACAGGTTTCCTCCACTTTAATACTGCAAAAACTTCAATCCTTTCATTTACCACCTCAGTGATCCCACTCCACCTGCAGCTGGAACAAAAGCCTCATGCACGTCAGACAGCAGAACACATTCCCTCCTTCAGTGAAGGCCCACACCATTATCTGCAACACAAATGCTCATCTACATGTTTGACAACATGATTTTCACCATGCAGCTTCAAGACCAGCCAAAGCAGAACTAATTGCAGGGGCTGTAAGCATAATGGTACATGTAAACAACATACTCTGTGTATTTCATTATCTGTAAGCTAACAAGAGCAACAGGAGGCCGGACAACATGCACTCTTGCAATACACTTCTGCAGCTGTGCAAGTGCTACAAGAAAGGTACACACAACTGCAGCCTTCATAGAGAAATTAAGGGCAAGAACACAACACTGTGTGTGTTTTAAAAGTGAAAACTTACTCTCCTCACTGATTAAGCAATAATGTAGAAGGCTTTTCACCAAACCAAAGATCAAACTGTAGCTGGACAAGAAGTTTTTGCAGAATATTTTTTCTTCACAAGCAGCAGCACTGCACTTCTGAATTGTGCATTCTTGCTTTCCCTTGTGAATACTTACGTGACTACACCAATAGGAAGAATTACTAGTTGCTCTTAGAAGAGCTGCAAAGCTTCAGAGAAGTAGCTGCAGTATGCATTAGTTAGTTCTTTAAGAATTCAATACACTTCAATAAATTAATGAAAAGAATTAATTGGTTCCCTAGGTACATAAACTGTACATAGCACACAAAGTGTCAGAACAAGACTTTGGGGATAAAAGCATGAAATTCAGCACACAAAAAAAAAACCACAAATGATATAACGTACTCTGGGAAACTATTCCAGCACCCAAAAGAGCTGCAAGATTTGTGTATACACTTCTGCTTTCATTACAGAGGACATAAATACTTCCTTACAAAGAAGTATTAGTCTCTCAGTGCTCCTCCACAGGTCACGGCTCTCCTGACATACCTAGCATCCATTCACACAAACAGGAAGAGCCAGAAAACACTCCAAAACAACAGCTCTCCTCATACCAACTTGAGTTGCACTCTTAAGAAAAAGGTATTCTGAAAGTGTAATACCACAGCACGAGAAAGTTAGTGTTAACACATGGATTTTAAAGATACAGAGATTATCATACTAGGGATCCAGTCAAGTCTCTTATTAAATAACTGCGTTACGTAGGCCTATGGCAAAATTGACAATGACATTTAAGACTGCTTCCTCATACAGCTGAAAAACACTCAAAGCTAAATTATGAGATTATATTTTTATTCAAGAAATCTCCTAATACTCATACAACAGTATCTGCAAAAAGAATGCAGTTAACCCAGCAGAATTAGGATGGTATGTGGCAAACCAAAACACTGCCTCCTATGTGTAGCAAGAGATAAGCCCCACCAGAACACCCCTAAGGGCTTTGAATAGCCCTGCAAATAACGATGAGGCAATCTGGGAGGAAACCACAACAGCTCTCTCCATCTGCATGCAAGGTGCAGGGCTAAGGAAGATGGGACAGCACAGGTGCTGCTCTATAGGCTGTATTCCTTCACCCAGAGACGGACCTGAGAGATATGAGCAACTGTGAAGGTTATACAGCGCTTGCGAAGGATGCGCGTTCCTGCAACCGGAGGAGGGTGCGAGCAGCACAAGCAGCGCCATCGGAACCCACACGTACCCTCACGGACACAAGGCTGCACTTAAAGGCTGAGCTGCGCAGCACAGCACGCACGGGCTGCTCAGAAGCACACCTCTACACACAGCTGTACGCACACAGCCGCATCCACGCTCACACATCGCGCTGGCCCGCCTTGCCGGAGGCACACAGAAAACGCGATGCCGCGAGGAGCCCGGCGCAGGGCCGGGCACGGAGGAGGCCGAGCCGGAGGGCAGCACGGCTGCGAGGAAAGCAGCTCTCGGGAAGGGTCGGGAGGGGGAAGGGCCGAGGGTGACGGCGCGTACCGTGTACTCCCGCACTTGGCTGTGGAAGTTCTGCTCGCGGATCGACACCTCGTCCGCCTCCATCCTTCATAGTCCCGCGGCCCCCGCTCGCAATGGCGGCCGCCGCCGCCGCGCCTGCTGCTGTCCTCCCTGCGGCGGGCGGGCCACCATGGCCGGTGGCAGCGCCCGCTGCTCCCCCCGAGCCCGGCCGGCGATCGAGAGACTCCAGCGACGATGAGCTCCGCCGCTCTGTCAGCGTGCGATGGGAGGCGGAGGAGGAGGAGGAAAGGCGGGCAATGCCGCCTCAGCTCCTCCTGCTGCGTCACCACGCAGCGACAGCGCGCACACCGCGGCCGCACCTCCGAACCGCCCGAGGGAGGGGAGGAGCCAGTGGGTGGAAGGGGGGCGGGGCTCCGCGTTGATTGACAGGAGGAGGGCGCTGTGCCTGGGAGTCTGCCTGGCAGGAAGGCGGGAGCTGGGCGGGGACGGGGCGGCTTCACCTCTTGTTTGCTCTCGTACGTGGTATCTGTGGAAACTGTCGTTCTGTGTACGCTTCTCTCCTAGCCTCTGGCCCGTTTTCTTGCTTAAAAGCACATATCAAAGTGTTTTATTAAATTTTATCGTCAGAAAAGGGGGAATGGTTTTAAACTGAGATGGGGGGGGTTAGGTTAGATATTAGGAGGAAGTTTTTCACTTAGAGGGTGGTGACACACTGGCACAGGTTGCCCAAGGAGGCTGTGGATGCCCCATCCCTACAGGCATTCAAGGCCAGGCTGGATGTGGCTCTGGGCAGCCTGGTCTGCTGGTTGGCGACCTGCACGCAGCAGGGGGTTGGAACTGGATGAGCATTGTGGGCCTTTTCAAGCCAGTCTATGATTCTATGAAAAGTCATCTTCGACTATTTGATGCATTGTTTGAAGTTCTGAGTTTACAGAGAACTGCCTTTTCTTCAGCACAGCTGCAGTTTCATCCTGGTTATTTCCGCACTTTCAAAGACACACGAATTTTGCAGGCAGAATCGCAAAGTGAGTGTAAGAGGTGAGAAAAATCCCACCTGTCCTTCTGAAGTCCACTGCCTGTGCAGGGAGAGTGTCTCAGTACTTACTGAGACCTTAGCAGTGCAAAAGGACCACTAAATACAGATCTGGAGGAGCAGTGAGAGCAGCGTTTTTGACACAGTTCTTGGGAAAAGCTGTCCTGCTTCAAACTATTCAGTCCACAGCAATAGATTGTATCTGACAGATAACGTAATTACTTTTCTGTGTTTTTTCAACTATTCCCCCTTATCTTCAGTCATCTCTTTTTCTAGGGATGCTGTGTGCTGAAAGCATCTGTAGCTGCCAAGATGACTTTTGCATGAGACCTTGGCTAGTGAAGGCTTGCTTGCTCCAGACTAGAGAGAAGGGCTTGCTCCAGACTAGAGAGAACAATCAGAGATTAGGCCTGCAGTAAGCAGGTAAGAAATACATATACTGATATGAAGATGAAGAAGGAGCGTGGTTGAAGATCCAGCTGTATATTCAATTTGAAATACACCCAACAAGTAGATACAGGACGTAATTTGTTTCATATCACGGACTGGAAAGTTCTTTCTTCCATTTCTAGCAGCTGCATCATCAGAAACTTGAAACATATTTATATTTGCTGAAAAGGCAGAAAAAAAATAGCTTAATTCCTTTGTTGGGCAGAAGTTACTGCTCAGTTCCAAGGTGTCTGCTCCACAAAGGAAGGTCACAGTAGCCACCACTGCAAAAGCTATTTATATGAAAGGACATGCAGTCTTGTATAGGCTACTGTAACAAACTGATGAGAATGTTTAGCGACAAACACACTGATGTAGGCTCATCAGTACGAAAGTAATATTTGAAGCATACCAAAAGAAAAACATAAAATACAAAATGAAGCCTGAGGTACCTTTATGAGTAGGTAAAAGACTGCTGGAGGCTTTCATCCATACCTCAGACACAGAGAAAAAAAGACAGTGTTGGAACTGTCCTCAGTGATTCTTTTGACCTCCTCAGTGAAACTTAGTTTGTTCTAAGCAAAATCAAGAAATTTTTCTCAAGTTGCCAATGTAGAAGTACATGCACACCCAAAAAGAGTAATGAAATGCAGACTTCTATTAAACTGACTCGTAGTAGTGCTTAACCCCTGTGTGTAAGAGTTGAGAGGATTTACTAGACTGTTTGTTTTGTTCTTTTTCAGCCTTGTTTTCTACCTTGTTTTTCAGAACAGTTTTTCTACCTCAAGATAATACAGTATCTGGTATTCTTAATCTCAAATGAAGGTTTTATGTGCACTGGGTTAACTGAGATACTAAAGAAAAGATGCTGGGTATTCAAGCTAATAAGTTGAATTGGCTAAAATTGAAATCACTAGAGCTGGAACTGCTTCACTGGGAACATTCTCATAGAATTTGTCAATGAATTTTAGATCACCCTTTTTAACTGTAAATATGAATTGGTACCATTTACCAAGCAACATTGGAATAAGTGATGCTTCTTTTCGTCATCATTCAGCCAAATGCAGTTTTGAATAAACAGAAAATGGGGCATTATTCTGTCAATTGATATGACTACTCACACTATTGTATTCCAGATGCTACCAAAGAATTGGCCAGACTGAAGCCTAATGCCCAACTTATGTTGTTGAGAACGATCACTGATTTTATATGGAACTTGGGGCAGACACATGCCACAGATGATACCCAGGACCTTACATATTCAAGATCTATTTATGGAGGAGAAAAAAAGATTGAAAAGTTAGAAAAAGTGGTATTAAACAATATATATATGTATATCATTATTGTGCACACTAAGAATATTTCTTGGCCATTACAAAGTATGTATTTTATAAGCTAAATCACAGCAGTCATTACATTGTAACTTAAGAAAGCAAGATCAATCAGTCTTGAATCTGGATTCAACTTCAAATACTGCTGACTGGTTTCATTTTTATTCATACCTTCTCTCTATTTTCTATTTGTTTTCTTTTTCTTTATGAAACAAGTGTGATTTTTGTTGTTGTTCCAAATATTCCCAGACTGTATCTTTTCACTGGTCAACACAGTAGCATTAGCTCCCCATCTAATATATGCCGTAAAATTGATACAGTCAAGAAAAAGAACTTCAAATTAAAAATGAGAATGCTATCACAAAAATTGGATATAAACTAGTTCAGTACAGATCCACATAGGTACATGCTGGATTTTGTATATGTTATCCCCAATATTATCCCCAAAAGTAAAATGTAAAAAAAACATCAAAGTAATATGGTTTTTCATAAGCTTTCAAAATGAACATTAGAGTAAAATATCTCCACTATTGTTACCAAAGGACACTGATAACATGGAGTTACTGAATGCTTTCTTTGCTTCATTGCTAAGATTGCCCCTCAGGAATCCCAGACCCCAGAGGTAAAAAGCTGGGGAAAGGAACAGTTTCCCTTTGTCAAGAGGATCTGGTCAGAGATCAACTAGGTAAATTCAACACACACAGATCCATGTATTTTGATGGAATCCAGCCATGAGTGCTGAGAGAGCTGACAGAACTGCTCTCTATCATCTTTGAAAGGTCATGGAGAACAGAGAGATGCCTAAGGACTGGAAGAATACCACTGTCACTGCAGTCTTCAAAAAGGACAAGAAGGAGGACCTGGAAAACTGCAGGCCAGTCAGCCTCACCTCCATGCATGGAAAGCTGATAGAATAGCTTATTCTGGATGTCATCTCCAAGCAAGAAGATTGTCAGAAGTGGTCAGCAGGGATTCACCACAGGGAAATCATGCTTGACCAATTTGGTAGCCCTTTAGGATGTCATGACGGGGTACATGGTACAAGGGTACATGACAGGCTGGGTACCCGAGGGGAGAGCAGTGAATGCAGTGTACCTTGACTTCAGTGAGACTTTTGGTACTGTATCCCATAACATCCTCATAGGTGAGCTTAGGAAGTGTGGGATAGATGAGCAAACACTGAGGTGAATTGAGAACCAACTGGCTTGGAGAGCTCAGAGGGTTGTGATCAGCAGTGCAGTGTCTAGTTGGAGGCCTGTAGCAAGCAGTGTTCCCCAAGATCAGCACTGGATCTGGTCTTGTTCAACATCTTCATTTATGACCTGGATGAAGGCATAGCATCCATTGTCAGCTTTGATGATGCAAAGCTGATACACCAGCAGGCTGCCATTCAGCAAGACCTGGAGAGGCCAGAGAGCTGGGTGGAGAGGAACCTGATGAGGTTCAACAAATAGGAACTGGGAGGAATAGCCATATGCATCGATACAGGTTAGGGACTGACATGCTGAAGAGGAGCTCTGCAGAGAAGGATCTGGGTGTTGAGGGAGACAGCAAGTTGGTCATGAGCCAGCAATGTTCCTTCACATCCAAGAGGAGCAATGGTGTACTGGGGTACATTAAAAAGAGCACTGCCAGCAGGTTGAGGGAGGTGATTATAGAATGATAGAATCATAGAATCGCAAGGTGGAAATGACCTGCAAGATTATCTAGTCCAACCACCCTCCCATTCCTATTAGTACCACAAGCTACTAAACCATCTCTCGTAGCTCCTCATCCAGGCGCCTCTTGAACACTGCCAGGGACGGCGACTCCACCACCTCCCTGGGCAGCCATTCCAGTTCCTGACCACCTCTGAGAGAAAAAGTTTCTCCTAATGTTCAACCTAAACCTCCTCTGGTATAACTTCTGGCCACTTCCTCGGGTCCTACTATTTGCCTGGGAGAAGAGGCCAGACCCTTTTTCATCACAACCTCCCTTCAGGAAGTTGTACAGTGCAATGAGGTCTCCCCTGAGCCTCCTCTTCTCCAGACTGAACAATCCCAGCTCCCTCAGCCGCTCCTCATAAGACTTGTGCTCCAGACCCCTCACCAGTTTCGTTGCCCTTCTCTGGACACGCTCCAGGGCCTCAATGTCTTTCTTGTAGTGAGGGGCCCAAAACTGAACACAATACTCGAGGTGAGGCCTCACCAGTGCTGAGTACAGGGGGACGATTACCTCCCTGCTCCTGCTGGCCACACTATTTCTAATGCAGGCCAGGATGCCGTTGGCCCTCTTGGCTTCTCCCCCTCTACTCTGTATTTATCAGTAGTCTGCCAGGGTCAATAAATCGTCAAACAAAAAAAGAAAAACAAAGTCTCTAGACAAGCCTTGCTTTCATCAGTCTGTCTATTTTGAGTCAGAAGTTAGTTTCTGACAGGTATTCAGCCAGATTGGATGGATCAAAATAATAAAAACTCACTACTTCTCTTCATGGTATGTTCAATATTTAATTACCGTCTACATTAAAAATCATACTTTGCTTCTGATTTGAATTTTACTGCTTTCAGCTTCTAACTACAATTCTTGTTCTGTCCTTCTCAAGTACAGTGAAGAACTTTAATACTTGGTATTTCCTGTTAATCATAGCAGTTCACCTCAAAATCTCCTTTTCAGTCAACTAAAAGATTTGCTCTAGGAAAATTTACTCCTTATTTTCAACCATGAACTCATGTGTTGTTTTTTCTTTCTTTCTTCCTTGAATTCTTTGCAATCTTTAAACATAGGCTGAATGCCTACCATCTGTGAGGAGAAGAGTGGTTTGCAGGTAGATCTTGTTGAGCATTTGGACCTGGAAGCTAGGGAAGTTTTGTGGTCCCTTCAGGTTAGTTGGAGTCACTAAATCCATTTTAGGAATATAGTGTTTCCTCACTGAGATCTTGTATCAACCATCAGCAATCCATAATTTCTACTCTGAATCATGGTTTTCCTGGAATATCTCTGGTTCAATAGACAAGATCTTGATTCCTTGTTCTTCGTGCATCCACTGACATTTGATTGAATTTGAGCCCACTCTATTTTTTGTTTCCCAAACACTTCAGATTTCTCTGTATAATTACTTTGAATAATAATAATAATAATAATAATAATAATAACAATAAATTATTAATAATTATTATAATGCAACAGCAACAATAACAATAATAATAATAATAATTGTATTATAATAATCATCTTTGTAACTCACCTCTCTGTTATTTTCCAGTGTTTGCCAACCTTTTTTTTTCTTGTATGTATCATCTGCCAGTGATGTTAGCAGTAAGTAGTTTATCAACTGGAATAAATACTTGCACGAAAAAAAATTTGTTTCCTTCTTTACATTTTCATCCAGTTTTGCTCATACTTTTTCTCATCTTTGTGAACTTCCTTAAGTAGTAAGTATGCATAATACTTATTGTACTGGTTGGAAATGTTGTTTGCTCATATGGGATATGATCTTGCCAATATCATGTGTTGGCTCCATGGCAACACTACAACAGTATCCAAAAGAGTCATTTAATAGTGAAGCCAATATTTTTTGTGTTAGCAAATAATCATTAGAAGCTTTAGTGTTGTTCTACCACTAGTGGAATGACAGCAGCAGCATATGTCAGTCCAACCAATCTCAAACAATTTTTCTGCTCTTACCCAATACATGCTTTCTATTCTCATATGCTTTCTACTCAATGTTTAGTTCTCATCTTTAAAGCACTTACACTGCATGATTTAAAAAGAAAACAGTCTCTGCTCTACTCACACTGCACTATACCATTACATCTACACAACATTCTGCACTGGCTTTAGAGTTTCACTCTATTAGATTTCTGCACACATTAGATCACACATTAGATTTCTGCTTTCTTTGCAAGTTTTGCTGATTGCTTATCTTCCATTGTTTCTCTCATTTTTTAATATTCTCCTTTGATTTTTGAGCCATTCAACACATTTCACTGGACTTCTTATTACAACAATTCAGTACTGATTGTAAAACTTGACCATGCATTAGCTGTATTATAAATATAATGCAAATGTCCACCCATGCCATCATCTCCTGACTACCTAACATGGCTGTACTCATTGTCCTTTAAAAATAAGTAAATAGATAAATAATTGGCAGGACTACATGCTTATTTGGAACTATTCTCAAATTATTTTTCATTACCTCCATATTTTTTCGGCATTCAATTTTACAACAATTTTTTGAGGAAATGGATTGCAATGCCAAATCTTTAAACCATAAAAGCCACTTTTCTATTAGTTAAACCATTTTATTTTTTTCTCTTAAATTTAGTATCTGACTCATCATGACTAAGATAACTGTACTGTTAATACCGCATGGAAGGCATTTCAAAAATCTATTCAGTATTAAACCACAACCATTTTTCAGTTAGGTTCACAAAATCACATGTATAAATTTTGTCTTTGACAGAAAGCCCTGCACTTTTTATGAAGGACTTTTATCCAAAATGCTAGGAATTTTAAAGGGAATAAATCATCTTAATTTCTAAAATTAATAGGGGCAAGATTTATTCTTAAATCATGGATACTCATTTCTAATTAAATTCAAATGTGTTTAATGCATCTCAGGAGTGTTAAGATAATAAGTAATCCTTTTCTGGAATTTAACAGCCTCGATCCCTGTCAATATTGGGTGACTAATAAAATATGATGCAGGCGTTTTTTAAATCTTTATCTTTCTCCTCTGTCTCATTAGCAAAATGAATAGGTTTGTTCCACAGGCACCATATAATTTGGAGAATTCAATGTTGCTCAAGGACATTCCAAACAAATTTCAGCAGGTATTTCTTCATGCACTACTCATACATAGAGTAGACTTTCCCATGTATGAAATGGACTTCCACAATATCTGCCAGTCACCATGCTGAAGTTTTAATTCGATGTGTAAGGTCATTGCTAGTGTCAGAGGCTGGAAGGCCCAAAAGGGCCACTGCAATTAAGGTCTCCTGACCAGCAGAACTTTGTGCAGTTATCCCATCAAAGCCTATACTTCAAGCTGAGCTCCAATCATCAGTATTTAATAACAGAACATAGAACATTCATCCATTGTACCAGTGGTCTATCAGGAAATGCTGAAACTAGGAAAAGATAATTATGTAACATATGCCAATACTTATTTTCAGTAACAGGCCTCAGATATTGCAGACCTTTTACCAAAAATCATGCCGATAATATCAAATCAGCTCATTTAGTTTTAAGAGCTTAGCTTCCTTTCTTATGTAAAGTAATAGCCTCCAAATGATGAAAATATGGCAGGATTTTCAAGACCTGGCACAGTCTTCTGGCATTCATATAAGGCAAAACCTATCTATGGTGAATAGAAACCAAAGCATTTGGGTGTCTCTAAGTAGTTGATGAAGGACTGAGGGATTCCTAGTGGGAGGATAGAACAAGGAATAGGTTGTGACTCATCCAAGTTTAAGATATTTCCACATTTCTAATTTTAGCTCCTGTAAACCATACATTATACTCAAAGTGTACCCACTTTGGTTGTTTTGGTGGTTTTCTTCGTTGATGAAGATGTTGAAGAGCACCAGTCCTAAGACAGACCCCTGAGGAACACTGCTTGTGACCGGCCTCCACTCTGACGCAGAACCATTGCTCACAACCCTTTGGCTGCATCCAGCCAACCAATTCCTAACCTAATCCATCGAACAGCCCAAGGAGGTAATAATACATTTACCTTTGCATTAGTGTCCCTTGGTTTTCCTCTTCCTAGCTAATTCCCCATTTTCTACATAATCTACATTGACATGCTGTTGCAGTCAGATTTTTCCAAAATTCTGGTCCCACCTTAGCCAGAAAAAATACATAAAGCTCTACACATCATGTGACAAGTTCAAGAGCTTCTGGTGAGCTCACCACAACATGCTGACTCTGTATCATCTGTGAGAGGACAGAAGTCTGCAGAGCATCTAAAGGGGCACACAGACAAGACGTTTCTCCAATTTTAAAGCAGGTACAGCATTCATTCATTATTTTGTGAAGCCTTTTCCCTTCAAAGCGGTTACCTTGATAAGCTTGCAGCATCTATTTTAACTATTTTCAATGCTGTTAAGGTTACAAAGAAGTCATGTTTGAGACAGATGGTCTTTTGTTTCTAAATCATATTATTCTGTTATTAATCACAAATGCAAAGGATAGTACAAAGTTATTGAGGTTTCATTGGGAAACTTTGGTAGAAATGGGTTATTTCATCCTGAATAGTAAAAGCCATGGGAAATAATTCAGCAGTTTGTAGGCATTGGTAAAACATTGAGTTCCATGATCCCAGAGTTATCATAAATAGAAAATTATTTCAGACCTACGTGCTGCCCCATTATGCATTTAACACCTGGTTCTCATCAACAAAAGAAGGAAACAACCTCTTTCAGATGAGTCTTCTTCATTCTTCAAATCTATTACCAAAGTGACATTTCATCTCGAATGCATTCCAGAAATCTGTGAAGGAAATAATAATTGAATGTGGCTGTTTTCCCAAATTATACTGTTTGTATTTTCCTTTGCAGTGGTGAAGGCAGAATCTTAGAATGCTCATATAATCATAGAATCATAGAATCACAAGACTGGAAAGGACCTACAAGATCATCTAGTCCAACCGTCCACCCATTACCACTGCTATCAAAACCTTTCCATAACTTTTCCTTTTCATAACCTTTCCAGACTCTCCTCACCCTTTATCAGTTGCACCCTTCACTGGTACCTACTTCCATTCTTCTTATTTTTCAGTCAAATAACTGACAGAAACCTCAGATTTCTACTCTGTGGTCTAAAGAACTATAAATGAATCAAAGCCTATTCTTCTGCTCATGTTATGAAACGTATCACATAATTTGGCACCTGTAAAGTAATCCCACCAAAGATACTGTGCAATTCAAAGCTTCAATCCTTCAGTCTCTCCTCATAGGGCACATTCTCCAAGCCCTTCACAAGCCTTGTTGCCCTTCTTTGGACCTGCTCCAGCACCTCAATGTCCTTTCTGCACTGAGGTGCCCAAAACTGAACACAGTACTCCAGATGAGGCCTCACCAATGCCAAGCAAAGGGGTGGGATTACTTTCCTAGTCCTGCTCACCACAACATTCCTGATCCAAGCCAGGATGCCATTGGCCTTCTTGGCCACCTGAGCACACTGCTGGCTCACATGCAGCCAACTGTCCATCAGTACACCAAGGTCCCTTTCCATCAGACAGCTTTCCAGCCACTCCTCCCCAAGCCTGTAGGATTGCCTGGGGTTGTTGTGTTCAAAATGCAGGACCTGACATTTGGCCCCATTGAAACTCATACAGTTTGCCTTGGCCCATCGATCCAGTCTGCCCAGGTCCCTCTGTAGTGCCTTTCTCCCCTCAGGCAGATCAACACTCCCTCCCAACTTGGTGTTGTCTGCAAACTTACTGAGGGTGCACTCAATCCCCTCACCAAGATCATTAATAAAGTTGTTAAGCCACTCCAGCTATCAGAGAAAAGTGCTTGTGAACTACACCCTACACTGAAAGCAATCACAAACTTGTTTTTCTGTCTGGCCTATCCCATTTTAAGTACTGAGAGTAACAGAAAGTGTGAGAAACTATACTGTCCATTTTCTTTACACACATCTAGTCCTCACAGAGAATTCATGAGTCAAGAAATAACTACAAACTTCAAATAATAATTCCTGTCCTCACCTGGAATAAGAAATAGTTACACACAACGTCAGCAGGACAAGCTGATGGCATTTTTGGAAGAATTTGTTTAAAGGTTCACTCTTGCAAAAAGTTATAAAGTGTACATTTAAAAAATTTTATGAATGTTTATATATTACATCGTATGTATACTTATAAATGATGTGTGTATATTTATATATCTGTGTGTGTGTGTGCTTGTTTTTATTTAAAGTTCTCTGAAATACATTGTTATCCTGCAACAGTAATTAACTGCCATGGAATACAGCATTGCACAGTGTCCTCCACAGGATTTCTCTACAAGCATCAAAATACACTGATAGCTACACTGAGTTAATTTGAATTAAGGCATTTATTTTTGTTTCTTTGACAAAATCACTATCTACTGACTTTACTACGGATGGTGGTTTTGTCTTCGTAAAGAAGCAGCAGCTTATAGTGTTCTTTTAAATGAGTTTGCATGAGTATATAGCTAAAAAAAAAGAAAAAAGAAAAATGCAGTTTAAGCTCTTTAACGTGTTTTAGTTAATTTTAAAAACTGGCAAGTTTAAATAATACAAACTGAAAAAATACTCTACTGAAATACAGGTAAAGTATTACCTTAGCTATTTCCCCTTGTTACTTTCATGAGTGCATTCACACAATCATTGCACCCCAAATCTCTGTCTTTACCAAAGACACGCTATGGAAAAAAAAGGGGGAACTTGAACTACACAGAAATATATTAAGAACTTCACAATGTGACCTGTAGTTTTAACTGAAATAAATTAATGGGTGGCATGCAGATGCCAAGATGAAGCAGAGCAGTAACAAAACATTAGTAAGCACTTTTAATGTAATTAATTTTTGATATATTACAATTTTTAGCATGTAATTATTTTTGAAGGAACTGAAGAGTAATATTGGATCATGTGTTTATTCCAACTAGTTACTAAAGAATAAAATGTGACAATATTTTGAAATTTTATTGCAGAATAATACCGAGTTGTCCATCACAAATAATGATGCCAAGATTTCTCTCATTTGATAATCAGTTTCAATGATTACCTGCTAAAAGGTCAGTGCTTGGTACTACAAAATCCCTTGGTCAGCCTAGAATCCAAGTGGGCATTGAAATGTGCTATATAAAGCACCTAGGCTTGCAGTGACCTTGAATCTGTTTCCTTATTGCTGGAGGCTGGGATTGTTCCATGGCTGCATTCCCAGTCTGCATCAAGAGGCTGGTACGAACATCAATCTCTAACACCGGTCTTTAAAACAATTTTTGATGTTGGCCTTGAATAGGTCTAATAATTTTGCTTAATCACCTCTGTTCCAACACAAAAACTGGAATCTAGGCTGACTTCTAATTTTTCATTCTTGTGAAATCCAGCCACGAGCTTCCTGTCTGCCATCAAATATCTGGAATCACAATTAGACAAAATATGTCAGATGCCCTGTGACACCCAATCATCTTTATTGCATAGAAGTTCACTTTCAAGCTTAGCGTAGAACAAATTCCACTTGGTTCAAAGGTCTGTACTTCCAAAGAAAAATGAGAACACTCATATGCATATTTAAATATGCAGATGTGATGTATCCAATTTGCATTGTCACCTAATAAGAATGACCTTTTCTACTGAGCAGAAACAGCAATTGTTGAACTTGAGCATGTGAAAGTTTTGGTTAAATACAGAATTCCAAATGTCCATCTAAGTAGATCAAATGCTTACTTCTCTTAATCAAAAACAATCAGGGTCATATTGAACCCTAAATCATAGAATCATAGGATGGCTTGGGTTGGAAGGGACTTCAAAGATCATCAAGCTCCAATCCCCTGCCATGGGCTGGTTGCCACCCACCAGCTAAGGCTCAGGGCTCCATCCCAATCTAGGCTTGAGCACCTCCAGGGATGGGGCATCGAGAGCTTCTCCGGGCAGCAATGCCAGTACCTAAATGCCCTCTCAGTGAAAAATCCCAGTGCTTCTTCATCTTTAGGGAAATCCAATTAGGTTCAGAACTTGAATTTTGCTGCTTAGATCTATTTCTCGTAACACTTCTTGCCTAGCACTCTTCCTATTTGCCAGTCTTTACAAAGAACATCTAAACAATTTTCTCACATCACTGTAGTGCATGTTAACGCATAGCATATTTAAAAGTATTTTGAAAACCTAAATTCAAACTAAGGGATTAAGCTCAGGACTACAAAGAGGCAGTTAATATGGCAAGACTGGAACTCAGTTTGACCTTTGTTTTGATCCTGTGTTCAAATACATTAGATCAAGTTTTAGCAATACTCAAATTGAAATGGAGAAAAAGCCATGATCAATTTACCAAGCAGCATTAGAGTCGTATAACCTGTGTTGTTCTATTTCTGTGAATGCCAAAGAAGGGAAACATCTCCTGCATGTAGGTAGCTCGCCTGTAGACAAATAGCATCAATAATTGGCTGTTTTGTTTACCCTCTTTAGTTACCCTCTGTACTGAAACAAAAGGTCAAATTGTCAGTATGCTCGCCTTCCTCTACAGCATACTCTATATGCATGCATGATTGGGGATTAAAGAAATGTAAATTCAAGCAAGCAAACATCTTGGCATATCTTAAGCACAATTATCTGTTCTCTCTGTTGTTTCTTTTTCATTAGGGGACTGCAGAATCCTCCCATAAGAGATCAGGTCTCCATATTGTGAGAATTTAGAAATACCTAATGAAAATATGGCACCTACAGTTATGAACTTATAACTGCCAGTGTAAGATCAAGAATAAAACCCTTCCAGTTATTTCTGTAACTGTAATATTCTACACGATACTAACACATACCATCTTTTCCCATGGTTATATACAGGAGAGGAGTGCAGTAAGTTTAACAGTGTGGCTCTGTAAGTGAATCCAAACAGATATGCATTGTCCTAAAAAGAAGTATCTTACCTTACGCATCAGTGAGGAAGGAGAAAATTCATACTGAGAAAAGAAATTCCAACTATACAGATGTGCACACACACACACAGTTGTATAGAGCCTTGTTATTTATATTAGTTTACTTGTCAGCATGCTATTTTTGCAAAATAATTCAGGAGAACAAGAGACAGAAAGCTCATGATAAACACTGCAACTATATTAAAAGGGGTTTTGTAATTGTTCTTATTTTCACCTGTGTTTCAGAATCTATTTCATATGTGGCACAGGTGTTAATACGGATGGGCACAGCAGAAAGACCAGCTGTACTTGTAAAGTAATGAATTCTCATTTAAATCAACACGGGAACTAACTGTCCCACCAGCAGGATTTCCTGACACAGTACATTTTTGTAATCTGCTAATGGTGCCTTTTCATAACTCATTTAGCCTAGTTGCAGCCTGTACTGCCATTGGAAAGGGCACTTCCCTTTCCTATTGCTGTCTACCTCTTTCTGCAGCCAAAAAACAAACAAACAAACAAACAAAAAAACCCCTGATCGAGGACAAATAACAACTTATTAATTACATTTGGATCAAATCTTGGATCTGGTGAATTATGCCATAAGTCCTGGTGTTAGCATAAAGAAGGGTAAGGAAATGTATTGCCAGGACAAGTAAGGCAGAATGATGTTATCCTATAGCAGCTGCAAAAAAAATGATAAGTTGATCTGTAAAGTTAAAGATTGCCTGAAAGAGACATTACCAGGTATAGGAGTATATTAGAGTGGCTTCCAGAGTCAGGTATGTTCCAGACTCAAACATGAGGTTGTTAGAATTTGTATACGCATGGTTTTGTTTCACTGCCCCATCCTTTGGGCAGCAAAATGCCAAATACTATCCAGCTGCCTTAAACAATTGTCTGCAACTGTCATGCAAAGCTGCCTCTTGAACCAGTGGAGATCTCATCATCTGGTTAATGGAGATTGGGGTGCTGTGCATCTCATTCTGAAACTGAAGTTTAAAATGAGTTAGATGAGTTTTCCCCTTGAAGTGACTCCATCTTGTCTGGCAGAGCTAAATCGGTGCTGCAGTTTCAAAGCACTTTGTGGGAACAGTCAGGGAGGAAAAGGCTTTGTCAGGCTGGAATGTTCTGATGATGGTGGACATTATCAATGTCTTGTGAGGACTTTCTAAATTATACATTTATGGATTAAAACTGGCGGTGATTACAAAGTCATTCATGAGTACGTTATGAGTAGTATTATTATAATGCACAACTACTCACCAATCCAGCTTTCAGCACAGTCACAGTTGCATCAGCAAATCACAGGGTGTTATCCCAAAATGACAGAGGTACAAACCGGCCATCACATGGTGGATGAAGATGTGGCTGCTGAGAGAAGGAAACAAGGTGCATACAGTCTATGAAAAAACTCTTTCACAGAGCACACTGAAGCATGGAATTGACCTGGATGTATCCAGAGGAATCTCACTTAACCCTCCCAGGCAGAGATCTGAGGCCTGAGTTAGCGGGTGTAACATCACAAAGCACAAGAAGATATTTCTAAGTCATTTTACATGTAACATAACTAAGATTGGATTAATCTCACTCAACAGCAGATATCTACAATGATTTTTCAGCTGGATTGATCTCTGCAGGCTCTCTTTACAGTCATTGTAGATTACACAGTGATTAATCTTTTTCTAAAACAGTTCCTTACCTCCAGAAGCTACTTTTCCTTTCCTTTGAGTCAAGAGGGACCCTAGGTTAATTTGCTCAACTGTAAACATCTATTCACAGATAACTAAAACTAACTGGTAAGATTCCATCTTCAAGGCATGTGGAGACTAGGAATCCAATCTTGGGAAAAGCCTGAGAAGTTCAGATACTTTGATTTGCTTAAGGCTCTGCTGAGCTCTCTGCTTTCTATTTAAACTGCAATAGACATAAATCTCATAATTTACTTGCAAGCAAAGAGAAGAAAGTCTCTAGCTAGAAATGCCATGTTCTAGTTACAGTTGGCAAGTAGAGTTCCTGAATTAGAACTGTATATAAATTGCTTTGTCAAGAACAATAACGTAATATACTATAGGAACAGATATTAAGATGTGGAATAGCAACCAACAAGTATAAATTGGTTTTACTGTTACAGCACATGTCACCGGATCCAAAGTTTGCTGTCATCGTGGAAAGGCTTCCAAGTACCTGACTGCACCTTGACTCAGATACATATAATATTTTGTACGTTTAACAAAGCTGCAGGAATGGAGTAAGACTTTTGGTAATAGTTCAGAATACCCTCTGAGCTAAAGAAAAGCTGCTGGAAACTGTCTGAAAACAATTAACTTACCCTGCATGTTAAAAGACAGTGCTAGCAGTGGAATGAACAGTAACGCTGAGCATCACTATTGGTGAATTGCTCCTGTGAGTGGCATGGTACTTATTATTGCCAGCACTTTCACTTTTTACAGTAAAATGAATAGGAAAAAAGTGATTTGTTGAACTCATGCAGTCATACGTATCTATTCCAGAGCACCATTCCTACTCTCAAGCGTGTTTTTTTTTTCAAGTTGCCCCATCAGAATTAAACAACAAAAATGCGCACAGATTGATCGGGGGAGAGAGTTACAAGCAAGACAGTGAAACTAAGTAATTAAAAAAAAAAAGAAGAAAGAACAGAGGAAAAAAGAAATGTTCCTTGTTAAATATTTACTTCATCTCTGAGGAAAATTGCCTTGTCAATGACAGCATAATACAAGTGTTCTTTAAGTAAGGTCAACTTGCAGCACAGACTTTAAGTCTTCTATAAAGGCATTTCATTGATTATATAAATGTCATATAGGAAATGCAAAGTACCATAATGTAGGAGTTTGATCAATGATGTTATCCTGATTTATAACTGTGTATTTTTGGACTGTGATGTGCACAAAGCACTAATTTAAAACCTCATTTTAGTTGCAACCTACCTTTTCCTTTTAATAACAAGAAAGTCATCCGATCACATTCTTTCAGTTATCCCCATGTCACGTATTAGATAATCCCCTTATAGTTTAAAACTAAAAATGCTAATGGATTGGGGAAATGGGATTTTGCTTTCACACATTATACCTGTCTTTTTATGCTTGCCTTTCAGATCATTTATCTAAATAATAACCTTCAGTACCCACTCCTTCCTTCCAATGAACTAAAACACATTAATGATTAAAGTCAGTGAAAACATCTTCTCCCTGATCTAATTTTGCTTGCTGAGATTACCACTTTCAGCTCCTACTTTCCTACTTCTTTTTGGAGGGAGGGTGAGGGGGGAGTTACAGACTTGTAGAGCTGCTCCTATAATTAATTCCTAGTTCATTTCAATTAAAACAGCCTGTATTAGTTTACATAAACTGTAGGTGATTGTTAATGAGTATCACCACTCAACAGTGACTGAGAGGGCATTGATTTCAGGGACTAAAAGACAGAAATGATATGGAAAACTCAGCAAACAGCTTTTAATCAAAAAATCTGTAGGGGCAGCCTAAAAAAGAGGAAGTACTATACCTTCACACTTGCATGTGAAGGTGCTGCAGGTGGTAGCTTCTGCTGGCAAACTTGAGATAAAGGAGGAGGCATTTCAGTGGTCTCAGTGTCAGAATGATGGAAGATAAGTTAAAAAAAATAATAATAATAACTGGCCCAGGACCAGATACAAAGATTGTGGAAATTCTGGAACTACCAGGACAGCGTACTTGTGTAGTTCAACTTTCATTACGCCTGACTTAAGTTGTAAGACTTTGTTCTGAAAAGAAAAAAAATACAAATCTCAGCAATGGAGATGTGTCTTTAAAGCAATAAGGAAATAACTTCTCTCACCCACCAGTAACTTCTGAGACAGATGGAACCGAAGAGCCATCAACTTTGTACTGATCTGAGACTTTGGAAAACATATTCCAAAGGATAAATATCCTCTCACAGAAAATCTCTCCCAGTCCTTCTTTTTCACACAAGAACAAATGTCAGTTCTGCTGACCACAGTGGTGGCAATATGACATGGGAGTGAACAGCAGATCAAGTAAGCAGGTGCCATAGGATGTCACAACTGTCTCAAGGAAGCTCCCACTATTCTGCTGCTCTCCTTGCTCTGAATAAATTCATCCTGGTACTAACTGTAGAGTCAAAAAAGGCTTTGGATTTAAAGAGAAATTTTTACATGAATCAGGCAGCTTTCTCCATTGACAAGAACAAAGAATGACCCTGTGAAATCAACCTAAAAGTCTTCCTGGAACAACATAGATATTTCCTGTGCTGATAAATAGCAATATGTTCTCAACAGTGGCAAATTACAAAAGAGCAAATATCTACCTATCATTGTAATATAGACACTAAATAACATATTCATGACTTGTGGGAGGTGACCAGGAAAAATAGCAGGCAGGTGGCTAAAGGATGGGTGTCCAAATCATTCTGCAAAGGAAAAAAAAAAAAAAAAAAGAAAGCAAGCATGGATAAAATTTAATAGCAAAAGACATCTGCTAACAAAGGTTATCTCAGCAGAAAGCAAAAACATCCAGAAGCAACAATTCTATACGAAGTTTCATTTCCAATGAATTATGCCATTATGTTCAATTTAATTCTGAATAGGAAACCTGCCCTTACTGCTTGTTCTCTGCTGCGGGATCACTGTCAAAACAAAGAATTATAAAATGTTCACCCAGTTCTGAGTTCAGATTTGCTAAGCGATGCTGATATGATGCAGAGATCTAAATGTGAAATCTACGCAGATTGTTATTTCTTTCAGTATAGCATTTTCTTGATGATTACTTTTAGATTTTCTCTCAAAATTCTGCTTTACCTTGATTCTTAGGAAGTGTTTGTAGCAAGTGATGGTTACTTCTGTATTTTTTGCTGAAGTAGCATGTCCAATTTCATCCAAATTTTGGATTATGTATTCAGCAAAATAAATGTTTTCCTCTGGCGCATGAACTGTTGGTGATCATGTAGGTGGCAAATATTGCCATTCTTTTTCTTTGAAGAAATATGAGATATCCCATTATTGGAAAGCTCTGTTGCCCTGGATGACAAATTACACAATGAGACAGAAGAAGGATGCAAATCTTAATTTTAAAAGCATCTAATATTTGCTCAAATTATATTCAGCTGTATCTATCTACCATTCTGGCATGCTGATGGAATAGTATTATCAATAAATCTATAAATAGGATGCAAAATGCATGTGAGCTGTCTGTGGATGAAGAAAGAGCAGAGCAGCAATAAATTAGAGCATAATATATAGTTTAAAATGTAGCAAAAGGAGTGCCTCGGCAAATCAACGCAACATATTTTGTCACTGCTAGGGAGAGATTCATTACACATCAGCCTTGAGAATGCTGGATTTCTGAAGCACGGGGTCATCTAGGACACATGATGTCATTGAGAGAGTACGGAAACATGCATAGAAAAGCAAAAATAATCTGCAGAATAGTAATACCATGTTAAATTTTCAGCTAAAATTGAAGTTCTCTCCAGTACTTCATTGCTCAAGAGAGTTCAGGAATGCAACAAGAGAGAGAAAAATAATGAAGCCTGACTTATAGGTTTGGTACTCACAGGAGATTCAAGACTGATCCTCCTTCTGAGTCTCAGTCACGTGTGCAGGGTTTTCTTTGCCTGGATTTTCTGTGATGTATATTACTGTCTAAGTTTTGTTTAGCTGAGAAACTTTTTCCCCTACAATGGAAAATCTGGTAAATCATAAAATTTGGGGAAAGTCTGTGTTTTGGAGAACTGAACTGGGAACTGTCAAACACGACTGAAACTCAGCACTAGATTTCAAAGCTGGCTAGAGGAGAAGACACAGTCATGGGGTCAAACGCAAACACCCAGCAGATTACATAAGAAAAAAAGAGACTAAAAATAAGATCAAGCTGCCAATTGGTTTTCCTGCTGACAGCAGCGAAGTGACACAGGACATCTAATTCCTTCTGATCACAAAAATGACAGACAAGTTTGCATCTACTTTGCCTGTGATTTGCGCCACCAATCCCCAGGAGTGGCATCATCACATCCCACTGCCATCAGGGAAGTGCCCCAGTGACATTGGCTGCTGATGTCAGTGTTGCCCTTTGGCATGCTCAGAAAGAGCAGTGTGGTAAAAAGTTTTAAATAAGGAATGGGGAAGGTCGTGATGAGCCTGGGGATGCTGAACTCTGGGCTCCTATGTGTTGAGAGGCCACAGGAACCTCCTGCCTGCTTTGCTGGTGGCAGGGCTTTGAACTACGGTTATGAGGGAGGAATTGTTTGCTTCCCTTTTGTAGTGAAAGGACCAAACATATTTATACTAGGAAAAAATACAAGCTGGGGGACAAAAGGATAGAGTACAGCCCTGCTGAAAAGGACCTGGGGAGGTGGTGGATGGCAAGCTGGACATGGGCCAGCAGAGCTTGCAGCCTAGAAAGCCAACTGTATCCTGGGCTGATCCAAAGCAGCATGGTCAGCAGGGAGAGGGAGGGGATCCTGCCTCCTGCTCTGAGCTGAGAGACCTCACCTGAAGCACTGCCTCCAGATGAGGAGTCCTCAGCACAGGAGAGAAATGGACCTGCTGGAGTGTGTCCAGAGGAGGGCAACAAAATGATCCAATGATGGAACACCTCTCCTACAAGGAGAGAGCTGGGGCTGTGCAGACTGGAAGAGACAAGGCTCAGGAGAGACCTGAGAGCTGCCTGTCAGTATCTAAAGGGGCTGTAAAAATCAAGGGGACAAACTCTTTGGCAAGGTCTGTGGTGGCAGGACAAGGGGGAAACGGTTTCAAAATAAAATGAGAGATATAGACTGGATATAAGGAAGAAGTTTTTAACAATAAGGGTAGTGAAGCACTGGCACTGGTTGCCCAGAGATATGGAGGATGCCCCATCCTTGGAGACACTCAAGGTCAGGCTGGACGGGGCTCTGAGCACCTGATGGAGCTGCAGGTGTCCCTGTTCATTGCAGGGACAGCCTTTAAAGGTCCCTTCCAATTCAAACGATCCTAAAATGATTCTATGATAAACACTTGTGTAACCGACCCGCAGCAGGGGGCTGGACTAGATGAGCTCCAGAAGTCCCTTTCAACCCCCTCGATGTTGTGATTTCGGTTCTGTGACCGTCACGGATTGAACAGCTTTGGAACGCACTGCCAACGGGCCGCCCCGGGCCCCAGCACACGCCGCTCCCGCCCCGCGCCGGCCCAGCAGGGGGCGCTGCAGCCCCAAACGGCGCCCGAGAGGCGGAAGCGAAGCACCGCTGTTACCCAAGATGGCGGCGCCCAGGCGCGGCGTGGCTGGGGCCAGGATGAAGCGGGCGGCCGGCCGCGCTCGCCGCGGCGACGGGAAGCTGGACAGGCTGCGGCTGGCGGTGCGGGAATTCGTGCAGGCGGCCGGGGACCAGACGTCGTCGTCGTCGCCGCCGCCGCCGCAGCACCCGCTGAAAGGTTCGGAGAGGCCGAGCGGAAAGAATCGGCGGGACGCGAGGAAGGAGAAGCGCAGGCTGAAGCGGAGCCGCCGCCGCCTCCTCCGACGCGGAGACACGGGGAACGTCCCCGCCTCTGCGGCCCGGCCGGCTCCCGCTGCCCGCCCCACGGCTCCGGCCTCGTCCGCCGCCACCGAGAAAAAGCAGCCGGAACCGCCGCGACAGAAGAAGAAACCGGCCCCGAAAGCGTCGCGGCCATCGGTGGCTGCCCCGCGGCCGTCCGCAGCCGCTTCGTCGAGGAAACGGGCGCTGCTGGAGGCCAACGAGGAGGAGGACAGGGAGATCCGCCGCCTGGAGCGGCAGCTGAGGCTCGGCAAGCGCCGCAGGAAGAAGGGGGAGGCCGCGTCCGAGGAGCTGCCGCAGAGCTTCCTGCGGGACGGGCTGGGCTACGTGCTGGGCGCCCTGGGCTCCGGCGCCGGCCTCGCAGGGCTCTGCCAGAGCAGCGACGAGGACGAGGACCCGGAGCCGGGGGGGCGCGGTGAGGACCCTGAGAAGACTGAGGAGGACCCCGAGGAGCTGGTGGAGGCCTCTGACGACTTCGAGGGGTCAGATGGGGAAGGGCGGTGGGACAGTGAGAGCTCGTCCCACGAGGACGGCGGGGTGCCTGACAGAAGCGAGGCCTCGGACCCAGAGGAGGAAGAGCAGGAGGTAGGGAGCTGGCTTGAAATTACACAGACTTGCTTTTCACAGTACGCACAAAGCAGATCTGACGTCACCTCTGCAAAGCGCTGGTGTTTGATGTCTGACCAGTGTGGAGAGGCGATGGTGAAAACCATGCTGGGTGCAGCAGCAGCGTTGACTTCTGAGCTTCTACCAAGTCTAAAGGCACTTGCTGGCACATTGCAGCCTAACACACAAAGCCTTGTTTGTGTACACACAACCAACAAATAAAAGGAACAATAGTGTCACCATACCAGAGCCAGATTAAGCACTTCCCTATGATCATAAAAAGCCCATAAAACAATGAATACGCATTGGAAATTGGACTTCCTTCTTCCTGTGCATCCCAGATATTCTGCTTGTTTTTAGCTTTGTAGTGCAAGTGGAGAAGAGGAAGCCAAACATCATTTAGCCACGTAGCACTGAATTAATCTGAGAACACCAGTGCAGCTGAGGCTTTCACATGTGGGGGTTTCTGTTGTCTGTCTGGTTAAACTAGCAACCTAAGATGTCCGTTTTATTAAAAGTGATTTACTTAAAACTTCATGGGAAGGGGAGAGGTAGGTTCTTTTGCTTCTCTCAAGCTGATCATAAGCAATAACTTGCTGCATGCTTTTTTCCTGATGAGGCTGTTCCTTTGGCATTACTGTATGCTTCTCAGAAAGTCTGATATATGAATATTAAATTGAAATGTATACTTAAGTTCAAGTGTTCTAAATACTAATTTCATCTGCTGATTGTTTTCTTTATAAGGATCGTAATCACAGTGCTACAAAGTACATTCCCCCTCAAGTGAGAAAAGCTCAGGAGGCTTTCGATGGCAAGAAGAAAGAAGAATTGGAAAGACTAAAGAAAATGGTGAATGGTCTCATTAATAGGTAATGGAATAAGGACAAGTCATTAATCTTTCTGATTCTATGTGACAGTGCTCATCATTCAAAGAAAAGTGACATGGATGTGAACTTTTGTCTTTGCAAAGTGTTTTTAAGTTGGCAGCTGTGTCTGCTATCCTTAATAATAATTATCTTTGTTGATAGAAATTTTTCAAAGTTGGTAGTTATAGAAGTTGAAAGACCTGGAAAATAAATTTAAGATTGGGCTGAATTCCACGCAGCTGCTGCCCACAAGTGCTATAATTCTCCAAGTGTCAATTTCATTACATCTATTTAAAAAAAAAAAAACAACAACCTTGCAATGGGAGATCCCTACTATTCCCCCACCAGTATACCATGTTAAAATTGAATAAAACAAACTTGGGGGTTTTAGTTTAGTGAACACAGCAAAATAGAAGAGGTCCATTACATTCATCTTCTTGCTCATTTTAGAGGAGCTAGCTGGGCTTATAAAACAGGTTGCAAGTTAGATACCTTGAGAATGGTGGAACCGTGCAGAGAGACAAAATAGCAAACACTGAATTTTGTTTCTCAACAGGTTGAGTGAGCCAAATTTGTCCTCCATTAGTGGACAGCTGGAAGAGCTCTACATGGCCAACAGCAGAAAGGACATGAATGAAACTCTAACAAGTATCCTTATGAATGCTTGTGTTACTGCAGTTGCTATGCCTGCAAGACTGATGATGGAACACGTCCTTTTGGTCAGCGTTCTTCACCATACAGTAGGAACTGAGGTAATTCTTGTGGCAGGGACTGATACTGTTCAATGATACAAGTTAGGGAACGTATTCATATTCCACTTTGAGTGCCTTTTAGTTTCTGATTGTGTGTCACTAAATAGAATCTGTAGTTGAACAGATATTCTCACATGCTTAGGAGAACATTTGTGCACTGTCTGCATACAGGTAAGAATGACTGCAGTTACAGGAGTCCTGCATCAGTGGAAAAAGTCCCTTTGGTTCTCTTAAAGCCCGGTTGTGCAAATCACAACTAGGTGTAAGGACTCCAGAATGTCAAAAACTTAAGGAATTATGGCAGCTTTCTCAGAAGTTCAGGTTTTTTGTATTTTTAAAGTTAATGGATGATTGAGGCATAATATGTCTTGCTTAGTGTCAGGAAGCTGAAATTACAAAGGAAGTATTTGAACTAATTTCAGTGACGTTTTCATTAGAGAATTGAGGTGTTTCAGTAGAGTATTCCCATCTAATTACATTCTCATCCTACATCCAGTGCACAAACTGTGTTGATGTTAACCCAAATAACAACTGATCTCTGAAACCATATTAAATACCAGATGGATGCAGTTACACCAACTTCCCTACACAGCCTTGCTTTAAACTTTTTGTTTCTCTGCTTCCTGGAGGGCTGTTGTTAATACAAGTAATGCATGATACTATTACAATGCCACTGTAAGAGAAGAAATGTAATCCACTCAGAAGATGAAACTTACTAGAATACTGTGTGATAGGCAGCTGATATTCAGACTGTCTTCTGTAGTAATGACCCTCTTACTCAGCACCTTTGATGATAAGTGTTCTGTTTGTGAAGAAGCAAAATTGTTTCTGACAGGTTCTCAGCAATACTAGGCAAAGCTTTCGCAGGTAGGCTAATAGCCATATACAGAAAGAAGAACAGAGCTCACCCAGCTGGTGAAGAGGCGTTTTAGCTATGCAACGCTCCTGAGGAGGCAGCCCAGGTCTGAGAGATGCTCTCCTTTCAGTGGCTGGTCCTCATATGAGCCCAGTGGAACTCTGCCCTGTGTCCTGCCCTTCTGATCAAGTGGGGAGTGCAGGTGCAAACAATTTACCTGTGCTCCTTGAGCCAGCTGCACCCCTTCACCAGGTGCTCAATCACCACTGCAAGCTGTGTCCTGACAGTTCCTCTTCAATACATTTGTAGCATTTAACTATGTTATGAAGTGCCATAGGGTTGGTTTTTTACCATAAAATAGTGTATGCATTATGCACAAATATAACACAGCTGCATTTTGGATTAGCTTGGTCAGTGCAAAAGTTAAGATTGTAGTGACTGGGTGTACACATTTGTGCAGTGGGATTGCTGGATAGTTTAATCTTTAGTTAATGGAGGTTTGGCATGCAAGTCAGTGCTACTGCCAGGACTTACGTATAAAACAAGTTAAAAACAACAAATAACTAGCAAATATTAACACAATAGTAATGGTGAGGAGAGTGGGCTGAGGGGAGTCATGTTTGAACCCTAGCAGTAATGTGTTCATTACTGTTATTTACTTAACATTACTGTCAATTACCTAACTATGCTTTGGTATGCTTTTTAATTCCAATCCGTAGCATTCTTTTTTTCCTCTTAAATACAGATTCTGGGTTGTTTTTTTTTTCAGCTGTACCTCTGACAGCTGGCTGAGTCTTATTTTCACTTTAAAATCAGCATAAGCTCATGCACTGCAAGTGAAAACTTGATATGTTTGGGTTTGTTTTACTTCACCACCTATTAAATACTTTGGCTTGGAATGCTAAACTATGATGCATGTGGTTTTGAATGTGCAGCTTTTACTGGATGAACGGTTAGCAGTAACAACATGCCAGTCCGGCAGCAGAGAAGATGTGTTTGAAAACTGTGTGAGCAAATTGTGATGTGTGTGTACTGTAATATCAGAGAACTTGCTTCTTTTTGCATAGACTTTAAAAGGCATCTCTGTGGCATGTATGAGTTAAGTAACATATGCTTTAAGAAAATGTGACACAATGATATCTGTATAGTACATCCATATTTGTTGACGGGAACAACAATATTTCTTTAAAATTAGCGTCAGTGTCCCCGAAATGAGTGTTTGTCTGTGAAATCTACCAGTGTTTAAATGCTGACTATTGTTTTCCTTCATGGGATTATTGCCAGGTCGGCGCTCACTTTTTGGAAGCTGTGGTGAAGAAATTTGATGAACTCAGTCGCAGTGATGCTGAAGGGAAAGAATGTGAAAATCTGCTTGCCTTGGTCGCCCATCTTTATAACTTTCATGTAGTTCATTGCCTGCTGATCTTTGATATTCTGAAGAAACTTGTTAGCAGTTTCACTGAAAAAGATATTGAACTCATTTTGTTTCTTCTGAAAAACGTGGGCTTTTCCTTGAGAAAAGATGATGCATTGGCTTTGAAGGACTTGATCAGTGAAGCCCAGGGCAAAGCAAACGCAGCAGAGAAGAAACTTAAGGATCAGACTAGGGTATGTGTATATTATGGATTTTCTTTTCTGAATCAGCCTTGCCAAGTATTTGGGTACATGTGTTAATTTACCAAAATGCTTTCTGCTACACTCCAGGTTTTCATTTGGAGCTCAATCATTGCATTTAGTTATTTACTTTCTCCTTATCTGTCTAGCAACTGGTGAAACTAGAGCTGTTGTGTGTATTATGCAATGGATAATTCCTCTGTTTCATCTTACTTTTTACACTTCAAAACGTTTGGTGTTTAGCAGCTAAGACTTTGAATTCAAGCTTGAACCCAGATGAATACAATAGGAGTTAAAGTAAACGTCCTTCTCTGTATTTGTATCTATGCCATCTGAATTTCAAAGTACGTTGCCAGATCAGTTCCTTATTCCCACAAAATAGTATTTTTAAAACACATTTTCTACTTCTTTATGAAACAAACTTGCAGCACGTAACTCATACAACTATTTCTTTTCCCTGTAGGTTCGTTTTATGCTAGAGACCATGTTGGCACTGAGGAACAATGACATGCGTAAGATTCCTGGTTATGATCCTCAACCCGTTGAAAAACTCCGCAAATTGCAAAGGACGTTGGTGAGAACTTTCTTGACAGATATAGCACAGCTGCTCTTACACTACAGATGATTACTTCTGGCTCATGTCAGCTTGATGATGTGCAATAAACTGTGATGTGTAGTATAGGAGATAGCTATGTTTATAGAATACATATATGTACATTGTGTGTGTGCGTGTCTTTATATAAAAGTAAATATTTGGGAATCCTTTTAACAATCTTCAACTCTTGTGGTCAAAAATGGCTTTAGTACTTGAACAGTCTCCTGCCAATCAGCCTTCTGCAGAAGAATCTGCTAAAATACATAATACTTAATCAAAGGCATTGAGGCAAAGTCCACGTGTATGTCCATGAAAGAGATTGTTGAACGTTTAATGATTGTGTAGAAGGAATGAGTCATCGTAACAAGTTATTTTTTTCTGAAGATTTTTTTAATGCATAGATACAGATGCTGCTCCTAAGTTGACCATAATTCTGGAAGCTCTGAAAACTTGAATGCGTTGCTTTTTTTTTCCCCTTATTTTCATATTTGGGAGCCTTGTGGATAGTGTCTAAAACAATTCGGTTTTGATTTCAGTTCAAATTTGATCAGCTTCATCTTTAAGAAACTAGAGCTAAAGGAAAATTGTTAAATTTTCTTCAGGTTGCTGCTTGGAAGAACAGATGGTGGAATTAAATTAAAGATCCTTTGGAGATCAACTTTTCTGTGTTTATTTATAACATTTATTTAAAAATAATTTTTAAGTAGATAAAGTATCTTAAAAAATGTCTTCAAAAACACTGTTTTTGTTCTTGAAGATTCACAGCAGTAGTTCTGGAAAAGAAACACAGCTTCGTGTCTCCCTGGAGTCCCTCCTCAATGCAGATCGAGTTGGTCGCTGGTGGATCATAGGCTCATCCTGGAGTGGAGCACCAATGATCAATAACACAGACAGCAAGACTCAGCAAAAATTGCATATTGGAAAGGTAAGTTCAAGCAGGACTGGTTATAAATCTAATTGTTGTCTGTGTTCTTCTGAATGTTCTTGAGATAGGTGAATAATTCATTTTGGAGCCCACAAAAACCACTTTGTGGAGTCCTGTAAGGTGAAACTTCTGAATTGTAAATTCTGCTCTTAAAATTTTCAAAGTATTGGGCTCACGACCTTGGTAAGAGCTATTATTCTTGTCATACTTTGTTATAGTTTGTTCTCTTTTTATCCTGTGCAATTTTAACTGTGGCATTGCAAAAGTAACTTGTTACGTGAAATGGAAGAAGGCACTTAAAGTAAATTTGATTATTTGAATTCTTCTATGCAGTGTTGTCTGTCCATGGGTGGCATATATCTAAGCTGGTTCTAAAAGTAATTTGTTGAGATGGTAATGGCATGGTCCCATACATTAGAGAAGCACTTCTTAAAAGTAATTGGCACAATTAAGTAGATTTCCATAGTTGAAAAAGCTCCTGATGACGCCTATACCTCTATTGGACAAAAGTTCAGGACCCTTGGATTCATGCTTTACCGTTTACCGGAGATTTTCATTAATGCTCCTATTGGAGGCTGCACAGAAATAACTCTCTTAAAGCTTTTTTTTTTTTTTTTTTTTCTTTTTTTTTTTTCCCTTTCAGGTGAGTTCAAAGATAATGGAGCTTGCTCGTAAGCAGAGGATGAACACTGATATCAGAAGAAGTATTTTCTGTGTACTGATGACAAGTGAAGACTTCATGGATGCCTTTGAAAAGTTACTTAAGTAAGTACTGACTTAGTCAGAGGAAAGCCCAGAACTAAAACTAAACTGACGTTTAGCTGGGTAGGAAAACTAACATTGCTGGTCTGGGCTTAACAACATGTAATCAATAATGTGATCACAGAAGTGTGTAACTAGGGATGCACGTGAGGATGGATAAAAGGTTGAGAGGGGAATCAAAATTCTGTAAGGACTGTTAGGGGTTGGGCAGAACTAACTGGCAATCAGGAGAAGTAAGTGAGAAGTAAGCTGCTCTTATTGGCATTCATGTTCAGAACTGTGATAGATATCATCGTTTGATTTAAAGAGACTCTATGTTTTTTCCATTGAAAAAATATGGATCCCAGTCTAGCAGATCCCAGTCTGTTGCAGGCGTACTCTTGCCACCTTGTACATCTCTGTCCATAATTGTAATAGTGCTCTAGCACCTGAGACCCCTCCTGCAGAATATATTCCATCCTGGAGACTTCATTAGCTTTGGATTTGCTCCAGGGTCACTTATCATGTTAAGACCAGTTTCCACAACACTTAGAAAACAGTTTTTTAGAAGACTGATCAGAGAAAAGCTCAAACTAAGTTATTCTTTGTGTCTGTCAGCGTATTAATTGCAAGTCTTTAGTAACTGGTAAGGGGGAGATCAGGTCTGAACTTTCATGTTGCAGCCTTGTAATTCAAAGGAATTGTTTTACCAGGATGGCATGCAATTATTTAATTTGCTAACCAAACCAAAACAGACTCTGTAATAAAGTCAACTAATATTTGATTAAATGCCACTTCTGCAAAACACAGCTTGGATTTAAGACTGCGGTGGAATCATTCCAATATCTTAATATGGCCTTGTTCAATTAAAAGAAATTAGCTGCTGCTGCTGCAGTTCTTGCCAAGGCCTGGTAGTTCAATTTGCAAATTGATCCTTGCCTCTCATCTGTGCTATTTAAACTAGTATACAAATCTGTATACACACAGGCTTGTCAGAAGAACTACGTCTGCAGATTGCCTGATGTGCATCAATAATGATTTTTATGCAGCAAATGCAGATAGAGGATGACTCTAAAATCTGCCCACATCTGGCGGAGTATAAGGCAAAGTACACAGAATTGTCACTGAAGGAATTAACTTCAACATGAGCATGCTTTCCAGAGTGTTTGGAAATGTACATTCATATATTTGATGTCAGTCTCTTGAAGAAGAGCATGAGAAATACATAAAGGTGTATTTTAATTGCACTTGTTGATTCATCTGCTGCTAGGTGTCTGGCAGACTTGAGGTGTGGTGAAATGGTGATTTAAGCCATTTTAAATCCAGGCTGCTGTAACTTGCTTCTCTTTCTCCTTTCAACAAAAGCAAGCCATTAGCTTGTAGCCAGAACAGCTCCCTGAAGTGGCTCAACATGTGAGTGCTGGGAACATGACTGGAGCCAGAGTGAGACTTGATCCATTTCATTATCTGAAAGGCTGCACATCCTTACCAAATCACATACTCATGTGATGAGTGCTGCTTAAATCTGATGAACAGGCTATTTCTTAAACTATTTCATACACATGAAGACTGAAAATGCTTTGC
Organism: Tetrao urogallus; assembly: GCF_951394365.1. Classification (NCBI taxonomy): domain Eukaryota; kingdom Metazoa; phylum Chordata; class Aves; order Galliformes; family Phasianidae; genus Tetrao; species Tetrao urogallus. The sequence continues at coordinate 43,049,512 of NC_136820.1, read as the reverse complement.
ATTTCACGAAATAATTGAAGGAGATGTGGAAGTCTTAGATATCCTGTTGTACTGTGTTGTGCAATTCAGAATAATGAGTATGTGATTGTATCTACTGTAACCACCTGTATCAACTTCTAAAAGGTGATACTGCATGTTGCTATTTTTGATCTGGAGCCTATGATAGTTGTGAGCTTCAGCTGATGATACCTAACCTACTTGGAGGCAGGCTTATGTTGGTGATAAAATATCTACTTTAGAGGTAGTTATTCCATATATAGAGGGAAATTTTTAAAGTGATCAAGACTTGCAAGTCCATGAGGTTGTTGTACTTCTTGAGTGATTTAATGGTTGAGGTGATTGCAGCTTCTTTATTGAAAATTACCAGGCTTCTGGAATCTGTACAGCTTTGCAGTGAAGTTATTTAGGAGTTCGAGGTTTGAAAAGAAGTACTGCTGGGTCTCTGAACAAGTGAAGATAAGAACAAAACCATATTTCAAAGTACTGTTTTACTTGGTTACAACTGTTTGGCAACATGAGTATTTCCAAAATACCTAAGTCATGTTAGAAGTGATAACGAATAAGGAAAAGGAAACTGTACCAAATGAGTGACTGCAGTGTAACTTCATCCCTTAGATATGTTCCAGGTAGCTGAGAACCTGTATATTTTGATCTGAAAAGACTTCTGTAACCAACTGGGACACGCTTTGACTGATAGGAGAGCAAATAAATGATATCCAAGACCTAGCAGTTACAGTGCTGTTTTGTTTTGGGAAAACAGGCTTAACGTTTTCACTGCTTATTAGAAATCAACTTAGAAATCATGCTAAATTTTTCAGTTGTAAAACCTTAAATTCTATTCTTTGGCTGATGACAGTATTTTTTTCTGGTACATATCTATGATCAAATGTAATGGCAGGTGTCCGGAGCAGCATACAGCCAATGGCTGTTAGACTCAAACTGTGACAGCCTGTACTCTACAGACTGGAGAGCAAGTTCCAGTGAGGTCGAACTTAGTTAGAAAATACATTTGAGTTATATTAATGCCATAAGAAACTTGAGCTTGAAGCAATGAAAATAATTTTGTTTGACATTTTTTCAGATTATAATATTAAGCATTCTTCATTTTAATTGGTTTTAATGCTGCCAAGTGTTTGACAGGCCTGGAAGCTAAATCATATTATTCACAAGAACAGGTGCATTGTGAGTTAGTTGCTGTTCCTTGCCAAAGTGCCTCAGCCCTCTTTCAGAGTGGTCAAATGTTCAAGTGGGAAGGCTATTCGTCCTTGGCCTTGATGTTAAGAGACAGACAGTGTAACTTCTTACTGATACTGTTTTCTTGCTTTTGTTTTGATAGATTGATACTGCAGTACCAATACTTTATCCCTTTTGGACGTCAGGGTGAAATTCTTTACCATGAGAGTGGTGAGGTGCTGGAACAGGTTGCCCAGAGAGGTTGTGGATGGGCAGGTTGGATGGGGCCCTGGGCAGCCTGGTTTAGCATTAAACGTGGAGGTTGGTGGCCCTGCATGTGGCAGGGGGTTGGAGATTCATGATCCTTGAGGTCCCTTCCAACCCTGTGATTCTGTGATCCTCTGTAGTGGTATGTTGAGTTGCAGTGCTTACTGCAGTATTTCTGCTTTCAAAGGTGCGAACAATGACAGACTCCATGATGATCTGTCATCTCTGTTTTCCTTTGTGGAAAGCTTCAAACAGGGAATGGGCTACTTTTCCCTTCCCAGGAAGGAATTATACTTGGATCACTCCACCTCTGTCCACTTTGGTGTTGCTTTTGCAACCACTTCTTTAACACCACTAATGCTGCAACTTCCATGTTGTCATACCAAAATACTGATTTAGCTTACAGTTTAAAGGGTTTGATTCTATTCAAGAACTTCCCAACAGCTAGAATTGAATTAGATTTATTTGTGGGTTTTTTGTGCTGTTTTGTTTTGAAGGTATTAGAAATGTTGACTGCTGTGTCTTTTTTTCCCCTTACTAAATTATTTTCATTCTCTTGCCTAAATTTTAGGCTTGGGTTGAAAGATCAGCAGGAGAGAGAAATTGTTCACGTTGTCCTTTATTGCTGCTTACAGGAGAAGACATATAACCCCTTCTATGCATTTTTGGCTAGCAAACTTTGTGGATATGAAAGACGATTTCAGGTAAAGAAGTTTCTACTTTCAGTGCTTTATTGTAGTGAGACAGAAGTAGGCATTTGATAGTAGATGCATGTCTGTTGAGATCTCATTATCCTGAGGAAAAATTCTCACTGTATGGATATGCATTGGATGCATATGGATCCAATATGGATGCATTCAGTAAGGTATACTCTGAATCAGCTCTGAAAAGAAAACAAAATTTCTGCGGCAGAAGGTTTGCATTCTTCTGATTTGCACGTTTAGAAAGGAATTGAACAGTCTGATCAAACATTTCCTGGTGAACAGAGGACTCATAAAAAATAGAAGATCCAAAGATTTTGCTGTTTCTCACTTAAACAGTCATTTGGTTGATTTGGTTGTTTTGTTTCTTTTTTTCTTTTTTTTTTTTTTTTTAATACTTAGGTGACATTTCAGTTTAGTATTTGGGACAAAATCAGAGATTTGGGAAACCTGTCAGCCAGTGCCATCTCCAACTTGGTATCACTGTTGGTTCACTTACTAAGGACAAAGTCATTGCCACTTTCAGTTCTCAAGGTTGGTGTATTTTACTTTAAAATACTTCAAAATAATTGTGTGCTCTCCTTGCATTTACAAGTTCTGTGTAGAATGTATATTCTCTGTTACCTAGATGGTGCTCTAGCTGTTTGTTATCATAAAGATGAAAGGTTGTTCTAAAATCAGCAGATTAATTTCATTGCCTACACTAATGCTGTCCTTTGGGGATAAAGGAGCCTGAGGTGGCCAAGACAGACAAAAATCCTGAAGAACACAATGTAGAAACATCTTTCTATCTGGGACTCAGTCCATTGAGCCTAGTAGGCTTGGGTAACTGCCTTGCCAGCATGGCTTCTGCACCAACTCACAGTTCTCATGTTTTGTGCTGCCCTTCAGTCCCTAATTCATGGGGGATGCATCTGTCTTACTGACGTAACCCAGGGAACCAGTGCTGCTGCTCTCCCAAACTGAGAAGCTGCCTTGAACAGGTGATTTCAGTCTCACGACTGTTGCCAGAGGCAGTGTTACTGGATCCCCACTATATGTACAGGGTAAACAAACCATTACAATCCCTGCAGAATTCCATATGTAGAACATCTGTAACATTTGGAACTGAGGCCCTTTCATTGGCAGGCTTTGGATTTTGTGCCATGCATTTTAGTTGCTGTTGGTTTTTATTAGACCAGGAAGAAATATACAGAGTGCTTGGATTTCAGAATTAGAAGACTGTAGAATTTATTTAGAAGAGTGATTGCAATGTGGTAAGCAGGCAATATTCTAGATTATTCTAGGTACTTCTGAAGTACTTATCTAATTGAAAATGTATCTATTTGTACTCCATTACTGTTGGACAAGTTATTCCTTAGAAACTTGACTGCTTCCTTTTTGATGGGCTTTATGGAAGCAGTGTGCTCAGGTAATTCTGTGCCAAACCTCAGACTCGGTGTATATGGGAGCAGCAGGCTTGCTAAGAGTTCTGCTCACTGTGAAGAAGATTCAGTTGTTTGAAATACTTGAGCTGAATGAATTTTGTCTGTTCTAAACCAGGTAATTGAATTTGGTGATCTAGATAAACCCAAAGTCCGTTTCTTGCGACAAGTACTGAGCACGCTGTTAGTCAGAATTGATGATGACGACATTAATGATATTTTTGGGAGGTAAGTCATCAGAGAATCTATCATTGGTAGTAATTTATAAAAGGATAAGAGCTGTGCCTATTTTGTTTGGAGTTATACAGTGCCTTTCTCAAAGGCCAGACATCCACTCTTGAAAAGCAACCTTGCCTGGGGGAAGCTGGAAGGTGGGGGGCAGCAGGTATCACTTGTTTGTTAGTGCAGGTTGTGATATACATGCAGCTGTGAAAAGTATTACATCGAATATCTGAAAGCCTTATTATGTATGTTTCATAGGATTTTCATGAGCAGAGCTCTGTAACCCTGAATACCTTATTGCTTTGCCATCTGTGTGCACCGAGTTTCAGTCTTTGCTGGTAGATTTCTTTAGTAATTCTTCCTTATTATTTTCTTTCTTCTCACACTAATGAGGGAAAGCTTCAAGGTTTTGTTTTTATTATTATTTTTTAATGAACGGTGTGTAGAAGATCTTATTTTTATACACGGGACAGGGAACCCTTTATAGTCCTTCTCCACAGTGTTCAAAAGACATCAGTTATTTTGAAGGGACTAAAATATTGTCCCGATGCTTCCATTTCACCTAATCCGCTACAAACTCTAAACATACCTGCAAACAGCCATCTAAAATTGACTTCCAACATTTTGGTTGTAGTGGAGACAGCCATAATTTACAACTGACTCCAGGAAGTGAGTTGTATTGCAGTCACAACGTCAGATAAAGTTAGGAGGAAGTTGTTTCAGCCATTATGGTGCAACACGAGGAATTTCAAATTCAGTGTTTGCTTTGGTTCTGAGGTGTTGTCTGTCTGTTTGTTTGTTTATCTGCAATGTAGAAGTCTAATATTATGTTTTCATCTGTATCTTTACAGGATATCTGACAATCCCAAACTGGGAATGCTACGGGAAGGCTTGAAATTGTTCCTTACCCACTTCTTACTGAAAAATGCACAAGTCCAAAACAGTGATGAAGAAACTGGCTTGTTAAAAGACAGAGCGGAACTTGCAAGCAGAGCTTTGCAAGCGAAAGAATCCAAATTCAAACTGTAGTTCTGTTTATCAAGTAAAACGTGCAGAAAAACTAGGTTTGCATGTAGCTGCCAAGCTTTAGTCTTTCAGACCCTAATTGTTGGGAATGAGGAGAGGTTTGTATCCGTTTTTGTGATGGAAACTGTGCTCAGCACACTAGTTACTGGAGTAACTGAAGGCGATACAAGGTGTTTCTGAAGAGAGAGAAAACGTGGTGGGTTTTTTGCCATGTCCCTTTAAGTATGGGTACTTCGTGTAGACAAGTATCTGGAGAAGAGGTTGGATTCTATTGTGTTGTATTCCTGGTCATCAGTAGTGTTCAGCAGTGCATATTTCAGGCTTTCAGGAGACTGACCACTGTATGTTAAACAGCCTTAACCACAGCTAGTGCATTTTTGTGAAGGAGTGAGCCACTAGATGGCACAAGTACTGATGAGTCAGTTTGGGAACACTTTTTTCTTGAAGTGTTGAATTGATCAGCTATAATTCTGTGAATTGTTGTAGTAAAAAGACTTGGGGATCTGACTTTGCCCAGTTATGTTGGGTGTACAGATTATACAGTTTTATGCTCCTTTAACCTGTTTTACTCAGCTTTAAAATTGGAGTTACCAGTCTTATTATTTGTGCTGATCAGATTTTCTAGGTGTGAATAACAGTAGTCTTTTAGTAAGGGAGTATCTTCTTTAAGGGTTTGTTTCCACTTCCCATTCAAATGCCTTACAAATTTGTGTATGTTTCTTTGTGTAACACTCAGATTATTTTGTCACCCCACAACTACACATGAAACTGATTTTCTGAAGTGATCTGCTGTTCATATTGTCTTTATTCCAGCTGGATAGCCAGCAGGGGAGTGACCTGAAATGTGGGAGGCACTCCCTAAGTTCGTAGTAAGTACTGTGTTTACCTGTATGAGGGCTGCCAGCTTAATTTCTATGGTGGGCTTGCCCCGAGCTGCTCAGCAGACCCATCAGTTACAGTGCTTCCTAATTGCATTTGTTACCACTGATTTGTTCTCTTTCTTTGGATCTGTTCCCATTGGGAAAATTTTTTCTACCGGAAGGCATCTGCAAGGAAGTCTTGAGTTCTGCAGCAAATGAGCATTACAAGAACATTTCTTCTTTCTTTTTAATTGGAGCTGAATGTGGAATTTCTTGCTTGGTGTGAGACACACTTTTGGGAGGAGGTCTGCTTCTCCCAGCAGGGAGGTGTTTTTCTGGCCTTCCTCTTCTGGGGGCAGAGTGGTTAAAGGTTATTCTGGGATTGGAGAGACTCAGTTTCAAAATCACAGATTATGCTTGCACATAGTTTGCAAATAAGAGATAACTAAAAAAAAAAAATGAGCAAAGTAAGATGCTTTTTTTAGCCCGATTCAGACCGCTGGCAGCTTTAACCACTTAGAATGCACATTTTTGCTCAATTGGGTCTTAGATGCAAAAGAAGGAAAAGTATGAAATCTTTCCAAAATCCATACTAATTAGAAGAAGTGTTTTGGTGGACTGGGTGACGCAGAAGGCAGAATGCTGAGATGTCCCCATAAACAGCACCTTTGCAAACAACTGTGGTAAACTTGGTCAAGTTTTGGAGGCTGGGCATGGGAGAAAATCTGTGCAAGCCTCTAGAAATTGTGTCTGCTGTGGAATGCATGGGACACAGGTAAAAAGTCACTCCCTCTGGGCCACAGCAGCCACCCAATTAATTACCTTTTTGCAGGGATTGAGGATCCAGCATTTCAACTTGTTTGTGGTTTAATAGCATACAGTGCAGTGCTCTGAGAAGGTGGTTGAGGCAGCTTTGCTCTTGAAGGCAGATCTCGATCCATCTCCCTGGAATTCAATGCAGCAGGCTGTCCTGCTTGTGTGCCTCACTCAGTGATCAGAACTGAGCACCACTGCCTGTGGAAATACTGTCTGGTGTTTTATGGGTCTGAGCCCATTCCCTCACTGCAGCTGGCTGAGGCGGTGCAGTGCAGGTGTTGCTGTGCAATTAGAGGAGATGTCTTTAACCTTACAGTCTAAAATTACAATTGCTATTTTTTTTTAAAGCATACTTGCCTTATTATTTATGTCAAACATCTATTGTGTTTTGTTCTAACTCACAGCTATTGCTTTCTTTCTGAAGGAAGCAGACTTTACCTGCCTGCAGCATCACATTTATGCACAAACAAATTTTTTCTAAAAACTGAATTTCCAAGGAAAGCAGCCAAAATCCACTGCATCCTGAGGCGGTAAGGCACATGTGGAAAGGAAAGCTGAGATGACAATACATTTCTTTTAAACCCTGGAGGAAAAAAAAACATCCCCAGCAAAGGCAGCCCTGCCAGCGTGCCTCCTCTTATGGCTGGGCTCAGCCCCTATAACAGCAACAAGCCTGAGCTGGCAGGCAGCTCCCTGCAGAACTGCAGGATGAACATAAGCTGCTAGGAAGAGTATGACAGCTTTGATACTTCCTGCTTTGTCTACCACAGGGTAGATGCTCAGCAGCACATGTACAAAATGCGTCTTGCAGACAATCATAGAATGAGTTGGGAGGGACACTTAGAGCTCTTAGAGGTCATCTGGTCCAACTCCCTGCAGTGAGCTCCACCTACAGCTCTATCAGGTGCTCAGAGCTCCATCCAGTCTGACCTTGAGTGTCTCCAGGGATGGTGCATCCAACACCTCTCTGGGCAACCTGTGCCAGCGCTTTACCACCCTTACTGTAGAAAGAGACTTTTTTAGAGAAGCTTTCCTGTAGGCAAATTCCTGTAAGAACTGTTCCCTTTTTCATACTAAGAAAGATGCTGCAGAATTCTTAATGAAGCAGAAGAGGGCTTTGAATTGATATAAATATCCCATACCGGAAAGGCGAGCAGCTGCACCAATCCTTACATGTGACAAGCTGGTGGAAAACAGTGGGATTTGCATTAGGTGCCTTTAGCTGCTAGCCGGATGCTTAGGGTTTTTTTGTTTTTGGGTTGTGTTTTTTTTTTTTTTTTTTTTTTTTTTTTTTTTTAGGTATACAGCAGAAAGTTTCCCACTTAAAACTGCGCAGTAGTACCCCCTCACAGCTATTATCACTGCTTCAGTTTTTGTTTTCTTTTAAGCTGACCAATGATGCTTTTCCCTTTCTCTGTTTTTTGTATCAATATTAACAGGGCAGTAAAGTCTGGTTTTCAGCTTTGGCCGGAGCGTGAGGCTGATAAATCATCCCCAGTCCTTCTGGCAGGGCTTTAGCTCTGCACCTGAGCTCTCCAAGTTCTTCAAGCTTCTGAACTTCCCATTTTCCATTGTCCCACACAGGGGGGACGATGAGCTGATAGCAGCCGTGCTCCGAAAGCGCAAACGCAAGCAGGTCTGCCCTGTTAGCAAAGGTGTGCAACTCAACACCGTGCTCCCAGCACATCTGGGATCGCTTGGTTTGCACTGTGAACTCTGTGTGCTGGGGGCTGCAGCCCAGGAGCAGCTGCCAAATGCAAACGGCAGAGCTTTCGGCACAATGAATCCATGAGTGTCAGCACAGAATCACAGACTAGCGCCAATTGAAAGGGACCCGTAAGGATCACTGAGTCCAACCCTGGCCCCACAGCAGCACCCAAACCCAGCCCTGTTCTCAGAGCAGTGTCCCAGTGCGGCACAGCCTTTCCCTCACCCCCAGCTGCCCTTCCCCTGACAGCTCCATGATATTCCCTCAGGCCCTGTCGTTGCCCCTGTGAGGAGCTGCAGTCACCACGATGCCTCCCCTCAGCCTGCTCTGCTCTGTGCCCAGCAAACCCAGGAGCCTCAGTGCTCCTCACACCCTTGGCCTCCAGACCCTTCACCATCTCTGTGACCCTCCTTTGGGCACTGTAATAGTTTGATTAGTTTCTTATAACGTGGTGCCCACCCAGCGCTGGAGGTGAGGCTGCACAGCACAGAGCAGAGCAGGAATTCCCTCCCCAGCTGCCCCCAGGGTACAGTTGGCCCTTTGGCTGCAGGGCACACTGCTGGCTCAGACCCAACCTGCCCACAGCCACAACCCCCTGATCCCTTCTCCAGGGCTGCTCTCTCATCCCCCAGTCTGTACATATATCCATACTAATATCCAATACATTCATTGCCCCATCCCAGGTCCAGAATCCGATGCTTTTTCTGATTAAGTTCGGCAGGACAATTAGATTTGTAGGTCACTTTTCCAAGAGGTATGGGCGATTTGGATGGGATGGATTTCAAGAAATCGTAAGTAGAGATGTGACATTCACCATCCACCACTTCTAGCGACTTCACCCCCTGGAGGAGCTCCCTTCACCCTCTGGTGACACTCATGGATCCCTACTGCTACCAAAATTTCTTAAAACTCATAGGCTAGGACAAAAAGCTTGGTTGACTCATGAAAACCAGTGCATGGATGGAAGGCTTTAAAGTGAAAACATTCAGAAATGGCAAAGAAAAAAACATGATGTAAATGGAAGGAAAGGTGCACGGCAACACTGCAAATAGAGACCCTTTATGAATGGTTCTATTAAAGCCTGCTGTCAATAGCAATGAAATGGATGTTTCATTTCCAAATGTGAAAGGTTCCCGAGCATGGCACAGTTTTCACTAAAAATCAGCTTCAGCTGGGAAGAGGGGAGCACATGGCTCTGCTACAAAGACAAGAGATCCAGATGTACTCAGCTTCACCTTGGGAAAAGAAAATCGTTTTGCTTTCATGTTCTAAGCTTCCACCTTATACACAAAATCATCTCCCCTCCTCAGCCAAAGCCTTACATTCTGGATGGATTTTTTTTTTTTTTTTCCTTAATCTTTATTTCAGCTTGCCCTAAAAGCATTAACAAAATGATTCTTACTTTCCAGATTTCCCCACCTAAATGGTTAGATCAGATGGAGGCAGCAGCCTGCTGCTGCAACAGTGAATGGCTTTGGCTTTTTTGTCTGTAGTCTAAAGGCAACATGGGAACATCACAACCCAGTGCTTATGGCACTGCCCTTCTCTGGGTCTGGGAGCTCTCAGAACTCTCCTTTGGGCTGCTGAGGGAGAAGTAGGCCTTTGTTCTTGGCCAAGTTTTGACACCTCCATGGATGCTGAGTGATGCTTTCCCCAAAATGGTTCCTGCAGGGAAGAGCTGGGGCTGCCCAGGGTTGATGCAAAGCTATCAGAGGCACGTTCAGCTTTTCCAGCATTATTCCTCTACTGCTAAAATGGATGCTCAAATATCAGTTCTGGGCGTAGTAAAGAGGAAGTTCTGGAAGAGCCTCTGGAAGAGCCAAAGAGTGCCTCTTCCACTTTCAGGCATTTTGCCTTTTCCCAGCTGATAAAAGACCTTCCCACTCTGTATAATCAATGAATATTAAGATGTTATAATTACAAAATAAACAAGAGACTTAGGCAAAGCAGATTACGACAACAAAAAAAGAATAGATAGAAAGCTTACCTGTATCCTGGGCTCACTCACAAAACTCCAGCAGGGTGGATCTCCAGAAGACATTCTTCCCCCCTCCCGGTAGCCAGCTCTTAAATAGGTCTAGGAGGGGGGGAGCCAGGCTCCACCAATCTTCCTGCACACAGCTGAATTGCCTTCACCTGTGCTCCTCTGGCTGACTCATGGCTTGCCTCAGGTGATCAATCAGAGGTTCAGGCCGTGACTCAGCAGTCCCCATACACCACCCTAAATTAACCAGCACCACGAGGGCCGGTACAATGACTGAGGCATTCCCTCTGACAGATGGTCAGCGGAAAAACAGAACTACCTGCACCTGTCAGAGCTCCTGGATGGTTGGGACACCCACGCCAGATCCACCGAACAGCACCTGAGTATGGGCTGAAGGTTAAAACGTGGACAAAATCTATGTTTTGTAAGAACAGCCGTTATACTGCCATAGCTGTTACTCCAGCTCCTCGATAGTGATTAACAGTGGCCGTGATCCTTTCAGCAGAGGTCACCAAGGCTAACGAAAAGGCACAAAAAGCTGGAAATAGCAGCTGGGTGATGAAGTGGAGGGCAGGGAGAGGTGAGGCTCCAGGCACGTGCTGTCCCAGCAGAGTGCCTGCAGAGCAGAGTTTGGTGCTGGGATGCTCTGGGCAGGACTGCAGGGGCAGCAGCTCTCTGCCTGGCATTGCCCCAGTCTGCTTCTCCTCATACCCAAGAATAAGTGAAAGTGGGAGCTTGGACATCCTCTGGCCTCAGTTGGACACTTCAGGGAAGATGAGCACCAAAAGGTGGAAAGAAGCAGGAAAATCCCTGAAGAAGAGCAAGAGATGGGAGCTGGGGAGGGAGGAAGGCAGCACAGACAGTGGGAGCTACTGTCTTGTGTTTCTGGATTGCTGGCTTAATTACCCCTGGCAAAAGCACAGTGATTAACATCACTGACTGCAGACAACCTTTATGTAATTACTCATTAACATTTCTAAAATTGCACCCACTTGCTGCAGCAATACATGCTCTGGAGATTCATCATGTCGAAGCCCGGAATGAGCCATCAGCTGTGTGCAGGGTGCTGCACATTGCCAGCTGCTGTTACACTGCAGAAATTAGCAAGGGGAGACTTCCACTCACCTTCCCAAAAAGGTACCGGGGGACTCGGGTTCCCAGCTGGGCTCAGCCCTGTGCCCCATCCCCAGGCTGCAGTCTGTGCTGCCTGCTCTGGTTTGTGCTTATGGAAGATGCAATCACAGCCCCTTACAGAGATGGGAATTCTCCATCCCTATGGCATGGGGAGGGGGAGGCAGAGCGAGGGGTGCTGCTGCACACATGAGCACCAGCTGCCAGCAGTTGCAATTGTCCAAGAACATCAGCAGAGGTCCTGCGAATAATAATTCAAATAATGGGTTAATTAGAGGAAACTGTGATGTGCTTGCAAATGTCCTGCAGGCAGTAAAATGGAGCTCAGCTATACATTGAGGAGCTCTGTGGGGCTTTACAAAAGCAAGAGCTCGTTGTTCTCTTCATCTGCTGATGTTGGAGAGCATCAGTAAGTTAGCAGTTAGAGATGACTCAGGGAAACCTGTGTCTTTACCAAAAGGAAGCTGGCAGCCAGATTTTGATAATAGTTTGTGATCAGACAAGGATCTCTCTGAGCTCCTAAATGCTGTGAGCGATTCCAATCCATGAAGGTACTTCCATTGCTTCACCAACAGCCCCAGGGCTCAGTGAGCTGAAGCTGTTCAGTTCCCAGAGCATATTCTTCACGGCAAAAAAGTAAGTTCAGAAGTTGGAATTCTTGATCTCCAACCCCTACAATTCTGTGATTCTGTGACATCAAAGAGCCCCAGAAAAGGCCAAAATGCCTTATCTCATCCAGGATTACTCCAATACCCTCAGCTGGAATGCTGACCATGTGAGCACCAGTGAAAAATACAACACCAACCTGCTGTACCACGGTCACCAACTCCCAGAACCACACTCAGCTGCTATTGAGTTATGGGCAGACGTGAATTCTATGAGCAGAATGGAATTTGGTCACCCCACACAATGCCAAAGAGAGACCATGTTTCCCCAACAGCTTTTCATTCCATCGTTCATTCTATATGTCCATTCCCAGGATTCAAACAGGGCTCTGAGGTCCCTTCCAACCCCAATCATTTTATGATTCTATGAGCCACGGGTGCCAGCAGCAGGGGAAAGGGGAAAAGGCACTGCAGGAGGATGTGGTGTGGGATGGGATCCTCCTGAGCACTGCATGAAAACTTTATTTAATCCATTTAGCTTTGGATGAATGGAGGAGTTTGGGCTTCAGAAATAATCAATAGTCCTTCTGCTAGTGAGGAATTCCATCCCCAGAAGTTTCATGGGGGATTATATATTTATGGTTTCCCATTTGAAAGACTTTTAGCAGGTTTACCTCGACCATATGGCTCCTATTTGGGTTCTTTTGTTTTAGCACTTAATGCTTATGAAATTGCCAGTTAATGACATCCATGCCTAAAGCACGGTGCTTTTTTTAAAGGAAAACGTTCTCTTCAGGTCCTTGTTCGTACCTCACCACTCCTCGAGTAGGGCATAGAGGCTTTAAGAGCCCTGCTACCTCCTGAGGATGGGTGGGGGAACAAATAGAGCCATTAAATCACAACTGGGGCGATGAGGTCACTATTGGGCACTGGGTTAGAGCCGTGCTGGGCTGTATGTAGGGATGCTCAGTTGGGAAGCGTAAGATAATGGGGTCCCACAACCCCCCCCATCCATCTCCACGTTCCTTTTATCCCTCTGTTCATGAGCCTCATCCCTTCAAAATGGAAAATCCCAATTAAAGGGATCACCACCTTTGCATCCCACCATGAGAGGGGGCCGCCGGGTGACTGCAGAGCGTTTAATTCCTCCGTGCCCCCTCCTCGTTCTCTTCCCCCCTTCCTCTCCTCTCGGTTTTGGAAACACCTGGTAAGCTGTAAAATGATTTACGAAGTGAAAGTGTTAAATGAGGCCACCAGCTGTAAGACTGACAGAGCTTTATGAGTTTTATTAGGTGCCCTATTATGGAAAATAAACTTTAATCCGTCCATAAAAACAGAATCTGAAAAACATATTTGCTCTTGTAGTCTGGAACACTGAAGGTATTCTTGTAGGGGCCGGGCTTTAAAGAGATTAATTTTATTGAGACAGACACAATACACCGGCAGCGCTTTGATACGGAGCCCGGCAGCGGCTGCCCGCACCCTGCGCGGCTTTTCCATGGGCTCGGGCACACAGCTCCGCGGTGTGCTTCATTAGCGGGGGGCTAATTGGGTAATTAATGAGTGAAGTGAAGTTCTTTTTGAGGGTGCGATCTCAGGTCGCCCTTGATATATATATATATATATATTTAAATTTAACTTCTTACTCTTGTTTTCTCCTTATGATTATTATTACCATTATTCAGGATAACGAGGCAGGTTGCCCGATTTCGGGTGTCTCGGGGGAAGAGCAGATGGATCTCAGCCAGAGAGGCACATTTGGGCTCGGAGGCAGAGAAGCCGCGGTGCTGCGCCGAAGCTGTGCATTGAAAATCGCAAATTTGAGATTGAAAATCGCAAACCCATCTCTCCTCTCCTTTCCTTTCCTTTTTCACGCTTTACATTCCCCAAACCCCGCGGCCTGCAAACGAAAGGAAATCGTTGTACCGATTTAAATCAGAGCCCGTAACTAGATTGTTTCCCTGCAAGGGGAGCAGGCATCGATCAGCCTAAATCAAGTTTCCCCCGATCAGGTTTTTGACACCTGGGATCTACCCAGATTTATGCTCTACCCCAGGAGCGGCTTTGAATTACAGCATATTCCCGAGGAGTGTCGGGCAGTAAAGTCATAAATAACAGCGGTGCCGCTAAATCCCATCCCGGGGAGCAGCGCTTGAAGCAATCCGGGATCGGGAACGGGTTTCCTGCGTGCAGAGGAAAACTGGGGCTGCGCTCCGCGGAACGGGAGAAGTGAAGGTTAAGGAGGGACTGTGAAAAGATGCTTTAAAAATAACGACAATGATAAAATAAGAATGAAAAGAACAACAGTAATAATAATAAAAAAACAATAAAAGTATACATGATTTTTAAATGCAAAAAAATGAAAACGTGACATAGATCTATGTAGAAAACGTCGGAGGGGGAGCAGGACGCGTTTCGGAGGTTCTTCAGCCCCTTTTCTCCCATACAAGCAGTTGCGCCCGGGTGCGCGGCTGCGGTTCCCCGCGCACGTTGCGCGGACGCGGTTCCCCCGTTCGTTAGCGAGGTTGAGCTCCGGGGAGCAGGCGGGGCCGAGGCGGTTGATTGTATTTAAATGCTCTCTAATTGAGCCGGGAAAACGCCGCTGTGACAAGAACCGATTGATCCGCGGATTTATTGGAGAGAGAAAGCCCGGAACGGCCTCGCTCGGCCCTCGGAGGGACTCTCCTCGGCCCCGGGAACCCCTCGTCCCTTCGTACAACCTCTCTCGCTCTCTCAGGAGGCGAATTAACGCCGCTTTGGATTTGCAGCCCCACAAGCGGGTGGAAATCGCACGTCCGGCAGCCCCAGCCCTCCCGGCCCAAGGAGCCGCACACGTCCCCACAGTACAAAACGCTCTTTATTTATATTCCTCCCCCCCACCTCACAGCGGGAGGGGCTGGGTAATAATTTAGCATGCATAAGTAGAGGAATTCATTTTTTTTTTTTTATAAATACGATATACAAAAATAAAGACAGTATTGAGATTTGCAGCAGTTTTAACGTTCATGACATAAACACTTCTCCCGATATATAGTAAGAAGGAAACTGTTCCGATAGGGCATGGAGGGGACGGGGGCTCAAGTCGTGGCCGCTTCTCAGTCAATAATAACACTGTGTGAATCCTCCCTCCCGCTCTGCAGACGGGAGATCGCCTTCCGCGTCCCCCTCCGGGCAGGGAGGGATGGGAGAGCGAGATGGGGAGCGGGGCCAGGAGGCTCCGTTGCCGGGGGCGGCCCCGACGGAGCGGCCTTGGGCTCACTGCGGCTGTGCGGGGAGTGGCGGGGGGGCTCCGGGCCGTCCCCCGGGCTGCGAGTCCTCCTCGTCCGCATCGGAGCAGTCGGAGGAGTGATAGGGGCAGCACCGCCCGGCCTCCTCTTCTTCCTCCTCTTCCTCCTCCTCGTCCTCGGGCTCGCTGTCGGGCAGATCCCGCAGCCGCCTCCCACCGCCTTTCTCCGGGCCGGGCAGCAGCAGCTCCTCGGCCGCTTTGTCCTCTCCTCCTCCTCCCTTCTGCTTCTCGGCCTCCTGTGCCGCCTGCTCCTTCGCCTTTTTGCTGCGCTTCCATTTCATGCGGCGGTTCTGGAACCAAATCTTCACCTAGAAACGGGAGACAACCTCCTCATCCACCGCCTCTCGGTGTGTCACCCTCCGTGCCTTCCCCATTTTTTTTTTTTTTTTTTTTTTTTTTTTTTTTAATTTTCGTCCCCTTTTTAATTATCACTACTTTCCCTTATTTCTCTCCGCACCTGCGTCTCGGTGAGCATCAGCGACGTGGCCACCTCGAAGCGCTTGGGCCGGGAGAGGTACTTGTTGAGCTTGAACTGGTGCTCCAGTTCCAGCAGCTGCTGGCTGGTGAAGGCGGTGCGCGGCCGCCGGCACTTCCCCAGGAGGTTGGACTGCGCCTGAGCTGAGGGGGGGAGGGAGAGGGGGGAAAGAAGGGGGAAACATGGCCATCAGCGCGGGGCGGCTCCGACGGCGGCCCCGAGTGGGACGGAGGGAGCAGCGAAGAGAAAGAAGCGAGAGGGGAACAGAAGAGCGGTGGTGATGGGGATCCCTTATAAGGCCGAAAAGATGCGTGTGTTGGGGGGGTTGAAACAAGTCGTTTAAATACATTAAAAAAAATAAGAAAAAAAATCTCTTCGTTCTGCTGACGGCCGCACAACGAAACGCTGCCGGGGATCGCGGCGAAGCGGCATCTCCCGGGAGCGGCGATTTGTTGCTTTTAACAAATCCCGGCGGCGGCAATTAGAGGGATGTGTTAATTAATCCTAACGCCAATGGACGGGATACGCTGGTTAACCCCAATCCCTAACCCAGAGCTACGGGATGCGGCAGCGACCGCATTCGGGAGCGCACCGATAAGGGCCGATAAGGGACGGGAAACGGCCTTGGAACGAGAAAAAAATATATATACATACTCTCTATATTCCATATATTTGCCCATTCCCCCCTTTTAATAACGCTTCAAATCGAGGATTTCATTAACAAAAAATAAATGAAAAGAATGCGGCGGGTTACCGCGCGGTTCTCACCGCAGTTTGGCACTTTCGCTCCTTCGGTTTAGAAAACAGGGAGGGCAGCGGAGGCCCGGGGCTATTTTCGCACCGCGGTGCGATTTTACCATCCCCGTTCCCCCTCCCGCCCCTATTTGAGGGCAGTGCTCGGACAGCGCTCCTCTGTGGGTTCCCCCCCCCCCCGTCCCTGAACGCCGCAGTCCAAACAACCCCAATCCGAGAGCAAACAATGAGGTTTTGTCTCCACGAACGCGCGTAGAGCAAGAAGAAAAAAAGAAAAAAAAAAAACACCTCATATATATTGAAAATCGCGGCTAGTTTTTCCTGGCGTGATTTTCGTCAAACGACACCGCGGGTGCCGCTCTGCGCGCAATTCCCCGAGCTCAGAGGATGGGGTTTTAAACCCATCAGTCAAAGGAGAAAAAAAAAAAAAAGTCAATAAGCACAAGGGTGATACGGGGGGGATGCCCGGAGCTGCCCCCGCAGCGCCCTGGGGCTGCGCGGAGCGGTCGGGGCGCGCTGCCATTTCCGCGCATGGGAAAAAGTGGGGGGGAATCCTATAGGAAAGAATAGCGCGGGATTGAGGACGGATATCCCCTCGTTATAATAATTATCGTTTTAAAGTAGTAATAACAATACAGCCGGCCCCGACAGGGAGCGTTTAAAGGAAGCCTCGGGAGACAGGGAGGGAGCGGCGCATACTCACAGCCGAAGTCGGGCATTTTGGGCAGGATCATGCCGGCCGTGCTCGCCCGCAGCCACTGGTCCAGCTGAAAGGTGCCGGCGCTCAGCTTGATGGGGTCGGCGGAAGGGTGCGCGGGGTGAGCACCCTGCACTTGCGAATAGGAATAGGAAAGCGCCGGGTGCTGCCCGCCCAAAGCCGGGTAGCCGTACACCGGGTGCCCGTAGATGCCCGGCCCGCCCGGCCCCGCGGGGTGCAGCCCCAGGGCGTGGTGCTGCGGATGGCCGCCCCCGGGCCCCCCCCCGCCCAGGAAGGCGGCTTTGGGCAGCAGCGCGCAGTGCGCTGGCAGCAGGCGAGGCGGAGACGGGCTGTCGGTGCGCGGGCAGTCGGCGGGGAGCTCGGAAGAAGAGGACGACGACGACGACGAGGAGGACGAAGACGGAGGGCTGCCGCCGCCGGAGCCGCCGGTGACCAGGGCCAGCGGAGCGCTCTGCGCCGCCGCCTTGGGAGGATCGACAGCCAGCAGCGCGTCGATGCGGAAATTTTTGGATTTTTCCATGGGAGCGGCGGAGGCGGCAGCGGGAAGCACCGCGGCCCGGGCCGCGTCTCCCGGCGGCGGGGGCGGAGTGCGGCCGCGCGGCGCGGAGCGCCCCTTCAAGGCCCGCAGGCGGCTCCCATTGGGCCGCCGCCGCCGCCGCCTCCATTGGCGGCAGCGGGAGCCGGAGGCCGCCATTGGCCGCGCCGCGCACCTGTCACGGGCGGGGGCCGCGCCCACCGACGGCACCGCCCCGCCCCGGCCCCGCGCCCGCGGGGAGAGCGCGCCCCGGCGGGACCCCGCGGCGGGAGGCGGACGGCGGCGCCGGGCAGCGCCACGCACGGCGCGGTGCCCGCTGCGCTCCTTCACCTCCATCGCCTCCGTTCCGCGTCCCCCACTCTCCCCGCTGCAGACGGCCGGGACGCGCACCAGCGCCTCCGCTCTTCCCACCCGCACCGCCGCCGGCCCGCACCCCTCTCCTGCCCCATCGGGGTCATCCCGCAGCCCCACCCGAGGGCGCAGCCCGTGTTCAGAGAGCGCGTTCGATTCTTCAGATATTTTTTCCCAATCGAACAATATCATCTTTCTGCCTCTTTCCCCCCCCCCCCTTTTTTTCCCTTCCTTTCTTCCTTTTCCTCTCCCCCGTCTTTTCCTTTTTTTTTTTCTTTTCCTTTTTTCTTCTTTTCCCTTTCCTTCCTTTTCACCCTTTTCCCCTCCATTTTATTTTTTCCCAATTTTCACTTTTTATTTCCTTTATTTTTCCCCTTTCTTTCCATTTCCTTCCTTTCATTATTTTTCCTTTTCATTTTCCTCTTCCACTTCCTTTTATTTCCTTTTCGTCTCCCCCCCTTTTTCTCTTTTCCTTTTTGTCTCTTTTCTTTTTCTTTTCCCGCTTTGCCATTTTCTTATCTTTCTCTTCACTTTTCCTCCCCACCATTTTTTTTCCTTTTTCTTTTTCATCTTCCTTTTTTCTCTTTTCACATTTTTCCTTTTTCTTTTTTTTTCCCTTTTACTTTTTTCCTCCCCTTTCCTTTTTCTCCTTTTTTCTTCTTTTTTTCTTTTCTCAGTTCTTTTCCTTGTTTTTCCCTTTTCCTTTTTTTTCTTTCCCTCTTTTCTACTTCATTTCTATTTCTTCTTCTTTTTTTTTTCTTTTTATTTTTCTATTTTCTCTTCCTTCCCTTTTTTTTCCCCTTTCCCTTCCCTTCCTTTACCCTTTCCCTTCCCCTCTCTTTTTCTCTAATTTTTCCTTTCTCTTTTTCCTCTTTTATTTTTTCTTATCCTCCTTTTCCTCTTTTTCCTTTTCCCCCTTTTCCCTTTCCTCTCGTTCCTTTTCCTTTCCTTCTCTAACATTCCCCACCTCTCCCCCCTCTCTGGACACCCCGCACTCCCGCGGCTCCCACCTGTGTTGATCCAACGCCCTCCCGGGGCCCAACAATGCTCCGTTATCTCAGCGGCGATAGCGGCCCGCCCCGGTTCTCCCTTTGACCCCCCGTGCCCGGGGCACACCGACCCCTCCGTTCCCTTCGAAGGGCTCCCCGTGGGAACGGCCGCAGCCCCGCTTGGGACTGGCGGAGCCCCGCGGATCCCCGAGCCGCTCCGCACCTTCAGTGCCTAAATACCGCGACGTTCCGTACGTGGGATAATGATGCATAACTCCCCCCTGATAGATGTGACAGCCCCGGGATGGCTCTAAATGAGCCGCCCGCATCGACTGCTGGTAATGGCGCGTTTATGAAAGCAATTTAGGTGCGAGCAGCGCAGGGTCTGCTCGGTGTAATCAGGCTGCTCGGCTAATGGACGGGGCGGGCGGAGAGCTATTGACACTCCGCTGCCCTTAACCTGTTTCCCAATAAAGCTGATTGGTTTTTGTCAATTCATCAGCTCGCCGCCCTCGCTACGACTGCATCAAAGCCGGATTTGCTCAAGGGAAATCAACAAGTCTCTACGGGGGAGTTGCGGGGGGTGCGGGGCTCAGCTCCCCGGCACGGCACGGCCGGCGGGGTCTGCCTGGAACTGGGAAGCGTGGGACAGGCGGGGTAGGGCTGGGTGAGCTCCTGGTCCCCTCTTTATATCCCCCTTCGGGCGCTCTCCCTGGGTCCACCCTAAGCCCTACGGGTCCTTTCCTTCGGTGCCCTCCTCAAGTTTCTCTCCTGGGTTCACTCCCTGGGTCCCCCTCGCATCGTGGCCCCTCCCGGTGTCCCCCCCCAGGTCCTATTAGGTCCCATCTCTGAGTCCTCCTCCTCAGCTCTCCCTTCTATGAGTCTCCCTCCCGGGTCCACTCCGAGGAAAACGACACGTAGGAGGTGTCAGCCCTGCAAAGAGGAGCCGGTTTGCGAATGGGCCGCTCGAAAGCCTCCCGTCCTCTTCCCACCGCACCCGTCCGCTGGGGGAAAAAGCGGCCCCTGCGCGGGTAGGCCGTGGTATTGGCATATTTCCCTTAAAAAGTATTTTATTTATCTATTTGCATGTCCTTTTTTTTTTTTTCTTTTTCCTTCAAACCAACTTCCACAGTTTCGCTCCTCACCGTTCACACAACCTCGGGCAAAAAAAACCCAATCATTTCGTTGTTATCAAAATCGCGTCCCCGTTGCCAAAATCGCACCTCTATTTCTACTCCCGCCGCAATCTCCGCACCGAATGCCATTCCTTTACTTAATTTCCTTGTTTTATTGTATTATTATTTTATTTTCCCGGACTAACCGAAGCCCGACGGCCCTTGCTCTCCCCCGGCTCCACCCGCAGCCCCCGCCCCTGCGCGGCCCCTTTAAGCGCCCAGCGCCGGCCCCGCCGTCCACCCCCCTTCAATTTAATTTCATTAAAACAGAGCATGAATATTTCTATTAAACCTAAAATGAAATATGAAGCCATTTAGACTCTGCCTGCACCAATCACGCAGATTTATGGCTTTTATTCATCACATCAAGAGCTGGGAAAAATGAATTTTCTTCACCCAGGAAGGAAATAAAACCCCTGCCTTGGTCATTTCCAGAAAGCTGTTAATTTGCCCGTGTGGTAATTACTTTCACAATTAACTAAAATACAAATCAACCTGACAAATTGGGTTAGTTTATATATTAATTAGCCGCCTTAAATTTATTCATTATGAAAAGACAATTTCAGAGGACCCCGGGTGTCTGTTTTATCGCCATAAATAACGGTTAGGAAATGGGGACCGATAAAATATCCCCTTATCGGAGGGCGGCGTGGACGCGGGGAGCCGCTCCTGCTCCGCGGGCGCGCAATGGGCGCGGGGTCCCGCGGGAGGGGCCGGGGCCGCTTCCCTCCGTTCAATCCCTCCCCCCCCGGGCTGCGCTGATTTAGCGCCGCGTCGATGGGATCATCGGCCGCCTTTTAGCTCGTGATCTTTATAAATGTCCCGCTATTAAATTAGAAAATGATTCTCTCCTCGTTTAATTGTATTCTTTCGTTTCTTATTTCCAATTAATTAGTCCTATCGACGTTGCAATATTTTAAATGACTGGAGTCCGTTTACAGTTTAAAATATATGGGTCAGCACATGCGATTTTAGACTCGGCAGAACTATATAATGCGGCTTTTAACTACTCCGCGCTCATACGTCTTCAACATCTGCCCGAGCGCAGCGTCGGAAAACGCGGTGCGGATGTCGCACAACGCGCGGATGTCGCAAACTGCGCGGGTTTTGAGCGCGGCGCGGATGTTTCGCCCTGCGCGGATTTTGCGCGCCCCGCGCAAGTCCCGCCCGCGGGCGCTGCGCTCAGCGGAGCCTTAAGGGAGCGGTGGGGGGTTCTGGAAATGGCTCTGCGCCGCTCTTTGCGACCAACCGCGGCGGGGGCGGTGCTGAAGGTGGGAAGAAACTGCGCGATTTTGGGAAAATCGGACTGTGAAGAGAGATGATCTGAGGGCTGCTCTGAAAGATGGAGGATGTCCCAACTGAGCCCCTCCCCCGCCTGGGCTGTCTCGTCCCATCACAGAGCTCTGCCCCAGTGTCACTTTTGGGGCTCTACATCGTCCAGCCCTGGGATTGCTGGGCCCCCGTGTGCGTGTCACAGGGGCAGCATAAATGTCACCCCGGATAAAAGGTGAATCATAAGGGCAGATTGATATCGTGACAGAAGCTGTTGTCTCCTGGCCTGGGTTCTGAGGGTTCCTCCCATTCATGGAGGCTCAGAAAGCACCGAATGCAGCAAATCCCCAGTGCTGGCCGCTCCCAACATCAATTGTACCCACTGTCACCCGAGTGGCATCAATCACAGTGAGTTTAGGAGACAGTGGGATGTGATTCCATGGGGCTCTCGTTGTGATGTAGCATTGATTAATGCCTTTCATAAAATGATATAAAACTTACTTCTATTCTATCATGCGGCCCCAAACCACGTCCCAGCCCATATTTCACACCCGTGTTAATGTAACTGCTCATTGCAGAGGGCGATGGTGATGGGGCTGCATGGGGCTGTGCAGAGGGGTTGGAGCAGGGGCAGGAAGAGGTTAGAGAAATTATTTCCAAAGCAGAAAATTGCTGCCTGCTCTAAATTATTCCAGGTGCTGTGGGGTCAGAAAAAGCCTCCATCCTTCCATTCCACATGGGCAAGGGGAGATGCAGAGATTTGCACTGGTCAGAAACCCGATAATATGAGATAGAATTGCCCCTATGGCAGGAGGCAGCAAGTCCCCAAGTGCTGCTTCTGCCTGATGCAATTCTTGGGGCTCTGCATCCTTAATAATTCTATGATCCCCATCACAATTCGCTCACATACACACGGGATTTGATCTGACTCAAGGACCTCGGCTCTTAGCACTTGAAAAATCCAATGGTTTGGTGATGGAGCCTACAGGATAGATACCTGTAGCTCCTCCATTCCCTTCTGCTTTTGGCTCGCTGCTCAGAGCGCACTCGGCCAGACACTTTGCTCTCATTGGGTTTCTGCAGGCTGAAGGCTCTGCTTGGCACCAGGCCTGCTTCGAAATAGCTCGTGCTCTTTTATTTCCTTTTTCTTCTTTTTTAAGCCGCATACCAGGGATGGTGATGTGCATGCATAATGCTGTGCGAGCCGGGATCGCGCTCTTGCAAAAAAGATCAAACTGGGGAAGCGGGGAGGAGGCTGTGCAGGGCTGCAAGGGCTGGAAAAATAAAGAGGAGAAAGGCTGAAAGGTGACATCTGGATAAGGAGTGGTACATGATTGGGAATTCGACATTTGTTGCTTTACTGTATGTAATTTGGGTACAGATAATAGAAAATAGAGAATCCACAGGATCGCTTGATGGGAAATATATTGGCGATACAATTTTTCTTTGCAAAATGTATGCAATGATTGCAGTTTTGGTTTAATAATAAATTCAACTTTGAAGAAGCATTTGATTCAAACCTCTGCTATTTTCTAATGGCGTTCACACTTATTAATACCTGTCTAGCCAGCTAAAGAGGTTTTTAAAAGAGTGCGCAGGGTGTTCTGCAATTAGAGTGGCCATCTGCCCTTTATTAAAACTCCATTAACCTTTACATTAAAATACATTTAGAATGCAGACATGATGAAAATATCCAGCACAAATAACAGAGATAAATCGGAGCGGTGTCCCTGCTTTGCTGGCTGCTTTGTGCAGAGCATGGCAACTTGTGGCACCTCCAAGCTCCTGGGGGCAGATAGCACCACAGCATCAATTTTCCTATGCTGAGGATGGGAAATAATTACAAGGAGGTAATGGAATTTAATACCATCTCTGATGAAGATGCTGTAGAACATGAACTTGTTTACAGCAGGCTAGAAAGTCGTTTGAAGTTCATATTATTAATTTCGGAACTAATTGCTTTATTTTAGGGGCAGAACTGATTTGCTTTGCTTATGCATTTCTTGACTACAGCCAGAGGGATCCAAGTAAATACAATGACGAGAGGTTTTCTCAAAATATTCTGATACATTTGGATTAAATTCAAAGTATTTCCAGTAGATCCCGTCACAGCACTCCCCAGAGCGTCGTGTGTGTCTGTAAGGAGTGAGAGAGGCAGCACTCCCCTGTCTGAGTTACTGCTCCTGTGGGCAGAGCTGCCAACATGCTCTGTCAATAAATATCCCCCAAACTCCCCTTCTGCTTCTCCCTCTTTCTGAGCCCACCAGATTTGATCAGCAGGGGCTGAAGTTCCTGAGCTGAAATGTCTGCCTGATTCTTTTTTATCATTTTTAAATTCAGCAAGGAGGACTCAGGTCTTTCCAGGCATGAGGTTAAGAACCAATGGCACCACAGTCCCTGCCCTATCGGTGTGGTGTCTGCACGCCTGCTGAACCATGATTTATGGCTGCACACAGCAGATCAGCTCCCCTGGCACAGGGGCACACCTCCTGTCACTGACCCCACAAACCCAGCCCTGGGCCACGTCATAAAACTGTCCAAAGCAGAAACTTCGTGAGCTCTATAGCCCAGATCCTAAGGTTCATCTTTGCTTGGGATGTGAGGATGCTTCTCTCCCTTCGGCTGCTGTCTGCAGAGAGCAGCAAGACATTGCACAGTGATGGGTGGGTGAGGAGGGATGGGGATGGGATGTGGATGGGATGGGATGACTTGGGGATGGGGATAGAATGAAGACAGGATGGAGATTGGATGAGAACGGGATGGGGATGGGATGAGAATGGCATGGAGATGGCATGGGGATGGGATGGGGATGGGATATGAACAGAGATGGGATATGATGAGGATGGGACGAGGATGAGAATAGGAATAAGGGTAGGAATGGAGATGGGAATAGGGATAGGGGTAGGGATAGGGATAGGGATAGGAATGGAGATGGGGATGGGAATAAGAATAAAGATAGGAATGGGGATGGAAAAGGCTGGAGAGGGCAGTAGGGGGACAGATATGATACTGGGAAGAAGCAGCAGCAGTGCCTTGCAGGAGAGGCTGCAGCTGTGCTCTCCAGGGCTTGGAGAGGAGCTTGGGATTGCAGTGCTCTCTTCTCATTGCAGAAGTGACTTTGGAAAAATCCAAGAGTTTCAATTATAGCAGAGAGAAAATGCTTGTATTTGCTTTGACAAGGTGTTCTCAGTAAGTTTTACACCATTTGGCAATTTATTTTTATTCAGAACAAACCCAAATGCCAAAATCATACAATTTCCCTCAAACTACAAATTCTGCTCCCTCCAAATCCCTGGTCTGAGTGATTCTGATGTATCAGAAGCTGCAGTTTAAATTCAGGTTCCAGCAAAGCCCCGCCAATTAGAAAATGGTTCTGGGGAAATAAACAAAATACTCACAGCCTTCCAGTTGCACTGCTGGTTTCATGGATCCCCGTGCCATTTTCTTAATTGCATTTTTGATAGCACATCTCCCTGGATTGAAGGATCATCATGGAAAGGATCATGGAAAGAAAAAAAAGAGCTTAGCTTTCAAACTGTTCTGCGGTTTTCTATGCTGGGTTTATATATGGTCCTTATATTGACAGTACTTTTTGATTAATATTGTGTATAACATTCCTTAATGCATCAGGAGAATTAATTATGCAGAAAGATTTGGGACACCTGGACGTTCCATTGGTGAAATGATGTTTTATTGACAAAATGGCAGTTTAATACTGAGCTTTCCTAAAGCTCTTCAGTGAATAGCTGGTTCGCTGCAGTTAGCATAATGGCCTGTGTGGATGCAGAAAGAATAATAGAATCATGGAATGGCCTGGCTTGGAAGGAACCTTAAAGATCATCCAGTTCCAATCCCCCTGACACAGGGTTGAAAAAACAGCTTTTGAAAGCTTGTAAGTGACTTTGGAGAACATGTCCTATGAGATAACCCGGGTCTTTATCCACGTAGGCAGTACTGACAAGAAATCATACCCTCTATTGGGATCTTAGCTTCTCTTTCTTTCAAAATTGGAGTGTAGAGGCAGTTCTGGTGATGGAGAACAATATTGACTTTCTGTAGCTGATAGCAGAGATCTGAGCGTGCTGGGAGTTTTCCAACTAGATGGTTTTTGGTAGTTGTTGTTGTTTTTTCTTGGAAAATGCTGATTTATTGAAACTGAAACTTTCCATGGGAACGTATCAGTACTGATTAAATTTTGCTGAGAGAGATTGCTGAGGTCTGAGCCAGAACTTCTGGCTGTAAGCAGAGTGAGGTCCCTGCATGGGGAGCGGGCAGCAGGTCAGGGCAGCGCTCCGTCTGGGTCAGGTGGAGGATAGGATGGACTTTGGAGATCTCCCATAACTGACACAACCCTCGGGCTGTGGCTGCTTGCTCCAAGGATCCTCTGCTTGTTTTTCATAAAGCAAACTTGAAAACTCCCTGGGCTTATTCTGCAACGGAATGGGAAGTTTATTTCTTTTCCATTTTTTTTTTTCAGATTTAAACATTTTCTCTCAAAGGTCTTTGAAGATCTAATCTGCTGAGTTATCGGTGTGCAGGTGTTGCTCCTCATTTAGACAGAGCACTGCATTGCTGGCAGTGCTCAATGCAACTGCTTCTGAGAGGGTGTCTGGATGTGAAGTCCAGAGACTGAATCCTATGGAAGCAAATTACTGGTAACTGCATTACAGTGATGCTATTATCAGTAAATGTTATTAGTGTGAGGATTTGTCCCTGTGTCAGAGCGATGTTAATACAATATTAGTGAGGTAGGTCTTTGGTGTCAACACGAGAATATCAAATGCAAGCGGAGGAAAATTGTATTGAATTGTGGAGATGATGGCAAATCAATGACACGGAAAATCTATGGAGAGCAGTTCATGGTGACACAAGAAAGCAGTGTCCACATAAATCAGTAGAGACCAACGGACACTGAAAAGGAATTTCCATGCAAGATTACGCGGACATTGTTATCATGTCAGGACTATGTGAAATAAGTGCAAAATGAGGATGATACCACGATAACAACACTTAGACTAGGCAATGTCAACTGAAATTACTTTCCCATAAGGAGAAAAGAACAGACTAATGGCCAGCTCTGTTACAAGCTCTGACAGCAGCAGTAGCAGCTATTGGGATAACTGATGGATCAGGGTGATGGCTCAGCACCATAGTGTGTTTGGTAGTGGGCAAACACATCCACGCCACAGTCCCCGGCCCCAAATCTGCCAGACATGGGCTGCAACAGAGGCCTGAAAAGGGGACAATAATGTAAAGAGAGACCATAGAATCATTTAATAATTTGAGTTGGAAGGGACCTTCATACGTCACCTAGTCCAACTCCTCTGCAATGAACCAGGACATCACCAACATGAAACTCACTTTGGTGCCACCAACTCAGAAGAGATTGCAGAAGAAATTAAGATTGGAGGCAGCCTGTGCTGCAGCTGTGGTTGAACTTGCGATCTCAAGGAATGTGAGCCTGGCAAAGAGTGGAGTCAGGTCCCTGAACTTCAAGAGAACAAACATCAAGCTGTTTAAGGAATTGCTGCATGAGATCCCCTGGGAAACTGTCCTCAGTGACAAGGGAACAGACCAGAGCTGGCAGCACTTTAGGGATGTCTTTCCAAGAGCTCAAGAAGTTTCTGTCCACCAGAATAAGAAATTGGATAAATGAGGCAAGAAACCAGAATGACTGAGCAAGGAGCTGCTGGTCAGGCTGGGGGGAAAAAAAAAGGTAAATTATAAGCAATGGAAATAAAGGAATGGGTAGCCTAGCAAGAATATCAGAATGCTGTCCAAATGTGCAGGGATGAAGTCACAAAAGCATGGTGCACATGAAATTCAACTTGGTGAGGGATGTGAACAACAGGAAGGGATTCTTTAGATACACTGGGCAAAAGAGATGGGCAAAGGAGAGCATACCCCTTCTGATAAATGAAAAGGGAGAGCTGGCCTCCTCAGATACAGGGAAGGCTGAAGTACTTCACGAGTTCTTTGCGTTGGTCTTCATGAGCAGTCAGACTTCTCATGTCTGTGGTGTCCCTGAAATTCTACGTGGGGGCCAGGTGAGCAAAATCTCTCTAAGGGTAAGAGCAGAGCAAGTCCAGGACCACCTGATGATGCTGATTATATACAACTTTATGGGGCAAGATAGCATGCATCCCAGGGTTCTAAAGGAACTGGACACAGCATGTGACCTGGTTTTCAGTGAACACTGTGGGAATTTTGCCACCAGTTGAAAATGAGTAGAATCAGGCCTTGTGTCGTAAGAGTCCTAATGTGTTTCAAGTGTTTAGAAAATTACTGGAGTCAGACCCATTTTTCAGCCCAGCCCATTAGCCTTTCACACGTGTTTGTGTGGAGAGCAGTGCCCAGGCAGACTGGCGGCTTGTAAATGTTAAATGAGCATAAATATCCCAGCCCCTGTGATGAGCAGCCATGCGGCGACGTCCAGTGCGATTAACATAGTGCAGGGGAAGGAAATATTGACATTTTATACATCTGTATCTTGATAATGCTGCAAGAAAAGTGATATCAGTAATGCTAATGGACGTGTAATTGATGTTACTGCGATCCTTACCACTCACTGGGAAGCCTGTAGAAGAGATAAGATTAAAGGAGATAACAGCCATAGTAATTCCAGCTACATTGCTGGCAGCAAATCCTGGGCACAGCAGTACTGGTAGTGTGACTACAGGCATTCACCATTCTGCAGCCCCAGTGGGGGCAGGGGACGCTGAGCACCTCACAGTACAGAGAATCTGAGGGTGCTGAGGAGCAACAGGCAGATGTGGGCATCAACCAAGTGTACTGCTGCTTGGCTTCAGGCAGTGCAGGTGGCTGTTCAGGGAAGGAAAGGCAGAGCTCCCTTCTGGTGCAGACCACAGTAGGGCTGTGCTCCATCCTTACATCCCCCAGCTTGTACTCATAGCAGAGGATGCTGTGACCCAGGTGCAAAACATTGCACTTGGCTTTGTTGAACCCCGTGAGGTTCTCCTAGGCCCACTCTCAGCCTGCCCAGATCTCTCTGGATGGCATCCAATTCCCTCAGGGGTGTCAATTGCACCACACAGCTTAGTGTCATCCACAAACTGCTGAGGATACATTCGATTCCACTGTCAATGTCACTGATGAAGATATTTAACAGCACCAGTACTGAGCCAGGTCCCAGTACTGAGCGCTGAGGGATACCACTCGTCACTGGTGTCCATCTGCATATTGAGCCATTGACCACCAAACCATTTCAGGGCTGCTTTGTGACCTGCAAAGCACTGATGTACATACGTACATCATGGTTTCTCAGTGCTCACTCATCCCCACCTCCATTGGTGTTGATTTTGCTTTCGCCGCACCTGAGCAATCAGGTTCAGTGGACAGAAAACATCTTTGGGATGTTGAACAACCTAAACTCTTTAGTCCATGATTGTTTACCCCCAGAGGGATTTCGATAACTTCTCTAAACCTGGCAAGCACCCAGTATGTTGTCTTGAATCACAGCCTAGTTCCAGAACAATCTACTCTAAGTTGTTTAAGAAGACCGTGTACATTAAAAGGGCTGTAAATCAGCATAACAAAAGCAACAAAAAATGCAGAAATTCATTATATATCTGATACACTGGGGTGTTATTTTATTATTTGATGCATTTATGCTTTACGCCTGTTTCACAGCATAAAAACCAGCTGATGAATGGGAAATTACAAACTGCTGCCACATCTCTCACAGTAAACAGAATGCATTAAAAAAATAAAATAAACACCAAAATGTTTTATTATAATAAAGTTACTTGAGGCCAAGAGTTCAATAAGGAGAATTTATAAACATATCATCTCAGATCTTGGAAGGATTTCAACATAATTTGCTTGTGGTATGGTAAGTGAGGTGAAATCCATCTACAAGGCTCTTGGGAGTAATAAATATAGGGAAGTGTCTATTTATATTTGCTATGAATTTACTGTAGAACAAAAACACTCCTGACTATCCCAACCAAATATGCGTGACTTTGGGGCAAGGAAGGAATTACCTGCTCATCTCATTCTTAAATAGGATCAATATTATTTCTCAGTGAAACAAAAGCCTTGTCCTGTCCTCACACACTGGTCTTGGTGCCAAGAGCCACCGGTGTAGCTGAGGCTTTGAAGGATCAGACCCCAGGGCCCCACTTCCAGCAATATTTTTGGATATACTTTCATCTAAGTTGACAATGTAAATAAATTATCATAATTGAGTCTTCATTTTATGTCCATTTGTAAATGAACATAGATTTTTCAATTCATCTAAGTAATTAACCTTTTTTAGAACCACTGCTGTAATGCAATGACGATTTCATACACAAACAAGTGCTGGTGACTATCTGGAGGCATTTTGGCCTTGCTAACTAAGTCAGCTCTTGAGCAAGTTCTCTGTTCTGCAAGTGGAACACAGAATCATAAATTGGCTAAAATGGGAAGGGACCTCAAATATCACTTAGTTCCAATCCCCTGCTATAGGCAGAGCTGCCAGCCACTGTGTCAGGCATCAGATCAGGCTGCCCAAGACCTCATAGTGGATAAAGTGAACTGCGCCCTCCTGCTAAATGTCCCATCACTGCAGAAGCAGCAGCCTCTGTAGCATGGAGAGATGTGGTTGCACTGGTGGACAGCTTTGCTAGAGCCGAACACTTGTCCTTAGAGGCACAGTTGGGATTCTCATCTTTGCTGCCATTTATCATTTATCAACTTACTTCACTAAACATGGGACTTTGAAACCTTGCATAAGGAGCAGAAGGAATGAATGGCCACCCAAAACCTCTGGTGCATTTCTGTTTAGGGGAGCTGCCAGTGGCCACCACAGTTCACCAGTGCTGCTCCAGCAGAAATGCCACCTCCTTTCTAAATGCGTAGTTTAGGGTTCATTTTGTGGGGCTGCTTTGTTCACTCTGAGCCAGCTCCTCACATGCTGAGACTGATAGCCCTTCTACATGTTTTTACTTTTTTTTTTTCATAGAATCATTTGTGTTGGAAGGGATATCTAAAGATCACCTAATCCAAATGAACAGGGACACCTACAGCTCCATCAGTGCTCGGAGTCCCAACCAGCCTGACCTGAGTGTCTCCAGGGATGGCACGTCCACCTCTCCAGGCAACCTGTGCCAGTTTCTCACTGCCTTTAAGGTAAAAAAATTCTTCCTTATATCCAGTCCAAATCTCCCCTCTTTTAGTTTGACATAATTTCCCCTTGCCCTATCACAATAGACTCTGCTAAATAATCTGTCCCCTTTTATCTTATAGTCCCCCTTTGGACACTGAAAGGCACCTGCAGTCTTCGCTGCATAAGCTATCTCCTTCCAACACACCTGTAAGAAAAAACGGGTTAGGAAAGGCAGGGATCACTACAATCAGCCTTTTTTCAACTCTATTTCTAAGACCTAAGCTCACAACCAGCTTTTCAGTTGCCCCACCATGAAGGGGATCTGCTTGCAGGCATGTAGTGTAGGAGCAAAGCAAAGCCCATGTTTATCCACAGCAATGTGGAAGATAATCTAACAGACAGCAAACTTGTCTTTCAAACTTCTGCAATTCATTTCTAGTGCAGTCTTACAGAGGCTAGATATCTGTTTGCTCCAGTTAAAAATAAAGTTTTTAAAAGGACCTCTTATTCCAGCTTTACAATCAAACCAAAATGTAGGAAAGTGGTGGGTAGAATCAAAACAGGATCACAGTTAGGATTACACCATAGAGGTCTGGTAAAGCACGAAGGGATAACTACAGAAGCAGGAGGGACGTGAGGTCTAATACAGCAAAATCATTTTTAGCAGATTAGGCAGCAAAAGATCAATCAGAGATTACGTAGGTGTTTTTGGGGTTGGATCAAGGGCTTCTCAAGGTCTGTGACAACTCTATTTCTAAGACCTGACAGCAGCTCCAGGCTGAACTGCTGAAAACCTGCTCTGTAATATAATTGATTTTAAAAAGTACTATGAGTTATTCTGGCCAATCCAGGGGAGAGAACATGTCCCTTCTGTCCTCCTGGCATGCAAATGTAAGATGGATAATAAAATACAGGCCATGACAGAATTGCTTTTCCCTCTGTTTTGGAAATGAATGACTTTAAAGCATTGGCAATCTCCTCTTGCCTGGGTTTTGAACTCCCAAACCCACTTTTTAGCATGCTAGGTTCTTTCCATTGAGAGAGGGAAGGCAGCATTTAAATGGTTTTGATTTTGGCAAGAAGAGCAAAAAACCATCAAACCCTGAAACTATTAAACTGCTCAGAAAGAAAGCAACAAAGTCAGCAAAAAGTTGCAGTGGGAAGGAGCCTCCATTAACAAGGAGGTAGAAGGAGGATCCTGAACTTACTTTGGGACCGCAGAGTCATTGCCATCCCTGTAAAAAGGCAGAAGCTGACAGTGGGAACTTTGAACTGGGAATAGCTATAACAAGGAGAAAATAGTTGGCAATGAGTGAAAGTATGCACAAAATTAAAATTTGGAAGAGCTTTGAAATCAGATCCCCAGAGAAGGATGTTTGCACACCTCTGCTCATCAAAAGGAAAAGATGAAGTGGGAAATCTCCAGTTCTGTCTGAATAGTGGAAGGTGCTGTTACAGATGAGGAAGGGGAACTGGAACTTGTCCCTGACCTCATCAATCTAAGGAATCTTATTTCCTGTTAGGAAAAATTTCATTGTTGATGCATTTAGAAAATCCTTCCTGAATTCAGACCTTTTCATAGTTACCTCCCTAACTGATCCCCAACAAACAAATGACAGGTAAAAAAAAAAATATATATATATATATATATATATATATATATATATATATGTATATATATATATATGCATTCTGTTTTTATTAAAAGAAAGCGATTTTGGAGAATAGAAGTAGGCAAAACCAATGCTATGGAAGTCAGAAAACAGTCAGAATTAAGAAACACAGCAGACAGATTGCTTAGGTGTGTTCAGTCTGTCCCAGGCTATGGATAAAACAAGTAACACATCATAAAGTGCCCAACGAGCACCTAGTAGAAGATAGTACCTGAAACAATGTACAGTCCAGAATTCAAGAACCTGATGGAAGGGATGACAGAATTTGAAGTCTTACAGTTCGGGTCCTTGAACATTGCTGGATGCTGTTTGAATGCCACTACCACCTGATTTGCTCGCAGATTAACCATTTTTGGTTTTAGGATGTTTTTTCAGCTTATAGGTGGACTAACCCAACACACTGTGGCTTGTACGTTCATTTATCATCTCCCATTCAACTTCCTTGCATCTTCCCCCCACATGGCTCCTATGTAAAATGCCTGCAAGACATCCATGCATAGTTTGACTGAGCCTGGCTGAGAATTCCTGCTGTGAGATGCTGAATGAATGACCAAGCATCCCTTGGGTACAAAGGATTTCTCATGCCCTGAATGCGCTCAAATACAACCCATGCTTGAAAACCTTCTCTTCATGTGGAGAGAATCTGGCCAGAATTGTATTCTAGGTAGTCTTCAATGGGCAGTGTAGAAATACCCAGCCCTTCAGTCTGGGCAGGAGCTCACACAGATTTATGAGTCTTAAGTGAAATAGAGACTGCTTCTACAGCACTTAAAAACTGAAACAAAACAAAACAAAAAAAGCAGTGCAGAAGCCCTGATGCTGCTTGGATACCCCAATATACGGGAACCATCAAGGGGATTCCCAGAATCTGTTTGATTCAGATGTGTCTCTGTCCCTTTTAATTTATATTTCATGGGCAGGTCAGTGTATGGTTTGTGTCTGTGGTGTTTTCTCTTCCTGTTTCGAGTCATTATCTGATGGTCAGCTTTAATGCATCCTGATACCAAACTGACCAAGCACAGTGGGATGCAAACAGACCCAAAACAGAAAGTTTCAAACTGGTGAAGACTCAGCCACTAAAATCAAGTTACCATATGCTTTTTCTATATCTTTTATCCTTCAAACTAGGTATTCTTAAATTCTGTTAACTAAATATAGTTTGATTAGAGTGATTAAGCAGAAGTGGCAACATACACTGTGTCAGGACAGGAATTGCACTCTCATTCAGTGCATGCTGCCTGGAGTGAGGCAGCCCTTTAGGCTTACATACAGTATTAGAAATTAATATAAAGTGAAGACATATGGATTCATTCTCCTCTCAACTGCAGTTAAGCAACCTGGGAGCAATTTCATTAAAATCAGTCTTAGTGGTCTGAAGGTCAGAGGTACCAGATTTTTGGAAAATTTGCTTTTGCACAAGAATATCTGCTTTCGTTTCTGGCTTCTTCTCAGTTATTGATTTGTCTCTATGGTGCCTAGTCCAGTATCCACAAACGGGTTTCTCTCTAGACATTTCCTCCATAAAGTTCAGAATATTCTTTCTGTTTCGTATTTATTATGTGATCTGGGTGTTTGGTACCTGGAAAAGAGACAAGTGCAAGTCTTTGTTCCAAAAGAATGGCAAACTATTGCAATGGGAACATAAAATTGATACCTCATGATTAAGGAAGTAGCTGTATTGGATTCTGGGAAGTATCAAATCTGATTCTGAGTTTTAATAAAAATCAGCCAATCTGAAGTGATGATATCTACATCTGATTGCTGACTTCCACATCCATGATACAGTCAAGTTCATTATGTTTCTCTTATAAAAGGGACAGGGGGGCTATTGGAGTTAGGAGCACATTTGTGGGTCCCAAAAGTTACAGGAGAGGAGACAAATATTCTCAAGTGGGGGGTAGGATGGTGTTTAACTGTGGTCACTGCAGCTTTGGAAGGAAAAGGCGTAGGTTGTCCTACTCTTCCAGATAGTGTGACATAAATTGATGGGGCAGTTAGGGAATCTTTGGGTCAGCTGGGAAGCATTTAGGAGGTTTGGTATGGAGAGCACAGCCAGACATCCAAACCCTGTTACATGAAGGATCTGATTCAAACCCCTGTGAGGTGGAGCAGGAACTTTTCTGTTGACATCACTGGACTCAGGCCATAGCTCAGGGCAGGGATATGTTGCCTTCTTTGGACCACATTTCCAAAGTGGCCATAAATGAAACAGGAAACTTAGCAGCCCACAACTGAAATCATAGAATCACAGAATTGCTCAGATTGGAAAAGACCTGAAAGATCATCAAGTCCAATCATTACCTAACCATACTACCCTAACTAACAACCTCTGCTAAATCATGTCCCTGAGTGCCACATCCAAACGGTTTTTAAACACATCCAGGGACTAAATTCTAGTGCCTAGCAACCCTTTCTGTAAAGAAGTGTTTCCTAATATCCAATCTAAACTTACCCTGGTGCAAATTAAGGCCATTTCCCCTCATCCTGTCACCTGTCACCAGTGAGATGAGACCAACTCCCCTCTTGCTTTCAGGTATTGGAAGAGAGCAGTAAGGTCTCCCCTCAACCTCCTTTTCCCCAGACTAAACAGCCCCAGTTCCTTCAGTCTCTCCTCATAGGGCACATTCTCCAAGCCCTTCACAAGCCTTGTTGCCCTTCTTTGGACCTGCTCCAGCACCTCATGTCCTTTCTGCACTGAGGTGCCCAAAACTGAAAACAGTACTCGAGATGAGGCCTCACAAATGCCAAGCAAAGGGGTGGGATTACTTTCCTAGTCCTGTTCACCACAACATTCCTGATCCAAGCCAGGATGCCACTGGCCTTCTTGGCCACCTGAGCACACTGCTGGCTCACATGCAGCCAACTGTCCATCAGTACACCAAGGTCCCTTTCCATCAGGCAGCTTTCCAGCCACTCCTCCCCAAGCCTGTAGGGTTGCCTGGGGTTGTTGTGTTCAAAATGCAGGACCTTACATTTGGCCCCATTGAAACTCATACAGTTTGCCTTAGCCCATCGATCCAGTCTGCCCAGGTCCCTCTGTAGTGCCTTTCTCCTCTCAGGCAGATCAGCACTCCCTCCCACTTTGGTGTTGTCTGCAAACTTACTGAGGGTGCACACAATCCCCTCATCAAGATCATTAATAAAGATGTTAAATAGAAACCGTCCCAGTACCGAGCTCTGGGGGGCACCACTTATGACTGGCACCCACTTGGATTTAACTCCACTGAACACAACTCTTTGGGCCCAGCTATCCACTGAGTGTTTTCACCCAACAGAGCATACTTTCCAAATGTTATCCATCCCTCTCACCCCTTGGAGCCATCTCATGTGCTCACTATGGGCATTCCTGCACAGCAGACTTCTGCAGGTTTAGGTAAGCGAGTGGAGAATGAGAAGCGACTCTGATGAACACCTCCTGTTGTAGCCCCCAGTCTTTGCTGCCCACTGCTGCACCTGGGGATCCATCTGGCCCATGGTTACAGCAGTCTCTGCACTCAAACATTACCTCTGTACTGCTTCTCCAGTCCTGGGAAAGGGATCATAAGTTGTCTGGAAAAGCCATTTGACCTCTAGTAGCCAATGCAGAGGGGAAATACTTGCACTGGCCAAGCCTCATTCTTGCTTGCTCAGAACTGAGCCCAGAGCTCTCTGGAGGTCCGTCCAAACTTGCTCAGCGCTGAAGCATTGGCCAGGCCATTTGGCTTGCAAGAGCAAAAAATATTTCTTGGCCAATGTGTATCCCTGGTTCATTCTTTCTGAGTTAAGTAAAGATGGTTAAATCCCAAGTCCAGGTAAACAAGTCAGCAAGTTGAGTAGAAATGATCTCAGGCTTAATCTTCACTTCAGGTCACAGACACAGCAGTACTCCAAGGGGCATTGTTCAGTGGAGCCTGGTCCAATCCTAGAATTAGGATGCCTCAAAATGAAACCAATGTAGTATTTTGCCCTCCCTCTTCCAGGATGATTTAAAGAAGCCAGGTGAACCTTGTTTCAACCTTGTTCTAGGGTTCTAAGTGATTGTTTCATTTAGGACATTTGACTAAAAGCTCTTCTCATGAAACCAGCTCCTGCAGGAAAGATGCCAGCAATTAATGAAAGATGATAAAATAATAAAAGAAGTAATACATTAACTATATTATCTGTGCACATTTGGACAGTCCTTTTTCATTATATCCTCTTTATAGACATCCTTCTGCAACATTTGAAAAGGTACTTTATTGCTGTTCTGTGACTGTTTTGATTACCAGACATTAACAAGCTATTTAAATGCAAAAGTCCTCTTCTGCTCTTCAATTTCCTACTGATAGATTTGATGCAAATAATAAAAAAAAAAAAATACATTTCACTTATAGAACTTCAGTGTGTGTGTGAATACCAATACAACAGGCATTTGGACCTTTGGCTTCTCTTTCTTTCTCCTTCCTGCAGACACTCAAGTGTACCTTATGGATACTGCTGTATACTCTTCTGGTTGAGTAGCACAGTACTATGAAGCCATATTATCCACATCACTTTGATTTAGATTATTTATCACCTGAAGCAATATCTGGTTTCTGAGCAAAGAAACCAGAGTCCACCAGTCCACGACACAAAGCCTTCTTAGCACCTTGGAAGCAATAATCTCTCTCCCTTTTGGGTTTGATGGGAATCGCATTGGAGGTTCAGGGCAGATTCCTGTCTCACAAATGTTTTAAGGTTGAGTTACTCCTTTGGTGCTGGCTCTAGGAGTAACATGAGTAAAGTGGGGATGAACTGCTGGAGGGGAGCTCTGCGGAAAGGGACCTGGGTGTCCTGGTGGATGACAGGTTGGCCATGAGCCAGCAGTGTGCCCTTGTGGCCAAAAAGGCCAATGGCTTACTGGGGTGCATTAAAAAGAGCGTGTCCAGCAGGTCGAGGGAGGTGATCCTCCCCCTCTACTCTGCCCTGGTGAGGCCTCATCTGGAGTACTGCGTCCAGTTCTGGGCTCCCCAGTACAAAAAAGACAAGGATCTCTTGGAAAGAGTCCAGCGGAGGGCCACGAAGATGGTGAAGGGCCTGGAGCATCTCTCCTATGAGGAAAGGCTGAGTGAACTGGGTCTGTTCAGCCTTGAGAAGAGAAGACTGAGAGGGGACCTGATCCAGGTCTATAAGTATCTAAGGTGTGGGGGGCAGAATGGCGAGGCCAGGCTGTTTTCAGTGGTGAGTGGAGACAGGACAAGGGGAAACGGCTGGAAACTGCAGCATAGGAAGTTCCGCACAAACATGCGCAAGAACTTCTTTACAGTGAGGTGAGGAGCACTGGAACAGGCTGCCCAGGGAGGTGGTGGAGTCTCCTTCTCTGGAGATGTTCAAGACCTGCCTGGATGCCTACCTGTGCGACCTGGTGTAGGGAACCTGCTTTGGCAGGGGGGTTGGACTCGATGATCTCTGGAGGTCCCTTCCAACCCCTACAGTTCTGTGATTCTGTGATTCTGTGAAA
The DNA here is from genome assembly GCF_951394365.1 of Tetrao urogallus. Classification (NCBI taxonomy): domain Eukaryota; kingdom Metazoa; phylum Chordata; class Aves; order Galliformes; family Phasianidae; genus Tetrao; species Tetrao urogallus. Next base: position 43,011,801 of record NC_136820.1, on the reverse strand, counting down.
GTGTATGAATGGTCTGGAGGCACCATTCAAAGCAGGTAGGAATGGCTATTTTTGGAACCTAGGTTTAACCTGCAAGTTGGATTATTTTGAGATATGAAATACAGGTGTGGCCAAGCCCACAGGCAAAGCTAAAGGTCAATTTTGTGTTATTCATTTATTCAGTGCTCCCCAAACATCTACAGATAACTCATTAACAAATACAGTAGTGGAAGTAGGGCTGAGGTGATGTGGTTTCTAGGCTGCTTTTATACAGCAGGCCAGGATGTTTGCTTCAGAGTACTTTTTACGTAGCAGACAAATGCTGTATCTGATCTCTCATTCTGCAATAAGCCTGTAGCTATAGGGATCAATGAAAACTGACACGATCCTCAATGTTGCTTTTGTTTTCCCTATGTAGAACTGTTGCTCTAGCTTCATACATACATACATACATACATACATATATACATCTGTGTATACGGATGCATATATTTCAATCCACAACTATTAAACAGTAGTTTGCCAACCTGGAAGAAGAATGTGAATGAATTGTCAATTCTTCATACTGAACAGTTGATTAACTGGCACAATGTTAATCTCTAAATCAGGAGCAATATATTCTATCATTTTTAATCTTGACCTAAAAGTACTAAAACACTTGTAATTGTCACTGTTGCTGTTGTAGAATGACTAATTAAACTGCTTTCATATCATCATTTTTGTTGCTCCCAGAATCTCCAAATGACAGTCACATCAGTGACTCAGTGCCAAGAAAGCAAAGGGATCCTGTTTTCGCTTTCTCTCAGGAATGCCTTGAATGGGAAAACCTGCTGTTTTTCCATGGCAGTACTGGACACTGGCCTCTAATTTTAGTTATTGTTGCAATACTTTTTATTTCCTGTGTTGAGTCCCAATGTGCTAGGCGTTATGCAAACCCGAGATAAAACAGTTCTAAGGCTGAGAGGTGAAGAATAAGTATAGGTAGGAAAGAAAAAATGCCCCAAAGCAAACGATGCAAGACACCAGTTCCATGACATCAATTTCTTGAACTATTGTCAAGTTTTCATCAGACATCAAAACAAACGGGTGTTTTAAGGAGAGGAACATTAAATATTATCTTTTACATTATGACATTTTCTAGCAATTCAGCAGCACATGTACCTTGGAAGACAGCTTTACCCTGACTCTTGTATCTATTCATAAGAAAAGGGCTATAGACCAAAACAAATCCCACTCTTCTGGTGAACCATAAATCCTGGGGGCCACAGGCAGATGGGACTAATGAGAAACAGCCTAGTGGTCGCAGGATTAGGATGGCAGTGTCCACACTTCCTTTCATGTCTTCTCTAGGCCTAACATAGCTCAGCCTGACTGGAAAACCCAACCCTCTTGTACTATCATCATGTGCAAATAGAATTTGTAGAGTAGTATTTTAACCTTGTGAAAAACAGTTTTCTGACAGCGAAGCAAAGCAGACCATCAGGAGCCAGCCCTGCTTTCTTTGAAGTTAGGGGAATAGGGGATGTTTTCTGGCAGACAAAACACCGCTCACCCTTCCTGTGTGAGTTATCCCAACTGCTGAGAGATTTGAGTGGCAGCTTCATGTTGTAAAAACCTACAAAAATGAAGTAAAAATAATAAAAGACCTAAATCCTGCTGGATTAAGCTGAGGCCCAACTTCTAAACTTTTGGGAACTAAGTCAGTATAAAAACTCAACTAACAAAGTCACAATGCTTTCCATTCCAGATCCTTGGATTCTGTTCTGTTTTCTTCATTATCAACCCAAGTCTTGTAGCTGCAACTTTATTATCGTTCTCATTCCACATGTAGTTTGCAGATGAAAAAATGTTGAAACTGTACCAGATGTGATCTGGAAGAAACTGAGAAAAAAATAAATCCAGACCACCATGTCACTGAAACCACAATTTTAGATATCGTAAACTTTATCCTGCAAGCAAAATTGCATTTGACAGTATTACGCTCTAAGTGGTTCTAATGCCTGAAAGTAAGAGTTTACAAAGCTGAATACTTGTGTTGTAGCAGAAAATTGACTGAAGGTATTCAACACATCTACAAAGCCATTAGAAGGATCCGAAAACAACATGAGCAACATCATTCCTTTGCCTCCCTACATGTTCTTGTGGCCCCATGGACAGCACTCTGAGTGCTGCAGGATTTTGGAGGGAGGCACTGGCAAGGCAGAAGAAAAGAAGGAGTGGAAAGGCACAGCCCTTAGCTCAGGCTTCTCTCAGCAAATACAAAGCAAAATGCCTGTGGGTGGAGATTTAGCCATACGTGTTTTCAAATATATGTTGCCATCTTGTGAAGCAAGAGTAGCAGTGTGAGATGGGACAGAAATGCCTCTTGAAGACAAAGATATAATGTTAGCAAGTGGTGGGCAGTGACTGAGTGAACAGAGCAATGAGCTGAAGAGGAAATAGGGCTGTGAAGCCAGCCAATTTAATCTTCTCCATGTAAAACCTATGGTGGGGAGGAGGAAACTCCATCTGATGGCCATCTTTCATCAGACGTTCATCACTTGAAGTTTCCTCTATGAGGGTTAGAAAGTATAACAGTATAGAGTACTAATAATAATTGATCTGGCTTTTAAATTGACCTCTATAATTTCTTTAGGGTTTCCTCTGCTTTCAGAACACCCAATTGCTCCATCTTGTGCTCTAAAAGTAACCTGAAAACAACTCTTCTGTCTTTTGCTACTGGCCTTTATAAAGAACACAAGAAGGATTTGTCTTGTTTCTTAAATAAAGAGCTTACACTACCTTGTTACTACCTAAAAATTAGCAGAAATCTTGTACCTTGTTCTTTTTTTCTCTAGGTGGACCTGAATTCCTTGGCATGTGTATGCTGAGCGCACCTGTACAAGTGGGAGTGCTCCGACTCCAAAAGAGAGAGCTGGTATCTAGCAGCCCAAATATCCGTGCCTGAAATGATATGGCTATTAAAACCAACACCACCCTGGAGTCCTGTGGGAGCCACCCAACCAATAACCCCAGTTCACAGCTGTCAGTCTCCTGTCCCTTGTGATGTCTTGATTCATCAGCTTCAAGGCACTCTGGATTTCTGGCACAGGCAGGAAATGACTGCATCTAAACAAAATAAATAAAAGCAGACTTTAAAAAAATGTCTTACGAAGCCCAAAATGCACAACTACAACAGACTTTAGGTCTTCTGTGAAAGTCAAAAAGACAAAAAAAGGGTACGAGCTCAGTTTAAAAGAAAATTCTAGTAATCTTTGTCCTGTATAGGGGTAATTCCTGGAACACATCCAGACGTCTCATACCATTTTCTCATTTTTAATGTATATGTGTCCAAGCTGATATATCTTATTACAATGCTTGCATCCATAGGAAGATTTGTACAATAGGTAGAGATTATATACCTCTAAAACGACTTAACTGGGAGCAGCCATGGGTGGACTTTGTGAACTTTTGGCACAAATCCCCCAGTACTGTGGAATATGTGATTTTTCACAGGAAGATGTGGGATTGCTGATGGATTTTCTTGGCTTTCATTATGTGGGGTCACATTCATTTCTCATGCTGCTCTGGCCTTCAGTCCTGTGGCCAAGCATCTTCACCACAGCCCCAGAGCTGCATTGAAGCAGAAACAATGGAGTTTTAGCTCTGAGGGAAGAAAACCCTGCACACAGGAATGGAGGAAGACATCAAAATGGTGACTCTGTAAGATCTCTTGAAAGACCTTGTATGGCCTTAAAAATGGTAACAGAATCCATGAGTACTGAATGCTTTTGATTTCTAGCTTACGTTGATTTACATTTCAAGCTTTTCCCCAGAGTTGTGGAAGCTGTAACCGAAAGCTGAGCTTCCCATAGAGCCACTTGCTCTACGAGCTGGCAGAAAGGCAAAGAGAGAGAACAAAGGGCAAGTATGGGGCTCAGATTTTGGCGACAGGGCCTCAGCAAGAGGCTTCTGCCAAGAGGCTCTCACCCAGCAGGAGATAAGTTTATAACTAAGTCTCTGCAGTGCTGCATCACTTGACTGGAAAAGCTGAAGTTACTCCACAGATAAAATATGTTATCTCTGCTGTTCTCTGGGTGACTTGTTCTGGGGAAGCACAGCACATCGCTTACGTTTCATCTGAAGGAATTAATACAAAATCAATTACGTGATGCAATATTTGCCATGAAAAATACTTTATGACAAACTAATTTGAAAAGTAATTTACATCAGATACATTTTGGGAAGAGTTCTATAATACATAGCAAGACCTGCATTATGAAATTGTGGCGGCTCTACTAAAGCCAACATCTACACATTACGAAACCTTAAAATAGCCCGTGTTCTAAATTTCAGAATAATCTACAAATGGGTCATTTTTCAACCTACAGACTTTAGATACTCTATTGTTAGACAGATCCAAAGACGATTTTTATTTGCCAATAAAATTTTCCAAAGGAACTGCTTTAAAAATGGTTTGAACATAATGTAACGACTTTATCTAACAATTTCAGCTAATGTGTACAGTTTCCTATGACTAAGATTTTGGGACAGAGACATCTTATAATTCATATATTATAAAATAATTTCATTCCTATTTTAGATGCAAATGTCAGCACCGGGCTGCCTTTTAAGTATTTGTCATCAGATCCATTAGTCATCCGAATTTCAAGTCCATTTGTGATTGGATCCATTCGTCACATCAGACTATATTTCTTTTAAGGTAATAATCATTGGAACATTAAGTGATAACATTCACATGATGATTTGAAGATTGCAGAGGCAAGGCAAAAAAAGATATTACCGAATCGACTTCCAATTTTTCCCCAAATTTAAAAGAGTTTTAAACTGCCAAGTTTTAAAAATAGTGCATTGCAGTTGCTACAAACATAAATTAAAAGTAACAAATCCAAGGAATAAGAAATGCATCATTAGCAGATTCATAGAATGGGAATGTACTTTCTGTCTTTACGTGATCCTGGGCAACCCATGAAGACTCTTCATGTCATTTCTCCAAGGTTATAAATGCTTCCATTCTTCAAAATCTTTTTTGTCTATTAGTCCCACAATTTGATAGGATGAGAGGGAATGGCCTCAAGTTGCACCAGAGTAGAGCCAGGTTAGATGTTAGGATAAACTTGTCCAGAAGAGTGGCTGGGCATTGGAACAGTCTGCTCAGAGAAATAATGGAGTCACCCTCCCTGGAGGTGTTCAAGAAGCGTGGAGATGCGGTACTCAGAGACATGGTTTAGTGAGCAACATTGGCAGCAGGTGAAGACTGGACAAGATGACCTCAGAGGTCTTTTCCAATCTTAATGATTCTTTGATTCTATGAAAATAGGAAAAGCGTTGGTTGTTTTCTACTACTTTTTCAAAAACAATGTAGCTCCAACTTCAGGAAGGCACTGGATAAGCTACCATGACAGAAAACTGGATTTCTTGACACTTCTCTGTCTCTCTTGTTTTGTTTTTCTTTACCTGTTACACTGCATGTTTTTGCAGCCATATTTCTCATTTCATACTGCAGCATTTGGTGACGGCTGCTCTAGGAGGACTGGACAGTGAGGGCTCTGTGACTGCCTTCTGCACTTTGCTACAGTGATCTGCTCATTGTATTTCATTATCAAGCAGAAGGTTAAATACATTATAGAGACATTTTAGGCTTGAGACTTGCAAGGTTAATGCAAGTACAGTGGTAAATGCTCTTTGAATATAATCATACTTTTACCATATTCACTCAGCTCTATCTATTTTTTCTGCATACCGTAGTTACGTTATGGGAAATGTTACTTTCCACTAGGCTTTGCTATTGGGCTTCTCAGTGTTAGGATTCTTAAAACCTATAATCTATGAAAGATTTTACATCTTGGGAAATTTTTAGCAGAGATACTATATGTAGTGAATTAATGATCATCAGTGACATACTGCAACCATATCAAATATAATATGGAACTGCTCTGTAAAACTGTCATTCTAGCAACAACAGACTGAAACTAAGAAAACAGTTTTTCTTGAGTTCAAAAGTTAAACATATCTGTAAAATTCAGTTCTCCTTTCAGACTTGTGTACTAGATAGCGGGCAGGGCCAACAAACATATTTCTTGCATCATGTGGTGCTTTGTTTGCTTTTGTGGCTCCTGGGGACAGAAGCTTTATCTAAGAAATATCAGCTCGGTGCAGAATCAGGAAGAAAAACTGAACTTTATCACCATAGTTTCTAAAGACAAACTGCACCACAACTAAAATTAAATATTCAAGATCTCATTGTTCTGTCTCTAAAATCACAAAAACAAATATCTAGAGATAATTTGTGGCAGGGTATCTAGTGCCTCAAACCCATACTAAACATGCCACAATATCGTAATTTAAAAATAACTGAAGTGGAAACAGGGGGATAATAAGAAACTTCCTGAAATGCTCTGCTACGGTCACCTGAAAAATGTTATCCCATTCTGTAAGTGCTAAGAGGATCAGATGCATGAGTCAGCCTCTGAAAGGAAGTCATGATCTTCTCTTCACTTACAGTTAGCTTTAAAGCATGCTGTTTCTAGGAAGACTTCCAAAGATAGTCTAGATTAGAAACAAGTCCCATTTACAAAGCTTAATACGAGCAAACAAAAAGAGGGTCATGGTAATGTGATATAGCCTGTATATCTTTTACACTGTCCTCTTTATCACTTTTTCCTTTTTCGATTTAGGTTACTGTGGACAATGAAGAAAACAGTTCAGGTCAAGTTTTCTGCCATAATCTGGCTGCTTTGCATCACATTTTCCTTAAAATGACTGTAATCCCAGTTTAGCTAATGAAGAGATACTTCCACCAAGCAGAAACTGTCACAGCAGTAGGGTCACCAGAGATGTTCTCTAAAGCTTGTCCAGCCTTGGACCTATCCTGTATAATATCTAGGTCACTCCAAAAGTAATGCCTCCTATTTATTCTCATGGAAAGGACAACAGATACAAAGAGCATAATATCACCATGTGATGGAGCAAATTCTCAGCTACAAAACACTTTCTCAGCATAGTCACCACTATTTGCTCTGCATTTTCATCAGCAATAAACATCACGTGCCACACTCGTAAAAATCTGCACCAGTGGAGGTGACCCATTGCTGCTGTCACCGCTGCTGAAACACCACCCGTCACCTCACTGTGCTCACATCCACCGTTTGGTCTCCATAAACAAAGCAAAAAAAATCCAGAAAGAGTTGATGAATGTCAATGGGTGCCACTTTTCCACATGGAGGAATTCAGTACTACCCCTCTGTTTCATACACACTTCCATGTCAGATGCCATTGCGTCAAGCTGCCCCTCTGCTGCCATCTGTCTTACCGCAACAAAATGGAACAATACTGGTGGGAAGGTTCAGCCTCTACTGCTGTACCACCAAAGTTCACTTCTGGTGTTGTGGGCCAACACCATAAAAAAGGAGGCATTACTTTTGCTTTATTATTTTTATGACATCTGTCGTAATTCTGTTAATAACTTTGAGATATGTGAGAATTTGCCAATAGTGATAAATTGAAAGGCACTGTCAATACTGAAGTAAACCTGAGCATCCTTCAGAAGGTACCCAATAACTGAAATTATGGGATCCAAAACACTCTTTGAACTTTGTCAGTCTGGGGCCGTACCCACTGCCCTGGGCAGCCCATTTCATGTCCACCACCCTTTGGAGCACAGCCTTTCCCTCACCCCCAGTTGTCCCTCCCTAACAGCTCTGTGCCGTTCCCTCAGGCCCTGTCAATGTCCCTCCGCTCCCCTTGAGGAGCTGCAGGGCCATGAAGCCTTCCCTCAGCCTGCTCTGCCCTGTGCCCAACAAACCCAGGCAGCCCAGATGCTCCTCACACCCCTTGCCCTCCAGACCCTTCACCATCTTTGCAGCCCTCCTTTGGACACTGTAATCATTATACGTACTTATTATGCTGTTGTGCCCAGCACACAGCAGAGCAGGATGATCCCTTCCATCACCCAGTTAGCATGGTAGATACGAGAAAAGTAAATGCAAACTATGTATTCAAATAAGTAAGTACAAGGAGATAGGGTCCTGGAGATGGCCACAGCCAGCCTTGCTCTGTCTCGCTGCCTACAGAGCTGATGCAGCTAGCTAAATTGGCATAAAATGTTTTATGCTGAGTTATTTTTCTACTAGTTTAATAAGCTGAATCAAAAGGTCAGACAAGAGCCAGAACTGGTTGCACAAAACAAACACATAGCCAGGAGAAAGAGGAGGAGAGAAAAATCAGGGCTCATCCCTTTCAATGGCACAGGCAGCTGAGTTGACACAGCTGGGTTCTGGAAACCTCACCTAACTCAGCAGGGCAAGGCTTTCTCAGACGAGTGAAACTGGACTGGGCAGAAAGAAGATTTTGTTTGTGTTTAAACAGTCCACCAGATAAGACAGAGGCCAGTGCTGGTGTGAGAACAAATGGATATAAACTGGTCATGAGTGAAGTTAGGCTGGAAACTAGAAAAAGTCTCTGTATCAGCCAGATTCTGCAATAGCTTCTAATAAGAATAGTCAGGAAAATGAGAAAGGCCTGAATATTGTGGAACAACCAATATAGACTCATGTGAAAAAAGTAAAGCAAACAGAAGGCAGCACTTTTTTCACCCATGGAGAATTTTATAGGCATGCAGCACCAGGATTCTGCTCTTGGAGAATGTTTCAGAGGCCAAAGGGATGAACGAACTGAAAGATGGATTGGCTAAATTCCTGAAGGATAAACCCATCAGTTTTTAATTCAAATAGCCTAAGTTTTGTTAGGCTGGAGTTCCATAAATTTGTGCAAAGGATTACGCCTATGGAGCCAGTGGTAGCAGGGAACGTGCTGGTTGCAGAATGCCTTCTCAAGCCCTACATCCAAAGCGTACGGATCACTGCAGAGGAAAAGGATCAAATTCCACGTCCTGCATTACACGAGCCCAAACCAGTCTTCTTATCTGCCAAAACATTTATTTGTTTAAGGATACTGTATCAGATAATGTAAAGCAAGTAAAGCTTGTAGACAAGTTTCCACGTCTCAGTGAAAAGTATTTGTAGTCGATTCTTCATCATTAATCATTGTTATTGACTTCAGTAGCTGATGGGACTAATTGATAAACATACAGAACAGAACTGATGAAAGTTAGGATATAATTAATACAGAACACACTTTGTATGTTATTTGTGTTATTCACTTTTCATTGTTTAGTTTCTAAATAGTAGGTTATTGTTCCAGAGATGTGTAATACATAAAATTTACCAAAGTCATACCAGTGAGCTACACAGTTCCATAAAATTTTTCATTGCCAGCCCATAAATATTTAAGAATGATGAATCGAGCCTCAATGATTGTGATGCATCCCTAAGAAATACACTTTTTTTAAAAGGAATCAAGAAAATTCTGACTGCATTAAAGTCAATGACAAACCTTTCATGAAGTAAATGGCAAAATCCATATGGGATTCTTTTAAATTGCCTTTTGTTTTTTATGAGCCTTCAGAACTCGCCTATGTCCCACTTCCAGCTTCTGTAACTAGAAAATTAATTTTCCACCTTAACTGACTGCTGGAATTTTCCTGCAGCCTAATAACTTCAGAAGTTGAGGCATTAAGAGAAGCATTAGTTATCACAAGGTTTGGGTGTCATTATGAGAATCAGCTAGGGTGCAAATATGTCTTCTATAATCACCCTAAAGAATGAGTGCAGTGTCTGGCAGAGGGATTTGATGGGCAGGACTGCCCTTGGAATGAAGGGCTGGGAGTGTGGTCCAGCCAGCTCCGAGAAGGTGCAGGAGACCACACTGGGACTGTGAGAGGTTTCAGCTCCCAGCAAACCTGACCTTGCCATGCTCCTCATGGAGCAACACTGTCTACTTTTGTCACTGTCCACCCCCTTCCCCATTGCTGTCACTTTTTATGCCCTGTGTCCTTCTGCAGAGGCAGGAGCTGCTGGCATTGTTTTTGTGTCAGCACTGGGCTGTGACTGGGATGGAGAGAAGCAAATGACTATCCATGGAAAATCTTTAATTCTCAGGTCACTTATATCCAGATCAAGTTTGACACCTCAAACAATGCCAGAGGACTTGGTGTCATTTAACAGAAGGTGTGCTTATCTGACATTTATTTTTCAGACTTGATTGTTCATTGTTGGTTGAACCTCATGGGAGCTCCTTCACACATGAGCAGTGATAGCGGAATAATAAAGACCTCTCCTGATGCTGGAAGAAAGAAACATGGAAAATAGCTAGGAATCTCTACTTGAAAAATAAGAATTCAGCCTAAGGAGGAAAAAAATGAGATAAATCTGTTAGAAATAGGAGTGACAGGAGAGGGGCAAAAGTGATAGAAGTATTTTAACTAAAAATAAACCTAACTTCTCAAACTTAAATACATAAAGCTGTCCGTTAAAAAATAGTACCAGATTACATCTTTACAGTGCCAAATAATTAATGACTTTTAATAACCCTAATAAATTTGGATTTCATCAAAACCTTGTTGCATATCATTGACTGTTTCAAGCAAGGACTATGGGCTCTTAAGGGAGACTATCACCTGTATTAAAATGTACACTGCTGACATCTTTTCCAGGTACATCAATTATAATTAAAGAGCAATAAGAATGCCAAGATGGACTTCTCAGGCACTTTCATGCAGGAGACCCAGCATTTAAAATTAAATCCATTAATTGTAACTACTGTGAGTTTGTGATCTCTCAGACAGCGTACAAACTAATTCATTGCTTTTGCAGTCATACCAGCCTGTGTTAATTAAGGTTTGTGATTTATTTAATTTGAGCAGGGATGTATCAGAGTGCCCAAAACCGGACTGATAAAAGGTCACTAGTTCATGCTGTTCAAGACAATTTGGATCTGATCCTGAAAAATGTTTCTAGGAGCCTGACAAAAATTGATTAGTAAAATGGGCTCTAATTGTTTAAAGGAAAGCTTCATATTTTCTTCAACCCAGCCACCTGAAAGTTCATATGTTAAGAAGCTCTTCACTCTCTGAACTGGCTCTGAAATATATTTGAAGATAAAAGGCTTTAAAAAAAAAATACTGTTGGCATTGCTTAAGCAAGGAGGCAGCCACAGTGCTGTCATCATCTGGAAACTTTATTTCTTTTTTCTCTTTCCATATATAGCAGCCAACATCACAGTCTCTGCATGGTACTCAAATATTCATGTATCAGTTCCTCCAAAAAAACACTGAGGTGGAAGTAACCTGCTTTAGAAATGGCAAAGAGAGGTAAAGAGCAAAAGACTGATCCGATTAAGTTGCTATGGCTTAGACGAGGCTCCTTTTGTCATAAAAAAGACGTCAGCAATTGAGCAATAATGCGAGCGTGGACTGGTACATCTCCTCTTAAAGTCAGTGCTGAATGAGTCTCAACATGGATGTCAAAGGGAACCGAGGACTACCAGCTCAGATGTAAATGGCCAACCTGTAGCTATTTAGCTAGGAACTGAGTCAAAGAACTGGAAAACAGCTTGGGAGATTAGAAGGGACACATGGACTTAGTCCAACAACTCTGCCCAAAGCAGGGGCAAGAGGCTGCTCAGCACCTTGAGCAGGGAAGGCCTGGATATCACCAAGAATGCAGGGTTTACAAAGTATCTGTGTCCTGTTGCAGTGTTTGACCATCTCTACCACAAAAATTTCCTTCCTAATAGCTAGTCAGAATTTCCCTCTTCGCCACTTCATTGCCTCTTATCATCTTGCTATGCAATACTCCAAGAGGGGTCTGGCTCCATGCCCTGCTATTAGTTACAGGGAGCAATAAGGTCTTTCCTTCAGTTTCTCTTCTTAAAGCTAACCAAACCCAGTTCTTGCAGCCTCACTTTGTACCATATGATACATCTTATTGAGTGAAGAGAGTGAGTTTAGAGAGTGAAGAGCTTCTTAACATATGAATTTTCAGGTGGCTGGGTTGAAGAAAATATGAAGCTTTCCTTTAAACATCTCATCATCGTATTGGTCCTCTGACTCATTTGCTCCAGTATTACAATGCCTTTCTTACACTGAGGAATCCAAAATAAAATGGGAATCACTCGACAGCCTTTGGCTCTTTTCTCAGCATCCATCTGTGACGCTAACAGTAATTCTAAACAATTTGCCTTCTAGGTCTCAAAGTCCGTTTAGAAGTACCTAAGCATTGTGGCTCCTTTATGGGTGTGCTGCGTGTCTTGTCCTTAATACTAAGCAGAGTGAACTCATGCCAGCTAACTTCAACCATGCACAATGGTCAGCACCTACTCTCTCACAAACTGGTGGTCAGTAAACACTCATAATCAGCAAGTGATCAGCCAGTGATCACACTAGTGTAAGGAAGGAGTGGGAAGAAGAAGGAAGTGCCTCTCTCTGTTATGAGGTCTACACGAAGAGGTTGGACTAGAAGCCTAATACTTAGACAGCTAAAATTACATGACACTGATCTCACTCATAATGAAATACTAGTGTAGGCAGGAATAAAACCCAGAAACCTTATTAGGAAGCATAAATTCTTTGTCTGTATTGAGTTCTGTGTAACCATGCTGATTTTTATCAACTGCAGAGCTAAATCAATGGATCTCAGCTATACAAAATCTAAGTTTATAACTGAACATATGCACATTACTTAGCACTGAGCAAATACAATCAGAGAAGAAAATTAATCTAAATGCCTTGAATTATGTTCAAAGGTTAGTCAGAAGAATCTTCTAGAATTCCATTGTGCAGCTGCAGTAAATTGTTCACAATATTTAAGATATCATAAGTTTATTGTTTCCTCTTAGTTATATGAATTGGTCTCTTTTTTTTTTTCCCTTGTTTTCTCCTGAATATTTTCCAAAATATTACAATTTATTCCCTTTACGTAGTTTTTTAATTGGTCTTCAGAAGATGACCTTATCAATCACCTCCAATTTCCATGCTTCTAGTAGGTTTTGAAGGTCACTTTCATCTCATAATTAATAATAATTCTGACTGGGTATGATATTGGCTTATATTTTCATATTTTCACTGTTATGAGAGCCAGTACACCAAACAACGCATCTGAGTGTTAACACTTAATGATAGGTTGGGATGTACTGGGATCTTCTTCTTCAGACATTCAAATCTCTTAAAATTTTCAATTATGGGCAATTTTTTTGTGAAGGACATCTTTAAATTCTTCTGGGAGCCTTTGCTAGAAAACGCTTCCATATAGATCTATATACATATTTGCATGTATGTGTGTGTTTTTCATTGGATCACAAGGAAGTTCACATAACTCAAACTAAAGAAATAAACTGGTCTAGTTTTCCTCTATTCACATGAATGATTTCACTTAGATAAGACTCTTGCTTACATGGGCACCAAGGGAGAGTGAAAGTACTCCAAACAATTTCAGTAGGAAATGAAGTGGAACGTATTTTGACAACAGTTAGATACGCATACATGTTTCTGTCAGCATAAAATCAGCCTGTTGGAATTTGCTTACAGTGGTAATTTTTACATTGCTTATACATAGGGAAAGCCTCTAGGTGTATTAAAGGTGAGCCAAAGATAACAAAGGTAGTATGAAGTTACATTTGTACGCACTTTTTGGCAATTATTCTTTGTAAGTGGGCTTTCAAAACATGTAAGGATTATGGACACTCCATTCCTATTAAAATAAATAAATACTCAAGTTTTTAGGCAGACTTGGGAGAGAGCATCTTAATCTTTACTTTATTATTTAGCTGAATATCTTTGCAGCACTAGTATTGGAATTAAGTGTGTTTACAATTTTTAAATCCAGAAAACAAACTAGGATTTATGGATAACTAACACTTGCCAAGTAACATAAAACGGCTCTCAATTACGGCTATAAAAGTATAATAAGCCCTTATCCCCACACTACTTAGAACTGGATGCCTAAAATAAATGATCTTGTTCAATCAAAGGCTGTGAATCAAATGTAGGAATCTCTGAGGGGAAATTTTGCTATGTATGTCTTGTAACAGAGCTGAAACCACAGGGTAATAACAGCTTTTTTTTTTTGATTTTCCCAATATATTGGAAAGTATGGATATGAGGTTCCTCAGTATCTTTAGCTAGACATTCCTGCAGAGGAATAAGGTGTTGGTATTGTGAAAGGTACCAATGGTTTGATTGTTTTAGAGCCTTGGGAGCATGAACTGCAAGCAACCTAGAGGTATTCATAGATTTCTAATGGAAACCCCCAAATCTGCTCAAGTCAAGCCAAAGAAACATGAAACGATCGCCTCAGACAGGAATCCAAATGCGTCGTCGTAGTTCACTGATCTGATTAGTTTTGTAGTACAGGATGGATATGGTCCATTTTTCAAAACTGGGCTAAAGCCTTGAACAGTTGTTTTGGTAATGTAGATGAGGCTTTAGGTCTTAATAGTTCCTGCAATTACTGCTGAATCTGGCCTTGGCTCAGGAATAAACTCCTTGTATTGAAAAGATTTACTACCCTAACTATATCTGTATCTCAATTTAATGAAAATGTTAAGGATAATTTGATGGTCTCTTGCCAGTGTAATTTTAAATAAAATGTCTTCATTCCTTGGCAGTGTCTGTTGGCACTCAGTATAACTAAAGGAAGTGCTTAAGTGAAGTGCTTTTTACCTTACGTTCTTGCCAGTATCTTCTCTGATAGAAGAGATTTAATTTTCAGTGTTTTACCCAGAGTAAATAAATTAAAAAAAAAAAAAAAAAATTACGCCCCACTATCAATCCTCATAAGTAGCAAACCTTATTAAAGTATTTCTAGAAATCAGATATTGGCCTATCATAGCATTTGGAGTATTCTCAAACCTCATCTCCTGTAAATTAAAGTATTTCTAACTTATTTACTCTTCATTTATTATGCACTCTTGTAAAAAATGTTTCTGCATCTTGGAAAGAAATATAGGACGCATAGATTTTCATCTGAGTTCAGCAAGTCAGCATAAAAGTTTGGGACACTTTATTGTAATTGCAGAGGAAATGGAAAGTAATGGTAAGATGGTGACAGTTTGGCCATCATATCCTGTGATACTGAGCAATTGCCAAGCATGCTCTTGATTGCTTACCTTAAATAAGGATTATACCAACAGGAATAACCGCACAGAATGGAGCCGGACTGACAGCGCATGGGAAGTTAAGTTGTTTGGGTATTAGTTTGACAGTAAAAAACCATTGCAGGTGAAGAACGGTGCTCATTCAAAGGGTAAGAACCACATGAACAATATTTGGGTTTTGATGCTTTTGTTTTAATATATGAAAACTTTATAAAAACTAGGAGATGTCTTCCTCATAAAGACAGAACGTGCCTTATTCACAGCAATTCCCAGTAGCAATGTAATTTTAGAAGTTCATAAGTCACATCAGTAACTCTATCCTTAGCACCCAGCACACCATACACTGAAGGTCTTTGTAATCACTGGAAAATTATTTATTTTTTCTTTTCGTTACTGCTCACTATTAAATCAACATGCCTGGTTTTCTGCTGCTCAGTACCAAGGAGTCAACAAACTTCATTTAGAAGATGTCTTTGCTCCAAGTCATGCATAGTAAAAAGAGAATAGGAAGACAAGAGAGTATAAGGGGCTATGATCATACAACAGTCAGATATAAACCACAGAGTTTTTTCTGTACCTTGTTATTCTCGGGCCCATGATTCTCTTCAGCCTGTGATAGAATCTTCAGCAAAAATCCTTTCTGATGTGAACTGAATTACACTTTGCCCTTATTTTCAACAAATATGACTGTCTTGTGTGTGTCGCTGCTTTCATTTCTATGCCATCCATTAAAAAGAAATGATTTTCATAGCTTCTGAAAACTTACCCCTACTCTGTACCAGTGCCAGAACTTAATCTGACTTCAGCTCAGGCATAATGTCTATCAGCGTTTCATTCTCTGCCCCCCACCTTCAAGCAAAAAAGCAATAGACAGTCAAACCTTGATGACACACACCACAGGAGATGTAAAACATGCTGAGACTGGGTCACTGGACATATATGCTATGATTCAGATTTTAATGATGTAAACACAGATTTCTGACCAGAGTACATCTACACTCCAGGGACATTTGGCATATGGGTGCTATGAAAATGCTCCCCTTTGTTCAGTTCTTAAAGAGCAGTGGCTTCAGCCACAGCAGGCATGCTAGTACATGGTGAAATCCTATTTTTTCAGTGCAGTAAGCTCAGAGGCACAAGTTTAGCAAACTGCCATGCAATTGAGTGTGCTTCATTCATCACCATCTCCTACTGGACCTTAGCTGGTCTCATGTTGACCAATTCAGGGTTGTAATAGCAAAACTATTAAAAAGAATAAGAGGGAGGAAAGAGTATTTTTCTGTTTGTTTAGTTCATCTTGTGTTTGTTGGTGAGACAGAGGATGGGATTGTGTAATGAGAAACAAAGCAAGTGGAGTGGGACTTCTTGTCCTGCTGCAGCTATGGCCATGCTCCTACCCCACATGCTGCCCTGTCAGAGAGGATAAAACTTCACAGAAGGCATCTGTTTCTCACACACAGAGCTTCTAGGAACTGAGCTTTTTAGGAATCTACTGCTTGTTTTAATTAGCCTAAAGACTGTGGATATAATATACACAACAATGACCATGAAAAGCACATTCTTCTGTTCAAGACAGCATTCAAGATTGCACTCCCAGACAAACTCTGAGTAGCTTCTCCAAAATCTACCCTGCTTTACTCAAAGGCACATACCACTTATTTGAATTGTAGTCAAAACAACACTTTTTTTGTATTCTCAGAAATGACTCAGATGTTTTAAACCATACTTTCCAGACGTCAGACTGAAGCAAATTCTTGACATGAAAATTTTCAATCCAAATGGTTAAACTTATTTCTGTATGCAAATATAAATTCCCCTTCCCCTGTGACAATGATTTTGTCACATAAGAATGTTGGGTAACCTTAACTGAAAGCTTCATCAGTCGGAATGTGTGTGATAAGCAACGTCCTATATGTGATGCTCTATGTTGCTGTGGAAATAAAGGTAATGCAATTATGAATTTACTCTTTGCTTCAAGATGACAGTGAAAGTAAACAAAAATGTTTCACTTTTAGTATGATCCTTTGGCTTTCTAGCTCCAACACAGCTAGAAGATAAAAAACAATACTTAGATGTGAGATTCATTTGCTTTTCTTTCAAAACTACGTAGTTTTGAAACTGATAGTTTTGGTAAAACTCTGGTTGAAAAAAAGAGGGGGAAATAGAATGAGAGAACCATAGAATTATTAAAGGACATCTGCTCCAACCCCTCCTACAATGAACAGGGACACCTACAGCTTGATCAGATGCTTAGCGCCTCATCCAGCCCGACCACTAATGTCTTCAAGGATGGGACATCCACCACCTCTCTGGGCAATATGTTCCAGTGCATCACTGCCCTAACTATAAAAAGCTTTTCCCCTGTATCCAGTCTATATCTTCTATTTTACTTTGAAACCATTTCCCCTTGTCCATTCACAACAGCCCTGCTAAAGAGCCAGTCCCCCTTCTTTCTTTTAGCCTCCCTTTCAATACTGAAAGATATTTTAGACACCAAAATATACTTCAGGTACTGAACTTCCTCGGTTGCAATGATTTACCTACACTGTACTCAGTACAGATGCACGAAAGGTGCTTTAGAGCATCGTATAGTTAGAGACATTATTTAGAGATATTTTGTATGTATGTATGTACTTAGAGATAGTGATTTATAGAGCATGGTGAGGGAAACACGTCTTACAACACTGAAGAAAAAAAAGGAATTTTCTTGAAAATGGAATACTTGTCATTGGTGATTCTCACATATTCAGATTGAATAGCCAAAATACCTGCTTTCAAATAAGAGGTAGAAAAGATCAGTATGGCTCAGAGGAATTAAGACAATTTTGAATAATGGAAGTTTTTTAACGTCTGGTGAACAACTGGACTTCTGCAGACCAGTTGAACCTGGAAGCAATGTGTGCATATGTGTGCAAAGAGGAAAAGGAACAAAGGACATAAAACTGTAAGGAGAAAAAAAAAAAAAAAAACCCTCATGGAATGTGCAATAAGAAAGGAGATGGGAAAGATGGGAAACTGCATATGGAGCTAACTTCATTGCAGCAGGAGAGGCAGGTGGGTGCTAACGCAGACATCCATAGAAGAACAGTTTTCCTCAGTCTGCAGCTATCTGTTTGTCAAGGCTCTGAATGCACTAAGAGGACTTAATTGTCCTGATCAGCTTCAGCTGGGAGTCCCAGTCACTTCTTGCCTGATGAACAGTCCAGGAGAGCTGTCTCCAACTCTGTTTTCCTGGATGAACCTTAGGCCTATCTCTTGTTTCCTGCTACTTGTGGCTGGCACTTTGGACTCTCCCTCTCACCATGTCTGGGGCTGTCGGCAAATTCTGTAACCACTATTGGCTTCTGCCTACTATATTGAATCCTGTAAGATTATGTCCTGGTATGGTGAGGGCACTGCCTGTCATTGGATCAAACCTGTGCCCACTCCATCTTCACACTTTGCTTTTGATGCTCCCTGAGAATATTAAAGCCCCCTACTCTGATTTCTTGAAAAAGTGTGTTTTCTGACTCATATCTCCACAAAATAAGAGAGAATTTGTTTAGTTTCTTGTATGCTTCCTTAAATTCACTGAATTCAAAATAAAAAACCTCAGTTTATACTGAGTTATCTTTGTTTAACAAAATTACACCTATCATGGCCTCTAGGGGCACGCACAAATCATCAGTTGGGACAGTTACCAGGCACTTCTTCAGCAGGGAACATCCTGGATTTTGTGTCTTTCTGACACTGAAGTGTGCATTAGTCCCAGATCTGTTGTACAGAAACCCTGCTCTGTGTGTGCAGTTTCACATTTCTATGATTTCTTACATTTCCCTAAGTTGTCTCTACTACCAATAATAATTTGGCTACTGGTAATATTTTGGTATGAACTTATGACTGAACAGTTAATTTCTCCACTTATGAAAATCAATGAACTAACTGATACAGATATCTGGATTATTACTTTATTTTATTATTATTTTTTTGCATGAGACGTACCAGGCTTGTTTGAGAGGCTACAAAAAGGAAGGGTCTGTTGTCACGAGACAAGGGAAAATGGTTTCAAACTAAAAGAGGGGAGATTTAGATTGGATATAAGGAGAAAGTTTTTTACAATAAGGGTAGTAAAGCACTGGCACAGGTTGCTCAGAGAGATGGTGGATGCCCCGTCCCTGGAGACACCCAGGATCAGGCTGCACAAGGGCTCTGAGCACCTGATGGAGCTGTAGGTTTCCCTGTCCATTGCAGGGGGGTTGGACAAGATGGTCTTTAAGGGTCCCTTCCAACTGAAACGATTCTATGATTCTGTGATAACTCCATTGGAAAAGAATGCTGCCAGACTTGGAAGAAAGCTTGCTATACTTCCTATGTAGAGTACTCCATTCTCTTGATGCCAAACTGTACAGCAGTGGTGTGACATTACATCAGCAATACAACGTGTTTCAACTGCGAATTAACATTTGACACGGTATTTCACAATGCTCTAAACCTCAGCTGCATCAGTAAACAGTATTTATAGGCCAGGCTTGCTCATACCAAAACTATGTTATCTCAGGAAAAGCACAGCTCATATACAGCCTTGCCAAGCACTTGCGCCATTAAAAAGACTGAAATTTTAAAATCTATATGCTTTGAAATCATCAAAATTCAAAGAAATCTCAACAAATTGTCTCTCAGCTTTGAGAGTGACGTGGTTCGGGGTACAAGCTAGCTCCTGACAGCACACAGCCTCACATCATGGTTCCTTGCCATTTCTTGGGATACAGCAACGTGAGAACTCACATTTCCACTGAAGGAAATGAAAGCGGGAGTGTAGCACATAGATTCACTTAGCACCTCATAGCTGCGGAGTGAATAAATGCTTTTTGTTATTGCTTTCATCCGTATCACCTCTGCGTCTGAAAGGACGCTGAGAAATGGCGGTGGGGCTGAGGAATGTGACATAAAGAGCCTCGGGTGCAGTTTCACCCCGAGGTGTGCTGCTGCGAGGTGACAGCTGCCTTCCCTTCCCCGGGCTTGCTGGGGCCCCAGCCCCACTCGCTCAGAACCGTTTCTCTGGTGAGTTTTCACACCCTGTGCAGGCACGGGACCCTGAGCAGCATCGCATCCAGTTTTCAGACTGGACTTCGCAGTGGGGTAACGGCAACGCCACAGGCTCATTCTACAGAAAGGACGGACGGACGAATTTAAAAGCACTGGTGTTTCAGACAAGCTCGTGGCCTTTTGGTTCAGCAACTCCCAGCTTCCCCAGCCCAGCCCAGCCAACACGCCACCCGCGGCCGGGGCAGGCGGCGGGCGGCGGGTCAGACGGAGGCGCGGTCACCGAGGGGAGGCGCGGTCACCGAGGGGCGGCGCGCGTACGCTCCCGTCCTCGGGAGCGCGCCTGGCGAGCTGCGGGCGGCGGCCATTTTCTTTCCGCCGCCGGCCGCTCCCCCCACGCAAGCGAAGCGGCCCCGCCAGCCCCCTCCTACCTCTCCCTCCCTCCTCCTCCTTCTCCTCCTTCCCGCTACGCGCAGCCGCGGCCGCCGGTCAGAAGGGGGGCGACCGGGGGAGCGAAGGCCGCGGGGCGGGGGAGGGACGGGGGGGAGCGGCGCGGGGCTCGCCGGCCGCGGGGTGCCAGCCGGGGGCTCGCGGCTCCCCGGGGCCGCGGCGGTCCCTCCGCTCGGCGCTGGCGGCGGTGTCCGCTCCGGGCCGGGTCCCGCTCTAGATGGGATAAGCGGTAAACATGTTCAGCTTTGAAGGGGATTTCAAAACAAGGCCCAAGGTGTCTCTTGGAGGAGCGAGTAGGAAGGTAAGAGACGCCGCCTGTCTGTCTCCGGTGTTTACGTCCGCTTCGCTTTTTCTCCGTCGTTATTTTTACCGTTGGGCCTTTAAAAAAGAAAAAAATGGGAACAGCTATGACTAAGGTCTACCACGGAGCCGAAATCCTCTCCTCCTGACGATGCTCCCCGGCTCCGTTCTGCTGTTTATTTTGCTTCCCACCAGGCCACACGACGCTCCCAGGCTCCCGGCCCGGAGCTGTGCACGGGGGCACCGCCTCGGAGCGGGGCAGCGGCCTTACACGGCCACGGTCAGCGCGTGCTGCTGGGGAAGGCTTTGCCCGCACGGCTGGGGGCTGTCAAGGCGCTGTAACTACAGCTTTGCTCTCCCTGGTTTACATTCAGCTTGTCGTGTGCAGAGCGAGCAGCACTTCAGAGTCTGCTGGCCTTTATCGATGGGCAAGAAGCAGAGTGGTTTGTTTCGGTTTGGCTGCCCTGTCCTATTGCAAGAGCTGAATTGGCACTGAGCGAGACGAAGGCCTGTGTCAGGGACACTCCGGTACAATATTGGTTCCTTGTGTTACCGTGGTTGCACGTGAAGCTGTTTGCTGCTTTCATTATTATTTTAATCTTCATGGGAGCAAGAAAAGGTTTTTGTTATTGTGCGCTGTAAGCAGGTTCAGTTCTCTACAATATATAAGGTTTGGCAATAAGTTTGGAAGGTAACAGAATCATAGAATTGCTCAGGTTGGGAAAGACCTGAAAGACCATCAAGTCCAACCATGACCTAACTGTACTACCCTAACAACCCTCTGCTAAATCTGAGCACATGAACACCACATCCAGACAGTTTTTAAACACATCCAGGGATGGTGACTCAACCACCTTCAGTGTGATATTAAAGTCATAGCAAAGTTTTCTTTTGGCGTCCTACATTTTTTAGTAACAAGAATGTTTAACAGAATGGCATATAAATTGTGCAGCTTCTCACCTGAATCGTCTTATCTGAAGACAGTTCTGTTCATTAGACCACATGCAGTTGCATTACATGAGTTGAAAATACCGTAAATATTGCCCAGTTGAAGTAGGAATTGGCAGAACATGCCCTGGCCCTTGACAACAAGCTTCAGGCGCTTGGCAGCTTTTGGCATCAGCTTGCTAATAGCATTACTTATAGAGCGTGTTTCCTCCTCTGAAAATAAACAACTGATGTATCTCTTGTTACACCTACTGATTTCTTCATGGAAACTCAACAGAATTTTCTGTCATTTTACATGTTAGCTGTATGGGACAAATGTACTAACTTTCTGCAGGTACGAATTTATCAGAGTGAATATTATACAAGAAAGGAAGTGAAACTGAAACTGTTGTGTAAACTTCACTGAGTCCAATAAAAGGATAATATTTCACAATCGATCAGCTTTATACTGAGTGGTGCACAGATTGCAGGGCATTACTGTGCTACGTGGAATTCTTGTGCTGCATCAAGGCAAAACAGTCAGTTGTTGCTCTGGCCATCCCCAACAGCAGCTGGTTTTCCTGTGCAACAGTAATCACTTAGGAGTGCAGTTTATGTCCACTTCTATATAAACTCACTAAAGTGGAGAGTGGTGTGCTATATGTTTATATGTGGTCCACGACTCTTGTCTCATGTCCTAGGCTGCTTGTGATCATGTGTCCTTTTACTTGTAGGCTTGTATGCTGGCTGCTTAATGCTAGGAATAGTTTTCTGTTTGGTTTGGGGAACTTTTCCACATTTTGATGCACCTGTATAGCTGTATTTAGCAAAACACAGATACAAAGCCAGGCACTGCAGTGTGCGGAGTCGGTCAGCCAGCACTTCAGATGCCAGCAGTGTCGTTCTGAGTGGATATAACTACACCAACATAAACCATCAGCAAACCTGACTGGTAAAAAGAGGTTTTGCTAATAATAACTACAGCCACAACTGGTAACCTTGTTGGTCTTGAGTCACGTATGCTGGCAGCCAGTTTGACATTGCCATTTACTTCTGTAGTGGAGACGTACCAAGACTTCCTCAGGCCTTCTGGCACCTGAGTTCTACCAGCATGTACACAATGATGCAAACATTGTTGTGTCTAAAATGGGACTTTAATGGCAGTTAGGAAATTTACAGTCCTAATGTGATGATAATCACATAATCATAAATGAAGACTAAAGGCAGACTAAAGCTAATAGATTTATTAGTTTGAAGAGATGAATTGTCAGATTCTGAGACCTACACAGTACCTTCTTGATGATGTGTAACGTGTAAAAACAAGAACACGGGTATAAAAGAAGGATGATGAGATGTAGTATGAAATGTTTATTTTAATTACTAGCAGCTTTTCTTACAGAAGGTACTGAATCCAATGTGCTTTCTCACCACTAAGTTTTACCATGTTTTTGAATGATGAAAGGCAGCAGCTTCAGGTCTGCATCCTGTGTTAACTGGGATGGTCTGGGTTGTGAATGCTGTAGAAAAGCACTGAAATCCAGCTTAATGTTTTGCCAAAAGTTTGCTAAGTCTTGGATTGCAGAATTAATTAGATCAAAATGACTGCTCCTTTCAGAATGTCGTAACATTTTAATACTACATTTTCTAATAGGTGTAAAATATAGATGACATTGTCAGCGTGCGGACTGTTCTGTCCACCTTCTTTCACAAATCTGCTGATTCATCTGGGTTATTGGTTGTGTCTTTGGTAGAGAGCATGGATAATGTTGTGATGTTTTGTTTACAATGTGATAAATTGTTGTACTATTACTGATTGTAGGGGGGGCTTTATTGTCACCATTAAAACACAATTCCCTGCTTTATGAGGCTCTTCAGAAGTTATTTTTGAATGTAGTTTTCATTGTAACTGGTACAACTGTTTGGTTTTTTTTTTTTTTTTTTTTTTTTTTAGTACTTAGTAAGTTTTGTAGGCCCCAAAGTGCATGCTGTTATTAGGGATTGCTATGGGGAAATTCCGTGGTGCGTACAGAGGAGTGGAGCTGATGGCCCTGCAGCGAATGGTTCCCAACTCTGCCTGTGTTACAAGCAGTGAATGGGCTCACTGAACTAATGCAAAACTCCCCTATTTTGGGGGTGCTGCAGGGTGAGTGTTCTGTTGGAGCACAGAGCTGATCTCAGCCAGCCTTCAGCTGAGCAGTCACTAGGCTGAGGCAGGGGAGGGCTGAGCACTGTATGCTCCTGGTGGTGTCAGCATCCCTTCTGGTGACAGCATGCAGGTTTCACTTATTCTGTTGTGAAGTTGGTGTCCTGGTGGCATAGTGGGAATCCAAGAAACCTTTCAGCTTGGTTTGGTCAAGTCAGAGCTGCTGTTCCTTGATGCATTTTGCCAGCGATAAGAGAAATACGAGGCACCAGTCCTTTAGTACATAGCATGTAGGGGAATCCTCTGTGCCTGTACTGACGTGTACTAGGGGCTCTATAGCTCTACATAGATCATATAGATGATGAGCTCTGTTAATGACTTCTGGTAAGCCTTTAACAGGGAAAAACGGTTAAGATGTTATGAAGTCAAATGTATAATCTAAAACATATGCACAAGTGCTTTTACAAATCCCAAGACTTTTAAAAATAATTTTAAATTACAATACAAAATGAGGCAGCTTTATGAATAACTTCACAAAGTCCCCTTTATTTCTTTTAATACACCTGTTTTTAATAAGCAAAGAACTGTAGTTTGCAAAGTTCTGTTTTTCTCTGTTACTGACATCACATTCCTGTATATTCCCCTTCAACTTCCAGGTGAAGTGTGCATAGGGCAATTGGGTAATTAGTGCGTATGATGTCATCGTGAATTTTTTTTCTCTGGGTGACATTTAACATCCTCCTCCCTGGAAAGGAAGCTGCAGGTGGCAGTTAGCTGAGAGCAGTGATGGCACTGCTGCTTTCAGCTGCGTGCTGTTGTCTCCCACTCAAAACACATTTCTGCTCTTGCAGGTGTGTATTTTTTTTTGGCTCTTTTTGGAGAAAATTCAAAGTGACTCAGAATGCTGGTGTCCTATAAAACAACACGTACTGTGGGCAAACAGAACAAATTTAGAAAGCAGCCTTCTCACATGGACTCTGGAGCCTCCAGTTACTCTGTGACTCTGCTGTGTGTGGCCTTGCTGCTACCATGGTAAAGGTGGTGCTGTGTCCCAAAGTAAAATTGAAGCCCAAATGAAATTTAAATTGTCCTGAGTATGTTTCAAGATGCTCTGCATCTTTTAAAATTCTTTTAACATTCAAAAAGCCAATGGGTGTGGAGTTTGTCTTGCCTGTGATTATATTGGGAATTGAGAAGCACTTTGGAGGAGGGGCAGCTGCACAGTGTCTACATTTATTATCTACAGATGGATGATATGAGATCTTCTTTTTGTTTGCCAACTTAGAATTTATCCACCACCCATGTTGAAAGGAATTCCCTTCTGTAAATTCCTTAGGTCACCTCATTTGCTTTACCTGTGAGTATTGATATTCATGTAGCTCAAGCTAAATTTGTCTGAAATGTCATTATTTCAAGGAAAGAGAAAAGATTCAAGTTCCTGTGTTTGGCAGGTGGAAAACAAGGATTTTGTAATTGTCCTTAGAAGTTAAAAGATGAAGTGCTTATTTGTCCTTATTTCTATGAAAATTGCCCAGAAGTCATGCCTCATATTTAGCACAGTCTATGTCAGTGCTAAATAGAACAGCATTTTCAACTTAAAATGCAGGGCTTATTCTCCTTTACAAAGAAATCTCAGTGATCGATACTTCAGTTGTTACCATTGTTATTTTTTTCTCAATGTACTCAATGTTGAAACAGTACCTGAAAATAAGTGTTCTGTTTCACCTTTGCATCTCGCAAATTAGATTCTGTGTTGTCTGGTGTGGAGTTAAGATGCCTTTAGTAAGACAGGTGTCAAGCAATATTCAATCTCAGATTTCAGAGGACTTGACAAATACTGGTTAAAAAAAAAAAAAGTATACCTGTTTCTTTTCTGAACCTGATTTTTGAGCCATGAAAGCTGGAGGTTTATAAACACTTGCAGTATGAGGTATTAAAATGCAGAACGAAAAAAATACAATTCAACGGATTTCAGGCCATTTTCTTCTAGGGTGTTTAAAGGCTGGGAGTTGCATGAGCATACTTTTTTGGGAAAGGAATGCATTTCAGCAAAATGAAGGTGTGAAAACAGTTGTTCTACCTTTTTGTTAAGTGATTGCTTGGAGTTTTTGAAGCTCAGCCATTTACATGGTCGCAGTTGGATGCTGCTCTTCTTACGTGGGCAGCAGCAGTGCAGCTTTCAACGTTGCAGTGATTAATGTGCTACCCACCATTTTTACCCTGATGTATAAATTAACATGCTAAATATTACTTAACATCTCTTTGATGGCAGTTGCAAGCTGTCCTTTCCGACTGCTGTCCCCCATCTGCTACTTTGTTTTCAACTCTTTACTCTTCATTCTTACTCTATCTCATCATCCCTAAGGTCGCACTGCGTTCAGCTGTTGCTCACTGTTTCTTTGCTTTCTTTTTTATTTTGCCCAGCTCTGTGCTTGGCAGGTTGAGCTTCTGAAGGGGGAAGGCTAAGTCATGGGATGTGTCAGGAGTTTGGGGGAATGGCTTTCCCCTCCTTTTGAGTTAGGGTTGGAAGTATAAGACAAGCTGATGCTTAGTCGCCTGCCTGCCTTGGTAAGTAGATTTGACTTGCCTTTTTCAGTATCTAAAAGGAGGGTGCCAACTTGGAAAGCAAGAGGAGCAAGTGGAGAGCAAGTGGGTGTTACAGAGGTGGGAAGTAGGAGTGAGCCTGGTGTCATCTCTGCAGGCTTCTGTTGGTTGTACTGTCCTCCAGCTGCCAGGAGTTGTGTCTCTGCTGCAGATGGGAGTTGTCAAATGTGCGCCCCATACCGTAGTGTGTGGGGCTGCAGGCAGTCCTGGGCACGGCGTCTCTTGTGTTGCACAGCAGCTGCTGAGCTCAGCTCTTTTTCGCTCTGTTAAGAGATGGGATTTGAGAGGTGTGTGTATGGTTATCTGACTGTAAGAAGTGAGTGTTTTACAGTGACCTTCATAGGCCATAGGCTTTTGGTCATCACTTTCCCACAGCAAGTTTCTTTTCTTCTGCACGTTCATAGAGTTATATCTTAACTTCTGAAGTGGTGATACAGTCAAATTGTGCTGAATAACTGAAGGAGATTTTTTTTTTCCTTCAGTTGGGCAGTGCTTACCTGTATATTTAATCCTTTGGCTTGGGGCAGTGCCTCTGACTAAGAAGGTGATGTATGCCTTCAGAAATAGTCAAAGCAAGTATTTGTGTTCGTATTGATTTGAGAAGTACTCCCTTCAGGGAGATCCCGACACAAAACTGGAGATGCAGTGAGTGAGGAGAGGCTGCCCACTTACAGCTCTCCCCCTGACCAGCAGTTAGAAAAGAATTAATGTATATTTAAAAAGAAAAACAATGAAATTTTATGTTATCTGTTGGTTATTTCTCAATTTATTACATTACTTTGTCAATGTACTTGCTATCAGTTTTTTCACTTTACACTTCCAGGCAGACACAAACCTCCTTCCTGTTGCTTGAGTTGAGATTTGTTGTTTTAGGTATGGACTTTGTTGTGATTCATTTTACTGTGTTTAACAAGTGGAAGAAACCCTTGTATTTAGAGAGCAATAGCTGTATTTAGTGGTGTCTTTGGCTGTAAAATGCTGTCTTTAGAGGAGAAGATGGTTAGCCTTCTTGTGGGATTTTTTTCCTTTGGGCTTGCTCCAGTGGATGATCTGAAATACATATCCAGTTTGAAGTTCCTTTTTTTTTGTATCAGTGCTTTGCTTTTCATTGTCCTTGGTGCTCTGTGCTCAGGTATTTTCTGTCTTAATGAAACTGGGTGCTTCCTCTCTACCTTTGGGGAAGGTACAGAAGAAGAATTCTGCCATCAGTTTTTATTTCTGTCTGTAGACATTTAAATATTGCAGCACAGTTGTTTTTGAAGTGATTCAATATTAAAATATTTGTTTGCCAACTTCAGGCTTATTTTTAGGTATTTAAATGCAGGACACTTTCAGCTTGAGTGTATTTTATTTCTTAACTGCCCCGGTTAGAAATGCCATAGAAAGTAAAAGTTATGTGTGTAAGAGCAGTGAAAAAGGAATGTTTCCTTAAATATCTTTAAAATGTTGCCTATTCTGGAGTGGATTTAGGAAGGTGCCAGGGTTCAGGCAGCTTCACTGTTAATTGTCTCTAGTGGGAGATGAATATTCTGCATCAGAAGGGAATTATTTTATTTCATTGGAAACAGCAGAGATCTATCCATTAAGAGATTCACACAAGTAAAGCATTATTTATATTTTGTAGCCAATGTGCACACATTTAAGGTTGTAGGGTAAAGCTGGTAAGTTTGCTCTTGCATTGTTATTGCCCTCCAGATGCTTTGTGCATCCCTCAGCATTCCCTTCTTTCTCACTGTTGAAGACAGTGTTCTCCTGAAACTTTCAGCCTGTAGCCCTAATTTGGAGTTCAGAGCTTTTAAAGAAAAGATTCCATTTGTGTTACAGAAGCCTACTTTGGTGTCCGTTCTGGACAATTTTTGAGGAATGAATAAATGAATTTAGGAGTCCAGTCCATTTTGCAAGTTAGCCAAGGCATGGAGCTTCAGTGCAGTAGGTTATTGCTTTGAGCTGCCACGGCTTGCTGTGCTCACCTGGGCCAGTAGCTCACATGTCCAGCCAGGAAATGCTCAGCAAACATTTGAAGTACCTGGTAGGTTTGGGACTCTGTTATGTTTCCACTTCCTCATTTATTAATGAATTCTGTTTGCTTTGCTTACTGGGATGCTGAGAACACAAATCTGAATGTGGAGCGCTTGGTTTTGCTGATGTTTGCCTGTCCTTGTGGTTTTTACACAGCCACTGTCACTGTTCTTCGGGAAGGGCTGTGTTAGGTGTGCTTTTAAGTGCAGGAAATAATTAGTACTTAATTTTTATCGAGTGCTGTGTGTATGACACACTATGAACAATCCATCCCACCCCACAAAAAAATAGAGTTACGAAATACTGTGAAGGATTCGAAGTCTTGTGTTTGAATGGAAATGACCTTGTATCTTTGTGCCATTTAGGAGGAAAAGGCTTCGCTCCTGCATCGCACTCAAGAAGAAAGGCGAAAACGAGAGGTAAAGTAACTATAAGTGTTGATATGCATGCTGGATTTGTCTTTGATACAGTAACCTTTGCAGTCCAGTGCTTTATTCTGTTGTGGAGGTGCTTAGTTCAGGAATGCTTTCTTCCAGTTGGCAAATCTTGTGCAGTCTTCCAGTATACTGGAAGCAACAAAATCAGCTGCTTTTTTGGTCCTTCCCAGAAGCGATTTTCATTTCAAAAGAAGATAATTAAGTATGCACTGGGTGGAAAGGGAATTTTTTCTTTTACTTTGCTCATTTGATCTCATTTGATCATTTGTTGAGAAAATACCAGCATTTGGTTAGTAAATTCTTCCATTTCTTTGCTCTGTGGACTGATCTTGGCAAGCCATTTTCTACTCCTTTTTCTGCTGTGGCTTCCAGAATGACCTTCAGCAAACCTCTTCCACAGTTTGAGTCTCAGTTCTGAAAGTTGCAGTCGAAACAGTGATACTTGAATGCATTGTAAAGCTCTTTGGAATCAGCTGATGACTGAGAGAGTGAGAAGCAGTTGTGAGACTGATATCTGAGTTTTGAGGAAATCTTATTAATCGTGTTGATGTATGTTACTGCCTTTTGGGAATTTGAGCTGGAACAAAGCGGAAAAGAGGGAATACATGTAGGAAGGAAAAAGTTCAGTTCTGAAGCACAATGTCTTGGTGAATGTGTTTCTTCCAGCCTGAGCTGTTTTGTGGTTCTGTGGTATGTGGCAAAATGAGATCCATTTAGTAGCATGGTGTGAGTAAATGTATCAATTTTGACGTTCTTTTGTCGTCTGATATGAGGAGGATAAAAAAACGTGGGCTTGGAAGATGGTTTTAAAAATGCTACTGTCCAGTTTCCATGCAAATCAAGGAAAAACAGAGCTGTTTGCCCCTTTGAGCATGTGCTTGAGTCTTGCTGGATTAAATGCAGTTTTTTGGTGGCTCATCCGTTTCTGAGGATAGTTACTGCTTTTTTTCTCTCTAGACTAGCTATGAGATTGCTAGCGTTCCACTGATTACTTAATATTGTGTTAGCAATCAAGTTTGCAATCACTGGAGTTCTTAACAACGTAGGCAAAGACTTGCTTGTGCTTAAAAAACATTTTGCCAAATATCAGAATAACCCATTCAGACACACATTTATGAATATAATAGTAGTATCAAGTAGTTCCTAGTTGGTGCAGTCGTATTTCTGTGTGTACACACAAACATGCACATCACAGGAGATCACAGGTCTCGGTTCTTTACAAAATGAGTGAACTGTTCTGGTATAGGAGTGATTGGTATTATTTTTTTTAAAAGGATGACTCCTCTGAGATTAAGACCAGTTATGTCTTTGAAAAGTGCCTGTAGCTGAACCTTAGCAGTGACCTTAGGTTAACACCCTTGCAATTATGGGTCACTAATTGACTTTAGGCGTGCTGGGATAAAAACAATATCTAGAAAGAGAAGATATCCACTTTTCAATCAAGCATTATATTATGATTATGAAGAGAGAATTCCTGTCTGTAATTGGAACTCTGCTGCTTGTTCCCATACTTTGTACTCTTGCTGTTGAGTATCTTTTTCTCTGCAGTATCTTTTGGAATAGAAAGCTTTCATTTTGGCCCGGGCTCAGGGATTAATCAGAGGATTTCAAGGACAGGTTTATTCAGAGGAGTTGTTTAAGTATTTTCTTCTTTCTTTCATCTCCTAACAAACTGTATGGGCGTTGTTAGTGATTTACAGTAGCCACTTCCCTTGGATATTTCTGTGATGGGATGTGCTGGGGTGCTGTCAGGGAATGTGCTGAGTACTTTCTCCATAGTACTTGAAGCAAACTGGCTTTCAATTACCCAGAAAGTGAGCTGTTTTATAGGCATGGTTATAACTGCTCATTCCGGTTGGTGACGAAGGCTTCGTAGAATGACTTGCTTTCTTTGTCTTGTTTAAAGTAGAGCAGGAATTTTTTTCTCTGTAGTTTCCCTGTAGAGCTGTTAGACTTGAAGCATTGCCTTCATTTCTCTTCAGATTTGTCCAAATAAACATTGTGTGTTTTGCTTTGTTTTTATTCTCTTGTTGTTGTAATCTAAACTGTGCTGGGTTCTTAATACAGATTTGCCACTTGTATAGAAGGAAGTGGGTCTTCAATGTCAGCTGATCTGTGCAGAAAGAGGAATACTGTCACTGAGTTCGAGTTCTTCAGCTTTGTAGCATTAGAGCTGTCAAATAAAATGTCAGTGTGTTTATGTTGATTTCTGTGGCATTATGTACTTCCTGAGTATTAAGAATTCTTTTGCTATAACCTAGTGATAATTGCACTCTTAGAGCAATAAAAAGCTTTCTTCTGATTTTGTGTGTATTGGATGCAGAACATCAGATACTTTTTTCTTAACGATAGTGCTTAATTTGAATTAAAGAAACTTCCTTTCAAATACAAATTTATCAGATAAAATTGTAGAAATTAGCGTTGGTTCCACAGTGTTTATTTCTATTAATTTATTTTTCCTTCATTTTACAGGAAGAAAGGCGAAGGCTGAAAAATGCAATAATAATCCAATCATTTGTAAGGGGTTATAGAGACAGAAATCATCAGGTAAGTACTGGTTTGTTGGGAAAGAGGTAAAGCAGTCTTGGTGGAAAATCAATTTGCTGTTTTAAAAAAAAAAATTAAGAAATCTTGACATATTTGGATATTTGGTGTGCTGATGAAGTGTAAGTTCTTTGTCCCTCGACATCTGCTGAGCCTCAGTTATTTAGTAGATTAATGCTTATTCAGCAAAGCACCTTTGTGACAGCTGTCTTGAGTGGGATGATGTAACTTTCTTGACTTGACACTTACATGCTTGCAGCTTTCACATATCAGCAGAACTTCTGTGGTGTGTGTGACTAAGGTAGTCTTCTGAGTCAAAAGGATATTCTTTTTAAGCTGCTCTTGGCTTGACTGTTCTGGGAAAGAGTTCTGTCTTTTTATCTTTGCTAACATTGATTGAGTAAACTAGTTGAAAATGCTTGGTGTGATAATTTTGACTTGAGAAGCAACAAATGTGTTGCTGTATGTACCTTTTGAGTTACAGGAAGCAGATACGGCCTTAGATTTTTGTGTATGTGTTCTCTTAATGAATGGGTGCATTTAATTACTTTGCTACCAGTTGGGATGGGAAACAAATGAGATTCTAAAAATGCCACGTCCCTGTATAAATTCATAACCATTATCAGTACACTGATTTGTATATTCCTTTATTTTAAGTACTCTACCCAGAGAAGTGAATTTGATCGCTGTGCTAATTTGGCCCAAACTGGAGGAACCTTTTCTACAGCTAATGGAGCTAATTTGACTCTTCTAGTTCGTCAGCTACTCTTTTTCTATAAACAGAATGAGGATTCTAAGCGTTTGGTGAGTATTGTATATATTTTGATCTGTTCCATTGAAATATTCTTTTGCTTGGAAGGTTTAGGAAGGGATGCAGAAATGGATTTGATTACTTCAAAAGTTCATTTTGCTGACCTGCGCTCTTTTGTTCTCTGTTTAGATGAAATAACTTAAAATTGGATTTTGTGTGTGTGTGTAGTCTATGAAATAAAAAATCCTTTGTCTGTGATTCACAGTAATTTATTAAAAAAAAAAAAAAAAAAAAAATGTTTTTAAGTAATAATGTCCTACTAGCTTTCTGGTAATTCTGAAGGTACTTTTATTAACAAATGTGTTGAAAAAGTTATTTGTAAATATATTTCTGTTAATTTTGGAAGTTAATAATCATGTTCTACATAGTTCAGTGAATATTTTTTTCCTTAGCTGATATGGCTGTCTTATGTTTTTTAACTTTTCCAAAGGAGATGTTGCATACATTTAAGATCAATTTTATGCAAGACCTGTGTTGATAAAAAAAACATGGACATATGTTACGTACAGCTGCTCTTCACGTGCTTGAGACAACAGAACTGAGATGTCATAAATAGTAAACTTGTGTGTATGTTTTCCAGATATGGCTGTGTCAGAATTTAATTAAACAGAGTTCTCAGTTTGTTAAGCAATTGGATGGTCCAGACCGACTTACTTGCTTATTCCAAATAAAAAGACTGTTGGGGTTGTGTTGCAGGTAAATTCTTTTTTCTGTACACCACTGGCTAAAATGCGTTCAGAAATTGCATTGGGCACTTGCTTGTTTCTTTGTGCAGCAAATGGAGAGAACTGTTTATGATCACTATAAATATAGGCTATGATAAATGACATTTTTTTCATGCTTAAGAAAAATGAAATGGTCTCGATTCCGTTGACTTCTGAGTTCATACACAATACATGCTTAAGGAATGTACTCCCTAAGGATGTACTTAAGTGTATTTGCATGTAGCAAGGTCATTACAAGTATTTGCTGGAATTAGAAGGTTTTCTTGAACAAATAGCAATCAAAAAGTATCCAGTGAGTTTGACTATTTTTCCAAGGATATGCTTTGGATGCTCTATTTTAATACTGATGTTGAAAACGCCCTTCCTTTGCTTTGGACGTAAGGCATGTTGAGCATTTATTTTACTGTCTGCGACAGTAGACTCATTATCAGTACTGACCCTTTCACGTTCATTTTGGAGAACCAGTGGAAGGTAAATCTATGAAACTACTGGAGTAACTGTCATCTAAAACCAAATTTTGGAAACGTTATAATGGTTGCT
This sequence comes from Tetrao urogallus, assembly GCF_951394365.1. NCBI lineage: Eukaryota > Metazoa > Chordata > Aves > Galliformes > Phasianidae > Tetrao > Tetrao urogallus. Next base: position 42,978,309 of record NC_136820.1, on the reverse strand, counting down.
TTTATTAACAATACTCTCTAGAGTTTTGAGGAATCTTGTTTCCTTTTAATGTTGTAAATGATTGCATTCAAATCACTGAATCTTGCTATACTGTATGGGTTGTTTTCTGAGCTACTTACAATTTGGTGCAGAAACCCAGAAAGCAAGAGGTGAGGCGTGTAGTGAGAAGGAGAGTTCCTCTTATGTAAGCTCAGCTTCATGAAAAGTTGTAGCTTTTGACATTACATTTTAAAAACTAAACAAAACAAAACTTTAGAGAAAAAAAAAAAAAAAAAAAGCATGATGGCAGCTATGTCTGCCAGTAAGTGCTTGTCGAAGTATCTTTAATCTGTTTAGTGAAATGCCTTAGCTGTGTTATCAGAGTCACTTTTGCTGTTAATGTCCTGTCTTTCTGGATGGCTTTGAAAGAAAGGACACTGTAGAGGCAGCTCTGCCTGCCTGTGTCTCATTGTAACAAATAGTTTAATTTTGAATGGGCTCTGAATTGTCACAGTTTCAGTCATTGCTCCTAGTTGTTCCGTGAGAAATTTGCTAAAAGGTTGGGGATGGGTGTCTTTTTAATACTTAAGTCTGTAATCAAAGACGTTCTGGGAAATGTCATATGTTTAACTAAAACATTATTTGTTCCCAGCCCATTCTGTAAAGCCAGGAGTTATTATTATAATGGTGCCAACAAAAAGATGTTAATTACTGAGAACGCTTGGAAGAATACATTTAGAAGTTATTTTAAAATTAATTAGGAGAGTTGTTGTAGTTTTGGTTGTACATTGATGTGCATGTGTTTGTGATGAAATCAGAGAAATCTCTGATAATTTAATAATTTAATTAATTATTATTAATTAAATTATTAAATTAATAATTTAATTAATAATAATTTATAATAATAAATTATTTTTGTTTCATTTCATTTGTAGGCTATTGCAAAACTGCAATGACGACAGTCTGAATGTTGCACTTCCTATGAGAATGCTTGAGGTATTTTCATCTGAGAATACGTATTTACCTGTTTTACAAGATGTCAGCTATGTAACATCACTAATTGAACAAATTTTGCACTACATGATTCAGAAAGGTGAGTAGCTAGGAACTAGAAGTTCTCAACAGTACTCAAGAACTGAACAAAATGCATAATACCTGAAGGCCGTGTTGTTTCATCACGTTTTACCTTTACTGCAGACACAAATTAAGTGCTACATACGTAACCCATACATGAAACAGATATTTTGCTTGCAACGAGGTTGCTGCTTGAGAAATTACTATGTAAATTCCTCAGATATTCTGTTCATAAATTCAGTATTCTCCCAAGTTATATATACAGACTTTCACCACAGGGTTTGAGAGTAGCTGGATATAGTTCTCTATAACTGCTAGTGATCGTTATTGTTGTAAATTGGTATTAATTTTTCTTCTTGCTAGCACTGGAAAAAGACACCTTAGCAAAGAGATGGTGACCTAACCTTTATTTGCTTCGTGGCATCATCAACAAAACTGTTTGCTGAGCTGCAATCAGTTACACCTGTGCAAACATACTGAAAGTTAATGAGTTGTGTAGTTATCGCCAAAATTCGTGTTGTCTTGAAGAAACGTTATTGCTCTGAGGATGTGGGAAGAAAATAATTTGCTTTTGTGATACCACTTGAGTTTGCAATGACCGGTAGCTGGGGAAAAATGCCAGAAATGGTATGAAAGCACATCCTGGATCCAGCTTCATGGATGTAAAATGTGGACTATCACCTTCCAATTGGTTAATTTGCAATAATTCTGTACTTGTGAGTTTTAGAGTACGTTCTGTAAAACAAGTCTATCTTAGGCTAATAAAGATGTGTGCAGATTACACATTTTGAAGTTACTGCAGGGAAAAAAGTGAATTTTACTGTAGCACATTTAATTTACTTGACTAAGCATAATTAAGACTATGGAAGTACTTGTGTCCATCTCACTGTTTACTTCATAATTAATGTCTTCAAAGTCGCTTTAGTATTTTTTTTTAGTGTAATATTCATTCTGATATATAAAGGTTTACCAGGATGTTAAATTATAAATTATAGGAAAAAAAAAAATTCAGCTTTCTGATCATGATGAAAGAAGAAGAAGCATGCATGCACAACAGAGTGTGCAGTCTCCTTGTTATTTATGATGGTTAAGTTGTAAAGAAGCTGTATTCAGCTTTTATTACGTATTTTGAAATACAGTTCATTCTCCACATGAGTTTTGTCAATCATAGAATGGCCTGGGTTGAAAAGGACCATAGTGATCACCTAGTTTCAACCTCCATTCCTTATAGTGGCTTTTGTTTGTCAGTTAGAGTTACTGTGACAAAATGTCCCAGACGTTGTCTCGCAATGAGAGAGAAAATGCTATTTATGCATTTGCAGTGGTTCCTGTAGTAGTGGAACTTGTCTTAATTTAGGATTTCATTGAGTAAGAGGAGGTTGGATTAGGAAGAATGAAATCATGTGATTCCATTTGTATTGCAGCGAGACAAAAATAAATTTCTGACAGTGAGACACATTACCCTCTACACACATCTTTGTGGCTCCAATGGTAATACATTTTACTGCTGTCTGAGAGGTTCCTGTTTTGGAACAGTAATTGTATTCTTCAGTCTGCTGAAGCAAGGTGTTTGTAAACTTGAGACTGGATAGCCTTGCTAGCATAACGTGTAAGATACTGTCATGTTTCTGTGTAGAGGGAGAAATTAGTTTCTGAATGAGCAGAAAACAAGCTGTCAAAGAGAAGAGAATGCATTTCATAGGTCATTATTTCAAAAAAATATATCAAATTATTCACTTTATCAGCAGGGTTGGTTGGTCTTTGAAAGTCAAACTGACTGTGAATGCAGTTATTTATCTGAATTTATAAAGTGATGCTTCCGAAGATAAAGCTGATATCTGCTGTTGGTTATGTGAATATAATTTGTACTATTGCAATATAGATTCCTAGATAAAGCTTCTTGCAGTTAATTACAGTTTTGTTGAAGTTATAATTGTTAAGTAAGTACATGTTGTTTTATAAAGAAAAGCAAAAAAGTAATAATGAATTTAAATAATGATTTTACTTATTTGCAGGCTACTACAAGTCGCTTTATTTGTTAATTAATAGTAAGCTTCCATCAAGTATTGAGTATTCTGATGTTTCTCGAGTCCCTCTTGCAAAAATACTTCTGGAGAATGTTCTGAAACCATTGCACTTTACATACAGCTCCTGTCCAGAAGGTGCAAGGTAAATAAAAATAATATTAGATACTTGTGTACTTATTATTGTCAGAGCTTCACAGTTTGTTGTTGTTTAACATCCAACTGTTTATTCAGTGCAGTTCAATTTATATGCAGTAGTAATGATTTATGAAGGAGCATCGGTGTGGAAAAACTTAGTTGAGCATAAAGATGTAGCCAAAGTCAGATGAAAAGAACTCTGCATTTAAGAATTTTGTGGCAGGTTTATGACAGGGGAAATAACTAAGTCATAGCTTGCAAGGAGAATGAGTCAGGTATGTGGAAAGACAGAAAAAAAAAAAAAATGAAACAGGCTCTGCTGCATGTGGTAGTGTTTTGTGTTACAGCAAAAAGAAAAAAAAGCACAAATCAGAATTTTTTAGTTCATTTTTTTATTTCACGATTAAATGTAACTTCAGAACAGTTTTCCATGAGTTTACTTTAAATGTAAAGGGTAATGTGACGATTAAGATGATCAGGGAAAAGACATTGTGTAAGTATTACATTTTTGAAAAAATCTGAGAAATGCAGTGTACTGGCACAGAATTAATGAAGTTTACTTTGCTGTCTTCTTGGTGAATGTGTTCAAACTTGCAAAATTTGATCTGTCATTCCTCGGATGTACTTGTGAGAAGCATCACCTGTATTTTCCATCAAGACATTTTTTCTTCATTTTAGACAACAGATTTTTGCAGCCTTCACAGAGGAGTTTGTGGCAGCACCTTTCACAGATCAGATACTCCATTTCATCATTCCAGCGCTGGCTGATGTGCAGATCGTTTTCCCTTATGAATTCTTTCTGAATGCACTATTATTAGCAGAAAATGGATGTTCAAGAAAAAGTGATCAAGCTCCATGGCTTTTTTACTTCGTGCTAACAGTTGGAGAAACGTATTTGGGTGAGAAAGCTATATGACCTGTTCATTGCTTTTTCATATTTGAGTTAGTAGTTCATGTGTTTCCATAACCTAGTTTGTTGCCTAGCAGTTAGTGGATACAAGTATTAAAGATGTTTTTTAGCCATTTTTCCACTTTTAGGAAGAAAATGCACTTAATTGGGAGGGTTTGGCATAATGTGTTTTTTTTTTTTTTTTTGTTAGATATTTCCACTAAAATATAGTGAAGAACTGCCTGGCTAAAGATCTTTTATTTCAATGTATTTGGTGTAGGATCCCTTTCAGAAGAAGGACTGCTTGTATATTTGAGGGTACTCCAGGCTTTTCTCTCTCAGCTGCCTGTATCTAGTGCTGGTACAAATTGTCAAGATGCAAACAGTGATTCTGAAGATGAGGATGAAGAGATCAGTAAAATGACAACTACACCAGTAAGCATTATAGAATTTCTTTAAATGAGTTTGATTTACAGTATTGGCAAATACAGGCAAAACCGTGATCATCCTAAGTCCAGTATTTTTCTAGATACTCATAGCAGGAGCCATGTTTACTTTTTATGAGTAGATGGCTGCTTACTGCAAACAAATAGAACTGATTGTTAAAAAAAGAAAAAAGCACCAATAAAGCTCTTAGTATAATAGCGTAGTTCAGGTAGTGTGATTTCTGGATAACAGAGCTTTCTTCTTTGAACAAAAACAAAATTGAACTTCTCTGCTTTAATTTTACAGAGATCAGTATTCTCATTTCTTAAGGTCATGGTGACGCTAGGATATACTGAAACATGCTAATCTGATCTTCCAACATTGCATTTTTTTTTCCTCATTGTACTTGAATGTAGAATATGTCAATCTTTACCCTGTTGAATTAGCTCAGTAGTTAATATACATTACAAAGCCTTCAGGGTAGAACACGTAGTTTCTGCAATAATATATAGAGTAGTGTAAAAATGACTTTTCACTAGAGTTTAAGCATGTTGTAAAACTTTGACTAATGAATTGAACCCATGGTAACTTCAACCTCCTAACACTCAAGACCAAGGTTTTGAACAACCGCAGCTGGAGAGATGTAAATTCAGTAGTTTCTTAATGACCTTTATATGATCTCTCAAAATATGTACTGCTACTCAGAGGACTAATGCAATGTGCAGCCTTCTCTTGTGCAATGTGTGAGATTACACCAAACTTCATTAAAGCAAAACAAAGTGGAGCGGGGGGAACCCAAACAGCTGTGTGGGTGATTTTTGTCTCCCACGCTGAGCTGGGATTATTAGATGTAGTGTGTTACTGTTACTCAAAAATCTTTATCAGTATAGTGTGAATAAGTGCCTTTTTACCCAGTAAATAATATATTATCCAAAGTACAAAATAATGGCCGTTTTTGAGCCCCACAAATTTAGAATCAAATATTTAATTTGTGGGCCATGCATGCACTGTAATATATACTGTGAGATCCTATTTGTGCTGTAGTGATGTTTAAGAGGTAATAGATTTATAAAAAAAACCCATAAATTTCTTTTCACTGTTAATTTACAGTAACTTGTTAATTAGAGAAGATCTTCTCTGAGGAAACCTTATTACATAATATGATTTGTTGCAGTACGTTTTTCTAGTGTTTCTTCTGTGCTTTTTTTAAATGTATTCTGTATTTCCAAGCATACCTATCTTGCTTAAAAGAAAAAAAAAAAACAACAAAGGGAATAAATTGGAACTTTTATCCTCCTGTGAGCCAGGGTGTTATCTGCTTTCTTTTCAGGTAGAAAGAGGAAATAAATAAAAGAGAATTTTGAGCTCTGCTCTGTTCTGTGCTAATAAAAAGGATTCCTCATTGTGTACTTCTTACACTAGCTGTACATGTATTAGGCACCCTGAAGTTTGTTGGTTAGTCCATGGGTGATGATTGTGAAAGTGCCATTTCTAAAAGATTGCACAGGAGGCATCCGTTTCTGGACTTCGTGCCCAGTGCTGATTTAGCTGGGGGAGAGATTGGTATTTGCATATCTTATGCCTGTAAATGATCTTACCTTATTGTATTCAAGTGTTGAAGAGCATTAAAGGGAATCTTTCCTGCTGACTTAAGTGAGAAAATCAATAACCATGATCCAGCACTTGCCTGCCTAGGGATTTACACTGACTCTAAAGTGTGATGCTTTCAGGAATGCTCCTGGTATATACAGATGTGCTCATGTTGTAATTATCAGACTGGAAATATTTGTTCCAGTAAAATTCTGATGTGTGTGTGGTTTGTTTTTTTTTTGTTTTGTTTTTTTGTTTTTTTGTTTTTTTTAGAAAGGAAATACTTGATCATCAAAAGTAATTCAAAGGAATTTTTTCTTTGGTATGTTTACAGGGTGATGGGAGAATATCAGGTCAGTACATTACTGAGGAGTGTCTAAAGAAACTGGATACAAAGCAGCAGACAAACACTCTGTTGAATATGGTTTGGAGAGATTCAGCTAGTGAAGAGGTCTTTACCTTGATGGCATCAATCTGCCACACGCTAATGGTGCAGCACCGAATGATGGTGCCAAAAGTCAGGCAAGTATAAATAATAGTGACATTGAACTGTAGTACATCTGAAATTTGTTTAACTAGATAGGCTGTGTTTGGTTAAATATACTGTTTCTAATTATTTTTCTTGAGATCTTTTATGATCAGCTGAAATAAAGAAGAATGTTTATTGCATGGACAATATGGACAAATCACTGAATCCAGAAGTGTAAGCCCATGCTCTTAGTGAGTTGCATCACTGTGTTGAGGGACTGTGGGGTAGAGTTTGTGATCAGAAAATCACCCACAGATAGGTTGGCAGAGATTCTGGGGAAGTAATTTTTTGTCCTCTTTCTGAGAGGCAGCATTTAATGTCATGCTTGCGGAATACTGTCTTATTTTTAAAACTTACAGTGATTTGGATTCCAGTCTCGCTAAGCAGCTGAGTGCAGAATTCGGTTTATTCTCTGCCTCCTTTAACACGCAGCCAGTTATCTCTCTTGCTACAAACTGAAACAATTCCAATCTATTGGGGAAAAAAAAAAAAATGTTGTTGGGAAGGGCTTTGATACCTGAAATGGAAGTAAAATATTAATCCAGTTGTGCAGTATTTTTTCACAACTTTTGCTACAAAATGTAGAACAGGTGTCAGTGGCCAACTTTTTTTTTTTTTACCATTTTATCATCAGTCAAAAATCTGCAAGTATTGAAGTAATTATGGTGCAAGTAGTTGTGAATAAGTATGTAGTTGCTAGCAATAAACTAAGTATTTAGGGAATGTTGTAAACATAATGAATTCAAACTACATTGTAAACAGTGATACAGAAAACTAATTTGGTGCTATCTTAGCTCAGTGGTGTTTATAGCTGTTAGAGGAAGTAAGATGTCAGTGAAACTGTGATTGCTCGATTAGGGTAATTAGTTCTTTGTAGACTAATTGCATTAGAGCAGGATGTGAGACCTGAAGATCATAGCAGCAGTTGAATGAATTAGTACCCCCTTTACTGTTGAAAGTAGCACATTGCCTTGGATAGTAATTACTGAGGTTAAATGCATCATTGCTTTGACTTGAGGTTTGCTGGTGAACTGTGGAAAGGACACTTAATGAATAAAGAAATCCTGCACAAATTTAACTGTGTGAGCATGGCATCTATTTCCTCTGAGAAGCCATGTTAGGTCTTTGCAATTATTTGTGATAACAAGGTAGTTAACATAAACTCAGAAGCTGTGAAGGCTCTAGTCAACATCTTGAAATATGGAAATTGCTTTCCATTACAGCTTTTGTACAGCTCCAAAGTAGTTGAATTTACCAATTTTAGAAAAAACAGTGTTTTTATTGGTAATACTTGTTGAATTATTTTCACAATCAGAATTGATTCATACAGGCATTTGATAAACAGAAGTTGATGTTAACTAATTGTGACTCCCGAGTCAGTCATCACGTTGGGTTCACCAGGCATAATTGCGTCAGTAGCTGTCAATCTTTTGTCCTGTTCAGTGCTTTTCAAACCTGGCCTAAGTTTTCAAGCAGGTATTCTAAATGTTCCTCTTTCAGAGTATTTTTGAAAGAATATTTGATGCTTGTTTTAAAGGTAATAAACCTTCTGCAGTTTCAAAATAATGTCTTTTCTTCATTAATTTCCACATTCGTTTTGCCTGATTATTATTTTTTTTTAATTGCCTAAATTATTTTATCAAATTCAATGAGTATTTAGCAAGATGCTTAACCCTTTTGAAGTTAAACATTAAATGAGTAATATTTACTATAAAATGCTGCTAATTAAGCCATGTAGAAATAGTTTAGATAGCTTAGTTAAGCAACAGTAATTTATTTGCAATGACTGGGAAACTTTTAAGTTCTTAGAATACATTAAATTTTTATTTTCTTTTTAAAAACACAGTGGATCAAAGGCTTTAAAAGATAGAATAGCCTGATAGAAGGACCTTGCTTATTTAGCAGCGTTTACAGTTGTAGTAGAATAATGATAATTAGCACGTGTGAGTTCTGCAAATTTGTAAAGTGAAATACTAAATAAAAAGCTTGATAACTGAAAATAATTGTTTATGAACTGGAAAAAAAACTATGCTAAGATTGACACAGACTTTGGAAAAGAAGAAACAACGAATGTTGTTTAAAATAGCTTTGAGGATCTTTTCCTTCTTGGGGAAAAAAAAAAGATGAGAAATTGAGAGTTTTGCCATTAGAGCTGATTGCTTTTTCTGCTTGTGGCCCCTCAGTACAGCTGGGTGATGTGACTGGTGGTGGTGATCTGCACTGCTAGGAACGTTACTGTCACTGCATGAGCTTTGTAGTTTCTTTGCATTTGGATATGAGAATAGCCCGTAGTGCAGTCTACTTCAGACCGGAAGAAGCAAGCCTTTCAAGTTCCATTCTGATACTCTGAGACAGTGGTGGATTTTGAGTTGGAGTGTCAGTACTTTATTTTCCTCCCCATCTTTAATATTCTGCACATTCAAGTTTATCAGAGTGATAAACTGATAAATTGATACTGTGTGATGGTGGTTTTTTTTTTTTTTTTTTTGCTGAAATGGTCCAGGATTGTATTAGGTACATTAAATTCTGACTGTATTCTGGAAAGATGTGAGCAAATCCAATTAAAAAGGAACCCACAACACAAAAAACCCAACGAGTCTGTATAGCCTTCATTACCCTCATGAAGAGATTTGGAAGACTTTTGTTCATTAAAGCTATACTTCACTGACAAATTCCAATTCTGTAAAATATTTAGGGAGATAATATATTAATTTTATTAATAAATTTAAAGAATACCACAAAGGTTGTCAGTACACTTCGATACCCAACAGCCATTGGTACATCAGTGGTTATCAGCGGTCTGGTTGGTGGTAATTGCTGGTTTGACTGAACTGTTCTGTACGTTGACACTGTTTTATTTACATAATGCTGCTCATCTTACCCTGTGGGTGAGAATTAGTTGGAAAACTGACTTGGGGTGTAATAGGAACAGTCTGTACCCATGTATGTGCTGAATGAAGATGCTCAGGCTGTATGTAAAGCTATTACTGCGCTTCATGAGGGAACATTCCTGTGTTTTTTCTGAAACCAGAATCACTGTATGTGAAGCTTTTACATTTTGATGCTTCATCTGCTGTTTTTTTGTTTTTTTTTTTTAATCCAGCATAAAGAGACAGAAGCACCAAGCAGCTTGCAGAGTGATGTTGTGCATGGCAAGACTGCTTTGCTGCTTTCCAATCTCTGTGCCACCTTGCAGCTGTGCAGTGCCAGCCCCCTGCCTGGCTACAGTGACCTTTATCAGATGCATGAGCTCCTCTCGTCCTGTTGTATTCTCTTCATTAACTTAAATGGTCTCAGTGGGAAACTGGGCCCAATTTATGGCCTAGACTGAAAATCTTGCCTTTAACTAATTAACTTGTAGTGGTGCCTCAGCTAAATTAAGCTTAATGGGTCATTTAATCTGTCCCATTGCGCAGGAGGAATTTGACGCTTTTTTTCAAACCAGAGGTGCCCAAAAATACCTTTCTGGCAAGTAGACATAAATCACGTGGCCTTTGTGAACAATTAGATGCCTACAGAGAGAAACAAGGTTCTAAGTAAATGGCCATCATGTTAGTACTTTGGCGAGCGGATAATTTAATTTAGCACGTGTAAAACAGATATTTCACAGAAAGTCGTGGAGTGAATTAACTCTGTCATAACCTGAGCTGACAGTCTTCATTTTGCGGCTTGAGAGGAGCTCATCGTTTCTGTTAGTTGAAAAATGGTTATTCTTCCAAACTATAGTGATAAATCTGAGTATTAAAGCTTATGAGAAAAATCTATTAGTGAATCCATTATATAAAACCACATTCAATGATCTCATAATAGGGAACTGGTAATATATAGTAAGATTTCTCAAGAAAATTCAGTACAAGGAGATGGGAGGGGATAAAAAATCAGAATTTAAGTTTTAGCTGTTTCATTTGTTTTTTGAATGGTACAGATTATTGAAAATTAATTCCTGAGAGCGTTGAAGAGAAATGTTTTATGATCTTTTTCATCTCAAGTGGTCGTGTGTGGTTTTGAGGCTGTGTGGACAGTCAAGCTTTATATGAACTTTAACTCATCTACAGACTTTGCAGACTAAAGATTCTTTATCTTCAGGTTCTGTAAACTGTAGAATCATGGGATCACCAAGGTTGGAAAAGGCCTCTAAGATCATCCAGTCCAACCATCCATCCATCACCAATATTTCCCATTAAACCATCTCTAATTTTCTGCAATTTCTCTTCCGTTGTTATTTTATGTTGTGTCAATCCCATGCAGTTTTATTTGGAAATGCTGATGTGTAGCACATGCACGTTTACTTCTTATCTGACCAAAGTCAGTGGAGTAAGTAGATTTTTGACCTATCTAAATTCTATGTATTCGTACTCTTTACATTGTAAAATTTGAGCTTTTTTTTTCCAGGTTTTCTCTTTCGGAAGTAAAAAAAAAATACTGAAGCTATTTAAAAATTACTTTTTATTTATTTTTTTAAGCACAGCTGATTTCTCCAGCCTTTGCAAAGACATGACTCCTCAGGGGCATCCTTGCATTTTTGTTTGTTTTCCTAAAATTATTTCCCTTGACTTTGAAAGCAAAATGGTGTGCTTAGAGCAGGAAGGTAGGGGGTGGTTCTTGGTGACGCACCTTCAGCAATGAGTAATACTTCTTTTTAACAGACTGATGAATTCGGTCTTATATGTTTAGGTTGTAGTTACGTATTTATTTTCTGGTAACTGGGAGAGCATTAGAATTGATGAATTCTTCAGTTTCATATTTAATAAGTTTTATATTGACGAAAGAAGCTGTATGATAGCATCTTCTACCAGCTGTACACGGTGTATTTAACCTGATTTTCAGGAAAGGGAATCACAAAAGTTGAATACTTGCAGTGTTTCTGGAATTGGGCCATAAAATGTGGCAGCTGCTACACTTGGCTGCCTGGATTGCCAGTACGGAATAAAAATGGGTAAAACTCAGACAAAGGTTATTATAATAAGCTCTTAAGGTTTGTCCTTTTTTCCCTTAATTATTGCTGAATGTTGCTAGAATGAAAAAATGAATTACATTATTACAGGTTCAGTATCCATAATGTTTGTTCATTTCTGCTAAACCTATTAGATAATTTCCAGGGATGATTGTCAAATTAACAAGTTTTTACTTGGAAGCCCTCTGAGACTTCATGGCACTCTGCCAAATTACTTTTTCTCTCCATAGGAGGCTGAAAACTGAAGGTCAGTAGAGAGATTTCTCATCTAAGCAACCAAGACATCTGAGCTATCATTCAGTTATTTAAATGTTAAAATATATATCCTTATTTTCCTAAATTATCTTGATATAATAAACCCTTCCTTACATAATGTGTAACTTTCTATCCAATTGTCCAAATAATGTGAATCTAGAAGAAAATAGAATTCCCACAGATCAAAGTCAGGTTAATTTAAAAATAATAAATAAAAAAATCTGCATACTTGCAATAGTTTAGTTTTACAGTTAAAGCATATGTTTAACTAACTTCAGCTCCAGTAGTTTAAAATTTGACTCAAGTTCAGTAGTGTTCATCATCACACAACTTCTGTGTTGTGAGGCTTCCAATTCCTTTTATAATATTGCATATATTACAAGGATTTAGAATCTGCACTTGTAACAAAGGGGATGATACAGCAGCAAAAATGCATTGCAGACTTTCTTCCTTGTCTTTCATTTCTTCTTCTTTGTGTCCCTGTTCTGTGCCAGACTCGCGATCCCTTTGTGGTACACCCACCTTGGATGGGTGCGTGGCAAGTGAGAGCCTGAAGAAGAGACTGGGTGCATGAGAGAAGGCTGTGCTTTAGAGAAGGCAGCAATGAAAGAGCCCATGGGGCTTAAGCAGCCAGCAAGCTAGGACCCAGTGGCATGTGACACTGTGCAGTATTTGTGTGGGGGTGTGCTAGGGATTTTGTTTTCCTGTCTTGAAATGAATTGTTGCTTAGAAGCTTTTCAAATGTTCTTAAGTGTTTACTGAATATTTTACTTTTTTCCTTAATTAAATGTGTGCCTCCTTTCGTTTTGCCATCTGGCGAATTTTAATTTATCCATGTGGTCTGTAATAAATATTGGTTTCCCAGACAGCCCTTCTTGTCTGTCCTCCCTGCTCCATTTCCCAGCTTCCTACCTCCTGTGTGTACAGTTATGAGAAACTTCAGTGCTCTGAGACTGTTGACATCTAAGAGGCAATGTGGACCTGAGTGTCTGTTTTACCATCTTTACTAATAGTGATAGGGATACTTTGGAGAATAGCTAATTGAATATAGTTCTTCAATATCAGTAAAATGATAACTTAGTCAAGTTCTGATTTGTATCAGAAGCTCTCTATTTTTCACTTCTGTAAAAAGTTTATCAATCCAAATTATGTCTGAATTGGTCACTCCTGTGTGTAGCTAATTGTGGACATAATTATTTTACATGGGTAGAACTACTGTTGCTACTAGTATCAATTTTAAGGTATTAGAATCTACTTGCAGAGAAAAAATTCTGTTTATTAGTGTCAGATGAATCACAGAAGTGACCTTTCTATGTGTTTATGTGATTCATTACATTAAATTTTAAAAATTTTCAGAAGAATAACAAGCATGTTGTATGTATTTAATGTGTGTTTAATTTTGTGGAATACTCCAAACTTGGGTCCGTATCACGTGGTTTGTTGCTGAGTTAATGGGAACTGTATTAGATACAAGGATTTATATGCTTGTTTTAAAACTTCGGAGCTCTCATCAGAGGTGATTAGAGTAAAAACCCCATCTTGAAAAAGAATACTTGAACTGTTTATGTTGGAGGAATGCTTGGCAGTAAAGTTCTGTACGAAGCATTGTGTTTTGTAAATAGGCTGTATTGGCAGACGATTTATTTAAACTTCCTCTTTCAGGCTCCTTTACAGTTTAGCCTTTAATGCCAGATTCCTGAGGCATCTTTGGTATTTGATATCTTCAATGACTACACGAATGATTACAGGGTATGTATTTCCAATATCTCGGAAGCTGAGTTTCTTTTAGAGCAGAGTGTATCTAGTTAAAAAGAGAACAAGGCAGGTTGTGGCATGACAGTGCTTATGGACAATGATTGAAAACAAAACTGTAAGATTTGCTTTGTTCCTACTTCACTGACATTAGTGGTACTATGATTTCATAAAACTTGGGAATTCAACAGTTGTAAGAAAAAAGATGGTAAATATTTATTAAAATAAGACAGGTGTCTTGTGTAGATTTTAGTGCTTACTAGCGCTAATGTAATAAATACTAAAGTTTCCAGTACTTCCTCCCAGGTATGTTGGTTTTATCTCATAAACTCTGACTAGTTCAGAAACTGACGGTGCCAGAAGTGCATTCCCTAGGAACTGAGGCATTGAACCTGCAGATTTTCTGTGTGCAAAGATGCATATTACTTAACCTGTTTTTGCTTTGTTTTGGTTCTAAACTAGAAAGCACCTGCAGTCTGTGCTGACACCGGAGTTTGGTGTGTTTGAGACATTGAGAAAATTTAGTGACAAGAATTTAGAACAACTTTATTTGACAAGGGTGTACATAGTTATTAAACTGAGACAGCAGTCCCTATTTTGTTACAGGAAATGATATTTAATATTTTTACTGGAATGCTAAAGTTAATATTTTTTTCAAGTATTTAATTAACATTGTCTTAATTTTGAATATTTTATTTGCAGGTCTATGGTACCACTTCTTCAGGTGATTTCAAGAGGTTCTCCAATGTCTTTAGAAGACTCTAGTCGAATTATCCCTCTCTTCTACCTATTTAGTTCTTTGTTTAGTCATTCACTTATTTCTATTCATGATAATGAATTCTTCGGTGATCCTATTGAAGGTGAGAGTTTGAATGGTAATTGATAACAGAGCTTCATAAAGTAGGTTTGTATAAGGCTGCTTAAAATGTTGAGCTGTCAGACTTAGAGGACTAAATCCATACAATTCAGTTGCTTCTGGGTGATCCTTTGTTAAGAAGCAGGAATATTAACCGCCTTCTACTTTTCATAAAAGAATGGAGATTCACCACGTGCTTCTAATATGGCAGTTCTAGAACAAATGTCTGCTGCCATATCAATTTGTTGGGAACTGTTCAGCGTCTGGAATTTACAGCTTTAGGATTCCCTGGGCAATGATTTGCCAACATCTGTGGGGAAGGTTTTGCTTGGGCTGACTTGCTGATGGTCCCCTGAGCAATCAGCTGTCATCTGGTTCTTTCATGATGATTGCATTTGAGGGGGGGGGAAGATAGTCTGCACCATGGGAACCATAGCTTTACAGGGTCTATTATGCAAGTTTTTAATCATGGTAATTTGCAATGAACTGGTGAAGAGAATGAAAGTCTGGACTGAATCTGTAGATTAATTCAAACTTTTAACGTAGTTGCTGAAGAAAATAAGAGAATATCGTAATTGTGTCTGTAAACAGTTATGAGGTCATGGTTTTTAAATATGTTCTCATTCTCTTTTTTGTGTGATGTTTTCGATTGATATCAGATTGGATGTGAATACTAGAGTTCCAATGAAGTCAGTGTTTTTTTATAGCAAAAAAGAAAATGTTGAAAGAAACTTAAACTTGTGGTTTGTTTAGTTGTAGGTCAGAGACAATCATCAATGATGCCTTTTACACTAGAAGAGCTTGTAATATTATCACGCTGCCTTCGAGATGCGTGCTTAGGAATCATAAAGTTGGCTTATCCAGAAACAAAACCAGAGGTTCGTGAGGAATATATTGCAGCATTTAGAAGTGTTGGAGTAACAAAAAATACGGAGATGCAGCAGTGTATACAGACTGAACAAAAAAGGTGGATTCAGTTATTCAAGGTAAGTTGTGTCAGTTGTCTGAGTAAATGAGACTGGGTACATTTCATTTTTGCTAGTTCTATTTTTAATTTTTTTTTTATACAGTTTTCAGGAATGTGGAGTCAGGAAGATTGATTTTTGGGCTGTATGCTGAACTTTGAGTAATTAAATTCAGATACACTATTTTTCACAAGTCTTAGTTTAATTTTCTTCCTTACCATGTTTGTAAAACAAAAAAGAAAGCTTCTGTATAGAATAGACATTTTGTCTTGAAATCCTGTTCAGCAGGATCCTTAGTATGTGATTACAGCATTACATGGGTGTGCAGTTCTAATGGGACTGTGTGGTGTCTTGGGTACTTCAGTATTGGAGGCTTCACTACATGGGTGCTAGGCTTCACCACCAGGTGCTAGGCTGGGTTTGTTGGTGTTTTACCACAATGTGATGGTGTTACTCCTTTTGGGTTTGCTGGAATACTAACGAGATGGTGAATTTGGCTTAGCAAATCTAAACTAAATGTACATCATTTCTGGCTGTCTACCAGTATATTTCTGTTAGTTTTATTCATGTCATTCTAAGGCTTAAAAGAAGCTGAAAATGTTGGCAGGGAAAAAACCTAATATAACCGTTGCTGAAAAAAATGGAGTGCTTGACTTGTCACGAAAATTCTGCAGCAAACATATCTAGTCAGCTAAAATTGCTCATTAAAGAAGTGGGAGCAGAAGAAATGCATTTTCCAAATTGAATGGTAGATTTACAGTCCGTTTAATACTGGTGACCTCTCGCACACTAATGTTCAGTTCGAGTCATCAGCTGTCCCTTCAGGTCTTTTATCACTGCTTTTGTCAAGCTATCTATTTAATTGAAAGAAGTTAATTGAATGAAAATGATCAACTAAGCTTGTATTAATATTGCTAATGGAACTTTCTTCTTGGCCATGTTTGGAGAAAGATGTCATGCTAGACTTTAGGAAAGGCCCATTAAGGCTTGCACTTAACCTGATGGGCTAATTAAGGAATGCTTATTCATTCTACAAGTCTAAGATAGCCTCTATCCAGCCTATTCTGTCTGATTTTACAACACATTTCACTTATGAGCATAAGCATTAATAGCAGTGAGAGTAACTGATAATGTTTTGATTGCATTGAATACAGTCCTAATGCACCACTGAATCTGTAATTTGCACTGATTGATCTAATATATGTTTGCACGATTTAATTTAATTACTTGTCTTTAAATTGCCAAATAAACTTTCAATTTAAAGGTCACAAGTGAAAACCCCAGTATGTCTATTTCTCTAGTGAGAACAGCATATTAGGAGCATTTCTCTGTTAGCAGTTTATTACATGCCATCTTCTGTTTGTTCTCCTTACTTTGTCTTATTTATTCTTTTGTTAGCTTCTTAAATTTCCAGTGAATTTGATCGTATTGTGCTTTCATGCAGCAAGTTGTAAAATTTCAAGTTACTCTGTCTCGCTGGCAGGCGAGTATCGACTTGGTGTGCTGTTTATATTTTCAGGAGCCAGAATTGTCTGCCATTAATTGATGTACCTGTGTAAATCCTGAGTGAAGACTGGTTTTACCCAGAAATGCAGATATTAACAGAGCTTTGCTTGCTTACTTCAGAATGTATTACTTCAGAAATGTATTAGAAATAAAAGCTCAATACAACTGAAATTCACTCCATTAAGAGGCATGAAATCTTTACTAAGGGCAACTTTGAAGTAGGTTCCTTTACAGTGAGCAGGCAGTAATATCTTCTTCCAAAAAAAACCCACCCTAAAACAAAACTGAAGTAGGTTATAAATTTAAGGTGTTGAAGTAGAAATTATTTTTCTTTTATTTATACTGTGTCAAATATGAGGACTTGTCCTTT
This sequence comes from Tetrao urogallus, assembly GCF_951394365.1. Lineage (NCBI taxonomy): Eukaryota > Metazoa > Chordata > Aves > Galliformes > Phasianidae > Tetrao > Tetrao urogallus. The sequence goes on along the minus strand of NC_136820.1, from coordinate 42,961,002 downwards.
CTGAAACTTTTCAAGCTGCCTACGGAGGCATATTGCTTCCCTATCATCCATTGCTTCCTTAACATTCCTTTTAATTTCTCACACTGGTTTTACAAGTTTTCCATGCCACTGATGTCTGATACGAAATACATTCCAACAGGAAGGCAATGTTAAACCTGAAAACAGTGACTGCTGACAGTAAAGCAGACTTATTGGCTGCAAATTGGAAGTTATTGAAAGGGTAGGCTTCGCATGTGAAAATGTCTTTATTAAGCAGTATCCCTCTTTTTTTGGCTTGTAGGCAACTGCTACAAATTCTGTAGAACATAATTTCACAGGATTAATTCAAAGCAGTCTATTAATAGACTTAATAAAATTTGTTTTCATGTACTCAGAACTTGAGTTGCTCTTTCTTGTGAATTAGAATTTTGGGGGTTACTCACACCTGTGGCTTTATGGGAAAGAAAGTTTAATTATTGTTAATTGAAGTGAGTCCTTTCATTAAAATGCAATTTAAATTTTACAAACAAGTCTCAATTATAGACTGCTAGCATTCTCAGTAACCATTTATTCTGTAGAAGGAATTCCAGTCTCAGCTAATTTGATTCAGCTTCCTTTAGGTCATCTTTAACTGCTTGTAAAAACACTTTATTAGCATGGTCTTCACGTGGAAAATTTTCTGCTTTTTTTTTTTTTTTTCCCTTAAGTATGGTGGTAATGGGACCACAGTGCTTCAGTGACTTATCTCACCTGCACTGAATTTTATAAGGGCAAGGTGATGAAAATTCCTGTGTAATCAGACAGTTCCCTTAATAGCATTCTTTTGTTCTTTTATTCAACAGGAGCTGGATCTTTAAAGGTCTTTTGTATAGTATCTAGACACAGATTCCTTTAGAAGGCCCATTAAACTCTGTGTTGCTCCTTGACACCTGCCTTTTAATGCTGTCTTTTAGGAAGATTACTTTAGAAAAGCTGTGTGTTTTTCTTCCTTTCTCAAGTGCTGTAGTTCTAAGTTTCAGAACAGGTGCGTGTTTATCACAGCAGCAGTAACTTCTTTGAGGCTACTAAGTGTAAATTGTATTGATTCCACTTAATTTTATGTAATGTTGGTTGAAGTTGATTCTGTCTTGCAGATGTACCGAACCTACTTTGGGGAGAAGGCATACAAGCAAGTATGCCAGTGCTTGTGACGGAGTAGATGTTACCTTGATACTTTTCCTTCTGTTCTGGATTGCAGAAAACTGCCAAGAAAAATAGTACAATTGCAGAGATGCTCCAGTGACCATGACAAACATTTTTCCCAGCCCCACAATTTTTTATGCAGCTGTGCATAAACTAATTTTCTGTTGTTTTCTCATTTACAAATTTACCTTTCATGATTTGAGCTCCTAGTGAATTAAAAAGTGAATTAAACATAGTGGTTTAAAATAATGTGTCATGCCTTGTGGTTGAGTGGCATAGGGGTGTAACATCATCACTCACTGATTCACGCTGATAAGCAAAAATCTGTTAAACTACTTTACCTTCCAGGCTTGTAGGAGAATGCTTATACTTTTTCCTGGGCTTACTGACTTAACGTGCTGAAGGGCTTTTACTTAACACATTTTGGTTTTGTAAATAATGTTATGATACGTACGCACATATGAAATGGAAATTGCAACCCACCACCCTGTACGTTTTCAAGACTGTAGGTGCTTCTTAGGCTTCAAGTTGTCCATTTGTAGTCTGCTCCTTCTCAGGAGCATGTTTACTTTATGAATCTGTTAAATCAGATCTCTTAAGAATCTTAGAGTTTAGCTTAGAATAGATAGAAATATCTGAGCTGTTCACACTAGGAGCTGTTTTAATAGAGAAGGGTCTTTGAGGGTATAGTTTATTCAATAAGTGATAGATACATTAAGGTAACTTTTTTTTCTAGCTAGCTCTGTCCACAATAAAAGGAGCCCAGAGTCTCTTTTTTTTCAGATGTAGAGCATTTAAAAATACCAGCATTTGCTTTTCCACATGGATGATCACTTCAGTGAGGTGATATAATTGGCAGATGCTTATGACTTCTCTGAGGCACCTTTAGCTGAAAATGCTTTGCAGAATCACAGAATCACAAGGTTGGAAACAACCTGCAAGATCATCTAGTCCAACCACCCTCCCATTCCTATCAGTACCACAAGCACTAACCCATATCTCGTAGCTCCTCATCCAGGCGCCTCTTGAACACTGCCAGGGACAGAGACTCCACCACCTCCCTGGGCAGCCATTGCAGTGCCTGACTACCCTTTGAGAGAAAAAGTTTCTCCTAATATCCAACCTAAACCTCCACTGGTAGAACTTCTGGCCGTTTTCTCGGGTCCTACTATTTGCCTGGGAGAAGAGGCCAGACCCTTTTGCACCACAACCTCCCTTCAGGAAGTTAGGCTTTAGTTAGTGCAGCAAGTAGAACTAGTCACATCTTTCATGTGCTGCAGAAATGTAACTTTGAATGCCTCTTTAATGCTTTTGCCCTCCCCTTCTGTATTTTCAAAACTGATGTTGACTTCTGTAGAGATTGACCATTAAGGTGCACATCACATGATCTGCTGGCTAGTTAGTTAAGTTTATTAACTGTAGGAAGACATACCCACTGTAATTGATGGATCTCTTAAGATTTTTCTAGTGTGGTGTGGTATGTGACCTTTGCAGTCTTGAGATGGAAAGCAAGAGTTCCATTCTTCTGTGGATCATTTTCACTGAAAAATGATGCATGGAAGTTTGAGAGACTTTCCTGTGGACAGAGAGAATCTACCCATCTACCAGATTGTTCAGAACCTTGGATTTGGAATGTAATGTAATAAAGAGTAGGCATATATCTGTCTCAAACATTCATCTATTCATATGCTTAAGTTTTTAAAAGCCTATATATGTAAGTGGGGAAAAAAAATGTACTTATATAAAGCAGAGTTAAATGACCCAGTTAAGTATTATTTCTGTAAAGAAGTAATTCAGTGCTGGTAATGATTTGATTAGGCTTTGCTGAACTGGCATTTAACTTTATAGGTGTGAAGTCCTAGGGATTACTAAGTCCTAGCTCTTAAAATTTGAAATGAGACTTTAATAAGGTAGGTTGTTTTGGATTACGTACTAGTGAACCACAGTTACTCATGTTCTGAGATATTTAAATATAAAAGTAGGCTTTGGTAAGTTAGAGTAAGTTCTGATTTCATGCATTACTAATTTTTTCTCAAATTTTAGCGTGAAATTTCTAGAATTTCACTCATAGCACTAAGTGTATATTGAATATATGTATTTCTAATACCTAGGTCATCACAAACTTGGTGAAAATGCTGAAAGCAAGAGATACAAGGAGAAATTTCTGTCCACCAAATCATTGGCTCTCAGAGCAAGAAAACATTAAAGCAGATAAGGTAAGTGTAATTATATTCTTTTTCATAGAGCATTACTGGTGATGAAGTTTAATTTTTGATTCCTAACAATATCAGCAATGTTGATAATTGCAGTTTTAATGTTGTTTAAAATGTGTAGTAACACTGCTTATCTCTGTAGTATAGAAGTCTTGCATCTGTTAAGAAGCTTCTGTGTTATATCACTTTACCAGGTCATAAAGTAGGACCTACACTACAGTGCATTATTGTAACTAAGCTCTATTTACAACAACAGAGAGCTGGAAATTGTGTAGCTTTTTTTTTTTTTTTTTTTTTTTTTCATTTTATTTTCATATTATTTTAAGCTCTTAAAATAAAAATAGAGTAGTTGTTCTCTAGTGGATTCATACTTCAAAATTTACTTCCAAAACAGAGTAAAACTCAGTTGTGTTTTCTGTGCTTGTCTCACCTGGAGCTTACTTTTTTCCTAAAAGCCTTTGAACAAAATGGAGTTGCTTGAACTTGTGTATGTATGCATGCAAACAAAAATGCTGTTATGAATGTGCATGTACCTCCTTTGAATCATTGAAAACTTGGGTCTTAAGCCAGTTGTGTCTGAGGCAAACTGCCGTGCAGTGCTAGATGTTCTAACAGTTGGAGGTGTTGCATGGCAATGAAAAGCAATAAATTCTTCCATTTATTTTTGATTATTGCTTGTTTGCTTACCTTATGTTTGAGATTTCCATTTCTCTGTGTGACAGTTCTTCAGAGTTGGTAGGAAATAATGCCCACACACCTTAAAGAAAGTAGTAATCTTGAACAGTAGTGTTATCTTGATTCTCAATTCAAAGTAAGAGAATTTATTTTACATCTCAGAATTCAAACTCTACTTCTGTAGGATCTTAAATATCAAATGTTAATCTTACTAGGTTACACAGCTCTATGTGCCATCTGCTAGGCATGTATGGAGAGTCAGAAGAATGGGAAGAATAGGACCATTGCAGTCGACTTTGGATGGTAAGATACAATCTATGCAGCTGTTGCTTTACTAAGGCAAAATAAGCTTACCTAATGTGAAGAGAACTTACCTTTTGCAGAGTTGAGCTGAACATCTTGTATAGTTTTAATAATAACAGAAGACAAAGCAGTCACTTAAAATCTTGAGTAGGTTTCTGTGTCTTTGGAATATTCATTGTATAACAGCTTCCCCAAGATTCTGCTGGTTTTGCTGGCATTGATGGGGTGTAATGGTAACAAGTGCTAAGTATTAAGAAGTGTGAATATGCATAAAAGGTAGTTGCAGAAGACAGAAAATGCATACATTTGTGCAATATACAAAATGATAAAGTTTTATTTTTACCATATACATAGTTATTATAACAAATTTTTGGTATCATGATAAGTATTAATTGCGATTAGTAAATATTGTCTCTGGACGTTTTTCTTTGAAGCACTCAAAATAAGTAAACTTTATGGAACTTCTAAAGAAGCATTTGGGAATTGGGCTAACTTAGCTATCAGGGAAAACTTACACTAGTTGAAGTTTAATTGCACTAGTGCACTTTTAAAATGTTGACAATCTGTTTCTGCTTTTCAGACCTTTGTATCTTCACTGTTTTAGAATTTCATCTAAAATTTAGAATTTTAGAATATAGCAGCCTTTAAGGCTACTATAGAGCTCTGCAGAACTAAGTGATTTGTCCAAGTTTGAGACCTAAGGACTTATTTTTGATGACAAATTTTGTTTGAATAGTTACAACGACATTAGTCTAGTTATTAGGTAGCAACTAATTGGTCTAGTGTAAATATTGTTGAGAATTCTGAATCAAATTTTTGTTCAGTTTAATTTCTGCTTTTGGAAATGATCAGTTGTCAGCTGTGGATAGTAGATTTTAAAAACAAGTGCTTAGCAAAAATTGCTGAAAATCTGTATGCTTTTTAGGTATTGCCACGCTGTATTGTCTCAGCATCTTTCAAATGCAACTTCCTCCTGTTAGAGCTGTTCCATGTTTGTTACTCCCAGGTTCTCATCCTCCTCCTAGCTTGCTAGCCTCCTCTTAGTCTCCTTCCCCTCAGATTTGCAACACTTTGAGCTTGTTCCTTTCTTTACCTCCCCATAACTGCATCAGTGCCCTCTGTTTCATGAGTTAGCTTGAATTGGGTGACAAACACGTAAGCTGATGTACGGGGCTGATAAGAACTGAGATCTCCTTGCTTTTTTGTAGTCTGGTCATCAAGGGAATTTCTGTTCTCGAGCCAGTTGCAATTTTTTTTTTTTAAAACTAGAGTATTTTTGAATCCTGTTTCTCTGTTAAATTTAAAATCCATCCATTCAGTTCAAAGGTGCATTGAAGGGAACGGGTCAAGACTACGCTGTTGATGTAAATATCGTTTTGATAAGAAAGCAGACGAAAAACAGTGCAGTCACCTGCTTGTTTTCACACATTTGTGTTAAGTGTGTGTGTGACTTGTGCAAGCCCTCTTGACTCCATACGGGATGAAGCCAATTAGCATGAAAGTACGGCTGCATCGCATATGGCCGTGTTTATTTGCACTTTTTCATTTGCCTAAATGGCAGACTCGTGAGTTCTAAATGCCCTCTGTATTGATGACTCTGTCTCATACTTCTCTTTAAAGAAAGAAGCTGTGATGGAGAAATGCAGATAAAATTGACTAATTGACTGGAATAATTGAACCATCGAAATCATGTAGTAGTTTACCTTTGCTGTACATGCACTTTTTATTTAAAATGCTTTTAACCCTTAGCTTAATAGACAGCATACACTGACTTTTAATTAAGAAACTGAGAGTAATCACAGATAAGTATTTTTTCAGAAATTCCACAGTCTTGCAGTCTTCCTTCCCCAAATGAGTATACATCAGGTATAGTAGTGCACTGGGTGCATCCTGTAGTGCATCCTGTTAACTTAGTTGCTGTAATATCCCTACTTAAAGTGCTTTGAGGAGTAAAAATGGCACCAGAATCAAAGAAACAAACCTCCCCCAACCAAAAAAGCCTGACAAAACAAAAACCAGACTCCTCTACAAAATGTCTCATCGGTGAACATTGCCATGATGCTCTGTTGTAGAAGGGCAGTATTTCTGTAGTAACTAAGATTTCATGTGATAACTGTAGCCTTGCTATTAGGAGAGAAAACCTAGAGGAACAAATGCTATTTTTCTGTTGATGTCTTTAGATTTGGTTTAATTCTTATCTTTTAATGAGTAAAAGAGTTTGTTTGAAAGTGGATGTTGTAGTTGAAAGCTCTTCAAACTTTTTGGCTACTGGGATGGGAATATTGTGTATTCCTGTGATAAAAATCATAATTTTATACATTTTGTACTACTTGTCTTCTGTGATGTTTAATTAAAAAGTTAAAAATTCAGTGATACAACAACAACTTTTCTTCAGAAGAAAACTTAAACATGAATACGTCTATATATATTTTGTTCTCAGATTGCTTTTTATTTCTGGTTGCCTAATATGTAATGAAAGGTAAGGCTTTGTGTTACTGCTCATAAACCAACTATTTTAGTACTTGTATTTTAATGCAAAGTAAATTGATATTAAAAAAAAGTCAGAATTGTTTAACATTGTTTCCAAAATGATTAAAAGTATTATTTCTATTTTAAGTGGGTTTGGAACCAGCACCTCTTTCTGTATCTGAAGAACGACAGCTTGCAATTCTGACAGAGCTACCTTTTGTCGTTCCTTTTGAAGAAAGAGTAAAGGTACCTAATTTCTAAATTAATGTTTAGTTTTGGTTTTTGAGATTGTTTGCTTTTGTTTTTCAATAAGCTTAAAAGAGCATGTGGCTAACCTAGACACTGGCTTGTTTCTCTGCAGAGGTATCTGACATGCCATACTTGTTCATGTGGCAACTGAATATATGAGGTCAGACTACTTTCTTTTTTTTTTTTTTTTTTTGGCAATGATTCTGTTGTCTTTTCTAGTATATGTATTAAAATTAGGAACACAGATTCCAAGATATGAGAGCAATGATGCATTAATTCCTGGTTGATCTACGTGATTGCACCCTCTTGTGGCACGCAGTGTGCTAGCTTGTGTATCTACTACAAACTGATTGCAGGCGCAACACTGGAGGCTGGTGCAGTGGGTGAATTTACTCAGAACAAGTTGATAGATGTCCATTTAACAAAACAGTGCCTAGAGATTGATTTTTTTTTTTTTTTTTTTTTTTTTTTTTCCACTCAGTGTCTCAGTAACTGAATGTGAAGAATGATGTGGTTTAAAACCTGCAAGGTTATTGTACCTTTTGACTCATTTTTGTGTGCTTTCTAGATTTTGAATGTATAATTGCTACTTCTATCAGCTATTTCAGTTTACAGTGTGTATATATATATATATATATATATTTAAGCTATAATAGTTATAAGGCTTTTTGAACTGCTTTTGTTGTCAAAAGTACCAAATACTTTAAAAAAAAAAAAAAAAAAAAAAGTGAACTGTCTTGGAAACATTTAATTACAAGACACCATCAAGGGAATGAAGAACTGTTCCATAGGGAAAGTAAATCAGTATTTGTCAAAAAGGCAATGGCAGATTTAGTGGAAGAGGACTTGTTTTTTTCAGGCTTCTGTGAAACAGTTGTTCCCACAAAAAATCTTAATACCATGTGACAGAACTGAACTGGGATTACAGCGAAACAATTGGAAGTGACGTCAAGCAGGAATCTGTGTTAATATTCTGTCGCTGTCTACAACCTCTGTGCTCATAAAGCTTTAAGTTTTACGTATCTTAAGTTTCTGGAATTCATAAAACCTGTTTTCTGTTATCACAAAAACTGAAATTTAGCTTCTTGTTTTGGAGTATGGCATCTTTTCAATCATTAAAAATTGTTTGGGAGTTTGTGAGAAGGATAAAGCTCCAGAGTGCACACTTCCATTATTCAAAGACAAGATCCTTTTAAACTGCTTTTCAGACCCAGTATGGTGCTTTTGGTGTAGCAGTAGGAGACAGCATGCTCGCGGAGTCTCCTACCACTCCTTTTACTGCAGGTAGTTTTGTAGGAAATAGCATTATTGCTATTATTTTTCCCCCCTCTTAGCTGTCATCCATAATAACAGGCCTGGTGTTAAGGTCATGTTTGCTCTGTGTATCCTTTCATTTTCTAACTTCTTCGAATTTCCAAACATTAGATACTCTTATAAGCAATTACTCAGTCCAGTTTCTTGGTGAGCTATTCAGCTTGCTGATCCCAGGATCTGTTACCCATTTGGCCTTAAAGCACACTAGTATGCAGCTGTCAGTCAGATGTTCATCACTAACTACAAGTAAATAAAATTTGTATGAAGAACCTTGATCCTTTATGTGAAGCAATAACTTGAATTTTATTGAGTATTACACCACTTACTGAGATTTCCCCTAGTAGACTTTTGCTGCTCATAACCCTTTGGTACAGTTGTTCAGACAACTTTCAGTCTGCCGCACTGTCCATTTCCCTTAGCCCATGCTATTGTCAGCTTGCCAGTGCTGATGTTACAATGTGTGCTTCAGGCACTTTTCCATCTGTTATTATTAAGTTACTACAAATACTTCAGTTAGGCACTGGCATTCTGGATTTTAGGAATTGCACTTGCATGAATATTGGATCATTTAGGAGTCCAGACTGTACCAAAACAATTTTTTTCAGCAATAATCACCATCAAATCACTCTTTGCACCTAGTGTTGTGTAGTAATAGTTAATAGATTGTATTCAGCATATTCTTACGCCCTGTCCATAAAATGGAAGTGCCCGTCGTTGTGCATCTTGATGACGTTCAACTATAGGAAAGTTTAGATCATAGGGGACTTTTTGAGGTTCTTTCTCCCCTCAGTTAGGAGTACATTCAAAGTTAGATCATGACACTAAGAATCAATCGTCCTGATTTCACAGACTGTCTGTATGATCTTTTCTGATGCTTAACCGTGCCCTTCCTGATTTTTCTTTTTTCTGTCTGTTCAGTGTTTCTTCACCTTATGGCTTTTTTTTCTTGGCTTTTTGCTGTTGCTACTACAGGGAAGTCTGGCTTTGTCTACAGTGATTCTTCTACCAGCAGAGTCGTCTTTGCTAATTATAGCATCCCTATAATAGTAGATTTTAGATTTTACTCTGGAGTTGTCTGCTGTTGTCAGATTTTCCACTTTCATGATGTGTGTATGTGATTGTGTGTAAACACCTGTGCGAAAAACAAAAATTCTTAGTTACGAAAGCAATCTGATATTATTGGGAGATTACATCTCTTAGAAAATATACTGAATTATTCATTCAGTATGGGGAAATATGTAGGAGAGGACATCAATAAGCAGATACTCCCTGTATTGGGGATATTTTGAACATTATTCATGCGTTAGGCAGAACGGCCATGCTGCATCTTGGTATGGAAACAGTTACAATTACTATTCAGAGGAATTCTTAACGGGTTCTTATTGTGATGACTTGCACAGAGGCAATGTGAAGTTAAATCTATGCTTCAGCTTGCATTAGTTTTTTTATTTTAGTTGGTATGACATTCAGGCAATGCTGTCCACTGTATCAGTGTGAATTACTTGCTCACTGCTTCCAAGAGGAGTACTGACAGCTCATATCTTGATACTGGAAATGTTCCTAAGCATTATGAAAACAAAAATAATTGTTTACTAGTACTGAGGATTGCCTCTGTGTTCAGAATATCATTTTTTCCCTTTGTCTTTGAATACTTTGCATTTCAGAACTCTGAAAGTTAGGGAGAGGAAGCTGGAATGACTGACACAAAGTCTGTAGATGTGCCTCTTTATGTAGAAAGAATTGAGGATGACATCTTAGCACAAGAAAGTTTTTGCATGTCTGTCCCCTCTTCTTCCCTCCCCTGGGATGTGGCTCTGTATTTCTGGAGCTCGATGACAGAGAGGACAAATCACTTGAAAGTGAGTGCCCAAAGCAGCTTAAAGGGCAGTAATAGTGGTGAAAAGCCATCTTTCACTGGATGTTTAGATCTGTACAGTAACTTGATTTTTTTTTCATTTTAACAGATTTTTCAAAGACTAATCTATGCTGATAAACAAGAAGTTCAAGGAGATGGGCCATTTTTGGATGGAATTAATGTCACCATTAGGAGAAATTATATTTATGAAGATGCTTATGATAAGCTTTCTCCTGAAAATGGTAGGTTTACAATGAAGTTATCATCAAATTCAAACGCATTTAATCCATCTCATCAGGTATTTATGTATTTGCTTACTTATTAAAATAGTAATGAGCTACTAGATTTTTTGCATGAGTGGCTGTGACTAAAAATGGCTGTCCTGTTCTTCTAGCCAGCAGAATTTTTGTGCAGGAGAGCATTTCATCTGAATGAAGAACTAATAAGTAATCTTTAAAAACAGTTCAGTTTGTGAAAAGACTGGGCAGTTCCTAGTAGATCTGGAGGTATTCACTAAGCTTGATGCTTGGTGAATCAGGAGAGATTCTGATGCTGAACATTCTTTCATGGATATCAATTGTCCATCCATAGTGTGTGCATTTGTAGCTCATGAAATGAAGAGGTAGAATTATTTATTATTACTCGTTTATTATTGGCTGGTTTGATGGTGGGAGGTAAGTATAGTCGATGCAAAGTTTATTATAAAAGCTGTTTTTATACACTGGAAGCCTTCAGTGAGTTGAGCAAAAGGGCTTACCTTCTTAGGTACGCACACACAGATCAAGGACTAAATATTACTTGCTCTGGGACTCGTATTAGAAAAATTCAGAGAGAATCTCCAGTCAAGTAGGAGGAAAAAATTCCAGCCACTTCTGTCTTACTGCCACCTCCCCACCTCAAATAACTGTTCACATTTCCAACAGAGAAATGGCAGGTGGCAGCTGAAGTTGAAGGTCAGATTTTTGCAAGAAAACTGAGTTGAGCTAACATATTGATGGTGCCTTGCGAGCAACAGCTCCTCAGCTTGGGTATCTGACTTGTCTGTGGTGCTGACCTTGCTCTTTTCCAGGAGTAAGCAGTTATCTATCAGAGCAAGCAGGAAAGTAATCCAAAGAAAGTGATGAATGCTGAATCAATGAGCTGAAATGGATCACTTCAGGGTTGAGAAGAGTGGACCTATGGAAGGGAGGAACAATGGTGGTGGATAAAAGGAGAGTGGGAGCACTTCCTTTGGTAACAGGCTGAGAAGTAGTTTTAGTTATTTCTTGTTCTTTCATCCTTTTGTATGCAAAAGGCAGGGAAGGACTGCGGACGTTGGGTATCACTCTTGCTCCTTGTAGAGTTTCTCTGTGTTGCAAGCAGATGTGTACAGTACAGTATTTGTCCATCAACAAGTAAATTAAAAATGCTCTCTTGTAAGGTTATTTCTAGGATGTGGCAACATCACAAACAATACATCAAATTTGACCACACAGTGGTCCCACTCAATGGAATTACATGCCATAGCATGGAGTCCAAAGTAGCAGAAGCATTAAGTTTGGTTTCAAAGAATATTAATTAAGGTGTTGTGTAACAGTCGGTCCCTCTAAGGGAATGCAGTGCTTACTGACGTTTCCTTCAGGCAAGACAGAGTAGAACCTTCCATTCACAATGCTTTATATAAATAGAATTTTCAAATAATTATTGGGGCTTATGAAAATATTTGGGAGAATTTTTCTTCCCCTACCAGTGTCTTTCTCATTCATCTTTTGAGTTTTCTTACAGCAAGATGCCTTGTGCAGATTGAGTCCTACACATTGAATATCCTGAAATTCAAGCCAATAATAGATTTTTGCAACAGTACTGCTTACTAGTATCTTTTTTTAAATATACAAATAGCATAGATAGAAACATACACGTTAGTTGCAAGCAAAAATTCAAGGAGATAGTTACATTTGAGTCTCTTTCTCCTTTCTCTGCAGAACCTGACCTAAAAAAGCGCATTCGTGTTCACTTGCTTAATGCACATGGTCTTGATGAAGCTGGTATTGATGGTGGTGGAATTTTCAGAGAATTTTTGAATGAACTACTGAAATCAGGATTTAACCCTAACCAGGGATTTTTTAAGACCACCAATGAGGGACTTCTTTATCCCAATCCTGCTGCACAGATGCTTGTTGGAGACTCTTATGCCCGACATTACTACTTTCTTGGAAGAATGCTTGGAAAGGTAAAAACAGTGCTATATAATTTAAAGCTATCATAGTACTGAAATTATTCAGTAAATGTTTTTGGATGGGGTAGATGGGAGACATTTTCCTCAAGTGTAGAAAGATCCTCATAACTCTCGAATGTTGGATCCAAGCATTATTTCCACACCTTACTGAACTTTCTCATTCATTTCACTAAGTTACATCAAAAGTACAGAGGAATTGACATACTCTTAACTAGCAACAGAACAAAATGTGCACATTTATCTCTGTGTTTATCTTCTTTTTTTAATGTTAATTTGCTTGAGGCCTATAGGACTACTATGTTTATGATGATTTTTAGCATGGGACATTCTGAAATTTGATTCCAGTTCAGATTTTCATCCCTGGGGATCTGAAATAATTTTCAGAATTTGCTATGAGCATTTACAATATTTATGAGGCATTTAAAAATAGTTTCACTAATTCTGCTTGGGTTCTTTTCTATGTGTATTTTGTATCTTTTGAAAGCTATTTTTGCTGTTTTGCTGTTGTAAACTTCAATGACTGATAAACATGTGCTGGGCTAGATTATTTTTAAATATTTTTTTTAAGGAAACCATTATGTTATTACATTCATTTTTCATCTGTGATCATATTTCACACTGAGAATATTTATGAGTCCTTGAAATTATTCTTTAAAGCTAATAATTGTGAAAGAAAGTTTAGAATACAGGTTCTATTTCAGAAAAAAAGGTATTGATTGCTATTCTGCTATCTAAAATGGAATGTATTAAAAATGAAGTCTCACTTAGATGCATGAAGTATTTTGGGGCTTAAAGTCCTGCAGTGAGATTTCACGTATGGTTGGCGTCCTTATTTTAATCCACCTGTAAGCTTAAGAGTATGTCAACAAACATGTGTTGCTGAGATGGATTGCTGTTCTTTGTAGTTCATAGAATCATGGAATGACTTAGATTGGAAGAAATTGTAGTCTGGCCCTATAGACTTGTACATGTAGTTGCAAGAGGAATCTTTTCAATAAAATGATTGTAACTTTCAGTCTTTAATTTTGTCTGACAAAAGCACACATTGTTTTCTATAATTGAATTTCAAATGTTAGCGCAGACAGAAGTTGTAGGGGGTATTTTATCTCCTGTAGAATTGCTGCAAGTACAGTTTTTTGTCGTTTTAAAATCAGAAGGTCTATTATTTAACTTTTTGAAGGCATAAATTGTTTTTGTATTTGCAGAATGTTTGCGTAAGGTATGAACTGACAGCATCATTTAATAATTACCCATACCCAGCTGCACAGACACCTTTTTAGTCATGTATTGAGAGACCCGATGAATTCAACAGAAAGATAAGGCACGGCCGTGCAGTTCAAAACCTGTGGTCTCAGTTAAGTTATTGAACACCCACTCACCCGTTTTCAGAAATGTGCTCATTTTGTGCTTTGCACAGGGTTGTTTGAGAGCAATAGTAGGTTATTAAAAGCCTCTTTGCAAACATAGCAGACATATTGCAAAGGAAGCAATCAGGCATCCACAGCAATTTCTTATTTGTGGAAACTGGTATGTAAAGAACACCGCCACTGAAAACTCTCACTTAACAAGTTTCAACACTACCAGAGAACAAATGCATTAAAATATAATAATTTATCAAAATTCTCTGTCTCTTGGTAACCACCACTCATCTTTCAGTACTGTAGGCTTGCACCTAATTCAGTTTTTATTCTCATCAGGAAATTGTTTAACAGCTTGGCATCTTCTGTGTTACTTGATCAGTTAAGAAATAGAAACATCAGAAGACTTAGAAATTGTCTTTAAAAATTGTGCATATAAAAATTGTGTGTTTAAAAATTATTGTAAACCTTGAATGAATTAGTAATTGTCTAGATTGTACTTTTGTAGTTAGGGAAGAAATTCAAATCCATCCTGCACAAACTGTGTGGCTGTCCAAGCAGCTTTTACTGATGGCTCAATGAGCAAAAGGTCTTGTAAAAAAAATAAGACCATGTGATCACGTAATTGCTTATGTTGTGTGAAACCATTCTTAAAAAAAAAAAAAAAAAAAAAAAAAAACCAACCAATATAGAAATGAGTTTGCTTAACCAACAGCTACTCAAACACTTCCAAAGTTTACGTTTCTCAACTTTCAATGACTTTACTCTGCAATGTAAATATTATTTTAACATCAGAGCTTTTTAAGCAGTTTCATCTCCTTTTCCTGAAAGCAGAAGCTAAGCTTACCACAAGCACGTTGTGTAGTGGTATCGTACCACCGGAGGGCTTTGCAGCTGGAACCTTTTCATTTCCCCTACTGGAAGAACAGTATTGGCTTCCTGAACCCTGAGAGCTGATAGTGTCATGTGCTGTCAGGGACATTCAGACAAAGGTGTCCTGTCCCCAAATCCTTCTTTGTCCTTTCTGAAAAGTAAAGACCTGACCCATGTGCACTTCCACAGTTGAGGATGGGATGCTGCAATCCTTTTGCTCTCACAGTAGATACGATTGGACAGTAAGCAAGCACCCAGTTTGGTTAGCTTGCTCTCCGCAAGCAGTAATGTTACATCAGTGCTGAAAATCTTTCCACGTGCGGACTTTCCTGTTGCAGCTTTGGCAGCGTAGCAGACTTGATTCTCTAGAACCAACAAAAGTTGTGTTGGCAGGCAGCCAAATCTTGGAGCGACAGAACCGGAGAAGGAGAGTTTGGGAACAGCATCTGAGAATCTGAAGTGAGGGTTTTCTCTCGGCTGGTTTTTGAATATCTGCTGCAAACACGGAATGTCGGAAACATTGTGAACCACTTCAACAGAAGCAAGGGTCAGGAAAACAGTGTCAGTTGCAGAATTTAAATCTGAACTTCATTATGTTCAGGCCTAAGCTGAGTCTTGTATACCAACTATATTGTCTTTTTCCATTTCCTGCTTAGATTTTGCATTTATTCGGTGTCATTAATGCGATAGGAAGAAGACATTCACAGAATCATAGACTGATGGGATCACCAAGGTTGGAAAAGACCCACAGGATCACCCAGTCCTGTGCCAATGCCCTGAGAAGATTTTTCTCATGTTGAGATCTTCTGTTTTCCAGTTTGTACCCACTGCCCCTTGTCCTGTCACCAGAAAGCACTGATGGCCTGGATCCATCCACTTGTCTCCCGTTCTTGGCATTTAGAATTAGTTTACATCAAGTATAGATAATTCTTACGGTAATTTAGTTATGTTTGATGATACATTAGCATTAGTTTAATTATATGGCAGGAAACCCACAGAAATAATTATCTTTTTTTATAGTTTCCTTCCTTTTGGACATAAACTTGCTGGTTTCTGTATACATGGTTCTGCAATGGATGCCTTTGCACCTCTAAGAGGCTGACACTGAAGCTGGAGATATTAGTCTAATGCACTCAACAGCTTCAGTTAAACTGAATTCAACCATCTCCAGTTCTCTTTCCTTATTCTAGCACATTGATGAGAACAAGGAATTTGTGCATTCATTTTGCTGAAGAACATAAGAACTGGATAATACAGTAATATAGTATAAGATCTCTTATCCTAAGCAGTAAAACAGTCTGCGGTCTGTGGAAGACATTGGATTTCTGAAAAGGTTCAGATTTGTTGTATCAGAACTTAGTTTCATCTTAGATGTTTGGGAAGGCAGTATAAAGAGCTAAGTATAGTAGTAGATTGTTATTGCTTTAATGGTGGAACTTAAACGTGGAATTGTTAATCACACTCAGATTATGTTTCTGTATCTTAAAAAGTATGCCATGTAGTTAGAATTTATAGCTTTGCATGGTGCTGTTGCAGGTGAGTTCATTTGTTGTGCAAAATACAATTCCTGGCTAGAAGGTGCAGTTTGAAGACTACCAACATCTTGATTTTGCAGAAATACTAAAGCAGTTCTTAATTATCCTGGGACCTTGTCTAAAATAGTTTGAATCAATGGGAGCTTTTCACAGCAGTATCTGGATCAGATCCTAAGATCTTAAATCTGCACGTAAAGAGTTGCAAACTAAAAGCAAGTGTTTCTGTATACCTTTTTTGAGCCAAAAAAAGCAAGAAAACTCAACAATTAGAAGAACTGGACATGGTGTAATTGCAGTATTTAGTAGGATGGTGCATCAAACACAGTACTTACTACTCTTCTTCTGTTTTTCTCATGGCTGAAGATTTTTTTCTTTTTTGGGTTTTTTTTTTTATTTTTTTTATTTTTTCTTTCTGTTTTTAGGCCAACCCTTCCTTTTCCTTGTTGTCCTTTTAATTAAGATTCTTTTTGATTTGTAAGAGAGTGAAATTGATTGTTTGTGGAAGTTATTTCCTTATGAAGGTAGATGTAAGCTATTCTGAATCTGTTTTCTGACATGGTTATTCAGCCCAGCAGTCCCCTTGTGTACTGGTTCATTTAACGTAACCAATTATCTTTTGATTACAAATAGCTATGTTAGTACTAACCTTGTAAATATATGTCTAGTGCTAAAAGACTACCGAAATGTGGTATTTTAACTCTAAATCTTTAGGAAGGAAAAGTGTGTATTGATTGATTGTGATATTTATTGGGTCATAATGTATTTAAATTTTCTTTAATGCATATGTTAGCGATTGTTTACCGTGATAAAGTGCATGGAGGCCTCTGCAAGGAGTTCTGCATGGAAAGAATTACCTCATGTCACTGGTCACTCCTCAATTAAAAGTTCCATTAGCAGATGATTCCTGCTTCTGGTTTGTGTACTGATTGCATTTTATTGCCTCTAAATCAGGTTCCTAGACAGGGAATAAATAAACAGTTAGAGTGTGCGGTAATGGTATCCTGATCTTTTTTCATGGTTGGAAACACCTACATCCATTTAAATCAATTAAGTTTGGAATATTTACTGAAATTCTTTATTGGATTTGAACTCTTTTTGAAAGTGACTGTTTTCACTGCTGTTATAATACAGATTTATCTTAGAAGCCCATCCAGAGGTTAGCAGTGAGTGTTCCAATTGTTCTGAAGATTGAAACTTAAATAAGGAGATGTCTACCTTTTATCTTCTGCTCTTATTAAATTATGTTTAAATTTGAGTCAAGAAAATCTATTAAGCATTTACAGGAACTTAGGGAGGGATTAACTCTCAGTTATCTGCTACCTATAACCCTTCTCTATCCCAAATGATATTGATTGCAGTTTATGCTGCATATGCAGCCTATGTTACAGAGGTAACTGTTCCTGTAAAAAATAGTCTGAAAGTACCTAGTTGCTGAATGATGATTTTCTGCTACTACCAAAATTCCTGAAACGCTCCATTTTGGTAATAAAACTTCATGTAATAAAATTGCGTTCTAAATTCTTAGAATAAAATTACTTGAGTGACGTGACACTCTTAAATTGAAAATGAACTCAAGGTTGTTAAAACTGTTATGCTCCAGCAGTGCCTGGAAATGCATCCTTGCTTTTAAATGGTGATGTGTTCATGACTCAGTGGTGAGTTCACTTTATGCGCACCAAATTCCTGTAATCAGTTTTGGGTCTGTACGCTGAGCAGAGCAAAGCTGGCAGGCAAGCCCCTCTTGTTACCCAAGATGTTCCGAGTTGCTGTGGATGTGTCTTGTTGACTTTCCAATTCCCAGTGAGTGGGAAATCAAAAGTAATATGAGTTGCACATGGCTTGAGTTGTTTCTGAAAGTAATATTTTAGAAGCTGGGAATACTGACACTGCTGCAGGAGGTGTGAACAAAGCTCTCTCATAGGCATCTTGCTGTAGGAATGTGAAATCCTTTTTAGAAAACAGTACTTGAATAATAAGCATGCTATGTATTTTTGCAGTCATCTAGAGAAGTTACTGTACTGCGTTATCCATTACTAATGTGATACAAATCATTCTGTTGTGGAGCTCAGAGAACTAAGAAAGTGACTTGGAGCTACCAAACAGCAGACATGCTGTACTGTGGCATGCATTTAATAGAAGTAATTTTATTTTCCTGTTTTGCCATATCAGTTTGATTTTATAAATCAATATAATTGAATAAAATAATATTAAAGGATATTATGAGTCTATCTTGAAGAAATTATTTTACCTTAAAATTACTAAACAGTAACCTTAAAAGTGCTTCAAAAACGTGGGCATATGTCAATTTTAACAGATCTTATATTTTTAGTTTTATCTTTATTGTTGGGGTAGAAAAGCATTTGCTGGTCGCAACGTATTTTTGACTGGTGAAATATATATAGAATATAAATAATGCAGTAGAAGGAAGTTGTAATGGTTTTGCCATTCTTCTACCATTTTAATTAATGGTTCTGTACAGCTTTGAAGATCTATTGCACTCTGTAAGTGCTAAGTATTATTTAATAGTAACTGTTTAAAATGACTGAAATACAAGAGGTTGAGGTCTCGAGGGCTGATTAGGGAAGTAACTGAATTGAAGCCCCATCATTTACTGTTTCGGCCCATAAGCCCTGCATCTTTCTAGGGGTATGACTGTAGCATTGTTTAGGTTTTAGTATGCAATTCTGGGCTGTGAAAGATTAATGTAGGGTAGGAAGAGTGATTAATTAGTTTTACCAAGAAAGAGTTTAGTCGAAATAATAAGAGAGAAAATTAATTGTAGACCTGAAACTATAAGTAAAAGCAGTAAAGCTGCTTCCCAGTCAGGTAGGTTTACTTGGCTCACTTATGAAGTTGTTTACACAACTGGAGCTTCATTCAGCATGTTGTGCTGTCCTGTGCCCTCTCCTGTGCGATGCTGATGTGTCTGTTTGTTTGTAGGAGGTGACTTGACTGTTCCAAACTTTGTCCAGTTTTAAAACAAGCTGGTAGGTGTGCCTGAACAGGTACCTTGTGGGACCTGTAGTGCCTGGATAGTGTTCTGGTAGATGCCACAGTCCTGCTCAGATATGTTTCGTGTTATGTTGAAAGCAAGGAAGAGCCCTCCTCACCCTGAGAACTGCATGCTGCATATTTCTACCTGCCTTACTAGATGCTGCCTGTGGCTGACATGCATTAGAGCTGCTGACATGCCTGTGTTCTGAAAGTTGCATTCAGTGTATTTTTAAGTATCTCAATGTAATACCCTCATATTTTTTCAGTTTAGACTACCAGATTGTCATCTGTGTTGCTGAAACAAGTAAAGGGTTTCATAAGTAGTCAATATTGCAGTCAGTTTTAATTGAACCAGACTGTGTACAAATGCTTTACTGTAGCTGTAACCAGCTAATCGTGTTAAGAAGAGAAACTTCAGTCTTCAGACTGCGTGCTTTGTGTGTGAAGTCAACTTAATGACCACAGCAGGCTTTTTTATTTTGTTGTTGTTGTTGTTGTGTTTTTTTTTTATCACCTGATGTGTTCTACAGACATTCATGCATGCAGGAGAAGGAAAATGTCTGAAGTTCCTTTAACTGAAAGCTGCTTCTATAATCTAACCTGGATAAGTTTAAAATAGTGCTGGGAAATCCAGGTTGGCCCTGTCAGCCAAGAGGCTCTTAGAACTGTTTGGTCTGGAAGGGACCTTAAAAGGCAGTCTGGTCCAACTCCCTGCAGTGAGCAGAAATGCCTACAGCTCCATCAGGTGCTCAGAGCCCCGTCCCTGACCTTGAATGTGTCAATGCAGGAGTGCTGCATTGCTTTTGCATCAGGAGCAGCTGCACACATAGAATCTGAGGATGGTCGGGGTTGGCTGGGCCTTCATGTTGAAGCTCGTCCATACCCTCAGCTGGTTACCTCTGTAAGAGGTGGCTGTGCTTCCCCACCTGTAGATGTTCCTGTTGCAGACAGCCAGTTCAGAGAGCTGGATGGGCAGGAAACAGCTGAAAACTGGTTAACAGCTCCCAAGGCAGTTTGTTAAGAGATTAAGTAGGAGTGGATCTCTCCCCTTACATCTGTCCTGCTGATGTAAGGATGGAGTTCATGACAGTATTTACCAGCTTTTTAGTGACCTTTTTTTCTTCAGCTTTATTAGGACAGGTTGACTGTTATACTAATTAAAACATTACTCTTTGTCTTGTTTCCAAAAATAATTTGCTTCTAACTCTGCAATTACTTAGCTAAAAGGAGTGGTAGTAATTAAAGTTATTTTCAAGTTGCAAAATTCGGTTTATTTAAAAATGCTTTATATAGTTTTTAGATGAAGTTATAAATGTTCACTTTGGAATTACCTGAAGATTAATAGCGATGCATTTCAAAAGCATTATTTTTTTATTGATTCTTAATGTAGTAAATTACTGAAGTTATTTGGCAGCAAACAGAAATAGCCAGTGATGTTGTTCACATTTATTTTCCTGATAGCGTCACGATTTGCATTAATTGCATTGCAGCTGCACTCACTTATATTAAAAAGCTTCTAGTATAATTAATCCTTTTTATTTCAAATCATTTTGGCACAATTTCTAGCAATAAACACTCATAAAAGACAGACACTTGAAAAATAACATACAAGTTTCTTCAATATACCTATTGCTGGTTTTTTCCTGACACGGAATTATTGATAGGCTTCTAGGACCAAGTGTGGCGAGTGCTGAGACTTCAGACCAGTTTGAAAAATGCTAAGTGGATTATTTTGCATAAAAAATAGACAGGTTTTGAATTTGTGTAATTAACCTGTGTTTAGAAAATACCTTGATTTATGTCTACATTTGTATTTCAGTTGCATACATTATGGAAATTTAATTTATAATCCATTTAGCTGATGTGATCATAGTTTTTAGTGCTATCATTTATTAGTCCTTGTATATTAAATGCTCCGAAGGCTTAAACCTGCCTTGTGTAAAAAATTGCACCTCTGCATTTACATTTTATGAGTCATAGATGGAATCCCATTTTAAATCTGGGTAGCTTTGATATATTTAAAGAATTACAATAGCTTTATTGTTACTAATGCAGGAACAGCAAACACTGACCTTATACATTGCAAATTAATGATTTATCCCTCTAGTTTGCTTTTAAAGTCAACTATACAAATGAGGATTTTGACTTTACACCTTGAATAAATCATATAGCTCTAAATATAATGCACCCTTTGGCTTTGAACTCGTTATTATCAATTCTTTCTGCAAGGTCTAACTCACCTCATAGAATTGTTCGTTCAAAAGTTTAAGGAATTGAGTACATTTTTTTTGAAGTCTTTGGAATATCATTTAGTGATCACAGCTACACTTATTCTTTCTTTTCCTTTATGTTCATTGTGCTGTCCTGATTTATGTGTTTACTAAGCTTGCAGAAGGCTACAGAGGAATTAAGTAATGCCAAAACATAGCTTTTGCAAAGAGCAAACAGTGGTGCTGTGTTGATGATGCCTTTCCTGATCAGCCTGGCCGTGATAGTAATGATAGTATAAAAATATGAGGTGTAGTGTGGCAAATAAGTTGGACAATAGGAAAAGCCATAAGTAGGCAGTGTATTTCAGGGTTTTTTTTTTGAAAGGGAAGGTCTTCTATGTTTGTCTTATGTGTGTGAGCTTTCTCTACATGTTGTCGTGCTTGTTTTTCCTAGCTATAAAGTTTCCATCTCTCTTCTTTTGAAAAGTTTCTCTCAATGTCTTGTCCATTTTCAGTAATCCTTGAGGAAGTTTTAACTTTACATTAAAAATAGACATTTTCTCTTTGACAAATACTGCAAGTTCAGCTCAGACTCATTTCTGATTCAGTAGTCATTTGGCAGTGTGTAGGAAGCGTCAGGTGTAGGAAGAATAGGACATACAGTACAGGTGTGTTGAGTTCTCCACTTAAACATAAGCAGCAGTAAACAGGAGTTCCATCATTCATCCAGATACGCAGCAATGAATCTGTATAAGCTTTTTTTTTTTTTTTTTTTTTTTTTTTTTTAGAAGCATAGCTTTTCTTGCAAAAAAATCTGTACAACTTATGTTCTTCCTGTTTGCTATAATACTTTGGACACGAAGATCAGTGGTAAATAAGTGGTGACCTTGCGTTTTGAGTCATCACATCATTAGTTTGTAAAATTTTGGAGCTTTCTATTTCACAAAGATGCTCAAATTTCAAAACAAAAAAAAGGTGAAATTTTTAAATTAATGCAATATCTGTGCTATTGCCATGTTAGAAGATCCTATTCAGGCACCAAATTACTGAGCTGAGAAATAGACAACAGCATTTGTAATTCTTGCATGTATCACAGTGAAATGTAAAATGCTTTTAATTGCTTTGCTTTTCAGGCTCTTTATGAAAATATGCTGGTGGAGCTGCCCTTTGCTAGTTTTTTCCTCTCCAAATTACTGGGGACAAGTGCCGATGTTGACATTCATCATTTAGCTTCATTGGATCCAGAAATGTACAAAAACTTGCTTTTTCTCAAGAGCTATGAAGGAGATGTAGAAGAACTCGGACTAAACTTCACTGTAGTAAACAATGACCTCGGGGAAGCACAGGTAAAGAGTGGCTTTGGGTTGGTTGGTTTTTATTTTTCTCTTTACTGTATGGCTGATGAAATATGAATATCTCTACTAATTTATTTTTGTTTTGAAAGTGATAAGGAATAACTGCTACAGTTGCTGTCTGTTGTGAAGCATCTGTAGGATTCTGCCTCAGTGTTTGAAGTAGTAAATAACTAACTTTGTACTTTGGAACTGTACTTTTGACGATGATTGGAAGGGTCTGGGAGTTTAAATAATAAATGATAGTGATGATTTTCTAACAGACGTGGAAAGTTCTATTGTCTGACATAACTTCTTGAATGAAATAGTGTTTCTTTGATTCCACTTCAGACGATTGCAGAAGTTAGGTGATAAGTAGGCTACAGAAGAACTGTTTGGTTTTGGAATTGGAGTTAGAAACTGGTGCTTTTAAATAAGTGAGCTCTTGTGAGATAAGGGTTGTTTCAGCTGATGAGGAGAGGGCCTGAGATGAAACCTTAAGTTTTAGAGAAAAACATTTTCATTTTTCTGAGGGACTGAGCCACCAGTGAGTCAGAGGAGTGGGATTCACTGCTTCTGAAAGTGATTATTTAGGTCCATAAGTTTGAGTTTGTAGTGCAGTTGTACTATGCAACTTGACTATGGCTTATTTACTCTGTTGTGAAGGCTAATGATCACTTGTGCTCACAGTAGAAAGCAAACGTCAGCAGTGCTTGAAAAGCATGCTGACGTGTGGTAATACAGTTAATCTCCTTTGTCACGTTCCCTCTTTGACTATTGAGAATTTAAAATTGTGTGCTTGTGGCCTGTTTTCAATGCTCTTTAATAAATATTTGGGTCAAATAGCAGACCTGACATCATTATGATGTGCAGCAGTATCCTGATTCAGGCCTTATTAACTCTCTAACTCTCAAAGTGAGGATCCAGTTCTCTTTGGGTTGCCTGCTGGCTGAGGAAGACTTGGCCTGGGCGTGCTTGCACAAAAGCAGTAGTACTGCTGAGATGCAGTACCAAAGCTTTGCAATTATGATGTCAGGTTCTTTTATTGCTGTTTAAATCATAGCCAGATTGCTGTCCAGGACTTGTCTTAACAGCATCAGGCTTAGACTTGGTCTTTACTTTCCTGTTACCAATTTCCCATCATTTAGGAAGCTCTTAAACCCTGGATTGTATTGCAGTTTTAAAATAATAGCCTCAGATTTTGGGTTCCTGGATCATAACGGAGGGTGATTGTAAGTGCCTGATTATACTGAATTCATTTCTGTGCTATAGGTGCATCTGGTTATTGGGTTGCAAAGCATACAAGATGACAGTTTCTAGTGTAAGCTAGGACTTTCTTGTTGGGAGGGGAGGTCTGTTACTGTGTGTATTCTGTGTGATTTCATTTATGCAATCCAATTTTGCCTCTAATTATAATTTAAAAGTTGCTAGTACCTTTTGTGAAGGTGGTAATTTCTGTACTGTGTATGTCCACTACATACATCCTCAAAAACTCAGCCATACCAGCAAGTTAGAACCAACCTCAACAAGTAGGGTAGGAGGACACCAAAAAGTGAAGTAGCTCAGAAATAACACACAAGGAGATCTAGGACAGACGTGATGTCAGCAGCACCTACTGCTACAAAACTGGTAATAAGTGTGTACTTGCCTTCATTACTTGGCATAACCTTAAAAGAAAGGTTAAATGTAATAGTGAGCTTTTGAGTAACTAAATGAAACATAGGTTAAATGAAGTACTCTGGTGCTTTATTGCTGTTTATACTTGGAGAGAGAACACTATACTCTTGAAGTATTAACTGTCTTTTAATGAGACTGTATTTTACTGTAGTTCAATACAACTAATTGGTTCTTTTCAATATCTACTGTGTTTTAATGCAACAAGTTGCTTCTTCTATTTCATTTCATTATTATAATAAACCTCGTGGATAAATACTCTGTCTGGTATTTGACTTGTAACCGTTGCATACTAATTGATTGTGTCAAGGTAAGGCTAATTCACTTTGGGAAAAGAGCTTAATTTGCACTCCTTATGTTCAATGTACATTATCTCCAGTTTTCATCTAAACAACCACTTTAGTGACTAATGAATTAGTGCTCAATAAATGCATCATAAATCTATCATTGTAAATAGCCATCCTTGTGACAGTGTCCATCCAGCAATTGTGGCACAAAAACATTATCTGCAATGAAAGATGCATTCAGAAGGGGCTCTATTGCCTGTCAGTGGTAGAAGATAGAAATTCTATTATCAGAGTATTGATTCCAATCCTGTAATGTGCTTTTAGATCCCATTAAACTATTGTCAAAGTGCATTCACCAGAAGTTGAAAAAGGTACTTAATAATTTGCACATTAGACCTGTTAATTAGGGGAGCTCTGCCATCAACCTTACCTTCCAACACTAGCTAGCTTTAATTTTTGATGAAGAACCATCTAACGTAGTGATACCAGCCTAGTTTTCAGCTGCTAGATCAGCTGTATAAAATGGCAGCAAGTAAAAAGTCTCAAAAGAACTATGGGACAGCAGTGTCTGTGAAGTCCAGAGTATAGAAATTGATGTCAGGACACGGTTGGCTTTTTAAAGCAGATGTGAATGCTATTTTTGTTACTGGAAGTATTTTGACAAGTGAAAGTAGAGTTCTTTGCCTTTAAATTTCCATGAGAGATGATTTTGAAGTTTTAAAAATAACCATGGAATTTTCTTCTGTGGTGGCTTCGTTACGAGGATACAGTCGGTTGGAGAGATGATACTGGAAGTCTTTTGAGAAGCAGAATGTTTAGATTGCGGTTGATCAGGAAGATTTATAATCCTTACAGCAGTTTCATTCTTAGACATTCAAATGCAGTCTCCTACCTGGGACTACTGCCTGAACATCTGGAAGGCAGATGATAGGGGAAGAAAGAAGACCTTTATCTACATGTTTTCAGAATGGGGAAAATCTTTAGTGATGGTGTGAAAGAAAAAAAAAAGTGATTGGAAGCCAAGAGAAAAGAATATTTTCACCTGTACTGAAAGCAGGCTTGTAAGAGTTCTTGACCTTATTTGAAAGAATGAATGCTTTTTGAAGTTACATAGGTTACTTGACTTAAGTACTCAGATACAAAGAAAGGTTCTTCATACTTCAGAATGCCTAGGTGGTATGTCCCTTGTTCTTTCATAAAGTATTTCACTCCCTGAATATTCCCTTCTTCACCATGAGCCTGGGAAACCAGTCATCACATCTGTGCAAGAGTTACTTTTGTTTGCTGTTAGGGTGGCCACTGATTGCCCCTAAAGACATTGCAAAGCAGCTTTGTGTGGTAGGTAATTATCAGTGAGCCAGAAGATAAATCTCCTGAATTCATTCTGCCTGAATGGTGTTTTCTACTGTTTCTCTTTGTGTGTGTGTGTATGTATTTCTGTTTTATTCTGTGTTCAAAGTAGAAGATGCAAGTCAAAATCTTGTCTGAACTGTTCACTTGAAATGCAGCCGTACAAAAAGTGTGTGTGCATTCATTGTTTTTACAAACTGTAATGGTCATTCTCTAAATAGGAACACAAATGTAAGCTGGGAGCAGTTTATAGGAGCATGTATTTGCTGTAACATATAATTGGATTTATAACCTTTTTTTAAGGTTTTTTTTTTTTAAAACCAGTTTTAAGTGCTAATGTGACAGTAATTGAAGGTGACTGTAACTTTGAGTCAGAGGCCAAATGCAGCACTTCTACTCACATTTCTAAAAAGATAAAGTAAAATTAGAAGTAAACCATCTTTTCTAGCAGATTTTTAAAAATATGACACTTTTCTATCCCATGTTAACATCTCCTTTGTTTTGAAGACATATTCTGTGAGTTTGGAATAAAATTCAGTGTTGTATGGTAATGTCTGAATTATCCGAACACTTACCTAAATAATGTGTATAATTCTATTACTTTTTAAAATGCATTATTTTGATAATGAACAAAATTAAAGTGTAATATATACTTTTTAATGTAGATCCACACAATAGAAAATAAGGTGATGGCACAAGGATTTGCATTTTGGGAAGCTTCTCTTGCATCCTGTACCTGTGTGTTAATGCTTTGCACCATCTAGTGGCAGAAATTGGATGGATAAAAATGAAATGCAAGCTGATAAAACTTTAAGACACACTAGCTTGTGTTGTGATCTTTCTGAATAGGAAATCTGTAACTGCCGTTCTTGACTTTAAAATTGAATAGGAAAATAGCTTTTATTAAACCTGAATGCATTTTTCGTTTAATGCACTGTCAGGATAGCGCTATTAGAACACAAGCATATGCTTGGCTTTGTCTGTGTTCTCCTCTATCTGTTTACCTGCAAGGGAAGTTGGAACTTCTAGTTCTCCAGCTGCTGGGATGAATCCGAAAACAACGGCCAATAGTTCCCTTTTGTTACTTCAGAGAGAAAGTCAATTCAGGAATCTTTTTACGTGAATGATTGTATGGAAGTGAAATGATGACTGTTTGTTATTGTTGGCTTATGTAACCTTAAGTTTGATGAGTTAGGAGATATAAGTATGCTTTATGTGGCCAAATTCAATGTGTACTTCAGAGAGATGAATTGTACTTGATGAAATAATGATAAAAGAACAGGTGGCATTGTAGTTCTGAAATACAAGTGGGTCTTGTTGAAGGAAATTCACTCAAAAGGGAGCAAAGCAAAGTGTTGATTGCCAGGACATAACACTGTGAGAGAAACTCACACCTTTGTATTGCTCCTCCATCCTGTAGGGAACAGGGCTTAAACACAGTTGGTACTACCCACACGCAGAGGTGATGTGGGATACTGGTGAGGTGATTTACTGTAGGCTTAACAAAATCACAGTTGAAGGATTAAGGTGGAAAGGAAGATAGTTTTAGCACCTGTTGCAATTCAGGTTGTTGTGGCTTAGTAAGGAAAGTGCTGAATTCTCCATCACATCAAGTCTCTACACCAGGATTGCCTCTCTCTCAAAAATGTGCTTAAACTCATCAGTGGATTTCTGAAGCAAAAGACAGGAATCTCTGAATAGAATTCTGTGGCCTGTGTTATCTAGGAGGTCATATTCACAGATCTTAATGTTCTCTATACTTTAAAGAAAGGATTATTATCCCAGACTGAAAAGCACTGTCATAAAAAATAAATAAATCCCTGTCTCTGAAGGATGGAAAACCAAGCATTTTTGTGAAGGGTTTCAAAGGTGAATGTATTCCAGCTTTTCAGTTATTCTTTTAGTACTCTAACAGTCTGTTTAGATTGGGCTGCTATTTAGCAAAATTATCCTCATGTAATGAGGAGTAGAATACGTAAAAATCATTGGCACTTTGATAACAATTACTGCTTATGTCTAAAAGCAAATACAGTATGTTTGTTTTGCTTTGTTTTTCTCCATTACTTTTTTTCCATGCTAAGGTGTCTGTGCGTACATGAAAGATAAAAGCTGTGTTTCTCAGCAGAACCAGAAGTTTTAGGGTTGATTTGTTTTTGTGCAAATTACTGAACATAAATAACTTGTCTTTTCAACAGTAGGAATTGCAAATGCTTACCATCCTGTAAATTAGAACCCTAATTTTGGCTTAGCATACACTGCTTTTGCCATAATGTGATGCTGCAGCATTCACTATCACCAACAGTTAAACAGAAAAGCACAACCCATCAAGTAGAGCTTTCCTGAGTCAGACAGAAGGAAGCTGCCTTGTATGAGCATGGTGCTTATTTGGGGCACCCAGCTTCAGTGAAGTTGATGGTTGGCAGTTGCATGAAGCTGCGTTTGCTGCTTCATTCCTAGGTCTGAAGGCTCAAAACCACACACATTGCTCTCATGAGTAAGCAGAAACAACTTTTGTAACTTGGATTTTTGAGGTGAATATTCTGGAATATATTCTAGTAGATCTTCAAAACACAAATCACGTATCAGAATGCCTTGCTGTTCAGTTTTCCAGCTACATGGAATTAAAGTTTATCAAGATGGTGAAGTTTACATCACATCATCAAGATGATGTGTTTACAGGTGGTTGAGCTGAAGCCGGGTGGAAAAGACATTCCTGTGACCAGCGCTAACCGCATCGCGTACATCCACCTGGTGGCAGACTACAGGCTGAACAAACAGATCCGACAGCACTGCCTGGCTTTCCGTCAGGGATTGGCCAACGTTGTGAATCTGGAATGGCTACGAATGTTTGATCAACAGGAAATACAGGTACTCCTGCTTTAAACTGCAGCAAACGTGTTTGAAACAGTAAATGTTGATATATATATATATATATCTATATATATATATATATATATATATTATATATATATATATATTTTTTTTTGTATCTAATACAATTGTCTGGTTTCCTTCATTGTTAGGTTTTGATCTCTGGTGCCCAGGTTCCTATTAGTTTGGATGACCTTAAATCTTTCACAAATTATTCAGGTGTGTATGTTTTACTTAAGGTAATAAAAATAAAAAAAATTAAATTCTGTTATGACTGATAAGGCATCAATTTGCTTCTTATGCTATTTTTTTTTTAAATAAGGACATAGGGTCTGATTTAATCAATGCTGTGAGACAGGTGTTCAGTTTATTTTTTTGTATGCTTACATTTGAGTAATTATAAAGAAGTAGATGATGTGTAATTCCTTTTCTAAATGAGTGTTAGTCAGAGATTGTGTCCGGTTGCCTGGAATATAAGTCTGCAAATGACTTGGTCATTTATTTCTCAGCCCAAAGAGAGAATTCGTAATTTTGCTTGTGAAAAAAAATGTAAGGTGTCTTCATTCTTCTCTGAATTTACCATCAGTATAACTAAAACTGTTTGTTTTCTTAGTAGTTAAGAAGCTGAAAGAGAGAGTAGCCATGGATATTCAATGAATGAGACAGCAGAAATGCAGTGATCAAAGATATCTTTAAATGACAGGGTTAGCATTGTAAACCTTGTGGTGTTAAGATTTTCTGCGATGTTTTCAAAATTGTTGGTAGGTTTTCTGAAGAGTTTATTTCTTGCATAAAACTGTTTTATCTATAAATCATTTAAATCTCTTTATAGGTGGCTATGCAGCAGACCATCCTGTAATAAAAACATTCTGGAGAGTTGTAGAAAGGTTCACTGATGAGGAGAAACGCAAACTACTCAAGTTTGTAACAAGCTGCTCTCGGCCACCTCTCCTGGGGTTTAAGGTATACGTCATCCTGACTTCTTAGCCAGTTTCTCTGAGCATTAGAACTTTCAATACAAGTGTTTCTGTAGATGTGCTGGGCAGCACTGGGCAGGAGTTAAGCCAATTACTTGTGTGGTGCTTGCCATTTGAGTTATCCTATGATTTGTTCACATGGGTTATCTAAGTCTTTTGTTAACATGGCTTTACCAACAAATATATATATATTTGTGTGTGTGTATATATATATATTTGTATATTACACGCATACGTGTATAAACTTCCACTTTTCTTAAAGTTAATGTATGTTAAGATAGAACAGTTGAGTTTGAAGGGACCTTCAAGAGTGATTGAGTCCAACAGCTTCCCCTCCCTCAGAAGCTGTAGGGAGCATTGAGGTCACCTCTCAGCTTTCTTCCCTCCAGACTAGACAAACTAGGCTAGGGAATGTCTTGACATTCATAGCTTACACACATCACAGCCTAGATTTGCATCATTGAAAAATTTGGAACTCTCACTGCCAGACTCAGAATAACATTTGCTAAGGCTAATTAAAGTATAATAAGTTTAATAAATGTGATTGTTACAGACAAAAAAAAAATAAATCATTAAAGCATGGTTGAAAATTGCTAAGTTCAAATCAGGTCACATAATAAATTGATGATACTTCTCAGTTCCAAACTATTGCAGTTTACTGCTGTGCAGTATTTAATTATGCAAAAAACGGCGCCCTTGGCGTGACATTTCAATTTAGAACTCCATTTTTCCATTCTTAAAGCTAAAATAGAGGAATTCAATTAGCATTTTGAAAGGAACAGTAAAAATGCAGCATTATACCATGAAATACTTTTTTTTTTTTTTTAAGGCCTCCATTTGAACAATAATTTAGCTTAGAATCTCATTGACCTTCTGCCTTTGGAGCTGGGCTGGTTTTTTCAGTTTCTAATAATCAGACGTTCTACACTTCTTAGGCAAGCATTTGATCAAATGAATACTTTATTGCCAGAAGAAGCAGTGCTTTGGGTAACAAATGTCTTTTTCACTAAGGTCTTTCTGAGAAGAAGGGAATCCTATTTATTGAAACAAAATGTTACATACAGAATTATATACAAGGGCAGAAGTCTGTTCTTCAGAGCCATGGTTAATCATATCACAATTATCAGGATTTGACAAATTTGTATCATTACAGTTTTCTGTGATTGCACACCCCATTAACAGCTGGATGATTTTGTAATCACTATGAATAAACAGTATAATTTCTGTAAATAAAGTTCTTCATTTGAAGAATATATATTACTGCTTGATCTAGAATTGTAGACTACACTAGTGTAAACACTTGTGTAATCTTACACGTGAACAGGTCTACTCAAGTGATTAGTTCTGCTCGCCTTGAAATTAATAAATTTTAGGCTTAGTGAGAGATTAGTTCAGACAGAAATCCCTGTCTGGGATTTCAAGAAAGGCCTGAGTCGTGTAGTATCAGACAGTTGAATTTAACAAAGAAAATAGTCACATATTTTGGTGGGAATAAGTAAAACAAAGGCTTTATCTGCTTGAATTTTTTTTGATGTAGCTGGAGTATGCCAACAGACTAATGTTCTGGAACATAGACGGGGGATGTTTGATCATGGGTTGTTTATTTGTTTAGGAGTTTGGCTTTTGTTTGGATGTCAGAGAAAGGAACTAGTGTGGTAATACTTTCTATGTAGTCTGGTCACTCATTCATCCTTCTTCTCCTCAGAGCATCACTCTGAAATGATAAGTGAATGCTCATGTAATAGTTGTTGATAAAATTGGAATACTTTTAAACTCAACCACAAGAGTGTTGTAACTGGCATAGCACATCACTTCATTAGCTAGAGCAAAATCTCATTTGTCGGGATTTTGGTGTGTCCTGGAACATGTCTTCACTGCCTGGGAAGAAAAAAAGTGTAATTCTGTCAAGGTTTTATGTTTTTTGGTTTCAGTATTCCACATCATAACATCATGTAGTGCACTGGGAGTTGAAGTGTTAATGCTCCAATTCCAGTACCTATCCCTATACATTGTGGAAGCCATGGGATCTGGCCCTTCCGGGTGGGGCGCTCTCTTACTGCCTTGCAGTGAGTGCTGAGGGTGCTTTCCTAGCCATTCCAGGCTTTTCAGGTTTGACTCAGTCTCAGGAACTCTCTCTGTCTTTTATCTTCTTTATTAGTCTCAATTTCAATTAGATTGTATTATATTGTGTTATCTTGCATTCTGATATCATAGTAAAATAAGTTTTCCTCCATAGATTGTTGCCGCTGTTTTTTTCTTCCTTCCTTGAGCCCAGCTCCCATCTCCCTGTCCCTTTTCCCTTTCCCTTCCCATTTTGTGGGGCCGGGGGGGGCCGTGGTCCTACTGCCCCCCCTGTTGTGGGCATAGATTGATCTAGTTAACTCCGTGGCAGTTTTTGGTGGGGAATGTGGGCATTAGCTGCTTTTTAGCTTTTAGAACTAATCTTTCTCTCTGCTCTTGGAGAGCTTCGTTAGGGAACATTATCACTAGTTCAGGTTTCTTTGCTGGAAAACTTGACCTTGAAAGCCCAGGCGTAGTGCCAGTATTCTGGGATATTTGTAAACTTTGAGCACTGCTTAGTCTGGGCAGTGCTTTTTCCTTTTTTTTTTTTATTCTCCTCTCGTCAGCTTCCATTCATTAACCCCTTTTAGCAGCTACTAGCGATGAACTCACCCTTTATCATGGGGGTGCTGTGTAAGGAATTAAAAGCTATCATGTTCCTCGTGACTTATTGGCCAATTATCAATGTCATGATTACTTGTTGTGGAATTGTGTTGATATATAACCAAATAAAGGCACTGATGGAGACACCTGCGTGGTACTTACATGCAGTGTGGTATGATTTGAATTTTGACATTTACATCCCAGATGGAATGGCTAATTCTACAAACAACACTATGTTCAGACCAGTCCACAGGCTTTCTTCTCTGTTTGTCACACAAATTTTTCAAATTTTTAGTTAATGCTCATTTTGGTGTGTGTGTTTTCAGTCTCCCTGAGTGTATTCCAGTGCATTCATGATAAGGGGAAGGAGTCTCCTCCAGAACCAGAGAATGCTGACTGACAGGGAACATGGAGAGTTTAGGAAAGATCTTAGGAGCATGGGGACCCGCAGTGTCACGGGATTTCATTCTTGAACACCTGTGGGATCCTGAGAAACTAAGACAGTATTTGAGTCAGGGGCGGTGCAGCTTACATAGATCTAAGGAGGTGGAGCTTATTTGGGGCTTGTGCTTACCGTGCCCTATGTAATACTATTCTGGAGAGAGAGAGGGGCCCTGTCATGGGCAGAACATCCTTTTCCACTTAGCTCCATTCCTGTGAGTGGCCACTAGTTCCCTAAACCCAGCAGGCATTTCAGAAAACTTCAGTGTGATGGGAACACATCGTTTTCTTGTTCCTACAGAAGAATAGGATCCATATGCATTTGGCTTTGCAAGAAGAGTCTGAAGTTCTTGATCCTTTGTTTCTCTCACATACAACTAGGATTTTCTGCATGCTGTTTTGTGATTTCCATTTCATTTCACTGTTTTGTAGTGTCACACATTTGCATGTGGACAATAACAAATTACCGTTTTTCCTTAGAACTAGATAAATGGCTTTGTGTTCTGCTAGTTATCTCAGCCCCATCAAAATTCAGTAGGGAGAGGCACTACCCAATTCTCAATAGAGCTTTTGGGGTCATTGGGAATGAAAGAAAATGCCATTTGAATATGTCGTTGTGACAGTCTTTAATCTAATGATTTATTTCCTAGAAAACTATGGCAGCTGTTACGCTGTTATGTATTTATTTCTTGTTTTTTTTTTTTTTTTTATTCTTGCATTTTCCAGGAGTTATATCCTGCCTTTTGCATTCACAATGGAGGATCTGATTTAGACAGGCTACCTACTGCAAGTACCTGCATGAACTTGCTGAAGCTTCCTGAGTTTTATGATGAAAATCTTATGCGGAGCAAGCTTCTGTATGCCATTGAATGTGCTGCTGGATTTGAACTAAGCTGAGTCGAGCTGATGCTTGTTTGGATGATCTGCAGAGGAATGAACCAGTGCCTACTCTATAAGCAGCACCTGTATCCACACAGTTTTGAAGGAATTCTGTGTAAATTTCTGCAGCTCTTATGTCTTATCAGATGCCCTCAAATAGGTTTCATTTTTAAACACAATCTGTTAGTTAGCTTTCATTTAATTAATATTAAATTGACACTGCTTGGTGATTCAAAATACTGAATGCTGTTTGCAGTGGGTTGTTCTCTGTGTTCATGGGAAGAAAGAGCACATGTTTAAAAAAAAAAAAAAAAAAAGTGACATCTCAGTGAAATTAACCAAAGATGAAGCTTTGGCTTTGTGCTGTTCAAACATAAGAGTCACAAACCGGCATTGAAGTTGTGTACCATGCAGCACATCGGGATGAGATGAGGCCAACATCCTGTGAGTAGTCTTTTAGATGAAAGTGAAGCAGATGTTTGCAGATATCCCACAACTGAGAGGATGAAAATGTTCATTACTGATATCCTAACGACTTCACTTACGCTGTAGAATTGTTTACAAACCATAGCTGTTGCAAGTAAGACATAACTGATTTTGTTTGATACTACCTTCCCTTAAGATGGTAGGCACTGAGATAAAATGTTTATAATATTTTATTTGTGCTTTCTGAAATACCTTGAAGTCAGATTCGCATGCTTATTTTGGGTTCAACTTTTGGCTGTGTCATTATCACTTGAACACTGTCATAAACTGAAATGACTATCCACGTTTCCTCTGTTCTGTTTCTGTCTTTTGTGCCTGTACAGATTTTTTTAATGTATCAGCCTCCTGTTGCACACACAGTACATGAAAAGTAATCACTTCAGAAAAGTACACATGTAACAACTATTAAAATTATTTAAACCAAAGTTATCAGGCTTTCTTTTATATTTGAAGCCTGTGGTGTTCACATTCCTTTCGCCTGTCATTTTTTTCCATCCTAAATACCCTATCTGTGCTCTGGTTGCTAGTCAAATTCATTATTTTTTGTGATTAGAGAGCTTTCACATCCATTTGCCTGCAGTATTTCTGCTAAGAGAAGTAGGTGGAATATGCTGCTTTGTGTAACTTGATTTCTGGGAGTAACTTGGTTTCACATGGAAGGAAGTGATCCTCTGACCTACTTGTAACCTACTGTAGGGAACCTGCTTTAGTGGTGGGGTTGGACTGGGTGATCTGCAGAGGTCCCTTCCATCCCTATGGTTCTGTGATTCTGGTAGTAGGCACTGGGTGTTTGTATGGGAACTGCAGTCAGTTTGAAAAAGGAATTATAGCTGAAACTGTAAGATTAATAAGTGCATCCATCTGAACTTTAGTTTTATATTTTAAATCATCAAAATTTACAATCAGTTTTATATTCATCTCTTATGCAAAAAAAAAAAAAAAAAAAAAATTGCTGGTTACTGAAAACAGTTGAATTTCATATTTAAAAAGCAGTAACCAGCAATATCCTTTTAAATGTGGGGAAATGGAGTGGTTTTAAGATGTTTACTGGTAACCATATAAAAATGTATAATTTCTTAAGTTGGGTAAAAAATGGAGTGTTAAAATGCTGTTTGTAGTCTCGATGTACAGAAATAAAGTAATTGTTTTTCTTTTTGGTTTTGCTTTAGGCTTTTTATTTATATTAAATAATACATAACCAACCTATACATTATCCCAGAATTCTTTTCATGTATATTTTTTCTACGTAAATTATGAAACTTGTAAAGAAGTTGAATAAGAAGTCGGTAATAGTGAAACTGCCTCCTCTTAACTGCAAAACATGAACGCTTCTTGAAAGCATTATTTATTTTATAACCTGATGCTTTACATATTTTGAAATTATTTTTCAAATTCATTCTTTCGGTAGTGTTGTATGTGTATTTTGTAAAAAAATAATAATAAAAGGTAGTCCTATTCAAATGCTGTGATGGAGTCACGCCGTGTAATCATGACTGGTATTGTGTGCTCTCAGCTTCTGTGAGAGGAGGCAGTGTGTGCTGTTCTGTCACTGCGAGTTCAACACGTGGCGTAGGCTGGATGAAGAAGTATTCAGACTGCAATAAGAGGGTAGGGCTTTCTGTTGGCAACAAGTTTTTCAGTTCTGACTGTCAACTGTTTACGATATAGACAAGATGAAGTGTGAAATCCTGTTTTTCGATGCTTTATTGCTGAGTATTTTAAGGGATAGGAGAGGAAAGGATGAGAAATAATGTGAGTGTAGTTAGTCATGTCCTGATGAGCTCAGTGGTTTCAATGATCTCTTGTAGCTCTCACATGGCAAGAATGGTTGATATATATGAAAATAGATTTTCTGTTTTTTAAAACAAGTGCAAGGTTCTTTCCCAGTTGTGATGCTCACGGAGTTTAGGTAGGCAGAGGCAGAAAGCACTTTGCCTGCAGCTAACTTAAAACATTACTGTAGTTTCTAATCATCAGCTCAGCTGTCCTAATTGCAGTTTTGGAGATACTGTCTACAGCCCTTCCATACAGTTTCAGTAGTTCTGTGTTTTTTCTTCCTGGTTCAGTTCTTGCTTTTTGGAATATAGCAACATTTTCTTTTTGCCTTTTTCAAATAAACTTTACAAGCAAGCTTAAAAAAAAAAATCCATCTTTATGATGGGAAGAGTACAAATTGTTGGTCTCTCTGCAGTTGAAAGGAATAAAAGAGAAATGAAAGAATAAATGTAGCACGTGGTCTTTGTCTCTTGGTGAGAATTCTTCTGGATGTAAAAACTTACATCCTGTCCTGCTTGCTGGATATTAAAGCCCCACAGAAATGGGATGCCTTGTTAGTTATCACAGTTATTTTCCATCATCCCAAGAAGCCATGCTTACGTACACTTTGCAGATGTCACATTTTTTATTTCTGGGGAAAACTTCCATCTACAAAGAGAGATTTGTGTCCGGCTTCACAAGCGAACACTGAGCTGATAGAAGTTTGAACAAGGGTGTCTTCGGTTAGTTTTCTGTGGGTGCTCCATATTGGAAGTAAAATGAGCTGCTTGATGCTGTCAGTAACAGTGTGGACAGGGGTTTTGGGCATCGCTTGACTCTAATAGGAACATCCTAACTTGATCTGCAAAGGGGCTTGGAAATCAAAGAAAGATTTCAAGCCGTGCAGTGAGATCATGCTAAATTGTGGTTTAAGCCAGAAGCAATTTGTTAAATGCCAATAATGCAGCACATGCTCTTTCTGCCACTGAAAAAAGAATGCAGCACAAAAACAAGAAAAAATGAGCTGTTTTTCTTGGAGTGTTTTGTTGGAACTGTAATTTTTTTTTTTTTTTTTTTGTATTTATATGCAAAAACTTTAAAACCTATTTGCTCAAATACATGAGTCTGTGTTCATAATGGTTTGTGATGTAAATGCTTGTTACTATTTTTTTTCCCATGTTGCTTTGCCTGTCAGTAAAGGAGAAACAAACATGGTCTGTAAAACTGATCAGGATATCTATATTTTTATTGACTTCTGCTTTTGTGAATAAAATAATTTGAGTTTTCTTGAAACTTTGCAGAAACACTCTTTTCTTTCATTGTGCAATGCTCGTGGAGTTCTGTGACTAAAGTTTGATAGCAGGGATGCTGATACAGACTCTTAGTTGGTCTGTATCCTCATCGTGAGGATACACTTGTCAGGCTCTGGAGTTCCCATGGTGAGCCCAGCCTCAACCATAAGCCTTAGCTTTGACTCAGTGCATCCTTCCAACAGAGAGCACTGACACTCTTTGAAAAACTATCTGCTGCACTGTACAAGCGTGTGTTCTGTTTGCAGCATTTAATTCATAGGAACAGTCTGCTCAAATGTCCCATATATTCACGATTATTCTTTTCTGCATTCCCAGAACTGCCGTTAGTTCATTCTGTGTAACATTTGGACGTTACAAAAGATAGTTTTGCTTTAATTCTCTTTTGTTCTGTGTTAATAGTTGCACGTAGTTCTTGGTTGCCGAAGAAGGAAACGTTCATTCACCAGATGGTGTTATTGCGAATCGTCTTGCTAATTCTGCTTATCCAAATGTTGGATCCAGGAAAAGCATTTCTCATCAGTTGCTGTACAGTTTTGCTCTGTGCTGTCAAACGTACCGTCTGAAGAAATGACAACCATCTATCCTTCATATCTTTAATTGATTTATTTCTATTACTGCTCCGCATAGTATTTTTCACCTCTGTCTTTCAAACAGTGGCAGAGCTCTGAGTTCTGTGCAGTTATTTGAGATGTACTTACTTGTTAGACCTATCTGGCTATGGATGAAAAGTGACATAGAATTAACTTGTATTTGCCATTGGCGTACAGATAAGGAAGTCTATCTCAGATCAAATTAATTAATAGAAATGCTGATCAAGTTGTCCTTGCAAGGAATAAACACTTGTCACAGACAGATCTTGTGTCTGCCAGCAGCTGTTCTTAGACTGTTTTCTGCACACCCCAAGTAATCAGCAGAATTATCTGGTGCTTTATGAGGAGTTGGGGAAAGCACCAGCTATCTTGAAATGTTTCAGCCATTCCTCAAAAACATCCTTTCTGCTCAAGCTTTTGGTTACGAAGAGGCATCCAGATAAACTTGGATCCTATTGATTACCTGAGAAGCTCCATACAAATGAAAACTGAGGTTGTGCTCAGCAGAAAAACTCAGGAGAATTCTAATGATAATTGATGATTTTGTGCTTTTAAAGCTTCTACTTAGTTTTAAATGTTAGGTGTATTGCCCGTATTTCAAGTCTAATTGTTTCTGATAAGCTATCAGCAAAAAAAAAGTTAGTGCTTATATTTAATTAAGTGGCACTTTCCAGAATTGCTTTGCCAGTATTACTATAATCAAATGATGTGAGAACAGTCTTTGATACATAAGTTCTTTGCTAACACCAAAAATAGAATCTGTAAATAGAAAAACTGGATTCATTAAGCAGCAGACCAGAGCAGCGGGCCAAAAAGGCCACAGCCATTACCACATCTAAGAAACTAATATTAATCTCTCTCTAATGCAGCATTTTCAAGCGTTTCTTATGTTCTGATGGCCTTTTCATAGTTGACCTCCGTAAGTAATAAAAAATGATTGATAAAAAAAACCCCAACAAACGAATCTGGGAACAGTGTGAATTGCTGATATCTCCTGGGCTCATGCCACATGATTCTATCGTTAGGTTATAGTTACCAGTTCAGCCCTCACTTAACTTCTGGCACTTGGGAGGTGGCTGTCTGGGCACTACCAATGGCAGAGGAAACTCAGAGATCCAGTGGTCGGTTCTTTCTTTACTGATATGCATTGCCAAAGTGGGTAGAACAAATCATGTCCTGGAGACGCCCCTCCTTCTCTTGTTCTTCGTAGTCAGAGGGTTTGAACTACAATACTTAACTTCTGTGAAGTTCTGTGAAAGTGAAGAATGATCTTTGCTTCATGTTCCAAGGTGAGAGCTGAAAATTCCTGAGCAATGAAGATCCTCTAATAACAGGATTTATTCTTATGACTCAACATTTAGATGCCAGCCCACGGCTGCCCAAATCTTCCATAGCAGTGCCCATAGAGCCACCATGCCTTATCAGCTGCTGCTATTGGAACACTGATCCCAGCCCCTCTGTCTTTCAGGAGCATCAGGTTTGTTGCTCCTTAATACAATTAACAATATTCCAGGCTTCTTCTGCAAGCAGCCAGCCATACAAATACAAATCACTTTCACTTCATGCTTTGTAAATACCTCTGTGGCGGTGCAGAAGTTTTCTGAATCAGGTTTTCTGTTTTATTAATCTCATCATCAGACCTAATTAAACATTTCCCATAACTAAAGTCTTTCTCAGGATATTACTTCAGGTGAGAAGGTGGATAGGCTCTTTACCTAAAGTTATTCCTCCTCCTTTTATCTGTTAACTTTTTAATACAGAGACTGTAAGATCCTACTGTATGGAAAACACTCGGCAGCCAGTTCTTTTTTGAGGAGTTTTGTCCTACTGTAAGACTAATGCTAAAGCTTAAGTAATAGTTCTGAGAAATCTTAACTGAATTGAGTGGGACTGAGTATAGAGAGCAAATCAAACCATGGTGAGAATTTTAATGAGGTCTTCTGGAATTAGCCCTGCTCTGTGGTACCTGAACTACGCAGCTTGAATGAGAGAAAGTTTGGGTGAGAAGGTGGCTCAGCAGTAGTTAACTGTCAATATGAATATTTTATCAGAGTGCTCCTCTTAAAAGTAAAGCAACCACTGCCACAATATTTCTTTTGAGCTGCGGGTGGATGCATAACGGATCGCATTGACCTGGAAAATCCTGAAGGCTGAGCTGACATCTTGGAAAGGTGACTGCAGCAGGAACCAACAGGGGGAGCTTGACACCACAGGTGAGTAGGAGAGACGGCTTGAAGCTGAGCGGTGCTGCGGCTGCTGTGTTAGGGGTGACATCAGCATGAAGCCTGTACACGTATTTCTCCCTGCTCATAGGACCTGTGATTGTAAATGCTGGGAGCTGTACTTGGGCCATAACAACCCCGTGCAACGCTGTGTTTTGGGGGGTACCGACAGTGCTCTCTCTAGATCCCTGCAGCGTGCTCTGCTGTACGTCCCGCAGCACCACTTCCAGCTGGTTTTGTCATCTGCTGTGTTTATGGCAATCCTCTGCCTTTCCCTGTAACCCAGAGAATGGAAATTAAACAACAAAAAAACATTATATCAAGAAAACAAATATATATATAATGAGTTCCTAATATCTTTCCTTTGAACTACCACGGATAATGATATTAAGTTAAAAAAGGTACTCCAGTGAACGATATTTTTAATTGGTGCTGTACCAACCATCCTTTCTGCAAAGTCTTGGGAAATGTGTTCATATCCCACTTCTAAGTCAAAGATAAGCATTAGCCAATTAAGACACAATTATGTGATTTTTCTAAAGATTAAACCTCTTGTTTCTTCCTCCTCATTAGGAAATATCTGCGTTCTCTGTGTTTTGCAGCAAAAATGTCAAAGCGACTCGCATGCAGGCAGCCCTTAGCCGTGAGCAAGGCTCATTCTACCTCGCGCGGTTGCGACGGGTGGAAGCGGCCACCCCTCCCCACGGAGCGCGCAGCGCCGCCCACGGGCAGCAGGGGGCGCCCCATCCTCGCGGGCGCGCGGCGGTCAGGGAGCAGACGGCCCGTGCGTCGTTCGAGAAACTTCCGGAAACAGCCTGGCGGAAGTGACGGCGCTCGTGACGCCATTTCCTGTTTGCGGCTGAGGAAGCCGCCGCTGTTCCTGTTGCCGTTGTCCTGGGCTGCTGGCGGGGAGGTCGCGGCCGCGCTGCGCAGGCACCGCAGCGGGTGAGCGCAGGGTCGGGCCGCGGGCGGGCGTCGCTTGGTCTCACCGGGGGAAGGGGAGAGACAGGGAGCGGGAGGAGGAGCCGATATCTGGGCCTGTCCACGGCTTTAGCAGCAGCGCTGCCGGGCCCGGGCCCCGAGCGCGGCTGTCGGAGGCGCCGTGCCGCCATGCTGGGCGCTGCGCTGAGAGCTCTGCCGAGCCTCCGGGAGCTGCGTGGCAGCGGCTCCGCTGGGTCAGAGTGGGCGGCGGGGAGCTGGGGGCGGGCGGGCGGGCGGGAAGGAGGGAGGGAGGGAGTGTGCGTGAGGCTCAGCCCGCCGCGCGCGGGGAGGCGGTGAGCTGTGGGATTATTGGGCCGGGCTGTCCCACATCAGCCGTGCCTCGCGCTTACCGAGAGCGGAGAAGGCTGAGGTGGGGAAAATCCGCGCTTCCATTTCTGTTAGGCTGGTTTCGTCTGGAGAAAGCGAGGAGCGTGTGTTCGGACGGGGCTCTGCAGCCCAGTGAATAGGCCCTTTGCTTCGGCTTCCTTTGTTCACCGAGTTATTTTGGCGTGCTTGTAAACTAAATGTGCCGTTTTCTATTTTTTTTTTTCCTAAATATTTCTTTCTGAGGGGAATTGAGGTCCATTTTCCATTTAGTAACTCAGAGTAGGGTCAGAACTCGTTGTTGCGTTTGAAGCCTGGTGCTGCCAGGTTCTGAGCTGAGCTGAAAGGTCAGTGTAAGGCTGGTTGTTGTTGTCATGGTCAGCGTCTGCTGCCTTTCTGTATGACTGCTGGGTTGGGAAGTGAAGTTATTTGTGGTCAGTATTTCTGTTTATTGTAAGAGTTTATGCTGTATTGCAGTTTGTGAGCACTCTGGGTGGCTACTGAAAACCAGTGCAACGTACTTCACAGAAGATAGTGGAAAAGGTTCATCAAAAGGTTGGGGCAGATTCCTTTTGAAATTCTGATAGCAGTAAATTGATTGGCTGGTTCCAATCCGGCCAAGGTAATATCACTGAAGTTAGATTTAAAATGACAGGAGCGCTTTTGATGTTGCATAGCCAGTGATCTGGTCTTAATGTTTTTATGAGGTGAAGTGTCAGCATGTGAGGAACAAGGTGTTGGCATGGCGTCAGCCCAGCTGCTTGCAGCAGGCCCTGTCCCTTGGTCCTCCAAAGCTGCTCTTCCCACTGCATGCTGACCTTGATTTTTGTTTACCCTTTGGAGATGGCTGTACTTTCGTTAGGAGTTATGCTCAGCTGATGATCGAGAGCTTGGTTGTTAAAGTACCATTTAGTTTGCTGGATTATATTGTCAGAGAAGATTTGTTTGGCTGAGCGAGTAAATGTATTTACCAGTCTTGTCTCTGCTTTTCTTGCGTGTTTCTTTTCAGTTGTTTAAAGCTAGAAGTAAATGCTGAAATAGTGCACAGTGTCTGTGCAACTGTGCTTCCTATTCTTGTCTCTCATGCTGCTGTTCAGTGGAGGGCAGGAGTCTCTTGGCAATGCAAGTCAAATTCAGATCAAATTTTCTTTAATAACCCAAACACTGGAGGAGAAACGTGTATTGCTACTTTGACTAGTAATGGGATTTAAATTGTGCTGATAGTAATAATTTTTCTACCTAGAAGCTGCTCTGTCAGATTTGTCTCTTTCAGTACTTGTGCTTTCCGTCTGTGCTGCATTCTTACCCAAATGGCTTTTTCTCTGCTATTTTCTTCTTACTTTCCTGGATTGAGGAGGTTTGCTAACACAATTCGGCTGGATTTTAGGAGAAACCACGTGAGGTTTATCTTCTGGAAAATAAACAAGTTGTCTTTTTGGTGGGGGTATTGAGGAGTAACTTAATGTTAAACGTTCATTTCAATATGAAGGGCCTATCAGTTCCTAGTAGGATTTATACGTAGCTATGGAGATATATATTTTTAACTGTAAAATTTTTCGGAACTCCAACATCTGTTTGACACATTTGAGGTGAGGTCGTGCCAGATCAGAGTGATGTTTGTGTGTCCATATGAGGCCGCAGGCACTACATTTGGTCTGGCATTGACTGAAATGTCCCACGAGGTTGGGCAGTGATGCAGCCATGCGTGCTGGCATTCTGTTCTTGTGCTGCTGGCACATCTCACCCTTGTCAATACACAGGGCTGTCAGTGTGGAGTAAACCTTCTGGTCTGTGCCTTAGAAATTGTGGTGCTTTGAGCAGAACGGTTTCTATTGGCAGCTTTTCCTTTGGCCATAATGTTAATTTCTTAATGGAATGGAAAAATCAGTGAGAAGCTATTTAACTGTGTCAGAACTTGTTGGTTCTTAGGATGATTGTTTTGTTCAGCATAGATTTTAATTGAAACTACTGTGGAGTCCTCAGTGCAGGAAAGACATAGACCTGCTGGAGCGTATCCAGGGGAAGACCCAATGGATGGAACACCTCTCCTGCAAGGACAGGCTGAGAGAGCTGGGGCTGTGCAGCCTGGAGGAGAGAAAGCCATGGGGAGACCTGAGAACGGCCTGTTGGTATCTAAAGGGGCTGTAAGAAAGGAGGCAGACTCTTTAGCAGGGTCTGTGGTGACAGGACAAGAGGAAACGGCTTCCAATTAAAAGACGGTAGGTTTAGATTGGATATAAAGAAAAACTTCTACAGTGAGAAGGGAGGGGCCTCGGGCCGTGTTGCCCAGAGAGGTGGTGGATGTCCCATCCCTGGAGATGCTCAAGGTCAGGCTGGATGGGGCTCTGAGCACCTGATGGAGCTGTAGGTGTCTGTCGGTGCAGCTGTTCACTGCGGGGGAGTTGGTCCAAATGGCTTTTAAGGGTCCCTTCCAACTCAGTTCTGTGTTTCTAGTTGGTGATGTTAGTAGGTTGAACTTACGTGCCTTTGAATGAAATGGTACATTTGAATAGATGTTGGATTTCTCTTAAGTTTGGACTGTTTGTTTATTTGACTACATTCATGTGTATGAATGTCTTTTTTCTGTATATCCAGTTTGTTTTGTCCTGACCTGTATGCCCTGCCTGCCCTTCTCACTTCTGTTGTGGGTTATCCTGTACTGAAGGAGTTTGTGGCTCAAATAATAAGGCTGAGGCCATTTGTAGCTACTTTATAGAAGAGCCTTCATTAAAACCTGTGCGCCAAAAATTTTGTTTGACTAGGAGAAATTGTTTTGTCTTAAAAGGTAGTGTGAATCTGTGGAAGTCTGTCGTAAGTAAAACTGGACTCAGAAAACAACTTCAGGACAACTGTTTTCTAACATGCAGACAGGATGTTTGTTGTAAGCATAGGATTAAAGTAAGCATTTTGGAATGTTGATTTGGTTAGATTCATCTCTCGGGGATGCTTGGCAGTGTAACATGATGAGGATAAACGTTGTCATTTAAGTCCATTTTGCTAACTTTGATTATGCTGTGTATTTATGTGTTTCAGGACAGAAACCAGTTTGTGGAGCCTGTGAGATGAAACTCTAAGGTAGCTTTTCTGAGTTGGGATCAGTGGAAGTTAACAGTGCAGAGGTTTTGCGTACAGCTTAGTGTGTTGTGCTGGGTGAAATCTCCTT
Organism: Tetrao urogallus; assembly: GCF_951394365.1. NCBI lineage: Eukaryota > Metazoa > Chordata > Aves > Galliformes > Phasianidae > Tetrao > Tetrao urogallus. The sequence continues at coordinate 42,916,270 of NC_136820.1, read as the reverse complement.
GGTTGTTGTACGAGTGGGGTTTCTTGCTGTTTTCTATGGCAGTTAGTGCTTTGTGATTGACTTTTTTTTTTACCCTTCTAGAAGATTTGCTTGGAAAGACAGAATAGGCAAGTCATTACAATTCAGGGATTATATTTGAGATCTGTAAGCGATGAGCAATTGATGTGACTGAATGTCATCCTAAGGTTGTTATGTTCAGCATGGAGATATTAGGGTATGCCTCTAAGTTTACTGGACTGTAAATAATAAGTCTTAACAAAGGTATTCTAGCTGTATAAAAATCAGTTAAAAGATACTAGAAGACTTGGGTGTGTGTTGCATGCCATCCTATCCGTGGCCCTGGATCCAACAGCACTGATGCTGCTTGGAGTGTTTGTGGTTCTTTGAAGGAGTATAAAAACTCGTCAGGTCTGACACACTGCTTTCTAATAAAAACTCTTGGAATGTGAGAAATCTTATTTTCTTAATCACAGGTTGTAATTCTCAAAGATCCTAGAGCACGTGTGTCATCTACTGCACGTGCATCATCTGCTGACATACCAGAGACATCTGTGAGTTGCTCAGTTGCTGCTGGTAGGTCAGACCCAAGCTGAAGCTGAGCTGGGGTTTGAAAGAGGATGTTCTCCTGTGTTACTGTCTGGATGTAATGATTCAGATGTGGAAAGCAGACAGGTAGGAGGGCTTGGTTGGCTGGGCAGCTCATAGAGTGTCGATATCAGCTTCTTGGGTAAATTGTGTGAATCAGGGAATTTGGAACCTCTACCCAGGTGACTGAACGAGTCACTGAGCTCGAGCTGTTCTGGAATCTTTCAGGGCTGTTCTTGCTGTACCATTGCTTCATGGCCAGAAATAGATAACTTTCTGACTGCGAAGGTCACATGGCTCTTGTTGTCTAAATTAACTCCTGGACAATTTAGTAACTTCTCATTTAGGTGCCTTCCTCTACTCTGTATTTAGTTTGGGCTGCTGCTTTGTCATTCTGGAAGGCTGTGCGTCTGATAAATTACCTCTTCCCTGTCATCTGATCTTCCATAAGATCTCTAGATCTCTACGTATCTTTTGTAAACGTACTCATGCCTTTTCTGTAGCTGAGGACTTCACTGCGTAGAGAGACTACGAGACGCGTTTCAAGATCATTCTGAGCTGATACAGCTTCGGGCTTCACTGTGAGAGGAAGGTCTCAAGCCTCAGCATGTTGGTTGCTTTGTATCAGTGTGAGTGCTGCGCTTCTTGGTAAGCCAGAACTGCTCCTGTGAGATCTGAGAGATCTATGAAAACTTTTGTTTCGCGGGAATGTTTGGCAGTTGGGTTTGTTCATGCTCATGAGGAGTTGGAATAGCTGATAGAATCCTGTAAACACAGTGCAGTGACGCATACAAGCAGCTGTAGATTTATGCAAGTAAAAAACAAAGGGTATGAAAAGTTTCTATGTGGTATATCTTTGCTTGATTTTTATTTTGAGGCTTTGAAGGTTTGCTGTGGTTGGAAGCGGGCAGTTAATGAATGTGGGCTGGAATCCTCGTGGAAGGAAAACACTCAGGAGTGCCTAATGAATAAGAGTTGCTTGTGCATTTGAGGACAAATCTTTGACGCATTTGAGATTGGGAAAAGATCTTTGTCATTTTGATTAGGACAGCTGAGTCGTTCTGGGTTTTGCTTTGCAGGGGGGTAGCTGCTTTGCTTCGTGGAATTGTTGGGACTTTGTAATCAGGCATGTTACTACAGTCTTTAAACTATCAGTCATAACTATTTTCTCTTCTATTGTAAGTTGATGATGGTTGTTTTCCTGAGTAAATATTTTAAATCTTTTATTTTCCTGTATCGTAGGCAAGTTTCTTTTCTGGTTTGTGAGGTTTTTTCCCCCTGCTTACTGAGCGTTGCACAGAAATCTGTATTTTAAGAGTCAGAACATTAGCTGATGCTGTCTGTTTTGTGGGTTAGTGTATTTTGCCTAAGCTGGATGGTGGAAAAAGCTTCAGATGAGTTTTCCTTACGTAAATATTGTTAAAACTTTCTCAGACACAAGAAAACATTCCGTTGATGCCTGAAATTGTAGCAGTGCAGTTTATGGTTTATGGTGACTAGCAGATAGAAATGTTGATTAATTGTAGATGAACTCTTTCTGTTGCCTGAATGGTTGAGTGAGAGAATGCGAGCAGTTTGTTTTTTTCAGAGAGCTGCTTGCGTGTCTGAACTGCGTGTATCGCATTGGTGGCAAGTGGAAACTGAGCAATGCCACTTCCACAGGAGGTGCAGCGTGCAAACACACAGGATCTTTTTTTCCTTTGGATTCTTTCTATAAGGTGCATGTTCTACATACACTGTTGCTCACGATGATTGGCTCCAAGATTTGATAATGTACTTAACTCCTGCTGACTGTGCTCCTCAGCTGTGTGATAGTAGGGCTGTTCTGATCATTTCATAGAATGATAGAATGGCCTGGGTTGAGAAGGACCACAATGCTCATCCATTTTCAACCCCCTGCTATGTGCAGGGTCACCAGCCACCAGACCAGGCTGCCCAGAGCCACATCCAGCCTGGCCTTGAATGCCTCCAGGGATGGGGCATCCACAGCCTCCTTGGGCAACCTGTGCCAGTGTGTCACCACCCTCTGTGTGAAAAACTTCCTCCTAATACCTAACCTAAACCTCCCCTGTCTCAGTTTAAAACCATTCCCCCTTGTCCTATCACTGTCCACCCTTGTAAACAGCCATTCCCCTTCCTGTTTATGCACTCCCTTCAAATTTTGGAAGGCCACAATGAGGTCTCTGTGCAGCCTTCTCTTCTCCAAGCTAAACAAGCCCACTTCCCTCAACCTTTCCTCATGGGAGAGGTGCTCCAGCTCTCTGATCACCTTAGTGGCCGTCCTCTGGACTCATTCCAAGAGTTTTGCATCTTTCCCATTTGTTTGGGAAACAGCAGATCTTGCTAGGCTGGTTGTTAGTTGAGTATTCTGGGTTATTTTTCGTAACCTATTTACATACTGAAGCTTGTTCCTATCACATGTGTTTTGGCATTCTTGATGTTCATTTTACTGTGTCTTCCAGCATCCCTTCTTAGTGATGGTTGCATTATTAACTACACCCATACTGTTTTTTTCAGTGCGGAGGTTTCATCAAAGGGCAGAGTCAATTAGAGGTCTCCTTACCTGCTGCATTTTAATGTTTTCAGTGTCTGTGGAACTCTGGTTAACTAGATTGCAAAAAGCACGTAGCTTTTCTTGTATGTTTGTTTCTGTTGGTAGTGGGGTGGGAAGTGCATGGCAATGCCAGTTTAAGCAAGAACTTGCCATTGGAGGAGAAGTGGATGAAACTACATCCCCACCTTTCTAAGTTCATTTGGCTTTAACCTGCAACAGCAATGTTATTTTGAAGAAGTATCTAATTATTGTAAAAGGAGGTCTCACTTCAGTGTTTGTATCTTAGTCTTGTTTGTATCTTTATTGAAGGATGCATGTAGTATCAATAGGGTAACTTTATTTCAGAGTGTTGTGTTTGATTCTTACAGTACTTTTGTAAATGTAAAAATGAAACTACCTGGACTGTAAGAGGACGCACTGAGTGACTTGAAGGGGGAAAAAAAGTAGTTTCAGTTTATTTTTGTTCCTGTAAAAACTCTGTTCTCTCATTCTAAGGAGTACAAACAGCTTCCTTACTTGAGTCGGTTGGCTAGCCTTCAGTTCAGTGGTCTTTTCTGGCTATGTACTTGCTGTTGGTAATCAGTAAATAGCATTCAGCAGCTTTAGCAACGTGTGATTTGTCTGTCAAGAAAGGCAACTAAAAACTACCATGAAAGAACATTGCTGTCTGCTTACACTCGTGTGCTTAAGATACCACATAGGTGCCATACAGTAATATGATGTGTGGCTGCTTTTCCATTCAGAAGTTATTTATGTGTATATAAAAATGATGGCGTGCAGTACAATTCCTTCTCACTGTAGTGATTAAAACCAGCTTTTCTGTCTAATTTATTTCAGGAACCTGCTGTTTTCCTTAATCTCTTTTCACTGTGTTTCAATGAAATTAAAGGATATGAATCCAAATGAGAATCAAAGTAATTGGCTCATGTGTCAACCTAAAATAAGTGAATCTTTAGTGTGTGTGTCTGTGTGTGTATGCTTGGAACATCTGACTGTGTAAAAGCAGTCACCTACTAGGTCTGTTTTGGTAGTAGCTCTTCCTAAGATCTGCCTTGATCTTTTTAAAAATGATGCAGCATTACCATACAGACTTCATTTACAAGCTCTTGTTGTTGCAGGATTTGAAAGCCCCACCTGTTGTAAACAAGACAACTGCTGAACCATGGTGGATTACTATGAAGTTCTGGGAGTGCAGAAGCATGCCTCAGCAGAAGACATTAAAAAAGCGTAAGTATCACTGGTATATATGGGATGTTTTAAGGAGCAAATACATCCTCTTTGTTTTCAATGCATGGGTGAATAGTTGTCATCTGAGGTAATGTTCCGTGGCTGAACTGCAAACCATCTTCTCCATTTGCAGAGATGCTTAGATTTCTAAGTTATTAACAAGTATTTGGCATTCTGCCTTTTGTTTTTCCCTAAAAGTTACTGTTTACTTTACAGCAAACTATTGGGAGGAGACGTTCCCATAGTACATGTTCCTAGTATACCAAAAATATTTGGCATTAAGACACAGTTTTGGGTGACGTAGAAATGCTGTGTTTATCTTGCCTTCTCCTGAGTGCTCTGCTTTACAATTAATCAAATTGCTAAAGTGTGTGGTACTTTACTTTTTTTGTCCCTTGTATGTGCAGGGATTTGCACAAGAAAATCTGTGTCAACTCAGAATGTGAACTGTAATGCTGCATGACTGTGTGAAATGTTGCCAGTCAACATTTGCACAAGTTTAGCTTTGTTCCTCTAAGTAGTTTTGAACACTTAGCCTTAAACATCCCTTTTGAGCATAGGCATTATATACGAGATAGCCATCAAACGTGCCTCTGATGTGAGATACTACCACAGTTAGTTACTAAGGTGCTCCTAAAGCTTTATCATTCATGTCTGGATCAGAAGAGTACTCTTGGTGTTTATGGTAGTTGGTTGTGGTGTAGTGTAGTTGGAGTATGGAGCATTTAAGAAGGCCATAGCAGAAATGTTAGGGAATGTTTTTTCACACCTACCTTTTGTTCAGAAATTCAGGAGTATTTAAAGTAAAAATATCTGAAGAACTCCAGTTTAAAAACAAGTTGTTTATTTTTTAGCAAATCTGGGTAGACAGTTCTCTGTATACCTGCAAGATCTGTTGGTGCTATTCTAGAGGCAAGATAGAAGGCACTGGGAAATCTATAAGTATGTAGTCCCTGAAAACTTGTTTGACACATTTTGTGTTTAGAATGATAGAACGGTTTGGTTTGGAAGGGGCTCTTAAAATCACTTGGTTCCAACCCCCTGCTATAGGCAGGGACACCTCCCTCTCAACCAGGTTGCTCACAGCCCCATCCAGCCTGGCCTTGAATGCCTCCAGGGAGGGGGCATCCACAGCTTCGCAGGGCAACCTATTCCAGTGTCTCACCATCCTCACAGTGTAGAATTCCTGATACCCAGTCTGTGCTTAGAGCATATTTCTTCATTTCAATATAAAATATCCTTTTGTTTCCTTCCAATTAGGTACCGTAAATTGGCATTAAAATGGCACCCTGATAAGAATCCAGAAAATAAAGAAGAAGCAGAGCAGCAATTCAAACAAGTAGCTGAGGCCTACGAAGTTCTGTCAGATGGTAGGTATTTTAAATGGGCTTTTGCACTGCAGCTCTCTGGATAGTCAGTTTAAGACCAAAAATGCTGAGGAGAAAATTCATGATGCTTTAAAAGGGATCCCGTATCCATCTCTGTCTGGCCGTGCACTTAGACTACTTCCTGAGGAAAGGAAGAGGGGGGGGGGAGAAGCTTGCAGATAAGAGAGAATGAGCAGAAATTTTGGAACCAAAAATTCAGTATCTTTCTTGATGAGTAATACAGACAATTTCCCTTTTGGAAGCTAAGATCCACTTTTGTCTAAGGAGGTCAAACCAATATTACCATAAATACAGGGGAAGTGTTAATTGAAATCAGTTGCTTAGCCTGACCTGTGTGGTGGAGGAATTCACTTTCTAGTTTATCTGTGTCTTTTTTGCTTGAAAAGCAGCATTAACTTGTGCAAATGTCTTGGCAGAAGCAGTCTGAATCATAATGAAGTGATTTAAGCAACTCTGATTATTTTCCTCTGTAATTGACTGCATCTGTCTGTATTCTATTTCTGGAGTGTCCTTGATTTCACCTGGAACCAGTGAGTGAGTGGGAAAGCTCTATTTAAAGTAGCAGCAGGATCTAGATTACCTTTCAGAGTTTGGCCTGGTTTAGCTGTCTTGTACACCCTGTGTCTTCGATTTGATTTTGATTCTTAATTGCCATGATGGAAATAAAACTGAATTTATGAACTTTCGTCTTCTAGAGTAGCTTCACCTTCTTAAGTAAATTCTTTGAGTAAGATGAAAATAGGATACTGGTCTGGGTGGCATGTAGGTCTTTAGATTCTTTGGAAACAATACATTCCTGGAATTCTAGAACACTTTCTGAAAATATTTCCTGTTCTTGGATGTATACCAAACCAAAGTTACTGGGATCTTAACAGTCACTTGTGCATAAGGGTAACTAAATCCTGAGCCCACTGGTTGAGGGCAGTCAACTGTCCTGCCAACTTAATAAAGTTTCTCACACCATTACAGGCTTGAGTGAAGACAGGTTTTTGCAAGGAGGGTAGCTGTGTAAGGGATTACATGTGCAAAGGATGTTGAAGTGGTGTGTTCATAGGGCACTCCTGTCTTCAGGTTTCAAGAACATGAAATTTTTTTGGAAGGTGAACTTCAGGCTTCTTCAGCTCTCGGGTCTTAACTTTTCTGCTGCTTCTGACAGTCTGTTCTGTGTCCATTTTTAATTGATGGAAGTAGATTAACTTCCTTTATTTGTGTTCTAAAAAGGCAAAGCCTATTGAACTAGGCTTTGTTCTGTGTGCGTATATATATGTGTACCTATTGCAAGGTTGCATCATTTCTAAATGATAGCCACTATGTAAAACTGGATTTCTGTAGCCAGGAGGAAGTATTTTGCTCCTCAGTAGCTGGTTGAGGTATCAGCGTTTTCTTTCAGTTATGCTATTTGAATTTCAAAAGCATCTTCCACTGAAAATATTACAGTGGGAATAACACATTAACATGAAGAGTCTGAAATCAGATGTCCTGACTGATACTTCAAGCAGTATCAGCAAAATACTCTCAGATTTTCCTCCACTGCCAGCAGTGTATCTTATGTAGTAATGTGGAATTAACTTGCTTTCTCTCCAGTTCTTGTGGATACTGGGGTGCTGGTCTGCAGTGAAATGAAGAGCATTCCATGTCGTCTTAAACAACAGAGAGCAAGCATTTTGAGTCAAATCCTTTCTTAGAATTTTTTCTGTTTTTTTTTTTTTATACAACTTTTTGGTCTCCTTCTTAAAATAAAGTGGCTATAATTGAGTTTATAGTCACACAAAATCCTGTTCTTCCTTTCTTACCACTTTCTCACAGTGAACTTGGCCTTGCACAATAAAAGGCAACAAGGGGTGTTCCAGTTGAACAAAGGGAATAAAATATTTACAATGAAAATCCTTCAGCATAAGGGACAGTTTGTCAAGAGAGCTTGTGGAATCTTCTTTCTTGCAGAGAGGTGACCTGGGCTTTATCCTAAGTTTCAACCAACTTAGAGGGTTGAATCCCAGGGCTTTTCAGCCAAAAGCTTTCCGTGGTAGCTATGGAAGATGGTATTCTTTTGAGATTTATTTATATATCATAGTATTTTTTTTTCTAGTACAGGGGGCCCTAAGGTTTTTATATCTACATGGTAGTAAGTGTGAAATGACTTGTCTGCTCTTTCTGAACCTAAACTGCTTTGGTAGCCCTCAAGAAAAATTTTTACTGGTTTCTTGTCAGAACTTTCTTAAATAAACTAGCTTTGAGTAGAAGTTTAGCTGAAAAGACCAGTGAAGTGTTTTTTAATTGTTATTATTTTTTTTTAACAATTTATTGTGTTTAATTACTGATACAGCGTACAACTTTTTCTTGTAGCTAAAAAACGTGACATCTATGACAGATTTGGAAAAGAAGGCTTAATAAATGGAGGTGGAGGTATGTTGTCAATTGGCAGTTCTTTCTTTGTTCTGCTGAAAAGCCATTTTCTGCTGCTTTTGTAAAGGAGAGTCCAGGATTGCCTGTACTAGGGCCTAAAGTATGTAATGGTTATTATGTTTTATGATTTGTCTGCTGGTATCTGGAAAAAGAAAATAGAATTAATTGAATTAGTATCAATTAGGAATTAAGCATTAAGTGTATTTACTTTGTGGGATACCTGGGAGGGTGATAGAAATAATAGGAATTGTAGTATATGTTTTTTTTTAAAATGCCTGAAAGGCTGCAGTGGCTTGAACTTTACTGGTAGTGCAAGTGTGTGAGGGTGACTGAAATTCAACTTGTTTTTTGCAGGTGGCAGTCACCTTGATAATCCATTTGAGTTTGGATTTACATTCCGTAACCCAAATGATGTCTTTAGGGAGTTTTTTGGTGGAAGGGACCCTTTTTCATTTGACTTCTTCGGTAAGTAATCTACTTGTTTTAGTTACGTCCATCTCTGCTGTGATTCATTTCAGTCCTATAGAACGTGCTTAGCTAAAACAGCTCTATGAGAAGTAGCTCTGAAAATGGGTGGTAAGCAATTCTGTATTAAAATGTCTGTAACAGTCTTTTTTCTCAGTTGATGTGATAGTAGAGGGTAAGTTTAGATTACCTGCTCATGTTTGTCAGAAGGCATGGCTTAAAAAAAAAATTTCTGGCAGCTCTGTCTCTGTAGGTTGGAAGGAAATAACATTGGACAGAAGAAGTATACACTGGAATTCTCTGTGGACTTTGTCTGCTGAATTTGACCTCTTGGTGATCTGTAAATATTTAATGTAATATGGAGAGCTTCTAAACTGACTAGGTTACTTTAAACTGTTACAGCATGTCTCCCAGCATGAACTGGTATACCACAAATGATTTTCTGGTGACAAGATAAAAACAGCTGCATACATCAGCTAGAGAATCTTCCAGGTTTACGTCACTTGTTTGCTTGGGGGATGGAGCCTCTGTAGGTGCAGATATCTACAGGTATCTAGATAACTTAGGTATCTCCTGAAGTCTCTGCTTAGCTTAGGTATAGGAAGCAATGTGTGACAGAATTGTTAAACTGATCTTACCGTGTGCTGGTGCTCGTTTGTCATTGTGGTTTTACTTGCTCAAGTGCATGAGGATCTTCTCAGAAGTGGCAGAATTCTAATTCAGCATCTCTGTGTGTTCTGCTACGTGAGTTGTGAGCTATAAAGGAGATCAGATCCTATGCTCAGTATAGACTCTATTCTGTATGGGCTAGAAAATAAAACCCAGGCACTAGAGCAGATCACTACCCTTCAGTTATTAGGAGCTAGGCAGGATGCTTCAGAGCATGTCAAACAGCATTAGATACCTGTGTGTCTAGCAAATAAATCCTGCAAGGAGTAGTGCTTTTCTGTGTGGTCAGATGTGTTAAGCTGCTCCAGATGGGTGTCCTCTCTGCACTTTGGCTGAGAGAAATCTGTCTCATTCTACATAGGTAATGAACTTGGCAGCTCTCATGTGTGTTAGCTTGTTTTATCAGTGTGCCTTCTGAGATTCAAAACTCTAATTGTACCTTTGATTTCCAACAGTGAAAATCTCACTTTATTACGTGGCTAACTAGGCAGACATTTTTGTCAAGGAGAAACTCAACTGGATAGCTGTCTGTTATGCAATAGAGAATTACTGCAAGTTGACTTGTGCAGTGCTGGGTACATAAACAGTAGGTGAATGTTCTGGAGAAGTGTGGTGAATTACTCTTAAGTCTAAAGAGTCATCATGTGGAAGACTGTGCAGTAATCCTTGCAAAATGTATTTTATATGAAATGTATTTTGGGATGTTGTTTCAAAAATGGCATAGCTTCATGAAGCTTTTTATCAAAAGCATAGTGGTAAGTGACTGTTGAGTGGTTGGAGCCAAGGGAAGATGAGATAGAAATTTCTGGATAAGTTATCCAGAAATGGCAAGTTCAAATTCAAAAGCTTTTTTTTTTTTTTTTTTTATTACATTTAGGTGCAGTCTTGCCAGGGCATGAGAGTAAGATCATGGTTTTAATCCACATGTAATCCCATCTTGTGATAATTTTATGATGATTAGATAGTCTAAGGCAAAGTAAATTTGTTAGTCAAATTACTAAAGCTGCAAATGGAGGAGGCTTTCAATTAAAGCTGTCTTGTGTAATGTTGTCCTCTTCGTAATTAAACTTTTTGTTGACACAGATTTGCAATTTTCGGTGTATGTGAAGTTCAGAGCTTTGTGTGTTCATTGCTTTGGTATGGAAGCGTGCAACAAGTATTCATGGGATGGTCTGGGTCTTACTATCAGTGATGTTTCAGAAATATCCTTATAGATTTAAAGGCAGCATTTCCATTGCAGGAATCATCTCACCCCACCAGCATTATCACACAGTTGGAAGTAATGGCAGTGGCTCCATACAGACTGTGCTGTTGAAGAGGCCACGCTCCAAACTCTTCTCTGTCTCTTACGACTGGAATCTTTGATTGATGTCCCCCTAGATGCATTGAGGGGCTGTTTGATGGCACACTGGCCTAAGAGGAGGTCGCAGGCACGCCATCTTTCCCCTACCTTTAGTTAATTGTATTAATTGTGTGCATCTCTGAGCTGGTTCAGCTTACTGGTCTCCAAAATTGTTTTTTTTCCTTGGATGTCTAGCAGGTTAAATTTGTCTTTAAGAGGACAAGTGCTGGGCATGGCACAAGGCAAGCAGGTCGTACAGTGGTAGTAGAAGAATCCTTCATTTTTAAGGTATGCCTGAGCATACCTTGGACGTGATAATCTTTAAGGTCATTTCCAACCTGAGTGACTTTATGATTCTATGATTTGCACAGTAATCTACGTCTATATAATTATGGTTTAGATGAAATTAAAAGGTAATGTTCTCAGTCTCTTTTATGTAGGAAATTGCTAATCCAGAATCACTGCTATGTATCTTTAGAAAGACTTTTCAAATGCTATGACAGTTCTGCTGGTAAGCTTTCATAAGTAAGTGGGGCAAGCATCTGTTTGACATTTCATTTATGGAATATGCAATTATAAGACTGTGGTGAAATATACTAGACAGGTGAATCAGCACTGTTTGCAACAGCATCTTCGTGGCTCTTCTGATCTCTTCATCAAGAGATCAACTGCAGTATACGTTATAATTAAGGATGAAATCATTTCCTTGAGAAATGCCTATAGGTTCTGCAGCTTGTGAAGTTCTGATGGTATACTTTATTGTGTCTTGGGTTCTCTCCAAAACTATAGTGTAAGCTCTGTGTGTATTTTCTGTGAATCTGCATCTTTGAGACCTTTTTCGAATAGGAGACAAGATAGAAACATCTACTCCAGTAATTTCATTTTATTGTACGTGTTACAACCCTATATAAACCTATATCCCTTTGCGTGCTGTTCTGACCTGCATTTATTACACTGATGATTCTGATATGGTCCGTTCAGTCACAGTGTGCTTTGATACAAAGAGTTCAAGGCAGGCTCTGTCTTTGCTTGCTGAAACAATGCAGACTGTGATACTGAATACAGTTCAGTTAGACTGCTTCCTTCTGTAAGGGCCAAGCAGCTTTTTGACATCACTGTGCTCAGTGCCTTGCAGTTATGGTGTTATCCTTCTGTTTCTGCAGTACAGGTGTTAAGCTTTTCCTCACTATCATATTTTGGCAGAGGCAGCAGTGCGGCTTCCCTTGCAGTGAACAAAAGGAAAGAAGGTTTACTGGTTGGGCAGGTAGTCCAAGGGGTGGTGACTGAGCAGTGATCCTGTTTTCACAGTGACCCTTTACATACTTACCTGTAACACTGTCAAAGCCTCTGGCTGAAACAGTTCGTGCATGTGAGAACACTTGCTAGCACTGTGACTATAAAATTCTTTGGAGGTGAGCAATGGCACTGCACTGGGATAAGCTTTACTGTGTGATGAAGGTTAACGTGGCAGTACTGCTGGCAGCATGCTCCTGTGCTCCTTTGGACCTTTGGGTGCTCATTCCAGCTCCCCTCCTTGTAGCAGTGTAGTTGCTTTTACAGCTGCATTGGGAGCCACCACAGAAAACAGATGTGGTGGAACTTCCATCAGGCTGACCAGTGAGTGATCTGATTGCCCCAGCTATGATAATGTCATGGTAGAAGTGACTGCAGTAGGAAATGTGATGCTTTTAGTTTTACTTTTGATGAAGGTTTGAGCTGATGTCGTAAGTTGACTTTATTGAAAGTCATGAAGTAAAGCTGGATTGTGGACGAGTGCAGGTACTCAGCTGCACTCCCTTATTCCCTTCCTCCACTGTATTGTGCTTTCCTGCCTGCTTGCTTTCAGATACTCCAGTCTTGCCAGTGCTGAGTCAGGTTAGCTCATGGATGCAGGAGAAAGTTAACAATACAAATATTGTTTTCTTTTGGATCAGTGAGTTAATGCCACTTGTCATACAGTTCTGTGATCATGGGACAGGACAGGAGAGAAAAAAGGAACTCATCTTTTCTAGTATTCTGCAAGTGGATCATGCTGCTGACAGTGAGAAAGTCCTGTGTGTTTGTGTTACAGCTGAGAACTGAGGGTGAGGAGGGGATCATGACCTACTTCATTTTGAGCTGCAGGGAGATTTTCAGTGGTGGTGGTGGTTTGGTTTGTTTTGAGGCGAAATTATTTTCCACATGATAAAGTGGGGTTCTGCTGTGCACCAGTGACTGCTGTAATGATTTGCCCAGATGAACAGGACAGTCGCTTTTGAATTGACAGATCTTTTCTGAAAGAAGTAAATTCTTTTAGGAACACATTACTTCTAACGTCAGAATTTTCAGATGAGTTTGTTAACGTGTGGTCTTCTGTTGCTGGAGGTTGTGTGTCCCTTCCTACCTATATGTTAACTTGGCTTTATGTAACTGCAGTCTTTCCACCTAACAGCAGATGAGTCCCAGAGCCCTTTGTTGTTTCACTTTTTCCTAACAGTTTACCATGAATTCTTTGCTTAAGCATTTACTTTTCTTCCCAGTGTCTCTGTGTCATCCCATGCCACTGATCCAGTAGAAAGCTCTCCCAGTCTTCCTGAACCTCTCACCTTTTGGTTCTTCCTGTTCTCATGGTTCCACAAGTTTAATGTCAGAAGTGTGCTGACCATTTCTTTTGGAGCTGCACATGATAGTTTGTCATCTCATAAGCTTCTGGTATGAGCCTCATTAAAATGAACAATATTCAGTAGTACCTTAAGGTCCAGCATTTTGGTTTTAGGATGTTTGTCAATTGCACAGTATGTTGTTTTCCATTTTTAGGAGGGTCTTTACTTGTGGTTGTTTTTTGGGGACATTCTGGAAAAGCTGTCTCTGTGGAAAGGTCATATCATTCATTGAAAAGTTCTGCTAAATCATAAAAATAGACCTACCAGGCTGAAATGTTATTATTTTGCTGAGTGGGACTATTCATCATCCTGATTTATGGTCTAAAAGCATAAACAGTGCCTGAGCAGTTGCGAGGTTGCTGTATGAATGTGTATGTGGTGGAGGATACAACAAATGATCGTGCAGAAGCCTCCTGCTGCTTTCACTTCTCAGTGTTTCTGGCATTTTTTTCTGCGTACTGTACTTGAATGGCTGTCAGCACAGTCATGAAAAGAGAATATTGCCTTGGAAAAGCTCCCCATCTCCCTGTCTCTGAGTTGTCTTGCTGAGTATTCAGCAGTCAGTTGCAATCTGGTTTGAGCATCTCATTTATTGGCATGAATTACTGGCAGAACATTGGAGGATTATTAGCAGAACTGCGAACTGGAATCACCTGAGGCTGGAAGTAGAGTACAGGTTTTGGTTTTTTTTTTTTTTTTGGCGTGTAGGGTTGCCAAAGGCTGATATGGAGCATACCCAAGTGTAGGTAAGGAGAGGAGCAGGCAGTAATCCATGTACAGCTGTGTTGACAGTGGGTATCTCCCATAAAACCTTCATTCTGGCTGCTGCTTTGTGGGAGAGCCACTTGTGGAACAGGCTGATAGCAGGGGGGGATCTTATACTCGGAGCTTACATGGCAGGTTGTTTTGTTTCTATTCAAACCCCAGGTAACAGGAAAAATTGGGCTATAAATAGAAAGCTTAACAGTGAGAGTAATATAATATAGATCATTTGTACACGTGAGTGAATGACCTTCATAACTAACTTCTGAGTCACCCTAGCAAGAATATATTAGGCTTCAAAACAATTAACTGCAGTGGTTTAAAAAAAAGCAGTTTTAAAAAGAATGGTTTCAGTGCTTGTTTGGGACGTGCAAACTGTAGTTGTAGGTTCCCATATTGCTGTGCCCAAGAACTGGTTTTACTTCTAGTGTTTAAAAGATAATAACAGATTATCTTGAAGTAAAAATAGCACAGGAACACAACAGCCAAAAAGCCTGGAAACAAGGAAACTTTATCATTGCTTGGTGGTGTATGTAAGATAAAAGTTTGGTCCTGCCTTTTTATTCAATAACTGTGTAAAGTAGGATTATTTTTGTCGTTCCTGGCATTTTCTACCTTCCCTGGTGGGAACATGTTCCTGGACCTTAGCTATAAGGCTTTATTTGTTCAGCCTTAAATACATTGTGACACTTCTGTAAACGAATCACGCATGCACCAGATGGTAAGTAGTAATTTTTATTACCAGATTAGAAATGTCACTAGTGAGTGAACTTGGTGATGTTGCATACATGAGCTTGGATTTTTGTGGTGGTACCAGAAGTGGGCTCATCTCCGACCTGTTGGTTGCCAATTAGTACATCAGAACAGTAGTACAGTTACATCAGTTTACCTTGCTTTCGTGACCCTGCTGATGCTGTCACCAGTTTCTCCATTGCTCAGGAAGAGCTTAAGCTGACTTAGCTTTCAGTACTGAATCTCCACTTGTACAATGTGGTAAAATTGTTGGTACTGTACAGCACTCATCCTCATAGAGTTCTTTTTGGTGAGTTGAAGGTCTTGAACTTTGGAGTTCAAAATGAGAAATGTGTATATTGAGTATGTGTTACATGACTGAAATCCAAAGTTCTTTGTTTGAAGAGTGTGAGTAAAAATCCTTTTTTACATAGCCTCGTAATATCTGTATGTTAGGAAAGCTTGATTGCTTCTGAGTAAATAGGGATATTACTACAGAGGTGTCTATTTACATGTATAAAATTATACATAAACAAAAATGGTATTTTATGTATGTATGTAGTAGCTATCTTTAGAAAGAATCTATTGCTCTCCTAATGGGAGTGGGATTGATAACTGCTGCTGATGTAACTGTGGTGTGTGCACTTGACATAATTTTTTCCATGGTACTCTTTTTTTCACCTTTTCCTCCTGCTTGATAATGTCTGAATGCATGGTGTCCCATAATTTGCTACTTAAATCTGCACCAGAATAAATGTTTAAAGTACCTTGTGTGGCAAGGGCCAAAATAAACACATAGAGCAGTTGAAATTTGAGTCATCCCTTGATTGGGCTTTTTATATTTCAGTTATTGACACAGATGTTCTGGAAGTTACTTTTCAGAGAGTTCATAGTGGTGAACTGCAGTATGTGGAACAGCAGTAAGCTGTGAGCAGTATATATATCCAATATTATTAAATTCTGAGATTTTAGTTTTTCCATAGTGTTACTCCTTATTGCCATGTAAAGATCATGATAATGCATCTGAAGCGTTCTAAATCTGACAAATGCTGAGTGGGCACAGTTAAATTGATATTTATTTGCAGTTCTTTTATCGTGCTCCCCAGTCAATTATGCTGTGTGAGCATCTGAAATAAGGATACTAATGTTATAACTTTTACTGCTTACTGTGCTGAGAAATGAAAGAGCATTTACAGTAAGTTTATGGTTGTTTTAATACTAAATGGCTAAAATGATAAGGAAATGAACTACTTATGATTGCAATTCTAAATGTGAGACAGAATTTAGTCCAAAAGGACAGTGGGAGTTGCCTTTTTAGTGGATGTTTTATCTCAATAGAATCAAGCATTTCAAAGGAAGAATCTTACAACTAGAACTTTGTTTTCCTTAATTCAAAGAAGCCTTAATGATGAAATGCAGTGAGATTAACCTCTTTAAATATCTTTTGTTTTGTAGAAGATCCTTTTGAAGACTTCTTCGGGGGCAGACGAGGTCCAAGGGGAAACAGAAGCAGAGCTGGCGGATCATTTTTCTCTACCTTTGGTGGATTCCCTGCTTTTGGAAGTCCTTTTCCTTCATTTGACACAGGTAAATAAGGTACCATTTAACAAAGGATGTGGTTTTGGTTCACAAAGGATCTCGGTGTAGTAAGCAGATAAATACTTCATAAAAGTTGTCTTCTTGATTCAGGAAATTGTGAGACTGATGTTTTGGGAATGTAGTCTGCTCTCTGAAATGTCTGAATATAAATAAAACCTTCATTACAATATTTTGTCTACTTGAAAGTAGATAAAAAGTGAACAAACCTTCAAGACCACATTGCAGTATCTTTATGGCTTGAGAATTGTTTTAGTTCTATTTGTCCTTGAGCACTGGTGTGACTGTGTTTAGTTAAGTTTTGGAAAACACCCTGGAAAGACCTTGTTTTGAAACACAGTGAGTTCTAGTATGAGTTCTGGAATAGTTAACTCAAATGGTGAGGTCTGTGTCTCAGAGCTTGTGGAGAGTTTATGGTAGTCAGCATTGTTTCAAGTGTAAAGATTCTGAGTATTAGTTGAGATGTTAGCAATACAAAACTTGTGTTGTCTGCTAACATAGGGCAACCCACTGTCTCTGTTAAAATGAAAAATCAGACTTGTTATAGCTGTTAGTTTTACCCTGAGGGGATATAAAGTTACAATGGTTGGATTCAGCTGACAGGCCTTTTCTTTACAAGAGGACAATGCTCTGCATTTGGAACTGTGTCCATGTGGAAGAAGTCAGTGGGGCTGGAGATATAACGTTCACGCTGCTGTTTAATGCCATGAGTCACTGATGCTGTGTTGATGGAGCCATCAAAGGGCGTCCTAAAGCTAGGAGGTAGTTTGAGTAGCTGATAAATTTGAAGACCACAGTCATGCAAAATTATGGCTTTAGTCAAATAATTTTCATATTAACTTTTTCCCCAATAGGTTTTACTTCATTTGGTTCTCTGGGACATGGAGGCCTTACTTCGTTCTCCTCTACGTCATTTGGTGGTAGTGGGATGGGAAACTTCAAATCAGTATCAACCTCAACTAAAATAGTTAACGGCAGAAAAATTACTACAAAGAGGTAAGAGACTTCCATGAACTACCTACAGGTATATTCTGCATACATGCATATAACTATTTACGTATCAACAGCATTGGTTTGTATTGTTACTCTTGATGGTCATGAGAAAATTTGGATTTTCCTGAAAAAATAAAGGCAAAAAAGTAGTGTTGGGTTCTGTGACTCTTGGCTTTGCTGAGTTGCTTATAGTTATAGCGTGTGAAAATGGAGAAGGTAGTGTTTTTGTCTAAGCTTCTAACAGCCAAGAATTGTTCAGCCTTGTAAGGCCTGAAAATGAAGGTGTTTTCAGGTATTGCACATAGCACACCCATGGGTGATGGAGAAACTGCGTTTGGGAAAATGTAGAGTACCCTGCGTTATGTTCAGTACTCTTTCAACTTATTGATCAAGTAATTGAATATGATTACTGGACTTAAATATTTAAGGAAAAGAAATACCCAATGAAAATCATTTTGCATGACGTTTTGTTTTGAATGGGAAGCCATTCCTCCATTTTTAATATGGATGTGTTTTCCTCACCGAGTTCAATTTTCAGAGTTTATATTCATCTGTGTGGTTTCTTCATTTTAGTCACGAGGGCAGAATGCCATGCTAGTTAAAATCTAGGTGTGAATTAACTGTAGGATTCAAACTTATAGCAGGAAAATTGCTTTCTGGAAATAAGCAATATCACTGATGGAATGCACATGGTTGCTGGTTACATCTTCTGCACTGTTAATTGTGAAACCTTGCCAACTGCTGTTGTGTTAAGCGGGCAGTGCTCCGTTACACTTCATTATCTAGAAGCCTTGGTCTGGTGCAGGCTTTCAAACTGCTGATAGTGCTTTAAAATTGGTAACTGTGTGTTCTGTCCTACAGAATTGTTGAGAATGGACAAGAGAGAGTAGAAGTTGAAGAAGATGGCCAGTTAAGGTCGCTAACAATAAATGGTAAGGAGCAGCTGCTGCGCTTGGATAACAAGTAATTCAACGCACGCATTTAACAGAAATTTTAAGCTATAACAGCCACCATTTGAGGATTGACAGGAACAATTTTTGAAGATTTCAAATGAACTCAACTTTCTGTATATCCGTACTTAATCTTAAGTAGTATAAATAGCTCACCGGAGCTCGTATTTGTCATAGACTTTTGAGTTAATTGTTGGGACCACATCAATAGGACCATTTTTTGTCCTTAAAATTGTTGTAAATTTCTGTATGCACTTTTCTTTTTAACATATATGATCCAAGGTGAACCATGATCCTTCAGTAGTGCTAGGGCAAGATGTATACTAACACTAGCATGAATCTTGCTTTTTCCAATTTGTTTGAAATGTGAGCCAATAGTAGTTTAAGTCTGCTGTGAAGTTAACATTTCCAGATAAGGTTTTTAATAATTTCAACTTTTTTTTTTTAACGTTTACTAGCAAACGCTGTTAATACATTTCTGGTAATGCATTTCTGGTTTAAATAAATTAAGGATGTTTTCTAGTTGTGCATGAATGCAGACAACTTAGTAAGTTTTGACAAATGTTTAAATGTGTAATGTAAGCAAAAGGTTAACAAAAGTGAAGCCAGTAAGCTGGGTCTTTTGTCATTTGCTAAAAAAAAAAAATTCAAAGTGAATAAATGCTGATGTTTGTGGTGCATTCTTTCATGAATGGCATTTGTAACCTTCTTGTGTCTGTGTGTGATTTGGGCAACTTGGGAAAACAGTGCTTTTTTTTTCCCCACCACCTTTTTCTTCCATCTTAAGGATGAGGGCCTTTTTTTCTTCCCAGATGTTTGCTTCACTGTGACTGCAAACATATTTAATTTCTTATCTAAACCTGCATTTGAAGCACTTGTTTTTAAGAAGCATTCGTAGGCCGACTCTCTTAACTCCATCTTTTGCTGTAATGCTTTTTTTTTTCCCCTCCTCTAGGCCAAAAGCGTGTCCCTCCATTTAAAAACTAAGTTTGCTAAGGCTTCAGGTTCTGAGGCAAATTCAAAAATAATGTATAGTGTCCAAAAATATCAGTCTTTTTTTTTAAAAGAAAACAAAAACAAAAACAAGAGGTTTCTGAATGCTAAAATGTTTTGCACATTTTGAGAACAAACAGTTGATTTGGAGAAGATTTATGCAAACCTGTCAGGGACAAACGAAAGGAAAATGTCTAGATTGAAGAACTCACTTTAGTTTTGACATTTTATCATCAACCAAACAAGTGATGGTTGAGTGCCCTTCTCTCTCTATATGTATATGTATGTTTTTTTTCTTTTTAACTAATCGAGTAAGGTAAAATGTCAGTTTGTAGCTAAGACCAGATTTTCAAAGTTCAGTGGAAGATGACTTGATAACGTGAAGGAAGAATGCAAATAAATATTGGCATATGTTAACACCTGCCAGGCTCTGGGTAACAGCATGCTTAAATCGTGGGTGTGCAGCTTCTGTCTTTGCACAAGCTTTGAACATCTGGCCTTCACCAAGTTCTGTAGTCTGGCTTCATGTTTAGGAAAATAGCATGGTGTTTTCAGCTGATCATTTAATGCCTTCTTACTGAACATCATCTACTTTGTACTAACAAATGCATCAATTATTAAATACAACAAAGATTTGTTCATATTTGTCCTGCAAAACAGCTGGTTCAACTTCCACCTAATACCACCTATCTAAAAAACTGCTGTAATGTAATGCACGTTTAGAACAGAGCCTCTTTTAAATTTCTCTTTCTCATGTTAAGTTCAGAGAACCAAACTGATAGTGGGCATTAATGTGTACTTTGATTTTGGGACTAGAGATGTTACGTCCTTTTTCAAGTTCTTTGCAGAATTCTTGTTACTTCAGTGTTGTGGGGGTTTTTTTGTGTGTGTAGAAGCACAAATTCAGTCTGGAACTTAACAAACAGTGTTTTATTGATGCTGTTTTTCCTTCCTCTTGTATGTTTTCCCTTGATCCACATGATTACTAAACAAGTAATTTATTTCAAAATCTTACTTTGTTGTGCTGTCTTGAGTTCTGAAAAATGTTAATTTACATTTATAGGACATGTTCCATTAAGTTATGTAAACTGTTTAAAAAAAAAAAAAAGCTTCAAAATTGATTAACCAACTCAAATAAAATTAGGACATTCTGGAGTTGAGTTTGAATTCCTTCCTGTCGATGCCCATTAGTTTTTATGTTGAGCAGCCAAACTTTACCTTGTGTTTTACTCTCAGTTTTTTTTAGGCTAACACTTAGAGTAGCTCAAGTTAATGAGGCAATTCTGGTAGCATGGCTGCTAGTGGCAGTTCTGTACCCACATGCTTGCATTTGTTCTTAGAGAGATTTAAAACGTTCACTCAAGGGTAAATGGCAGATTGAAAAACTGACGCTGTACGTGTGACTAAAATGCAGTGGTCTGCACCTGTTTCAGTATGTAGAATTAATTGAAACAGTACAGCTCCACTGCGTTCAGCTTCATTTTTAATACGAAAATGAATCCTCATCGTATGCTTACTGTGGATCCAACTTACATTCTTCCTTCCTATTACATATCAGATATTCAGACTTTGTCATTTTGCTGCTGAAATGAGTTTCTTTTCTCTGGAAAAATACATGTATTAGATTGCTCTGAAAACTTTTGTATCAGTTCTTACTAACGTGTACTTAGCATGCATGTTCAAAGCTGACACTATGGCTCATCCAGGGCAGCAGATCTCCTTACACATATATTTTGGCCCAGGTAGCACAAAAAATAACAGCAGAAGTTCCTAATTTTAGCATATGCTACACATCACATATGCAGTGGGATGAGAGCTGACAAAAATGTGTGTTGTATGATTAAAAGTATCATTTCTTCATACAGGAGGGATTAATTTGAATGCCTTGGGGCACCACCCAGTTTAAATCAAACCTCTTCTGGCGGTTTGGAAAAGCTAAGATGGAGTTCTTGAATCTTTGGAATCTTTGTCACTTACTCTTTCATGCCCTGCTTCAAAGTTCATTGGTAGAACGCAATAACTTTGTAATGCTTTTTCTTGGTGCGGCCTCCTTTTGGTCTGTTGTGCATGGTGGTAACTTCAGTGCAATGTGCTTAGCTTTTCCGATTGCATGGCATCTGCCCTTTCACTTTGCTTTGTTGAAAAAGCTGTGATTTTTGCCTTAGAATGCTTCACGTTTTAAAATTGTTGCAGCTGTTGTAGTTCTCAGTTCTCAGAAGACCTCATCCTTTGGGAATCACAGGCATTTTTGTGGTCTTAGTGGGAGAGCTCTGCTCTGCAGTGTGAGCACGTGTGGCGTTTGCAGGTCAGACTGTATCAGCTCGCGACGGAGGGCTTGTGTCTCAGAATGCTGAGGGCAGGACTTGTGAAAGACCTTAAAAACTCTGAATAAGCCCAAGTATATTATGTGCTTCTCTGTCAGTATTTGTGTCTGACTGGTCCCGTGTGCTTGCCTCCCTCAGTGCGGTAGCTCTAGGTGTGAGCAGAAGTGTGTCTGTGTTGCATTTCAGTGTGCTTTTGTATTCTAGACCATGACAAGGGAATTGTTTTTTGAAATCTGAACTTCCTGGATCTGTTTCTGTTCTGTCTGAAACATGAGCTTGTTTCCCATTTTGCCTTAATTTGTGAGTGTAAGAAGATGGTGCCTAGCTGTCAGTGTTGCGTTTTACAACGAGTGCATTAGAGCTGTGTGAATGCTTACGGCCAGAGAGCTTCTCTAAAGAATGCTGTATTAATATAGATCTTTAACTTCGTGTTAGAATTCTTGTTAGCCTTCCTTGGGAAGTGTTTCAGAGGTGATTTTGGAAAACCTTTCTTTGGTCCTGGTGTTGTGAATGTCTTAGACTTACTGTAAGTCATTGTGTTCTTTAGGGGTAGTTGCGATGCAGACATCAGTAACTGGATAGTCAGCGCTACCCAGACTTTGAGAGTACTGTTTGCTCCCTCTGGTCTTGTTTACTTAGGGACTGACTTGTGCCTTCAAATTTGCTTTACATAGTACTAAATGTAGTTTGGGTTTCCCTGTAGTTATTGCTTGTCTTCAGGTGATTGTTTAAAGCAAAAAACTTTTTCATCTCCCATTCAAAATACCTAAATGGCCCTTATGCTGCATTAGAGTTGGAACCAAGCAGAGTTACTTTGTTAGTGACACAAACTGTTACTGATGTTACTGTCAGGCAAAAAAATAAAAAGTTGCACTGTGGATTCAATTTAAAATCAGTAGAAATACATAACTTTGAGCTTTACTTAAATTAACAATTGGGGAAATACATTTTTAGAGGCTGGTGGTAACAGCTCCTAGTACTTCAGTTTTCTCTATGGCTTATCCTTCATATCAAATCACAGGTCAGAGTGCTGTCAGCTGTTCTTTTCAATGCAGCCAACTTCAAATGCAACTTCATAGAAAAAGGAAAAAGCCTGTAGTTGCTGACTTACCAGTACTTGAAATAAAGCCGAACTGTTTAACACAACTGCATGTTAATTCTGAGAGAGACCAGACTGCAGTAAGGATGCTGGTCTTCTACATGGTATAACAAATGGCACGTTGTGTTCAGAAGGCTTCAGCTCCTCTTCTTATTTACTGTTCAACATGAAATATGAAACCTGCGTTATGTCTTATCTGTAGGTCAATTTGAACAGATTAATGGTGTGGGTTAAGGAGTGTAGAGCCTGAGTGTCTGCGCAGAGTTCAGGTTTTGGAGCGCACATTCCTGCTGGCCAGAAGAGAGTTATTTTGGTTCTGTCTGTAACCTAGTTGCCTGAAGCTGTTAGCAAAGCAGCTAAAGATGCAAAGCAGCAGCTCTGGGATAGGATTCTTCTATCTTAGCTGTAGTCACAAGCTTGACTGAAATTTGCTCCCAGAGGGGAGGTTAGCTGGAGAAAAAAATTCGAAGCCTGCAGAATCCTTAACGCATCTGTAGAGGAGCTGAGCAGTTCAGTGGCCTCTCAGTTTCTCCCCAGAAATACATGCAGTGTGTTAATCATTGTAACTGATACATGGGATAAGATTAACTTGCGTATTTATCACAGGTTTATGTAACTGTCACTGTAGCCACCTCTGGTGGTTTCCATGGGCCTGTGGTTGGAAGCTGCCCTTTACTCGGAACTGAACAAAAATGAAACCATAAACTTAATCAGAATTTGTCCTGCTGTTGTGATATTTGTCTTGCTCAGCAACAGGATATTGCTTCTTATTTATGTGAAAGTACCTATTCCATAATACTTTCACGTTTGGCTTCTGTCATTTTTCTTCCACAGGGATCAAAGCTGGGAATATTTTGAAGTTGTTTTGGACTTCTGTTTGAAAGCTCAGCCTTTCCTCCAGACTGTCTTAGCTGTTCATAGGACTAAGTATTTTTTCTTCTAATGATACTAGCTCTCATCAGATTACATTTTGGTATTTTGATTTCTTTGGAAGTGCTCTGTCAGGTAGTTGCTCAGGCACGTCCCAGAATTATTCTGTTAATCTCTGCACACACATTTCTTGTGACTGCTTATGGGAAATATGATCAGATCCTTATCATCATGTATGCTTAGTTTCAGTAGAATCATAGAATGGCTTGAGTTGGAAGGGACCCTAAAGATCATCAGGTTCCAACCCCCCTGCTACAGAAAGGAGATTCTTAAACTCTTCTGTACAAACAGGAGGTGAGTGAACGTTTAGGGAAGCAGTAGAGAGCTATAAATTCAGTTTGTTTTGGACTCATTTGGATATTGCTGGCAAGCATGGGTAATGTTCATGCACTTCTTGGCTTGAGTCTTTAACTTAGCTACTGATCAAGGCCTAAGAGGTAGGTTTTTTCTCTCAGGAAGGTCTAAGAGAAAACAGAACAGTCATCAAAGGCTTCCTTTCACAGCATACATCCAGTTGAACTTCCATTTTTCTGGCTTGTATAGTTCAGCTGTACAAAAAGAAACATCCTTGATATTCATGATGCTGCTTCGCAGTGTAACTTGCAGGGCAAAAAAACAGTAAGGGAGAAGTAAGAAACCAGCTCAGCCTGTTATGGCCATAGACATAAATTCCAAAGACTTTCTCCTTTACTTGGCCTTTGCCTTATCCTGTCAGGAAAACCTGATCACAAGCTGTCACAGTGGATCGAGAAGTGGGCATTTCCCACATGTGTTCACACCTCTGTGCTGGCAGATGCTGTGTGTTAATGCAGAGGCTGCTTCTCCTGCCAGGGCAGAAACAGAAGGTACTTCTGCAGCCTGAGGATGATGTGCCAAATCCAATTTGATTCTTAAAAAAGAAGTTAAAAATAATATGTATACAGGTAAGGTAGAAGTGCATATTAAATTGTGCCTTGTTTGGAAGAACATAAATGTTTGTTTGAGGCTAGGCAAATTCAAATAAGAACATGCATTTTTTAAACACATGAATGATGAAATGTTGAAGAAAGTTCTATGAGAAGTGGTTTCTCTAGCTGATGTTGTCTTGAAGTTCATCTTTAAATTATGTTTTAGCGGGAAGCAAGTGTTCAGCTTCTATATAGTACCAAAAATTCAGGAGCCTGAGGTGCAGCTCAAGATGCAAGATACAGAGGTCCTTCAGACCTTTCTTCGTGGAGTCTAATTAAGATCGTCTCTTTCCCTCCCTCCCTGTTGGGTTAACATTCACGCATATAACATTTTTTCTCATTTGAGACAGGGGGTGCCTTAGTGATGAAGGAGTTGAAGGGATGGTTGGGGCTGTTGGGAGGGCTGGAGGAAGCAGTGTGCTTGGGAAGACAGGAGGCAACACGTGCATCTAGGACACCGATGCTGCGTGATGAATGTTGCTCTAGAGCATCCAGTTAGGGATGTGTACATGCCATGAGCGGAATTTATGTGAGAAAGATGTTCTGAAGTGTTAAGGTAAGTTGTTGCTTTGTTGTAGTGGACAGATTGGGCGTTTAGTGACAAACGGGAAACCTGGCCAAGGATCTCAGTGACTGTCCCAGAGAACTTGATTTGTAATTACAGTGAGCCATTGTATGCCTCCTGTTTCTTTCCAACAAAACCTTGAGAGATCCTCATTTCAGGTCCTGAGGTAAAGACTAAGAGGTTTCTTGTTAACGTAAGGTTATGACAAAGATTAATTTGTCAGAACAGACTGTTCATTCAAAATATGTAGTCAAAGCTTTAATGATTTCAAGTTTTTATTCTGTGTGTGTGTTAAATCTTTAGTGGACAGCAACACACGTGTTCTGAATATGGAGTTACTGCAGTGAAAAGGGGTGGCTTTTTGTTAATTGGAGCCATTTTGGTAGTGTGCTGAATGCTTCAACGTACATTATGTCAGAAAAAAATATTTCTACGGGGAACTGCCAGAGGAGCATCTCCTACAGGGCTTCTGTGCATGAAAAATCTTGTCTGTAGATGATTATTTGGGTTTTGAATATACCCAAAGCTGCATTTGTTAATATTCATCCTTACTCAAATTTATTTCTAAGAGAAGCTTGTGGATAGGCAAGTTCCTGGAATTCTAACTCAGCAGCATTTGGGTCATAAAACCATAAAACACATCTTGGAACAAAATCATAAGACTTACTGTTTTATCGTGTAACTTAATGGCACAGTTCTGTTATTTCAAGGTCCTTCCTAACTTTCTTGGGAAGGTGCCCTGCGTGGAGAGCTGTGGAACTACCAGAACTAAATCATAGTTCTTCTAAGGACAAATTAACCATGTTTTTGAGATCTCAATACTCAGCACTTAAAATAGCTTTTGTGAAGTTTTCTTTCTATACAAATTACAAAAACTCTGTTTCCTCCCTCCTGATTAAATAGCAGACTCCAACGCAGGGCAGCTTCACCAATATAGCCATAGCTGTGGTAACATGGAAATTCATTAATGGAAAAGTAAATAAGTGTACGTGCCATGCTGCTCAGCCCTTTCCTGGCTTAGGAGAAGTGCTGCACGGAAATCATTTTACACTTGAATTATGTAGCCAGTGTACACCTTGTATTTGCAGACTCTTTGTCAGCAGAAAAACCACTTCAAGACTATTATTTTTGAAAGTGTCAGGCTGTAATTTGTTAAAGCGAAATGGTTGCATCCAACTTACCCATATTTTCCAAGGAACTTCAACGTTTTTGAGTTACGTTCCATGGAGAGCCTGTTCTGAAGTTAGGAAATGCAACCTTTTGTATGACACAAGTTCCCTCCAGTTGTGTTCAGGTATTCTTAGACAAAACAGAACAATTTAGCTAGCTAGGGAATGGCGTTGAAAACAACAAACTAGGTTATTGTCTTTTCCTCTGCTTGATAGAAAGGAAAGAAATATACTTCATGATACCTATTCTTAGATTTGTGTGATGTTATGTCAATGCCAGCTAATAGTGGAGGGTATATCACTTCCATTATCTTTTGTAAGGAGGGACATCTAATCTTAAATCAGCTTGGATTGGAAAGGACCTTAACGAACATTGAGCTCCAACCCCCTGCCATGGGCAGGGTTGCCAACCACTAGATGACTTTCCAAAATAGTTCCAAAGCATTGGTGTGGATTTATTTTTTGATCCATTTTGAGAGTATTAGCCCAGGAGAACTGGAAGAGAATCTTGTTTTAAAGATTAAAAGTTGAGTAATTCTCCCATATCCTACCCCAAGCAGTGTTTGCCTTTAGTAATTTTAACCACACAATTAATGGTTGCAGTACAGAGTTACGTGCCGTACAACAGGAGATGGAGATGATTTTAAATTCTTCCTCGTGCAGTGAAGCTAGCAGATAATTCTTACAATCATTCCTTAAATACAGAAATAAACCATTTCTCAGAGAGAACCTGGGTGTTTGAGCCGTCCTATTCCGGGTGAAGGAACTCAAGAACGAAAGATTCTTTGAGCGCTCTGCCGTAGTTTCCACTCTTCCCTCTCCTCTACTCTGAGATCACGTGTGTGCTTTGCTCCTTGCAATGTTTATGTAAGATGACTAGATCCCTGGTAACTGTTTTTGTAGAATAGTCACAGGGCTGAGTGCAGGGGAGGTGCTTGTTGCCCTGGGCAGAATAGTTTCCAATAGCAAAAGCCTTTTTTTTTTTGTTTAAGCAGAGGTAGGGGTGGGCGTGCGTTTCACCTCCCAGCCTCTTCTCTAACAAAAAGTTGCCTTTCATTCATATCTGGCTGGCCCAGATACAGCTAACTCTTGTGTTTTCTGGGTGTGGTGCTAAAATCCTCCAAATTATTGGTGTCTCAGGTGTTGAGTATGGACCTGTAAGTAGCATGTAGCCAAGTCAGCAACTTAGAGTGCAGCTTTAATGTCAGTAAGACAGTATATTACTAACAGAGGTTAAAGCCTCTCCAGTTTTATGAGATTTGAGACACATTCCCTTAAAACAGAAACATTTCAATGGAGATGGCAATGTAGATGGACACTAAGGTCTTTGCAGGATTTTCTCTGTAATCAGACCTGTCCCAGTGTCTCTATGTTATGACCATGGGTTTATTGATCACTTCTCACTGGAGATTCAGTGTTTGAAGGCTTCCCTTCATAAGGCTGTTTCTCAACAGGTGCTGAGACTTTTTGTGTCAGTTGCTGATTTGCATGCATGAAATTGTGTGGAAATCTGTTTCATTTGTTGTGCATCTGTTTCAGGTTTTCTTTTGGTACCACAGGGTCACTGCAGTACGCTTTGAACTCTGCAAAGTGAACGGTAATGATTTTTCAGAGTTGGGGAGAAATGCTGTAGTGTAAATGAGGTTTGGCTTCTTAAAGCTTAGCGAAACTTGGCAAGTGTTTCTGGGAAGGTTTTGAGTTCAGTGGTGTTGAAGAGGGAAAGGAATTAGGTTAGCTGGATCCTGCACTTTGGTCTGCTCACTGTACAGAAATGCCTGTAGTGGAACAATCCTGATGAAGCAATTTTTTTCTCTCAAATATTTATTCCACTGGTAGAGTGGGTCTGCTGACGAAGTCACTTAAGTATTTGGAAAGGCTTTTCGTTGCCTTTGCAGAACCATGGGAGGTGCGGGGTGAGCCAGTTGATGCTGAGCAGAGCTAGTTCCATCAGCCGAAGGTGGTGAGTTGTTCTTCTGGCATGCAGCTCCACTGTGGGTACATCTCTTCCATGGGTGCATCTGCCTCTGCACTACGTGCTTGTGGGCGTTAGGACACCCCGTGCTCCCCTCTGGAACTTGGCCTTCTCCAGTTGCTCAGCTTTTATGGCAGCTCTTCAGTTCTGCTCTGCCCTTTTTGCCACTTGGTCCCAGAGATTGTGCTCCGAAGGTGTTACTGCTGTGCTTTGTGCTTCACCCCCTGCATCCCAAAGGTGTAATAAAAACAGAAGGCAGAGATACGGCATTTGGGATGGTGTCAGACTGTGGACAGCTTTGTGCCAGGGTTGCTCCAGTGCCTGTTGCATCTCAGGTGGCCTTCCCAGTGTCTGCGCTGAGCGTACCAAGCAGATGCTGACATCAGTGAGCTCCTCCTGCTTCACAAAGTCCTCTTGGTAGGACGCCTTCTCTTCCAGCTGATCTCTTCAGAAGCAACATATGCAGTGACTGATGGTACTGTTTCTAGACACAAAGCATAATTGTAAGTACTGCTGTTGCTGCATCACAGTAGTGTTTCTGGTTTGGCGTTTGTTAAGCTGAGAAAATGTTAATTTCTCTGCTTTCTACTGATGGGTTAGTTTGGTCAGGACTTCAGTTCAAGCAGTACGCAAGCTTCTCTAACTTTGTATATATGTGTTTATATATAAGTGTGTACAAGTTGTATCAGTATAAATTGTGGATAGGCCTTAGGTTTGGAAAATACCTTGTAGTATTCCTGAGCTAGGGTGGGTTTGAAGGCGTAGGCTGAAGAGCTCAATTTAGTTTGTTTAGAACTGGAGATGCTGAACAGCAAGAAGTGGTATAGCTTGGGAGTGGTGGCTCCTGTGGGGCCTGGATGCTGACTTGTAGGTAAACATTTAATCAAAATTAGCTTTGAAAGTCAACTTCCAGGATATTTTTTCCTGTAAATTGAATCTTTATTTGTCAATATTGAAGAAGAATGCCTGCTAATAGCAAAGTGTTCTTTGTTGTCAGGAAGGTGTCAAAAAATGGCATTGGGTTTTGCTGTGAAGGTTCGTAATATACTGGCAGATCTCTGTCTCAGGGAGCACGTGGTGTTTTCAGGGTCATTTGAAAGGTCCTGGTATTCTTTGTGTGCTCTGTAAATCAGGCAGCTGTGCAGACATTGGGACACTGCACTGGGAGCTGGATGTCCTGTGTGTACAATGGATGAGAAAGGGCTTACATCTTGTGGGGTATAACCAAAGAGGGTGCATAGCTCTTCTTTTTTATAATCGTATGTGAAACCCTTGGCGTCATATTTAAGGCTCAGGTGTAAGAGAATATTTTTCAAATGATTAACCTGAAAAGATGAGAGCTTATACACAGAGCAAGGGCAATGCACCATCAAACAGGGAGCCTGCCTTGTGTCTGTAAGACTTCAGCAGCACTAATAGCCATTGGATCAGCACACAAACTTGGCAGTCTTGTGCTTTTGCCAAATTACTATGGAAGCGTTGACAAAACAGCTGTGGAAGTCATTCATCACATTTTTGTGAAGTCGCTCATAAGATTCTTTTTTCTTTTAACTGCGTGGCTTTGCTTTTTGTATCATTTCACAGCAGACTGGATTTGCTGTACGTTAAGCCTTTGAAAACTGATTTAAATAATCAGCAGGAAGAAAAAGTAGCATAACAAAGCAGTCTGATTTGCAATCTGTGCCTTGCCCTGAACTGTTCTGGGGATGCTCCTTGGGGTGAAGGCCACTAAGAGGATACAGGACGCAATGCCTTGAGAATTTATTTTAGTTAAATGGGTTAGAGATAGGTTTGTTGTGAGAACAAAAGAGCTGGAAACCAATGAGCTTTAAGTTGTATCATAAGGGCCGGTTGGTTTTTCTTTCAGAAGGCTTTTGGTTTGTGCTTCAAAATCCAATTTCAAAGTGAAATGTGAGTTCTGAGTCCCTTGTGGTAGAAAGGAGACCTGCTGGCACGTTTGGCTATGGCTGAGATGGAAATCTCTAATAGATCTGCACCCTGTCAGTACTGTGGTTCTGTACCTTAGTGCAGTGTGAAGCGACTGAAAGGAAAGTATGGCAAGGATCTGGCGTGACCTGGCAGCAGGTGGAAATACACTGAGAGTCCTCAGAGTCACCTACTTCATCTCAGGTCTTATTTGGCATGAGAAATATAGAAAGCATTAGCTTTTAAATAGTCTCTATGAGCAAGACCTCTGTGTGATGGAGCCTTTTGCGTGTAATGAAATTCACATTGAGCAGCAGCATGCAAATGGAGACGTCTCTGCCTGATGGGAGCGTGAGGTTCGTGTTACCTGCTGGTTATACTGGGCTTTGCAGGATCATCTGGTGAGTATGTTCTGGCAGTGAGATGAATCCATGTTCTTCCCTGTCAGTACACCGGGCTGCAGCGCTCAGTGCACTCAAACAGGAGTGGCTGTGGGCATTGGTGGCGCAGGTTGGATTCACACAGGATTCATGTTGGCTCAGGCAGGGCTGAAGGATTGGACCAAGGGGGTGCAGAACACCACTCCTTGTTGGAAGGCGTGGGGCTACAAAGAGCCCTTCCTGATGCACGTATCCCAGGTTAGTGGTGTCAGCAGAAGGAAAAGGGGCAGCGGGATTCCCCTGCCTTCCCCTATAGTGGGAGCGTGGGTGGTGCAGGAACAGGCTGAACACGGGTGGAGCAGGAATAAAAGGAACAAATGTGTTGCCAGCTTTAAAAGCCAGAAGGGCAGAGGATTGCTGTGCGCATTAAGCAGAAAGCACGGAGGGAGCCTTGCCCTTCCCCAAATACAAGGCATGCTGCAGCCGCAGCTCTGCCCTGACAGAAATAGAAGTGCGGTGTTGACTTCAACACTCTGTCCTTTTTCCCTGTCCCTGTTCTTTCCATCACTTCTCGGTGACTTCACCACCACCTCCCATGCTTTCTCCAGCCACTGTGGGTTTGTTTTCCTTACTCAGGAAATGGGTCTGAGCCCGGCTCCCACAGCAGAGGGAACAGCAGCAGCCTGGGAAACCTTGCACAAAACCCCTGAAGTTACAGACTTAGCAGGGGAGGCTGTAGCAGCAGGTGGGTAACGCGTGTCTGATGCTGCACAGCTGTGAGATGAGGGAGGGATGAGGTGGGACGTCCCCACCACTGCCTGGAGAGGGCATTGATTGATGGAGAGCCCACAGCACATGCAGTTGTTAAGCAGCTCAGCACTCAGGCACTTTTCCAAGTCAGTGTTGCATGGAGGACATCGGCCACCGCAGCAAAGCCCTTCATTTCCTTCTCTGTTTGAATACAACAGTGGCACTGAGGCTGGGCAGTTGCTCCGGAGGAAAAGCGATCGTTGGCAACCGGGGAAAGACAACTCAAAATGTCTGGTGCTTCACTGTTAGTCCCTTACGGTTTACAAAAGCTCTGCCCAACAGTGATGGTGCAGATCCTGCAGCTGCTCTGGCATTCCCCGGATAGTTTCAGAATGATTTCAGGCCCTTTGGGCTTCAGAGGCCAATTGTGGGTTTTTTTTTTTTTTTTTTTTAATTATTATTATCAGTAGATTTCAAAATGGCTGCTTTTCCTCTAAGCATCGTGGGAAATCCCTGCTTCCTTGTGTTGAGCTCCTGGCAGAGAAAACAGCTCAGCCTTGCTCTGGGTTCTGCTGTAGCTGCTTGTTGCCCTGGGGTTCTGTCCGTGCTGCATGGCATCGGGCACAGAGCTCTAAGAGAAGGAGCGACAGAAGCTGTTGATCTCTGGGTGTTGCTCAGGTTCCTCTAAAGCACCGCATTTCCCAGCAGTGTCTGATCTGAGTCACAGAAGAACCCTGCTCTCTCATCCACCGAGGTAAATATGAACACAGAACTGTTGTCACAGCAGAAAGCTGTATCGCTATGGCAGTCTTATCAGCAGGTGGTGATACTTGTGACAGATAAACATCCTCCAGTGGGGATTTTGTTCTCAGCATGGCCCAGATCTCCCCATAGCACCGGGAGCAGTCAGTGAGCACACAGCCTCACTGCAGTGGCCCCAGAGGGTTCAGTGCTTGTGAATCGCCTCGAATCTGAAAGTGTTAGAAAGGCATTTGGGCACGCTCAAGGCCATAACTGAGAAAGATAGGAGCAGGACAAAGTTCTCATGGGTCACAAACTGGCACGTGGGAGCCTTAATGTGTCATCCGGTTTCTGTGCTGTCTTTCTTAGTGCAGGAGATAATCCTGTGTTGGTTTTCTTTTTCATTAAGCACGCAGAGAAATGCCATGCGAACAGTAAGGCTGCAGTGCGGGAGCCACCAAGTCTCAGCTTCCTTTTGCACGGGAAGTGGTGGTAAGCTGAAATATGGGGTTCAGTATCCTCAGGATGTTTACCTCTGTTTGCTCTCCTTCTTTTAATTACTATCTTGCCATTAATTACTACTGATTCCTAGTAGGAATTCGGTTCAATTCCAGAAAGCCAGGATATATACTAATTAACAGAAAATAATGATGCTATCGTTATAAAAAGTGTTTTTAGTACGAACACGTACATATTTGGTGGGCAGGGCTGCTCCATTTCAAAATGAGAACCTTGTACACAGGTGATGGCATCACCAGA
This sequence comes from Tetrao urogallus, assembly GCF_951394365.1. Lineage (NCBI taxonomy): Eukaryota > Metazoa > Chordata > Aves > Galliformes > Phasianidae > Tetrao > Tetrao urogallus. Next base: position 42,883,407 of record NC_136820.1, on the reverse strand, counting down.
CTTGTGGTGCAGGAGTGCTCATTCATTAGCCACGTTGGACAGGTGATGCAGCCATCGGTAAAGAGCTGTTTCTTCCCACAGCTCCTGACTGCTGAGGCATCAGCCACTCCAGCATTGCTGCCTTCCACTTCATGGATGCGAATGTGAGGCGCTTCATGTGCCTTGAAGGAGACACAAATGCTGGGGTTGAGCCCCAAAAAATCCCAAACAGCGTTAGTTAAACCATATTCTAAACAGTCAGAAATCAGCCCTCGCCATGGTGTGCAGCAGGATCTACCTGTCCCACCTCATTGTCCTCATTCTCGTTGCCATGTCATTCCCACTAGGTGTCATTTCTCCTGTGAAGAAAGGCTGAGGAAACTGGGCTTGTTTAGCTTAGAGAAGAGAAGGCTTCACAGAGACCTCATTGTGGCCTTCCAAAATTTGAAGGGCGCGTATAAAAGGGAGGGGGAATGGCTGTTTACAAGGGTAGATGGTGATAGGACAAGGGGGAATGGTCTTAAACGGAGACAGGGGAGGTTTAGGTTAAATATTAGGAGGAAGTTTTTCACACAGAGGTGGTGACACACTGGCACAGGTTGCCCAAGGAGGCTGTGGATGCCCCATCCCTGGAGGCATTCAAGGCCAGGCTGGATGTGGCTCTGGGCAGCCTGGTCTGCTGGTTGGCAACCCTGCATGTATCAGGGGGTTGGAACTGGATGATCATTGTGGTCCTTTTCAGCCCAGGCCATTCTGTGATTCCCTGATTTCCATTTCCCAGGAGTGGATATGGGCCCCTTGGCTCTTTGGCTCCCTGGAGCACCCACCCCAGCTAAGCATCGTGCTCACACTGCATTCAACCCAAGAAATCCATTCGTTGCCCAGTAAGTCAGAGTTGGCAGTGAGTTTTCTGATAACATTCCCCCACGTGATGGGCAATATTGCCCTCTGCTGGTTAATGACAGCTTAAAGGCTCTGCTCCTTCCCCCCACGCTGCGACCTGCGACCACTGCAACTCTGCGACCACAAGCTGGTTTTCAGTCCCGGGGTCTTATTTGGTGCCATGAGACATCGCACCCTTTGGTTTCGTTATCAGCAGAAGCAGCTTTCTATTGGGAGCACCTGAAAATCAAACTCTGACGACTGTTTTTAAAGGTTAGAGCCGTCATTCCTGAACCCTCATTTTCAGAACTAACCCCTTAGAAGCATAACTTCTCTGAGCTAGTTTTGCAAGTGAAATAGCTGTGAGGCTTTTAATTAATATTTGCATTGGTTAATGAGATCTTCTGCATATGGCAGATGTAAGCTGGACCCCAGGAGCTGCCCCATCCCCTGGTTTTGTGGCACGTAGGGGCTGGGCTGAGTTAAAAATAAGCTGATGGAAAGAGTATTATTTTTAATCCAGGTCGGTCCCCACTATGGGACTGCACACGTGGGTGCTCTGGGCGGCTGAAGGACGGTGACCCAAGGGTGCTTTGGAGCAGTGCTGTCCCCAAAATTTGTTCCTCAATGCCTTTTGCAGTGCAAATGTCAGTGCAGGCAAAGCTCTGGCAGTGCTGCAGCACTTCTTGGTTGCTGCACTTTCTCATGATAAAAGCTTCTCAGCTAAATCTCATCATTGCAGGTGGTACAGCTGGTTTTATTCCTGGTCTGCCCTGAGTTCTTTATACCTTAAATGTGCCCTGGGAGCACCTGATGGAGGGGGGCAAGAGAGCAGCAGTGCTGAGAGCATAGCACCGGGAGGGATAAGGTTATTTTGAATTCTTCAGACTGTTGCTTTCATGCTGTCTGGATTAGAGGAGAGCTATTGGGATTGATCTCTTACACAGCTGGGGTGTGTGCAGAGCACCTGGTCTCATAGCCAATTGCGTTAGGTATTTGTGAGTTTAATTGGGGTGTGATGCACAGAGGGCTTTAGGGCCTGCAATGCAGTGCAGTTCTCCTTCCTGCACTTGCTTGTCAGTACAAATGCTGCACATTCATCACACAAGACTTATATATTGGGAGGAAAGCAACGTGGTTTGTGTTTCCGTGGGAGGAATGTCTCAGTTCTGGTGCACTGTTAGGACGTGAACAATCTTGACTGGTTTTTGCATGTACGATTGCTGTTATGTGGCTTTCCTATTCCTTCTCATTCCTGGTGTCTCACTGGCTTCACCTTGATAGAGCCAGCATCACCAGACGGACACGTGCTTCAGTGCTGTTTGTATAACGTGCGAGTGTGAAACCCTGTAGGATCTTATGGGAAATTGGGAATTGCTGGGGGAGGTTCTGGTTGGATATTAAGAAAAAAATCCTCTCAGAACGAGTGTTGGGCAGTGGCACAGGCTGCACAGGGAGATGGTTGAGTCACCGTCCATGGAGGTGTTCAAGAAATGTGGCGATGTGGCCCAGTGGGCATGGTGGGGTGGGTTGGACTAGATGATCTTGGTGGTCTTTTCCAGCCTTTATGATTCTATGATTCTATCCCCTGAGCTTTTCCTTGCCCGCTGCCTTGCTGTCCCCATGTGATGGCAGCCAGCCGTCCCCTGCTGCAGTGACCAGCGTGCCCGCAGCCTCATGCTGGTGTGCTGTTTGGACATGGGGACGTGAGCCACATGCCGGATCCCTCCTCTCCCCGAGGCCTTATGTTGTGCTGTGAAATGACTTCTTAAAAAATACCTTGCCTCCTCTTCCTCATGCCCTCAGAAGCATCTCCCAGGGTACGCTTACAAGGTAAAGACGATTCCGCCTGCTTGGTTTGGGAGCGTCGGTTGTTTGGTGCACACCGTGGCTCTTTCTGCAAACGTGGTCCTTCTCCCATCTTCAAAGCATTTTCCAGCTGTGAACTAAGAGCACACGCGCTTGCTGAGAGCACACACCCCTCCCGAAGCAGCTGATGCCCAGGAGAAACCTCCCCAGCGTGACACATCGCTTTTGATGCAAACAAAATGACGCCGTATTTCATCAGCGCCATTAAAACTATTTAAGTAATTGAATTAATGACACTTCCAATAGCCTTTAGGAGATAAATCTGATACACGCCCTTCTTTTCAGTTTTTCTTTCTGTTTTCTTATTGTTTTCTTGTTTCCCCCATGCAATGCTTTCATTTGTGATCGTACCATTTGCTTTTTGATGTGTGGGTTTTGTGTTAAGTAGCTGATTTCCGTACTTCACAGCATTGGTACTGTTGTATATTCTGCAGCAAGAGTGTCTTCATTTGCAAAATACCATGAGAATGACTGGGGTGCCTCATCTTTCATAGTACTTTTTCCAGACATTGGGTTTCAGTTTACTTTGCGTCCATTCTTTGGAGAGTGCATCCATTTTAGTCCTTGAAATGTGCTTATCTTTGGCATCTTCAGCCTGGTTTCCCACCCTCATTTGATCTCCAGTGCTTCTCCACCACCTTTCCAGCTATAAATATCCAGCATCCATCCCCTGTGAGCCCACGTTTGTTTTATTTTTCCCACATGGTCCCCATAGCTAGCCTAGCATGAGTATTTCTCTCTATCCCTCGCCCTCAAACAGGGCTAACACTTCCTATGCAGATTGTCAAGACAAGGGGCGACAAGCTGTGCTGTGTACCATTGCAGTATTGCCCAGGACAAGGTGCTCAGATTGCTCGCCCTTCCTATGTCAGGGTGGCCCCAGTATGGTGAGAAGCAGCTGACGGAGCCTTCAGCTCCTGGCACTCCCCTGGCTACAGGCAGACCTGGAGACAGCTCTGAAGCCCTCTGCATGAGTGGGCAGACGGCCCAGGCAGGAATTCAGTGAGGCCCTTTTTTCAGCCCAAATTTCCATCGTTTCACGTGAGCCTTCAGCATTCCGGATGCAGCTCACTTTTCTCGCTCTCTTTGCTTTTCCAGGTGAGGCAAATGAAGAAGCCTTTGCTGAGGAGTGCCGACGGAGAGGACAGCACGCCCTGCCCTTCCAGCCCACCAACACTCGCCTGCTGAAGCCACACAAGCCTGCCAGTTCCCCCAGATATGCCTATCATTACAATAGCGATGAGGTGGAAGAGCAAGAAAAAAGCCGGGTTGCAAGCAGCTTGGAGAACCCCTTTTATTTATCAGGTGTGCAAAATCATGTTGATGAGAAATGCGCAAAAAAGGATTCATCAGTTAGCCCAAAGGGGAAAAACAAAAGCCAGGCCAGGGGGTGTTGCTGTGTGACTTAATGCTGGCACCCAGTGGATAATAAACGGCCACTTGAGTGCCTTCGTCTGCATTAGCTATGCTCATCCACGTAGCCTAGATTCACAAATGCTCTGGGATCCCCAGGGCCTGACCCAAGGATCCAGGATAAACTTTGTTTTGTTATGCTGCTGAAGTGCCCGTGCTCTTTGTTCTTAAAAGTGAAGGCCTGTTAGGGAATAACTAATCGCAGTACTTTGCACATTCATTTATTTAAATAGTGCTTGGTTTACTTGCTGAAGGAAAAGTTCAGCAGCTTCATATTAATTCTGGAAGCTGCAATTTTGGGCATCTAAATCCTAATTAAGGGGGCCAAGACTGTTCAGGCAAACAAGGAAGTGTAGCAATTGGCCTGGTTATTTTTGGAAGTGCTTAGTCCTTTGATGTACTTCCCGTCTGTAATGTTTTGGCAATATAATCCAGAGGCTATCTCGGGCAACAGAACCCTCAGAGCCACTTGATTTAATCAGAACATGTGGTCAAAGCTCGCTCAGGACTGCCAGGACAGGTTACTGTGTTAGTGACTTAGCACTGGCATGAGCTGACCAAAGAGGCTGTGAGGTGTTCATGGAGATCTCCAGAAGCCGCCTGGATGTGGTGCTGGGCACCTGGTGGGCAGGGGTTGGGCCAGATGGACCCAGAGCTCCTTTCAACCTCAGCCATTCTGTGCCTCTGCAACATGAAGATGCCTTGGTTCGTGGAAGCCCACGCTCGGGGCCCTTCTCAGCAGAGCTGGGTTGGGTGAACTGCTGGGAACTACGAGTGCCTGGGCTCCTCAGGGCACACACAGTGCATGGGAAAGGTGTGCTGCAAAAAAATGAAGGAAAAATATCCTGTTCCCCAAAACACACGCACATGCACACACGTTCCCAATGCTATACCGAATTCTATTGTGTTTGAGCCTTTAAATTTAGCACCCTATACTGTACAAACAACCTACAAATGCCATACACAATGCCAGCTTGCAAAAATATTCAAATAAATGTTTTCCTGGTCAGTTGCTAGAAGTTTAGTTTCATGAGGGATAGCTAATTTGATTTGATCTTTAAGAAAAAACCACAAAACTCCAGAATCCTCCACCTAATCCCTGAGCTGATGTACTGAAGGCCAGGGTCAGATTTCTGTGTTTGTAGCTGGCAAAAATACCCAATAACTTGGCTCACTATTTGGGGGACTTCAGGTTCCCTGTGATCCTAACAATGTTTTGTACTAGTTCCCAAAGAACAATTTTTGAAGCTGTTTATAACGTTGCTCGGGGCTTCTAGCTGTGAGTCTATTTATGTTCCAAGGTGCACAAGTTTGCAATTAAAATGAATTTCCTGAATTATTTGCACAATCCCCAAATCCTCCGTCCTACCGGTAGATTGCCATAAAACAGATACAAAGATTCAGGGTTGAAAATAGGATTGCAGTCAAGACTATGATTTTACTGTTGCTTTAAATGTTTTGCCTGCTGTTCCTCTGATAGACAGACAGTGGCTGCTGAAGGACTGGTCGAGTTAGTCATAAAAACCTACGTGAGTGTCTTAATCTCTGCCTGGGAAGTTCATGCGTGAGCCCTGGCCAGCAATGCTGTTCTCTTCCGTGGGTGCTCACCGCTGTCAGCTCAGCAGGCTCCACAGCTCTCTTGCTGCACAGACCACTTGCTTGCTCCCACTTGGCTTCTCATTTATCACCACGACAGCTGCCGTGCGCGGGGGAAAGAGCCGCATCGTTCTCTGCCTTGATGCAAAGCTGTGGTGGAAAATAGCAGAGCTCCATGGGCTCGGCCTGGCACGGCTCCACTCGGATGGGATCGTTTTTGCCACTGCTGGCACGCGGCCTTTGGCAGCGATTGCTGCACGGCAGTTTTAGATGTTGTCCCTGCTGTAGCACCCAAAGCAAGTTCTCAGTGGTTAATGAGTCACCTGCAGTGAAATGGTCCTCTTTACCCAGCTTAAGGAGTGGGAATGCTTGAGTTTTAATTTGTAAGTCCTTAGCAAATTGAATTGGAAGGGCGGGGGGTAGGTTTCATCTTGGCTGTGTGGTGAAGCCCATGTCTCTCCAGTGCTGACTTTCAGACCAGATGTGCAGTGAATCCTCTCCGCAGCGAGAGCTTCCAGTCATTGCAGTGAGGTTGTAATACAAAACTAATTCATTTGGATCTGATCCTCCACCTTAGTTGAATGCTTTGCGTTTTAGTAGGAATTGCTCCAGGTTTCATGTTGTTACTGGTTTCATAATGGTCTTTTAGAATAAAACTTCACCTTGTGTTCTGAGGTTGCTGAGAACAGTTCTCTAGTTCCAAACAGATAACTTTTATGGCAAGAACTCAGGTACTGCTAGTAGTGCACTCCCAGACTCTGGTATTCATCTGAGTAGGGTATCTAAGTTGTACCGTATTGGTACAGCACAGACCTGGAGGTTACAGCTGCTAATGGGACTGTGACTTGGGAGTTTTGATCCACGTCTAGCAGGAATGATTTAAATACTTAACCTGTAAAAATAGTGGAAAATACTTGATACAAAAGATCGTTGTTTGCAAGATGATATTGCAAGGTTTGCTCTTCCTTTTGAAGGAAATAGCTTGCGATAACCTAAAGCTTACAGCATTAATATTTCATTTCTGGTTCATTTTCATCTGCTGGCATCACCAAAGGAACCTCTTCAAAAGAATGAGCTTAACTAATCCTGACCCTTACTGGCCTGGGTTCCTCTGCTGGAAAGTTGAGCTATTCAAGCTTCATTACGTCTTTAACACAGTGTCCGTTCTTCTTACCGACGTATGATTTCCTGAATTACGCATTACTAACTAGTAAATTTGAAGTGCTGGTTGTCCAGACTAATTGCCTTGTAATTCCCCCACATACTTCTATTTGGATATGTAATGGAAAGTAAAGCCGCTTTGTTTTCTGTAGAAGCCTAATACATGAGGAATGCTGGATGTGCGGGTGTGATGGGAATGAACTCTCCCGTTGCTCTGTGTCCCGCAGTGTGGCTCCCTGCCCCACTCCTTTGTGGGCAGAGGGTGGGAAGAATGCCTGGGCTCGTTGCCTCCCTGGCTCTATTGGAGCTGCCATTGTGCACGGTTTTTTTTGGCTGCTGGTAGTAGAGCATCCCATTACCCTTTTGCTTCCCATAGAAAGTGGCTGGATTGCACGTGGAAGGGCTTCCAAGCCTTGCAAGCTTTTGCTTGCCATGTGGGAGTAAAACCTTGGACTCCATTCAACAATGTGTTACCTTAATTAAGAGCAGGTAAGCAGGTTGTATCTGGCTTGGTATGTTCTTCTAACAATTCTTCGCAGAATTGGTAATGAAAATAGTATGGTGAGCAAGCATGAAGGAAGGCCCCACTAAGTTGCTACAGTTTTTTCAGTCCCCTAAAAGATCAAAGTGTGAATTACATCACAGGGTTGGACAGTGAAACTGGAGAACTCATCCCTTGGATTTAACAGCCAAGGTAATTAAACAGTGGCGTGGCATACCTAGACAGGGTGGGATGTTTTGTCACTGCAGCCCTTTACATTAAGGCAGGCTCTTTTTCCACAACGCTCTACGGCATGGGCAGCAGCACCACGTGGTTGTGGTGAGAGGATTAGTAGGTCAAATTGTGATCTCTGTTGGGCCATGGCTTGAGCTGAAAGCAGGGAATGTGAAAGTAGAGCTCTAATTGTAAACTGAGTCACATGCATGAAATTATACTGAAGATGTGACTGGTGGTAAATTTTTGTAATGGCGTTTCTGAAAATGGCCAGGCTGCAGTAACAGCTGGTGGCTCCAGCTCAGATAAGCTAGCAAACTTTGAAATTACCTTGACATTTATTGTTTGGATTAGAGAAATACCTCTAAGAGCAGAAAATTAAGCAGCGTGGTCTTCAAAATCCAACTTGCACAATGATCTTTTGGCCCAGTAAAGGTCTGCATGCACATTGGGGCCTCCTGGCTTGTCCCTTTGGATCCGTCGCTGAAAGTGATGTACCTCACTTGCCATTACCTCCCAAGAATGTAATGAATTCAGTCTGAAAATAATTGTGCCTCTGCAAGGTACAGATGGCTGGGTGGTGACAAACCAGGAGAAAAGCCAACCTGGGACTCAGCAGAGAGGCTGCCCAGTTTGTTTTGGTCCTTGTTGAGTGGTTGAAGGTTTTGCTACAAAGTGTTGGATGTTGGCTTCAGCTTTCGTCAGCTTTCTGAAGACCAGAATAATTTCTGTGCTCTTTATGGTTCTTCTGGAAGTAGAAAAGAGGGAGATGAAATGGAGAGTGGTTCAGCAGATGCTGTTCATTGTAGACAAGAATGATCCAGGTTGTAAAGCAGGTGTAATTCCAAATGGTGGATTCTTGCTTTATCCATTCCTGGCAGCTGACAGCAGCAAGAAAGTACCATGTTATTCTGTTATCTACCTTCATTTGAATGAGTCTGATTCCAAGTATCAAAGCTTTGGGAAGCTCTCAGAAACTATTTTTCCTCCACCCTCTCCTAAGGCTCGTTATCTCAATAGAATGCAATTCTAGAGTTTAGATGGATAACTATTACTTCCAAGGGGGAAACTTGCCAAGCCACTCTCCAGGACCAGGACTGCTTGGTTAAAGCCCACTCAGCTGGGCAGCAACTATGGCAAGTTTCCATGAGCACTCTGTGATGCTGGCGACCCACCAGGACACGTTTACTACAGATTAATCAAACAGTAATGGGGCTGCTGCTTTCTGATTCAGATTTTGTTCTCTCACGACTTTGGGGCTAGGCTTCTAAAGCCAGGCAGCTAAATATGCTTGTAATTAGTGCTGGTTGAAGCAGTCCAGTGAAAGGTTACATCTTTTGTGTGCAATTCTTATTTTTGTTAGGAGCTGCTCCACTTGTTTGGATCAGTTTTCTGGCTGTTATCACCCAGCATAGCATCGCTGGAGCTAACGGACAGACAAAGTTCGACCTATCCTTTCTTCTTTGGTGAGGGTAGAAAGGGAAAGAGTTGGGAGTGAAATTATTTATCACAGCAGGCTCGAAGCAGAAAGGACCTGGCAGTTTTCTCCTGAGGAATACTCTGTATTTGTGTGTTATCTCTTACTTTGGCCAGTCTGCTTCTGTGTGTCAGCGATAACACTTGAAAGATTTCCACTTTTTCCCCTTATCATTCCTGAGCTGGTAGGAGACCGCATTGTCAAATACCTAGATATCTTCATACTGCGTTACTTTAACATTTGAATTGTTTCATTTGTAAGACAATGAATTATGTGGTATTCACTTTGAGCCATCATTTACATTTGACTCACAATGTTCTTAAGGAAAAGTTGCTGGGATTGCTTTCACAACCTCACGCGTTTGAAGAAAGTAGATGAATGCACAAAAAAAGAAATTGATATAAAATAGCCGTATCAAAAGCAATCATGCCCTGTGTGTAAGCCTTTTGGAAATGCCGACAGTGTTGTGAAAATGAAAAATGACAAAATTATGACGCAAATAACCTGCTAGGGTTTAATGATGCTTTTCCAAACACGTGTTAATGTTTCATCGTTATTACGTGAAGTAGTTCTGATCAGTTGATATGATGCTGTTTTTCCCTCTGGTGAAGAGGAGAATCCTTTGAATAACACTCTTTGGATGACCAACCCTCAGGAGCCGGCATGTCTCCTCTGCCTCCATTGGCCTCTGTGGGAAAGCCAAGAGATAAGCAAGCCTTTCTGGGCTGTGTCCCTTACAGCATCTTTTAACACCAAGGGATCCCAGTTTTGACAACGTATGGCAGACTGAGGGGCTGGCATGGAAGTAAACTTTGTGGATGGAGCTACTGAGGAGATATTGAGGCAGTGTTGCCTGGAATGGGGCTCTGTCAGGAGGATGAGTGGGCACCAGGCAAACAGATCATCATCTGCAGTTCCACAAAGCGCTGGCACTTTTTCCATTTCTTAAACAATAGCAATGTTTTCCACTCTAACTTTGCACAGGCTAATCACTCATGGCAGAATTTCTAAATAAACATCCTGGTTCTTGACTCAAATGATTGCAAAAGGTGAAGTAATACTGTTGACACAGCGTAGGAGCTAGAGTGATAACCTTGGAGCAGTTTCTCTTTGCTGCAAGGGAGTGTATTTCCTCTCATTCTCGAACATTTGCTAGCATCTGAAGTGGCTTTAGCCCAAACACTATTGTGTGGTTCTGCTGAAGCCTTAAACTGAGGAACTACAGCTCAACAAAAGTAATTGTGCTTGGGAAGGGCTCCTCTAGCGTGACCTCAAAGCATCCTGGTGATCATGGCTCTCTGACCTCACGCCATTTCCTATTTCCACCTTCATTTTGCTGTCGGTGCTAACTGGAAGGATCAGCTGTGATGAGGTGGTATTCTCAGGGTCCCATCTAACTGCTTGCAGACCAACTGGAGAGCAGAAGCAGAATTCCAGACAGGCAGAGCTGTGCCCTTGCTGGCCATTCTCCAACTCGCAGCCTGGATCCCATGTGTCTTGTAAGGACCCCATTCCCTGTGCGGAGCACACAGATTCCCAGGGGCAGAATACTGCTGAGCTGGAAGATCCCTCTTGACACCTCATGGCATGATTTGCTTTTGGTTATTTGAGGGAAATGCGTGCTACCTCTAGGTTGAGATTTCAAAGTGCACTTGGTAGATACGGTGCTGGTCCAGCACAGTACTGGCAAGGCTGCGCTTTGCTGCAAACTTGGAGGAGAGGACATGATGCAGAGCAGGAACTGTTCTCCATGCATTTGTCTAGGTTGAAAACCATTGTTGGGATGATGATCACGTGGCTGGAAGCTTGTGCCTATTGAACCAGTAGCAAGTGTTGCTTGAACATAATGCTTCCATGAGCTGCAGTAGAGTATAGCCTATGGTGCATTGTTAAGCATGAGCAGGATGATGACCTGCATGTAAAATGCATATTGGTAAACACAGAGCACCTTATTTGCTCAGAGTTCTCAGCATTCCCTATTCTTTAAATGGAAATGCAAATATTGTGGTAACTCTTTAACTCCTGTGGGCAGGAAACACCAGTACTGAAATGGCTCCTGTTGTGTAAGTCTTACTTATTGCTTCCGTTCGGAAAATCATTCTGGGTTTGCATGTGTTCTGATTTTGAAGCTTTTCCTGAATGGCTTTGAAGTCTTTTGAAAGTTCTCAGGTATTTTCAGACTTCAAAGATAGATGCGGTTTTCTTTCTATCCTAGTAGAACAGATGATTTAAAAACAAACCAACGAAAATGGGAAAGCCAGATCTTTTCTTTAAGACTCCTTAAACCATTCAGAGATTGTGTGCTTTTGATAGATAGAAAAGGCCATGGATACTGTGCATGGTGTTTCACAAGCCCTGTTTCCTTAGGATACAAAGAAGGCAGCAAGAGGAGGAAGCAGAAGCAGAGAGAGGAACAGAAGAAGAAGAAGTCAACCAAAGGGAGTTACTAAAATGGACATCTCTGCTATGCCAATCCCTTTATTAAAACGGCAACTTACATTACATTTGAGCACACCTCTTCTGTGTATATTTTTCAATTGTTCACACTGCTAGTAAGGAAGTGACTCATGTTTAAGACTGTACTAAAATTGCACTATATTATTCTTTTCAGTTTTCACGGAGTGGCTTTCTTGCCAGTCAGGTTAAGGAGTTTGGACGGGGCTGATCGTGGTTAGAAGTGTGTTATGTTTGAAGATTGGAGGGTATTACAGAATCTTGTACCTCTTCCTTTCCTGGGACTGAAGTTCCCCTTGCCTAGAATTAATTTGTTTTGTGGGATACAGAGGGTTGTGCAAACACCTGTTTGTTCAGTCACCCCCAGCATCACCAGCAGGCTTGCTGGAAGAAGAGTAAAGCACCAATCCTGTTCCCTCCATCACTGGGGGTAGGACTGAGACGTGAGCTCTCTCCTATGGTAATTTATGCAAACTTAATAAATGACTTCAATGTTTTTTTCTTTTTATCACCCAGGCAGGGCAGCAAAGGTTTGTCCCTGCTATCGGAATGATCCTTCATTTTAAAGTGTATGATGAAGTTGCATCCTTTGGTTTTAACAAACTTGGCGTAATTATGGTCTGTAAGCACTCCTACTGATTTCTGCAACTGTGGTTGACTCCCAATGAATCATTTAGTGAAATCATTCCTTATTTTAAAATTTTGCTTTCAGAAACTAGAGACAAATGACCTAAGTGCCACTTTACAACTGCTCTTCCTGCTGAGTAGATTTTAGATAATGAACATATTTCAGAATCCGTGTAAGATTTTATCAGGTTGTTTCTGCAAAGAACTCGCATCTTTATGTATGAAAGCATTCTGTGTCACTTTTATTGCAGGACTTTTTTTTTTTTTTAATTTGAAAACGTGTCTTCAGTTTAAAGGAAATCTGCATTTTCTGGCTAGGTTACTTCCTTGCTTCCCATAATTCTCTCATGTGCATGATATATTGCTTCCCTTAACCTTCTAGTTTGTACAAAGCCCTTCTGTTGCCTTAAGCATTTACCTGCATGTTTCTTGTCAATATGTTGCCTCTCTTAACCTCCAGGCGGGAGTTAGCAGCCCATGGTTTTGTGTTGTTCCTTGTGTCTCCTCTCGCCAATGCGCTGTTGATGTAACAGACTTACACCTGGCAATATTGAAAGTCTGCAGTTCTTGGAGAAACTCACTCATCCTAATAGAGCAATGCATATAATGGTGTAAGGAAGGAGCTAAACAGAAAAATCAAGTCTGCATTTTAGCATGGTTTGATATAACAAATTCTGTGCCTGGTACTGAGCAGTTTAGCTTCAAATACATGACATAATGTAACCTTACGCAAACATATAACCATAAATGAACTGTTAGGGTTTAAATTAAGCTCAATATGAAATAAGCCTGAGTACCAGTTTTCTGTCACTTAAGTATCACTTTTTCATTTTGTGCAGTGTTACTAATATTTAAAAATAAAGAAAATTCTCCTTTATACTTTGTCCTCTTGCACTGTAATGTAGACTAGAGCTGACACCAGACGTTCACGTTTAATTTCAGTTATGGTTTAAGCTGTAGGCACAAAAGAGAAAGCCCACCTGAATAAAATACCCACAGCCTCACCCCCATGATGGCTCTTGTTGAATCCATGAGCGGTTTGATACAGACCCCATGTCAAATGGCTGATACTGGAGAGCTAGGGTTTATCCTTGATACATTGCCATAGTACCATATGCATCAAATGGAGCTTGCATGTTAGCTGTATGAGGGTCATACTGAATAGTACACAGCACTCTGAATTGCATCCCATTTAAATCTCATTCTGCATTTTGGGAGGAGTCCCCACCAACAGGTACGTCAACTTTAAGCTGTCAGAGTGCTTTTTTTCTGAGGAAAATGGTGCATGTTGTGGAAAAGCAGGAGAGATGAGAGAGTGACACCAGCCTAGGGCTGTCTCCCCACGTTGTCCCCATGCTCTGAGCAGCCTTGTATCACAGAACAGCATGGCTTTGGATCAAGAATGTGTCTGGAAGAGTTGGAGCAGACTGGGATTTAGGTACGTAAATATATGCCTGACTCCTATGACTGCATTAGGTTTGAACGAGGACTGAGCTTTACTTAGCTATGAGACCTACAGGTTGTTGGTAGGAAGTTGGTTAGGAAGCCTGAGTCCTTAGTGAAGTGTAGGTCTCCCCATTAATGGCTGTCCAACCTTGGGATGCCGTTGCTTTGAGAGCATCCTTATCACAGAAGGTGTAGAGAGAAACTCCTGGGAAACACAGTATCCCCAGAGGAGGGAATTATGGGCACCATCGTCCTTATAACTACCTAATATCTGCCCAAGCTTGCCCAGAAATTAAGAAACGTGGGCCCAGGGCCATGATTCCTTCAGCCTGGTTATTTCTGGATATTAACTGAAAGGCAACAGAGTGCCATAGAGCAACGTTACCAGCTTGGGTTTTCCGACGTGCTGGGTTGTAGGGCAACTCGGACACAGGTCTGGGTCTGAGCAGGCACATATATGAGGGCTTTGCATCCCTCTGCCAAAGCTGAAGGCCGCATGGTGGTACAGTTACTTTAAGTATTGTCTGGGCTAGAAAATGCAGGTGGCTGTGAGATGACACCACTGATAGCATTGGCCCACGAGTGATGTGTGAATAAATGGATTATGAAAGGTAGGCAAAGATTTCCTGACCATCCAACAACACTCGCATGGAAGAGCTGAGGATAGAAACAGACCTGGTGCAATGTATAAAATGTGTTGCAAAAGGATTTGCTACAGAGCAGACGCTGGGGCTCAGAGACACAGGGTGTTTTCAATCCCTTTTAGTATCCCATGAGAAAGTTAAATGATACGGGTGAAGAATACACAGTGAGCTGAGAAACAGCATAATTAAGATGATACACTGAAAACAAAACAGTCTTATCTTCCTTCAGGTGGAGGACACAATCACAAACAAGCAAAGCAGCGAGAGATAAAAGTTCTTGCTCCTGCCGCTATGAAAATGATTTAAATTCAGGGTTTTTTTTCCACACCTTTTAGAGATGTGCACAGCCTGCTCTTTGAACTGTGGTTTGGCAAGACTTTGATCTTTAATGATCTTGGGGAGAATAGGTGTCAAACTGATAAAAATGTGCTTTCAAGTTGTTTGCCCAGACCACGATCGTACCGGGGCAGCCTTCAGACCTGGAAGCACCACTCCTAAAGGTAAGACAACCCCAGCTTTCTATGTTGGCTTGGCTGCTTCTTCCCTACATTTCAGAGCCATCTCATGGTTCATGTATGTGGTCACTGATATAACACACCTCAAAGATGCTCCTTTAGGAAAGAAATCAGGTACCCTGAAAAAATGCATTCCCTCAGGCCCTGTTGTTGCTGCAGAGAGCACAGCTCAGTGCTGCCCTCTGCTCCCTGTGAGGAGCTGTATGGCCATGAGCCCTCCCCTCAGCTCCACTGCTCTGTGCCCAGCAAACCCAGAGGCCTCAGTGCTCCTCGTCCACCTTGTCCTCCGACCCTTCACCATCTTTGTATGTTCAAACTTAGCTCGTATTTCAATGTTCTCCTTCTCACTCCATCTTTCCTGTCAAGCATCTTTCTCCCTTCGCCGTAATTCTTATGTTGACAGGGGGAGTGGTAGCACCACGTGTGATTAAATATATTTAATTCTTATCTTCCCAATGTGTGGGTTGGAATCAGATCTTCAGAGGCTTTTTATCACTATTTGCAGAACTCTGCCCATTTCTACCTGTAGCACTGAGAGCTCTAAGCAAGGCAAAGCAAATTTCCTCTCTGCTGATTGAAATTGGGGAGCTTCGAGTGGTCTACAGATGCTCAGGTTTAAAAAAAATGCTTATATTTGAAACAGTAACAGATTCAGCTGCCTTGTGTCCATGTGCTTTGGCTTCCCACAAGATTTTGCAGCAGAAAAGGCTTGGGTGGGTTATTGGGAAGTGTCAGATTTGCTAAGTACCTTGCTGGTGCCCTCTGACAGCAGCTGTTAGCTACTGACAGCAGGAGAAGCATTGCCAAAGTGCTGAGCTGCTCTGAGGGGATGCTTCCATGTGCAGGGTTAGGTTACCTCATTGCTCTTGTCACAAGCAATAGACTACTCACTCACATATTTTGCATATCCTGAACTGTAGCAGGTCAGAACTTCCTTCTTCCAGGATGCCTCATGTTGTCACTGCAAAGCCAGTCCAAAAAGTGAGTGTCGTGGGAAAATAAAGGCACGTTCTCATAGTGAGTCTGAATACTTTGATTTCAGGAAAACACCTCTGTGTCTGTCTGGAAGTGATCACAGATTTCCTAAAACATCCCCAAAGAGGGAACAATACCTCACTGCACTACTTGATTGCATCTCCTCAGAGCTGTTTCCATTGGCATGCACATGCACCTTTCTACTTACAGAGCTCAGATCATTTTTTCCATCCCTTGTTTGGGAAGTGCTCATCCTTTGGTCAATGCAGAGTGGCTCGCTTCTCCTGTAGGCTGCCAGTGCTTGCAATGTGTTGTGATATGGAAAGTGTTTTTACATCATCCCAATATTAAAGAGTTAGGCTTGGGAGAATTTCCTTAATTTGAATAACAGAATTTGCTTTCAAGAGTTTAAGATGAAAGCTTACAGCACAGAGTGGTTGATCACCTGGTAGGAGAACACATCTCATAGAACCACAGAATAGCCTGTATTGGAAGTGACCCATAGGGATCACCAGGCCCAACTTCTGTCTCCTATCTCAGTAATGTATAAAGATAAAATTTAAGAAATACATATTTCTGCCTGGATGTTGGACAGCCTTGGATGCTTTAATATGCTAAGAGAGCAATGCTGGTTGTATACTGCTACGTGAGACTGAGAGAAGGTTGAAGCTCCTGTAATTAACTGAGCACTCAGAGCATTAATGAGCTTCAAGCAGCCAAGGAGGAGCACTAAGTAGACACTTTCCACAGCACCCGGAGCGGACATGCACCAAAGGTGCATGACTCGATCCTGCAGCAGATACAAGCCACAACCTGCTGTACCAGTAGTGTTGTGACAACCTGGGCTACGCTGCTTTTGGATCCAAGTCAGTGGGTAACCAGCACCAGGTCCTGCCCAGCACTGTGAGTCATGTTTTACACCCACAAAAATGACTTGTTCCCTCCCTGGCCCACTGGCCTTCCTTTGTTAGTGAGTAATGGTGGATGCCTAGAGGAGAGCACGAGAACAGGCTGAGCACCTAATAACACTTCACTGCAATATTTTCCCAGCTGTGGCACTCAATGTCAGAGAAATGTTGTTTTTTGGTTGCTTAATTTTTGTTTGCATTGATTTCCATTTTCCTAGGAAATTGCATAATGGACACAATGTCCTACGGCAAGGAATCTGCTGGGAGAAGGGAGATTGCATTTGTTTTAAACCTCTCCCTTTGGCTTTCTCCCTTCCTCCATCCTTTCCTTAGAAGAGAACTGGAACACCACATTCTCATTCACCTTTTCCACACTACGCCTGATTTTCCCATTAAGCTCAATGTGAGCTCATTGCCATGCTGGTATCCCCAGTGCTTGGTCATAGAACTATAGAATGGCTTGGGTTGGAAGGGACCTTAAAGATCATATTGTTCTAACCCCCTGCCATAGGCTGGTTGCCACCCACCAGCTCAGGCTGCCCAGGGCCCCATCCAACCGGCCTTGAGCACCTCCAGGGATGGGGCACCCACAGCTCTTTGGGCAGCTGTGCCAGGGCCTCACCGCTCTCTGGGTAAAGAGTTCCTCTTTCTCACACCTTCCCCTTCCTTCCCCTTCCTTCCCACCCACGTCATCTAGCAGTCCCTAGTGGCTGATGGTGTGCATATCCCTGATTTCTGCAGCACTGCATGTCGCACAGCTTTTCCCCTTTCAAACTCATTTTGTCCCCTATCCAGATGGTATTTCCCAGATGTGGAAATCAGGGCTGAGATCATCCCTATTCTCAGCACATTTTGTTCAGGGAAGGCTGCATTCAAGCATTCACTCACTGGGTTTTAGGGTCACCAGTTTCATCTGGGAAATCTTAATCAGCTGGGCAGTTAGTCATGAGGAAATATCATTGATGGTAGGGGAGGATTTGCAGAGATGGGAGGGTGCAGGAGATCAAATGATTGTTTAAGTGCAAAGTCAGTGCTGGCCCATTGCCTAACTGGATCCAACCCCCAAAAGCTTGTATCAGAATCTCTCATGCTTTTAGAGCTCTGCAACTCTGCTTTAGATCCCTCTCCACTTTATGATTATCATAGAATGACGAAGGTTGGAAAAGAGCCATAAGAACATCACATTCAGCCATCATGTTTGCCCAACCAGGCAAGACACAAGCTGAGCAACAGGATTTCTGCTTGCAGTGCCTCTGCTCCTGTAACGGCCCTGCTGTGGTCAGCAGGAGCATTTTTGTGTGTACCTGAGCCCAACATCTCTTCTTTCTCAGCAGAATTCAGGTGCACTGGTGGCGATTTTTTAATCAACGCAATGACTTCCCTTGGAAACACACATTTTTCTATCATGAATGCTTAGGAAAATATTATTCAGCTAGTGTGTAATGCAAGTCTCAGGTTGCATTAGGTGATGGGATGTGATAGAACACGATGCCAGTGAGTCACCTCATATCATGTTTTATTGTGATGTGTCAGCTGAGAAAGCTGAAGAGCTAAAGATGTTTCTACCAGAACAATTATGAAACGACACTGGTTCATGCAGAGATTACTAAGTTTTTCCTAGGCTGGTTAGCTGTTAGGTTTAGGTCTGCGGTGTAGCAATGTTTTGTTAAAGTTGCTAATAATGAGTTGCTTCAGAACCTATTTTGCACCCAGAGCAGTCATCAGCCTGTTGTTGCCACGGGTCAGTTTAAAACTGGAGTCGTCAGGTAAAGAGTGGTTCTCCAAGCCGAGGAGACATGCTTTTATTTTAGGGCTACTTTCTGCTGACTTCAACTAGATACAACAGTGACACCATCACCTGTTGCTGTCAAAGAGCTAACAGTATGAAGGAATAATGTGGAAGTGTATAGATGTGGTACTTAGGAACATGGTTTAGCGGGCAATATTGGTGGTAGGTGCATGGTTGGAGTAGATGATCTTAGAGGTCTTTTCCAACTATAATCATTCTAAGATTCTATTCTATGACATTCAAGAATTGAGAGACTGGTTTCATGCTTTTCAATTTAATCCAAAGGTGCCCAGAGACAGGCAGATGAGCTCATAGGGCTTCCTGAATTGGCCTTTCTTTCCCATTACTGCTGGCTGCACTACTAGCACTGGATTAAAACACTGCAGTCATAAAAAAGCAGCAAACAGGGTCCTTCAGGATTTTTGTTTGTTTGCTTGTTTTTAGTATGTGTTTGGGTGAATTCTGACCATAGGAATTTGTACGTTCAACTTCTCTCACAGCACCATTTATTGTGCATGTGAGTGAACCCCAGCAGTGGCTGTGGCCCCATCGCTCTGTGCTTTCCCCTGGTGGTGACTCCTCTGCAGCCCCACTCCCTCAGCCCCGTGTCTCTGTGCGGCAGAGAAAGCCAATTCAGTTGAATGCTCTGGAGCTGTTTTCATGTTGATAAGCTGCAGCCAGGGTGGGACCTTTCCGCTGCTTCTTATGTTACAGTTGGTCTTGTGGAGGGAAGCTGAATAATGGAAATGTTAACAGACTTTTCATTGCACATCTATACATCACCACTTAATTTCTTTACTTTTGTCTCCCGTTTTATTTATTTATTTCCCCCCTGATCAATAGCATTCATCCTACTCGATGATACTACGACTTGATACTGTTTTTATGGTGTGAAAATTACTGTTGCTTTGACTGGCTCCTATTACCAGGTGACACTGCTTGGCAGAAAACAATGAATCTTCCTATTATTTGGAAAATAAATGTGATTTATGAGACTGGCAATCGATAGCGGTCTGTGTCTTGCAGTCAGAGTGCTTGCTTTCATGAAATAATGCCTTTACCTTTGGAGTGTGAAGGCTGTTTATTCAGTGCTGCTGAGTTATTTAAATGTATATGTATTAATATCCACTTTTATTAAGAATTTTTTCTGAAGGTGATGATCAAGAAAACATCTGTTTTTAAAGTTCATGGCCTGTTTGGAACATGGTCGAGCAGGTGTGAAGCTGTGCTGGCAGGGAAGGATGCAGCATGGGGAATAGAGGAGCTGGAGGAAGGAGGAAGAGGAAGGGGGAACACCGTTGAGCACCTGCTCTCACCTCCCTGCTCTCACTGGGAGATGATGGCCAGCGCTGAGGACTTATTGTTAATTTCCACAATACTGACAGAAAGAAAAAACACAGACCAATTTAACTGCAGGGAAGCAGAGCTGCTTTGCCCAATAGCTGTGCAAGACATTACCTAGAGCTGTCTTTCTGTGAAGCTGTTCCTACTTTTCTTTCTGTAGTAAATAAGCAGCTTAACTGCAGGCTGAGTCCTCTTTTTGTGCCTCTCATAGGCAAAGGGATTAAGGAGGCCCTGATGTGTGGTGCAGTCAACACACCGAGGGATGGGATGCCATCCAGAGAGGCCTGGACAGGCTGAGCAGTGAGCCCAGGTGAACTTCATGAAGTTCAACAAATCCAGATGCCAAGTCTTGCACCTGGGTTGGCAAGCCCTGCTAAAAGTACCAGCTGGTAAGTGTAAGGATAGAGCACAGCCCTGCTGAAAAGGATCTGGGGATACTGGTGGATGGCAGCTGGACATGAGCCAGCAGTGTGCCTTCACAGTGCAGAAAGCCAGCCATATCCTGGGCTGCATAGAAGAAAAGTGGTCAGCAGGCTGAGGGAGGTGATCCTGCCCTGATCTCTGCGCTGCCTGGTGAAGCCACATCTGGAACACTGCATCCAGTTCTGGAGTCCTCAGTTCAAAAAAGGCAGAGATCTCCTAGAAAGAGTCCAGCAGATGGCAACAAGGATGATAAAGGGCCTGGAGCATCTCCCCTATGAGGAAAGACTGAGAGACCTGGGGCTGTTCAGTCTAGAGAAGAGAAAACTGAGAGGGAATCTGATCAGTGTTTATAAGTATCTGAAGCGCAGGATGAGGCTGAACTCTTCCGTGGAGCACAGTGATATGGCAAAGGAGTAATGGCCAAAAATCGGGCCGTAGGAAGTTCCACACAAACATGTGGAAGAGCTTCTTTACAGTGAGGGTGACAGAGCACGGGAACAGGCTGCCCAAAGAGGTTTTGGAGTCTCTTTGGAGAAGATCCATCTGGACACCAGCCTGTGTGACCTACTGTAAGGAAGCCCCTGCAGCAATGGGGTTGGGCTCAATCAATGATCTCTCAATGATTGCCCTTTCCAACCCCTGCAGTTCTGTGAACGCAGACTGAGGTAAAACTCTGGACTCATTTATTGCTTCATATATTTATCATAAATAAGTTAGTACCATGTATATCACTGAATCTCACTCTTAAAGGATATTTTATTTTGCCTAGGAACAGAATTTCCAAATACTAGAAATAATACGTTGCTCCCACAGAACTGGGCCGTAATTTGATGAAATTACCATAATGATGAAATTACTAGGATGTACCTTATATGAAAGATCCTGAAATGGCTTTCCTATTCCTCTTGGAGTGCACAATGCCTTTCTGAATGCAACTAACCAAACATTAATCTAGCCCTAGCTTTTGCTGTGTTATTTGCCCTAGTAGATGTTGATATTCAGTGAATTACATCATGATGTATCCTTCCCAGTGCAATGGTTAAAAAATCCCATCTACTCACAATACCTTTAAGCAGTCCTTGCCAGCTAATTTGTACTGCTCCAAACATGGAGCACTTTACTGATTAGCTCAGATGCTCACACAGTAAACGCCCAAATCCTACTATCATTTCTGTTTCTAGAAAGAGCCTTGCTCCACTGTACTTAATGTACTCCTGTCAGGTTTCTGACTTCATAAGTAAAGCAACACTCTGCTTTCCCTTAGGAAGAGGGTGGCATGTTCCTTACTGTATAGGTCAGGTTGAGGCTGTTCTTAAATAGCCTTTTAAACTTTATTAGGCATCAGCCAAGATCTTTATGTATTGTAAGTTTCCTCATTTTTGATACAGCTGAATTTCCCATCTCATTAGCCTGATATTTATCTACTTTGTAAAAGTCTGTTACAATTTCTTCTTGAGAGCCCATTTGGTTTTCTCCAATTCCTAGCTTTGGGCATTGCATATTATATTACTCGGGGCAGTTTGATGTGTGATTCATGGCCACACTGCAAGCCTAACTGTTCTTCAGAAGAAGGCTTTCATGGTTAAATGAGCAGCCTGGGACTTGGGGGATCTGCACGTAGTTCTTGAATCTGTTCTTGTATTCTTTAGTCAGTCCTAAAATGGTTACCAACCAGCTGTTCATTTGGGTCCCTGTGTATAAAATAAGGCAATTTAATCCCTTTCTTTTGCACTTCATTCAGTCCATTTAGCTCATTAATTCTTCAGAGCAGCACCTCAATTGTGCCATTTCATAAAGAGAGCACACAGAGAAATAACATAGAGCAAGATTAAACAATCTCGTAGCTTATAAAAATTGAATTCAGCCCCACAGTGCACTCTCCCTTCCTCCCAGTACTGAGATAACACACTTCTGCTTCTCCCTGAAATCTAGAGGCACCAGAAGTGGAGATGGGGAGATCTGCCGAGTGCTGCGCTCCACCCTTCTGCTCTCATTGCTTGCCCTAATGGTATTTGCAGTGCAAGTATTTGTACAATTACAGTCATATCTGAGGGCTTTCCCAGAGATAAGGGGTTTTATTTCACTTCCTATCTGAAAAAGCAATGTAATTAGTTTATCCCATATTTGTCAAGAGAAAACAAAACCAAACGGTTTAAATGGTGTTTGGAGGAACTGCTATGGCAACACACTTCTGCCTTTGGCATTATTCATCTTCTAAATCTTTATCCAGCTGTTCCTGTGCTGTGTCTGTGACTCCTGAATGTGACATAGAGCAGGGCTATAGGAATAAATATTCCTGTTTTAGAGAAAAAAAATTGCACATCCATCACAGGAATGTTATTCAACTCCTTCAATTATTTATCTTCTGCATTTGTAACCGGCCAATTGCAGGTACTCACATTTCTGGGGCATGGTTTAATGCAGAAGCAATGTCACCCATTCTCTTCTGGCTTCCCTTCAGCTCTGCTGAACCAGAACAGACCTGTAACTGTCCTCTGCAAGGGCCTTAAATATATCACCCCACTTACTAGACAGGCCTAATGTAACCCTCACTGGCCCAACCAACTAGTGTAAGGAGATGCTGCAAGATCTCAAGAATTCAGAGCAAACGAAGGAACATTTAAAAAGGCCCCCAAAACAGCTACCTTTAATGGAATTAGAAAGCTTATCTAAATAAATAAGGAGAAGCTATTTCTTGTGGAAAAAAATTCTCAGTGATTTCCCCTGAGGTAAAATCAACAGAGCAAAAAAAAAAAAAAAAAAAGAGTCATCGTCTAAAAAAATCCCTCACCATAAACCCAAGGGGACTTGTCAGCTCCACGGCAGAAATTGGAGAGACCACTCAAGCAAGAAGAGGATTAGACTGTCTCCTATCAAAGCATGCATGGACTGGATTTTTCCAGCAACTTCAACAGAAAGAGGGTTATTTTTTTTTTTTTTTCTTCTCATTTCCAATTGTGGAAAAGATTGGAAGCAAAAAAAAAATTGAATACAGGCCTTAAGGGTAATGTCTTTGCAATGGGACCAACGCCTATGTCCTCCTTCTAGGTCTGTCAGCTTTCACAATTATAAAACTGGCCCCAAGGCAGTGTGAAGGATTTAAATCTGTAAAGACCAATGCAGCACACTGCTGGATTTGGAGGTGAGCTGGCCTGGCTGGAGAAAGGGAAGGATGTGGGTGGTGACAAAATGGCTGCTGTGAAGGATGTCTGGAGGACCACTCATAGCAAAATGAGGAGCTGGAATGGCCAGGCCTCCCACAGATACTCAAGGCTGGTTGTTTGACTCCACAGAGCGTGTATTTTGCCTCTGGCTTAGTTTATGAGACTACCAAGCAGATTGTACTGACAGTGGGGCATGGGTAGAACACTGACAGCAGCTCCTTGGGGCTGCATGGCCTGCTACCATGAGTCCAGCCTCCTAATCCCCATCCCAGACACATCAGCGCTCAGCTATTTTGAGTCTGCCTCAGGCTTCCAAAAATACCAGGCGTGCTCTGAGCACACTCACATTAGCACAAGCTGTGCCGTGACAGTGTGGCATAAGCCTGCTAGCAGAGCAGCTCCATGCTAAGAGTGCCACACGTGCCTACCAAGCCGCCTGCCCACTGCTGTAGGACAGCACTGCTCTGGGTATGAGCAGCAGAGATTTGGCAAATTGTGAATGGACTACAAATGGATGATTCTTTATTAAAAATCCTTTTTCTTTCTTTTTCCTCATTCCTCACACCTTCATCTTTTCAAACTGCATCTCTCCTGAAGTGTATGGTTGGCTCAAAGCATCATGAGGAGTGGCTTAATTAATCACTTCTGTATGATTCCCAGCACTGTTATAAGGGACCTCATTGCTCTCAGCCTCTCCTTCTGTAAGGTCTTTTCACTCCCCATCTCCTCTCGGCTCCAGCTCTCTTCTTCATTCCTACAGCTTTACAGATTGGGATGATGACAGCTTTCAGAGGCTCACCTCCATTTGGTGCATCCCTTTCTTTATAATATTTCCTGCCATGGAGTTTCAAGTTGGATATCAGGAAAAAATTCTCCGAGAGAGAACAGCAACTTCTCCAGTGGTCAAGCACTGGAACAGGCTGCCCAGGGAGGTAATAGAATCACTGTCCCTGGAGGTGTCCAAGAAATGCCTGTAAAATTGGTACTGAGGGGCTTAGTGGGCAATATTGGTGGTAGGTGGACGGTTGGACTTGATGATCTCAGAGGTCTTTCCAATCTCAGTGATTCTATGATTCTATTATGAGGCTCTGGTGATTGATTTGTAGTAAAGCATGTTAGGGCAGTATAACTGGGTACGTGTGTCTTCAGACTTGCTGGTGCGGGGTGTGTTCAGTGCCTGGTCCTTCCTTGTCACACCGCGATTCAGCCCCACTCCTACCCTCTGCTTTGTGTTTTAACCAGTTTTCCTCCGAAGAGAGAAAAATATAGTTTTAATTTGGAGTCTGCTTCTAGGCTTTTCACTCTTCTCAAAGTCATTCATTCTAGACAGACAAAATTTTCCTGCTCTGTTTCAGCCTCAGATTCAGAACCATTGAGGTAAATTGTCTCTATTTATCCAGCTTTTAGTTATAATGCCCTTGCCACTTCTAGAATTTTTTTCCTTGCCACTCTATCAACAGCTGGGGAAAAAGTGTAATCTCCTTTCTGTGGGCACAAAACGAAGAGATAAAATAGCAATTCTGACGCCAAAGCTGAAAGCCTTCCTGCCCAGTCTACAAACACCATCCCTTCATCCACCCTCTTCTACCTCCTCTTCCCAGGTGGTGCAGGGAAATGGGACTGCAGTCAGTCTCAAACACTTCATCACTGCCGTTCTTCCACGATCGCCTCTCTTCCCCTGTCCCTCCCACAGGATGCTGTCCTTCCCCAACTGATCCTAGGTGGGCTTCCCACAGGCTCCAATTCTTTAAGCACTGCTCCAAGATGGGTCCACTCTGTGGGGCCCATCCTTCAGGAGTTGCTCCAGCATGGCTCTGTAACACCCTTTAGGAATTGCTCCATGGGCAGCAGCTCAGGATAATAACCAGTCATCTTTAAAAGAACAATTTAAGGATTTCACGCAGTGTGGAAAAGCTTCAGCTCTACAATATAGCCAACACCACACATGCTGAGCAAGGCTCCTCCAGCCCTTGGGAGCTGTGAGCACTGTGCGATGGGCTCTATCTGCCTACAGCAGTACCTTTGCCTTCTAGGTGTCACATGTTGTAAAAAAATGGTAGATGATCTCCATGCCTACCTTTAATAAGGAGTTCTCCCCATAGGACAGCTTCCTATAGAGCTAGGCTTTCTCAACCCCCTCCCCTACAACACTTCGTGAGGCCAGCTTACCTTCTCTTGACACCAAGCCTTGAGGTGGCTGACAGGTGACAGTGCTCTTCTTCAGCACTCGAGTGACCATGTTCTGCTTGAAAATCTAATCCTAAGTGACTTGCCCAAATTAAAATGGGTAATTTATTCTGAAGTTAAGATTTCAATATAGTTTAAATTTGCATCACAACTTCTAAATAAAATTGCCTCAGTAGAGGACTACTATATTATCAAATTGTACTCAAGGATGCTGCTGATGTACATGTGGCTGTATCAAGGCTAGCTGTAGTAAACCATTCACTGCTCAATATCATTTAAAGTGGGTTCCATATCTTTATGACTTTATACACTTAGCTGCAAACATTTTATTACGATTAAGATAAGCTTTCAAAATAAACACGTGAGTATCAATTTATATTGTAAGGAAAGTGACCATCATCCCTACCTTGCCTAGTTTTCCTGTTTTAAAATTTCTTGACTGGGATTTTGCAGATCTGTAAAGCATTACTTGAATTGTTTCAGGACAATAATTCTGAAGCCTGGGAAATATTTTACTGGTATCCTTCTCACCCCCAGAAATTCCATTCGTATTTTAAAAACTAAAAATAAAACTAGAAATTTGCCAGTTCCCAAATGTGATTTGCACTTTACATCTTTTGGAGCATTGCCAGAAGCTCTCATCAGTCCATTAGTGATGTATAGATGGCTATTTCAAAATAACGTATGGCTGGGGACGAGACATATATGTACATGAAAACAACGCTGATGATTTAGCTATCAAAATGCTCTTTGACCTTGACCCCGCACTATATTATTAATTTAAGTCCTGTGTTGTCTCCTGTAATAGGTGTTATGTATGGCCTTTATTGCTAACAACTGCACACAGATTTCACAAATGGAGAATAAAATTACAGCACCCCCAAAGCCCAATCTGTTTGCTGGGTTTCTTACTCTTTGCACAGTTTCAGCACCCTCCTACTAACAGAGCACAGGAACAGAACTAATACTAGAAAATAATAAACTTGCTTTTAGTACAGAATAATTTTATTTGAAATCACTAGCCTAATCCCAATTGAATTTATTTGATGAAGCACACGGCCTTGGTGTAGCACAGATACCATTCTTTTTGGCATGAAAGAATAGATTCTTGCTTAAAAAGATTTATATGATATTAATGACATAGCTGCATTTAGATTGCATGAATCAGTATGTGTCATAAACTGCTTGAACACTCGTTAAACCTGATAAATTAAATAACCCTCCTGGGCTGGAGAGAGATGTCGCTGTTAGATTTTATGATATATCATACATCACATCTGTTTGTTATTGTTCTACCCATGTTATTTTATGTGTAAAAGGGATAAAGCCAGCAGGAGCAAATCCCACTTATTTTGGAGGAAACAGCTGCTCTGCAAATAGGAGACAGTGCAAAAAAATCTGGAAATCTGCTGGAAGTCTCCCTGATAGCCTCAGGAAACACTGCAAGACTTGTCTACATGTAGAGAGAGCCTTTAGAACGTTATTATGTTATTATTAGTTATTAAACTTTTTTTTTTTTTTAACTTCAGTAGAGCAACTTGCATTCCAATTTCAACTGCTGGACTGTGGAAGTGCAGCCACAGGGGCTTGCTGATCCTTTGCTTGGGTCTCTTAGGCTGGAGCCTGGTCTCCAGCGATACTGATTTGTGCCTCCTCTTCCCAGGCAATACTGGACTGGGGCCCAGATCCACATTTCAGCAGTGCTCTAAACCAGTTAAGGCCTGGGTGAAGGTAAATCCTCTTAGAATTGAACGCCAAACATCATTCTTTTTGTTTTATCTAATAAGCTCTTTTTTTTTTTTTCTCTTTAATTTATTTTTATTTTTTTATTAGCTGGCAGCACAATTCCCCCAGTTCTCAGGTTTATGCTTTTGGTCAGTCATGTATGTGTTGGCGGGCTCAGGGCAGCTAATATCAGCCAGAGCCAATTCCCAATGCAGTCAATGGATTCTGAGCCAGGCCAGCTGCCCTTGGCTGTGAACTGTAAAATAAACATTTCTCTTAAACACGGAGCATCTCGAGCATGTCAAGAATGTCTCAAAAGCCAATCTAGGCTATGTCACATCATCTTCATATGCAAAAAGGAAAAATCCTTTCAGAACTGAAGCATGGGAAGTATGTAATGCTGAGATGTGTCATTGTCTAAACTTCAGGCAGGGTGGGATGTTAGGGAGGGTTTCCAGGGAACCAGAAAACTTTCACAAACTTATTGGCTGGCATCCACGGCAAATGTCATTCCCGATATGGCAGAGAATTAAGCAGCTCTACAGCAAAATAAATCACATCCATAAAATAAAGATTATAAAACTTTTATTTTCACATTTAATGGGAAAAAAAAAATCAAGTGCTGTAAAAATCAGTGAGAACGGGGAAGAGACTTATGCTCTGATTCCTGTTACCCTGGCAGAAAGCTATACTAAGCATGAGCTGAATCCTACCTTTCCCATTCGGACTAAAACCCTGACATATCTTTGTAGGTACGCAGCCATCACTTTGGGTGGAATTTTTCATCCTTCCTCCCAGTGACTCTTGTCTTTCTGCATCCTTCCCTAATCAAGGACTCATGACCAATTCTGGGTCATCCAGGCTCTCAACCTGACTGAGATGTAGCCAGTAGTCAGCAGTTCTTGACTGCTGACTTCTCTAACAGCCAACACGTTCCATCAACACACACAGCTCTCCTCCAGATATCCATGTTTCATTCCTGGATCACTGCAGGTCCTTTTCTTTCATGCTGCTACTAGCCAAGGACACCACGGCTCATTCTGAAGCCTGGATCACCACTCACCTTTCTTTTTGCAAGGCCACCACTGACCACTTCTCAATTACACTGAACACAGCCTCTCAGGGCCCACCTTGGCTGGTTCCCTACCTTTCACACCAGCTTTGGCTGTCTCTCGAGGTGGTTACTCTGTGCCAGAGTGCCATCACCCACCTGTTCATTTTTTCAACAAACGCCCATAATACATTCTTCCATCGGGCCCTCAGGCTTGGGAGAGCCATCCTGCAAACAGCTGCCAAGCTCCATCGTTACCAGCCTTCCAAGCTCTTTTTTCAATTCTCTTTTGCAGTAAGACTTAAGAAGAAGCCAGCTTTGATATTACGCAGACTACAAAAGTATATTATGCTGAATAATATACTTTTTTTCCATTATTTACCATATTTCCTATTTTTTTTTTCCTTTGATTATAAACTTTGGGATAAGAAACGTATTCTCATGGGTTTGTTACTGACAATTGAGATGATGTAAATACATGACAGGATAAATAAAGGTGGATCTCCGCTTTCATTCTTCTTTTCCATTAAAGAGAACACGTCCATGCTTCTTGTTGATCGGATGAACTGAACTCATCTCAGCCTAATTCTCCCACCCGATATTGACGTTGTTTCTAAGGTAATAAGGGGTCGTTAGCACTGGGAGACGTGAGAACACCTCATTTCATGTTGTGATATAAAATACTTCTTCTCTAACGCTGCATTTTTTTGACAAGCCACTGGAGGGACACCTCCGCTACGAAACCAAACCCAGCGCGACCTGCAGGAGAGCTCCCAGCCCCGCTCGCTCCTGCTGCCTCTCAAATGGAAGACTCCAGCCGGAGGCGGTTATTTTTCTGGTTAACAATTATTTCTGGTTAAAAATGAAAGCTCTAACTTTACCTCGAGTCATTAATTCTGCAGACACAGGAGGAAAAGAAAGAAAGGAAAAATGTTTTTTGTATTACTTCGGCCCGGCATTACAGCTCACAACTCCATTGAGGGGATTTCACAATGTTCCTACAAAGTCCAATTTGCAGCTGCAGTATTTTCCTTTTCTGTATCAGGACTACTTCTGTTATTACAAGCCACCTCTTGCCAAATCACAATTTCTTCCAGACTACATCAACTAATATTTACAGCCCATCCTCTACTTCCTGTGAAAAGATAAATCACCCAGAAAAAGTGTCAATCTGGGGAAGAGATGCCAAATGTGTCTGAAACATATCGCGGTGCAGAGAGGATTCTATTTTTGTCTGGAACAGAAGGCAGGAAGCATTTATGTTCCTCGGTATCTAAATTTATCTTCCAAAGAATATTTATTAAAGTTACCATAGAAACAATAATTTAGAACTCTTATACTTATTCCAGCTTTTTTACAATTACTATTTGCTCTACAGCTTGATCTGTTACACAGAAAACAATGAGCAGCTCAAGATCTGTCAGCCTTATTCTATAGATTTTTGCTCCTTGATGGAAAAGCACATCTTGTGGCACATGAAACTGAACTGCTGCAGACTGTTTTCACACCATGACATTTAGAACCACTGTCCCCCAGTTAGCCCAGCAATGAGACACAGCCTGAGGTTCCCCCTGTGTTACGAGGGCATTGCACATGCTGCCTGCCTGCTGAATCTCCTCACGCTGACCGCTTCTGTGTGAATGTGTCTGAGAACTACTCTGGGCACTGAGCTCCTCGTAAGCAAGCATCCTACAAGTCCAAGCTCAGAAATAACTGCTTGCACGTGCTGAAAAACAGTTTTTGCCATTAAAATTGTTCCCTGAAGAAGTAAACAGGCTTTATACCGACCCATGTGGCACAGCGCTTCACACTATTTAGCATGGTGGCTATTTCAGGTTAACAGCAAGAGCTGCATAGTTTATGGTACAGCTGATGTGAACTTCCTATCACGGAGGATTCACCTTCCTTCTCTGATGTATTTTCTAAATGCAACAATGTAATCCTGTATGCACAGGTTATATTTATCACAGCTGGCTTAGGCAGAGACAGGATTAATTATGAAGTGTCGCAAATGTCAGATCATTAAATGAAATTCTAAAAAGGTAAATTGTAGTCTTCGGTGAGCAGATATGGCACAAAATGAATACAGATCCCTGGAATAAATTGCAGTTGCCGTGAAATATTCATTTCTTCTTTCCAGTTGCTTCCAGGGACAACGTGCATGGTTCTACCTAAACACCAAAACTTCCTAATTTGATGCGAAGGTCGGCATAGAGGTCATGATGAAGATTTTCATTTAGTCTCTGAGGAACGACTAAACATTGAACAAATATTTAATTTGCATTTTACATTACTATTGAATAGACTTCAAAAAATCCCCCCGGAGTTTATATCAGTTCTTCCTTTCTTTGTTGAAAAACTACAGGAGTAAAGGAAAAAAAAACAGGTATACATAACAAACAGCTCACATTTTAGTAAAGCTTTCCTATGTTCATATCAAGAAAGGTAATTGCAATAGTGAAAGAAAGGAAAAGGCAGAGCATTTTTTATGCATTCTAATGGAACTTGTACCCTGAAATCAATATTCAAATTCAGTTGTAGAAATGGATTTTAATGGAAGAAATGTGTAATAAACATACTTTCCAAGCCCTGATGGTGAGGGCGGCTATCTTAATACACTGATTTCAGGGCCTGGCAGAAGAATTCCACATGAAGATGCAGTTACTTGCATTACAAAAGGTAACAAGACAGAAAGCAGCATGTGGGGAACAGCATGCTGTCCTCCTCCCTTCTCCCTCTTTCCTCCCCAAATCAGTTTGTTTCGACCGAATCACTTTTAGCTACGGCATCAAGGCACCACGTTATGGCAATGGATGGTTTGAAGGGGGCCCCATCCATCTGCTGGGGTATTTTGCTGACCTTTTTGTGAATATATGGGCCCTTGCTGCTTGCTGACAGGATGAAGAGCAGCCAGAATACATGTGCAAACACAGGTGAGTAAACAGCCCTTCCCCCTGCAAGAACTGCAACAAGGAGAAAAACGGTACTAAGAACAAGTGCCCTCCTTACTCTCATTGCTTCTGGTTTATGTGGGACACAGGAGGTCCACAGGCAAAGGACACAGCACACAGCAGAGCCAGAGTTCACTCTGCAGATTGTAGGCTTGCTGTGCTGACAGCAGACAGGGAGGGCTTGATGTGTTGCCTTTCTTTGTCTCTTGTAGATTTAAAGCAGGATAGTTTGGAAATGTGGGTTTCAGTGTTACACCTGTGACTCACCTTTTGCTGTCAGCACATAGTGAGTCTGGCAGGTATGCTATGAGATGAATGCATTCCTAACCTGCTGTAATGGAGAAAGTGGTCCCACCTGGATCCTGGCAGCCCCACACGCCTGTCGGGCCCACAGCACATGCTGTAGAAATGTCTGTGTGCTTAAAGGAATCCGGAGGGGACTGACCATCAGCGTCCAATCTTCCGCCAATCTTGCTGAATTACTTTCACTCAATCTTCCTTTGTGTTCTTACCTCCTGATATCACACTTATCCCTTCATGCACGTTCCTCCTATTGAAAGCGTGAGGCTTAGTCATCTGCTAAGAGGGTTCAGTGAATGTTACACGAGCATATTCTTGGAATTTTTCCTTTGTGAACTGTTAAAATTGCTTCTCGTGGATGTGAATGCCTTTTATGGCTGCCTCCTCTCCTCTGTCTTCCTTTTTGATGTGAGGACCTTTGAGAAGAGTGGGTCACGGTGCTTGGGGCATGGGATGTATGAAGCTTAACACATGAATCACAGACATTCTGTCTCATTCACACAGAAGAAGTAGTTGGGGATTTTGTTTTCTCTTAAACGGACCTTTCTGTGAACAGACATGCTGGGCATCTTTTTAAAAGGAAGATTTCTTTTCTGAGACAGCAGCAATTATAAATAAGGTCCGACTGCTTTTTATTTCATATTGTACGATGATTAGCCTGAAATAAGTATCAATTATATTTGTATGAGGACATTTTCCCCCACTGTTTTTAGCCCCGCATGTTGCACTGATTAAGGGGAATTGATCTTTGCTGCCATAGGAAAAGGGGAGAACAAACATGAACTTGGTGATCGTACAAGATGTGCTTGAGGGCCATAATTCGAGCAAAGAGAAATGCTTTGTGGATTAGTCAGACGATGCAGATGAGTCTATCAAATGTACAACGTGTCATATACAGATTTCTGTTTAGTGGACCTTTCTGTCCCAGGCTCCACATTTATCATTGTCTCCCTGACAGGAGCTCTGCCCTGTTATCCTGACTTGTATGTCATTTATCAGTGTTAAGTACAACAAAAGAGTATCTCTTTAAACCCCCTTTACCCTTTCACATGCTTCCACTCTTGAATAATGATATCTGTCTCCGCAGCCACAAATATTCCATTTCATCCTTTCCTTTGTATTATGTTAGTTGCTCAATAAATGATTAAAATGGCATTAGTGCACTTAAAAATGAAAATTATTATATTATTTTTGAAGTTGTGTGTAAGAGAAGATAAAAGCATTTCGGTGCTTTTGCCCCCTTTTTCTGCCCTGTCAAGTCAAAAGCGTTTTATATAAAAAGAACATATCCATAAACTCAAAATGCTGCATTGCCAACTCAGCCCAAATCACACAGACCCAAACCTAAACCTAAACTTTCTGATGTGGGTATAAATCATGATCTCCAAAGCAAAAAGAGTGAAATAAGCACTGAAATTAAAGTAGCATCAAAGGTCTTTGAACCCACTTTCACATGTGACTCTTCCACTTATTTTATTTGAGAACCAAAAAGAAGGTGTGGGAAATGGGTCACAGGAAACAAAGTGCTGGAAAAGATGCTTCCAAACAGCATTTCACATCTATGTCTGCTACCATAATTAATACCAATGCAGGGTCTTTATAGAAAGTAACATGCTGGAAATCATAAGCATTGCAGAATTTTTGCCTAGCTGCTGTCTTGCACAACATTTTATAGAGATGTGCTAGCAAATCTGTATAGGAGCTATGGTTCAGGCTCAGGTTATTAACTACAGCTTGGAATTTCAATTTATAATCAATAAAAATCCCAAACCAATTACCAGTTTGAAACTTTGCCTCTCATTCTCTCACGTGTATATGCACATAAATCATTCAGTTCTCACACCCCTCCTGTTCCCTCTCCAGTTCTTTCCTTATTTCCTCCTTCTCTCTCAGGACAGAAAACAGCCTATCCTTCACATTCTGCCCTGCTCCTTCCCGCCTGCATGCTGAACTTCTTGGATCTGGTGCTCCTCACCTTCATGCGTATCATCTTAGGTATCACTTAAAAGATGCTGATGCTCAAGGGATGTCCAGGGAGGAGCGATGGGATGAAAATCAGGTCATCAGCTCCTGAGGCTGGTACCACACCTGGCACAGGAGTAGAAATGGAAACTGGGGAGTTGTTTGGAAGGCCAAGTGAGGCTGAGAGCTCTAGATTCCCAGACCTGGCAGCTGGAAAGGCTGTTGGGTGTCTAGGTGCTGGAGGTTGGTAGTGACCCCTGAGCAGACCTGCTATTTGCATTTTCTTCTTTGTGAGCATTTGCTTTCAACATTGTAACTAAGAGCCTAGCCATACACCTTGCAAAGTGCCTCTACTGGTTTTACTTGATTCCCTGTGCACACTGATCTTAAACACATTTAGCTGTAAATTGGAAGATTTTTAATCAGTGGAGGGATTGGGTTCTGGTCCAGTTTTTCAGTAGAAGGGAGTAAATCCACCTATAAGGTTTACAAAAACGTTCAAATAAAGGTGTTTGCAGCATTTGTGTGCTGGCCTGCCAGACACCAGGGAGTCTGAGACATCCTTGAAGGCAGAGCCTCTTGTTGATGAGTCACTACTGCTGACTAGAGGCCTAATTTATGCTTTCTAGGAATCAGGCTCTCCCAAAGGCTGTCACATAGAAGCATATACATTCTTCAACTGTCGAGCAGGTCCAAATCTCTGACTTCTCTGAGAGTATCTCTGGAGGGCAGTGAGGAGGTCTGAACATGCTGAAGTCCTTTCTTCGGGTGCTCTGCAAAGATATCACCAAACTACATCATTCCTACAGGATCGTCAGAGTCCATGCAATATTTCAGATGGGCTGATACACAAACAAAGCCTTACTCAAAGACTGAAGTCCAAATGTCTCTCTTTGAAAACAGCACTGAGCCATTGGATCATGATTCTTAATATATACATCCATAGGTCTCCTAGAGATATGACTCCTGGAATAGCTGAAGACAGCCTTCTCACAGCTGCCCCAGTCTGGAGGCATACAGCTGCCCTGAGGTCAGCTTCTGACCTCTGAGTCATTTCCCTGTGATGAGCTCCTACCTTACAGCAGGTGATCTGGACATACTGGTTTTTATTTTGTATTTTGAATGAATTTCATCTTATTTCTGTTATTATTTCCAGTCCAAAGCGTCATGCAGTCCCTTCTGTACAACACACCAGTTTGCCTCTGTTTTTGGCAACACCTCCCAGCTCTGTGCCATCAACACACATCATCAACACACTCCTGACATTTGTGCCATTTTAGCACTTGCGTTTAGGCTATATTTCCAACAAACCACATGCTATTTCATACACCCCAGTGGAAGATGACTTAACCCCATGTTGTCACTCATTGCAGCACTTGATGCTGAACACCCTCCTAGCAAAACTGCTGCAACTCCCACTGAAATCCACTGATGATAGTCTATCAGGCCACAGCACCAAAGAGACTGAAAAGTTTAAGAACAGTAAGGGGCGAGTTGTTAAGAAACAGGTTTGAATATGCCAGTGTTTTTTTAGGGTAATTTTTGTAGCTTTGTATTGATCAATACAATGGGAAAAAAGAAGCCTGTGTTTAAACAAAATTACAGTGAATTGCTCAAAGGCAAAACAAAATTCTCTGCTCAGCTGTTTGGCTCACATTCATCTCCCTTTACTCCTATAGAACTGACATTTTAATTAACTGTGTCAGGTGGATGTGCAACATCTCTGCTGAAAAGCCTGTATCTGCTCAGCTGTGTGTCACAGTTTCTGTACTGCAAATGCCTACAAGAGGTCACACTTCTGTGGCAAGAGGACCCAAATTCTGAACAAATGCTTGATAACACATAATCTGGCTAAACTTTTCTTCTGCTTGAACAAATCTACAAAAAGTAGTGATTTCCCTGTATTACTGAAATACATGGGTTTGAGGCTTTTTTGTGAGCAAGTGAGAAGTCTCTATAGCTGGATCAAAAATCAGTTCTTTGTGGGTAATAAACAGTTTTACATGGGACTGGCTGGTGAAAAGGTAGTGATTTTGTTCTTTGAGTGAGTGCTTTTAGCTCTGAATATCTAAGTGTGCAAATGTAAAACGCTGCTTCTGCAAATATATGTGCAGCTCTGAGGTTCACTTTCTGTGAATGTTAATGGAAACAGAATTCAATTACATGAATATTCAAAGAAAGTGAACACAAAAGAAGCACAAGTGTGGCTGAAGCAAACAGATTTTAAAATGTAAGCCAAGAAACATTGGCCCTGCTAGGGTGAGTGCCTTAAACTCTGAGAGATTTACAGTATTGAGGGAACTCCAAATTCTGCAGGTGAATACACAAGTGATACAAATCGTAAGACTCAACAGAATCTTTTGAGGAAAGTATTGATTTTTATCACAAATTTGGATTTGGATTGAAAGCTTTTATAGCTGCCAGCTTAGACCTAGGTCACAACGCTGTGGTGAAAGCAATGCTGCTGGGGTGGCACAGACATAGCCAAGGAAGAGCATCACTAGGGGACGGTATGGGAGGAATGAAGGTGGGCAAGAAGGGAGAAGAAGTGTGAAATTCTGTGAAAGGTGAGGGAGGAATGTGAGCAATACTTTTCAGTTTTGAATTGCCGTAACGATGCATATTGGGGTTTAAATTGCAAGTGTGTGATTTTGACATTGGTGAGCGAGTGGCAGAAACAAAGGAGAAGTGGAAAAGTAGATGTACTTCTACTTCTTCAATATGTATTTTCAATCTGTCACCTTAAGACATGCCCCCTTAGCTGCAGCTGCGAGTGGCAACCTCTGAAGGAGTCACTGAAGCAGGAGTGGGCATACAAATATAATTAAACTCCAGGAGGCTGGAGTGCTACATTTTGTCATTCAGGAACTTTCCTGGTGCGTTCTGACTTTACCCATAATAAAATCACACATGGACACGCTCTGTAAGGAAAGAATGTTGGAGGTTATGAACGAAACCATTTAAAATTAAAGCCAGGCAATTCAATCCTTTGGAGAAGTCAATGGCATTTTCCCAAGGACGTTATGTGCATGTGTGGGAGCTCATCGTGCAACTGTGATGTGAGTTAATGGCATCTCCCCCAGCAGTAATGGGGAAACTGAGGCACATAACCAACCGGGAGACTGGGACTCTAGATTTATTTTATAATTAAATGTGTATATTCTTAAATATTTTCCTAAGACGAAATCTCAAGAAGACACAAAGACTGCAACAGGAAGCAGTGGGATATGGGATTGGGTCAGAAGTACTGCTGGGACACAGCTGTAACTGACGTGATGCAGCAGGAAGTGAGGAAGAAGCAAGGTTGATAGGGGATGGATGAGATATGAAGGTATGTAGGAAGCCTCAGAGAGAAGCACTGTTTCAATGGAAATTAAATACAGCACTTACCCACTATGCAGAATACATATTAACAGGTTTGAGGCTTCCTACATACCTTCACAGTACATCACACAAGCAGGGGACAGTGGGGGAAATCTCACTTTCACTCTTCATTCACTCTGCAAGACATGCAAGGGCAGAAATATTCCATTTATTTTCTGTAGGCTCCTCCCCAGTCCTTTTCTTAAAAAAAATTAAGCAAAGCTGCAGTGATTAGTGCAGCCTCTGTGGAGGGAATCTGACATCTTCATATCTAGAGTGCTCCTTCCATAGTTTTAATGGAACACAGACTGTGTTGGTTTATTTAGCTAGTAGGAAGGATTTGGGATCTCGATGCCTGTTCTGCTGATGACAAGTCCTCAACCATCAAATCTAAATGCATCTTTAAGGATATTAAGTTCTATCTATCTTCCATTATACCATCTCATTGGCACTGTGACAGCTGCCATTTTAGTGATACTCCTCGAGAAAAGAGATCTGATGGAAAACCGCGTTTTAGCAAACATGATTTAACAGAAATTTTATTTTAGCATTCTGTGGCTGACTGCATAAATGTCTCACGATTGTAATCATTACAAATCTGTTTATGAACTGTTACATTAGGACCTACCAAAACTCTGGTACACAAGTTCCACACTTTCTGTGTGATTCCAAGACAGTAAGTCTCTCCCTATTGCACTCAGCATCCACACCACCTGCCTCTTCTGGAAATGCCACTGAAAGACTTGGGAGATGGCATAAACACAATCATTTTTCTTAAAAGGGCTGAACCTTGATGCGTGGTGAAACTTGCTTCTATAACCTATGGAAAACTGATGGAAAGGCTGCTGTTGCCTGGCTGTTTTTCCATTTTTCTTCAGTGAGAGGATTTGGTGAAAAAGCAGTTTTCAACTCCTGTGACTTGAATGGTGTAGGAGTCAGGCACATAGTATTCACCAGCCACGTGGGGTCCCTCTGCATTCAGTGAAAAGGACAGACACTTTCATCCCTGTTAGTGTAGGCTCTCAGAGATTATGCCAAGGGGCCACTCTGTGATTCTGAGCAGTCTTTCCTCAGGAGGGATCACAAAAACCTCTATGTTCTTCGATAACACTCCAGTCTTTCACTTTGAACAATATGAAAATACTGAAATAAATCCTAGACAATATCTTCTTGCTAATTTTCCTTATCCATTCAAATGCTGACTCTTTTCTTGCCATTCGTCTCTTTATTCTCCTTCATTTTCCAGTAGAGGGAAAACAGAATACAAAACATGGAGAGAGGGGAAGAACCTATTTAACTCCAATGTCAAAGGACCTCCAAACACAAAGCCAGGACCCACCCAGGACTTTCAGAATAAGCATGACTTCACTAGAGGACGTTCTCTGTGGGATTAGGTGAAAGGGTTACCTCTTCCAACTCAGCCATTAACTGCCAGCATACTTCTTGATTTCTCTGAGCGGAAGGGATGAGACAGAATTTACAGTAATGGCTCATTTGTGCCAGACCTGGGCCCTGGCAGCAGACAGGCTGCACCTCTGTCAACCCGGTGACTCAGAGCAGGCAGGGTGCTGCAAGTCAGACACAGCAGTCTGGCTGATTGTTCGGCAAATATTTTGCTCTTTCAAATTTGCTTACATACCAAAATATGGGTTTAGCTGATAAAAGCCAACAGCTCCATCAGAGTCCATTACAATCTATCAGGCAAATACTCAGTCATCTCCAAATTATTACATGAGCTACAATACATTCAAGCGATCTTTATAATCTCTCATAAAAAAATATCTACTGTTACAAGAATTACCTAAAAATGGATTTACCAGGCAAATAGCTTGCAATGTAAATGACTTGTGTTTGTATAGGTAGAATGCATAGCAAAATGCATGCTCAAATGAGAGACCATATTGACTCTTTCCAAGCTGTTATGGTCTATTAGATAAATATTATCTTGGTTCAGGATTGTGGTAATTTTCTATACGCACAGTTTCCTGATAAGCCATATGGGCTTTCAGATAAAATTGTGTCTTCAGATTTAGAAAGTGATAGGGCTGAATAGCTGTAATGAGTATGAGGAAGCTCCTGTTAACCAATTAATCAGTATGTGTCACTGAATACCCCTCCCCTTGTTTTAGTATGTGCCATAATACATACAAAAGGTGTTGCAGTTTCAGCAAACACGCTTTGCTTGGTGGTATTTTGACACAAAAACACTCCCCAAAGGCATGGCAGCCAACTGTGGGGATAAAAGTACAATCGAATCTAATGGTTGTAGCTGTATCACAGCATACATAGAATAGCGTTAACATACAACCACAAGTCTGATTCCAGCCATCTTTCTGGGTTTTTTTCCCATAACATTTACACACGTGCACATACACTTATAATCATGACTCACCACAATTAAGAGAAAGAAGTTCGCTGATTTCAAAGATACGGATTTCAGTCATATATTGCCTTCTTTCACTTAACAATAACAAACTAAATGTGTTTTTCATTCCTCAGTGGCAAAACTTCAGTGGATTCACAGCATTTCACCTATGTGTATTGTGAGATCCAGGGAAATCCATGCAGCTTGTGAAGAGTTCACATGAACTGACCAGACTAGCTCACCACCCAAGAGGAGAACCCAACTCCTAGCTCTGCAGGTGACACACCAGGCTCCCTCTCCATCTGTAATGAGTGTGAGCATTTGTTCTGTACATTTATATTGCATCAGTGTCATAATTTATGTGAGGAATTTGTTTGCTTTACGCGACTCTGCATCTTCAGGGATGACTTTTTTTTTCTGCTTTGCACATCTTGCAACTGCTAGGTAAACAACTCCTATCTGGAAATGACAAAAAAGTTGTCCTTCCTCTGCATAAATCCAATTTTGTCTAGCATTCTCTACATGGTTAAAGGAGTAGCTTTTCTTCTAAAGGACAATTCAGGCACACACTGTTTATGCCAAAGGGAGCCAGTGGGATATAGTCTTGATATGCAATGCATGCATGTGTATTTTCACATACATTTTTAGATTCAAATGTACTTTGCTCTGCTCTGCTTCTTACTTGCATACATTCATATACAACAGGCTTTAGTGGGAAAGCAGGGTACTTTTCCCCCTAAGAAAATACACATGCATGGTCAAGCAAAGGAAGGCCTACATGAACACAAGCGTTTCCTGCTCACATATCAAAAGTTTCCTGTTCTGGATTTTTCAGTCATTTGCTTTGGTGCATGGAGTCACACAAGCTACCCAACAACCAGGGTGGAGTAAACAAAGAACAATTCCATGATAATTCTCCAACAGCTGATTATTTAAAGGGGAAAATGTTCTTGGTGTCAGCCTGAAAGGCTGCATGGAGCTGTCAGAACTTACAACCACTGACCCTGCCCTTATTCCTCCCAGCAGGAAAAGTCCTGCAGGGCTGCTGGCTAGGATGCTCTCAGGTAGCTGGGGAAAGCAAGTCTCACTTTGGGAAATGAATGACGCAGGTACAGGCGAGGGCCAAGAGTGCCATCATATTATTACTCACAAACAGCTTAATCAGCATTATTTTAGACCATTGCTTATTTCACTTCCTGACCCTAGAACCTGAGGCAACAGATGGCATATTAAGAAAGTAATTACAGCAGGTGACAATGTATCTCCATTTGGTCCTCCATCCCACGACTTTCTCATTTTATTAATATTATTTAAAAGTACCTCAGCCTTGAATGGCTAAATTCATTTTCTGAAGCATGCTGCTGAAATGTAAACAGCGTACAACTTTGATTTCCTATGAATATAGAACACATGCTGTTACTGAAAAGAACACAAGATTGCCACGCTTTTGGAAATCAAATGCTAATTATAAATTGGGATTAGAGGATGCAGTAAGCTTTTGCCCATTCGTTGTGGACAAAGATAATTCCCAAGCCTCTACAAAATTCTTAATTTGCAGGTTTGTCTGGATTCCTGTATTTTATAGAGAGAGCAGTATTTCCAGCTCCTAGTCCTTGCACAGGGAGCTGCGTCTGCAGACACTGCCTAATGCTATTGCTTACCTTTGCAAAGAAGACATCTAAATCTTGCCTGTGCTCATCTTTACAGCCATCTTCCATAAATGAGTGTTAAGACACTCAGCTTTAAGCGGCTCTGCTGCGCTGTAAATGTGCTATTGACACTTTTTACAAGGCTACATTACACAATGAGTTTCTCATGAAAACATGCTTCTTTCTGTGACTGGTAATCTTTATGCCAAGCTTGGCATGTGGAAATGATGCGGCCACGAGCCTGAAGCACAAAGAGGCATCAAAATGAAACCAAAAGCACACAAGCATCTCTGACTAAAACATGAGGCCGTTCCCATGTGAAGATAGGCAACCTGTTTTGAGTAGTGATCTGAAACATGCAACTTACTGAATCAAAGTTGCTCACTTGGTAGACATTTTGGCCTCCCCATGTTTTTCCATACTCAGTATACTATTTTACATAGGCTATTTTAACTAACTTGAAAAATAAAGCGAGAACGAGCCAAGCACTGATAATAACGTTTTGAAGTTCTTCTAAAAAATACCGTGAGTATAAAAATGCACGTTGACTCACCCAGATAAAGGTACAAGGACATCCCTTTTCCAACATGTAAGCCATGTGGGAGGAATTCAGCGCTGCGCAGAGCAATAATGGGCAGTAAATACCGCATGCTTTATTTCTGCTGCCACAAGAACTCAGCTCACTTTACTCCAACAACCTTTTAAAAAATAGGCTACATTTCTGCACCTGGTATTTCAGTAAGCCTTTTGCACTGTCAGACTCAAAACCAGCATGACACTTTGCAGATGGCTGTTCCGAAGACAGATATTCCTTCCACTCTCCAGGAAATGCTGCTCTCATGAGATTTCCAGCACAAAAATCTGCTCAGAAGGCTTGGATAGGCTTGAATAAACATCTGACCTTCTTGAGGAAGAAAATGTAAACCTCCCTCCCCTCCCACCCTAGCTGTGATTCTTCTGAGGTTCTTTTCTACTATTTGTCGATATTTATCAAGCAAAGACAACAAGTCTGACCCTATACAGGAACCAAAGAATTTCAGACTTTAGGATTTCCGCTACACTGGAAATAAGTGATGAAGCTCAACATTGTGAACGGGCATCAAGTTTGCAGAAAGGAACCGCGTGGCTTGATCAGCCAGGATTTGGAAGTCTTTCATGTTTTTATTTACTAAGGCATTGCTTTTTTCAGCCAATTTTAATGCATGCCATCGAAACCCAAAAGTAACTTTAAAAGATGTGAGTTTTTTTATTAAATGCATACCTTATCACCTGCCTATTTTCAATGAACATTTTATGTCCTCCTTCAAGTTGTTCTAGGTTCCGTCTCCAAGAGAGTAGTGAGGGAAAATCAGGCCATTTAAAAATAAAGTAGATTACTTCTGCACAGCTTTCTTTAATCAAAACCATTATAACTGATGGCTCAGAGCCTTGATTACACCTCTTCAGAGGGCACCCCTTGATTTTGTGCAACATCCCTGATTATTTTATTTACTTATTTATTTATTTATTAGCTTTTGCTTTCTGCCTTGATTTCTAGGTCACCGAGTTGAAGCTCATTCTTGCCTTAAATGGATGTGCTTTTTTCTCAGTGGCAGGTTATTTTTCTTACCGGGGCTACAAAATAAACATGCCCCCTTTTCAGAAGAAGACAAAAATTCCTGCGATCGCATATTCCTGGAGTTCATTCACTCTCTCTCTTTTTTCCTTAGCCCCTGTGGAGAGTGAGATTGGACCAAGAGTCATTCCCTCCGACTTCTCTTGAGCCCCTGCGGAGCTAAGGGCCAAAAGGTCATTTTCTCAGGTTCCCTCTAGAGGGAGAATCCAAAGGTCATTCCCTCCCTCCCTGACTCACCCCCAAGTGCAGCTGAGAGACATTTAAAAGTCCTTTGAAGAGAAAGGGGAGCAACTGAGTCCATGTGCTTTACCTATGGCCCCTCAACAGCAAAGAGATATGAAGTAGTTTGGGCACCTGCAAGTGCCAACCTATTTAGGGCTGTCCTCGGGTGCAAGGTTTGGCACCCCGTGAACTTGAGAAGGGATGGGCAAAGATGCTGGCACTGCTGAGAAGTGGGCCTAGCAGCTTCTGCTTCCTTTCAATTCCCAGATTGGCTTTCTCCATCCTACAGCCCCCAGGATCCTCTTTAATCTCCTCTGAGGCCTGGGTTTCAGTAGAAACTTTTCAGATGCCATTAGATGGTGAGCTCTGAGAGCTCTGAATCTTAATGAATAAAGCCTGCTCCTAATTCTTAGGAACTGAGCTGCATGGATTGTTCTATGGGTCTCCTTGGAAAACAAAGCCAGACAAACACTCAGAGCCAGTGCCACTGCCCGCTAACCTGTCATCTGTGAACACTGTGGATCAGTTTGGGAATCATTCCGTGTTTCCCAAGACAGAAACAGCAAAAAGTTTGCACCTCTACAGTCCTTGCTCATCCATTTCAAGGAAAAAGTGTTTTTTCTTGCTCCAACAACCAACTAAGAGAGAGTGTTCTCAGCGTTAATTTCTCTGACCTGCCTGAGGAAGGAAGGAAGAGAACAGCAACAGTTATTCACAAGGTCCCCCACAGAAGCAGGGCAGTAAGGGTCACTTCCTCTCAATCCATCCCCTTCGAAGGAGAACAGTCAGGCTGTGTCAATGCCACGGTCTCTTTTGTGGTGGATAGGCAGCCGGAGGTCAGCCCCTGCCCTAGCCTTGCTCTCGCAGCGTACGCACAGCCTCTCCGGCGCGCCTGCTTTCTCTGGCACATGGGGGGTAGGGAGATTATTTCTTTTTTCCCTCTCTTCTCTTTGTATGAGGGAGCTCACAAGTCACTACCTTGGCCCCTTTTGGAAAAGGACAATAACAAAAGGGCCGTTCCTAGTTTTCTTTTCTGAAGAATTTTCAGGGAGGCTGCTGAGGCATTGGTCAAGCAAAGCTTTAAAGTCCAAATAAAAGGGAAATGTTGCAGTGTAGGTTTGGAACCACTTGGAGGCTGTGGTGGCAGTGTTGCAAATTCATAGCGAGATTCCTGCTGACCTCCATGTACACAGCAGCCCTAAGTCTGGGGATCAACTCCTGTGAATTGCTGTGAGAAAGCAAGGAACAATGAAATACACCAGAAAATTCAAGTTCTGTGTTGTTTGCAGTTTGAATTACTGCAAGATAGCCCATAACAGTCTGATCCAAATATCCTGAAATCAGTGCAAGTGTCAGGAGTGAATTTCTTGTGCTTTGGCTCTTGCCATGGCCAGGCTTCCGTCTTTACATCAGTCTCTGGGAAGGTCTTTAAGAAGCTAATACAGAATTGAGATCTCTTGTCAAGGGATTTGTTTTTACAGATGATCTGATTCTTTCACATCCTAGGGCCAAATTACTTTAGAGACTAGCCCTGCAGTTTGCACTGAAGTCCAGAATCTTGGCTTTGCCACCTTTAAAGCAAAGCCATGGGAAATAAGCAATGTATCTCTGCTTACATTGGAACAAGAGTCTAGCCCTAAAAACACAGCAGAAAATTCACTTTCACACTATAAAGGCATTCAGCCTTCACTGTTTTAACTGACAGGAATGGCAAGCTGCTCACAAAAATATGCATGGACTTTCTATGTGCTCACAAGAGTGGTTGAGTTGAGAAACTAATTTGTCAGTGTAAATTAATTTGTACCCAGAGCCTGCAAAAAATTGCTTAGCAAGACTCGAAGTTCCCCTTGATGAAGTCCAAGACCATTTATG
Organism: Tetrao urogallus; assembly: GCF_951394365.1. Classification (NCBI taxonomy): domain Eukaryota; kingdom Metazoa; phylum Chordata; class Aves; order Galliformes; family Phasianidae; genus Tetrao; species Tetrao urogallus. Next base: position 42,838,764 of record NC_136820.1, on the reverse strand, counting down.
GGAGAACAGATTGTAGTCAAGACTTCTTTTCTCCTCCTTCCTATTTCTGCAGAGTCAGAGTGACTTCTTTTAAGGCTTGTTGACCCCTGGTACTGTGATTACACTTTGCCCAAGTCAGTGTACTGAAATCATTCAGGGCTTTCCCATCCAGCCCCTGAGATAATGCATCATCTCCACAGAGGCAGTAGCACTGAAGTGTGAAACAAAACAGTTTTCATCCCTCAGGTGAAACGTATCTCTCTGACGACCTGAAGCTTGGTCAGTGAATGGCTGCAAAACGCTTTGGAATCTCTGAAAAATGTGCAGCATTATTTCTACAGCACCTCAGCACTGTGGAGTTGAGGAGAGATGCCATTCATCACTGCATTAGATGAGGATTTTGCCTTTGTAAGTAGAAGTGATATATTATGCTACTTACTTTGTTGTGGGGTATGGGTCCTCTGCACAGCAGTGAGCTTCCCTGTCCACACATGGAGTCATTCACAGATGTCAGTGGGAAGGGTATCCTCTCTCCTGAATAGCCCCGATGGACTCGTCTGACCACGACTCCTTTTCCCACGCGTGCCCATGGATCCGCTGCTCTGCTTTGTAGTGTTGCACACTTCAAACTGAGCACACAAGGATTCTTTAATGGTAATGGTTTCATTGAGGAAGTTATTGCCACATGGTGCTTCTTGTTAAGAATCACAATGAATTTCGGTCTTTGTAGTACCCTTTCCTTCCCTCCCTCCCCAAATGCAAAGCACAAATCCACTTAAAAAGCTGAGATCTTTTGACTTCTACCAGAAACTTTTATCCACATAAGAGAATAAGAAATTCATTAGCTTAAGTTGTGTGATTGTAACAGCTCATTAGAGAACACTGTGCCTTTCAGAGTGCGCCTCCAGCCTTACACTGAATCTGTCAAAGTTAAGGAAAAAGGTATGGGACAACTCAACCATCCTGGAAGGCAATTTCTTATTTTTAACTATGCAGACCACAGGGTTCATTAAATGATTTTAATGAACAGTCACAGGCCTGATGTTCAAATTTCCATTTGTGTCTAATTGCAAGTAAAATATGAAATCGCTAAATTGATCCTACTCGCCAAGGGAAAAAAAAAAAAGAATTTTAATTTACAACCAGTAATTATGTTTTCAGACTCATTGCGACTAATTGTTGTTGTTTCCTTAAGGTAAAACAAACATTTTTATTTCAGGTTTAAATGCTGCAAAATACTGCTACGAAAAATTTTACGTGGCTTCTCTTCAAACAAGGGAAAACCAGCCACTTTTAAACAGAAAACATAGCACTTAGTCCTACTAATTCACTGAAAGAAATGAATCCTAAAGAAGTCTTTCCAGCCATCTGACAGATGCAAAAAGTTGGGGATATGATATTTTTTTCATCCGTAGCATCTCAGCAGGCTTTGACAAAGCAGGTTGTTTCCAACATTTTATAAAATATAAGAGGATAGATTGGAATGTATTTTTCAATCTTCCTCTGGGAGCCTTCATGGCTTTAGTCAATTTATGCATCATCTGTTAAAGTTCAATATGGGGCACTGGGTCCCAAAATGTACTTTGAAGCATCAATAGCAAATCTTCTAATCTCAGCTTTCACTATCTGAGCAACATACGCATTAGAGTGGAATTTGGGATTGGCTTTTGGGTTGAGGGTGAAACGCTTGCTTAGATAACCTGCAGTATCGTGGCTTCAAGTGCAGTGTTCAGGTTTGGATAAATGATTGCTTTTCATTTTCCCAAAAGATAAACGAAAACAGATACAGTTTTATACCAGGATTTATAAACCTCTGTAGCTGCATATAAATGGACACAGAGTATTTTAAAATTTCAGTTAAATACGAATATTTCAAGAGAAGTATTTCCTTATGCCATTCAGAGAGAAAATAAATTATTTTAGAGAACACGATGGCTGCAATAAGCCGCAATTCTTGCCTTCGGGGATCAAGCAGCTTTCCTATTTACAGTACACTTATTTAATCCAAACAAAACCCAGCACCTTTCCTCCTCCTCACTAAAGGAAATTACACATTTGTGTGCAGGTAACAGCACTATGACTTCCCAGCACTTAACACAACTCCACAAACGAGCCATGTGTGGGAAAGCTCGATGCTTTCTGCACTTCCATTGCAACTTACACCACACCGCCTTTCTGTTTCCTCCAACTCCTCGTCCCCACTTCCTTCATTTTCTCTTTGCTTTTCTCTTTGTTCTGTGTCACTGCAGAACAACGGCAGTGTCACAGGAGGCACGACGAGCTATTAGCGTGGAAGGGCAACTCCGCTGAGTGGTGATTATTGTTGTAAGGTGCAGCTTAGGGAAAAAATACCAGTTTTTCAAGGCGATCCTTTCAGAAGCAGATCTTGCAGGGGTGGAGCGCGAATTAGAGCAGGTTATTTCTGCTTTGAAGTGAGCAGTGGAACACAAAACGTGTTTGTTTTTTTTTTTTTTTTTTTTTTTTTTTGAGTTAGGCACCTGCAGTTAGAAATCTTTATTAAGAGATTTGCACAGGTGTTGTGCTGGGCACACACACAGCCTTTTCCTTCACAGAACTCATCCTCAAGGTAGGAATGCTTCAGAATATGCATTCTTGCCTACAATTAAAAAAAAAAAAAATCACTATTCCACCTCCCACGGATCAAAACTCACCCCACCTTTTCCTTCACACTCATTCCCACCGTACTGTTAAGGATTGGTCGGACAGACTTCCCAAAAGCACCTCAATTCCACACAACAAACCAGCCCACCCCTCCCAGCTGGGCGAACCACTAACCGCACCGCCACGCGTCTGGGCGGCGCTGCCCGATGGGCGACGGCGTCTCCGTCTCTGCCGCCCCCTCGGATTGGCTGAGCAGCATCAGAAAGCTGCCCGCTGATTGGCTGGGGCCGACCGCTGTTGCTATGACTCTGTTGCTAGGGCCTCGGCCGTCTCCAGGCCCTGCAGGAAACATGTAATGAATTATGGATGCTTGATTTTCTCCAAGAGGCCTCATCTGTAATGCAGATGAGCTGCAAGGCCCTCTTTTTCTACCGGGTTCTTAAAAATATATATATTTTTTAAAAATAATAAGAAAAAATAATATCAGTTTTAAGTAAGAATCTGGCGTTTGCGTAGTCACCAGTCACAGCAGTGACTCCTGAGCGCTGATGTTAATTCTTATGCAAAGATGGGGCCAGAGGTCACTGACTGTTATTTGTTCAGGAAAAGCTTGTAGGATTTTCACTGAACTCTGTGACCCGCTGGGGTATTAGATTCCCCCCTTCTTTGGTTCAGAGACCAAATAGGACACAAACAGTAGAAGTGGTATTTTCCAGCAGCTGGAGAGGAAATTGTCCCCTTGCAGTGCAGTGGAGTCGAGCAGCCAGGCCAGCTCTGGGCTTTCCTGCTTGAGGAACGCTACCTTTGCCCAAATACGACTTAAGACTTTCCTCCAGCTTAGATCGTAGTTTGGGGCACCACCAATGGCTCCAGCCTGTGTGAGAGGAGTTCCCTGCAGATGCCCGGTTTCTGCCATGCCTGCTGCAAAACCCGGAACACTGCTGCAAAACCCAGTGCTCCTGCCTGAAGTTGACTCTTCATCTATTAGGAATTACGAGGCACTTTATACTGCTGAAGTGTTCATATTTTACTATACTCAGTGAACGCTGATGTCAAAGCAGACATCTCTCTTGTGCCTATGCAAACTTTATTATTTTTTTTCTTCCTGGTGACAAATTACTTCTGTCCTCTCTGTGTTAAGCTTCTGTGGACAAATATGAATTGAACAATGTGTCTGCTTTAGCAAAAATAATGAGTCTGATCCTTATTTTGTGTTAGATTTAAGCACGCGTAATTTTGGCATTCATTAGCACAAAAGCCACGCTCAGCCAGGTGTGGGTATCCACAGCTTTCCATATATTGACCACATCAGGGGGTTCATGACCGATGTGAGCAGTATGTTGGGCCCACTCCTCCTCAAAACCCTGCTTTTAAGGTGACTACACACTAAGCAACTTACTCACCAAGGAAATCACGGAGCAATTAAATGAATTTCTAGAGATTTGTATTTTGGAATTCATGCTCTTTGCATCTCAGACTGGCTCATGGTTCTTCCTCAGGGAGAAGTAAATGATTTATGTGAGATCTCTGTGATGAAGATGAAACATATCTGATCCTCCTGTGATTCCTAGTGGAATGATACCTTATCTCTGGGATTATTAAACAAAATGTTTTGTTGAGTACTGAAAAAATAACAAGAAGGTCCGCGAAACATCACGTACAGATATAGAAAACATGCTCAAGTCTGGCCATCACTTGGCCTAAGAGCTTCAGCTGTGATGGCTCTTACATTTTATTATTTTCTATTAGTAAGATGTTTTATATTGAAGAAAATGGAGCAAAGCTGTATTGCCTATCCCACTCATTCCTGACACAGCATTAATCAAATTCCATTAAAAAAAAGCCCAGGCTATAGATGTGTCATTAGAGACACAGTGGTGCTTAAACCTCAGAAATGTCTGACAGATGCAGTTTTCTGAAAACACGGTATTAACATTTGTGTACGTGGATGTATTAAATTTGATATTTTGTGTGTGTGTGGCAGTAGGGCACTAGTTCTGTGCAACATGAAGTAGAATAAAGACCACATTTCTAGTTTCTAAGTACAGAAAATGTAGGCCATGATTTTATTAACAAAATAATTGTGTTTAAAGACTTCATTCTTTATTTCTCATATCATATTCTATGCCTAAGCCACTAGAAGATTATTATTCCTACATCTTTATAAATGGAGCATGCACCATGAGATTTGGAATAACTTAAAAAGTCTGCAAATGTTTTGGACAAGATGCAGTTTAAGCACATACATGTTTCCAGTGCTATAGATGAGCTTAGCGTCCTCCTTTACTTCTACTGAGGAAGTAGAATGATAGAATCATAGAATTGTTTGAGTTGCAGGGGACCTTTAAAGGCCATCTGATCCGGCTCCCCTGCAGTGAAGAGAAACAGTTACAACTAGGTCAGGTTGACCTTGAATATCTCCATTGATAGACATCTGGAGGCAGTGCTCCAGGTGAGGTCTCACCAGCATGGAGCAGAGGGACAGGACCACCACCTCCCTGCTGACCACTCTGCTTTGGATGCAGCCCAGGATATGGTTGGCTTTCTGGGCTGCGAATGCACCCTGCTGGCTCGTGGTGGTTGTTGCCATTCAAGAAATTTGAACAATGAGACCTTGTGATAGCTACAGGTTGTGGCGAAGTCTTAGTAAAGCTAGGCACTGTAATGATACCTGCAGCATAGATATTGCTTCCGTGCATTGGTCCTAATATCACTAACGGAGCAGCTAACCTGCAGAGCCCCAAGCCCCGTGACTCCCACAGGACATTCTGAAAGCTTCTCAAAGAGGAAACTTGCTGAGTTTTCCTGATTAAGATTTTATAACTACCTGGCTGTGTTTGTGTGCTGAGGGACGCAGGAGGGTTTGAAGGCCTTTGCAGCGTGGACCTAGCAACTTGACTCACATGGATACAGTACATATTGGACAATAGTGACAATAGTTCAAGTGCGAGAAAGATTTGGAGTCATCAACAGGGAGAAAAGTGATGCGGGAAGCTTTCACAAAAGCAGCAGTTCTTAAGGAAGGAGCTGAATGAGGAAAAGGCACTTTCTGGTGCTTGATGAGTGGAAGGCTTGTCTATGCTCAGACCCATGAGGCAATCTTCAGAGTGGTTATGACAAAGGAAGGCAAGGAAGTAAATTATATATATTTTTTTCTCTATATCTGTAGCATCTGATTGAAAAAAAAAAAAAACAAATCTGTTTCCACTGAAAACATCAAAGTTGTATTTTTCTTTTTCCAAATTTTTGTTCTTTATTTCAGTAGAAGTTTCTTACTTTTAAAGACAGAGGGCATTTTTTTCAATTTACTTAAGAAGAATTAAAACTTTATAAGGCTTTCTTTCTATTAAGGACTCTGTAAACAAAATAAAAAAGCTTTGCATTTTTAACTATAACAGCTCTAAAATAGTGCTGTGACACAAACATAGTCTTCACAAATATGCTTCTATCATTTAAAACATTTTCTCTTGAAGTAACTTCAACTGGTTTATACCGTCAATAATCTTCATAGAGTTTACGTTAATCCACAAACATTGTATGGTGTGATGAAGCTGATGAGAATCAACAAAGGATAAAGTAGAGTACAGCAGCCCAGATAAAGAAACCCACTGTTTAATGCCAGCTGCTCAGGAAATGTCAAAAGCAAAGTGAGTTTCAGGTCAAGGGCACTGGGAGCACACTGTTAGCAAACCCTAAGACAGGCAGTTCTCGTTATTAGTATGAACAAGGATATGGTGAGCCCTTTTTAATCTGTCCCTGGGCCTCTGTCTAGCTTCACAGACACAAACCTGACCCATTTGGGCTCACCTCTTTGAGACTGCTGGGAGTTTTCCAAAAAATACCCTTGTATGACTTGTTGTCATAACATACTAATCTGTTGTAACAGTTTTGTAGTTTGGATCGAGGATATTGGGACTTACAGACTGGGAAGAAAGAGCTGAATGGTTCAGCCCCAGCTGGTGCTGCAGAGGTTTTTGCTTCTTAGGGCAAGACAATGTTTCAGATTCGGTTTTGTCTGTAGTCTAATCCTTCTGCGTGTTGGCAACAGAATGAAGAAAGTGCAGCCAATGCGATGCGGTCTAATAGGGACCAAACCTTCTCTTTCACAGTGTTGGGATTTATTTCATCACGTTAGATGATGAAATAAATCTAACATATGATGAAATAGATCTAATAGATGAAATAGATGAAATTCATCTAACATATAGATGAAATAGATCTAACATATCATGTTAGATATTTACAGAAGAGATATCTACCGTAGGTATAGTGAGCTCAGGCAATGGAGATAAAAAGGCTCTTTTTGCTTGGTATGTTTAGTTCTATCTGCCTCAGGTGGAGATGAGCCTTTTGGAAGTCTGTGTGTTGGGATCACTAGACCCAAAACAAGGTGCTGCCATGATGGGTTGCAGTCTTTAAAGCTTTTCAGGAGACTCACTTTGTCTTCTTCAAAAGAGCTCTGTATCATAAAGCTCACTAGTCATGCTGGTTTTTGTTGTTTGCTGCACAGTCTTCTTCTGCATGCTGCTTGTTTCTGAGACTGGAAAGAGCCAGAAACAGTTACTCCAAAGGATATAGTTGCTGCAGCAATTGTTGGTAGGATCAATGCAAATGTAGCCACAGAAAATGCTTTCAAGGCAGCTTGGTAGGCTGGTAGGTGACTTGGAAAGATGAAGTCAGACAGTAGTGAAATGATCTGCAGAAACCACTGCATATTTGCAGCAATTACCATAGTGACACATCACAGTGCTTTGTCTGTGTTCTATGGTCAAATAGAATAGGTCAAAATGTTGCCATTTATCCAAAGCTGAGATAAAACAATGACATGAGAAGGATAATGGAACTTTGAATATGGTCTTCATATCCCATAATTTCACTGGATTTCAAATACCTGCTAGTATGTATCTCACAACGGCCTGGGGAAAAAAAGTTCCATGATGGGTAGGATTCTTCTCTAGACAGGAACACCATACCTGAATTCTGGATGCTTCATAAGGAGCAAGTGCTCATGTTGCAGAAACATTGATATGGTTGGGTGGTTGTACGAACAGAAGTGGCACAGATCATTCGTGTGTATTTGTTAATGTTACATAGCTTATTTACAAGCAAGAGCTCCAGTTCCCCTTTGGCATATCCTGTGTGACACAGTGGACTGCTTGATTCTGTATTGTTTGAGCTTGTCGAGAAGGTCTTGAACTCATAGCTATTAGCAAAGTAAGTTGGTATGTTTGAATCATGCCTATGCTAGCTTTGAATTTTGTTGACATTGGTACCAAAACTCATATTGTGATCAATGGAAACATTGAACATTGATTTCTTGAAGTAATTTCCTCTAGGTTAATAAGGAACCAAAGATTGTCTAATTTGATCTCCTGCATAACAAGTCTATTCATTTCAGTTTTAGTTAGATTCAAGCACTAACATCTTCAGGGATAACAGTTGCATGCTACAGGCATAGGACAGAAAGAACAAGTACCAAGTACTACACTATAGTACTATAGTACCAAGTATATGTGAGGCTACAGCAATGATGGAGTGTTTGTTAAATGTAACATGCCTAATTGATCACAATTAATGAAAGTAATACCTTCTTCCATCCTTCAACTATTTTCTTTCCAATTTCACCAGAGAAATTCTTTCCATTCTTATATCTGCCAATCAATATGATTCTCTGCATGTAAGACAGAAATATTTATCAAGTATCTAGGAACATTTGTCTCTGTTCAGACAGCAGATTTGGTTTGTTTAGTGCCTTCTTGTCAGTGATAACCAGTTTGTAATTTTGAAAAACAAACAAACAAAAAAACAACACAAAAAGGGTGCACACACACACACAAAAGCAAAAAAAAAAAAAAAAAAAAAAAAAAAAAGCAGTACAACAACAACAAAAAACCCAAAATAATAAAAATAAATCTCTAAATCCCTAATCATATACAGCTGGCCACCTGTGCATGAGGGAGAGGATATCCTTTGTACCCCTCCTTGCTGAGGCTGAATGAAACCACTTCTTTTAGGAAGGTGTTCAGTATCACCTCAAAACCTCCAGCCAATAGTGAGACCCCCACTTTTGCTGATAATCTTTTAGTGTTTAATTACCCTGCCTGCCAGAAAATTACATCTTGTTTCAAGGTTGAATTTGTCTAACAACTTCCAGCCATTCAATCTTGTTCAAGTTTTTGTCAACAAGATTGAAAGCCCATTATTAGGTATCTTTCCACAAGTAAACACCTATATAAATTGATAGAGTCATTCTGTAACTTAACCGAGGTTTTGCTTCTAGAAAACCACTTCCAAACCCCTTGCTCACCCCCTGACAGAGCTTCCTTTATTCTATATGCTGCATAGTTGGAAACCAACACTGTCTTGTTGCAAATGATGAGGAAAAAGAAAGAAGTTATCTAGGAAAGAAAGAGGAGAGGTTCAAAAGGAATGATCAAATGATTGATCACTACTCAAGTATTTGGAAGAGGCATTTTCTCTTGAAAAGCAAATCTCTGCTAGATGCACCTCCCCACCTCCAAGCAGCCTGCATTACTGATAGGTAGTGTTTGCAAAGCAGTGCCCCCTCCTAGACCATACCTGACATAAATCAGCCAAACTCCAATGAAGTTGTTTCCTGCCAGTGGAGCTCTCACACTTTTTGTCATTTGTAGATGTAGAAGGTGCTTTATAAAGAGGCTTGTGGCTGGTCATGAGCACTGGCTGAAGCAGTGATAACCTGCAGCATCCTCTATGACGTTATGCATCCTTAATTCTCCTACCTTCAGAAAAAATGAAGGGTCCCCAATGATCATGAATGCATTCACAGCAAAATCACAGAAAACTCCAACCACTTAACTTAGTAAGTCCATATTAAACATAAAGGAATAATAACCGTTTCACTGTCAGTCTTCTATTCATAAGTTGTTTCTCACCCCACCACTCCATTTATTCATATATTTTGTTAGCACTTAACTTTTTCATCATGAAAATATCAAAATAGAGCTAAGATAAAACTGTACTGCCATCTCTATTCCAGCAAGCTTACAAGACTGTAATATAAACTATTTATAGCTGACTGGACCAAAGCATTTAGTGTAGAATGAATGAGGGAGCCAAAATAAGAAGGTGAGTATGACTCTTCCCCAAGGAGGAGCCATGATCAGAATTCAACTTTTGCCATTGTTGTAGTTTCTGCATGTGCCCTACAGGGTAAGTTCTGCAGCAGTGATTTATTTCAAGCTTCTTCCTTTTTTTTTTCTTCCAGTACGAAGCAAGTGTTTTAAATTACAGCTACGGAGAGAGAATTTAACTAAAGCAGAAATATGAGTCACAAAAACATTTGTGCCTTATTTTCAGGGTAATAACTAAACACCTGCTAAATTACATTTTTAAAAATTACCCTGTATTTCATGGTGCATTTTATGTTTTTGTTTATTTTCTCTCTTAAGCTCCACTTGGCGTAGGAAGATTGCCTCATCCATGCTCCCAAAACTTGCAGAGCTCTGCTTGTATCACTGCTCTGCCCAGGTAGGTCTGAAAACACGATGAGAGCTGAGGTGTGAGTAATGGGGACAGCACTTCGCTGTATATTTAAGCATGATGCTGACATAACGGTTTGCACCAACTCAGCACAAGAGATCATCACACATAACAACAGCAACAACAATGAATCAAAACATGCAAACCATCAGACTTTTTGGAAAACTCGTGCAATGGAAATAAGAATTGCCATTAGAAGTAACTGATCTGTGCTTCCTCTTTCAAACCTTCACTTTCTCACATACTACTGTTTGATTCTGTTAGCAACTTTAGTGTAGTAAGGAGTCACTGACGAAGAGAATGCTGTAGGGTGGCATTATCTCCCCAGAGCTATAGCAAGCTTATTCTAATACTCTTGAGATCATGGCAGAGGGCTCGTTCTCAGTTATCTGTTTTGCTTTTTATGTTTTCTTTAGTTGTTTTTCATTTTGGCACTGAGTGGGCAGACAAGACTCTTGAACAATCTGTAATTACAGAGTGTCACAGTTGATGAGGTTACAAAGGAGTAAATATGTAGTTGGTATTAGAGAGGATATTTTTAACAATACTCACTCTACATCTAATAGAGTGCATCTGTGTCCTCTGCGGGCACTCTGCCTCAGATAATATAAAAGGACAGCAATGAGGAAGAGAGCAGCATAATAATATCTGCATAGTCTTCAGCGAAATCAGTTTCTGCAAATACACACTTGACATCTGAACTCTTTCATACCAGTGCTGCTCCTATTGATGGCAGTGGCATCTTTGTCCTTGAATAGGAACAGGATTGAATTCTGACTGTTGAATCTCTTATGACACAAGAGGTGGAAGTTTCCCAGCGTGATCTGATTGCCATAGTCAACAACAAGAGTTTTATTAGACCATCATGTAAGTAATTCTTGACCTGGGGTCATGACTGTGTCTCAGGGAGGTATGACAACCTTCCTTTTTGGCTCACAGGAAGAGAACAACAATCTGATATATTTTTCTGCTCTAACATGGGTCATAATGCAAAATAGAACAAAGCAGTTTCATCAGCTTGCCTCTACTGGGTTCTTTCATGCCGTGTTTCCACTTCTGCTACCAAATTTTGGCATCTCGGTGATACGGCCTGATCTGGACAGCACATGCCTAAAGTCATGAAATCATGTTGTATTTATACCACTCAGAGCTGAGGGAAATAACTTTTTAAAGAGTCACTCTTTATTTTATTTTATGAAGGCAATGTGAAATGATTTCTTTGAAAGTCCTTTGCATGCTAATGTTTGTCATTCCTTGGCGAAACCATTACTAGATGTGCTCTTGGTCATCTACATTAATTATTTGTACTGCAGCAGAACCCATGAATTTAGGAATCTTGTCCAAACATATGAAGTGACATTACTTGGAAGTCCACTACTTCTGGAGTTTGGGGCAGTTGTGAGAATAACTAGACTGAGTGTCATTAAGCAGTGCCAGTTCACCTCTCCGCGTGCTCAGCTGAGGATGTGGCTCACGCTCATGGGAACATCGCTGTACCTCTCAGCTTCACAGTTCAGCATAGTGCCAGCATGCTGATGTTCAGCAATGGCATCTCCTTGTGCATGTGGCAATGAAATGGCAGGGCTCCCCTGTGACTGGGGATATTGTTCTTTGACTTATTGCACACAAAGGAAAAACCACTTTCCAAAATATCTTTAAGAAAATGAGACAAAATTGAGAAAGGGCAATATTATGCTCACCTTGCCAAAACCTGGGCAGAAGTGCAGACCTGCACTATTTTCTAAAGCTGCCCTCTGAATTCCTGAAGAAAGTACTAATAAGTTGTTTTCATTCTCCTTGCCACGCTCTCTCTTTCTTCCTCAAATCCTGATGACTTTCAGCATCTGACACTAGCACTGCCTACACGATACAGCAGCAAGGATCAAGAAGTAAGGGGAGTGGTTAAAGTAAAGGGAAGCAGGGATCTGCTTCCTGAGCAGCCTGCTAAGAACCATCTTTGGTATGAATAAGAGGAGTCAAAAATGGCATAAGAGAAACCTAGCAGGGCTCGCTTGCTTTTTTCCCCCCTTTGCATTAGCCACAGAAGCGGACCAAAACAATCCCAATCCCCCTGGGCTGGTTGTGGTGTGGAGGGATTATCTCTTCCTCCAGGATGAATGCTTATTTGTGACTTCTTTTGTTTGCCATTTATTCTATTTTCCTTGTTTTGAGGATTTCCCTCTCGCATTCAAACTGTATTGCTCCTCTGTTGGCAGCAAGATGCACAGGACATAGCAGAGCCATGCCTGCCTCCATCTAGGTGGCAAAAAAAGAAACATTCAATTTCCCATTGACTTCAGCATATTTGGTAGGATCTCTGCCTGAGATGCACCAGTGATTTCTCCGCCTCTGCTCCTCCTTTGCTCTGCCCATTCAAACCTTCCTGCTGCTGCTGTTCCCCCCTTGTCATTTAAAACCTTCATGATGTTCAGGTAATGAATGTCATCTCACCTCTTTCTCTCTATTCACTTCACTATGATGTGAATGAGCGCAGTGACACCAGAAAGGAGGAGATAAGAAATCCCCCCAAAGAAACACTTAATATAATTTGGAGCAAAAATCTCAGCGGGTTTATTGAAAGCACCCCCTTTCCCCACTACACACAGATTTATTTATCTGCTTTACTGCATTTTTCTTACGTCAAGAGCTGGCTTGCTCCTGTGCAGCCCCCTCACCAGGCAGATAATTGCTACATATTCTTTCGTGTTGCTGCCACCACCTCCGCCATCGGACTCATTCTCATACCATCGCCTGCACAGCCTGCACATACCATCTCCCTGCAGACAGTGGGAGAACGGGTGCTTTGATATTAGGGGTCTCCCAGGAGCAGGTGAGAGTCTTGCGTCTTTTCTTGAAAATCAAATGAAGTAAATACCCTGCATCTCTCCTGCCTATTCCAGATCATTAGCAAAGATGTTAAATAAAAACGGGCTGTCGTGCTGACAGTTCCAGCCTCTTTGTGATGGTATCTCATTGGCCGTCACTTTCACGCAGACACACCGACCTGATGCAGTGTCATTTATCATTACCTTTTGTTTACAGCCACTCAGCCACTTGTCACTCTTTGTGACAAAGCCCATATTCAAGCCAATATGAATTTATTCCTCAGGAAAGACTTCCTGAGTGTAAAGTTCATGCCTCGCTAAGGACCCAGCCGTACTGTGTTACTGGCAAGACTTCCTCCACTGCCACCCATTATATTTCTGATTAAACAAATCATAGTGTAGCCTGGCCTTTCTGTTCTTGCACCTCATTGCTCGGGGTTTCTTTGGCATGCTTGTCTTTTTGCTGGGTATTCATTAAAGTCCTGCTATTTGTTTAAGCAATAGAAATGTTTAGGTTTTCTTTGATTTCCTCCACCTGTCTCCAGGTTCAGGCTGGTTTTGCGCTCAGCTCAGGATGTGGGACTGCCAGGCTCCATCAACTGCAGGCAGCCAGACCCCAGCAGTGCCAGGACTAACCGTGGAACCCAGCTGGTGTCATGGGTCTGCTCAGTAAAGGTGGGAGGAAAAGTGGTAGATGTGGTAGGGAGAGCTGGGCCATGTCTTGGTGTTCCTCACTAAGTGGAGCACATTTGCCAGCCTCTTGCCAGGGCAATGCACAAGCAGCAGAACCTGCTGAAATTGTTTAGTAGTCTTCAGGGCAAAGGCAAAGCTGGATGGAGAAAATATGCAAGGACTTTTTGGCCAAGAATGTTATGTTGAAAATATGTCGAAAAATGTTTTTAGCTGGTAGATGCTGGTTATATAAATATAATATGTATGTACATATGTGTGCAGTTATATATGTATGTGTGAGTGTACATCTTATACAAAAAATAGATTATGCCACAGCAGTTTTGTCCACAAATATCGTAGCTCAGTATAGCTAGTGGAAGGGCATGTAGTGTACATTGTTAAGGATATTATTTCTCTACAGCTTTGGAATCAGTCCAAGTTTTAAGCCTGTATTTATGTCTGAGTGTATCAGTAATCTCATTGAGCTTTGCTTGGAAGTTTTCCTTAAGTCCTTCCTCAAAGTTTTCCATGAATACAGAAAATGGGATTTTGTTACAAACCCTCTTAATAGTCCTCAATATCCCTTGTTTCCTTCTGTTGGAAACCATCCCAACCTTGCCAATGCTACGTGTGTCAGTTTAGAGCTCTGTGCTGTATGTGCTAAGTGTTTGCATCCCAGCCTTTCCCTGCAGTTCCCTCATGCTGGGCCACACGCTCGCTCCCATCCGTGGCAATACTAGGATCAGTAATCTCAGCCTCAAGCCTCCCCAGGTGTGCATGGATCCGTCCCCATCGATCCTTCATCCTCAAGGCAAAAATCTCAGTTTTGCCAAGCCCTCTGAGCCAGACTGAACAGCCTTTGCTTCAATATGGACAAAGCCCACACTGGGCAAGAGACGCAGCCATACCAACACACTGTAGATGACATGAAGGCAAGTGGAAGCAAGCAGCCTTAGCTCAGGCAGCAGAGAGCTGCGGATCAGCTCCCGCTGACGGACAGAAGCGTGGTGTGGAGGCAGTGTAGCATAGCTTCTTTAATGCTGCATTATGGTAATGCATACCAGCAAGCCATTAACATGGGAATCTTAGATTTAGAGTATAATGAAGCACTGTTCGATGTTTTGTAGCAGTGTGTACTCTGGAGTCATAAGTGCACAATTTTTTTATCAAGTTTCAGCCCAAAGCAAATTTCCACAGCTAAGTAGCTCTCCAATCTATCTATTCACAGATACACGTATTTGTTTTTAATAAAATTTGTTAATATTTACCAGACGCATAATGGGACAGTTATTTTTACCCAGAGTGCATGGTTTACCTATTAAATGTTATAAAATCTTTTTGAAATCAAATTAAGTGAAAAGATTAGCATCAATCCTTTGAGAATAAGCATTGTTTTAAAAATGTAGATGTTTTCAAACACCAGAGTGAATAGAAAAAATATTGCTGCTTTGACTGCCGGATTACATTTCTTTCCTACTGAAGCTAAGTGGGTTAAATTAAGTGATTAATTAACTATGCATCTGCACAATTAGGTGGGCATTTATATTCCATTTAACTTATATATTTATTTCTAGTTTGGGAAGAAAGGAACCATAAGATGATGAAGGGATGAACACCTACAAGAGTTAGACATTTCCAGTAGCCTTATTATATCTGTTATTATGATTTCCATTGCAGCACTGTGAATTCATTGGGTTTCTAACTCGATCATGAAGATTTGCTCCACAGTGAAATTTCTCAGAGAAATTTTTTCCTAGATTTTATTTGCTGTTTGTAGAGTTAGGAATTCTGTACCAATGGCTAACAAAAGTAACCAAATTTATTGCAGGTTTTCTGAGTTTCTTCTTGCCTGAAGACTGACTGGGCCCAGTCTATCATTGAGATGCAATTTCCAAAGCCAGCTCCTTAGCTGCTACCAAGACTCTGCGGTGTGCATGGAGGAAAGTCTGATGCTGCTTCACAGCTAGGGAATGGCTCCCTGTGGAGCCATTGAGCAAGCGTGGGGTGAAAGCAGCAGTCGTAAGTGCAGTTTCTCCATTCCCACCCTGACTTCAGAAGTGCAGGTGAATACAATGGAAGAAGAGCACCTCAGCTCCTTGTGCAACTGCCTGGTGAGGGACACAGCAAGGAGCTGCTCCCTACTCACTGCAGCTGTGTGCTGCTTTGTGCTGGATTTCTTAGCAAATTCCCCTCCAAACAGCAAAAACAGAAGTGCTTTTTTTGCACTGCCATTTGCCCAGCCTTCATTCAGAGACTGTTTTTACCTCCAGCCCTGCCAGAAGCCTGATAACAGGCTAGGACAAATGCTGTAAATGGACTAATGTGGGCCCAGCAAGCACTGGACCTACTGCTTTGAGTTGTGCCTTTGAAAATAATGAGCTGGATTGTCCCAGCTCTCAGTCAGCAAGGCGAGAGAATGAGAATCCTGCTGCTCCCCTGTGCAGGCTGCAACTCCAGTTGCAGGCAGTGGTGGCCATTCGGCTGAGATTCCCTCCAGTCAGAAAGAGCTTTGGCAACATACAAGTGTTTTTTTTTTCCCTTCCCTGTAACTTTTTTTTTTTTTTTTTTTTTGTATAGAAGATGCCTTGCATTCTCATACAAAAGCCCTTCAGCCCTTCAGCCCTTCAGCCCTTCAGCCCTTCAGCCCTTCAGCCCTTCCCCTTGTCCTCTCCTCTCCTCTCCTCTCCTCTCCTCTCCTCTCCTCTCCTCTCCTCTCCTCTCCTCTCCTCTCCTCTCCTCTCCTCTCCTCTCCTCTCCTCTCCTCTCCTCTCCTCTCCTCTCCTCTCCTCTCCTCTCCTCTCCTCTCCTCTCCTCTCCTCTCCTCTCCTCTCCTCTCCTCTCCTCTCCTCTCCTCTCCTCTCCTCTCCTCTCCTCTCCTCTCCTCTCCTCTCCTCTCCTCTCCTCTCCTCTCCTCTCCTCTCCTCTCCTCTCCTCTCCTCTCCTCTCCTCTCCCTTCTCTTTTTCCCTCACTCCTCCCCCTTTCTTCTTTTCCTTTTCCGTTTCATTTTTATTCTGCTTTAATTTAAACCACTTTGAAAAACAGCATGACTCTGTTTTGGAATGAGTTGTGCTGGTACAAATTTTGCGTGGAGGCATCTCTGTTTAAGTGACTACATCCATTCTGACCTTCTTCCCATAGCTAGCCCACCTTGTCTTGCTTCTGGCCTCCATTAGGAGGAGATAAGCTATGGGAAAAAGGGCCAGGACCCCACTGCATCCCAGGAACATCCAGGCATCACTATAATACAAGAGCAATCTCTTACCTCTCCACACCTAAAGTTCTGCACCCGTTTTTAATTTTTTTAATTAATTAATTTATTTTTAATTATAGGTAGGTATAAATAGCAGTAGTTATAAGTGATTTTTTTTTTTTTTTTTTTTTGCAGTTTCCTTTCAAATCCGCCCCCATCCTGCCCTGTTCATACAGTGCTTCTACAGTTTCATACTTTTTACAGCTTAATTTGCTTCAAAGAGTTTAATTCTGGAACAAGTGGTCAAATGGCACACCTTTTCTACGCGTCCATGTTCTTTAATGACACATTGTCTGTTGTGACTGCTTAACAACTGTTACAGAATCATAGAAGCATAGTGTTGTTTGAGTTGGAAGGGATCTTCAAGGCTCATCTGGTCCAACTCCCTGCAATGAACAGAGACACATACAGCTCCATCAGGCTCTTCTTCCCCTCTCCACAAAACAGAATAGGCATTAAATATCAATATTTTTCATGGCATGGTCAACAAAAACATGAGACAACACTGTCTTAATTTCTTAACTACATTTATAGCAGAGGAAGTAACTTGCCAAGATTAATCCATGAAGGCATTACAAAAATCCAGAGACGATAAGATAGAAATTCCCAGACATCCTCTCTTGCAATTCCACTTCCAAGATCATGAGCTCATCCCCACCACCATTTCCTGCTTGGTGTGCATGCATCAGTCTGGGAAAGAACTATTGTAAGAAATTCTTGGTTATTTCTAATCAAATCCTTGGAATTTTAACAATTCACATTTGAACATATTATTATAATGTCTAGTAATTTTGAAATGAGCTTCCATGATTGAGAAACATATGGAAGAGGATGGAAAGGAAACTGATGCTCAGTGGCCGTGCCTGGATAATGGAACAACGCACAGCATCTTTGCAGGGCTGTGCTCATTCAGTTTTTCCTTCCTACTCCAACAAGGTCTTTCTGAGCACTGGTCTGATACACAAGCATTGCTCCATTTTCCAGCCCTTTTAAAGCCTTTTTAAGCTATAGCCGTTTCTGTTTTGCAGCCCAACATTTCAAGAAAACATCCACTTACATAAAGGAAATCTATAAAGGTTAAGAAATAATTACAAATCTGTGCTTAACTATTATAATTACAAATATACTCTGTGCACAAATCACCCTGTGCTGGTGGTTAGTGGTTTGAAAATTGGGCACACTTGGACAAATTAAATGAAGTGTAGGACGAAGACTATTGGGAAGTGATTAGCTGGTCCCTGTGTCCTGGAAGACCTGCAGTGCGCTGTAAGGAAGTGCATCCCTAGAGCCGATGGCTGCATGCTGTATTACAGGTTGTTTTCCTAGGACACTGCAGAGTTATTCTGGAAAAAAATAAATACTTCAATACTTCACTAAACTTGAAAATTATAGTGGCATAAAGAATAAACACTTTCTTAGGCATGAGGCTTAACTGCATAGGAAAATGGCTGGAAAATTAGGCAAGTGGTGGTGTTTTGGCTTGGAGATCTCTCTCTTTTATAAGAGAGCTCTTGAATTCCATTAAGAGAAGCACAGCAGTTATTTTGGTTTTGAGCAAGCAAAGAGAAGAGGGAAACAGTGCCCATTCCCCATTCTATCCCTGCCCCAGGGCAGCTACGAGCTGTCCCCTGTTCAGGGCAGGCAGTGCAACCACAACCCAGCACAGCCTTATGGGGCTGCTCGTTGCCCTATCAGCTATGTTTACTTGTGGGTATTTTCAGAATCAGGACTTTGTGTTGTAATCCATGTCACACAGCACCTGACTGGCAGATGTCTGAGTACACAGTGAGGCTTTGAGGAATTGGTAGCTTGGAAGCGCTGAAGATTTTTTAAGTGTCTGTTTTGATCACATTGCCTGTATTCCAAAAGTAAACATCTAACTACACCCACAGTTCTGGGCCAGCGATAAGCCATTATTTGCATAAAAACAATCTAATTTTTAATGATATAAAAATGGCAAGATCTTTAAACATCTGACAGATCATTAATAAATTGCAATCCCAAGTCAACTTGCTTTAAAATCACTTACTAGATGAGATCTGATTCAGCTGACAATGAAATGAATTTTAGAATATGCAAAGTGTGTGTTTTTTTTTACAGTCTTGTTTTCATTTACGATTGCTTGTATGTGTTTATTTCAATTTAATAACTAAAAAAGCATGTCTGCATTCTGTTCCTGGCTGAATTCCTCTGAATAGTTCTCTCGTTCAGAGCGCTATTGGCCTGGCTTGTTGGTTCAGTGATCAGCATGACTTTAGAATCAATGTAACACAGGAGAGGGTTTACATTACTGCTGCCACAAAATGTAATCAACTGCCTAGCATATTTGTCTGAAGAATTATTAAAGCATAGAATGCAAATTGGCAGAAATAGAAGTATAATTCTGGTAAAATCATCAAAGGATGCAATAACTGAGTTAGAAAATGCAGTGACAGATCTAATTAACGAACTAAATTACAATTCAGTCCAAAAATAATTGTCATTAGAAGTAAAATCACATTTCTGTCTGAAGCGTCTCAGCATGTTTGCCATAGTGATTGGTAAAACTAGAAAGAAACCCACTCTCATTATTTTTTTAATGCAATTATTACACACAAAAATCAGTCATGAAATCGAATATGCCAGTTTAGCAAACCATTCCCAGTTACAAGCCCTCCCTCTCACACCACAAGGCAGGGGGTTAGGGGAGAGCTGCTGGCTTGCAGTGCTCTCCTTTTGTGCTCATGTTGGAGTCAGTGCTATTTTAGGACCGACTCCTTCCTCCCAAAGACTTCTTCGTTTTCTGAATCAAAACAACAGAGCAGTTAATTTCAATATTCACATAATCTGCATATTTGAGTCAGTTGGAAGCTAGATAACAAAAGGAAAATACTACCAGGACATGTGCCCATTGCAGTTTAAGTTGGGCTGCCTTTAATATAAGCTGAAGAGCTTTTGCATTAACCTCTAACAATGGGTAATACAGCCGCTGAGCTGATTACTTAAGCAACTTCTGGATATATTCACACAACAAATTTGAATTCTAAGTGTTTTGCATACTGTTTCCACTTATGTAATTGTCCGCTGGCCCTTATCATTATTTATTATGCAAAACTGAGCTTTTTTTTGAAGCGTGAAGAATGAAGTAATTTAGTATGCAAACAGTTAAAACTCTCATGTGGATTCCGATTTCGTATGTGTTGATAAATTCACTTACGATGACTGACAGTGTGAGATTTTTTGGGGTCATATCGGTCACTCTTTCCATGACACTGATGAAAATGATAAACTAAATGCCAGAAGTGTCCCTGGCGCATCATAGGATGAAATGTGTAAAATGTCAGTGTCTAGCCGATGTCTATTAATAACTAAATATGATTGCGTGTAATGAGCAGAGATTTTCATGTTGATTGAAGTATGATTTCTTTTGATCTTCCAGATGTTGCTGCTTAGAAATTCATATTGCTCTTTTGCTGCTAAATGCATAATGACCTTTTAAAACCTTTTAACTGTTAAAAACACTATTATTTTCAAACACAAAGTCAAGCTTCGAGCTTTTTTGTGTTGGTTGGAAGTTCCTTTTTTCTTCCTTCCTCACCTACCCTTTTCTCTTTCTCTGGTCCCCTCTTCCCTTCTCCTTGCTCTGCCCTTCCAATACATTTCTACCCTTCTTACAGGTACCTCTAATACAGATCTCCAGTGAAGTTCACGACAGCACACTGACTCCTCAGAGGGGCTGACGTGGCACATGAAATCTGGACCCCATCGCTCCTCGTGCCAGCACTACGCCCTCACAGAATTTGACCCAACCAGCTATTTCAAGCAAATACACAGTTACCTCACTTCTGAGGTAAAAAAAGACACAAAGGCAGGTGTCAGAAACAAAGAGTCTTGTAGCTGATGTTGATAGCAGAGTGATCTGCTCCAAAGAAAGGAATTGCAGAGCATTGTAAGATTTCTGCATGAATAATGCATTTGTGTCGCTCATTTTTGGGCTTAGTCACACCCTGCCTTCCACATTTGGCCCTTTATAGTTGCACCTGTGCATGAATGGTGACTGGCTGAGAGCTAGCAAGAACAAAACGAGTCCTGGGGTACAGGCAGCAGCAGCAGTGTAAGCTTCCCTTCATTATTCAGCCTTTGTGCCGCCCCGCAGTAGCAGAAGGCTGCCTCTGGCCCTCATGACTCAGCTGTGTTAGTTCAGGAGCTGCATCTGCACTGTTTTAAGCTCTTCACTCATTCAGTGGCCGGCCGCTGTACGAAGCCAGCACAGGAAGGTCCCACTGCTCACGGCAGTGCTGGCTGTACGAGCTTTAGGATGCTGCCTCAAGACCTCAGGGCAGGCCCCTGAGGGCCTGGGATCTGTCCCTGCACTGCTCTGACCCTACATCACTCTGATGTAGGCCATGCAGGCCCTCTGGCCCAGCCCTTATCTCCAAGCAGGGCCAGCACTCCTGTCAGACTTATTTTGCCCCTCCCATTTCCAGTACCAAACTCTCTTCACAGCCTTATTCGAAGCAAACATTCTGTCTCCAAGCGGTATTTACTCCTGGAAATTAATGCAAGTGTGAGTCTGCTTGGAACAGTATGACCAGCTCCCTGAAAAAGGTCATATATCCTGTCCCGTTACTTCTGAACCATCCTTTGGGCCCACTGCCATCCCGCCTAGGAAGGTTCACTGCCTCAGGATGCTGGTGATGGAGGCTGCCAAGGGAAAGAGTGAGGCCTGGGGCCAACCGAGGTGTAGGTTAGCCTCTGAAACAAGGACGTAGCTCATGGATCTGCTTTAGTTGCTGTATAGCAGGGCAGGAAAATGTACTGCTTCTGCACAGGCAGCATACAGATGGAAAAGATGTTAAAAAGTAGCAAAGCACCTTATAAAATAAATCTCATCTCACAAGGTTTTTTACACCTGGACAGTCTATAAGAAATCGTTCTGGTTTTAATCACAGACTCTGTGGCAAATATGCCACACGAAGCCAGATTTGAGAAGATCCTAGGCTCCTGGAGGACCAGATCAAGTCTCCCATAGCACAGCAAAGTGGTTGCTGCACCAGATTCTGTCAGATTTTTTTGTGTTCACAGGTGAAAAATGCTGCCTGCTGAATAGCATCTTTACAATATCTTCATTGCAAAGATGGCCCTTTGTGTTCATGGCTACATCTTTTACCAAGTTCCATTTGGATCTGTTTGTCTATAATGCAATAGCGACAGTCCAGGGACCCTATTGCTCTCAGCTGCTTCTGGTTCCTGTGCAATGTACTGTGTCATTCATTCTATATGCTGGCCCCATCTGGTCTGACAAGGCTTCTCCATCCTCAGAAGCGATTACAAATAATAATGATGACAAAACCCACAGAATTTTTTTGCTTTATTTTGAAAATGATTGTTTTGTGTTGCATGATGGAACCTCCTGCATATATCTAGGGGCACCTGGCAACCATTTGCTAACCTCCCTCCATCAGACCCATATCAAGTGAGAGCGTCCGGAAGCTCATTTGGGTGGGAGCTGCTCCCTTTCACCATCCCTGCTGGCCTTCCATGAGGCTGTGCATGCGATAGATTCATGACCATTACTGTGAGAGAAGCTATTGAAATATATTGTAAAGGTTTCATTTGTGTGCTGCCAAAATATTAAAAGAAAAGCTGATGCTAATACTGTATCAACCAGCAACACTGCATAATTAAGCGTGCATTATTTGCAGTTGATGTTTGTCTGTTTAATAGAATTACGGATAATTAAGAGAAAACAGAGAGGAGACATCAATGCAAAATATAACCAAAGGAAGAGAAACAGTGAAAGCAATGTCTCTGAATAGAACTGTTACTCTGTGTGTAGTCTGCTCCTTAGTTTCCTTGATGGATCACTTAATAGTATGTATATTATATATATACACACATATATATATATACACACACACATGTATATTCACACACACACATATATATATGGATTAAGTGAAAAAGTGACAGAGCATGATTGGGGCACATTAGGATTTTAACTACTCTGTTTAGAGGGGACACTAAAATTTTGAGACTGCAGAAACATTTGCCACAGAGCTAAGATGGACACATTCCAAATTTCTCTCATCCAATGTTCTTTCCTTTTGCTTACAATAAAGCCTTTGTGATTGTTCGTGTCTGATCACATTCCCCATTCTCCTGAAGCTAACATCTCTGAATTGACCAGGGTGGATCCAAAGGATGTTAAATGCAGGTTTGGCCACATAGATTTTACTACAAGAGTGGAAGTGCATTAATAGTTTGTGACCATCCGTAGCTCAGTAAAACCATCTACTTCTGGTGTCCCACCTTGATGCTAAGTTTCCTCCTGACTGTAATATATGTTGTAAAAAGCGTCCTTCTGTTGATGGGTCTCTTTTTGCTTTAAGGATCTATTTCTTCAATGAAAATCAGTAGGGACAGCAGAGGGAGTGTGGCTAACGACGTATTTACTTGAAACGTCCAGAGCTCTGAATATATCACCAACATGGGCCAGAATGGCCTGGGGAACATATGCACTTCAGCTTTGCTCAACAAAGACAAATATGTCTCACTCAGTGCTTCGCTCTTGTATTAGTTTCCATATTGGTAGAAATAATTCAATGTATCTTGGTAATTTTGTTAAGGCAGGCTCACCAGCTCCCCCATCTCAGATTCAATAGTAATTGGGTTGATATTACCTGCAGGTATCTTTGTTAGAAGATGCTGTTAATATCACTACTCCAGAAGCTTTATCAATACATTAATTGGTGCTAGAAACTTGACAGCCTGCCCTTATGAGTATCTGGCTTAGAGCAGCCTGAAACAGAAATTATTATTTGAATTATTTTTGTTTTGGAAGTTAATGCACTATACTGAGACTATAAGAGGCAGCATCCTTAGATGGCACCCTGCTTTGATGAATGGATACCTAATGCAATCACTATTTTTATTTGTTCCTGTAGTGAAGGCACACCCAGGGGCTTTGGTGAGGATTAGGGGCTCAGTGCTCAGTACCATGTACAAATCTTGCAATCGAATGTGGATTCATATATAAGAAAATGAAACCAGCCATTGCCTTTCAGAAAAATTGAATTCCCTTCCCCATAGGTCAATAATGCAAGCTCAGACAATGGGGGTTGAAAAAGGTAGCTGCCACAGCACATGAGGGAGCTTGCTTGGGAAGGTCCCACATCTCTACAAGGCTCCAGCAAGATGAGTCTTGGCACCTGCACAGAGCTTTGGGAAAAACAGTGCTCCAAAAAAGAATCTTATCCCTCTGTCTTCATTCTTCCAGGGCTGCCCTTACAGACTGGCACAGTTGGTTCCCTACAGTAGCTGGGGCTGGCCCAACTGCATTGCTCTGCTGAGGGGCTGCTTGTGCAAGCTCCGTGGCACAGCACTGCCCCAGTGCCCAGTCTGGGCAGCTACTGGCAGAGACTCTAGGAATCAACCATTCCTGGTTCTGGGGTCAGCCTCCTGCTTCCCTTCTCCTGAGCAACAACCGAAGCAGCTGGTCCTGCTCTCCTTCCCAGGCTATCTCCCTTCTCACGTGGTCCAGCACTCATAACATTTGGGCAGATGGTCCAGCAGCCCAGAGAGAACTTAGAAAAAGCAACTTTTCCCCTAACTGGTGTCTCCCAGCTTTTCTCTCCTACGTCCTCCTCCTAAATATTCCTTTTTTTTTTCCCCTGCCTTTGCAGAACTGAGTTTTACCAGCCTCGAGCTTGCTCTGCACTCCTCAGCTCTGCTGGGAGCTGATCTTAAAGTGCACCTTTTCTGCTGGATTTTGCTGAGTTCTCTAACATCTGGTCCCCATGGGCTGTTGGGATAATCTCAAAAGGGTAATGGGGACTACTGCCAGCAGCCTGAGCCCAACTGGTCTAGTTAGCATACGCAGCTGAAATTTAGGAACCCGGGATGAAGAAAAAAGAGAGGGAGACATCCACTTAAACCTCTTGTCAGGCAGTGGCATAGGAAGTTATAAGGACTTGCAGTGCAGAGGTTGCTTCTATTTGCCTTGCTTGGGGGAGGATGGGGTGCAGTGTAAGGAAAAGGAGCCACTGTAAATGTTAGTTGTTTTCATGCCTTTGAAATCTGCTAAATCCGCTTTCCTAAGAAGTGGGAGTGTAGTACTAGTGGTGCCATTTCCTATGTTTTAAACTACGCAGCAGTAGAGTCTAGGATTGAGAATATCTAACTCAACTTTCTTCAGCCCAAGGTGGAAATGTTCTCCATTTCCAAGACCAGCAGAGAACACTGTATCCTGGATGAGAGCACCCAGCTCTTCTTTTCAAGCCAAGCCATGAAAGCAAAGGAGAACCAAGCAGCGGCCAGGTGAGGCATTCGTCAGGCATGCAAGAGCAATGTTGCATTTTGCCATGGCTTCCCATTGTGTCTTTATCCACCAATGCTCGCCTTCAACAGCAGAGACACTCCAAAGTGATGCAGCTGTACCAGCAACGGGGAATTCACCCTGGTGATACCGGGAGAAATTCCAACTCATCTCCAGGACACTGAGGCAGAGTGTAGGAGCCTGTATGCCTCCACTGGGGTTGCTCTGGGAAAAGCTGACCCAGCTGGACTTCAGTGGTAGGGATTGCAGGAAAAGGCCTGAAAAACATCCAAGCTAAAGCTGCACGGTTGTAGATACCAAATGTCCAACATGTGATTGTTGTAAAGGAAGAGCTCTGTG
Organism: Tetrao urogallus; assembly: GCF_951394365.1. Lineage (NCBI taxonomy): Eukaryota > Metazoa > Chordata > Aves > Galliformes > Phasianidae > Tetrao > Tetrao urogallus. Next base: position 42,813,238 of record NC_136820.1, on the reverse strand, counting down.
CAGCTGGACCAACATCTGATATTTGTAAGCCAGTGTTTGTATGTGTTATGTTTATTCACATCATTCTCCAACATCCCAGTTCCTAGATTGGTGTGAGGATAGCTCCTCGGAAATTAATAACTGTTAGGGCTCTGTGGCTCAGTGAATTGTTTACTTCCTCATATCATTAATACTACCCTTGTAAGGGGAAGGAGTGTTGAAAATAATAAACACAGTTCATTAATATTCTGAAGACTGAGGCAGCAGAGGCAAGACAGGACCGCCAGCTATCATGGGGCCTCAACACAGCTTGCAGCTGGAGCTTCGCTCCGTTTGTGCCTTTTCTCGTCACCATAATGAAAAAGTGCTATCAGTAAACAAGCCGAAGTTTGCTCCTCTTTTGGCATAGCGACTTTTCTGCTGTCTGTCTCTCTGTACGCACACTGTGTGTACGCTGTTGACAGCACACTCCGGGTTTCACAGGTGTGGGTGCTGCATGTGCCGGGCAGCCGCCCCTACGAGCGCAGGGTTCGGTAGGTGGCGCTGTTCGCTCTGCGTTCCGGAGCAGCCTTGAGTCCCAGCGGGGCTGAGGGCGGCGGGCAGCCGGGATTGCCCTGCTCCAGGTCGGCGGGCGGGGGGTTGCTCTGCGAACTGGCCCTGGCTGGGAGGAGGGCTAACCTTGGCATTGTGCTTAAAATTCACTCCGTCAGCTCAGTCTGTGTAAATTCCTTTTGTACAAGGATACAACAGTGTGTTGTATCGCTTTTACTTTCTAGCCTGGATGCTGCTGCCTGCCACTCAATATATTGCATTAACTAGTTATTGCTGCCTACCCCAGAGATGGATGAATTCCTGTGGCGGAAACGAGATGTGTCCCTACATATTCATCCTTGCAGTACTTGATGGGAGCTTATAAACAGGAGGGGGAATGGCTGTTTATGAGGGTGGATAGTGATAGGACAAGGGGGAATGGTTTTAAGCTGAGACAGGGGAGGTTGAGGTTAGATATTAGGAAGAAGTTTTTCACACAGAGATAGGGATGCACTGGAACAGGTTGCCTAAGGAGGCTGTGGATGCCCCATTCCTGGAGGCATTCAAGGCCAGGCTGGATGTGGCTCTGGGCAGCCTGGTCTGCTGGTTGGCGACCCGCACATAGTAGGGGGTTGAAACTGATGATCATTGTGGTCCTTTTCAACCCAGGCCATTCTATCATTCTATGATTCCTCCCTCACAATGTTGAATCTTAGCTAATTACCACTTATAAAGTGCTTTGTGGTCCCTGGAGGAAACAAACAAACAAACAAATGAAAACACCCCACCAAACAAAAAGCACAACTGTAGGCAAGTGCAAAGTATTGTCAGTAGTTATTTTAGCACTTCTAAAGCGCTAAAAAGACCCAGCCCTAAAAACCAGCCACAAAAATGCTCTAATTCTGAATTCTGCATGAGAAAACTTGGGGTCACAAGGGAATTTGAAAGGTTCCTAATTAGGCAGAATTCACAAGGCAGACAAAAAGCTGAAAGACAAAGGTTAGACAAAAGAGGCGAGAATATATTCCATATGAATCCGAAAGAGAATTAGAGAAATGCAGTAGCAGAAGGGTAGTTGGTGCACACTGCGGAGTGGCTGCAGGGAGATCAGGGCACACCAGCACTTACTGCACTGGTAAATGCACGATGTGAGCTCAAGCTTGTGTTTGCTCAGCAACCTGCTTTGGGCAGCACCAGGATCTGCTTGGTCCCTTTTGTTTAGCTGCTATCGCAATGGCAGAGCTGAGGAATTCTGACACTGCAGTACAGTAGGGAGTGGCTGTCTGTGTGCTGCTGATTGCCCATAGAGCATTTGGATATTGCACTTCCCCCCCTCTTATTTTTGTTGTTATTAATAATAAAGTCCTGGAGTGAAGGAACAAATGGTTAAGAACATGAACTTGAAGCCAGCAGGAAGCAACAGGCCTGGGGCTGGGTTAACAGGGACAGCTTTATTTTGTAAACCCAAATGTGAATCTCTTCTTTCCTCCTATGTCCTCCGAGGTAGCACTCAATTCCCTAAAAGCCAAAGTTTCCACTGGTAAAGTTTGCCAGGGACTGTGGTATTGAGCTTGTATAGATCCTCTCCTGCAATGTGCTGACTGAGATGCCTGACATCTGTTCCACCGATGCATTTTCGCTTGCCTAGATGAAGGAATCCTGCAGCCATAGCTGGAGCTGCTATCCCTCACCTCCCTGCACCTTCTCACAACAAACACTCCTCCCTTCCACTAGCTCCTCTCCCAGTGGGCAGGGAACAACATGAGGCAAACTCCTGCTCTGCTGTTCCGGGTCAGGATCTCACAGCCAAATCTCCCCTCTTTCCGGACGCTTTCTACTCAATGCAGTACTGAGTTTGGCAGGATGAGGCAGTCCCAGTGTATTTCACAATTGTTATTTCCCATTTCATAGGAGATCCTACCTGTACACCTGTAATTTTGCATTCAGAAAATTAGGGTTCCAGCCCTCTTTCTCCCCCGGGTGCATGTCAGGATCCAGCCCCCACGGCCGTAGAATCAATTCCTTACATTTTCTTGCTCCCTGTGACTTAATGAATATTTATGTCTTTATTGCAGCGTGGAATAGCTCAGGTCCCAAGAGCACAGCAAGAAGGGGGAATGTTTGATTTGTGAGCCCGAGATAGGGAACTGCAGCAGCTGAAATTCAGGTGCCGTGGGGACTTGCAGAAGGGAGGGGAGACCTGGACATCTCCGTAATTTAGGTAGCAAAGAGGCTTGGAGGAGAGCTGGTCTGCAAGTTAATGCACAAAACAGCAGTTAGGCACCCCAGCACCCTGGTGAATCTAGTACCAGGGATTCTGGCACAATATTCAATCCATATCTGCATATTTCTATTATTCAGAAAGATTCTGAGCTCCTCAGAAAATTAAGCACAAAGGGCCTACTTCTACATTCTGCTGTGATACCTCTCTTGAGAAGTATCACTGAAGTTGATCAGCAACACAGCACTTCACAGCTGCCTTTCTGAGAAAAGGATTTGTTCCTTGCCTACCAGATAGCAGTGTTGTCATCAGACTAATCCGAACGCCCCCAGAAGAACGTCTCCTGTTTTGCAGTTGCTGTAGCATTTCCTCTTTGGACGTTTGCTGCATATCTGAAGAAAACAGAGAGCTTCTCCTTCCTTCTTTGGCTGATTCCACCTGTGTTCAGGATGCATGAGTCAGTTCTCATTTTGGGGGTGTAAAATACAGCAGGTAAGTGCAATATCCTTAACAGAATGTCTCAACTTATTCATGGGAGAGTACAACATTTATTTGTTGGGGTTGAATCTTTGCAGGTTTTCGATGTTGGGTGCATGACAACCCAGGTGCTTTCTCAGATTAGGCTTCACAAGGCAGCTCAGCCTTGTGGCTCTCAGCCTGCTCAAGTGTATTCTCACTGCAGATGCTGTGCTTTCCCTGGTCCCCTTGCATTCCCCAGGCTCTTGTGACACCTTGGCTCACTGTGATCCCATTTGAGCCGATGCGAGGAACACAACAGAGATGAGGCTATGGCAGAGGTCTGGGAGCTTACCCATCTGCCTGTGGCCCTTCACCTTAGGGGTGAAAAGATGTCACTCTTCTATGTGACTCACTTCCATCAGAGCTCCTGTCCAGCCTGGCTAGACCCAAATGCTTTAATTAGAGCATGCTGCCACTAAATAGATCACAAAGCAAAGGGGAGAGAGGACACCTAAGAAGTGGTATGGGCTGTGGCAGAACTGCCACACAGCACTGGGCTGCTTTCCCTCTGTGTTTGAGCCTAATTACTGTACTAAGAGTCTATCTCCAGTGGAGTTGTGGAGCCTTAAGGCTCTGTGCTGAAAGCAGGGTAAGTGCCAGTAGCAAAGCAACAGGATATGCAGCACCAGGACAACAAAAACATCTTCATGAAGGCAGTGACCCGCACAACTAATTAGCTCTGGTAGCAGCAGGACCCAGCTGTGATTCTGAACACAGATCTGAAGCTTGAAGAGGCGCTGGGCAGCCACAAACAGGTTGCAAGACTGTGCCAGAAGGGAATAGAGGAAAATTCTGCCACGGTGACATGAAACGGCACTCCAAAGGTGTCTCGGGCTCTCGTGCCAGCTGGCTGAGTGGTGGCAGAGCCAAGCAATAGAGACTAATTTCTGGCGAACAGAAAGACATCTATGCTGAATATTAGAGCTTATGACCCGTTACGTCTGTTTGCAGCCTTCACTTCACGACCGTACAGAGGCTCCAGTCTTCAGTCATCTGATGGAAAGTCGCTTCATTTGGATGAAATTGAGAGAGTATATTTTAGAAAATTCACTAGCTGGGGTGGAGAAACTTCTGATCCGCATTTTCCCATCTATCCTTGAGCATCAAACATGAAGCAGACAACCCAAAAGGCAGATATTTTAGCCTTAACTCATTATAATCTTACACTGCAGCCTCCATATTCTCTTGAATGCAGGAGGATGAGAATATAACTCTTGCCCCATTTCCACAGATCTGGTTCTCTGTTCATCTTGTTCCTCTGGATTTCCACTTCCATTTTCTACCTAGAGAAATGAGAACCACGAGGAACTTCAGTGCTAAATACTGATGTTTGCCCATGCACTCCAAATGCACTGATAGGTTATGAATGAAGATGGGTTTAGGTCAAACTGCTTTGTCCCTTTGAAGATGACATGCTTTTAGACTCACAAGATAAGACAATTCAAACTTGGCTTTGCCACTCCATGTACTCCTCCCCATGTTCTCACAGAAGCTTGTGAAATTGTGTATTAATGTAAAAGGCACTTTCCTTTGATTATTTATGTAATCAGTAAGAAAAGAAACAACATGATGAACTAAACTCTGCGGGTCAGCCTCTGATCACTCTAATTTGAATTCTGGATGAAGAAATAATGTCACAGGCAGCCAATATCCTGAAAGAGAAAATTTGCAGGGATGCTGACAAGGGACTGGCAGAGAGTTGTCTTCTCTGGCTATTTGCTGTCTTTCTCCCTATGTGTTGTCTGATGTTTTGCTCCTGAGTTACTAGCTTAGGCTCCTCTCCATGCAAGGCAGATGCCTATTTGTGGATAACAACAGGAGTGATATCCAGAATAGATGCTGATCTGTTCAGACCTGTTAAAGCTGAGAAACTTCTGGGTTCATCCAAAAATACATTAATTGCTGCAGGAACACTGACGCTTGAGGCTGTGATGGCCACAGATGCTGATGTCCTACCAGGTTTCATGAAAGCAGTAGTTTAAAGGTGCTACTTTTGATGAACAAAAATTATCATTTTGATAAGATTCAAAATGATTTAGTGGTGGTATGGGCTTGTAAGTCTGAGCACTTGGTGTTTCTGACTAGCAAATATGGGATCATCTCTGCCTTGCCAGCTCCACAGTTTTGCTGGCTCCTTGCTGGAGGCAATGGGCTACAGCTTTGCAGCATTCAGGCTGCTGCAGCTCTCAGAAACCAATAGAAACCTCAGGGGCATCAGTTAGAAACAGAAAGTCCTACACATTGGACAGAATCGTCCCTGGCATGGGAAAAGACTGCCTAAGCTGCAGCGTTTCTGGAGATGCCCTGGAGGAAGATGATGTTGACTGAATATGTGCCAGTGTTGAGCTCTGACAGAGTGTTATTGTAGTGTCCTGGGGTACGTTAAGAGAGCAGTGGAAGAACTCAGCAGTAAGGCTGTGCAACGTCCATGATTCAAGATTTGCAAGTTTGAGCTACACAGAGCCCCGAACCTGGTTGGATGGTGAGTAGGAAGATGGAGGCAAAAGACACCCAGAAGTCCCATCCAATCAACAGCTCTTTGATTCTGTGATTTGGACAATTCTGGGCATTTCTGTAGCTGTTATCTGTAGCACAAAAGCAGTTCCAGGCTTCTGAAATGATGATGAGTCAGACCAGGAAACTAGAACGGAAAAAAAGTAAAACAAAATAAAAAATTGGAGAGCAAAAGTTTTACTCTAAAAGCCAGCATTCCAGAAGAATGGATTAACTTTATCCATAAGCTGGTTTAAAGCAAAGTGCTGTGTGGTAACCAGTACATACAAATGGACCAACTGTGCATCTCTTGTCTTGTTACAAAGAGCTAGGGATAATTTCAGAAGGAATCTGCTGGAAGGAGACACTACATGCTGCAGTGGTAAAAAGCTGCATCTCAGCTGACAGCAGAACAAAGCCTTCTTGTGCTCTGAAACGATTCTTGCAGAGATCAGGAAGCTGCTCTGTATGGGGAGCCCCATTCAACTCTAGACAGTGGTGGTGCTCTGGATTAAAATTCTAACAAGACAGAAGAAAATACCTTGAGGAAAAGACTCTATATTAATTTTACTGCTGCTCGATTTGGGAGTGAGTAGTGCTGAAGTCTCAGTCTTGTAGTCATCCAATAGCCCCCAGTTTAGTCTGCTGCAAAGAAGTCTGCTGTCAGCACACACACACATATACACCACCTTCCAGATACCTGCTAGCACAGCTCACCAGTTGCTTCCTGTATGATTAACACATTCCTCAAGAGTGGGCAAAAGTAGCATTTCCAGTTTTCACTGTACAACAAATCTCTGACTGTATGGGCTGGCTGCTGCAGTGAGAGCAAGGAGTGCACTGCCATGTCACCTAATCTCATGTGTCAAACCAAACAGCAGATGGAAGCTATGGTAGGCACACATCAACATGCATGGATATGAAACCTAAAAGAGAAATAAACTTGTGGATCTCCATGGATCTATTTAAATACAATATTTTATTCCATTCCATGCAGCTTTTTATACAGTTTTTATCACCATAGCAACAGAGGTCCAGTTCTTCAAAGGGTATTTAGGTATCCTTCAGCACCCAAATCTACCAGAGAGATGCTATTGTCATCATTAAAATCTTATTAAGCTGCCACACACTCCGATGTGTGTCCAACATGACTGAGTAATTGTGCTGCCTGTAGCTGAGAAGCTGCTAAGAGCTCCAGCTCAATTGAAACAGGGCCTGAAGACAGGTTATTGAAGTGAGAATTTCCCCACTTGAATATCCAGTGCCTTGAAAATATTGTAGGAAGATGGTTAAATGGGATATGGCTCACCCAGTATCACAGAATCACAGAATGGCCAGGGTTGGAAGGGACCTCAAGGATCATGAATCTCCAGCCCCCTTGCCACATGCAGGACCACCAACCTCCACGTTTAATGCTAAACCAGGCTGCTCAGGGCCCCATCCAACCTGGCCTTGAGCACCTCCAAGGACGGAGCATCCACAACCTCTCTGGGCAGCCTGTTCCAGTACCTCACCACTCTCTGGGTAAAGAATTTCCCCCTGATGTCCGACCTAAATCTCCTCTCCCTCAACTTAAAACCATTTCCCCTCGTCCTACACATATCAACCCTTTCAAAGAGTTGATTCCCCTCCCCTCTGTAGGCTCCCTTTAGGTACTGAAAGGCTGCCATGAGGTCACCCCGCAGCCTTCTTTTCTCCAGGGAAAAGAAGTAGACAAGCTAAGGACAAGTACGTCCATGTATTTCATAGAATCATGGAATCGTTAGCTTGGAAAAGACCACTAAGATAATCTTGTCCATGTACCAGTCTGTCCATCCTAGCCCAGTATGTCTTGGTCGTTACAGCACCTGTGCATGACAAGTTCAAAACTTACTCTGATTCATCTGAAGAAAAAAGTACACCTCCTCCTCCCACATCTTACCGTAAGTCTACTTCCACTTCTCCCTCTTTGAATGAACAGGCTGAAGCAAAAATATTTGCTCTGCAGAGCACCTTTCCCCCAGGGGAAAGGTTCAAATCTTGCCTCAGATGAAGCAAAACCAGGGATCTGAACAAGGGCTTCCTGCAGCACAAGATTAACAATCATCTGCCATGGTTTTGTCCTGTTATCTATCTTGCAAAAGGAGATATGTGTGCAGGGGAATTTTAAAATTAAACAGATTTCTGTGCATATAAATTGTGTACTTCTCTGCACGTTCCTACATATGGATAGTGTATGTCTATTTCGCAGCATTGTACAGATTTTGTATGAATGAAGGTTTCTGTGCACCTTTTTTTTTTTTATTTTCCCCTCTATAAATGCCTCAGTATATACTGCACACGGTAATGTTTATGTTTGGTGTGCAAGGCTGTGTGTGCATGTGCCCTATTTGATGGGGGAAGGGGATCTCCTTGGCACAATACTTATTAGTATCATCAATCATCGTGAGTGTCATTTCCAAATTCCCTTTCCCCTACCTAATTTGCTAAACCTAATTCTTTATCACTCTACAAAACCCAGCATGAGAGATGGAAGTGATAATGTGAGGTGGCTTGCTTATCCATGCTCTACTGTACAGGGGCTATGTCAGCCAGGCGACTTCTAGGGAGAAATATACCACCTTCTTTTTCCTTCCATGTAGTCTGATCTGTATCTGCTCAACCCACAGCAGTGAGCAGCACACTGCATCCCTATTGCACTGTGGCTTTATTTATTTCTGGCTCCTCTGTGTCCTTGTAAATTGCTGGGGAGTGCCTAAGTAAGGCACCTCACTCTGCTCTTTGCTGGTGCACTGTTGGCTTAGATACATTTGCTAATGCATCCAGTTCAGGACACCTCCACAGTGTGCTTCATTAATCTCAACAACCTAAGGCTATATGTATTTTTTTCCAGGTCTGGCACTAAATTAACAAAAGACCTTTATCAAAAACTTGCCTTATTGAATTTGCCAGCCTTGTTCAGCTTGTGCAAATAATTACATGTCTTTAAAACTTCCAGGGAGGAAAACAATGGACCATGAACGGAATCTAAACTACCAACTCCCAACTCCCATCCCTGACATGGATATAGACAGGATTTCATCCTGCATTGTGCTGTCACTCCCACCCCACGAGCATCCTGTTCTTGTCAATGATGTTAACTATTTCTCTGGGTTTATTGACAGGAATGTGCTACACATGGACTCCTAATAGAATTAGCGTATCTGCATCTGGCCCACATAGATTAAAGCATTGGATTGGGGCCTATCCTTTACAGGTGTGACTTCCTTTCACCGGCAGGCCTTTAAAATATGCCATTTCTTCTCTTGTAAAATGTGTAAAATCAGAATTAAGGCTGGAAAAGGCCACCAAGATCGAACCATCAGCCTGCTGCCACCACACCCACAGACCACGTCCCTCAGTGCCACATCTCCACAGTTCTGGAACACCTCCAGGGATGGTGACTGCACCACCTCCCCCGGCAGCCTGTGCCACTGCATCACCACTTCCTTCTGAGAAGAAATTTTTTTCCTAATATCCTAATATTTTCCTAATATTCCTAATATAAGAAGAGCATAGGAATATATGACAACAGTAATAAGGCAAGTCAACAGTTCTAGCAAGAAAATGACTGTCAAAATGTCCTACACCATAAGGACAAAAATACTTGTTTGTTGCAAGATGGGGAATGCATGTCCAATGCGTGAAGCTTTTAACACCAACACAAAGAATCACTGAAGCCTGACTCTTCTGTTTGATCAGGAATGAGTAAGACTCAGAATACAAAGATGTCACCAATTAGCAGCATCTCAGCTAGAAGTGTGAATATTTTTAGAAAAATGGAAAGAATGGGAGGTTTATTTTTAAACAAAGAAGAGCTTTTAATCAGATGGAGAAACAGATATTATGGGGGATGCTTTACAAAAATCTGTTGGGAGCTTGGTTGCCTAGTTCCAGGAGGAATAGTATCTAACACTTTTTGTTTCTTTTTTCACTTTGGACATTTTTAATTCCCCCAGTGACAATGCAGTCCTGCGAGGCAGACCACGTGGGACTCCCTCTAAGACACAGTCAAGAGATGACATCAGTCTTTGTAGGAACATAGGAAATAGCATCACAGGAGAAGGCACAAAGTACTGAAGTTTCAGAAGAAAAAACAGCACAGAATCTTTATATCAATCCAGTAAAAAAAAAAAAAAAAGCCCTCACCAGTCTGGGAAGGGTCTACTCAAAGAGTAAAAAGTCACATCAGTACTTCAGGCCAGCAGCAGTCAGGATTTATCAGAAAATTGGAAGAGAACATTTCTGACACAGAAGTTGAGATAACAGGAAATGTACAGAGAAGGGTCTGCTTTGATAACTGGATTCACTGTGGTGCACCTTACCCACCCCACACGTCCCCCTGAGGCAGGCAGGCGATGCGCAGAAAATCTGTGTTACTTGAACAGCCAGTGTGCAGCAATGAGAATTCAGTCAGCTGTTTGCTCAGAGGCCCTGAGACCCCAAAGGCTGCTTTTCCTTTACAGACAGGGTACCTTCAGCTTCCCGACTGAAAGTTGTTCTGTAGCCCCTGCTGTAGATAAAGGCTTGAACAATTGTATTTGTCTGCTACACTGACCCAGTATTCCTTCATCTATTCTTGGTTGGCTTTGGGGTACCTCTGCAACATTTATTCTCCAAGAAAAATTAAGAAAATTAAAGATTAGAAAATCACAATATCCCCATCAAGCATAAGGAAGAATGTGTGCTTGCTACAGCCTAGAACTTTGTGGTAAATTGCGCTCTGATCCAGTCATTTCATGCCCAAAGGGATCGTGCGAACGCAAGCCTCCTGTGCTGATGGCCAACTCAAGAGCTACTTAACTTTGTTTAGACCTTAACAATCAGCCACAAAAAGGGGTGAAGCTCTTACCCACAATGGCTGTGTTTCCCCTTGGTAAAAGCAATAAATGTTGGGCAGGTCTCAGGCTTTCTTTTTTTTTTTTCAGTCTGTAGAGTTTTAATGAAGTCATCAAATTATTGCAGGGATAAATCTTCCTCACATACTTTGAAACTGAAAAATATTGCACTTCATGGCAAAGATTTTTTTGACAGCTAAGTATTTCATGATTCACATTTTGCTTTCATCAATCACAGTAAAAGTCAGGTAAGTCAAGTTAATGCCATGCCTGCTAAATTTTTTCCACAAGGTTATAAGGCTAACTGTTTCTACCACTGTATCTACATGACTGCCATGGCCACCTACGATGGGATGGTCTATACGAAGAAAAATCATATTAATCTTGCATACCCACCCTGTTGTGCACTGGGGTGTGATTCAAGCTGGCATGGTTATGAAGGCAGTAGGCACAAGACCGCTGCTCCTCAAAAGGCTGTGGAACAGTTCTGACCCAGGACCCAGCTGTGCACTGTGTCACAACACCAGTAATGTTCACCTTGGGGTAAGACTTAGTGGAACTCATTGGTTTTAATTTGCAGCTTTGAGAAGTGTAGCCATCTATGTTTTATAGATTTTTCTTTTCCTATGAGGGATCTCATCAACTTTGATGTCTGTAACTATTGATTCTCTTTATTAAGGGATTGGTAAAACAGATTAACCACAATAGCATGTTAATTAAGACCATGTTTCAGCTTTCCAAAATTACTCTCTTTCTGCAGAAAGCTGATGAGTTGACTGGCATCAGAGACTGTCCAAAGCAAGGAGTCAGATGGAAAGCACCATGAGGGAAATTGGCTGCATAACCCAGAGAAGGCTTTGAAACAATGAAATCCCATTTTCACAACGTCCATGGAGATGTGATGTCCAAATCCTCAGTGCCACTGTGCTTACACAGGCAGAGCCCTGCCAGCTCTTCAGTCAGGCTGAGGCTGAATTTGCCACAAGTGCAAGTCCTGGGATGTGGATTCAAGAGGAGGAACAGGACCTTGTCCCACAGAAAGCTTTTCCATCAGGCAAGCCCAGGGTGTCAAATCGAGAGCCTGTTTCTGTTTTCTACATTATATTCAGCTCAATCAATCATTCAGTGGCTTCCATCATTATTTTTCCTCTGTCTTTCCCAGTTAGACTTTGTTCTCTTTAGACTGATGGTGGGTTTGTGCGTGGTACAGAGCGTGCTCCCCTGAGCTGGGACATGATGGCTGCTGTCACGCTGATCATAATTTTCTTCAGAAAGGAAATAGCACATGCCTTCGTGTCTTGTTCTGCTGCCCTTGTGCTCTCAGACCCCTGCTCTGGGGACAGGACCTTTCCCTTGTGCCTCCTTTTGCTCTGATTTTCCTTGCCTTCCCCAAGCCCTGCTGCTGACTGCACTCTCACTGATTATTTTTTTCAGAGGCTGTAAACCTCAGTTCCAGCTCAGCTCGCATTAGTGTCAGAGAAGTATCTCTTGGCTGTTTACAGAAGAGAAATTGGAAAGATGAGAATTATTTCATGTGAAATGTGGTAGAGAGCCTACGCTGAGCTTCTTAGTGAGGCCTGAGGCTGCAGCTACCTGAAGAAGCTGGTGAAAGCTTCCGTCATCCGGTGATTCAGCTGCCCCTGCCATGGCTTTGGCCCTGCTCTGCGTGGGTGTCTCACAGCTCTCATTAACTCTGGTTTTGATGCAGACCAGGAGCTACTGGGCTGTTAGCCCTAGTTTATCTTGTATGAAAGAGTTTGCTGGCTTTTCAACTGACTGGTGTTCCCTTGAAAATATATATTCCAAAATAACAACAAAATCCGAAGGTTCAGGTTTTCCTGTAGATTGCTCTTCAGCTATTTTTTAATTCCCCCCAGTGGCAGTGCAGTCCTGCGAGGCAGACCATGTGGGACTCCCTGTTAAGACATAGTCAAGAGATGACCTCAATTTTTGTAGGAACGTAGGAAATAGCATCACAGGAGAAGGCACAAAGTACTGAAGTTTCAGAAGAAAAAACAACAAAGAATCTTTATATCAATATATGTATATTGATATAAAATCTACAATATATTTATATTGTAGATTGCTTTTCAGCTATTTTTACTAGGAGTGAGAAAATTGGTGCTCAAGGGATGGCTCTAGTGTAAGGTCATACAAGTCCGATCCCCTCTTGGAAAGGGAGAGCACTGCACGGTGCTTAAAGTCACTTTCTCCAGCAAGCAAAACCCTGTCTCCATCTCTCCACTGTCCGCATTACCCATGACGAAGGAATCCAGCACAGCAGACTCTTGTCCTCGCACCACGATGTGAGCTGGAATGTGGGTTGGGTTTCCTGGAAGAAATACTTCAACACAGCTCCTCACGGCTGTGTAGGCACTTCTATTGAATTAATTCCATTTGAATTTGGGTGTTGAAAAACCGAGGGGAGTGAGCCAAATGGCTTAGGAATATTGTTTAAAAATACCTCTGTCCAGGGCAAAACGAAATATGCAAAATGTGGACATCTTTTAGAAGTCTCTGTTTTATTATTACTTCGTTTTCCCATTTTCAGTCTCTTCTGGATGGGAGGAGGATGTTTTGTTCAGAAGTTTTAGTAGGTTCTATTTAGTTTGCTGAACTGAATTCCTTATCCCCAACCCTAAAATATTTTCTTTTTAATAACAGCTGTTATTTCTTTCCAAGTGTTGAGGAGAGGAGTCCAATAAACGCCTTCTTGGTCTGCTTCCAGAAATAAAAAAGCATTTCAACTGTCATTCAGTCCTGGCTTTTCATTAATTCTATTTCAGAGTGTTTTATATGACCATGCGTCTGCAAAGAATCTCAGTGGGACGGAGCAGCTTATTCGATCGGCAATCCTGGTCACCCAGAAAGGCTGTTAATTGGCCTCGGTACTTGAAGCATGTGACACTGCCTGACCTAATCATCAGAGCTGGAGGAGTCAATAAATTAGAGCAGAAATGCAGATGGATAAAATAAGGACACAGTTCTATACAACATGCTGTGAACATTCTTCTTGAAACCAATAGCAATATATGGAAAAGTCAAGTCAAGCATTTGCTGGATAAGTCTCAGGGGAACTAAGAGCAAGAATAATTTAGTGTTGTCAGAGCTTCGCCTTTAAGTTTTCCAGTACGCGTGTTTGATGTGTCTTAGCTATTCATCTCCTAATGGGATCTATGAAAATGATCCGTTCTCCCCCTCTAATGACCTTTGGAGAGGGATGCCAGGACGGGCAGGCACAGCTCTGTCCTCACTGCACTCATGGCAGGTCCAGAGTCCTCAGCATATTCCCGGGGAAGATGCAGTGATAAAAAGCCTTGGTTTTGCATGTGTTCAAGGCCTGTTTGGTCCATGGTCCTCCCATCAGCTAGCTACGAATGTGAGTAGATCAGTGGTGCATTTAATACTCACTGCTGGCACATTCTTTTGGGATGTGTCAGATGACACAAGCTTCTCAGATGGCGAGACAGGAAACCAAGGGACAAACACCAGTCCCAGGCATGGAACAATTAGGACTGAAGGGATATCTCCAGGGATAAGAATCCTTAAATTACATCTACCACAGTTTTAAACATTCATCTGGGTCCTGAATTACCTTCTAGTTTTTGTCTTTAAGGCTAATGGTGAGCAAAGTATTGTGACTATTCATACAGCCATAAATAGAGCAGCTCCTCATGTTTGAAATGGTTTTGTAATAAAACATTTTGGGACACGGTAAGTTGTAATTTTTCTTCACCCAGACCTTTATGGCGTTATACTACAGTCTTCCATCTGTATGGCAACTGCACAGAATCTGGCCTGAGAAATGGAAACAGAAATGGAGAATTTCTTATGCAGACCAGCAGCTGTGTGGTTAGAGTGTAAGTCTCACTACGAGACAACCAGTTCTCAGGGAAGGGTCCTTTGAATGAGAGCATCCTGAAGAGTAAATTTCCATATTTTTTTCCCATTGATTTATCACCAAACATTGTATTGTTCAGAAGAAGTCTGTGAGTTTTACAGCAAATTCTCAAGCTACTTGGAAACTGGGAATCATTTATATCTATCTATATATATATTCTGATTTAAAATCGGTCAATTGCTATTAAAATTAGCTCTAGAAATCCTTGCAGCAATGCAGATAACTTGACCTTGTATTTTTGCATCCTGACCCACTGTGTACAGACACACAAGGGAGCGAGAAGAATCAACTGCAGAATGTGCTACTGTCTGTACACCCTTCCTGGTATTTACCAAAATGAGTGTCACAACCCCTGTTTTATACATGGAGGAATCTGAGCATTTATTCATCCCTGAAGTTCCATTAGGAAACCAAATGTGCTGACTTCCACGTTAGAACCAGCTGCCTCCCTTTTATTACTTTAAACACTTCCAAAACCACAGCTACAATGAGTGGCTGTTGGAAGGCTATTGGATTTGCAGATTCCTTCCAGCTAGAACCTCTTGTGTAGGTGCAGTCAGCACAGGGAACAGGGTGGAGAGGGACTGCTGCCAGCCAGGAACTCTAATACAGTCAGAATGACTCCCAGCTCCCAGCAGAGCCAAGATGGTAGCGAAGGGGTGGGCGTCACCTACACCAAAAAGCTACAGACGCCCAATCATAAGTGAACATGTGCTTGGTAGGAGTGCTGTGACGCTATTTTATCCAGCACCAACGTCTGGAGGTACACTGATCCATCTGTTGGCTATTCATATTCATAGTAATTTTTCTGCTGTTGTTGTTTATGTATATATAGGTCTGTGATATATAAAGCACCGCTCCGGAGCTCTTTGTGTGGATAAACTGTGCGCAAGGCATGGGCCACAATGGGAAAAAAACTGTGGTAGAAGAGGAGTTAAGAAAATTTGCAGCCCCGTTAGTGGAAATTGTACAAAATGCATTTTCAAACATAATCAAGGTAGAGAAAAATGGGAAGCATCAGGGAAAAAAGCGAGCAAGGAAATACAAACTAATTTTGTTGCACTTACAAGTGCTAGGAGTTGTTCAGAGACAAAAGAGCCATTTATGCTAAGTCAAATACGGAAGGAAAGGAGACCAGATTATAGTAGCCTGCTGGCCTTTCAGTGGGGAAGGTAGATTTTAAAAAATAACAATAATAAAGCTTTCCATTTGTATTTTAATAAGGAAACATTCCTTTTTATCAGATTACCAGGCCTCTCATGACTCACCTCCGAGCCCTTCATTTGGCTAATGAATTTATGCTCCTCTCTCCAGGGGCAGAACATCTTGTCAGTCACATAACGATGCCATTATCAGCGTATCTCACAGCGAGGCAGGGAAAGCAAGCCCTGTGCATCTCCATTTGTGCTTGCTGCTGTAAGGAGCAGGTGCTCACTTGGTTCTGACTCTGCTCTGCTCTAAGGCTGCTGTTCCATCTCAGAGCATGTGAGCTCAGGAAAGACAATGGTGAACTATAAAGAAAAGCCATCTTGTGCTTTTTGAGATGGGGAGCTGCTTAGCTTGATGTGGTGCAAAAGGCTTCATAGATCCTGCTTGGGTGCAAACCAAGTGGAATAGGCAATGCCATAGCCTAACACAGCCCATCATATACATAATGTTAAACCAAGGGTGACATCTTGGCTGCAGTGTGGTCAAAAGAAGGCTGGACTTCGATCTCAGTTGGGCCAGAAGGTGACCCTGTGACTCTGGTGTGGATAAGGTCCTAACCCATATGGCCACAGTGCCATTCAGATGGCTTTATCTAGTGCCTAACTTCATTGAAGACAGGTTGTCTTCTGTTCTCAACAGCATCAAGCCATTTCACACCATACCAGGGCAGCTTCTCAACTTGGGTTCACCACCCAAAGGTACTGCCCAACATCTGGACTCACCTGTCAAACTTAAATCTGAAGATGGCAGAAAAACAAACTTGTATCAAGGCACAAAGGACAAATCTAAGAACTGGATCATGATACAGGTATGGCTGTTAATGCCTCTGGCTAAAAAAACCTGACAACCAATCAACAAAATTCATGGCTTTTTTCCTCTGCAACTTTATGATATCCTTATTCACAGTGCCTACATGCATTTAGCCTCTACACAGGCAATTCCTGCTACGCGCTCACCAGCTGTGTGCTGCAGCTCTCCCAGCACATCAGGAGGGTCTGTGGGAGCAGGGCCCAGCAGCTGCCCATTGGCATCATCACGTTCCCAAAAGAGATGCCATTTCCCTGACCAAAGCCCCAGGAACGCTGCAGATCAGCAGCTTTCAGGGGAGGTGTAAAGATACAGCTTTCAGTGACAAGGCTTCCTACTTCTTATTGTTAGACCAGATGATGTTGGTCGTTTTCAACCTTGTGTATGATCCTATGATCTTGCTATGATTCTGTGACAGAGCCTTTTTCAATAGTGTCCTGCCTACCTGATGCCCAGCCTGTACTTTCCACAGTCTTTTCCTACCTTCAGACCCCAGCAATTCTGGGCTAAATGTGAGCGCTTACCTGTCACTGCTGATCTGGGTAGGTAGAAGTTGGTAGGACTAGTTGAGACTACCACTTAATTTTCATCTGGCTGAATTAGGGGAAGCAAGTGCCACCCATTATTCCTATGTTGCAGACTGAAGTGCTGGGGATCTTGGCTTGGATGATGGCTGTGGAGCCTTGGTACAGCGATTCACGGAATCACAACCCAGGAGTCACATTGAGAGAATACTTACTGGAGGGTTTATAAAGATAGCTGTTAGTGGTGCACTGCTGTTTTCTGTCATCTGCTGGAAGGTCTAATCTGCATTGAGGCACCAGGCATTGCTCATTGCTACGGGCAGGAGAAGATATCAAGATCCTGATAATTTTTTTTCACTCCACATCTCACTGTACATTAAAAAGGAACTCAGGCAAATGATTAAGTTAATTTTCCCTAAAATAAAAAAAAGTTAATAACATACTTTACTGTACCTGGAGGTGTTCAAGAAACATGAGATATTGTACTGAGGGACATGGTTTAGTGGGGAAATATTGGTGGTGGGTGAAGGGTTGGACTGGATAATTTTGGAGGTCTTTTCCAACCTCGGTGATTCTATGATTCTGAACGAACTTTCACAGATGCCAAAAGTAAAAGCTGTAGTAACATTTTCAGCCACCTTTAAATTGTCAGTTAATTGGCATATATTAGAAATAGTGTAACATACATGGCATCAGCTGTCTATTCAGAACAAACCTCTAAAATGTGGTGGTCTTAGTGTCTCACGCCAGTCAGGCCCAACCTGTGTTGGATAGATATCTGCAGGAGGCTGCTCTAGGGTGGTGAGACGACAGTGCTGGCAGATCACAACAGAGACTTCCATCCCATAAATTGGTGTATGGCACCATTATGGGGCTACTGCTGTAACCTCTCTTATTACAAGGACCCACAATTTTCCTGCAGAGGACATGTTAACAGCAATCTTATCTTCAAGATTTCTCCTCATCTGCCTTAAGCCCTCTTGGCAGGGGAACCCTCACCTGCAAGGCACGTGCACCTCCATTTGGTACCTCAGCCACAGGGGAGGAAGCAGGTGGAAGCTGAGGAGAGGAAGCAGGGCAGGAACATGGCATGACTGAACGTCCAAGTGTTTTACTTGCTGAACAGCTTTCCAAGAAAAAATTAGGGAGTTTCTGTATTTTTCTGTAAGGTGAGAAGCTTCCAGTCTGGCTTTTCATGCTGGAAGAGTTACACTCCCCAGAGGTGAAAGATAAGTGGAAGAAAGAAACCTACCCTCTGAAGGTAACTAGGATTTGGAGTGCAGGGCTCTTAGAATTATAGAGTCATAGATCACCAAGGTTGGAAACAACCTCCAAGATCATCTAGTCCAACCATCCACCTCCCACCAGTATTTCCCCACAAGTTTTCATGAAACTGGAAGAGAGGAAACATGCTGGAGGAACAGTGGGGAGGTGGGAAAGGTAAGGAAGTGCAGTAAGACATGCTGTAGAGGCTGGGACAGAAAACACAACTGTAATGAAATCTTTCAGAACGAAATACTTGTCAGTAGTATATTGAAAATGTTTTCTTTCCAGAGCATTCTCATTATCTTATCATGTTGTATTATCAGGCCTTGCCTCCTTCAACCTTAGAACTTCTTTATTTTTATTAAGAGGGTGATTTAACAAAAGAGACATAACCTAAGAGTTACTCCAAGAGGTTCACTGGTTAGTGTGAAAACTGTAATGAAGGCTCATCAACTGCTTGGGAGCAGTATAACTTTGTCACCTTTCTTGTTGGTCTTTGCAATGGAGCTATATAGTAGAAACAGAATAGCTTGGGTTGGAAAGGACCGCAAAGATCATCTGGTTCCAAGCCCCCTTGGGTTGAGCAGAACTGTCGTTCATTTCAGAGGAATCCTAGCAACTCTCAACAAGTTATTTGAGCTTCTATAATACTGCATTAAAAATTAAAGTAAAAAAGTATAAAAAGATAGATCGTAGGCCTTGCTGAGAACGAACAGTAGGGCAGATAAAGCAGGGAGTCAATACCGAAACCCACCACCTGTTCTGCTGGGAACATCTTGCTGAGTCAGGTCATTTATCTGTCTCCTTCATGGCTAAACACACCAGATATTATTAGCTTAAAAAAAAAAAGAAAAAAAGAAAAGAAAAAAAGAAAAGAAAAAGAAAGATGTGTATTTCCATTCATGGAAACTAACCTATAAATAATGAAAAAGCAATTCTGGAAAAAGTGCTGATTTGCTTTCCCCCTTCAGCACACATGAGAGCGCTGGTTTCCTTTCAGCCTTGGCAATGCTTTTATCAGGGTTGAAAGCTGTGGATCTGATCTGACTTCTGCCTAACAGATTAGGTGTAGGGTCAGTAACACCACGGAACCAGTCTTGCTCATGCTCATGCTCTATCGTAATATCCGTAGCAGGAACAAACATTCTAACTTGGACAGCACAAATGAAATCTGCTGGAAAATGGAGCAGATTTCCTGCGTAAAGGAAATAGCGACCACATTTAGAAACAAGTGCTACTAGAACACGGCTGTTTGCTACTTTCCTTTTTTATTTTTTATTATTTTTTTTTACATTAACTCAAAATTCTAAATACCAGGTTTTTGGCCACTTCTCTCTTTTATTTCCCCTCTTGTGCTGGAAAGCAGTTTTGCTGGTGCTCCCACACAGGGCTGTCACGGCAGTGAGGTGCACAAAGCCATTCAGTGTTCCCCACCAAACGGCTGCTCTCCACTTGTGCCCTGCTGCTGTCACCACAGCACCTCGTACCCAGCCTTGGTATGTATACTCAAGAAATGTTGTCTGCTGCAGAATCATGGCTGTCTCTCAAATCCAGTGCTAATGGGCATTCAAACAAGCATAATGATGATTTTGAAAGGTGCTGCTATTTGGGGGGCAGTGGGTGCTGTCCTGTGAAATTCCCTCCCACAGCTTGAATTTCAGTAGAAGCTACAGGGTACAACAGACAGAAACATGATGATATGGGATTCAGTTCCACAAATTCAGGTACCCAATGCCATCTGAAGCTCCTCAGGAAAATTAAGGCACCAGCACAGAACTGGCCAACAATTCAGGCCCTCAATCATTTGGCATGAGTACTGGAAGCCAAGCAGGACACCACACCAACCCCAGTGCCATCAAACACTAACAGAGAAGAACTGAATCTTGCCCACAGGGTGGAATCCAGCTCATTGATTAAGACTCTTACATATAAATGCTTTCATGTATGCTACATCTGAGTGTCCACTAAAGCAAATGACAACCTTACTGGTGAAGCTGAGAGGGATTTGGATGGCCCAATGCACGTTTCTACTTTGGGGGAGCTGCTATCAATTTGCATCAGGGGAAATTTTGTGTAGATCATCAAAATACATTTTTCACAAAGAGGACCCAGGGGAATCTGCATATCTGGAGATATTCAACATTCAATGGGGAGTAACACAGAGAAGCCTGCTCTCAGTGCTTCCACTCCTACTTTGGATGGGAGGTTGGGTGAGCTGCCAAGCTCCACCCAACCCACATTACTCTGAGGCTTTTGAGGTCCATTCAGCAACTCTCCATTAACTCTGACAGGATATAAAAGCCATTTAAATTTCAGTGTCTTACTCAATAATCTGCATCCTACCCCTCATGTTTAGATCATACAAAATTGATGGAATAAGGAGGATGGAGAAGCAACACAGCTTTTGCAGAGCAAAGTTGTGTCTCAAAAGTGTGCTAGAAAGCTTTGAAGGAGCCAATGAGAAAGTTGATACAGATTTTGTGATTTTTTTTTTATAGTTGATTTTGTCTATTTGGCTTTCCTAAAAGTGCTTGGGAAAGGCTGTCTCAAGAAAGGTTTTTCTAGAAAACTGAGCTGCCGTGGGTCTAAGGAGAATCTCCTGTTGATTAATGTGTGGCTAAAAGACAAGAAACAGGTTGGGAAGAAACAGGCAGTTTTTGCAGTGCTGGTGATTCCCCAGTAGAAAAGATGTGAAAAGGGAGGAGGTGGTAGTGAGGTGAGAGTGTGTGGATGACACATATTATCTCCAGTCCTAAAAACAAAAGCAAGTGCCAAGTGTCACGGAGAGATCTTGTGATAATGTGAGTCTGTGTGAAGATGGCAGATGCAATTGCTGTTGATAAAACATAAAGCAGTGTGCATCACAAAAGACATCCCTAACAACAGAGACAATAATGACCGCAGGGTGAATTATTTCCAGGGAGACGAGGAAGCATGGTATTGCTATGAATGAAATTCTGAAGAAAAGAAAAAAGATAAAAACATTACCACATGATGGAGCACTACAATCTGGGCCTTGTTCCCACTCAATGCAATTGTAGAAGAAATACAAATCATAGAATCATTGAGTCATAGAATGTCTTGAGTTAGAAGGATCATCGAGTCCAAGCCTTGGCTCCGTGCAGCGCCACCCAACTTTCATACCCTGTGTCTGAGCTGAGGTGCTGCTCCTCATACGTCTTGCCCTCTAAAATTTTCACCACCTCTGCAGCCCTCCCTTGGGCTCTAATAGTTTTATGTCTTTCATATGTTGTGAATGGGAAAGACAAGGTGATGGGTAGCCAAGTAGATTGGGCATGGGGCAAGCTCTGTCAGAGGAGAAATGGGTCTTTGGTATAGAAATGGAAAAATGTTTATTTTTGTCCAGTGACAACAACGGATTGTTATGATGACTCTACGCAAAAACTACACAAAGGTGAGTTGAAACTGACTTCTAACTTCTGCTGTAAATGATGGAGTGCCACATTCCTGTATCTTTGAGTACTGTGGCCAAAACTGCTGAAGGGGAAAGACATCTGTCATATACCCTAAAATTTAGCTTAAATCTTTATCTCCCAGGATGGAGTTCCATGTAGAACCTCTTTTCTGTATTGCTGATTTACACATGTGGGTGTAGCTGGAGCATTCTCAAGGCAGAAGTTAATTTTTGGTTTAACTGCACTGCAACAAGAATTTCCCTAGGGATTCAGTTGTCTGAAGCACACAATGTACTCGTCCTATCACTAAACCAAGAATAAACACATTCTACTGTTTACCCCTCCCTATGGATGGTAGCTCTTTATATTTGTTCAGCATGCAAACTGGAAATACCAGTCCCATCAGCCCTGAAATTTTACAGCTAGTTCTAAAAATGAAACCCCCAAGGCTTTTCAGGCAAACCGAGAAGACTTTGTTTTTCATCCTGCTATTGCAGAAGCAAGTCTCTCCCTTTTGCCGTATCAGGACAGCAGAGAGGGCAGTTCTTTCCTCCTCACAAAGGCTGCTGAGGCAGCTGGTGGGACGATGGGCTGGCATCAGGAGCAAGGGCATGCCATGGCTTCTGTCTTGTTGCTGGGATTCCCACTTACTAGTGCTAGCTCAAACTCAAACCCAGTTCTTTCCTGAGCCCACCAGACATAATACCCAGTCTGAGTTAGAGCTAGAAATGCGTGAACAAGAACATAAGCAACAAAGCAATGCCCTCTGAATGCAGCTGAGACACCAGCCCACAGTCCGAGAGCACAGTGGAGAGCAAGAATACCTGTATCCGAGTAGCACGAAGCAAAAGCAAGCATTGGCTGTATGAACTGATGTATGCACAACTGTCCTAGAAGATACATAATACTCCAGTAGTTACACAGTTAAATGTTTTCCTCTTTTTGTCCTCCATCTGATGTTACCAGAGGCTTTCGAAAGCTATCTTGCAGATGAAAGACCTCCTAAATTACAGCAACAGGAAAATAGCTGTAATGGTGCATATATTGTGCTTCCAAGATGAAAGTCACCTTCTTACACTGAGAAAGCCACAGATACTAAAATAGGCAACTACATAAACAAGGTTAAATAATGTAAAATATGATTCTTCAGATGGGAAAGGAGTGAGCTGGATGAGAGTGGTTTCTGCCTTCCTGTTTATTTACATTTTTCTCGTTATTTTCAGGTAAGCAGTGAGCTTTAAAACACAACTCAAGTTTCAGCACACAATACAGAGCCATGCAAATTGCCACAGTAGGGCTGTCTAATCACAAAGCCTGCCTCTGATAACAGCTAACAATGGATGCCTCACGCGAAGATACAGACGTTCATACAATGGACAGTGTTTATGGGAAAATTACTTTCTATCTCCAGGGAAAAGACTGGTTATTTTATTCTGTGCTTACGTGGGAACCTTAGTCTTCACTCCTCTTAACCTTCCTTAATGTAACAGCGAATATTTTCCCATTACCCGTTTGAATCCTTCTGTCAATGCTGCGACTCATGCAGCCCATGCCCCCATTAGGCGAGGCTCTGACCCACCAACCCCTGTTCACAGCCCGCATTTTTTTCACCTCCCTGTTGCACAAGGAGAATTTCCAGCACGTATTCGTTCTCCCGTTTGACCTGAACGCAGGGTCTGCCTGGAGCAGCGTGGCCCCCAGCCCTCCCTCAGCTGGCAGCTGCAGAGGTAGCAGCCCGCACCCCAAAGGCAGAGGAGGAGAGAAGCGAGCACCTCTAAGGCTCAGCAGGACTCTGCCCGTCAGCGCAGGGATAAGGATCCAGCGACAGGAGGAGCCCTCCTACCCCCAAATAAAAGCAAACACCAGCTGCTAATGCTGATCCACAATACCGTGCTCCACAGACAACGTGACTTTATTCACAAGTATGATTTTTACAGAGGTAGAACAAAATACTTTGTATAATTTTTTAACTTCTTTTTGACTATATACAGAGAAAGAATATAATAGAGTGGCGAGAAAGAAAAGGTTGTAAATGAAACAATATTATGCCATCAAATACAGTACAAACAGCATGCAAGAACAGCTTCAAATGAAATCTTGCTGGTGTAACTTTATTTTATTTCTAATGTGGTAAATGAAGAGTAGTAAAGAGTCATGCTCTAACTGGATTGAGTATGCCACAGCTCTGCAATTTTGTTCTGATTGTTTTTTCTTTTACAATAAACCAACAGGACAGCTTTCTTCTCACTGTGGTGGGGGATGCCTCTGTAATGTCCAGTGTAATCTTAACAGAAAAATATAATAATCAAATCTACAAAGTGTACTCTCATTTAAAAAGCAAAACCATAGAAACTGTACAGTTTTAAAAAGCGGATTATTTCAACTGCTTCTTAAGAGAATCTTCTAAACAAAGAATAAAATATGCAGAATAAAAATTAGGAGAGCTATTGTTCTGTAACAAAGCTAATCAAACACTTGTTTTCTATTCCAATAAACATTTATTTATTTATTTTAATTAATGACTAGTCTGGAAATTATGACGTGGGCTGGATCTTATTAATGTTTCACTTGACAAATAATGCATGAACTCCTTACAGGTTCTATAGCTGTCATTCCCGTGGGGACGGATGGAGATTGGTTCTGCATGCATGCTAGAGACAGAAACAAGGTTTAGTCATTGGCATAGATTTAAAAAATATTCTTAAATGTTTTAAACCTCCTGTAGCATCTATAAAAATAATCTTGCTTGCTTTGCTACTGAATTAAGATTTGGATTGGGGATTTTCTGCTACAACTCATTCTTGACCCTTACAACTGCCGAAGACTTCCACTGGCTGTTATCCAGGCTGCTCCAGCTCCCACGAATGATGGTCAAAGGCAATGGTTAGAGCTGCACCTGACGTAGGTGATGGTGACAGCAAAACCCACACTGCTTTCCCCATGGCAAGTACTGAAACTCAAGGATCCAGGCTTTGGGAACTAGGCTGTCCTGTTCTTCTGTCCCTCCAAATCCAGTGCTTCTTGTGGGAAGGGTGAAAGTAGGCATGGGACTGTGCTGCTACACCTACAAACTGCATTGGTGGCAAACACTTCCCTGTCCCTCATGTCTGCACCCATGGGACAACGTAAGCACGGGGCTGCTGGCATCTGGCCACCTTCACTGCCACGCTGGTGGGAAATGAGGCTTATCTCCCTATGCTTTGAACACTGAGGAAGGATACTGCAAGCACTGGGGTTAAACTGCCCTCTGGCAGCTTCCCCCTTCAGTATCATTTTAAAATTCAACCACCTGTATATTTGATTTGTCTTCATCAAGAACACTAGGATGGTCAATTAAACGTGTGCTGTTTTGGGATGCATTGGGTGTCAACCCTGCCTCAATGACTGTCCATCTACTAAAGATCAAGCAGAACACTGACCAGGGAAGGATGGTGGGTCCCATCTGACACTTACCCCACTTAGCAGGGAACACGGGGCAGGTTTCAAATCCAGTGCAAGTGGCCTGGGGCAGCCTGAGTCACATCCTTTATCCAGCTGTAAGGATCACAAACCGCAGTCAAAAGGATAAATAAATACCTGTCCTGCATGAGAAATCTATCTCTGTGGTTTCACCAGGTTTGTATTTCCATGGTTTTGGCATCTCCCTGGGAAATGGACTGTCAGACCCTTCTGGATCACCCTGGTGCAAATGAACTGCATTTCACTCACAGGCCCTGCAACAAATGACTGCCCACGTTTATAGAGGGCATTTATGGAGAGGTGTGAACAATGCCTTACCTGCACAGATGAAATAATCTGTGTGGTAGCTTACAATCAGCAGAATAAGCCTGGCATCTCTTTGTGGAAGAACTGTGCAAAACGGCTGAATAAACAGGATTGTCCATGACATTCGGTGGGAGATATCCCAACCCTCTGAGTAAGATTGCATCCTTCTGCTGTGTAAATCAGCCCACAAGTATGAATAAAACAACACATCCCTGCCCCATTAGCACTGGGGAAGATTAATGCCCTCTAATTTACACTAAATAAACTCCAAAGCATGAAGACCAATATTTTAGTCTCATACTCAGCCGCTTGTGAAATAATAGAGATCACCCTGAAATTACTATTATGAAATGCAAATATTTGCAGAAGAACAATTAAAAAATATTCCTAAAGTGCAAATGAACAGCTCGTCAGCCATGTTTGTGGTGTGCACAGGGATGGTCAGGAGGTGAACACTAATAAATCTCAGGGCTGAAATCTGTGCTGAAAACCCATTATCTTTTTGGCAGTAGGCAATGGTACAGCATCTTGCCCTGAGAAATCTTTTTACCCAAGAATCTGAGGGGTAGACTTAGGATGCCCTTATTTTGCTTCCTTGGACTGTTTGTATGGATATAACTACCCGTATTTGCAGAAAGCTGCAGTACATGGCTCACAGTAAATCTACCTCAAACAGTTGCTGATACTGCTCAAACTGATCTCATCTGCCCCGATCTGCAATTGTGTGTTAGCTGAAGTAATAAAAGAAACCTGTTAAGCCTAAATTATCAAATGAAAAAGGCAATTTTCTCATTCATACTCCATTAGTTTTTTTAGTTATTGCTAGGAAAGCTCTAAAATGCTTAGGCCATAAAATAAACATGTGGCTTAATGTACAGCATATGTACTTAAGAGGATGATGGCATCTGCAGTAAACGCTGTGTACTGCCATAGTAATGGGATGCACAAATTAAGCAGCAGCACATACCAAGAAAAGCATGCAAAAATGTATGGCGAAAAGTAACAAGTCTTCTGCTTTAATTGCTAAAAAGAATAGATCACCAATATTCATGCCTACAACACAAAACTGCAACCTGGTTGATTTCAATAGATGCCCGTTACCTCTGTTCCAGCAAAACTCTCCAATATTGTGTTTTTAACATTTCACTGATTAGAAGTTTATAAAACTTTCAGCCTCCCAAATAAGATTTAATTATGTATTTTCCAGGTATACAATGCCGTTAAGATTTTGGGGAAAAAAAACAACAACCAACACTAAAATGTTTAAATCACAGAGATGTAGGATAACAGATGAAAGTGTCCAAGTATTCAGTTTTGAAAATGAAATTCAGAGTCACATTTGAAAATGTCACTTTCAGGCCCTTCATTCTAACAAATCAGAGTACTTTCCATCAGTAGCTTCAATCCCTTTAGTAGAGTGCCACAACTAAAACTGTGGTTTCACATAAGCAAAATTGCATAACCAAGCCATTTACAGACATATTTTAGCATTACTTTGCAACAGCAGGTATTAGGATTTGAGAACTGAAAAATCTCTGAAACTTATGTGCTTCTTTATCCATTAATAGTTAAAATAGGCGTCATTCAGAAAAAGGAAAAGAGCAGAAAGGTGCAACAAATGTCTGGCTCAGACAAACTTGATGAGGATCATAAAATGCAGATTGGCAATTCTTCCTTCAGCCAGGCTTTTACAGAAATATATTTCCCCGGCTCGAAAGGATCGCACAGCAGAGCTTGAAAGAGCAAAATGCAAAAATATAAAGAGAAGAGTCCCGTTTTCTTCCTCAGTAATCCCAAAATGTCAGCAACCCGTGTCCATGCCAGCTCTGGACATGCACCTGGTGGGCCAGGTGCCTTGCTCATGGTTGGAGGTGCATCTATGCTTGCCTACTCCACACTGTAGGCACTTGGCCAGAGCTGTGGTGCTCACTGGTCCCCAGGTTCCCATTAATGTGACCAACTTGTTCTCCCCAGTTGCAACAACCGTGCTGGCCTATTTACTTATAGCTCAGATTTTCTTCCATTCACAGCACAAAGCTGAAAAGTAAACAACAGTTAAGAAAATGTTTGCTTGCTAAAGCTCAGCATGAGAAGGTGCAAGCTCCCTTTGCCAGAGCCTAGACCTGTGTTTACTCACACCCTCTGCACAGTTCCATGCCTTCGCTCGGCATTGTAGAGGGACAATTGCCATCCCTTTCAGGCCCCTCACTCTCATTTGGTTTTTAAGGAGTTACGAAATACAACAGAACACTGTTTTCTGAGACTATATTAACTGCACTAGTTACCCACAATACTGAATATTTGCTATTAAGAACAGGAATGTGTGCTTTCCAAGTTTGACATTCAGGTCTTCGAGGATGAGAGAGGGATTAGGTGGACTGTTCTGTCACTTAATCCGAGGCTTTGATGTACTTTCTTAAAATTTGTTTTAAAACCCAAAAACAGAAGACACATTTTAACTGTTGAATTTTATCAGCTTAGGAGTTTCTAAGGACCCTATCACTATGTGGTTACAACAGAAAATACATAGTTAAGGTCAGGTCACGGTTTCCAAGAACATTCACAGGGACTGAGGATGAGGAAACGAGGGCTGGATCCTGCGGGAACCTCCGGGACACCGAGCTGCTCACTGAGGAAGTGCCTTGAGTATTGCATTCACTTCCTCTGCAACTGCTGTCAAAGCAAATTCGAACTGCTCCTGCGGAGAGAGCAAAGGCATATCATAGAATCACAGAATATCCCGAGTTGGAAGGGACCACAAGGATCCTTGAGTCCAACCCCGGCTGCACACAGCAGCACCCAAACCCAGCCCTGTTCTCAGAGCAGTGTCCCAGTGCTCCATGAGCTCCAGCTTTGGGGCTGTGCCCGCTGCCCTGGGCAGCCCGTTCCATGCCCACCGCCCTCTGCGGCACAGCCTTTCCCTCACCCCCAGCTGCCCTTCCCCTGACAGCTCCATGATATTCCCTCAGGCCCTGTCGTTGCCCCTGTGAGGAGCTGCAGTCGCCACGATGCCTCCCCTCAGCCTGCTCTGCTCTGTGCCCAGCAAACCCAGGAGCCTCAGTGCTCCTCACACCCTTGGCCTCCAGACCCTTCACCATCTCTGTGACCCTCCTTTGGGCACTGTAATAGTTTGATTAGTTTCTTATAACGTGGTGCCCACCCAGCGCTGGAGGTGAGGCTGCACAGCACAGAGCAGAGCAGGAATTCCCTCCCCAGCTGCCCCCAGGGTACGGTTGGCCCTTTGGCTGCAGGGCACACTGCTGGCTCAGACCCAACCTGCCCACAGCCACAACCCCCTGATCCCTTCTCCAGGGCTGCTCTCTCATCCCCCAGTCTGTACACAGAGCCAGGGTTGCTCCAACTCTTTTAAAAATTGCTCTTTTAAAAATTCATGTGGCTGGTGATTGCCCAGCTCTCCAATTAGTTAAGAGCAGTCTGCAAAGCCTTTCTGACCCTGGATAAACAACCAAAAAACTTTCAGATGCCCTGGAGCACTGCTCTGCAGCTGAGCATCCTCAAGACATTGTTGAAAACAGGAATATGCAGGATGAACTGCATGTTGCAACAGCAAGGAACAAAATGCTTGGGGATTATTGATGCCATATAACATGTTTGACAGCATCCTGAAACTAGAGTCATTTTAATGGAGAAAAATGTTGGTAGCAGAAACTAAGCAAGTGGGACATAATGATGCATTGCAATTGCTTGGCCAGAAACATTTGGGAGTAGTTGATCATCAGCCATTTCTTTCTGACACGAAGATAGAAACTCATTAACAACACTGAGATACGAAGTAGGCGATACACTGCAAAAGAGAAACTTTGGCTCCTCTCAGGTGTTTCTAGTTGAAATTAGCTAAATATATACTTCTTCACATTATGCCTACTAAGCAGAGAAGTGCCTGCTTTTTGCTTTACCTCTTATTAGTCTTTTCCAGCTTCCTTTTTCAACTGCTCTTCGGTACCCACAAATTACCTAGCAGTATTTGGTCCACTTTATTCACATTTAGGAAATACTCAGGAAGGTTTATGCTACTAATTTACCATAAGCATGAAATGAAAATCAGTAACAGATTTCTGTGCTGAGGTAGGGGAGGTGTGAAGGACACAGGCAAGAATAGCCACTACACCTATCTGCAACCCTAACGTGCTCCTAAACTGTCTGGTTCTAAAGAAGGACAAAGGAGCTTTGCTTCCTCAAGGTTAGCAGGTGTTGTACTTTCTAGAGTGAGTAATCTTTCTCAGAAATTTAGCTTAATGAAATATCTGGCAGGATGATTTTCTGTCTGCTTCTTTTCAGATGGAAAAAGAAATGTGTGTGTTTTACTTAGAGAAGAAGCAAACCAAGGACAGCAGTCAAGGACTGTGCAGAAGCGTTTGGATTTTCTAGAAGTATTCCAGTGGTTTACACCAAGTGGGGTTAAGAGCTTTGGAGGAAGTGACTTTAAGAACAGAAGTCTGAGATGAACCCTGCCAGGATGCCATCTGTGCCTCCAGTCAGAACAGGGGTGTGCAGCAGGAGCTGCCCAGGGCTGTGTGGGATAGGTGCAGCAGAGGCAAATGGCTGCTGAACACAGCCAGCCCTGAAGGCGGTTACTGGCCCGACAGCACTCACTTTCAACACTGGAAGTCTGCAGGAAGGATGGAAGGACAAACTATCGGTGAGCGATTCGTAATCCAGGAAGACAACTGACTTTTAGCTCCTGCACTTCAGTGTCAGTCTCGTCCACCTTGTCTCAACCCTCTGCATCCAGCTCCTGAGTGCAGATGCCTCAGAGGGCAGCCATAGTGGGCACAGCTACCAAGCAGAAAAAGAAGACTAAAACTCAGAATAATTTCTCAGAGAAATCAATGTTCAAGAATTCTGCCCTCTGTTTGGTGCTGTCAAAATGGCATTCTTGCACATTTGCTGGACTGCATCCATTGTTTTTTAATCACACATCAATTCACCCTGAAGATTAGAACTCACCCTCATTAGGCATAGAAAACAGTCTGTGGGTCTGCCTGTGCCTGCCTCGAGGTCTCTGCAATTAAAGCAGATGAGGAAACGCTGGTGGCCACCCAAGAGCAGCCGCTATTTTTTGAGCATAGCACAATGAACGTGTGAGCATAGCTGGAGGACAGAGAAGGCGTTCACCCAGCCGCACCACTTCAGAACCAAGATGGGGAGCACGGCAGTAGTAGGGGAGCTGATCCAAGCACTGCCAGGCTGCAGGGTGATGCAGCCAAGTGTCCACATGGTCAAATGCCTCTTCTGAGAGGCTGGTGACTGTCCAGAAGGAGGGAAGCTGCTATCACCCGTGTAATGAGGTACCTCATGTACCCTTCATTTTACCATAAAGAAAAACTTGTAAGATCAGGGATTACAATATTAATATTAGTCCCATTGCTGAAAATAACTGAATTCACTCAGCAAATCAGCCCTGAAGTGCCTTTGCCTCTCACAGAGGGGTGGCTCACACAAGAGCACGGGGCATCGCTGCACTGGCCATGGAGAAGGCAGCTCTCACCTAAGGACCCTGAATTGAGCAACACCAACTTCCACGCTTAGATATGCATTTTGGAGAGAACTTCAGTGGAGATTGCCAGCTTCCATCAGGTGTGACCCTAAATTAGCGAGGCAAAACAACTCATAAAGCATCTTTACACCAGAGCTCCAAACTGACTGTGAAATGTTGCCATAAAGGAGACAGAAAATAAATGTTTGATCATGAGATGTTTGAGAACTGGGTCTTCTGGGGATGCTGCATCTGAGCTCTTCTCCCTCCTTCTTTCTGCAAAACACATGCAGTGCAGCTCCAATTGAGGTGTACTACCACTCTCCAAAGGAAAGCCTTCACATCCCTTCCATACCTACACACAAGGACAACCAAAGATAAAAGCAACTGCAACAATTTTAATGGAGCTCAGTCTGACATTCTCTAGAGCTCATTCACATGTGCTACTCACGTGGACAGGACTGACTTAGACACCTAGGCTTTGCCTAGAAAATCAAGCTGGGCAGGCATGTTGTGTTGTCAGCCCACTTATAATGCAGAACTGATGTGAACATATTTAGAAATAGTAAGTATAGAAATATATAACAATATGCCAAATTTCTTTAAAACCTCAAATAAAAATTCTCTGGAAAACAAAGTAGGTGCATGCAGTATGTAGCATATATGTATAATATGCATCACAGTAGAGACTGCTAGTGGAAAGACACAGGAAAAAGGACAAATATTTTTCTCATGACAGAAAACACGCTTTTCACACATTACTTTTTCCTCTCACTTGTGGCATATCAATTCTACTTTATGATTCCCCTGCAAAATAAGTAACAAAACCACAAACCCACTATTATGCTTCTCAGAAATGCAGAATGTCGTTATGATAATTTCATTACCGTTTATTATATACAGTGCTTTTGAATTAAAGATCCTTTCCAGAAGACAAAATGTTGCAAACAAATCTTTCGCATGCTTATTAAAAATGTGGAGCGCTGCCTGCTGGAAACACAATCACACTGCTAAAGTAAGTCGGTGTTTATTTTGCCCAAGGATATTCTCTAACTGGCATTTCTAACCCGACTTTTAATCCATTGTTTTAAATTACTCCAGGAGTCTAATATTCCTCATTTGTATTCAGTTGGGAAAGCACAGGGGTTTGTTTAAATCCCTCAGAAAAATTCTCTGGGGACAGTGCACTGCTAGCATGCAACCAGATATTTATAATTTGCAAGACATTAGCTTGAATAAGTGATTTGGGTGGTTTTGAGAACATAAGAATGATGGAAGAAGGAGCAAGAGGTGAGATAAGCCACATCCTGGGAAAATTTCTCATCCTGAAAACACTGGATACATTTGCTTTTCTGCAGCTCTTCCAGAGGGATGTTTGGAGGGGAGAAATATCTCCAGTGAGCTTCTCAGGGGACTCAGGTGACTATTTTTGAGCTAACTAAGAGAAATTATCCACATCATCTCATTCTTTGCTTCTGGAGCTGTTTTTGTTTTTTCTTTTGTTAAAGGCAATAAGCTGTAATTTCTCAGAAAAGAGAGACAAACCAGAATCAGAGCTCCATATTTCTACAGAACTGCCATAAGCTGCCATACATTGGGTGCGTTTACAGAGTTTGCTCAGGACTTGCATCTTCCCTTAGAATACACATGTGAGACACTGGATGCTGTGTGCTATAGGCCTTTTTTCCTCCAGTCAGATTAATCGGAGCAGAAGAAAGATGTGTACAATTTTATGTCTTACTTGCTGATATGGGTTAGTTAGCCTTGGCTGGCTCGTCTTAATTTTTCATCTACTTACTTACTGGGTAAATAATACTTAATCTGCACCCAGTCACCCCCGCTCCCTGTTCTCCAGTATCACTTCTAATATTGAGAAGATATAGCATGATTAAAAACAGATTCAGGAAAAGTTATGAACCAATTCCTGAAAAACAGATTTATTTCACCTTTGTCCCTTAGCAGCTTCAACTCCCTAAATGTTACAACGTTCCTATAGGTTCCCCCAGACCACTTTGCTCCAGTTATTCAGTTTGGGGTTATAACTCTCATTCAAGGTTTTACAATGTCACATTCAGATTTGTTTGGTCTCCATGTAATGAACAGTTTTCTTTATGGTCATGTGTGCATCTTTAACTTGCAGCAAATACCCCCTAATATCATTCCATATAAATTGTAACAATAAAAAAGCTTCATTCCTAATGGAAGGAACAGCAGTCACACTGCCAGCTATCCTTAAAAGTTACATATTACAGAGAACTTTGAGGCTGTTACAACTGATGGTAATTAAAAAGTAAGATATTCACCACACCATGGGGTACAAATGCAGTCACAATGCTTCATCCATAAAGGACATGGGCATACTGTAAGCTCTTCCCCTCAAAGATGCTAAAAATGACTTGACTTCCTTCAAAACTATATTCCCTTTAATTCAAAGCTTTACTTTCAGAAAAAAAAATAATCAAATCCAATAGTCACGTTCCCTTTAATGAGTTGAAGGCTTTTAGAAAATATTAGATGCACAGTTAAGCACACTTACTCTAAAAAAATAATCCATATTTTAGAATGAAAACAATGACATTTTTCCACATGCACATTTTCTTTAGTAAACTGTAGACTATCTTGATTGCCGTTCATATATGGCAATCAAGATAGATGTTGGAGACGTTGCAAGAGAGAGAAGTAAACACCAAAGAAAGTAGCCTAGATAAATCTTCAGCATAAATAAACCTCAGTTGGTAGGGAGCCAAACAGTAATCAGCAAGCGATGTGCATTAAATTAGGTCATACCCTCTCTCTTCTGTCATGAAAACAACTACTGTGAAAGACCTTTAATGTATTTAAAACCCCAGTGGATTTATTGACAGTACCTTTGTCTGGACCATGCCTGGTCTCTGGTCCCTCAAGTGCTCCAGGGTAGCAGCAATATCAATCTCTTTAGCACCTGCAACAAACCACAAATTGGGCTGAGTTCAGAGCACAAGATAATCCATGCTGCATCTGTCAATCTCTTGCTATCAGGCTCCCTTTGGGCTAACAGTACAATTGAAAATTATTACATCCATCTCTCAGCAGACTTGGCAGGCAGCTGCAATTTTTGTGTTCATATAGAAAAAGAAGAGGTTGGGGCAGCTTTTATTAACATTAATTCAAGAAAAGCTAGAGAAAAACAAATTCTTAAAAATGCCTTTGTACCTAGAGCAGAATTTATTTAGCAGAACCTAAGGGTCCACTGTGGCCGTGCCATTGAGTGCCCTTTGTCACTTCTAGGATTATGCATGGAACGAAGGGCCCAACCCACACAAATATTGATGTTGTTAAAACAAGGTTCAGCTGAACTTCTGCCAGCTGCCACTGAGATCCTGCTGTTTTCCTCCTCAATTTCGTATTCAGTTTGAGATTCTTCTTGATGGTGTCATTTTCCTTCAGTGCCTAAGCAGATATGTGTTATTGGAGAAAAAATCAAAACCTTGGTTCCTCCCGTTAGTCCCTGCATGAACTCCAAGAGAAGAAGTAGGGCTGGAAACCCTTCCTGCTGAGTTCAGCGATGGAATTTGGTCTCACATCTGTCCCGTCTGCATCTTGCCAGAACAACACACAGCACCAAAGCACTGGGCAGACGGGCACCATGAGCACAGCGGGACTGTCCCACTCCCACTCCACATCCCCCACTGCCCCATACATTTGTCACTTCCTAAGAGGATGATCAGTTTGAAAGTGCCTCCTTGAAAATATCAGCTGCATCAGAACTGGAATGAGTTCATTCAGTACATGTAACATTGCCAACTCAGGTATTTTTGTTTACTGCTATGAGTTGGGGCATTGTACGTTTCTCCTATCACTCCCCTCCATACTGTATGGGAATTTTCAGGGAACAGCATTAGACAAAATAGTAAGTTTTATTAAAAAGTAAAAAAGAAAAAACAACACACGTGCTTAAAAGGAACAGAACAATACATATTAACACATGCTTTTAGGTCTGGTAACAGTGACAGTAGCAGTGATAATGTCTTCGATCTGCTGTAGGTCTTACAGCTGCATCTTATCTGGAAACCATCAGAAAAGGTACAATCTTTGTGAAGGCACAGCACAGGAGCTCATTTCGGTGTCTGGTCCCATGCAAGCACAAATTAGTGGGAATTTCCTGTTCCCCCACTGCCTTCCATGGGAGCAGGGTTATGTAAGTATCTCACTTGCTTTACAGCCTTACTTGTGGCCTCATTACATTCCCAGGATTAAAATATCCTACTAGCACCTTGGCTTGACATTAGAGGAATTCTCTTTCTCAGAAATTAAGATATGAGGAAAATTTAACATGCTGACATGCACAGATGAGGTTAACCATGGTCCTAGTTAGCATCCCTGCAAGGATGAACCCCACTGAGCTGGTGAGCCCATGTGTCCTACGGGCTTCCTTGTGGCTGCAGATGCGTGTGCACCCTCCCCAGAGAGAGAGATGCTCTTCATCTGAAGCTACTCTAGCCTCAGGACAACACAGTAACATATTAGGTGATGGGAAAAGGTTTCTGACAAGACCTAATAACACTCCTTAATGGCCAGATGGGCTTCTGAGCCTACCTTTGAAAGGGTTAATTCCTCCATCGCTGTGATGCAGATTGCAGGCATTTTACTGGTGAACTGATGCTTGCTTTTTTATCATCATTAACAGAATGACATGCCTAATAGTATGAACAATGCCTGACAATAAAACCCTGATTTAGCAAAACACTAAAGCATATGCTTGCACTGGAACATAAGAATAGTCCTGGTGAGCCAGGATGCTCAATGGGAGGCTAGCTTTGGAGGGTTTTGCCAACAAAAGTCCCCGCATCAACATTTTTCACTCATCAGTACCCCTGAGCCCACGGGTTGGGATCAGCACAGCACCCACAAGCACTTCTGATGGCCTCAGTCAAAAGTAACAGAAAAGTAAAGTGAGGAAAGCACGATTTTGTCCAAGGCACGTGTCTATCTTACAGACCAAGGGTGGACAGGCAAAGGCAAAGAACAGGCACAGATCCATTTCTACCCCTTTCTCACACTTCTGAATGCCTCTGATACAATGGTGAAAGGAACTACCTAAGTGCCTGGAGAGGCAAAACTTCATGCTACAAAGACGGGCACCTGTTTTGAAAGAAAAATATCCTGGAACAGAAAATTCATGAGAAAAAGGATGAAATTAATGGCACTGAATAAAGCCAGCATGACTTTTTTTTCTCTCCACATGAACAGACCTCTCCCACATCCACCAGTACATGTTCTCCATCTATTGCCTTATTATGCCTAAATCAACAGAGTTTGAATATAAATTGCTAGACAGAGAAATGTGCCAAAAAGGGAAGATTTTCCATCTTTTCTCCCCGCCAATATTTATTTGTTTAACAATACTACTGGCTTCCGAAAATAAAAGGGGAGATAAAAGAGGGAGCATTTAAAGAATGAAGAACTGCCTTTTCACTTCTGGCTGTATTTCATCCTGTAGGGAATACATTTGGGTTCTGTTTGAGATAGGTTCCTTTTTCACACAGGGTTTCATCACGTGTTTTTAATGAATGGGAGAATGTAACTCAGAGTGAGAACTAATGCTGTACCAGCAGTGATGCAAAAAAACAACCACGCAATCCCTCTGCAGCTCAGTGAGCTAGCTGAGCAAATACCTCCTAAAGCATTTCCACACCAACACAACGCAGATTTTAAACTTCAGCAATGAACCATCATCCTTCTGAAGACTTTAAGTATGCACAGTAAGTGCACAACAGTCCGCATCAGAAACAACTGCGTACACTGAGAGAACACAAGAGAAGATGCAAGCTGAATTATACTTTGCCCCCAAGGAGAAAAGCAGTTGCTGAAGTTTAGGGTCATATCCTTTCCAGCCCTTTCTCTACCCGCAGGCAGCAGAGCAGGAAGCATGCTGGCACTTAACAGCTGGTGCTCCTGATTAGCAGCCCTCAAGGGGTTAAAGTGTTTGCCCTCAAACAGTCATATAAATGGAGGATCCAGCGTGTCAGGAGAGCATGGGTAAAAGTGGAATCCCCAGTTCCTCGTGCAACAACTAATGAGCTAGCCATTACTGCTGCAGTAGGCTTCACGACACGACCAGCAGCAGCTCAAAATACTTAAAATTATTACTAATTTCCTAAGGTTAATTTCATTATTGCAAAAATGAAATCTTCCCCTCCTTGTCTCCTCCCTCTATCCTGACAGAGGACCCATCCTGAAGGGCACAAGACACAAGAGAAACACTTGATGAAGGATGCTCCCTTCCACTGCTGCAGCATTGCAATCACTGCGACGGTATGGGAATGGGACGAAGTTTGCAAAGAGGACAAATGTGTTTTTATACATTAGCTGGGAAGAAATGATGATGCCTATAATGAAAAAGTGGTTTTCAGGCTCAACAAAGCACAGAGATTGTGCACCTGAAAACATACTGGCATTTTTTCAGTTATAATAACAATCAGCATTTGTTACATTAGTTCAAAATTCTGCCTTAATTAAAGCAAGTTTCTAGATTTCATTTTTGTGTAATAAGCTTGAACATACTTGCACTGAAAGCAAAGGCAAAAGTCCTATTATTTTATTCATTACTAATGAAAAGTGCAGCACACATTCTGTGAGACTGAAAGAATTTTATATTAAAGCACAGTATTAAAAGGAATTTTTTAGAATCTAGATTCTCTGAATCTTCTGTATATTTATATAAATAAAATGATCCTTAAATACTTCATCAAAGTAATTATTTGCGGGGGGTTTCTTTTTAAATTACCAAAGCTGAAGAGTTTTCTTTGTGCATGTTTCACAAATACATATCACTCATGAATATTACATTAAAAAGGATTTTTCTAGCTGGGAAAAACTTTCAGATCTACAGGCATACATCCTCCAACAGATAGGATTATAACTCTGCAGAACAGCTATAAATTCGTTACTGCTAGTCCTAAAGGACAGCCTGGTCATTAGGGTGCTATGTTTAGGCTCATTTGACTTCTTTTCCAGCCTGAGATTCCACCTTCCTGCACCGCTTCAGTTAAATCATTAAATTCACCCTACGTTTCACACCAACATTTATAAAGGAAACCATTTTTCTTCCTACCTTGTAAGTTATTATGAAGGCAAATCTGTTTGGATAGTAAGGAGGTGAGGACTTAGATAAATACTCTGTTTTCTTCTTTTAATTCAACACCCTTTACACCTCCCTCGGCCCTGCTTCTGTTCTTCCTGATCACAAAATGATCCCAAAACTGAGTATATGATGCAGGAGTCACGGTGAGAGTTGTAAATATGGGATTATTAGCACTGCTACCATTTCTCCTTAAGGAGACGATGATGATCTGTGTGGGAGTAAGAATCTATCCCACAGAAAAATAACAGAGCACTAAGGGGAACACTGAAATGAGTTGTCAAACACCTTTATTTTTGCAGCAGTAAATATTCAATAGTCAGATATTACCTTCTGAATGCATCTTTTTATATGTATTATGTTCCTTAGATTTTGAATTAGACCTTAAAGGGCAAAGAGACTTGTTAGGTCAGATTAAAAACGGGCTTGTTGAAATTTTGAAGGAAGATGCCATTCTTTCCACTGATGTTGCTAGAAGCTCATCAATTAATTGGGAAAAACACCCAATTAATAATTGCAAGAGGCTGCTGATTGGCAGCTCTTAGCCTCAGAGTCACTCAGTTGGAAGACTCAAGCCTAACATTGTGAACTAGTAAGAATACAAGTGAGAAAAAAAAATAAGGGCAAAAATATAGTGTCGGCACGGACAATCAGCTGTCTCATCACAGCAGGTCTGCATTTAGGAAGAATACAAACATTTTTCACGTTTGGGTGATGACTGTGTGACTCACACCTACATGAGACGCCTCACGGCCAGACCAACGCCGTGCACAGCAGCTTCATGCTGCCTTTCCTCTCACTCCACGTGAGTATTCTCACAAACGGGCTCTCTTGGGTTGAGCACAACATTTTCCAAGCTCAGCTTTGTCTCGGCAAGGAGACAGACAGGGAGCTGTGGAGCCCCAAGGAGAGGCATCCCCTGAAAAAGGGCAGACAGTGCCTAAAACCAGGTCTGCCAGGAACCTAATGCCTGCGTGGCACAGGGTACAGGGGTACAGAAACAGAGTGGGCACTCTGGTGAGTCTGCAGTATAAATCAGCACTCACAGACACTCTCACAGCTATGCTGTTTCTCGCACCCATGCCAGCTGGACATAGCACGGATATGCCACAGATCTGCACTGCCCCCAAAGCCCTAGATGCCTCCAACTTCCCACTGACAGCCACTAAAGGATGGCCTGCATAGCTGCTCCAGCCAGGGTCTGCACCATTGAGTGCTTAATGTTGCTGTGAAACATTTAATCACACCATATGAGGGGCAAATTCAATCTGATTAAAGAAGAGAGGGTCATAACTAGGGGGAGTGTAACACCACTTCTTCACTGACCATTAGTTTTTATAGCACGCCGGTAGTCTTTACTAACTAGCTGAGTCTCAAAGGCTCAGCCTCATCTTATCTACTCCAGCCATGCTTGAAGTTCGAGCTGGAGTTAGTCATCTCCTCTCCCAACAGCCGGGAGAGGTGGGAAGACCCTGGTGGGCAATTCATTCGCCTGAGAATTACTCTCCAGAGGTTTTAATCACTCTCTGATGGCAACTAAAGAGACCTAAACAACTAGGTTAGGTGAGATGCTTAATGCTAGATGCTTTATTCTTCTACAGTTATATGAAACAATCCAGAGTCGAAAAGAGATGAGTTTTTGCACTGTGGTTTCAGGCTCACAAACGCTGAAATCTGTTAAATCTAATGGTGTTTGACATGCGTGTTTTGTGGCTGCTGCTTTCCCCTTCCCTCACCCCCTGCTTTTGAAACATTAATGGAAATAGCAAAGGAAAAAGCACCATGGAACCATAACCAAACGACAGACCAGCTGCCATACATTGTGGGAACACCACAGCACTGAAAAACACTTTGTAGGAGGAACTGCTGCTTGTGACAGCTGATTTGTAACTGCTACAAAATCCAAACAAGAATATTTTCTTGCTTCAACTTACATTGTCTGTGTGCCCATTAACTAAAAACACCTGTAAATACTAGAGTCAAAAGAGAGAGCTGAACAACAGGTAGAAACTACAAAAATAAAAGCAATTTTTACTAGCCCAAATGTCTACTGCTGGAGCTGCTGGAGTTGTGCTACAGCCAGGAGGAACTTTTAATGCTTTTCATGGGAGGAGAAAAGCATCAGCAAAACCCAATGATTTAAAGATAACAGAAAATAAATGTATCCAGGCTGGCATTTTCATTTAACACTGATTCTGTGTGCATGTGTATATGCAGTTAGGGATGGATTCAACCTATATCTGAATTTATGAACAATCCATATTCTTGGTCAGAACACATAAGTGATTCTATACATCTAAAAATCAGATCCAAATGACAATTTCACTACTTTACAAAAAAAGCAACAACAGAAAGCATTAAAAAAGCAAAAACCAAAACTATCACCATCACCAAAAAACCCCCAACAACAAAACACATACCAGGCAAAGAAGACATATAAATAGAGAGGGATGACTTTAATGAAAGTAAAGCGATGAAAAATATTGTGACAGTCTTATACACACATATGCACACACAATCTACATACATCTATACCTCTACACCTATAAACGTAACTGATGTGGCTTCAGCACAGTGCAGTTCAAAGGAAGGTGAAACTAAAGAAGGAACTGCTAGGAACTGACAGATATTTTAAAAACTGCTACAGGAAAACAATTCTGCTGAGCTTTCGCTGATTTTCAGCAATAGAAACTCACTATTGACACACTGGTTTTTAAGGTAATATCCTATATCAATGAAGAAAAAACATGCAGTCCAGGAGCAAATGGGTGCTAATGTGAGACCCAGCCTTTTCCCCCTTTCCGCATACATAAGACTGTATTATAGCATCCTTCTCAACATGCATAGCTTCTTTGTTATGCATAATTTCCCCCAGGAGTTAAAAGTAAAAGAAATATGTCTAAATTACTATATGTGAGGAACTGAATTTCAAAATCTATATTCCATATGTGGTAATATATCCCTATGTCACCCATGATGACTCCAGAAAATACGAGGGTATGCACTTAAATTTAACTTATACAGGCGTGCTCACCCAAAGGGTAATGATGACTCAACAAGGATTGTGGATGTGCTGCTACTGCCTGCTTATAGTGTCAGCTCCTATGGAGTTTTACACAATCTGCTTCTTTCTTTCTACACCTCTTCTACAAAATGCCAGCTAACGACCCAAAAAGCAGTTCATCTCCACGTGCTGAAAGAAACGTGGAAATCAAGATGCTTACCGAGAAGATCTTATTTCTGAAGATGTCCCCCAGTTTGCCCTAAGAAGTCTCAGAGTCCCCTTTGGAAAATGTGAATTTACTTTACCCAGGACTCAGAAGCAGCTCGCCCACTTGAATCTATTACATTGGAAGAACTACATTTTACATTACATTTTACTTCGATTTTATGTTGCACGTAGGTGGTAATGCTTTCACAAGACAGCACATGGAGTTGAATAAAATTGGAGTACACTGAGTTGAATCAAAGACTCAACCATTATGGGTTAATTCTTTTACGAGTTTATCCTTAAAAGTGACTGAACTGGTGCGGCTGTAGAAGTTCAGTAATATATATGTACCCTTTAAAGCCAGAAGACCACCATTTGGTCAATTAAATACTTCTCTTCAAATCTTCCATGGACTTCTGCATGAGATTAACTACAAAAAACCAGTTATTCACTTTGTATGTAAGCGTACTTTTCCAAACATTTGCCCAGCTGCTTCTTGAACCAACAGCACTGTACTTCTATGACCAGCTTTTCCACTTTTCCAAACTCTAACCTACCCATTGTGCAAAAAAAATGCTGCCTAAATTCCTTATCTGCTTGTCTCCTCCTTAGTTTCAGTCAATGACCTCTTGTTTTCAAATTAGTCACTATCTCAAGCTGCTTACTGACATCAATACATTCCTTTCAGGGTCTTCTGAAGCTCTATGGGGACCCCCCTTCGTGCTCCCTTTCCCAAGGAATAGCCCATGTCTGATCAGTCTTTCTTCACAATTCCTTTTCCCCAAACCCTGAATAATTAGGTTTGCTTTCTACCACCATTTCCTAGTCCCAATTCTTTTCCAACAAAATCCCAAGAACAAAAAATAAGTACAAAATACATACCTTTCAAAGTAATCCCTGAGCACTAAACTACTGAAAAGAATACAAAACAAAGAAATCCAAAACAAAGTAATCAATAATTCTTTTTTTTTTCCTTTCAAATCTCTATATTCATACAGGAAATCATTTAAAAACACTGTCCCCACAGCACACGCAGAGAAACAACCAACTACACCTTCCCCGTGGTCACTCATTCATCTCAGTAAAAATCTGTAGCCCGTTTTTTAATGTATCCTCATATTATTTTTTTTTACTAACTGATGAGTACAGTATCCAGAATATGTCAAAATTTCACAACTTTATGCATTAAAATATATTTTGCAAAAGAAAAAAAAAAAAAAGCTGTTCTAAACAGTTGTTTTTTTTTTTTTCCCCAAAATAGAGAAAGTTTCCTGAGCATCACAGGCTTGACCATAAAAAAATGCCCTATACATTCCCTATACACTTCTGCATGTAGCTTGGGGCCCAGCTCTCATTGTGATTAATTATCTGCTGGGAAAGGCTGCAAGAATGAGCACTATTTGCCTAATTGTGTTTCCAGGGTAACTCATTACATAAAAGTTACAATACATAAATGCAGCTCATTTGAAAAACGGACCTTATAACATATGATATGTTTACAAGGACACTAAGAACTTCCTTCAGAAATTGAAATAGCCACATCTCAGATTTCCATGGTTAGCACTACCGCGAAGAACTGAAGCAGTCTTGTGGATAGCTCAATATCACACAAAATAAAAGCTAATTTTTTGGCTTTGCCAGCCTGCATTTTTTGCTAGGAGAATCATCTACCTCAGACAAACGTCAAAAAACAGTGAGGCAATAGATTCAGATTTACGACATGAAAATAATTGCATTCTAAAGTTCTGATTTTTTTTCCTGCTCTGATTTTTTCTTTTCCTCAAGAATTACAATTATTTCCAATTACACTCCTTTCCCTCTTAACCTTACATACATTCCTTTAAAAAGCATTTATACTACATGTTCCCTCAATCAGTGTTACACTTGTGGTATCTGAAGCTTAATTTTCACATGCGAAAGTAGATTCTGGGCTGAAGAAATACTCCCTCATTCACCAAGAACATGTCAGAAATCAACTGCTTGGGACTTGAATCTGTACAACTGAACACTGGAGTGTTCTCAAATTTTGCATAAGGATTGAAAAATAAGCAGACTGAATCCATTTCAACATGAATAAGGGCAGTAATTTTCTTTCATAAAGTCCCTTCAGAGAGGAATCAACTCCATGACTTCATTATGATCACTAAATCCACACATTAGATAAGCAAAACCTCATCAAGCATTCAGATTAGCCAAAATCATTTGATCATGATGAGTCAGAAGGCGACTCTACGAATCTTTTGTTTTGTCTTTAAATGTTATAGTAAAAACTGCACCTGCTCAGGACTCACAAGACCCTCAGACAATAGTGTGATGGGGGCAAGGAAAGGACTTCAGGAGATAACCTCTGCAGTCAGCTCAGGCCAGAGTGCATGCGCTCATCAATTATAACCCAAGCTTTTCAATGGGAGAGAAGAAACGCTGGCCTTCATTACATCAAATCTTTTTGCTGGGTTTTAGAATTCTGAAATCAATACTTT
The DNA here is from genome assembly GCF_951394365.1 of Tetrao urogallus. Classification (NCBI taxonomy): domain Eukaryota; kingdom Metazoa; phylum Chordata; class Aves; order Galliformes; family Phasianidae; genus Tetrao; species Tetrao urogallus. The sequence goes on along the minus strand of NC_136820.1, from coordinate 42,769,443 downwards.
AAAAGGAGTTGAAAATTCATATTCACTTTCCCTTTGACTCATCTCGTTCCAGCTAGTTCAAACACAAGAAAATGGATGGTCAGCAAAACCCACATAGCTGCCAGCTGGATTAATATCTAAAAATCAAACTTTTATCAACACTGTCCAAGCCTCCCAGTTCAGAAAAATGAAAGGAGGAAGATCCATAATCTTATTCTTTTCTTTTACATGCCAGAAACACTTAGTAAAAATGTTTTGAAATATATTAGACTTTTAGCTACTAGAATACGACTGCAGAAAGGACAAGAAATCAGAAACTTCCCAAATTTGCTGCAGATCAAAGAAAACCCCATACTCATCAGCTCAGAGTTACTGTGAGTTTAGGGTGAGGAAGGAATATCAAGTAAATTCATCTAAAACAGTTCATCCTCTTTAGTAACAAAAGATAAAACCTGTAAATACATGAAGAACATTAAAATTCTTAGCAGAAATCATGCTCAGAAAAACAGTCTGTCAAAAACCCAGGGAGTACTGTTATCTACAAAAACAACCGATTATCATTTTCAGTGCTTATTTGAATCATGAAAGCACCCAAGGAGCACAAATACATCACTTACAAACTTCTTCCTCAAAACTAAAATTTGCCCTAACCTGTCTGTCAGGGAAATCAGAAGTGACTTTGGTAACCCTTCTAACAATTTTCATATTAATGTAAGAATCACATGCTACTGTAAGGCCAGGCTCCACATCACATAGTTTTTGTTATCACTTTGATGGGGACAGCACTAAGGCCTCGTAACTGCTCTGCTCATGAATATTGCAATAAAAATACTTATGGTAATAATGTATATGATATACAGAAGCACTGGGTTGCTGGAACAACTAAGCAGAAGTACATCCTTGCATTTAAAACTTTCCACTGACACGACACAGCAATGATAGCACTGAATAGACATCGTTGTTCTCTCGCTGTTCCAGTTCCTAATAAGATTATTTAATGTGGCTATTTGGAGTGAATGCACAGATGCGGCCATTATATTTATTGTATAGAGAATAGTGAAATTCATTAAAACCTTGACCCAACAGGAAATCCTCCATGCTGCCGTGCTGCTATGGGAGGCCTGCGGGCTGGCAGGCAGCTGAGACCCAGCCCCGGCCTGGGGGTGCAAGGCCTCTAAGGGGACGTTGCCACCCCCTCCACTTCTCCTGTGCATGAAAATCAGGTGCCTTTTTAAATTTTCATGTTTAATTTCACTCTTCCTTTCTCAGTGGAGCTGCAGCCGTCAGCCTGGTGCAGCAGATGTTGAGCACCAAATCCTCAGTTTCTTTCTCCCTGCTTAAGGAGCAGGTCGCTTGCTGGTGGTTTTCAGCATGTAAAATAACATGAGGCACAGCAACAGGCGAGATAGGAGGAGATACCAATTTATAACACGCTTAATAGACTAAGTATTAGCACTAATTCAATGAGCAGTAGGGGAAAAAATTGTTAATGACAAAGGCATTTACAGTTAACTGTCTAAGAGAATGTGGGGAAGTAAATCATTACATGAAAAAGGAGCTCCTTTTCTCCATCTACCCCATTAAAAACCCCACTAAAGAGCCAAGGCATTTATTGATTGCTTTCTACTTTCCCACTGCCGAAACTAAGTACTCCTCTATTTACTTTGATTTAAAAATGCATTATTGTCTACTTTCTAATAAACCAGACAGTGGAACAAGAAACTCAAATTATTCTAAGTTTATTCTTAAAAGTCTTTTTTTTTTTTTTTTTTTGAAAGACTGAAGGCCTTAATCCTTAAAAGCCTTTTTGAAAGAAATGTTACTAGATGCTGGCCCTGCAGCTGGGCCCAGATTGAAAGTGCACTTACATTTTTATGTTTAGCACTGAAGGACTCTGAAGTTAGCCCTCGCACTCCACATAAAAGCTTTGGAAACGGCATTCTTTGCCACTCGTGCAATTCATTCTCTAAGAAAAGGAAATGGAAAGAAAGATTTCATGTCCAGGGCTTCAGGCCTTTGATCATTTGATGAACATTGGATCCTCAACCTGGGCCTCCAGCTTCTCAGGCCAGACAAAGAGGGCCCCGGCCGCACAGGCTGGGCTGCGGTTCCCTCCCGAACAAAACCTTTGGTGGCCGCACAGTGTGACAGCCTGGGAAAGGCCCACCTCAGCAGGGCTGAGATGCTCGCTCTGCCCTTTGATCTTTCATTTAAACCCCAGCCAAAGCTCCAGGTCAGGGGATTTCGTGCTGCACACCCCCATCGGCAGAGGGGAGCAGGTCAAGAACAAAATGGGGGTGACCGATCTCCAAAAAGCCCTATGACGCCTTTCTCTGGCCAGTTTCACATGACTTGTCTCGTATTGTGAAACACTAAGCCTGCACTTAAAATGGAATTTGACATTACATGGTACAATGGAGTCAATAAATGGCATTCTTCAGTGCTTTTACAACAAAGTCAACCTTCCCTTAAGTGGCTGAAAGCCTGGAGCTAGAAAATACTTCTCATTTACTTTTTTTATGCAAGTAAATCGCATATGTTTTAAATCTAGTTTTCATCACAGCTTCATGTTTCTGATGACTGAAGTGAGCTGAACAAATATCTAACAAGGTGTGTATTAATTTTATTTCGTACCATTGCTCCTGCTTTCAAAGACTCGGCTGTCACAAGGAATGGAACAAGTGCTGCGAATATCTCCATATTTCCGCACAGAGAGAAAGCCTATTTTCCAGTGAGCATGAAAAACTGATCTCATCCCACTGGAAAATCTTCAGGGTACGGCTAAGAAGAAAACAGGCACACAACTTCTTTTAACATCAGGACCAAGTTCCACGTTATGCTCACAGGCACAAAACATGTCCCTTTATGTCCATGTGTGACCAGCCACGTTAACAGTCAGAACACAGAGAGGAAAAAGGGGCATCACATCAGTATGCCCCACAGGACTGTGATATGTGGATGCAATAGATGACTGCAAAGCAAGTAGCATATTTTCAAACCACATCTAAAAATAAGATTATGTTAGAAGGTTTTCAGCAACAACTGTAAAATGATTAGAAGTCAAAGGACTAAATACTACTTCTCCAAATAAATTAATTTACATTATTGCAGCAATCCTTTTACTACAAATACAAACACACTGTGGTTAATAACAGATCAAGGCAGCTTACGAACTCAGCACAGAAATTAAGAAAGGCAAACGACAATTTTTTATTTATTTTCTTCCTCACAGGTTATTCTTCCTTCTAAAATGCTGTTCTGTCACAGCATGATACAAACATGGTCAAAGGCATGGGAAAGGGGCATGATAAATCAAGCTGATTAGTATGCCAGGTTTACTTGCCCACTTTTATCCTCCCTCCTTTTAAAGACCACATCAGTATTAAAAATGTGGTTTAGTTCTGCCATACAGAGATTATTTTAGGACATCTCAAGCACTTCCCACTGCAAACCATTTAGTGATCAATAAGATAATGATCCAAATCTCTAGAGAATCTACAGGCACTGCTTTTAACAAAGAATAGTATATGTTTACCACAGGACAGATGATTTCCTACTTCATAAGTTAACTAAGTTTTCCAACATTGAACAGACAGTGGCAGAATTGTGAACTAGATAACTTATTTTCAGTCTCATGCAAAGGTCACTGCAGCGTTTTTCCTCCTAAAAGACAAATCTGCACACAAGGGAACTTGTCTGGTACCAGCTCTTCAGTGAAATACAGTGATAACAGGGAGCTGCACAAAGAAAAGGAATTGTGCTTGACCATCATGTCTGGATAGGTGACAGCGAACTGGGCAAAGGTCATGAGGCATCTCAGGACCTAGCCCACATAATCATTAAGCAAGAATTCTTTAGCCTCAAAGTACCTTCTTCTAAAAACTATGATAACTATGCTCAATGATGAAAAGTTAAAAAATTCAAATAGTTCTCAACAGCTCAAGAACATCTGTTCATTCAAAAAGCATTTGCATTTGGGTTTGCTGTTTGAAATCATTATGAAAATAAAAACTTAAGAACATTCAGGAAAATGTACAATTTGCCTCTAATTTTTTCTCAGGTTTTCTGTGAATATTGCTCCCCACGTTGCCATGGCAACACAAGCACATCTTTCAGTACAGAGGAAGTAACAAGCCTTTTGATTCTCACCTTTAGCCATTTTATTGAGAACCATGTCAATTAGAATGTAGGTTCCACTTCTTCCTGCACCATCACTGCCAACAGAAAGGGAAAAAGAAAAAATAAGCCTATCAATGTGCATCTCAACTCAACATAAAGGTACCTGCCATTATGTTATACTCCCACACAGAAGGCAGAGGACTGAATGAGGGTAAATGTAGGGTACTGAGAAGGAGAGAGAAAGCTTGCCCTGAATTAACACTAGCTGTTTGGGGAAGCTTAGCCTGCATCGATAACAGGGCCTGGTTTTATTTTTTTTTTAAATCAAGTTGTGTTTATGCAATAAAAACATTTTAAACAAAAGTGGAAAAGTCAGTAACCTTAAAACAAGACGTCATTTCTGCTATAAAGTGTAGAAATAATGTGCTTACAGTCACCTGCATACGAGTTCAAGAACCACAGAATAAGCCTAAGCTAAGTGTCATCTAGAACTGTCCCCAAATGTTGTGGATTATACTTGAACAGTGTGGTCAGTGGGATGCATGCAGAGACCTGTCTGAGAGCTGAAATATTTGATTAACGATGGACTGCAGTCTTTCTTCAGTGTAGGTCACAAGTGATTTTTCTTTTTATTTTTCGCTTTAACTGTTGTTTAGGTGCAATGACCAGAAGAAAAATTATCAAGTAATTGCTGAGAAACAGCTTTAACTTTTTGTACCTTAAGTCATTCCTCAGAGATGTGAGACCAAGCCTTCGGATGGGAAATGCTCCCTAATGTGAATGCAGCTTGAGTCCCTTTCAGACAGCAATGTATAATTGCCAGCATGATGCTCTGTTAGAGCTGTTGTTAGCAAACATAATTAAGACTTTAAGTAAAAGCTTTTTTTCCTTCCTCCTCCAAAATTTTTTCAAAGGTGCATGTGTGACCAATTAGACTGTATGTAGGTTTATTAATTAAGCCATTATTTTTATTGATAGCTCAATTTGTGTACAAGTATAAATGAAAGGAAAAATAATAGAACAGTGTGAAGCATGTTATTGTGTTCTGTTTATAGACAGGCTGTGAAACTTAATTTTTGTTAAGTCTGTGTAGACAGGTTTTTTTTTCCCTCTTTCAGTTCCTAGATCACTGCTTAGAAAGACGTAATGGTAATATATTTCTTTCCTATGGCTGTAAAGGGAACAAAGACACAATCTCATTAGTTAAGCTGAACAGCAAGAGACAAAATGGTGATCGAGCCCAATAAGAAAAAACTATTGAACGAACAGTAGACATTTTCATCCATTATAAGAAGGAAGGTGTAGGAAACTTAAATGGCTCTTCATTTGGTGTATTTCTTTTCTCAGGCTTCCTAAAGGCAATGCAAAGGAACTTGCTCCAGGCTGCTCTCATCTGCAGAAGTCCTCCTGGCATCTGGTGAAGGCAACTGCCGAGTCACCACCTCGGCATATTTACACCACATGCTCCTCCTCTTCCCTCCCACAAACAGCGGAATGCCACATGTCAAACAACCTGCCTCTCAGTGGGGCTGTTTTTTTCTGCCTTTCCTGTCCACAAGAGTATCTTGAATAAAGAAGTACAACATTCTTCTTCTAATTTAGAATCCCTGAAACCAAACATTAACATTCCTAGAGCAAAGTTTTCCATTGACCTGCCCAATAGGTTTGGTTTGCATCTAGGAGTGTCAGGCCAGAAGTTTACTCAATCTGTGGATTGGCTTCCACTCCCTAACACTGCCCTCTCCTTACCATGATCACTAAAAGCAAGAGAAGAAGAAAAAAACTTTACTGAGTGTGAATAAAATAAAGGAGGGAACGCATGGAAAAACACTTCTTTAGAAGGAGACGACTGAAGAAACTGAAGTATTATATGCATATGTAAAGGTGGCTATACAGCGCTACTTCAAGTCATAACATCCATAAAATCACAGGAAAAAATAATTTTATCGAAAAAAAACCCTAAGCATTATTTAGCATTAAGAACCAGACGATTTATATTTAATATCTTCATCCTGCCCTAATATCTGTATAGTGGTTCATCTAAAGCTTTCATTTGCTTGCTTTGCTTACATCTATATTAACTTCTTGCTCATAGAAATCTCTGTGAGGCTATTTTAGAAATCGTACTTGCCTGCAGTGAACAACTACTGGACAAGAGCGACCCCTGTAGCACTTGTTTACTTTCCTGAAAAAAAGCAGACACAAAAAATTAATTAAGCATATTACATATTGCTTCTTCAGACATGTATCAAAAATAAGCAATATGAAAAAGCTAATATTACAGTCCTGAAATAAACTAATTCATTATCTCCTGATAAAACAAGCAGTTGTTACATACGTAATCTTGTTTAAAGTTTGCTTCTGCTTGGCTGTTGCAGAGGTCCCAGATAACATCCCCTCCTGGCTAGGCAAAGGAAATGATCTCCTTTCTCCAATGTCTCAGACGTTAGCTCCAAAAAGATTACCATGAGATGTTTTAATTTTAAAGCCAACTTTGAGATTACGAGCTTACTCAAAGAAAGACTGAGGGGCATCAAGCTGAATCCAAAATTAAAAATGGTGATTCTGGTATACTTTACATAATGCGAGCTGTTTGGTAAAACCAATTCTTTCCATAAGAGCAAATAGTAAACGTTCTGAAAAGCTTCTGACAAAAATGTAAAACGTATTCCATTTATTGTAAAAGTAAGTCAAGCAATCTGTAAGATGCACTGCTTCGGGTCTAATGCAAAGGTCTTAAACACTTAATATTTATACGATTGCCTCCTCCAGCATTCTAGCTGAAGATTCTCAATGGTGAGACTATATCTGAAGCGAAACAGTAAACGTACAGATATGAAAGTTGAACAAAGGCTAAAAGTCTAAGAATAGAGCTTGCAACATTGGCTTAAATCTATTTATATTGTCTTACAAAAACCAAAATCCCAAATCTTCTCTTCTGCTCCAGAATATATTTTGCATATAAAGTATGTTACACATCCAAAGCCCATCAAATATGTACACATATGCTAACAAGGCAAGCTGAATAAAGGATCAAACAGTGAAACGCTTCCTCAGGAAATCAAAACCTTTCATTTTCCTTGTTGAGATGCTTGAGCTTACTAGATCTAGAAGGTCTCCTCTAAAATCACATCACAAGGCAGCTTTTGAGGGATGCCCAGTCACCCTGATGGTGCCCAGCTTAGTGCAAGTGCTGCAACAGATCCTAACTGCTGAACTGAAGAAGTGAGCTGCTGGAATCTGGCGACTGCTACAATGTTGTTATGAATTTTAAAGCACAACTAACCTCCTGAATCATTCAGTTCTTTCTTGGCTTTTCATCTATTCGCTATCATCTGTGCTGTGAAAGCATGCATATAACATTGCTTACAGTATAGCCTGAAGATGCCTAAGCTTCTAAATCTGACAAGGAGTCTGGATACCCGGAACGAAATCCAAGCAGGCTACAGAGATGCTGATGACGGTGCAAGAAGCTGGAATTTCACATTCTGCTTTTTACTACCTAAGATTCTAACCAAATGTGATAATAATATTAAGTTCTTGTAATAATTCTGTTTAAACATTAGAATTCATGATTTTTTTCACAATCCTTTCTCTTCTGTTCTTTTATGTAAATTCATACTTATATTCTGTGTGTTTTTATATCCCTTGTATGCAAGCAATTAATGCCATAAAAAAACTTTCAGTGAGTTAAGTGACAAGCAAGAAGCACCTGAACTTGGAAATTATATAGGACATGTATATGCCCATGAAGACAGACATACACAGGCACTGTCAAGCAAAACGCTTCTATAGTTTCAATGACTTAAACTGCAGTAGAGTTTTAGCATGAATGAGTCACTTGACTGTTCATGTTCGTATCTGAGGATCAGCTCCTTATGTATGAGGGCTACTCCAAAAGTAATGCCACCTATTTTTAATAAAATTGTTGGCCTTCAGCATCATAGGTGAATGTTGGTGGTGTGGTGGTAGGAGTTGACCCTTCCCACCAATATTCCATTCCATTTTGTTGGTGTGTGTGACAGATGGCAGCAGAGGGGCAGCCTGACAAAACGTTGTCTGATATGGAAGTACATATAAAGCAAAGGTGTGGAAGTCAATTCCTCCATGCAGAAAATAATGTACCCATTGACATTCATCGATGCTTGCGTTTATGGAGATCAAACAGTGGGTGTCAGCACACTGAGGCAGTAGGTGGTGCGCTTCAGCAGTGGTGACAGCAACATGAAAGACAAACCACGTTCCAGACGCCATGCAGATTTTTACAAGCATGGCGCGCCGGTGCTCGTTTGTCACTGGTGCAATGGTAGTGACTATGTTGAAAAATAGAGTGTTGCAGCTGAGAATTGGCTCGATCGAGTAGTGTTATTGTGCTGTCCGTATCTGCTGCAGTTCGCATGGGAATCATTAGGAGACATTAATTTTGGAGCAACCTACGTACAATACAAAAGTCTCACTTTCATTTTTCACATTGTACAGTAAACTATTTTTAAAATGTCTCTAACATCAGCTGATAAAACGAGTCTGCATTCCCCGCAGCAGCTGGCTATCCTCCCCCCATCACGTGCACTAGCGAAGAGTAGTTTCTGCATTTAGTAGATTACATAAAGGCTAAGAACTAGAGGGGTATTTACCATTTCTTTTTCTGCTTGTGTGGCTCCTTTGTTCCTTGGCACCGCTAATATGATAGTTGCATGTTGTGACTAGCCACCTACCACAGTCCTAATATACTTTCAGTGACAAATTGAACTAAACCTATCAGAAAATCAGACAATCAGAGACGCACATTAGGGAAAGACACCTTATGTTTATCAGTTTTATTGAAGGGTTTCAAACATTTTCATTATCACACATTTCAGAAAACACATTAAAACAAAGGGTTTCAATCCAGCTGGTTCATAGCTTTCTCTGTATATAGTGTAAGAAAATATGTAGAACTGCAACAACATCTCACTTCATTCTTAGTTCTGGCTAGTGAGTGTGAGCTGAAAATTCATCAATAAGCAAAGTTCTTGAATGTTGAAGAAAATATATATTTTATATATATATATATATATATACATATACAGGAAGAATCAACTTAGAAAGAATGATTAGTAATACAAACCAACCCTTGGCTCATTGAGTGAAAAAGAAATCATCATGCAAACCATCAGCAAGCAAAGGTCAGAGGTCGTTAGAGGCTCAGAAAAGGGGTTTCCCACATTGTCCCTGCAGCAGAGTCACAGTTTCCAATGATCACTTTTGTGACTATGCAACTGGGCTCATATTACTAGCTGCAACATCACAAAAATGACACTGGCAACCGCTAATTAGCTGGCAAAATAAGAATTTGTCCATTTTTAAAGTGAGCAGTGTTAGTAAATGCCATTGCACACAGCAAGAAGTGATAGCATAATAGATATATAGTTTAAGCAAAGCCCTCACATGTGATGCTAATTATTTTTTAGCTTAGCAGTCCCTCTTTATAGTGTAAATGTGCTCCCTCTGGGCCCAAGAAATATTTAATTACACATATCAGTGCATGACTAACAAGCTAGTCCAGAGCAATAATGATTGGTCTATTGTTCAAAATGAAATTAGGACTCCAGAAGCATTTAAAACTGACCAGTGGTTTCTGCACTAGCCTCACCTCTCAGGGACTGTCTTTTGTACAGATTTTTGAGATATGTAAAATAATCTCTTTTTGGCAATTTATACCTGCATTATGAAAGTATGATAGATTATTTCCCAAGGTTTAATGTGTCTTCTAGATTCTAAAACACTGATACATAGCAAGAGAAAGGTAAGCTTTCCGTCAAAGAGACTTGCAAAATTTACATGAATAAAGATTGTAAGGTCCATATTTCCACAGACTCTGGGCAAGGTAATTTTGGGAATCCAATTTTTCTTGGTGATGAATTATAAAAAATAGAGGGTTGGTTATGTATATGCTTAATTTCATATATGTATGTGAATATATAAATATACACACATATCCATATATATATACAAACACACTGAATGCACATAGAAACATAGGTTAAAGGAAATGAGAGCAGCCCCTTCCGAGCACCACCTTACTGCGAGTATGGCAGCGCTGCCGGACATTTATTCTGTGGGCTTTATGACTCAGCTGTTGTAATCCAGCAGAGCTTGTACTTTAAATAGGAAGCTTCAGGTGCAAACATGTATTGTATAAATGAATGCCAAATACATTCCCTTTTTTGTCCTTAAAAACCAGCAACATCAGATGACCAAGAAAACTGAGATTCTTTGACCAGTCATTGTGCATGCCAAAATTCCTTTTCAGAAGGAATTTTACTATGCATTCTGTATTATGAGTTCATTATACAAAATCTGCACGTAGCAAATGATTACAGTACCCTATGCTGGACTGCAAATACATATTAAATGAACACTCAGAATTCAATTAAATCTTAACAGGTTCATTCCCATATTTGCTTTAAATGGTAAGAATAGCAGCTCAGCTACTTCTCTCATCTAGTTATAGTTTTGCTTTTTTAAGGTATTGCTCAACACATCCTCAGCATGGCTCTTTAACCCTTACGCGGTATCTCCAACCAGCACTTCCTTGGTGATGCAAACTGAGACACCTAACCCTGCAGTTCACAGATAGATCTTAAGTCTTAATGACTCAAACAGGAGTTGAGGTGCTCCAAGCTTCAGATGTTCTGGTTGTATAGGCTGACTTATAGTCAAGTGACACCAAATTTCCCACTACCTTCAAAAAGCAGAATCAGACAGCCATTTAGCAAAAATTCACTACAGGCAACTTCTTCAATACCACAAGCAAAGGAAAACCAATTTATAAAAATCACATTAAAATCTGTATTTGAACCCAGAAAAGAGAACTTCAGAAAAAATTCTGTTACAGTTTCAACTCCAACCTATGACTATGCTTCCTTCCTTCTTCCACTATGGTTCTTGCGGTGTGACTGGAGCACATCCTTATGATCTTACCTAGCCCCAGCTCTCAGTGACTGCTGTACTCCGTCACTTGACTTGCAATGGTTGAGGTGGCTCTGCCTTGAGAATGCTTGCAATACATTAAAAAAAAAAAAAAAAAAAAAAGACTACTGGTGGATAAATGGTGGCATTTGGCCCTAAATTTTTAAGGGCAAAATTGCGCCAGCAGACAGTTGTGCAACCAGGTCCTGCTTGGACATAAACCAGCTTATCACCTCAGATGCATATCTCTGCATCAAAGCTCCAAGCACTGACTGAAAGAAGTAAGATTGGACCTTCTGGGCCCTGAGCCCTGTATAATCACTTTGGGGGGTTGTGGATAACATTGTAGCACAGAAAAGAAAATGGGAGATCCCAGAGGCTGCTCATGGATTGACAACCAACTCTTGAAACCTCACAGAGATTCTTTTCATTAGTCATGAGCACACTGCAGTGGATTAGCGGGTACATGCTAACGCCTACACATGGTGTGCTGGGCATGGTTTGCAATCAAGTGAAGATTACTTCTCTCCAATATTTATCATGCACGGCTTTAATTTTCAAATTAAAACTTAGACACAGCAGACATGAGGGAAGGTGACAAGTTTTCACAGTTTTGCCTTCGTCTGTATTTTAAAGCCATACTGACTTTCTTTAAAATCCTAGAGGGCATGCTTTGACAACATTTTCATCTGCTTTCTCCAATTTCCCCTTTTCTTCAACCAAAGAAAGTCCAGAGGCCTCACAAGCAAACACTACCATGGTAATGCCATTACTGCCATGTGACTCCAGCGTGATTTTCTCCTTAAGCGTGCTCATACAATGCACTCTGTTTGTGAGATGCCTGCAATAAGGATCATAGGAGAGCCACACGGAAGGCCTGGAAGTTCCAGACAGCTAAATACTTGGAAAACAAAGAAGTACGGAAGCACTGAAGAGCTGTACAAAGAGAAGAAGGTAGCAATCTCTAAATGGGAACTGAGCGTATCTATTCGTGAGGCAATAGCAAAAATCAATCCATTGCAGATTTTTATGTTAGTTTATCATTGCAGCATCACAAGGGCGCCCTCCCAGAAGAGAATTATCAGAATTACAGCTAGTTTAAGTTTAGTTTCTCAGATTTGAATTGTCTTAAATAAATTTCCATACTTTGTGCTTTACCTGCGGAAATCCAGCAGCGATCTTGTGGAAGCAGGAACTCTCTGATCATTCCAGCTGAGGAAATGGAACTGTGTCACCGTGCGGGTCTCATTTGTCTGCAGGTTCTTCAGGTAGAAGCTCCTCACCAGGAAATCCTCGCACCAGATGTGCTCAGAGACAAGGTTTACCTGCACCCCGGAAAACAAATGGAGATCAAGAATTGCAGTTGCAAGCCACAACTTCAGAATTGCAGGTGTAAGATGCCCTGGATGAAGGAACTGCGGGAAATTTTAATATCACATTGATCATCGCTGTGAAAATAACTTTCTCTAGCAATCCGCTGTGTCAGGAAGGGGTTAGCTGCCTCTGCTATCTCATTGGAAACACTGAAAAAATATGCTGATAGTTTTAATGTGAAAGGAAAAAACACGAAATTGAAACCTGACACTGTATGAATGCAAAAGGCACTGCCTAAAAATACACCAGCCTGCCAGATGCTGTGCACACAGAAATGCCCACCATGCATTGCTCAGCCCACCAAAGCAGTCTTAGAAATCTCACAGTGGAATTCACATGAGAAGTTAAAAGTCAAGTTTTCACCTATGTAGAAAAATAAGCATAAAAACAGAACTTATTTTCAGAGTTGGGTCTTCTCAGAAAGGAAGCTTTTTCACTTGTTAGTTTAAATAGCAATAGTCCTTGATATTTTCCTATTTGGCACTATGGTGTTATTTTCTTCCTCTGCTCAGCCAGACAGCTGGAAAAACATGACAGCCATTGTCAAGGCTACATTTCAACGAAACTGATGACACAGTATTTTGGGCTAGCAATGTATAGCAGAAAATAAAAATGTATATTCATTGTTGTGACTGAGGCAAATGGTAAAGATAGATAGCATTAATTACGAAAGCTATATGGATGCTTTTCTACAAACATACACATATGGCTTTCCTAAGGCATAATTCACTAGTTCTAAAAATACTATTAGTCCTATAAAAAATAAATATACATTTCTGTATATCAACCACTTGCAAGACTGTTTTAAAGACAAAAAAATCATTGTCCTTACTTCCCTGTAACTCAGTTCACGATGTTAGTAGGTGCTAGCCACCAGGCAATTAAAACCACCCAAATTTCTGGCAAACCTACGACTACTCGAAGACAAACCGAGGCTACTTAAGATGTACAGGTTAGACCAGATGAAACGGCATTTTGCCCCATATGAAATGAAGCCATGCTCTTCCTGTCCCGCTTACACCCAGTGCTTTGTTTCAGTACCTCGTAGATGTGGTAGAGGTTTGACCCTTCGTCGGGCCAGTAGTGGTAGCACTGCTTGACTCCGCTTTCCGTGAGGGGTGTCAGCATGACAATAACGACACAGCCGTTCTCCCAGACCATCTGCAGACAAAGAAAGACACCATAGCCACACTGTGACTGCCTAATTACTGCGTGACATGTATAATTACTGCACTCAGACACACAATCAAAATTTATTCCATTCACAGGAAATTTATTTCATTTTCATTAGACACTTTTACTCTGCAGCTGCTTTCAAATCCCTGAATAAACTGGCACCATATTTTGCAGGCATCCATGAAATATTAAAGAATTTCCAATGATTTCAATTCACGTCTTCTATAAATTCTCTCCTTGTTCCTGGTATTGCGTTCAAATGCTTTTCTACCAAACTTTTAGATCCACAAAGGAAGCACTGAACAATGCTTGCAAAACATGCAGCTCCTTGGTGTTTGATGCTGAATACCTAAGGAGCACAGATATGCCATTAGCATTGTGTTGACCTGCTCAAGTCCCACTTGCTGAAACCTGTGTGTCGTCATCCCTGATTTTTCTCAGTTTCCCACACAGCCAAAGCTACAGAACTGCTGCATAGCTGAAAGAGGCATAAGAGGCACAAAAGTTGCATCTCAGCAATATTAAGGAAATAAGTACAGGGCAAGGGAAAAAAATAAACTGACCAAATATCTTCTTCCAAAAACATTTCAAATGGAGAAATCATCCTTTCACACAATTGGAAAAGAATTATTGCAAATGTGGAAATACTTTCTTCTTCATTCATCCTTTTGTTTCTTGCTGTTCCCTCCTTCCTACTTTTTTTTTTTTTCCTATCTTTTTCTTTCAACCTCTCCCCTTTTTCCTAACCCTTTCCTTCCCTTCTTACATTTCTTTTTTTTTTTTTTTTTCCCCTCTCTCCCAGCAATATGAGGGAAGCCCAAGCCATGCTGCAGACAGTGCCCTCTCAGACACAGGTACAGCACAAATGAAGGGGAGCTGCATCTTCACCATCAGCATGATCTCAATAACTCAGACTAGCCACAGAGCAGAGCACAGGAATCTCAGTGGAAGGAGTTGTGGCTGCCTCACAACAACAGCAGAACAAGATGCTCTGGTCTGGCGCATCTCTGTTCCAAACACAGCCCATGGCTGAACAAAAAGGCTCCTAGGAATTAATACCAAGCAGCATAATCACTAAAAACTGTTATTATTATGCTGTACATTGATGTTATATTTGCATACAACTTTCATTGTCTTTTTGCTCGCATATGAAATTACTGAATGAAGAGTAAACGGCTCTTTTTGTGAAGGGTTATGTTTATTTCACAGAAATATTTATAAGCGACTGTATTGACATGTAAATTTTGTAAACAAAAAAGGCCTTTGTCTAAACTGTGTAAAGATGAGATGATACATTCAATTCAAGGATTATTTTTTTTAATTACATATCAAATAAAAAGGTTTCCTATTCATGGATAATGATGTTGTCCTTTTCTTTTAAGAATAGCTTGAATATATAGAAACAAATAACATTTTTTCTTGCTTATTTTTTCCCCATTTTGTAACATAATTGAAACAACTTTTAAAAACAGCTTAGAATCACTAGGAAGAAATTGATGTAGGGTTTGTACAGAATAGGCCTATTTATGATTTTGGAGAGAACCACATGAAAAAAAAAAATGCAGTTGAATACAAGGAATAAAAGTAATCTTAATTCTCTTTTTCTTCCCCTTGAAAAGATTTTAAAACGCAAAATATCCATATAATCCATCCTCCCACCCTCCTGTTAAAAACTGACAGCACTGCAAGAACTGCAAAATACTTCAAACTGACGGATAACTTATTTTATAGACTGACGTGGATTCATCAGTTGTATTTTCTTTTGTCACTGTGTTCCTTTTGGGTCACAGCTGGCAACCTTCACTGTATGTAAGGAAAACGATACAGATTTCATTCATTCTGTTGTAGTTTCACCTTTTTTGAGTCAGCAATCAGACTACGATCAGAATTCAAAACATGTATCTTACTTTAAAACTAGCCCCACTAAATCAGTGCTTTCATCACATAACAATTTAATGTGCCTCTAGAAGGTATAGAAGCTCACTGAAGCCATTACGAAAATGAGGAGAAACACAGTTTTTATGAGTGTAATAAAAATACAATGATCTAGACCATAAACTAATCATCGAGCACTCTGCTTGTGCCACCCAAGTGTAACATTATAGAAGCCCACTTGCTTAGAGAGGAATCCTTACAGTTTGGCAGCCCCGCTCATTGGTTCAAAGACACAGCATTTCATTAGACAGGGGCTGTCTGCATCTCTGAAGATTTCATTAAGCATAAATCCAAATGAAAGTTAATTTAAACAAACAATTTGAAAGTTACTCTGGAGTATAATATTTTTTTTCAGTCATAGAGTGAAAACGTCAAAGTCAAATCTACTAAATCAAGGAGGTAACACAATCTAGAAGCAACATGCCTGTTTCAAGCAATTGTCAGTGCATCCTGTGCTTATCATTCAGATGGGATATTCAGCAAGACTCACAGGCTATGACTTGAGCACTACTACTCTTTTTTTCTCCTCAATAACTTAGATATTCAACCAGTAGGTGGTTACCCGGATTGCTTTCCAGATGAAGCAGATGAGGGATGAGCAAAAGGCAGCTCACAGAGTTTCACACAGTCTGTTGCTCCATTTGTAGCTCAGTGATGGACTCAGGAACAGCTCCCACCACCCAGCTGTGCTTTAGATGGTGTGGATATGGCCACGTGCTAGAAAGTGGCCCTAGTGACTGGTACCACGGGCAGGTAGCATAGCCTCAGGCCATATAACGTTCCACGAGCTCTAGGTAGTGCCTCTGGTTACCAAAGGGAAATTTCAACTGGATCCAAACAAGGAAGGATGGTCCATTGCAAATTCACAGTAATTTATGTAGTTCTGAAATTTGTATGATTGCATAATTTACAGGAAGCCACTTCATGCAATATAAGAATACAGAGAATGTAAGGTTCTCACAGCCAGAGCCGAGGCTTTTCTTTTTAGCTATCTGTGTGGAGCCTTGCAAAATTAAGTCTTAGACTCTAAGTGTTAATTACTGCTAGGTAAAGAACCATATTTAAAAAAAAAAAATAAAAAATAATCAAACGTTAGATTGCTTAGCACAGTTAGTTTTAAGTTTGTAATTTACAGTAAGACTTGAGAGGAGAAGAAATGTTGAATAGAGACTTCTCAGAGTTTTAATACAAACACTTTGCTGAAAAAACGGAGTAATTTTGTGTGACTTGCCTACCTTCAGCCTATGTGCTATGTTAAGTATCCCTAATGAGGTTCTGCTGTACACATCATTCTCAAAACATTTCTCAGACAAGAAAACTGCCATCCCTTCCCATTTATTGCAAATTAAAGGCTGAATCCTGCAGCCCAAAGACGAGCAGTAAGCGCATTTGACATCTGCAGGATCCCCTGTTGACGAAACCTACCACGTGTAGAGACCCCACGCTGCGGCTATGCAGTGTGCCAGTCCCACACAAAGGACTTCTGCATTGGGAGGAATTTAGTATAAACTGCAAAGGAGCACCAAATAGCTTTTCCAAATGTCAGGAGAATCACTGGTACAACCACCACAAATTCAATAAAACACCAGCTTTTGAAAGTTAGTATGTTTTAAAATTGTGTTCGTTTGTAAATTAGATGGCTAATATGAACTCTTTTTTTAATTCAGAAACTTGATCACTTTGAAGCTTCAATTTATAATGACAGATCCAACCCAAATCCTCTTTTTTTAGCCATTTTCTTCCTTATTTTAGTGATGGGGAAATGACCAGATATGTGTTCCATTCAGACACTGTTCTCTTGGCCAGGACTAGTGGAAAAGGCCTCTACAGTGCAATGATTTAAAGTAGAAAATAACTGGGATAATCAACTAAATCGAGTCTGTTAATTAAAAATAACATTTTAAGCACACCAGTTGCATTTTGAAATAGATCTCCAGAATCAGTCTTTTAACTCCCCAAATAGTTGATAACTGCAGCTGTTTGGATAAACAAGCAAACAAAAACCAAATAATTTCTAATGATGATAAAAAATTAACATGGATAAAAACAATTCCTAAAACAACAACAAAGTAATGTATTAAACCTTACATGAATGGATTACATACATCCTCTACGCATCTCCGCTGTGATTTCTTTCAGGTTCTCCACTAAAAATAGGAAATGTGTTGTGGAAAATGTTATTTATTGAATATTTTAAAACCAAGACCTGCTGTCCATTTACGAATCCATAGGTGTGCCAAACAGCTCAGTAGATCTGCAGTTTTAACAATTAGCTGTCAATAACCTATGTTTAATTAAAAATTGCAGTTTGAAAGGCATTTTAAAACATGAAGTGAATGCAAATTGCTCCATATACCACCTGTGCTACATTTCTGCTGTTGCAGCAACACTTCTTCGGAAACCATTGAGAAGGGCAAACTCAAGCTGGCTGCATGTGTTGCAGTAACTCCTGCTGTGCCCAAGAAACATGAACTACTCTTCTTCTTCTTCACAGGAGATTGATAACTCAAGCTTTATGAGTAAACGATTTAAGTATTTAAATACTTCCTTTATTATTGCAGTGCTGACAAAACCACCCTAAAGAGGGACAGTCTCACAGAACTGCCAGGAATTAACTTTTCACTTCAGCATCTGAGAGATGGAACATAAAAATGAAAGGGACAGAATTTTTGAAAGGACCACTTCTAAGTACCTCCTCTGACCTCAGCCGTAATTAGAAGTGAGCATGGTAAGCTCACACAGCTGTACTGAACGCTTATGGAATTCCTAATGCTGTATTTTATTTCACGTAGCTTGATAAGTTACTAGAGCTCTAGGGGCTACTGTTCTGTGCCTCTCTCTCCCTTACTGTTTTTCTCTTATTAAATTAAAATATGCATATTTTACACATTGAATTACTCTGTGTCTTTTCATGCGCTCTTCTTTCTGAAGGTGAAAACTGAGTAGACATGCAGAAAGTCCCTTCCCAGGCAAGGAAAATAAAACTTTGGAGCCAAAACTGCTTGAAAGCAGAATGTTCTGCACAGAAGAACAAAATACCAAAAAATAATTTAGTCTCTAAATTAATTTCAGCACTCCAAATACATGCTGAACTGGGAGCACCTAAACCAGCAGTGAGAGCAGGAGAGGGTCTGCTACAGTTGTGCTTACTTAACCCACAGGCCCGGAACACGGATTTTGCAAGGAGAAACATTAAGCTACAACCACAGGGACTTCTGGCCATGGGGATTTTCCCTTGGAGATCCTGATGAGTAATCCTTTTTGCACGGGAAACAATCACCAGACACTACTTTCTTTTTGTTTTTCTGAACTTCAAAACTGGAAGGGAAAAGCTAGTATTGGCAAAAAAGACACACAGATTTATCGTATCTTCAAGACTGCAATTCAAGGACTGTGTTCTTAACATGCTGGTATGATCTGGGAGGAAAATGACAATCAAATTTTGAACTCTGACAATATTCTCTTGAATATGAAAATACTATAAAAATAATTTTAGACTAAGAAATGCAGACTGGGGCAATGAAAAGCAAATGACACCTGAACTCCATGGGCTCAAATCAGGGCTTTGGTCTTGGGACTCTTTCTGCACTTTACATTTAATAGTCATGCAATAAAAATAGAAAATAACCAAAAGAGCAGCTGAATGTCCCAACCACAGCAGCATAAACCTCTGTTTCAGCTAGTAGTAGCTGCTTGTCTTTAAAAAGAAGAGTGAAGCATAGTCTCAATTTCAGTAATATTTCATGTATTAGCCAACAGTAGAGGAAATATGTAATGAATGTAATGAAAAGCATGGGTTTGATTCAGAACATGTAGGTGAACGTTCTTTTTTCTTCCTGGAAGTACATCCTAAACTGAAACGGTCAACACCTGCATTCCGTCCTGGTTCTATGATGAACTCAGAGCTGTTCACACGTGATTCCATCACTGCCAGATCTCCAGAGGTAAGACTCTGGGAGAATGATCTATCCTGAGCTACACACCTTTTCAGGTAAAAGATTGGGAATTTTCTGGTCCAAACAAGTGTTTATTTAATTTTACAGCTTATTGTTGTAGGTGCTTTTAACCTTATTGCTTCTCTGCAAAATCAGGAAAGTCGTATTTCTCTATTCCTTTCACAGAGGTTTATGGTGTTCATATACTCTGCTGATTACGTTGGTCATGAATACAGGAAATCACAAAAAGGCAACAAATACTTATGTAAATAAGCATCATATCTGATTTGATGTTCCAAGGAAATAAAGAGGCATACAGTAGGCTGCTTGGCAGGGACTGCCTCATCCCTCTCACTGTTTCCCCTACTGTGGTGAAATAAAATCAAAAAGAAGTGAAAGTGCGCTTCTCCCCAGAAAGGGGAAGGGCAGATGTTGGCAGATTTATGAAAGCAAGGCACAACGTGGGACACTAGCAATTCCAAAAGGAGAATAAGACTGTATTACCCAGAACAGAAAAGACAGAAAAGGCCTCCTACAGAAATCTCCATTTGGAGGCCATGAACTTTAGCAGACATGCAGTTTATAGAACTGGTGTAATTAAGAACAATTTTTTTTTTTCAGTCAGCTCTAAATACCCAAACTCCTAGGACTGTTTCTTGCATATTATCCCTGGTTCAGAATACTTCAAAATTTAAGGCATGTACTTCATGTCAAATACTTCATGGAATTATAACCCAGCACATACGGAAAATAATAAAATTTTATGCCTCCAGAATTATTCACAACATGGAACTCCTGCTGCGAAAACTTGTTATAGATCAGAAATGTTCTACATCCTCTTTCTTTTGAATTATGTTCAAAGAGATGTTGAATTTTCATAGTGCTATGTGAAAGAGCTGAGTGAAGTCTCACTGAAGCTGCTGGACAAAATCATCACCTTTCATTCAAGATAAATGCAAGAAACAAGCAAACTCTTTTAAGAAGC
This sequence comes from Tetrao urogallus, assembly GCF_951394365.1. Lineage (NCBI taxonomy): Eukaryota > Metazoa > Chordata > Aves > Galliformes > Phasianidae > Tetrao > Tetrao urogallus. The sequence continues at coordinate 42,748,989 of NC_136820.1, read as the reverse complement.
TTGATAACTGAAATTACAGAAGTCATCATCAAAAACAAATGAAATAGGAAGCATATGGACCTGTGAGTTTTTCCAGAAACTGATATGCTTAATGCAGAGAGAGGCATTAATAAAGGCAAGATTAATCAAGATAAGATGCAAGAACATGTAAAAGGAATAAAGAAACCACAGCACAGCTGACAAACTAGTATTGTGGACCTGGTATAAGAAAAGCCAAAAGAAAGGTTGGGGCCAAACACTGGGTGACTGAGGTTTGGAAATAAAGAATTCATTTGATTCTGCCTCTATTTCTGTTCAAAGAAATAAAACTCTGTACTTCTTTTGTAAATAAAATGGAACTGTATCAAAGCAAAAACCTGTCCTGATGATGAATTCTCTTTCCAGCTGAGAAGAAAACAACACACAGACCCGGCAAATTGTTTAACCATTCAGGTAAAAATGGATTAAAACCGTGTGAGAAGAGTCATCCTGTCTTCAAGAAATGGAACTGTCAGGTGGAATTCCCACTGAACCAAAATAGAATCAATGAATGAGGTATATCTCAGAAATAGTAATTGGTAAAGAGAGATGAAATCAAGACCAGATGAAATTAAAAGAAGGCCTAAATCAGCTGGAGGCTTTTCAAAATTAATTAAGTAGTGGCTGGAAAATTTCCAGAACAGTCTAAGAGATGACATGCAGGCAGAGATGAAATCTCTGCTTGAGCTACAAACACAGGGAATCCAGACAGATTAGGAAGCCCTGTGGCAAAACAGATCAATGAGGTGACTGACAACACATCTGCTGCAGGCTAGAAAGTTTTCAAAGAAAAAGGTAAATCAGGGAAGTTGGAACTAACTTGGGGCTTGCTGGCTGACAGGAGCTGTGGTAACGATGTAAGGAGCTGCAGTAGACTGGAGGGAACTCTGATACCTGGAAGTGGCTTTGCATCATCAGAAAAGCCACAGTAAGACTTTTTTTTTTTTTTTTTTTTTTAGCATTATTCTTCTTATGACCTCAAGTTGATTTGAAAAACATTTGAAAATAATCCACATACAGTCGTGTGGGGGTATCTCCAGCTCAAAGACTGCTTCTTTGAAATAATAACTTCCATTAAGCAAATCTCTCTCCAGCTAACATTAAAATCCAAATTTTACAGAACAGAAACACGCTCAGAAAACACTACATCTGATCAGCAGCTCTAGTGGCTGAAGTGAGATGGTACTAAGGAACAATACTTGCTCTTCTTCCGTATCTTACCACAAATAATATTTGAAAAAAAAAAAATCGTGAGAAGATTGAAACTTGTCCTCTTCCAGCCTCATAGGGTACTAGGCCTGGATCTGCTTATCAATGGTAAACAAGATAAGCTTGGATAAAGCATCATCAATGATTGATTTAAAAGCTTTGCACACACTGCGAAAGAGAAGACACTGAGCTGACCATGATCCCTGTTCAGGTCTGGGCAATGTGAAAGCAGTAAATACGAATTTGACTGCTGAGTGTCTAAGAGCACTTGCACAAAAATACTGGGCACTGGATCAACATACCTGGTTTTAGAGAGGCCTGACAACAGAACTAGGAAAAAAAGATTATCCAAAACTAATCAGTTTGGTCTTAAACAGAGATAATGAATGCGAGTAACAACACTGTAATACAGAAAACGTAGAGATGCACAAGAGCAAGCACTGCAGATCAGTGTTTGAGTTAAGGAATTTGGTTCCTTTTTCACACATCTATGTTGGAAAAAGAGAATCAGCAGTACCTACAGCTTTACCCCTCTGCTAACATGCATTGGGTCCATCAGACCACCAAAATGTTGGTCTAACGTTAAATCCACAAAGTAAGTACAATGCCTGACTGTTAGAAGAGTTCAATCCAGGTTTAAGAGAAACTAAGTTTAGAAATGGAGTGTCTGGAAGTAAGCATTGAACCTAATTAAGATGGGTCAGGAACAGTCTGGATTTTATGATGGATATTAGTTGTGCTGCAAATGCCAAGAAGTAGTTTTACACTTTCAAGTTAAACAAATATTTGTAGACAAGTGTTTTCCTGAAAACAACTTGAACTGCTTAAAGGAGTGGAAGCAATTACACTAGCTTCTTGCTGGGGTAGTCTGACAGCCAAGGAAAAGCAGAGTGGCTGGTGCTCACCGTGCAAATAGGATTTAAGTCTCTGTCTGCAAAAAGAGGAAGCAATAGATCTAGTAAATATTGGCAATGAAAGCAATGCCAAGCTCCAAGAGTCTCTGTTGGAATTGCTAAAGCATAGCATTGTGCATTTAGACAATGAGCAGCCGGATGATCCCAGGTCTCTCTACTGAGGAGTTGGTCACTGTTGTTACTGTCAGTTGGAAAACTGCTCCACTGACCATGCAGAAGGGGAACAAGCAGCCCAGCTCAACACCAGCTGATTTGAGTGGAGGGAAGGGGAGGAGAACCACTAAGACAACGTAACAGAAATGAATAATTGAGCCTTTAAATAATCCCTAGCGGCAGCACCACAATCTGAATAAACTACAGAAAATCATATTCAAGTAAACATCAAAGGATTCTGCTCTAAAAGGAGTTAACACTGCTCTCCATGGCAAGTTCCCCTTACTTTACTTTATACAGCTACTGCTAGGTGAAAAATGGATGCAATCTCAGCTCCTGCTTCTGGACATGAAGGGCAGTAACTTCAGGCCACGGCTTTTTACTTTTGCAATAGACTTGCTGCATTTTAGTGGTTATTGAAACAATGCTATGCAAGGAGTTAGTCTCAGTGCATTTATCACACCTAGTTAATAGCCTGGGTCAGGTAACAAAGCTTGGGACATGAAGCAGCATGGAATGTGATTTACCCAATGCTGATGGGACCAAAAAAAGCAGGTAATGGAACAACCAACAGACACAGCTATGTTGAAGTGACAGATATAATCAAAATGAAGAAACGCTTTTCAACGGAATCATCAGAAAAACCAACAGAAGTACATCACATCAAGAATGGACACAGCCACACCTGAGGAGGAGTGAATCAGGGCAGCCAGATGATTTCCTTGGAGCTCGGTACAACTAATCTGGTGGGGAAGAGGGGGTGATCTGTCACCAATGGATTGCAGGGAGAAGATACAACTAAAAAGAGCAAAAGGAAAGTGAAGGAAAATAAAGTCATAAGCAGCATGAGGAAAAAAGGTCGAAAGAGATCTTTAAGAACAGAATTGGATGGAAGTGGCTTGGATTACAGAACAAAGAAATAAAGTTCCAGCTTTGGTCACCATGTCTGTGCAAGCAGGTTGTCTAACTGTTCAAATCAGAATAGGAGAACAAAATATCTCCTTTACACAATGTTGGTATGATTAATTCTGATTTCTGTGTCAGCTGCAATGCTTTCATACAATTTGTTCTTTCAGTCTCCTTTAAAAATGAGAACAGTTTCTCGAAAGTAAAGACAAAGCTACAGGTAAAAATATACAACATATAAGCATATAAATGTGAAAGAAAAATACAATTAAAAGGGATCTTAAAATAGCACTGCATGCGCTAACATGGTATTTGATTTTGCTTGTTTACTTAAGGACACATTATCAGGTAGCATGTCTGATACAGGAACGCTCTCATCAAGGAAAAAAAAAAATAAAAAAAATCAGTCTCCTCAACTGTGTCTAATTACCAAACATAGATGGCAAAAATCACAATTTACTTGAAAATGTAATCCAGAAGAGCAGCTCAACTCACTTCAAGCAGAATGCATTTGTTCCGCACTTCTAAAAACAAGGCCCAAAATACCTCAGGTTGAGTATTTAAATACCCAGACACTCAAAGTCAAACAAACATTCTGAAAATCTCCTGATTGCTCTTCTACCAGAGAAGCAGTAGGGAATTATGCTACGAAAAGCATAAAGATTATCTTTAGTAGGGTCCAATTGATACTTATACTCACAGACCTACTGGTGCAGATGAAGAATGAAGGTGATTTCAACTCAGTGGAAGTTCCTAAATCACAATAGCTTTTCTGAAATACGTACTTAAATAGTCTCTCTCTTCAAAACAAAATAAGGTAAAAACATATGCTCATGTTGATGATAAGCTCAAGTCAGCTGTAACATTTTCTACTCAATCGGCTTCCATAAGCTTTCAGACAAACTTTTACACTTTCAAAGGAATACATACAGCATGTAATGTTGGCACTCAGCCTGGCCATGTGTGTGTGTTTGCATCGGAGAGCTGCATAAGCAGTTGAAAAGGCTGCATGCTAACACTCCTCTTTGTGCATTGGTAACTATTGCCTATACCCCAGCAAAAAAGGTATGGACCTACTTTACTTCATGTAGAAGGATATTAACTCAGCATTTAACTCAACTACCTGTGGTAGGGAAAATGCACAAGCACTAAAGCATTGTGGAAGACTGGGGCATGTGAAAAACAGGTTTTGGTGCAAAAATTCACAACACACTGTGCTGGGTCTTCTTTGATCTGGAGGTTGAACTGACTTGTGACTATGCTCTTAACGGGGTCAAGACCTCTGAAAATCACTCAGTATGTGACAGGAGTTTAGTTATGGAGATCTGGTCTTAAATTTGACATTAAAATATGAAGAATTTGACCACAGGTTTTTCCATATAATTTCTAGATCAACTCTTCCCTTCAAAGGGCTTCTCACATTCATAAATGTTTTTAATATCCAACTAGATTTTAAGAAGATATTTCAGCTATGGTATTGAGTTACTATCGTAATTCAAATACAACAGATTTTACATTCTCTGTGTTTCAAGAATGCAACAAAACATTTGACTTGCAATATAAAATCAGTTTTCAAATAGATGTTTAACTTACCTGCCAGAAGTCAGCAACAGTAGCAGGGAGAGGGCCCTGGGTGGCAATAAAGGCTGGGTTTCGGGGGTCGTGGTCCATCTGAAATCAGGAAGGAGAACACAGACTGGATTTAGTTGAAGGAAAATCCTTTGCTGTGTTACAAACAGAGAGTACACTGGGGCACTAACAAAGGACTTCCTAAAGGCCTGTTACATCCCTCCATTCTTCACTGGCAAGCAAGAACTTTATTTCTATTTATATGCCCAGAGGAGACCATTTTCCACAAAAGACTGATGCTACCACATGAATATCAGCACGTGTGATGAGCAATGTCCTGTGTCTTCAATATGTAGTGTAAGATCATTTACCGTAGCTGACAAAGGCGTTTGAGGTCAGCGCTGTGGTTTCATAGCAACCTAGGAGCCATCTGAAACTTTTTTTTTTGTTTTGTTTTACACTGAGTGTTAAGAATACTCCAAACAATTAAAAATGTTCTTCATTTCCACTATGCCAGTCAAGGGCTCATGTAACTCAAGAAAAAAAAAAGCAAAAATGGGGAACAAATTCAGTTTCTGTCTTTTTCTGGTTAGCTGAGTTGCCTAAATGCATGGATTTGCCCACAACAGAATAAGTTCTGCCTAAAGACCTTAATTATAACATTTAATTCAAGGAGCAGAAAATTCACTGAGCAGAAAAAATAAAGAATCTGAGAAACAAAGCCGTGAAGAGTAAATAGGATTAGTGTGTTACAATGAACATTTTCTAACCGATGGGTGGTTTTCTTGGTTCTAAATCACAGGAACCATTCTGCTGAAAAAGAAGATCTGCTGATGGGATTAAAAAACAAACAAACTCATTCCGACCCTGAACTAGGCAAGACAAAACTTCAAACATAAAGAAGAAAGACACTGAAAACAGCAAGAGTTAACTTACACCCATGTAGCTGAAGGCAAAATTTGTCTCAATGCATGATTCTGCTCTATAAGTAAAGATCTGAATAAGAATGAATGTGAGTCACATTTGCATTAACAGGCATCTCCTGAATTTATTCATAGTCTATCAAAATGTTCAGTGATGGTACATGTCAGCATAAAAGAAGGCACCTCATAATTATATGCACATAAAAGCGGGAAGAACCATAAAAGAACAGATGTAAGTTATTCTAACAGAACAACAATGTGATGAATGTTGCAAAAAAGAAGAGAATCCTTTAATGCTTCTAATTTTCTGATGTATAATTAAACTGGACTTGATATTAAAATTCTCCATGACAACACAACACAGGTAAAACGAAGCCACTGAATAAAAGCTTACTTCTAATTCACCACCCACAGTTATCAGAAACCTTGACCAGAATGTCTGTAATACCTTCATTTTATTCTGAGCTTCATTGAGATGCTTCTCTGATCAGCAAACAACTCTTCACAACAAGCAATCGCTCAGAACAAATTTCAGCCTTGCCTCTTGACAAAAGCAATTTTGATAGCAGGACATTTTCCCCCAATCTCAAAATACCCAGTAGTAAATAACTTTCTTCAGAAAGCAGTATTAGTAGAAGAAACTTACAAACCATTTCAAACTGGGCACCTTTTTGTGAGTTTTGCTTTCTGTTACATTTGAGGCACTGAATTGGACACTGAAAACAACAACGGATGTGATTAAGCAAAGGCAGGCCTAAAGGTTATTTCTCCTTGTGGGCAGCCTGGTCTAGCATTAGATATGTAGGTTGGTGGCCCTGCCTGTGGCAGGGGCTTTGGAGCTTGATGATCCTCGAGGTCCCTTCCAACCCAAGCCATTCTATGATACGACGACTCTATGGCTAAATACTTTGTTTTGAATCCTGTGATTTAGTCATGTACTGAAATGCTTTCCTACACCGTAACTAAAAATCTTGGCTTACAAAAAGTAACCTGCACCAACAAGAATGTACTGCTCCCCATGGAAACTAGTGTGCATGCATGCAGCTTACTTGAAAATGATGCCACCTGTCAAGAGTTCAAGAGTCTGACTTGGAAACATAACCAACAGTGAACACACAAAACTTTATAAAAATAAGAGCTTAATTTATCCTTAAAGCAAATTCGTTATGCCAGAAAACAAAGGCAGAAGAAATCAAGGATGATGCAAATAGTGCTGTGTGGAGGAAATACTTGTCACCATTCAGCTGGTTGACTCAGGAATAGGCCAATCTTGGCATTTCAGCATTAATCAACCTCTGTCACAAAGGTGCTGTTAGAACACGGCAAACATTACAATAAGCACAGAGTAGTGAAGTATATCAGCAGTTTAGCAATAATTCAAAAGACAATTACAATTATTGCATTCCAAGCACACTGTGTTGTGCAGAGAACAATTATGAGCAGAAACTCTTCTTGCTTGGAGCAAGCAGAAGAGAGCAGAAAGCCTCAGCACACTATTAAATGATCTTTAACTGAATAAAAATGACAGCAAAGATTAAACTAATTAAATTAAATTCCCGGTTTCATCAATTTTCTATTTTATGGACTGTTTTAAGGCCATGTATTTTGGGCCAAGTGCAACCAATCACTATTCTGGTCATTCAGTTTTAACGTGACAATAAAGGACAGTTTTTCAGTATTTTTGTTATGGTATTTTTTGTTCTCTCAAGGTCACCAAGGCCATCTATCAAAGTTAACAGAAGTTCAAATAGAAAAATAATAGTCAGTAACAGGCTTTAAAGTAACTAATCAAGGATCAAATAAAAGGCTTTTTTTTTTTTTTCCAGGCAAGGATCCCTCAGATTTCTCACATCACAAGATAAAGCAGAAAATTCTTCAAGAATACTGAACAGCAGGTTTCATACTATTGAGTATTATTAAAGTGAAAAATCAACTGCTTGCTAATATTTTACTAAGGAAAATCCTTCAGAAATCATCCTAACTGTAACTGTTCAAAAAAAAAAAAAAAGTGCATGATTTTTCGCTTCATGTTCCCATTCAAGCACAACGTTCACATGACTTGCATCAGAATTGGTGGAACAGCCTTTTCTCAAAAGAAGAAAGGTGCAATTATTGCAGCAGTAATGCTGTGGCAGATATCTTATTTTCTGATGTAATTTGACAGAGGCAAGCCTGGTGATGTTTCAGAATAGGATTCCATGTTATTGTATTAAGGAAGAAAGGAATCAAGGATCAAATACTAGAACGGGCCATATTAACTGGTCTTTTGGTCATTACCAAAAGCAAATGGGAACAAACAGGATCATCATTCATGTTTATTGCTAGAAAACAAGTGCCACAGAAAACAATCCCTAACTATTAGATATATTAGTGGCATATTTGTGCTTTTCTATAGTAATTTCTAATTAAAGTCAACGTACTCTGTTTCAGAGCAGAAAATATAAATTTACTTTAGTTAAAGTAAAAAACTTATTTTAAAGTAATAAAATATTTATTTATTTAATTTATTTATTTATTATTATTATATTATTATTTATTATTTTTATTTATTTATTTATTTATTTAAAATATTTAAATTTAGTAAAAAACTCCTCTCGTTGTTCATACAAGAGCTCCGCTATCCAACTGTTTCTCTGAAGAATTCAGTATTTTTGTGAGTTAGAAATCCCATTGCTGCAGGATCTCACTGATCATGCTGATGAAGTACAGCAATATCAATACATTCTGGGAGAAAAATCCTCAAACCTGTTGTATTTGACATAGCAGTACATACAGATCCTTGTGAAGCAGTCTTCATGAAACTGGAAACTGAAGTAAAAGCAAAGATGTCCAGAGGCATCGATGAACATTTTAAACTCTCACGTACATTATACACTGATTCATTCCTGCCCTTTACCTTCTGCCTCAGATTCTCAGATCCTTACTTTCTGCACACTACAACATTGGGCAAGATGTGCTCTCAGCCACACTGTATTCACCTTGACCTAAATCTGAGCTGAAATATTCCTATAAGATCAGAATGAGATACAGTGGAGACTAAATATGATGGAAATCAAGTTGAACTTTGATTAATGCCTTAAATTTGTATGAATTCAAGGTACTAGGTGGTTTCCAGATTCAATGAGCATATACTGTCCATATAGTCTATGTCTCTACATCTATTTACTGTACACCATAAGGCATAAATCTATGAAAGTAAAAAAAGTGTGTCCACTAAATGCTTCTGAACTCTGTAATCACTTAAATTTCAGCATTAAAACAAAAGAAGGCAGACCAGACCTCACCTTCACGTTTGGTTTAAAATTTAAAACAAATTTCCCATCCTTCTTTTAAAACCCCTAATGGAATGAAAGAAGTAAATCTGGCTGTGAATGCTGTTATGAATTTCAGAGCCCATTCCTGGTGATGAAATTTGTATGCTGTGTTTGAACAAACTGTCACGTTAATGACATTCCTCAGTCTGGTGTCTTCAACAATAAGCAAACTGAGTTTTTAAATGTAGTTGATGGGATTTTTTTTCCTCTCCCAGACACCCTATGAGGAAAAACAGAATTCCCATTTACTTTCATGACCTCTGATTTAAAAGCAAAGATTGCACATTATTTACCACTGGATGATTTTCCCGAAATTTAATGAGGACTAAGTACAAATATGACAGATGTAATTATCACAGTTTTATTCTGCACAGTCAGGGTCTCCTTGTGCTGTAATTGCAAGCCTTTCATTCAGCAGCCAATAGCAGAGCTATTATCATATTACTTTATTTTATTCCGGAGAGGAGGGAAACAGATTTCTACCCCACTTTTACCCTGCAAATTCTCCCAAGGACTCATTTTGCCTGGCCTGAAGCTACATGAAAATTAAATGGCTACAGAAAAAAACTTGGACTAAATCTCTGCTGGTTCTCTTCACCTTCTTCCAGGCATACTGAGGCCACCAATCTAACCCCAGTTTTCACAACATGCTAGAGGGAAAGCTGCTCTTGAGGGAGCAGCATTTTTTTTTTTTAAAGGAAAGAAGATGTGGGCAGGTGGCCAGCTCATTGTCTAGCAATGGGATTTTTATTTATTTATTTTTTTTTTTAGCTGTGTTCTGCTGCACTCATTTAGACTTAAGGCAATGCTGAGTGATGCCCAGCTGGAGGCCGGACCACTGACCTAGAAGCTGGATACCCAGCAACACATACATGACTGGAAGCCTCCCTATCCAAAGCACAAATATAATTACTTTCTTCTGCACTCTTCCCCTGGCAGACAGCTCACATGCAGGGAGGAGAAGTCCTCTTCCAGTTTAGAGCCTCTGCTATTAGTGTTCATCTTCCAGTTCACAAAGCGCTCCCAACCCAAGCACTGGTTGCACCAGTGCACAAGTGCACCAACAAACATCACAGTACTGACATGGTAATTACTGATGTTAATAAGTAGAAAGACAACGTTCTGGAAGAAAGAAACAGCAGAACTTTTGGAGAGTGAATAAAGGTACAATCGTTTTTACTCCAAATCCACAAACAGAAAACATCTCCAACAAACAGTAGTAGTGTGTGTGACCTGTGCAGTGTGAACAGTGCAGAAAATACTGCAGAACCAAGGGGCTGACAGAATATTTTGGCAGGCTTCCAAGGTGGTGAACAGCACTGAAAGTCTCCATTACTCCTAAATTCTACCTCTCCGTACAAAAACAATTCCAGATTAACAAAAAATTTACTCTAACCTGAAGATATCTCATTCTCTGGAAATGAGGCAGTTTGCAGGGAATCTTTCTAAAATACGGGCTTGCAAACTAGTGTCTTCCTCCCACCGACCTTCAGGAAACACATCTGAACTACTGCTTTCAAAACAGCACAACTACTGAGTTAGCTAAACAAACTCGCAAAACTATTTGGAGCATCTCTTTCCTTGGTTTAACAGGTTGTCTACGTGAATGTAGGCTGTGGCACTCCTTCTCACACTGTAGGATCCCTACCACAAAGAAGTGGAGCTTAATAGTTTCTGTTGGGAGTTTTCTACGGCTATGAAAGACCACAGGTGCTTGTCCAAACCCAAACAGTCATGTACTTACATACATCTGAGCACACAAAGAGACAGGGAGACAACCTGAAGAAATTCAGTTTGTGTGACTTTTCTTACTAGACCCAAACTCTTGAGTCTGGGAAAGCTTCATAAAACATCTCCTAATCTTACAGTAGAAAATATCCTTGAATGCTGGAGAGACCAGACTAGAACCCCCTGTAAAACCAGAAGACTTAAATGCTGTGCCAGTGGAGACCCTCTCCCTGCAGTAACATGGTGCATCCAGTCAACATAAATATCTTGCTATTTATGTCAGTGGAATATCTTAGCTTCTCCATTCCCAACAGTACTTGATCTAACACTTGTCTCATCAGTGTAATTAAGGGAATATCTATTCTATAATCCAGAAATAAAATTGAAACAGTCATATAAATGCATTCCAGATTTTACCCATCAACCAAGCAAATCTGTGTGCCAAAACCAGTTAGACTGTGCCCACATAGACTTCTGGGCAACTTGCATAAGTCCATACTCACTTGTTCAGTAAAAATACAGCATCTGTGCTACTGGCAGCTCTGAACCTGGCTTAGAACCATATCTAACAATGTTGTAGTTCCATTTCTTGAAACAGTAGAAATTAACACCAAGCCCTTAAAGGAAAACAGTATCTCAGTCCCCGTTAACACTTGCTTCTAAATCTCTCAGATCCCGCTATGACATAAAAGCCTGAGCAAACAGAATTCACCCAATGTGCTCTAAAAACAGAGAAAAAGAGCACTGAAGTCCTGGAGTTGAGCCTCTGTGTATGATTTTGTAAGTGGGATACAAATTTCCTGGAGCTCAAAGTTACTCAGATGATCTGATCCCGAGGCCAGTTAAAGCTTGGTCTAGAAATGTTTAAAGATGCCTCAAAACAGCTTCAATCCATGCACATCTTACCCTTGTCCTCTGAAATGGCAGCTGGAAATCCCTGAAGACTGCATGTGCTCTTCTCTATCTTCAGTCAAAGACAAAAGTTTCCTGAAAATGTCTGCTGCATTCTTTGTATTTTAACTCTTTGAATAAAACATTTGTATATATGCAATGAAATGAGGCTTTTGAACTCCAATCCAAGTAAAGAGTATGAAGCTCAGAAAAAAGTTTTGATTTATTTTTTTTTTTTTTTTCTTTCTTGGGGGGGGGGGGGGGAGGGGAGGAAGGAAGGGAGGAGAAAGTATTGTCAACAATCTTGGAAGAAAGCAGCCTCTAATCTCATGCTGTAGCAAACTGTCAGTTGCTTTGCCCACATGAATTGATTTAACTGGGGGAGTGATACTCCCCAGGAAAATGAGACAGTAAATGCACACGCAGCCCACTCCATCCTAAATTCTTTATCATAGAGTTTCACTCTAATAATTTTCTCCAGTAATGTGCATAAAAACCACATGCAAAGTGACATGCATCACAGTAGTTTCCATAGAGGTCAAAGACACAGCTCCTTTCTTCCCCTTCAAAAGGCATCCTGATGCTTTCACTGAGAAGCTAGGATAGGGCAACACTATTGGCTCCATCAAACCTGCTTTGTGTCTAAAAATAGAGAGCTTTTCTCCCTATCACCTTTCACAGACAAGCAAGGATCCATACTCAGCATAAGTAGGACAAGAAAAGGCAGCTGGGCCATGCTGAGGTATCCAGAGGCAACAGCTGGGCAGACCTAATTTGCAGTTTGAATGAACATAAAGAGGTAAGGGAACTTGTTACTCCTTTCAAAACAGCAAGCTCTCCAAAGAACCAGGAGGGCTAAAGAAACACAGCTATGCACTACTAGGAATGCAACAGATGAAGTAAGAGAAAAGGAAATGTCACTTCTTGCTCCAGAAATTCATAAGCTTGGAAAGGTTGGTGGTCCACACCTGCATAAACCATTCCTCTTATGACATTAGCCAGTAAGACAAGCTTAAAGTGAATGAATCATAGTTCACAGAATTGTATGAGTTAGAAGTGACCTTTAAAGATCATCAAGTTCAACCTCCCTGCAATGAGCAGGGACACTACTGCTCCATCAGGCACTCAGAGTCCTGTCCAGCCTGACCTGGAATGTCTCCAGAGATGGGGGGAGCATCCACATCTCAGAACAACCTGTGCCCATGCTTCGCAACCCTATTGTAAAAAACCTTTTTATTATATCCACTACCCCACCTTTAGTTTGAAACCATTTCCCCTTTTCCTACCAGAGCAGACCGTGCTCAAGAGTCTATCTCCTTCTTTCTTATAGTCTGTCAACTAACCTCAGTATCCTCACAGAAGGACAGCTAAGCAAAAGGCATATCACTGATATTTATCATCACTGCAAATACCAAGTAAAGAAAACTGACATTGTTGTGAGACAGAAGAACAACTACCTAGTGTCTCTGTTGTTCTGAAACGAAATCCACAAGAGAATTGAATGCACTTGCAGGAGATTTCTTTGTCTTCAGTTTCAAAGGACGCTGAGACATCAGCATTGTGAGGCAGTGAGATACTCCAAGTTAGCGTATTTTAACAGCACGGAAATACAAGGAAAGATTACTTGGATTATTTCTCATAAACTGTTGTACTTACAATTGGGCTAGCATTGATGTAGTCTGAATTGTCGTGGCTATTTTCAGCTTTCAGACATATCCTGGAGTGATCATCTGCAAAGGCAAACAAAGAGATGAAAGTTACAATGGATAGGATACTTGTATAGAGAAGTAAACTGAAATTCAAAGTCAGATTAACATGCACTTCAAGACAGGCACTTCAACAGGGTAAGCAGCAGACAGGATACTTTCTTCTGACTCCTAATGCAGCGTAAGTTTGATACAACCACACAGTCACAGCTTGGCTCAGGAACGAAGCTGAGATATCTCAGGGGCTGAGTATCAATATGTGAGCACCACAATATGGTGCTGCTCAGGCAGTTTAAGATTTAAACTAGGAAAGTCACTAGGAAAAAAGACAGTACTACAGAAAACACTCCTGTGTTTTTGCAGGGTCATGGGAGAAGCAAGCTGATGGACTTGGTCCATCTGGCTTCTCTTTAAAATGAACAGCAGGAACACCAAAGCACAATTTGGAGCTGGACAGAAAGTTAATCTGTCCTGATCAAACATCACTGCTGCGTGGTGCTATGCCAGAGATGTGAGGAGACAATATGACTTGGCGATGCTCCTAGGAGAGACAAAACACAGCACATCTACAACTGAATGTATGAGTGGAGCACACACAGATGTTCCTGCACTGTTGGCCACGGAGCCAGCTCAGGCATCACTGGTAGAGAAAACAGCAGCTCTGGACACAGGAGACCGATTCATGGGGTTGTCTATTGTCACAATTCTTTCACCATTTTTAATTTGTATTTTTAATGGCTGTAGCTCAATTATGTTTACAGCAGGTACATCCAAAACACTCGATCTCTTCATTTAGAATTTCAGAATTTACATAATGGATGGCGTTTATTTGTCTGTATTTAGAAAGTGACAACACAGATGTCTGCAACTGTTCCAGTCATCTAGACTTTTTAAGAAAAAAATGTTTCTGGGTCATGAATCATCTCATCCTGAATCAGCTGTCTCAAAGAGGCAAGACAAGTTACACTCAAAAAGCACCCGTTTCTTTCCATCAGCCAGAGAAGGAAGACTAGACCACATGCAGATAACTTACGGCAAAGATGTCTAAATCTTTACATATGAATCTCAAACAACTTTCATCTGATACATAACCTTTATAGTTCACACTCCTCAGCAAAGCTACCCTGCATAGTGCATTGCAGAGAGAAGTTGTGGAGCTGCCCTCCCAGGAAGCCTCTGCTTTGTATGACTTTAATGAAGACTTGCTTACAGTCACTAGATTGTCACCAAAGTTTAACACACAGATCTTCTCCTGGAATAAGATTAGATACGTGCAAGGCATGTCAGACAAATGAAGATCCATTCTTGACTATTCACACAAAATGAGCCTTCAACATAGCACGAGGATCAGGAAGACGAGAAAGAGAGCTCGCTCACGTATATTGTTTGCTTCCACACTTACTTTAGCACCGCTATATCAAAAATATGAAACAAAAATGATCTTGTTACACCTGAGATCTTGGGACTAGCCAAGATTTTTTTTTTTTTTTTTTTTTTTTTTTTTTTTTTTTTTTACAGGAAGCTTTACAGTGAGCATTGCCACAGAGTGCCTGAGGACAGCTCGGAAACTATAGGACTTGCACAGGTTAAGTGCACTGAATGTGATCCCTCACATATCTTAGGCCAAGTAAGCACTGAAAAGAAAGCACATGCCTTGGACAGCAAAACCATTTAAACTAATCACCAAAGAAAATATGTAAGGATTTTTCAAGTAATGAATGTGGGAGACAGTGAAGACTGATTCATCAGTAGTTAGCAAATAGATGTCAGCATGGCTCTCCAATAAAAAGTTGAGATTCAGATCTGTACTTTTAGAATTTTTTATTTTAAACACAGTATTTCATCTCTACTCTCTGCTTTAGTGTACCTTATCACTATCCTGCTGCCCTGGAAGGTGAGACAAGATAATACTTACGTAGTGGTGAGACTCCATACTTGCTGCCAGAAAAAAGGGTGCAAAAGAGTTGGACACATCTCTTTTGTATATATCAAGAGTTTTCACCCACGTGTGCTTCAGTTGCAGCATCAAGCATTCATACTGACAATGAACAGATTGTGCTTGCCTCTGCCTGTTATCACTTCAAAGCTTCTAGGAACTAGCATAATAGTGCCTCCGAAACGAGCAGAAAAGGAAAAAATGCAACGGACACACTTTAAAATGAGCAATGTCAACATGATCAACAAGCAACAATAAGCAACAGGGAAAATGCTGAATGTACAAGCACTTTTTTTTTTTGTAAACTAAACATTTGCTATGTTAGAGGCAAAGGAGGAGCAAGAGAAGCAGGAAATGCAAAAAGAAAAGAAATGCACAACAGAAAGAAGGAGGAGAGGAACGTAAGAAATATTAGCTCAATCTAAGAAGCAAGCAGGAAAGATGAATGAAAAAATAGGAGAGAAGAAAGAATGAGAAAGAAATACTGCTACTTGCTATTGCAATCTGGGCAAGCTACAACTAGCCATCATTTCAGATGTCTACAATAGCTGCAGACAAATGCTGCACTGTTTTGCATTTGTTATCACTCCAGCCAAACCACAGCTGAAAGAAAAACAAAACGCATAGATGGAAGTGTATAGCAGAGAGGATTCCTAAACAAGAAGGCTACTACCAACATACAGCTGAGGAGAAATACAATACAAGTTGTGTTTTACATACATACAAAGTATAAGTGCAGAGGATGGAGGACAAAGGATAAAATATACAGCAGATATGAGTTTGTACTATATGGAGACTCAGGCCATTAGCAGTGCACCTGTCTCCCACAGAGCCTGTGTTATTCCTTCGAGCAATACGTGGTGGCCTCGAATAATTTAGGTATCTCAAATGGCACTGAATTCCTATATTTAAGCAGTCGAACTGGGCCCCAAAAACCCCGAATTATTTCAACAATCACCAATACTGCAGTACTACACCATCTCACAATCTTCCGCATGTCTCACAGTGGCCCTGTGACTTAATGAAGATCTGTTACCTCTGTTACTTTCCAGATGAGGATTGAAAGCCTGGCTGTAAAACTTATAACTTACCTAATGCTTTTTGTCTTCTGTGTCCTTTTAGTCAGACACTTTTGAAGGAATAGAACCAACAAGAAATGCTGGAAACAATGAATATGGGAAGCTTTGGGCTGTATGAATTCAGGCTTTGCACAGTAGGGCGCATCTCCCAGCAATCAAGATGGCACATTCTGCCCAGAATGTCATTTTCTTTCTTATAGATTTAGACTGTTATTTCCCTGCCCACACATGAATGTATAAAAACACTGTGCAGAACTGCACTGGGGTAAGAACATGAAGTACTGAGAAGCAAAAGCAAAGCAGTCTGAAGACTGTGAAGAACCTGAATCTACCGATCAGTTCTTTTGTCCATAGGTTATCTATACAACGTGGAACACTTCTGAGATCTGAAATGAAATCAAGTTCATTTATCCCAGAGCATTTGCCAAATATATATATATATATATATGTTTTTTTTTTTTTTTTTTAAAAGATAAACTTATCTATGTATTCCATCACTCAAAGCTACTGCAGTGCTTCTTGGTTGGATAAAAGGATGTTATTTACTAACCTAGGTCTAAATTACTTCACTTATCAGAATTTTTTGAACAAGTAGTTAATTAACTAAATGCAGTGTCAAGGTGATTCTGACACTATCTTGTGTATAGAGAAGATAGGTAAAAGAGTAAGTTATGATATAACTGTGGCATCTATAAAATGGCACCAGTGTGTAACCAGTAAAAAAAATAGTATCCTCATATTTTAAGACTGGTTAAGAAAGGAAAACTGGAAGCAAATACAATACAGTATGAAAGCTTCTTTGAATCCTTCTTAAGATGAAATCTTTTATATGAATTGGCAATCCTGTTTTATCTTGTCAAGGTGATTATAAATATGAAAAGGGCAGGGTTGAGAATACACTGAATGCAGCATAACAACGTAGTAGCATATCAAAAGCCTATCAACAACATAAAAAAAGAAACCTATGCAAAAAACTTAACATAAAAAAACAACATAAAAAAGAGACCTTTTTTTCCTCACCCCTAATTTTAGAGTTTACAGTAACCAATACCTTATCAAAATGCCACACTTTTCATCCACTGAAGTAGTTCTAAGGACCCAACATAACAGCTGTTTACCAGCACACACAGCTTTGGGAAGGGAGAGCAGGAAGTTTAGTACAACTCAAAGAGGAAAGTTCCAAGCACACCCCTAGCCAGAACAGAAGTTTCCATATTGTAACAAAGGCAATAGATTGCTATTTACTCTTGCTAAAGTCAAAAGAGTTTTAAGTGTGCCAAAATGCTTCTAATTAAAGCATCAGATGAACTGTAACCACTGTGCTGGTGTACATGGATAGCACAGGCACAGAACACACTATGCAAGAAGCAAGAGGCAGGAAGTTGTACACCCCTGGCTGATCACTACAGGCTGATTCATCCAAGCAGTAGGATATGATGAAAAGAGAAAGACTGCCAACTCACCTCTGAAAATAGCTCAGCTGTCTAGTGTGGCATGACACCTAAGCTAAAACTCCCTGCTCTTTAGTGCTGCTACAGCTATATTGCTTCTGGACTCACTGCCAGAATGGCCTGAAGGTTCCTATTTCATTGCTTGCTGTATTATGCAGACACACTCACTGCATCAGCTCAACAACCAGCATCAATTTCTGGCAACACCTACAGCTTCCATGCTGCCTCCAAGGCAGGACTGAGGAACAATCTGGTTTCATTCATGAACGGAGGCTCAGAGCAGCTTAACACAGCCCAACTGGAAGTCCACATTAACAAGAATGCTTTAAGCATAAAGTTCAACACTGACCAATACATATTATGGAGCAGTTTTCACTTCAGATTATGTCTATAAATGCTATTTTGGGGCAGGGGGATGGAAAAGAGCACAGAGGTATTACACTCCTTTAACTTCCATCCTTACTTTTTTTTTTTTTTTTAAAAAAAGTATTTTTCTACAGACATGATCCCCAAACACATGAAGTCAATCAAGTATTGCTACTGTCCTAGCAGACTTTTGACCAGCATGGTATTTATTCGTAAGAATGTGTATTGCAGAATTACAGTGCTCCTCTCCTAAGCAGCACAGTAATGCAGAAAGAATCTCTAAATTAAGAGGAGAGCCAAATCCCACTGAAACAAGCACGTGGGCACTGATGGGCTCAGGGAAATTACCAAGTAGCTCCAAAAAATCTTCACTCCAAATCTGGCTCTGACATTTACTTAATGTCTTACCTGTCATTTTCCCACTTCTAAAGGAAAAATAGTACTTAAGGCTCTCATAGGGAAAATTAATATTTTCAGAGCACTTTAAAAATTAAAGTAGCTGTATATGTTTGCCAAGCTACCCAGCTGGATTGTGGGCACACTGACTGAGAGCATTTTTGTTGCTGTGGACTCTGCATATATTCTCAGCTTCAGTTTTGTTTCATTGGTTGCTTAAAAAAACACGTGGCTGCAGATTACCGATGTAAACTATGAGAAATACATTTACATAAGAAAAATGTTTTCTTTTTATTTCAAACTCAAAAAAAATGGCTGCTTACAGAAAAAGTACATTCTAGGAATATAAACTGGCTCCCTTTTTATTTTCCTTCTTTTCATCCTAATCCTAGCAGAGAAAGAAGCCAGTTTGCAAGCTTATCCACTGAAGCCTAGAGGGGCTCATTCAGTACAGCTGAGTATCTGATAAACAGATCATCCAGCTCTGATTATAGACTGCTGGTATTACTGTTGGATGGACACGATACCAACTTGTCCAAACAAGCCAAACTTTTCTGCTGAATGGCTACAGATGCCAGTCTTGCACAGAAAGTATACTCCAACATTGAAAAGCACTCTGGCTATTGAATTTCATGAGACAGCACAGCTGCAGCAGCAGCAATCGGTGACATAACTGTGCATTTTTGTAACATATATGCAACTTACGAGAAGACAAACACATTCTGAAATGACAACAGGACATGGATCCAGCCATATTCATAGCTACACTTCTCTAGTGTACACATACACTACTCTGCATTTTGTTTGCCTGGCATCTGTAAACTCTCCAAGCACTGTGCAAAGGATACTGAGAAAAGTATCAAGAATTTAAGAAGTAGCCATGGAAATTAAAGTATACATACATGGTACTACAGCCCGGGAGCGATTCTTCTGGGTGTTTTCCTCTTTCTGTGCAACAGTGGTGGCATTGGGTTCAGCCTGATAAGCACAAAGAGCTTCCCACTCTTTCTCCAGACGATTCTTGTTTTTCAGGTGATCTTCCATGTAGGACTGGAATTAAAAGAATACTGTATTAAGCATTGGCTTATCTGGTCTCAAAGCTAAAAGGATGCATCTCGGGATGGAAAGCAGAACAGAAAGACAGAGCTTCTCCAAATAAGTACTTGCTCAGAACTTGTTTCCATTGAGAGCTCAGAAACTGCCTTTATCCTAAAGCAAGGGGAGAATGGTCAGGAGTGAAAAGTAGAAGTAGAAAGAAATAGAAAAGAGTAGAAATCCTGAGCTCTGGGACACAACACACTCAGTCTGACTGCTAACTCATTTATTGATGTGACTTTACTTCAACCTCATTTGTGCTATATAAAAATCAGATCATTAATATGTACCAGCACTAACTGAGAAGAAAGGCCTGAAATCTCCAGATGTGGAACTTAGTGAGCAAGAAACTTCTTCAGTGCCTAGAAAATGTAAGCACAACTGTCTACTTCACTGGACAACAGAAGAGTAATGAGTACCCATCAATAAAAACAAGTTGCTACAACAACATCTGTAGTCAAACAGACGGCTTTTAAAACTAATGTTCAAGCACACAGGCAAACTCAAATCATCAATACAGTTCCTGAGAATTTAAAAATTGCCAGACTTAAGTGCAAAGACAAGGAGTTCATACTGTGCCAGTCCAGGTGCAGAGTGAGCCTTGCACTGAGAAGATGGTGTTAATATATACTGTTTTATGTACTGTACTATGCCTTGTACCTGCTCTTCAGTAAAAGCAACTGTGTTTAGGGGAATCACCTTCAAAGAAAATTTAATTGGTATCCCAGGAATGACAGCCCACCAGAGTATATTAGGGCAGATCTTAAGTCTTTGAAGCTCTCACAAGACAAGACGTTCTGTACAGCACTGGGTTGGGAATTCGCATCCAGAGGTTTTCCGAAATTTAAATAAGAACCTGCTCCTTCACCCCAGGGTCCTAAAACTTGTTCCGAATAGATGAGGGGGAGACCGCAGGAATGTTTAGGAAGAATCTCTTCCCCTCTCTGCAGCAATGAAATAAAGAATCTGGTACTGCAGGTCTACTTACCCTTCCAAATTACTTTCCAGAGCAACAGAATAACCACACAGTACACCCAGCTCATATCTGTAAATTAAACTCCTCAATACCCTTAAAAGGTTGGTTGGTATAACCCAAGGGGCTCCTGCTGGACCATGCCCTGCTGCAGTCCCATCTACACTTGTTTAGGAAACATTCTTATAAAAAAAATCCCCCCGGAAATATATATATAAAAAAATTAATTGCTTAATTTCCCCACCACGTGGCACCTCTGCTGTACCAAGGAGTCTTCAGACATGCTTTAATGAAGGGCAGTCCCGTCCTCTCAGCAGCTTCAGCAGAAGGTGCAAAAAGCTCCAAGTTCATCTTCTGACAAACTGAGCACTGCTAAAGCTGTCGCTCACCGCACTCCTCACTGAATTGGACATGGGAACAATTTCACCTACAAAACTGCTTCTGACACGCAGCTATGTCTCCGTGCAAGGTTTGTTGCATGTGTCCGTCTTTCCATGAGATTTATAAATCATGCTTGTTACCAAAAAGCAATTCAAGAAGTGATGTTTCCAGAAAGACTGGCTAAATGTTCCTGTAAGGAAGCATACTGTGCTAGAAGAAAGGCTTCTAAAGGAGGCAGAAAACAGTGGTGGCCTAGATACAAATCAAAACACCCACTGTGTGATTGCTTCCTTGTAAAAATAGCGGGGAAAAAATGGCAGGGGATGGGGCCTTTGGCTGCAGGATGAGGGGCTGGGGGCAATGAGCAGCTCCATGAGGGGAGTAGGTCAATGAGAACAGGCACAACCCAGGCTGCTGGGAGGGAATCACTCATCCCCCGGCACTTTGCTTGAATTCATCATAGAATCATGAAGGTTAGAAAAGACCTCTAAAATCAGCTAGTTCAAACACCAAGCCATCCTCACCATGCCCACTGACCACATCCCCCACTGTCACATTTCCATGGCTCCTGAACACCTCCAGGGATGGTGACCTCACAGCCTCCCTGGACAGCCTGCTGCAATACCTCATCACTCTTTCTGAAAAGAAATTTTTCCTGATACCCAAACTGAAACTCCCCCAGAGCAACTTAAAGCCGTTTCCATTTGTCCTGACACTAGTTATCACTGTTAATTATGGCTAATTGTCCTTGCCAAATGGCTGCTGCTGGTGAGGAAAGGGGGAGGTCCTACTCTTTTTGTCCAGTAAATCCTGGCCTGGACACTGCACACACCAGAAAAAAATAGTCTTTCCCGTGCAGAGAACAGTTGGTGCATAAGAATTGTAGTGAGGCAAAGGGGGGAAAAAAAACAGTGACATCTGACAGCATCATTGAGGCAGGGCTCCTGCTTGAGGAGAGCAGTTCTGAACACAGCAGGCAGAGCTCAGGCAGACATGGGGCAACTGCCAGATCCTCCCCATTCTGAGCTCCAGTTCTGTAAACAGTTTCACTTTGACATGTCCATCAACTCAAACTTCAGGAACACTTTGTGCAGATACACGGGTCTGTCAACAATGAACTTTTCCAAAATATCATGGGATCCATGAAGGAAAGGGTTGATGAATGCCCAATTCCCTTGGGGGGCTGCACAGAGCATGCAGGTTCCTGCTGGCTCCGACTCGTCTATTTGATGACCTCAAAGATTAAGTTTCATGAAGAAAGCTAAAAATAAGCTTTAAATTGTTGAACATGACATAGCTAAGATATTTTGATTGCTTTCAGTGGATATGAATTTTTAAACAACTTATCTCTCCTCTAAAAGGAATATTTTCTACATTTAACTTCCTTTCTCAAGGAATTCTGAGCGTAAAAAAAATGAATGCACAAGTGAAAACACTGAAACTTTCACTTACACCACAATCATTTTCCACGTAATCTCAGTACCTGCATCACGCAGATGAGATTCACAGGGCACTTCTGCCAGATCTTGAAAAGGCATTGGGACTACATGAGCAGACCTGTGGAAGGCTCTGCTCAGTAGGAACATCTGCTTTATGCACACGTTTAAACAGTGGCTGAAAAACAAGCCTGCTTTAAAACATTCAGAAGTCAGACAATTCCCTCAGAGTTAGGCAATCTTTCATTTACAGTCCTTCAGAGCCCCTACTCTCATCCCCATTTTGCTAAACAGAAGCTTAGTGATTTTGAAATGTTCTCATGGGAGCTGCTGATGTACATTAAATTGAGTGGAACTTCTGATATTTTAGAGATTGTATGTCTACTCAGATCCACTCCTTAATTAGGATGTTTTCATGAGATGTTCTACAGCGTTTGCCTGGTACAAAAGAAATTCATTACCAACACGTCAAACACACACATAATTTTCCCTGTCCACGGCAGCAGACAAAATAAATAGAGGTTGTCACCACTGCTACTGCACTGCTTCTCCAGAGCCTTCTACAAAAGGCAAAGCTCTGGTCTCACTAAGATGCCCACATCAAAACATGTCCTGCAGCCCTAAGTACATGCTACTTTTTTAATTAAGTAGTCTTCTCAGCCACCTCATCTGACATACCTTAGTTTACATTGTCTTAATTCTCCTTCCACAAGGCCTCAACAGCAAGTGGAAGCCCAGTCTGCACTCTCTTCTGTGCACAGATTAGATACTCTTGCCACCAAACCTGAGGATAACAAGGATGGAACATCACCCCTCTGTCATCAATGTACACAGAAAGGGGGATGTGCAGAAACAGCTATCACTATTGTGTGATATGTACCAGTCATAAGGGAAAAGATTGGCTTTCAGCCAGAGGATGAAAAAAAAAAACATCTCAGGGACAGTGAATCTCCGGCCAGGAGATCCTATGCCAGGGGCAAATGCCAAGACAGACTCACATGCCTGAACACAGGCACAAAGAGTCCAACAGCCTGGCTTGGATTTGGTAACATTTCCTGAGTGCTTGGTTGATGCTATGTGATGGCGTTAAAGCACTTTCTTTTCCTTCACTTTTCTCTTTACTCTGGAAGTAGCATCCAATACATTCGCTGCTGCTAAATTAAGGTTAACCAACATCGTACTTAATTTTTTTTATTGGTCAATCTCCAAATACCTTCTTTACAGATACTGTGGCTTGCATCTGACAAGCTATTCATTTTAAAAACACCTATTTTATTAGCTGACGTTCAGCTATTACAAAAAGCAATTATTTTTGACAACATACTCCAAAATGGTACTTGATTAGGCACTCTTCTCCTGGCTAAGGATGTCTCCTTTAATGAAAAGACAGGCAACTCTGAAATTGACAGACTTGACAGCTCTAATTCAATCTCAGATGTCAGCTGAAGAAGTGGATAGGACATTATCTCAATCCTTGTGAACGGTGACCACTGCAACCCACACCCTTCACCTAACAGCATGAGAACCACTGCTCTCAGACTGCAGCTGCTGCTTCCAAATGCACAGAGAGGAAATCAAAGTAAGAACCAGATATAACAGCACCTCAGCTGCTGTTGCTCTGTGCCTGGCTACTTCAGGGAAGAGGAACATGGGTGAGCACAGCACTGCTGCCAGGTTCATAATGCACCATTTCTCCAAAGAGAAACATTTCTACATCATCAACTCCAGTTGCTCTGGGATAAGTCTCATATTCAGCCGCTGGTCCCTCTTCTGCATACTCTGGACACTATCAAAAAGTGAGCAGCCCAAATCAGATAAGAGCAAGAGTATGCTCTTGGGGCACATAACTCCCAAAGGGAATCAGTTCCTCCACCACAGACATTCTCACCAAACTGCCAACCTCTCCATCCTTCCTCCCCTCAGTGCCCTAGAATGGCACTGCACACACTACAGCCTCTGGATGAATCAAACCCTCAAACCCTTCCACAGTCCTGGCTCGTCCTGCATCACTGCATGGAGCTGGTGAGGTAGGGAAGGTGACAGGGGCCAGGCAGTGTCATAGAGCTTCTCTGGCTCCTCAGGAGGGTTTTGGATAAGAGTGAATCAGACTCAGCTATTACAGAGTAACTGCAAGTGTGTACTAACCACTAAAAAAGAAAAAACCCATATACTAGAAACCATTCATTTTATTATTCTCACTGATTGGCATATGCAAAGGATTTTTTTTTTTTTTTTCTTTTTAGCTTCAATTCTTTCCTGTAGGCATTCCCAGCATTTTTGTCATTCTACTCAGACCCTCTGCCTTCCTCAGTGCATATTTCAGTCACTGCATGTATTCAGTATAAAAAAAAGTGTATTATACTTTTCTGTTTAAATTCAATTTACTTTCAACATAGCACACGTTTCTCTCCTTCCTTTTTCTGGCTCAATATTTTATCACTAGTGGGTTCAGAGTAACTTTCTCCTTTCCACTCATACCACTCACCGTGCTACAAAAGTTTGAGAGCTCTGATTATCCACCTCCAGGCTTACAAATAATGCCTTGTTCTCCCTACTTCACAATGAAATGTTGCAAGCTGCATATAGATGTCTGTATCTAAAGGGGAAGTCCAAGCCGCAGTTCATTACTATTCCTTAAAACACAAATATTTCTGGACTATACACTCTTCTTGTGGAAATACTCAAGTATTTCCAACAAGGAAGAGAGCTCCTCATCTGAGATGGTTTTGTCACAGGGATTCCAATACTACGGCTTTCCTATTACAGACTTAATTTACTACTCATTGTCACCAACCCATGTATTTCAGCTCTATTCTACTCATGAAAAATATTATTCTTCTATAAAACTTCCTCTTGTGTGTATATCGGTGTCCTTACTGTGCTGGTCCATGAACTAACATATCTATGTAAAATATACACCTCTCCTCTCATGGCTTTCCTTATATGTTTTATGTGTTTTCAGGTCTAAGCTTTCCAAGCTTCTGGATCACTGCTCTGTCGTCACTTCTGTGCAGCTCCTTGCAGTGTGATACCACTTGTGAAAGTCATTAAGTCACTGCCGTCCACTTCCAGATTACTGTCTAAAAAGATAAATGTAACTGTAAGCACCACCAACTCCTGTACACTGCCAGACACTACCATACAGCATTTAATCATTACTCTTTCTGCATCATCCTTTAGCCACATTTCAGTCCACATGATTGTCTTCTTAAAAAAACTGACATTAATTTTTCAATTAACTATTCATGAGACAGTTTCAAGGCTTTATTAAAATGTAGATATATTACATCTGTTGTTTTCACTTCATTTCACTTGGTTTTGTAATTTTAGTTAAATAAAAAGCAATCAAGTTTGTCCAGGCAAGATTTACTCTGTATAAAATTATGCACTTTCTTACTCATTGTGCTCTTATTCAATGGAAAGGATGGAGGAGATTAGCAAACAAAGGAAAGACTCCAGTCTTCCCCATCAGCTGAAATAGACCCTCACACTTATCTCCCTATTGTGCCCGTGAAAAAAATCTCTCCCTAGATAATCAGCAATTTCTTTTTTTAATATGTGTTCAATTATTTTCAAGAACTGGAGTCTAGACTCACATAATAGCGAAGAAAACAAGCATTTCTCTTCTCCTCTTCTCCCCATTCCTCCTTCTTAAAATTATGATTGCATTATTCTTCCCTCTCTGGCACCCACACTTGTCTCGTACAGCTCAAACAAAAGCCCCAGACACATCACTGTTAGAATCTTGAAAGAACCATATTCAGACCACACGAGTATTTCTTCACATTTTATAAGCATCTCTTATATCTCTTAAGAGTTTCATACTAGTACTGAAGTTACTTTGGGATCTCCCTTGAACACAGCTACCTTTTTTTCCTGAGCTTCTGCAATGCTCTTACAGAACCTGGAGGCTGCAAGCCTAGCACATGCGCTTCCATAGAGAATGCTCTTGGTGGTGACCCATGTAGAAGAAAGCATGGAAGTAGAGCCAAACCACATCCATATCTTTCCTACCTTTCCTCTTCAGCAAAGCAGACCTTAAAGACAGGATGCACTATCTCAACCAACTTAGTTCTTTAAATGAACCAATGCACTGTGAAAATCCCAGTTTTCTCCATTGGCTACACTTCCATTGAAACAACACAGATGTTATGATCCAACCAACCAGCAAAAATGTAGAGCCTATTCATGTTCTCAAGACCAAATCCATGGCAAATCCAATTTCCAATGTTACTTGTAGAAAACTGTGATATTATTGGGCTACTTAAGTCACAATATATGTATGAATGAAATAAAATCAAATTTATGTTGTGGCAACTAATTTTTGTTACCTCACAGAACATGCATCTGACATAAATCTCAATAAATTAACAACAGGCTATAAATTCTCACATACTTTCAAACCCGAGGAACATTCTGCATCTACTTATGCCAATGGAAACACTCTGATGTCATGGGAGCCAGGATTTTATCAGCTGTTTTGTCAGTCTTTTCATTATTGAGGTCCTTAGTCTCTTCTTGTTTGTCCCATACTACCCTGGATCTCCCAGTGTTATCACTGGGAATGGTCTATAGTAACCACAAATGGAAAAAAAATATCAAGACACAAAAGGCTGAGAGTGTGTATTTAGTCTTTATAAAAAGCACTGAGAAATTACTTTATCTCCTTGGTGTTGCAGTCACATTATTACAGTAATGTGTTTTGATTAATTTTTTCTTATATTTCTCAGTATCTAAATACAACAGTGAAAAGAATAGTATTGAAGCCTTTAAAATTAAATGTTGAAAAAGCCACTCTGAAGTTTTCCTAGTATTTTGGCACAAAACACTACTAGTATATACATAATACTGTAGATAATGAAGGAAAAATAAAAAAAAGGAAGGTAATTCTCTGACAAAGCAACTACTCA
Organism: Tetrao urogallus; assembly: GCF_951394365.1. Lineage (NCBI taxonomy): Eukaryota > Metazoa > Chordata > Aves > Galliformes > Phasianidae > Tetrao > Tetrao urogallus. Next base: position 42,721,635 of record NC_136820.1, on the reverse strand, counting down.
GTCTGGTTGAGAATAATTTTGCTAGGTTGATTCAAATCAGAGACGTATTACCAGGAAATTAATAACCTCCAACGGTGATGCCAGCTAACAATAAAAGATGACATTCCCTAGTTTCAGTTACATTTTTAGATGTAAAGACTATTGTAAACTACTAAGCATATACACAGAGCACAACCATGCTTCAGGTATGCCACCTAAAGCATTTCAAAACATTTACCCTTGAGTTTGAAGAGGAACACCATCCTTGCATGATCAGTGTATGACATTATCTACCTAATGACTACTGAGCGACTTTTGTCAGAATGACTGTAATTCACAAGTACATTAGATGGCAACTTATGTTCTGCTTACCTAAATTAATACACCCTTGATGTAGCTTATATTACTGTCTCCCCTTTTCTTAATGGTCTGATAATAGAATTTTGTAACTTGTAAAAGGATTACTTCAATCCAATCAGCAGGTGCTGGGATCAGTGTGTGTCACACAAACACTTGCTAATCCCTTTTCTTATAGCTCCCAGCTGCCAAAGGTGCTCAAAGAAATCCCAAAGAAGTGTCTGGATACAACACGGTGTAGATTGATGCAAGTTTTCAGCTCTAGAAAGAATCTTAAAAAATATACATGACACTAAATACTACCCAAATTGGGAATCGTGGAGGCAGATGTGCTTTTGAAAGGAAACACAACTAGGAAATTAAACATTAAAAAATAGAATGTTTATATTTACTCTACTAAGCTCTCACTAAATACAGCAGAAGGTGGAAATTTACAAAGAAACCCTTGTCAAGGATTATCAGCTACTTAATGGTGCTTTCTAGGTCTTAAAATACAACCACCTCCGTCTCTTCCTCCTTACCCTCTTCCTTGAAATCTAAATTATGCCTATGAAGTTTCACTGCTGCAATTATTTTGCTTTAAATAAAGCTCAACAAAAAGAAGATGATTACCGTAAAAGGAATAGAATCTGTTCCCTTACAATCTCTGTATTTCTATAGCTCCGTCTGTCCAGCTGTATGAAAGAGCTCACATTACTTCTGCAGGAGAGGCAAGTATCACTGCCATTTCTTGGATAGGAAAAAGAAAGGGCAGAAACACTGAATTTCCTGGGGTTGTCATCTGAAATCAGGGTCACAGAATATGCTCCTAACACAGCCACTATGCAGGGAAATTCAGAATTCAGGCTTTTCAACCACTGTTTTTTCCTTTTCCCATGACTGTGCCCATAGAAAGACTTGAAGTGTAGACTTCATGAATACCTGGTAACATTTTGGTAACTAGAATATACCAAACACTCTCATTTCAATGGAATTGCAACTGGTTTTGGTTTGGATGTTTCATTTAGAAGAACAGGGTTTGAGTAGTTGATAAACAGGTATTTAATTTATGCACATTAGCTTCTGTTTGTGCAAGACATGCCAAATTAAATAATAAAAATGTAAAAGATGAATTAAACAAAATTCATTTCCAGTCCTTCAGTACATCTCACAGTAGATCTCACAATAAAATTGTTCAATAGTTAATAGCATTTAAATAAAAGTTATATCAAAAAAAATTCAGGGGACCAGGCCAAATACTGCTCTTATACAGCATGTGATGAGTTGTGACATTTCTTAAAAACAAAAGTGAATTCAAAACACCAAAACCTCTCTGCTAAAGGCAACTTCTCACTGTAGCAACTACAAAGAGGGCAGTGTTACCAGAATTGCCCAAGGGAAGCTCCTTGGGAAGGGCTCTTTACTTCCCTTCTGTCTTTCACATATTATACAGCTGAACAAGAAGTAGAAGAAAAACTTCCAAAAGAATCCAAGTCCTTGAATACTTTCTGATAAACGCTGGACGTCCAATTCCATTCTCACAGGAAATTCTCATTTTCTTCTTACTCTTAAAACCTATTTTTCACAACCTCTTCTTCTCGCTATATATTTATACTAACGGTTTGAACATCATACCCCAATCCAAGACATAGCTGTGATTTATTTATTCCTGCTAATGACACTGTACACTTAAAACGAATATTTTAAAAATAGATCACTATATACTAATTACCTGAAAACACAAACTCAATTCCCTCCCTTCTTCCTTGCCAAGCTCTGCTAACTCAATTAAGCATCTAAATTTGGGTTCTCAGTTGGATACTGTATTTGCAATTTTAGATTTTAGTGAATTAAAATCTGTCTCTCTTTTTAGAGCACTAGTACAGTCACCTTCATTTACTATATATAAAAATCACCAAGAGGTAAATAGAGAATTCTGAAAATGTCATGTTTAAGAATAATCTCCTCTTCAAGCGTGGACAAATTCTTCAGAGATAATGAGACGAGGAAAACCCAGGTAACCATGACCAAGCACATCGAAGTGATCCAACACACAATATGTTTGGACAGTTGGACAAAGCATGCCTTGGCCAGACAGTGGCCATTTTTAAGGGTAGAAAGGAGAATATTATTTCTAAACATCTGTGTTAGAGCAAGGAGGTAAACAGCAATACTCTTACTGCTCTTCTGAAAGGCATGATTAAAACTCACACTGTTTTTCTCCAGGTTCAAATCACGACTCACAAAAGAAAACCCTTCTACTTTTCAAAGACTTTTTTGGAAAAAAAATCCTATATACAGACACGCACAGATATCTGTATCTGTACTCTTTTGAAAACTGAGAATCTTCAGCATGAGATCTAAGAAGTCTTCCACACTACACCCACAACCTGCAGACTATGTGTAAGCACAAATGAGCATATGGTCACCTGTGAGAAAAAGCAGGGGGAGAACAGACTGAGTAATCAGCATTTTCCTTGGAGAACTCACGTCAGCCAGAACCAGGAAACTTCAAACCGCACAAATGGTCAGATCTCAGCACTCAAGATGATTTTGAAACTGTACTAGGAGACAGATGGAACAATGCTGACCATGACAAAGATGTGCCTGGTATCTGCTCAGCTCCCAAACAGACAGAAAACATCAAATGTTAAGGCTGCCTTTAAGCCGCATCCCTTGAGAACTTTAGTTGAGGCTGGCTCAACTCAATGACTCTCAAATATTTTTCTCACAAAAGCATTTAAAAGGGGTTGTGAAGTGGAGATTGAAAAGCTTGAGATGTAAACTGCAGAAATACAGCCTACTCTTTGGACTCCTGGTCTTGCATGAAAGCATATGAGTTGGTAAGGGATCACACTGCAAAGAAGCTTGAGGAACATCGATCTAAGCCACAGATGAGAATACTTTAAGTGACAGACTGTGATAATAAGAAAGGAAATGCAGTGTGAAAGAGGACAGAAAAAGAAGCCAAGTAGAGGCAAACAGCAAAGTAAAAAGATGAAAGACACTACATTACTAAAAAAAGAAAAGCAGAAAACAAAATGTTACAGTTGTTGTTACAGCTGGAAAGATTACTGTGGTGAAAACAGGAAAAGAAACAAACAGGGAAAGAATACTCACCTGTATCCAAAGATCTAGGTTTGCAGGAAAGGCTCCACAAAGGAGGAATCTCCAGAAAGAGACCTTCACTAGTAACAGTCAGCTCTTCAGTGGGGTCAAGGAGAGGTGGAGCTTGGACAAACAGATGAACTGCCTTCACCTGTGCTCCCACGGCTGACTCAGTCCTTTCCTCAGGTGATCAATCAGTGCTTTAGGCCGTGACTCAACAGTTCCCATACACAAAACAAAACCAACAACCAAAGTAAATGAAGAAAATGCTACAGAAGAAGGCATATCCAGTAACTGCGCACTTTGCCTTTTCCTGGGAACTCTTCTCTTTGAGTACTGAAGCAACAAGAAAGCGCTGAAAAAGTGAGAGTAGCAGTTTTGTGTTGACAGCACAAGTTGTGCTTACTGCTAACCAGAAGAAGAAAGCAAAATAAAGAACCTAACAATTGATGCATGTGTGCGTGTGTGCAACGGCTAAGGATCTAGCAGTCTTGAAATATACTCCTGAAGTGTATTTCTTCTCAATTCAGAAGAGACCCAAAAATGAGTAGATGGCATCTTTTACATCACAGGGATAACTATAACCATACATTGCACATCATCAGTTTGCTTCTCATAAGCTTTTCAAGGCATATTTAGTATCTATCATCTCTCCAAATATGGAATAGTTCGCTATTATATAATGAGGCCAAAACTAAACTCACAGAATACAATATGACAAACACAAGGGCAGCACTCTCAAATTCTTTCACGTCACGATTTCATGTCTTTAAAATAGGCCAACAAGGGACAAAAAAAGGCAAAAATATTACCCTTTAACATGATTCCTTGTTTATTAGAGCCAGTAGGATTAGCTGTGAGGGCAGAGCACTGGAACACCAGAGAATGGGGCTCTACTCCTGGCTCTACCTCTGACCTTAAGGTTAGTCTTAGCCATGACAGTTCCTTATCAGGGCCTGAGCTTCCTGGAGTGAAGAGACAGGATAATGACACTGACCTTTAAAAAGAACTTTGAACCTACATGCTCAAAAGTGCCTAAGAGTATAAGAATCAGATTTTTATTATTATTAATTTGGTTACTGAAGTTAGTTGAAAAACTCCCAGTGACTCTGATCAAAATTTCTCCTACAGGCTCCCAAGCACCATCTGAAGGGCATAGTATCCCAAAATTCAGCTGTTAGCACACACATATGCTAAGTCAATGGTTGGTATATATCCTCTGAGACTGCAGAGTTTTCTAGACTCTGGCAGAATTTAAAGTAGACTTTAAGAAATAAATAATGAATAAGAAAAAAGAAATAAGGAAATAATTATTACCTTAAGAAATAATGCATTAGGCACTGTTTGCATATTCCATGTATGCTGGCAGCAACTAGGCAATATTAAGCAATAAAATGTGTAATGCTTTCAGTCAAACTGGTCAAAAGCAGATTTACCAAGAGATAAAAGGAGGTGAAGGGGACATAAAACAACAGGCCATTTCTCAGGCAGAAGAGGAACATTTGTAGGACTACAGATATTAAATTTGCTCTGTAACCTTTGTATTTAGGAGTGAACTCGCAGAAATTCCCACATTCTGCACATAGGTACGGCTCGGAGCAGTGCCCTGGCAGTGCAGGAACATGGGGCTGTTTACTTTGTGTTTGTTGTTTTGATGGTATCTTTATACAATGTCCGCCTAACTCACACGTATCATGTCTTAATCAAAGCATTTAAATGATCCCTATTTATTCTGCTGTTTAGATTTGTCACTGGCAAAGGCACGTGACATCTCTTAAGTTAGCTTCTGTCTATAACGGGATGCAAGCAAATTAATAGCGTTGTTTAACTTACATCTCCTCCAGTATTTATGTGGCAGAGACCACTGCAAATTAAATTTCATAAATTATCACTCCTTTGCTCTTCACCATTTGTGTCACTGTAAATTTGCCGTCTCCTCATCCTGAGCAATGACAACAACCTCCCCAACTTCAATTGTATGCTCCCATAAGAAATGGCAACTGCAAAGATTTCACTGAAAAGTTTAAATTTTAAAATGTCAACTAGTTTTCATTAACATCTGAAAGATGTGCGTATTATACCTCTGCCCACCAACAATTATCTACGCTTCTACAAGGACACTGCTGCTGTGCATGGTATTTGTATATAAGCACACAGGGAGGTGTTGAAGGGCCCACTACTGAAGCTTCATCTTAAGGTATGATGTGACACTGGTAAAAATAAAACCTGGAAACACACCATCATCTGCAGGAGTAAGAAAGCCTCTCTAAATACGAGCAAACTTTGTTACCAGACATAATTACAGCCTTTCTTTTTTTTTTTTTGCCACATAGAAATATCAGGGAGATCTGGGGCCCAATTCTGATGCAGCTCCCACCTGCTAATCAGCAGCGTGCAGATGCAGCCTCGGGCACAGTTTCACCTCTCAGATGCTGTGCTGCAGCTTTTTTCCATTGTTATCTCAGCCGACATCTTTACTTTTGTCAGATGGATATTGTACCACCGCCCTGCTACGCATTCCAGGAATACGAACACAGCAAGCAGCTCGGCATCAGCTCACACATGAACAGCCCTCACTCCCATAAAATATTCATTCATTTAAAAAAATATTTGCACCCCGCTGTCAAACTTAGACAAATTCATACTGAGTCTCAGAAAATAGCTGTTTTAATGGTAAATGATATTCCAGAAACCTCTTTCAGGCTAAACACTCTCGTCAAAATTATTTTAATAAGAAAGATTAACAATTTCAACATTAGCTGCTAATCCCCTTTCATTTGAAACTGTGCTGATAAAATTCTTTGCTTGTCATTCAAATAGTAAGTAATAATTATAGATTTGGGGCCTCCATCTCGTGCTTCATTAATAGTAAATTGCATGGAAGTCTGCAGCACAGAGTCAGCTTTGATACATCTCAAAATGCAATTTCCATAGCTTTCCTTAGCTATGTACAATTAATTACAAAGTTAATAAGGGGAATATGTTAATGAAAGGGAAATTATTCACTCAGACCACCTGGTCTTACCGAATTTCTTTAATACGTTTTCTTCTTTCTGTGAATTTGGATGACAGCAAGAACACAACTCAGAGTACGCTTTACTAATCCTTCAGTTGTTTTTTTTTTGCAAGAATCTAAGATCTACTTAAATAAGAAAATAATGTAACCAGTACTAAATAACTGACTGTTATTTGTTTTCTCACACTCAGTACCTTTTTGATGTTAAAGTAAAAATGCTTAAATACATTTGTAATGATCAGATTCTCTCCAATGCTCAGAGTATAACTATAAAGGATTCAGTAAGGAGACACAGTCATTTTTTATTTGTTTTCATTAAAGGAATGTGTTGTATATGCACATATTTAATCGAACAAGTACAAATACACATACGTCAATTCACTGTGCTGTGACAGCCACTGGAGCTCAGTTGCTCTGTATGTTAGGGCTAATGGATGCTCATGGGAATATTTTAGGGTGTACAAACAGCCAGGTCAAAAAGAGGAAAACCTCCACATAATTCATCTTTTAAATAACACATCTGTGACACATGCTCAGTGAAACCTGTTCTTAAGACATGCCAAATCCAGAATCCAACCATCTTCGACAGACATTAATGTATTTACTACTAACCACACCGAGAAGAAAAACAGCTTGGAACCTGGGTACCGTTTCTTGTAGCAATTTAACACAAAAAGGGCACAGGCTAATTCTCACAGCAGTAACAAGTCATGCTTGAAGAAGGTAATTCTTGTGAGTACTTGCCACCTCTCCCTCCTATTCTTAGTTCAGTGAAGTGGTACAGCAAGTGGACAGAAGCAAGGAATAACTCTTAATTCTCCTATCTCTTAGCTGTTGTGGATTCCCTATCCCTGGAGGCATTCAAGGCCAGGCTGGATGTGGCTCTGGGCAGCCTGGTCTGGTGGTTGGCAACCCTGCATATAGCAGGGGGTTGAAACGAGATGATCATTGTGGTCCTTTATAATCCAGGCCATTCTATCATTCTATGGTTCTACGATTCCCCAGCTTTTATTTGTTTTCTTTTGGCCAGCTGGAAAAGCTCATGGTGCACCAGCACACAGCTTTAGGACAAGAGGATGAGGAAGACATGAGAAAGCTGTCAACCAGAAAAAAAAATGGGAAAACACAAATCCAGCCCAAAACAAAAAACAAACAAACAAAAGTTATACAAAGAGAGAAAATCACTGCCTAAGTGCATGCTTTGCAAGGACATGCTAGGGGTGATGGAATATTTGAGGGTAGTAGCCTTCCATTTTATCTGGTTTTGACCAAAAAATAACACACTCCTCCTTTATGAAGCAGTAAATACTATGTCATCCACAAACATACTTCACAGATTATTTATTTAAAAATTTTTCCACAGCTGTTTCGTGGGTGCATATGCAAAATCTGATCATCACAGGAGTGTTTTTCCAGTGTCCTACACATTATATTTTAAAAATAACACCCAAACTCAGATACCTTACTCACAAAACAGTGCCAAATTAAGATCTCATGACAGGAAAAGTTTCAGCAAGCATTTTTGTTTGTTTGTTTTTTGTTTGTTTTTGTTTGTTTGTTTAAATTTTGCCCTGAAGATGAGCATAAACTGATTTAGTTGAATCAGTGGAGGGTTTAAGGTGCCTTCATGGCCAGCAGGGTCTTAACCATCACTGTACAGCACACATGAGGAGAAGGATCCCTCCAAAATATCACTGGACATTTCCTGGGTATTTTAAACTGCAGTCAGTACGTTAGCACAAAAACATAGTGCTAATATTATGTCCTCTCTCTATAAGCACCACATAGTTGCAGTTGCATCCTGAACCTCCCTCCCATATCTGAACTTTGCTACCAGTTCAGAAATATGCGACAACAGGTAATATCATCTCACTGTACTGAGTCCAAGTGTGGAGCCCCCAGTACAAAAAAGACAGGGAGCTGTTGGAGAGGGTCCAGAGGAAAGACACAAAGATCATCAGGGGACTGGAGCACCTCCCCTATGAGGACAGGCTGAGGGAGCTGGGCTTGTTCAGCCTGGAGAAAAGAAGGCTGCGGGGTGACCTCATGGCAGCCTTTCAGTACCTAAAGGGAGCCTACAAACAGGAGGGGAATCAACTCTTTGAAAGGGTTGATAACTGCAGGACAAGGGGAAATGATGTGAAGTTGAGGGAGGGGAGATTTAGGTTGGATATCAGGGTGAAATTCTTTACCCTGAGAGTGGTGAGGTGCTGGAACAGCTGCCCAGAGAGGTTGTGGATGCCCCGTCCTTGGAGGTATTCAAGGCCAGGTTGGATGGGGCCCTGGGCAGCCTGGTCTGGTATTAAATGGGGAGGTTGGTGGCCCTGCCTGTGGCAGGGGGTTGGAGATTCATGATCCTTGAGGTCTCTTCCAACCCTGTGATTCTGTGATTTTGTGATTATCCTGACTGAGAAGTCCTTCTGAGTAACTTTAAGTGCCCTTCTCCTTACAAATAGGCATTTCCACTTGTTAGATCCAAAATACCATGAATTGCTGAATCTGCTACAAACACAAATACAAAGAGAAGCAGAACCAAAAGACTATCAGCCTCCTTGATGAGTCTCCATCTCTGGTTTCTATCTCTAGTGCAACTTTCAAAAGCAGCTGAGGACCCAATGACATGGCTTGTTTTCAATACAGAGGAACAAAAAACAGACCTCTTCATCAAACAACCTCCTACCTCTTCCTATGGTATGTGCTACAAGGGGTAATAATCTTGCCTTGACAGTACTTGGACCATCGCTAGAAATGGAGAAAAGCTGAGAGATACAGGAAGAAATGCAGACAGCCACCAGCTTTTGTTCCAGCCATGGCAATGATGCTTCCTTTTTACTGGGTGCATCCAGCCACACAAGCTAGTCAAGCATCAAGTATTTCACCCCATACAACACTTTAAAGATCGCCACTCTACAACATTGGCAAAGATGTTTTCTTCATTTTTTTCTACTAAAAGCCTTTCTTGGAAAGGTACAAAGTAGCTAAAAGTGTTCAACCAAAGCAGCTTGCAGGGAGCCGAATTGAACACCTCCCTGTCAAGCAACAGATCAAGATATATTACAGAAACTTGGCAAGTTAACTCTAATGGTGAATACATTTGGGAAAAACAACCAACAGGGGGAAATTCAGGGGGGAAAAAAAAAGATTTTGAAATTAATATCAATCTGTATTCAAGAGGAATGTTTTTCCTAATTTAACGTTGATTGTAATTGTTGTTATTTCCTAAGGAGTATTCAACAAGATTAATATAGCAAGAGGGAGGCAACTGAACATGAAACAGAAATTAAAATGCAAAAAAGTAACTGGTTCATGAACACATTTTCTCAGTTTTATTTAAGAAATCTATGTAGTACATCCGTTGATAGCATTTCTGGCTCTATTTGCAGAGCCATTTTTGTAAGCAACAAGACTTCTTGTACTTTTTTGGAAGCTTCTCTTTGTTACTGTATCTCAAGTCCTGACTTTAAATAAACAGAGGCAAATGTTTCCAAACGATTTAAACACTCAGAGAGAGAGAGAAAAAAAGCATCCTAAAATGAAAGGATAAATGTCATTTCATCAACAGAAAATCTTACAACTCTGCCTGTCCCTGAAAATGTGACAACTCAGGGAGAAGGGTAAAGATTTTCTCATCCACAGTATTTATGTCCTTTAGGGGCTATTGGCTATCTTGTCACTGAGTGATGCCATACGCACAACAGCCTTTTCTCATGTGGCTCCTCTAATCTGACTGCCTGTGATAAAATGGCCTTTAGGGCCAAAGCTTTCTTGGGACTTGCATTTCAAGAGACTCCTACATCTATTTATACTGGTGGAACTGAAAGATAAATTGGGATTTAGATCCACTTAACATACGTGTAAGGAGCTCGCGCTTTTAGCTGAACTTTGCCACTGACTTGTCTTCCTTGCCATGCGAGGGAGGATTTTTTGTTTGTTTTCTCAGTCGGAAGCTTTTATAAACAGAGTATCTACAGTCTCTGAATTCATGAAGAGCTACGGAAAAATTAACGGCCGTAGGAGGAAACAACATGGAAAAATAAAACAAACAACAAAACCGCTAACTAATCAAACACCGCAACTGTGACAAAGACCCTGTTCTCACTTCCTGCGCTCCTCACCTTTGTCTCTGCTGGCATTAATCACCCCGCGGAATGTGTCTCCAGGCAGTGCAGTATGCTCAGTATGCTCACACACTGCTCCTTAGCTCCTTTGCTCAGGAGATGTTTTGTGTGCGCTGGGATTAAGCTCAAGGTGGAAAGTACGCCTGCATCTGGCACAGTGCTATCAGTCCTTAGTGCTGCAAGTTCTCTGTTTAGGAAAGTGGGTTTAGATGCCTTCTGCTCATGCTTTCATTGCAGCTTTAAGAATAAAATCCCCAGAATTTCAACAAAATTTGGTTGAGGATTTATTTAACATTCACTTTTTTTTTTTTTTTCCTTGGTGTGTGTCTTCTATCATACAACTCCACACTCCACATTCAATTCAAAGAAAATCTATAGCAGCTACCTCAAGGAGTTCATTTTCAAACCAGGCATACTGAAGTCATCTAAAAATTACCATGCAGAAACTATAAGATACCAATGTTATCAAAAAGCCCCAGCTGCAACCTTGGAAACTATTCTCTCCTTGTCACCTTTCTATGTCTCACAAGAAACTCACAGAGAGGGTGGTGAGGCACTGGAACAGGCTGCCCAAGGAGGCTGTGGATGCCCCATCCCTGGAGGCATTCAAGGCCAGGCTGGATGTGGCTCTGGGCAGCCTGTTCTGGTGGTTGGGGACCCTGCACATAGCAGGGGCTTGAAACTGGATGAGCATTGTGGTCCTTTGCAACCCAGGCCATTCTATGATTCTATGATTCTGTGAAGAAACCTTACATTGATTCAGCATCAGAATGAAACTGCAGGCAACATTCAAGTTATTGGGTTTGACTGGTTTCCCAGTAGCAGGTCTTTGTCCCCTAGACACCTTTGTACCCCAAATAGTGCTCAAAGACCATGAGAACTTCCTTATGACAAGGAGTTCTCATATCAGGCCATCCCTTGCTTCTCTATGGGGAAGGTCCTTTTGGTTTAGCAAGTATAATGCAAGGGCAAAGGGATCAAGTGGACTTACACCTCCTCCATGCAAAGCTCTCAATTTCAGTCTCTTGCTCATTTGTTCCCACTGCCTTGTTCAAACCCATAGCAATAACTTTCTTCTCCTACTGAATACCAGAGTACGTATGAACTATCACAAACCATTATTTTTTCCAATACATACAGCAGTTTCATATCTTCAGGGAGAATACTCCTCAGACTACCAGCTTAAACAACTACCAAAATTGATCTTGGAAATTCACATTTTCTGATACTCTAATTTATGTATAATGTTTCAGATTTTGCACGTGTATCTTCTGAAGGAAAAAAACCCAACAACTCAAACACAGAAAATCACTTCTGCTTCTGCAAATTCTCTCTCATATACAGTATTCAGAAAATTACATCAAAATGTTGTCAAAAGCGTAAAGTCCCTTCTTGCACCACAGTTCTTTACATAAAAATTCATAAGGTTATATTTATTTTAATCAAGCAAGCATGGAAATGTATGAAGCAAGAGCGGGATCCAATCTACCTAACTTACATGCTGAACTTGTTCTTGAGTATGAAAAATAGAGAATCCTTCATCTAAGTTGGAGATACTCCTTCTTCGAGCCACTGAGAAGACATCTGGTCATGCTCCAGACATCCAGCTTGAAAAGGGGGTTGGACAGGATGGAGAAATCCCTTCTGACCTCAACCATCCTATGATTTTGTGAGGTTGGAGATGTCAGTGGGATGATGCAGGCAGCACAGCAGAAGTCCCAAGTAAAAACCTCTCTGCTTAATTCTCTGGAGACCTTCATAGGTACCCACTCTCCTCATCAACGACAAAGGGAATTCATGAACTCAAATCAGCAACACCACTTCATCAAGTATCTAAAATGTAGGTAAAATTAGGAGTCCCAGTAAATTATACTATATATCTCCTGGACACCTTCAAAACCTTATGCTTCTTCTCTTGGACTACAGGTGGAAGTTTGATACTTTATTAGGACTTCTCATGGAACATAAAATATGGATGTACACATATGAATAAAGTGGATGGAAATCTGATTCCTAGTTTCTGCTCTTTCCTTTGCTTTGACCTTCTAGAAAACAATAATTTTCTTGCAGAACAACAGTGACTGAATCGAGAGCACCTCTTTGTTGTTGCTTGTGCTGAAACCAGCCAGTCAGTGCGACAAACACGACTGCATAAAACATTCTCCTCTAATTACATTTTCCAAAGTGCTTGTATTTTTCAGAAAGATGATAGAATCAAAAAAGTGCCATATGGGCCATCCTCCTGCTGCAAATGTGAGGAAAGAGAATGTGAAAAAGGAAAAAGGCATGGAACATTTGGTATGGGTCTCCTGAGTCCTCCCTACTTCCTACTGCCAGTAGTACAAACTGACTCATGCTACTGTCAACAGTGCACAGACATTGTCCTTGTACAGGAAAGTGACAGAAATGCAAGATTTTACTCTCAAAGATTTAAGCCTACGTAAGGAGACTGCCCCACAGCCACATGGGTTTGGCAGATTCCTGGTTTCTCCAGACCTCAAGTGCTACAAGTGATCAGCTAATCACAAGCAGCTAGTCCTCTAAGAAAAGAGTACCTGTGGCCGGCCAGAGACTCCAACATGCTCAAGGTTTGGGTGGTTTGGACAACATTTCAGGTACAGCCAGACTTTTCCAGCAAATTAAATGACCTTTGTGGTAGCATTTCTGACCAACGGTACCTGTGAGCAAGAAAGGGACTATGCGGAGTCACTTAGCAGCTGCAGGTTTATTTATTCTAAGTTATTTCCATTCAAGATTTATTCTGTTTATAAATCAAAATAAAATATTTCCTGCTGCCACTTTACACAGTAATCTATCGTTTCATTTTCTCTTGGGAGGCTTTGGCACCCATGAACAATAAAGGCTGAGGAGCCCTAACTCAGCTAACTGCTACATCGGCACACACTGTGGAGCTGAAAAACACATTTATAGAGCTATAAGTGCATTTACCCTGCAAAGCAGATAACATTTGCTATCCTTGCTGGGCCCCTTGCTAATATTTCTTGTTGCTTTTTCAAGCATTGAGATATCTTTCATAAAAAATATCTTTAAAAATTCAGAAGATGAGAGGAATCTAGCAGCAGGAAATAGGAAGAACTGGGAAAATTCTTGCACTGAATGATCTGTAAGATGTGAAGTGGGGTCTTTCACTCCCCTCAACGTGTAGCTGCAGGGCAGAGGCAGGAAGAGCTCTGTCTGGCGAGTCTTCCTATTGCTGAAGTTCATCAAGTCACAGCCTCTCCAGAGGCAGAGAGATTCAGGCAAATAAGGTATTAAGGATACGTGCATTTATTTTTGAGCAAAACACACATTGGGCCAGCTCTCTGGTTTCAGCGTGACCCACAGTGACACAAAACAGGAGTAATTCTGATCAAGTCCAATCATCTGCCCAGTGCTGCAACTGCATGACGCTGATCTTCCCATGTAAACCTAAACTGGCTTTGCCTTCATCAAATCATGAATTGATGGTTTAACTACTTCCCTTAAGTAAACAACCCAGTGCCCGCCTGACCCTCCTATTAGGCTTGCCCTGATATCCAAGCTAAATGCATCCTTTTGACTCTAACTCACATTTTTCTCCTATTTGTATCATCTGTGTCCATTAAGAACAATTTTTCCCCATCCCATATTTCAAAGCACAATACACAGACTTCCCCGACTCACTGACTTTTATTTGTCCAGTTTAGACTACACAAATTAACTATTTTTATTCTCTCTGTGTGGTTCGTACTCTCAAGACATTACAGCATTTCTTTTACCCTTCCTTGAACCCTCACCACCTAAGATACAACATATGCTCTTAGATAGCTAACATATGTATGAGTTCATTCAGGGTTAAACAGCATTGACTGTATTATGGACACTGAACACCATAACAGTGATCTTGTGCAATCTGATTCTATTTAAGTTTATTCAAAGACTTTTTTTTCATATAGCTTTCCTACAATTTTGCAGAAATTCCCATATCCAGAATAAGAAAAGAATGTGATCAAGTAATTGGAATGGTTTGGAAATATCAAGTGCATTTGACCATATATATATATAAGGAAATTTTGCTTTTACTTCCATACAAATATGGAACACTACCACAGGGATTTGGATTTATTTTGAGTTGGACAACTGGAATACTTTTTTCTCAAGCATTTTATATAACTGTGAAAGAAAAATCAAGTGAATTTCACTCCAGTCAGGCAAAAGTGGGACAATAGGAAGTGTGACATATGATTTTCTGCCATGGCAGAAAACCCTATCTAAACTGCAGTTGTACATCAGTGTTAAACTTAATATTTGCAGGGACAGGGAATAAGTGTTTACTCAGGATGACATTCTGGGATAAAGAGTCTGTTTTTCAAACTTGCCCTGCTTTTGCTCAGTTTTATAGCTGACCTGACCAAGGCTGAAGAAGGTCAGTAACATCGCTGGGGTCAAACTAGCTCTCTGGGTTTTGCTTGCCCTCATTCCATTCTCCGTTAGATAAGATGGCTTAAAGAACTCAGAGAAGTTCTACAAAGAGTACTTTCAAATGTAAATCCTTTAAAAGAGAAAGAAATGGAAAAAGTATGGCCCCAAAATATCACATAATGGAGACAAACTTCCTCTTCAAAAAACCCACGGGTCAGCCTTCAGAGCTGCACAGATGTGCATAAGTCAACAGGGAAGTGTCCAAAAGCATGGCAATGGTACCAAATGGAAAGGGTCCTTACTTGAAATCAGTCCTATTAAAAAATACTGAATACTACTAAAAAATAGCACAAATCAAACACAGAAAGTGAAGTAACACAAAGTAACATGATCTTTGCCATTACTTAATAACTTCTCAATTTCAATGCACTCTACAAAGACAGCAAATACTTAAAGAAGTAAAATGAAGCACAAAACCCAGGGATTACTCCACAGCTCTACCAGTAGACACTTAGCAGGGAAAGACAGAACCAAGCAGCAAGTCCTGACCACTGGCCTCTGTTCTGGACTGCTAGAGCTGTTCCATGCATACAGGCAGATTTTCATGTGTCCATTTCCTACACTGACACTAATCTCAAACTAAGTTTGGAAGTAACCCAAGTTTTCCAAATCAATCTCCATTAAGACAATATATTTGTATACTTTCAAACATAAAAGAGATCCAGCTTAGAAGGAAGAAAACCTGATAAAAATAACAAAATGAAGGTCTCTTTCCAGGGGTAACGAAAATGAAATTGTTCCATATTACTACGTAATATTCTGTTGCATTCTCAGCTCAGATACCTCTGCACAGTAAAAACACACAAAAAGCAACCTGATCAGAAATTTAGCATTTTCTTCAGCTGTCCAAACGGAACTAAACACAAATTACCAGCACAAAGGGACAAAGCACGACTTATCTTTTTTGAAGCAAGCACACAAACAATTTGTACGTCCAAGATAAAAAAATATCCCCCAGAGAGAAATATAAACAATATAATGAGAAAGAAATAAAAATCCCTTTATTTTAATTATACAAAGCTAGGATTACCAAGGAGGTTCAAGAATATTTTTACACGTGAAAAGGTAGTTGTCATTTGTGTGTAAGTTAACTCCTACCAAAAGCTGAGCGGGCACCTCACATTCTGATGGCATTTCACATGCCTTGAAGAAAAACTGCCTTACCAAGATCATGTGGCCGGTGGAGATGTCCATGTTGGACTGCACTGGCTCCTCACACCAGGACGACGTGCTGCTGCGAGCCGAAGGGCTGGGAATGGGCCCATCACTGAACTGGGAGGAAACACTATTGATTCGAGAGGCACGCAGGGGCTCTGGGCGATCAGATGTCTTCACGGCCATGCGCTGACGGCACAGCTCCTGTGGAGAGAGAAGGAAGAAGCAACCTACAGTTATGGAATAATTACAGCATACACTCAACTGCAGACATACAATTTACAAGTTGTTTCCAGGCTAGAACTGTTGGCTTTGGTTTTTTATTTCTGGGGGGGAGGCTCTCTGCATCTACAAAATTTAAATACTCTGTGAAATGACTATATGGTGGCTATCCGAACCTTTCAAAAGTTGAATTATGACTGCGTACTCATCGCCTTGAGAATAATACTCTGGAGCTTGACTTTGCCAACAGATCTCCCTTTTTCCCTAACACTGCCTTGCCTTCAGCACAGCCACTTCTGAACTGCGTAACCTACTGAAGTTAATGGGGTTGCACAGGAGTAATCGAGAGCACTACTTGGCCCTGAATATGCAAACTCAGCAAGCTCAAGGCAACTGAATTGATGTGCCTTCCACCATAAATTCTAGTTGATAGATGCATCATTTCTCTTCATTAAAACAGCAAACTCACAATGCTTCCTCCCTGATGTGGGGCAGAGAGGATGAAGACTGACAGTAATGAAGAATAAAAACAGAAATCTGTCACTGTATTGTTTAGGCAGCTTTGGCAAAGAAAGAAAATTTGAGCTATCACACAGCCTAATGCAAGCCATGTAAAAACACCAACATAGATTGCACTACAAATAAGTATTTTCACTCACATTTCACTTTCACTGTGCATAGAATTCACATAAAAGAATTCACAGAATGGTGGTTAGGTAACAGAAAATTCTGTTGGTAAAAGCAACTCTTTTCAGCATAAAAGTCTGACTTAAATGGGATAAACAGACCCACACTTCTTCTGTGATTGTATTAATATTCTTAGAATCACTTATCTATAGTAAAATCTCAGACAGCATAATAAAATTATCATTTTTTAGCATATGCCTATTGTCCATGAGAGACACTTGGCTGCCTGTGTTGCACAGCAAGACTGGCTAGTCCACGGGATGTGGGCATATTGCAGGCGCAGTGTGGCTGCACATTTGTCGTGGATTACTCATTCTGCACAGATGAGCCCTAAGAGCACAGTTTTTTGCCTCGAGCTAACGAAATAATACAGTCTGAAGAATTCATACTGTTGAAATGCTGGGGCCTCTGTTTTCTTATTCACTGATAATATAGTTACAGCCCAAGTGCCATCAGTAGAATGATGTGAAGAACTCCATATATCAAGCACAATAAAATCTTTTTCATACAAGAGTTATAGGAGAACGGTTTTTATTTGACCTTGCAAACTTCAGGGTATTGAAGACAGACCCTAATCCATGCAGTAGCAAGCATGCAAACAGACAAAACCACTGAAACCATTGCATGGAGGCTCCTCTTGTCTCAATGTGGCAATGATTAAAGACCCCTCCATACATCTTCCATTTGCCTGACTTCTACCAAAGCTTCCACCTGCCTTGTCATTAGAGGTGCTTATGCAGAATTCTGCAGTACTTACAAAATATTACAAAATTCAGTATTTATGTTTTTTTTTCCCCTTGCTTCCACTAGAACATCTTCTGTCACTTGTTACTTCTACTGACTTCTTACCAATTTTAATAGACCAAATATTAGTAAAAAAATCTCAAAACTAATTTGAAATTGAGTCACATTTATTAATGTTAATTAAGTCAGTTAAACTACCAATATATAAAAAACCAGACTTCATTATACATTTTTTTAAATATAGGGACAAAGAAAAGGTATCTCTTTTTCTGAAGGATCACACATAATCAAGAAAGGACAACAACAGTCCAAAATGGCTTTTGTTAACCTCCAAATGACCTTATAGCAGTGCAATTTCAAATCCCAGCTTTTAGCAGATTTTGGGAAAAGTGAAAAAAGCGCAGAAACTTTTTAGACAGAAAAATACATCTGCAGAAAACCAGAAAGCTCTCTGAATAGATACCAGCCACTCTCAGAGGGAGTGGCTGACTGAACTAAGCAAAACTATAATAAGTAAAGGTATAAAAATACGTAGTATATCACAGAACTGCTAAGATGTGTCTTCTGGCTTGCATGCCACGTGGCATAGATATGAATTTGTTTTATTCAGCTAGACATCCTGACACTTGATTCACTTCAACTCTCTACTAACAATAGCATTTGTACTCAAACAGGATCTTTGTTTTTAAGTTGATCTGTTCCTGCTGCTCATGTCCTGCCCCAAGTCATAATCCTCCGCTTTTACAAGTGGTTGCTGTGGAAAGGATTATAGATCTCTGCTAACAAAAAAGAATCAAGAAAAAGTGAACTCTACGAAATTAATGTAACATTTTTATGCAAATGCTAATGATAAAAGAAATAATATTACAGCCAACTGGTGCGAGATTAGATTAACTTCCAAGTAAAAATAACATCTTGGACAAATAATTTAATATGCTACTGAGAATCTTTGTTTTCCAGCCAGATTTTAACATGTTAATGGTCCTCACAAAGGAAGGAAAGGTTGAGAAACACAACAAATACAAATAAGGTTTTTTTTAAAGAGTAACTTTATCCCAAATATCAACATGTTTCTTTCGTGACGTATATACAACCAGAACAATTATTCCCAGAACTGCTGTAACTGTCAAATACGTTAAACAAAGCGAGCATGTCACTGTACACAGCCAGAAAACATGCTTAATGTAAACAGGAAGGTCAAATCAGAGTCACACAAAATCACCACTGAGGTTCTTGATTGGTGTTTTAAATCTTCAAGACAATGGCTTTTCCCTGCCTGCAAACGGATTCTGTTTTTGTTTTAACGTATCCCCAGATTGGTCCAATGGCCCTGGACAGCCCTTCCTTCCCCACTCCTAGTAGCCCAGGCTGAGCAACCTGCCATTCCCCACACGCCTCGGACATCTGCAGCTTCTTCCAAGACACCCTCTGTTAAACCTGACCATTCTTGACTTTCTAGCATAGCTCCATCTACAGCCTAGCCTTTCTCTGCATATAATTCAGGTGTCATTCTTCATTGAGAAACATCAGCTACACTTAAAAAAAGCAATCATAAAGCATAAAGTGAAACATGAAAAAGTGATCCTCTTCAGCCTTCAGGCTTCACCATCTACAAAAACTTCAACACAGAGTGCATTTGGAGGATGCAAATGGATTCCTTCAGGACACTGGGATTAGGGAGGTGCAGCTCAAAGTATGTACATATCTAAATGTGGGATTCAGGCTTGCATCACACTCAAGGTGGGCTGCTCTGGCCCTGTGAAAAGCGTGGGGAATATGGGCTGTTCCACACCTGGTGCCTGAAGGGAAATCCCACCCCTGGGCACTGAGGGAGCTGTCATCACGTCGCAAGCACACAAAGCCCTGGGAGGTTAAAATCCTCATTTATAGGATACCTGCCATCTGTGCACCTCACTGCACACTCAGGTATTCTCTTCTCAGTTCTCCAAAATCTTTACTCTCCTAAGCATTTAGCAAACTACCATCCACCAAACCATAATTAGAGTTAGAACTTGGCTAAAACGTCAAAGCCTCGAACAGCATGAATGAAACAAACAGCTGTATTTCTGTATCGTCTCAGCAGATGCGCTATTAAAAATATTTGCTAAGAATGAATTCAGTTTACTGCTGCACTTCTATATTTAGCAGAGTGGCTCGGGCTATTTCTGCCATACTGCGACTTTGTAACGTCTAGCCTTTGTTTGGGTATAGTTTGGGTGCCATTCTTCATTTAAAAACATCATTTACACCTCAAGAAGCAATCATAATGCATACAGTGAAATATGAAGAAATGATCCTCCTGACCCTCTGGGCTATGATCTAATGGATGGGTTGGACATAAACATTTATTTAAAAGGTAATTTGAAGTTTATGACATTATTTCCCATCACATGGGAATTGCTATCATACTGAGGCACTTACTCTGTTTTTTATTTCCCAACATTTATTATCAAACTTATGTGGCGGTCACATGCAATATATAATGGAAAAGTAATATCGCTGCGTGACAAAAACTGCCATAACCAAGATAAATATTCTGTAAATAATGTCCAGTTAAATGAGTTCAAAGTACAGCACGATGATCATCTGTAGAGAGCTTTTTATTTGAGACATAATTGATAACATTAAACAAACCATAAACACTACTCTCAGAAAAAAGAAGGCTCTCTTCCAATGAGGTTCTGAAGTCTAACACTTGGTTGTCCTCACAGAGATACAGAAAAGCACAACAATTATTTCCTAAGGTACAACAAGTGGATTTTCAAATCCCCACTTGTGAATGAACCACATCACAGCACAAATGGAATTTATCCAAATTGAAAGAAAGGGCATCAGTAGACTTGTGACTAATGGACAACAACTAGATAGAAAGCCAGTCGTACCACACTGCTTTGCTAGAAAGGGTCTCTGAACCTGCAGGGTTTACTATGAGGTCCTCTTAACCAAGGAGGCACTGCGCCTCTTTGGAAACAAACCCCACAGATATCTCTCATGTGTTTTATTGAAATATTTGTTTCAGAGAGAAACTGATGTATACACTTTGAGGTGGGGGTAAGGTGACAGAAGGGCTTGATACTAAAACATGTCTGAGTAATGGTCAGTATTAAGTTTTTCCCCTCGTATTCAGAGCTTTAGGTCCTGCCAACACCATCCCAGTAAGGTACAGCCAACATGCACCTCAGTGTTATATTCACTTCTCTAACATCACCCACACATTATAAATTTTCTTTCCAATATATCAACAAAAATAATATTTATTTATATATATATTTTTAACTGTGCCTCAGACTTGAATAATCCCAAAAAGGAAGTCAAGGAAACAGGCCTGATATTTCCACTCTTTTCAAAATCTGCTTGGCAAATCCACGTGGAAATCACCTGACCCAGTCCAGAAAGAAGTGCAACACAATTATGTTCAGAATTAAAAGCAACGTAAGAAAGAATAAACAACTTCCACAGCACAATTACTAAGAAAATGCAGAGATATTAAACAAAGAAGTAACTGTTTATTAACAATAACTGATAGATAAGCACACACAAAGCCCTTTCAACCTGACTTGCCAAATATTCCAGCAGAAACAAGCAACAAACATACAGAAATCATTTTATATGCAAAAATCAACAAAAATGCAGAAAACATACAGAATTCATTTTATATGCAAAACAAAACTGTTTCATAGAAATTTCAAATTAAATACACTATCTAAATTGTAAAAATTTTTTACAAAGTAGAGCCTAGGGTAAATTAAAATACCCTAGGCTCTACTTTGTAACAAAATACATAATGAAAACTAAGAATATAGATAGAATCATAGAATGGCTTGGTTTGGAAGGGACCTTAAAGACCATCTAGTTCCAACATTAACTTTTATAAGTTGAGTGAGAAATAAGAATGCTTTTCTTAGTTTTAATACATGTGAATATTAGTCTTTAAATTACAGAGGCATTATTTACAGGATGAGCTGCAGCCAGCTGCATGCTTACAGCATGGATTTAACCATTTTGCAATGGTTGCAGTCATAATGCAGTGAGATTTAAAGGACGAAAAAAATAAATTAAGCTCATTTTTTTTTAAAACAAATGGATCCAGGACTACAAACATCATTACTCTCTAACTAAATTTGCTTAGTGTTACTATAGGGTGAAGCTAAAGTCATTTGGCTGCCTTTGTTTTGCTTTTGCATACTCAATACGCTTGCAGGTGTTATAAATTCAACTTTAACTTATTTACTGTGTTTGTAGCTTTGGGGATAATTACAGCTTTATTACCATTTATTTTTTGAGTAACTGAAACATACTTTCAAGCTTTAGTTTCATTTTAACATCCTTTTTGTCCAGGAGTAAAGGAGCTGTTTATACATGGGGAGTATTTACACACACGTTTTCTACCACTGCCAGAAAAGGCAACTACTGAGATCAACCTGCCTTCCAGAAAGGAACAGAGAGAACACTGGAAAAATGTCTGTAAGTAATATTTAGAGAGATCCCATTTCTGACATGGCATCAAATGCATCATTACATAGCCACACCGTTTGCTTTGTATTTCTCTAGACCTTGCTGGGGAGCTGTGTGTGGGGACAATTAGAACAGAACATGCATATATTTGACTGTTAGCATAAATGTGCTCTGCAACATTCAGCTGGGAGTGACAGTTGTTGTGACTACCTGCACACTCACACCACACCACCATCTGTATATTTGCAGCCCAGTGTAGGGGTTTTAATTTGTTTTAAATGACCTAAAAGGCAGGGCTGCTGCTTCTTAGTCAAACACCCATTTTCCTAATAAGACTCCAATTTTAATTAGAGTTTCAACATTAAAAATTTCAACTTTTTTTTTTTTAGCATTCCAAGCATTCCCTGGCGGGGATTCACATAATTATGACTCCCCTTTCTTCGCATTCACAAAGAAAGAAGAAATCAGACAGCAAGGCAAAGCAAAGAAAGCATGGTAATCCTCAGATGGAGAATGACTTTTTCTTCACTTGCATTTATTTGTTTCATAACCACTCTTTAAATTCAAGCATTTGCACTGTCTTATCCTAAAATCAAACAAACTGAAAGCCATATTCCATCATGATCCACCACTCAGCTCTAGAAATCTAGCAGGAGTGAACATGCACCCAACCAAACACACCAACTACCCAACACTGTTCAAGGAAATATCGTTATTTTAACTCCTCTAGTGACTCCCACCAACATAGTGGACATCTAGACAGCTCAGGAGCTTAAAAAGGGATGGGCCTTTTGCTCACCAAGAAGGAGATGGCAGTATAGGTTGGGTAATACTGCCCAAAATAAAGGGACCGTTTCCTCTGCTACCCACAGCAGGAAAGCACAGGCTTCTTTGCAGATCATGCTGTTTCCCAGGGGTCAGGGCAATTTGAAGACCATGCTTAGTTTATACTGCTGGGGATTTTTGTCCCACACAAAAACACAAGAGACCACTCTGTGCAAGTAAGACGGCTTAGATCTCATTTGTGAAAGGGAAGAGTCTCAGGAAACAGATACCTGACTTAACATGAGGGAAGTGAGAAGGACTACACAGACCAGAAGACGTAATGAAAAATTTTTATGTTTCTTTAAAATGATTCAAGTATTTTCCTCAAATAATGACAACATGGTAGTGTGTTCTTCCAAGCCTCAAAGAAACTGCAGGGATGCAACTAAGGGCCTACTAGGGCTACTAGGAAGGACCTGTACTCACTCAAGTTCTACTGGTCTAAAAGCTGCCACGTTTTTCTCAGTGCTCCTGACAGTGTCTGAGCAAATCCAGACAGTGCCAATTCTGGAGGTGGCAATTCACCTATGTGCCACAAATAAAACCTGCACGTCATCTGAGTAATGTATTTTCTTGTGTTTACAACCAAATCTGGTTGTCTGAATTGCATTTCCCACATTACAGGTGTAATTGCATGCAGTACATGATAAGTAAATGGAAGACTTGGAGGGGAAGACACGTTAAGGGCTAATAAGGATGTTACAGAATCCGAGTTCAGCCCTCAACCCTACTAAGAAACTGAGATATAGCACCCAGCTACAAACATGTAGTCCTGTATCCACAGCAATCTGCACAACTGGCCCTACAGCCATATCCTTTATGTGTAAATCAAACTTCAATAATTTGCCCATTTTAACCAACTTCGATACAGGCTGATGCGGGCACAGCTGCAGCTTACTATGAATCTGCAGAGTAAACACATCACTAGCACAGGGACAGCCACACAGCATGCTTTACAAATGAATGGTAGTAATGACTGAATTAACCTGCAAGGCCATGCAGAACCATGTACAAATCTCTCATGCTTTGATTTTGTCTCACACACCCCAAGCTGGACCGGCTTCCAGCAGACACCAAAGCTCTGAAGAAAACTGCCACAAATGTTTCCTCTTCCACTCCCAGCATTTATAGCTGCCTGGGGCCCAAAGCAGGCAAAACTGCAGTCCCAAGCCAGCTGTAGCTTCTCAGGAAAAATACACATTAAATTTGTGAAGTCCACTATTTTATTGCTCTGCAGGACTGAAAATGGGAGATCATTTCTGGTAGAAATGAGACTCTCCAGCTTGTAAGCAGAACTCAGCATCCTCTTCTAGCTCAGAAAGAAACAAACAGTTACAACCTTATGTCCAAAAACACAGCTTTATCCCATTCTGGAGATTATTATTGCTTCTCCTAAAGTCTGCATAACTGCATTCATGGTAACACCGTCACTAAAACCAAGCAGAGAAATACAAAAAGAAGTCCTACAAACTTGTACAACTCTCAAATCCTTTCTTTGTGGAAGGGTGGTGACACATATCAAACGTGATGCTGGGAGAAGGAAGTATTTATCAAGAATGGCCATCAGCAATATTTTTTTCCATAACATCATCTGTCATGACAGATGAACGTGCCAGTCATTACACTTCCCTGCCTTAAAACTAAAGTCATTTCTTTCTACTCCTCCTCCACTGAAAATAAAAATGAATTCACTGTTCAGCTCTGCTTGGAATAGCAAATGCAAATGTTGCCAACAAGGAAACATGGTGAAAATAAGGAATTTATAAAGCATGGCGGTCTTAAGTAAGTCAGGGCAGGTTATTAGGAGCTCAATATGTGGTAGTACAGTGAAATCCTCCTAAACTCTGAAAAAAATATTATGTATGACTTCTGTTGTATCTCCGAGCACAGATATTCTATCACACACTGCAAAAGCCTACAAAGATTAAAAATGTTGGTCAGTATTTCTACATATCCACTTCATTACCATTACAGGAGATACCGGAAAAAGTGAGAGGGATTTCGTACTCCAAGCTCAGTACTGATGTGCAGAGGTACAGGGGGACCTCACATCTAGAGTAAACAAGCACAGCAGCGAAAGATTTTAGCCTGTATTTAACATCACTGGGTGTCTTTGCTCGGTGCTACCCAGAAGTGAGAATAACAGTTTCACTTTTTCTTCAGCTTCTCATCTTACATGCTTCCTACTTTTCTATGCTGCCACTTGTTACTGCTTCAGAAGAAATAACTTGTATTTTCCATCTCTCTTCGTACCCATTTTCCCTGCTATTAATCATTCTTGTCACCTTCTCCCCACTCCCTCTATTTCTGCAGCATTCCTTCTGAGATGCAGTGACCAGCATCTGCTCAAGCCTCACTCATTGATTTTTTCTTAATTAACTTCTAAGATCCTCAAACAAGCAAACAAAATTATTAGTTAACATTGCCTGGAGAGCCAGTGCATTGAACCAGACCTTCAAAACCAAGTTCAAATTGGGATCAGATTGGTCAGCAAGCCTCCTGCATGCTTTACCTCACATTCAAGAGCTTTCCAGTGAGGTTAAATAGGAATTGCAGCTCTTTATTTCACTATGGGGAGTGACACCATGGGGACTTTACACATTCCCATTCACATTTTGTTATGTATAGCATTTCCCCAGAGCACAGGAGAGATGCTGTATGACATAATTTCAGTATACAGTATGAATTTACATATGTAGATCATTCTTTCCCCTAAATCTACGTTCAGCTCCATGGCATTGCTTCTCCTGCTACGACTGACTGCAATGAAACCTCTCCCAGTAAATCACCCTGCTTCAACCCATACCAAGCATTGGTCCTCCACAGAATTAAGTCTAACCAAGAAGATGAAAAAAGGCAAAACCCAGATTTTGATGGTTCACACTGTCAGAAGAGGAACAGTGTACTGAATTTTTCCTTCCCATCTTTCTCTTGCTCTTTTACTCATAATGAGAAAGACGAGTAGTTCTCTGACATCTGCATATATTCCCCTCTATACATTTTTGAAGATTAGTGGGATGTCCACACCAGCAGTACTAGAAATTAGGAAGGGTTGGTAGTTATGACCCTACTGCTGCTCTCTTAAAACCTCTGCTCTCTTAAAAACTGCTGCTCTCTCATTTCTGCTGTTGCCAGACTAAGCCAGGAATAGCATTCCCACCTGCATGAAATGAAAGAATGAATCTCCAAGCTAGATGATATTCAACGTGGGCAAGGGGAGTGATTCTAATCTGCTATGGTAAACACACAAACTCAAACCTGAAGTGAGTTTTATCATGGTAATGCTGTGCTATCTACATACCGGAGGACAAGAGCAACCACTTCTGAACACAGCTCTGCAAAGCAGAAGTCCTGACTAGAAGGAAAAAACAGGAATCATCGGGAAGCCTGCACTATGTTAGCTAGAAAGGAAAAACAGAAAAACAAAAACTGTGTGGAACATGAAGAGCATTTTATCCATCTGAAATATTACAATTAAATAAAAAAAGAAAAAAAATTCCCTGATCAAAATATCTGCTTGTTCAAAATGCAGCATCCCAAGCAAACATCAGTAAAACATCACTGATGTGCCTTTTGCAAAAAAAATCTAGAAATTGCTTGGGAAAGCTTAGAGAAAACCTAATGCATTTTCTCTTTTGGCCAAGCCGCCTACGCTGAATTTGATTTTCTCCAATTCAAAAGCTGTTGTCTCCCATCCCTCCAAGACTAATTTTATTTTTTTGAAAGATCTCACTTCTAGGAGTGCTGTTTTACAGCCTCTCTCTTTTAGTCTCCGCTCGGTTATTTTAATAGAACGCAAGTGGCTGAAAGAAGGGAACCCAAGCTGGAATATGCAGCACTGCAAGGTGATCCACACTGCAGTGTCATCCACTGCTGCTATGAGGGTTTAGAAACTGTGATAGCAACAATCACAGCACAAAGAAGTCAGATGAATCATCTCTGTCCCTTGAACTGAGAAGCATATAGGTCTCACACCTGGAGCCCTGGGAAGATGGCAGCAGATGTGTAGCAAGATTCCAGGAAGGCTCTGCTCTGGTCAAACTTCTCTCACAGTTTATACCACAGCAAAACCAGCAAAGCCTTTGCAACACCCAATTCCCTCCAAGAGCTTCACAACCAGGCTGCAGGCAGAGGGGAAGCTGAGGAAGTAACACCTGCTTTTGTTTCTCTGTCCCATGAAACAGCCAAGTCCAAACAGGTTTCATAGAATCACAGAATCATAGAATGGCTTGGGTTGGAAAGGACCTCAAGGGTCATCAAGCTCCAACCTCGCTGCTGCAGGCAGGGCCACCAACCATCATATCTAATACTAGACCAAGTGCCCAGGGCCCCATCCAACCTGGTCTTGAACACTTCCATGGATGGAGCATCCACAGCCTCTCTGGGCTTTATCAGGGAAAAGCCTCAGGTGGCAATGGCCGGCTTCAAATCCTTCCTGAAGGCTGAGTACAGGCACACAGTCCAGAAAGGACAAAAAGATTCCCACTTCCTTGAGTGAGACTGATGCGCACGATGAACACAGGCAGTAGGAAGAACACCTGTTTTGCACCTTTCAGACTTCAAACCACACACTGCAACCTGTTTCTGCTCCCAGGCAACATGTCCTACAAGAACCAACAAACACCTACAGCAATTGCTTATGTACATGGAATGAATCTTTACTCTCTTACTGGGAACATGACCCTGATACAAGGTTTATTCTGCAAAATAAAAACCTTCCCAGCTAAAAACTTTCAAAAATACACATATTTTTTCCCCTCTAGCACAGTACATGGAAGGAATAATAGGAAAGGCTCAGGAAGCCAGATCTCAGTGTTAACTGAGGAGTTTTCAGAAAATGTACAATAGAGAAATGTGTCAAATCTGAAACACGATAGCAGAGTTATCCAAAAAAAAGAAAAAAGAAAAAAAGAAAAAAATCTGAAAACAGAAAAAAGGGCAGAAGGATGTAGGAAATACGGGCCTGAATATCTTCTATATTACATCTGAAGAAACACCACTGAAGACACTGCAGTTATTCCAGAAAGAAGTCAGGACACTTGAGATGATGTATGGCTTGGAACTGCAGATTAAATGCTCTCCAGCCCATTAAGCAGGGCTGTGCTTACCACTGCCTCCTCTCATGCCCAGGCACAGCATGGGATGGACTCACCAGAGGCAGAAGACCCATTGCACATGAGTCCATCCTCAGCTCCACTGGCACCAAGCTGACCACAAGAGCAGCAGTAACGGCATCTGCCCTCTGAACAGGCTGCCCACAGACTCACAAAGGTGTCCAGTGAGAGAATACAGTTATTTTCTTTGGCCTTTGCTAACTGTGCACAGAGAATCATTTGGGAGAAGGCTGGGCGACCCAGCCTGATGTGGTGACAGGGCCCTGCCAATCATGTCCATTTTCTAGGTGAGATAGGGCCCATAAGTCCAGGCTGCCTCCAGGCTTTCTCGTAAGAAAGGCCCCTGGGGTGGCGACTCCAGTTTTCCCAGTTATTAAAAATGAGTCACCATCTTCATCTCCCCTCTATTTTTCTTCTTAGCGCTTTCTTACGTTCTTGCTTGCAGCACTTTTGTCCTTGCTCCATAACACACCAAGTCCATTCTGTCCCCTTGGATAGGGAAAAAGAAGCAAGTACAGGAAGGGGAGAGCCTGACCTGGCTTCACCAAGGGAAGGTGTGACTAATCCAGTGGCCTTCTATGATGGAGTGGAGTGACAGCATTTGGACAAAGGGAAGGCAACAGATGTCATCTACCTGGACTTTTGCAAAGCCTTTGATCCAACACATTCTCATCTCGAAAATGGAGAGATATGGATTAGAAGGATGCACTGATTGGAGGATGAGGAATTGGTTGGAAGGTCACAGGCAGAGGGTTGTGGTCAATGGCTCTGTGTCCAGGTGGAGGCTGGTGATGAGTGGTGTCCTTCAGGGGTCTGTCTTGGGTCCGGCACTCTTTAACATCTTTATCAATGACACAGATGAAGGGATTGAGTGTGCCCTCAACAAGTTTGCTGATGACACCAAACTGAGAGGTATGGTTGGTACAGTAGATGGAAGGGACACCACCCAGAAGGACCCTGATAAACTCTAAAGGTGGGCCCCGGTGAATTTAATGAGGTTCAACAAAGCAAAGTGCAAGGTTGAGGTAATCCCAGATACGTATACAAACTGGGAGAACGCCCTGAGAGTAGCCCTACTAAGAAGGACTTAGGGATCCTAGTTGCTGAAAAACGTAACACAATCCAGCAGTGTATATTTGCAGCCCAGAAGGCCAATGGTACCCTGCGTTCCATCAGAAGAGGGGTGGCTAGGAGGGTGAGGGGGGCAATTGTCCCTCTCTACTCTGCCCCTGTGAGGCCTCATCTGCAGTCCAAGTCTGGGGCCCTCAACACAGGAAAGATGTAGAATTTTTAGACAGGGTCCAGAGGAGGGCCATGAAGATGACCAGAGGGCTGGACAACATCTCTTATGAAGACAGGCTGAAGGAACTGAGCTGTTCAGCCTGGAAAAGAGAAGACTGCAGGGAGACACTACTGTGGCCTTCCAATATTTAAATGGAGTTCATAAACATGAGGGAAATAAACTTTTTGCACAGATAGACAGCGACAGGATAAAGGGAAATAGTTTTAATCTAAAGGAAGGGAGATTTAGATTAGATTTCAGGGCAAAGTTTTTTATTGAGAGAGCAGCAGGGCGCTGGCACAGCTGCCCAGAAAAGCTCTGGATGTCCCATTCCTGGAGGTGTTAAAGGCCAGGTTGGATGGGGCCCTGGGCAATCTGATCAACTACTTGATGTAATGATTGGCAACTCTGCCGGTGGCAGGGGAAAATGAACTTGATCCTTGCGGTCCCTTCCAACTCAAGCCATTCGATTATTCTATGATTCTGTGATACCACCTCCTCTTGGCCCTATCCTGCAGCCTAGCGAAGGGTTATCCCCTTCAAATCTGACTCCACATGGCACCTGTTTTCCTTTCATGCAGAGGAAGGGCTTCCCTGGAGCTCCTCACTTCCAGGAGCTTAAGATCCATTTTATAAGTTCCTAAGTCAGATCCGCATCTACACACCTCTTGTTCTGCCTCATTCTGCTTTGGCCATCCACCAGCCGACATCAACAAAATATCTAAGCATAAGGCAAGTTCTCTGCTAGCCACCCTTACACATTTCTCAACTCTTTCTTCTCCCCCTTTATTACTATGCACTGCTGTATGGAATGAGCATTTAGAAGACTGAAAAAACTGTTACATTGCTATATAATCATAGAATCATAGAATGGCGTGGGTTGGAGGGAACCTTAAAGATAATCCAGTCTCAACCCTCTGCCATGGACAGGGTTAGCACCCACCAGCTCAGGCTGCCCAGGGCCCCATCCAACCTAGACTTGAGCACTCCCAGGGATGGGGCACCCACAGCTTCTCTGGGCAGCTATGCCAGGGCCTCAACACCCCATGAGCAAAAAATTTCTTCCTAACGTCTAACTTAGATCTTTCCTCTTTTAGCTTAGGTAACAACATTACATACAAAATATTTGTAGGTTACTGTAGGTCTACCTTAAGATAAAACACTGATTAAAGAGAATTGCTCATGTAACACACAGCAAAGAGGCCTGAAAGGGCAAGAACTGCTCTTCCAATACATACAACTCCCAGTGTATATTTTATAGTCCTGTTGCTTCACAGTCACACAAGACAACATTTTTTTTTCTTTTAATAAGGACACCAGAAAGGAAAAGATTAGAAGTTCTGTCCTTTGTTTTCCCAAAAGAAAACACATTGAGCCTTACTGCAAAACTTGCATCTATCCAAAATCCTTACTAAATGTATTCCTTACTGACAAGTTTACTGAATGCTCATGTATCGAATATTCATCGTCCTCAGTGATAGCTGAGGTTTAGTGAGAGTTCTTAGAGGCAATTTACATAGATGTGAGCACTACTGCAGGGCACTGACCAGCCCACCTTACTTTGCTCTTGGACCTGATGTTAACTTCAATAAAAAACTTGACAAGGAAGGTCAGCAAACTTATCTTTTTAAAATTTCATTTAATTCACAAAACTCTATTTTCTAAGGAGTTGATACATAGTATTACTATTGTGTTAACCTCTAATACTACAAAAGCATGTTGCTTATGAAATCAATCTAGAGTTTAAAAGACAAAATCATATTAGATGCAATGAATTATCTGTATTTAAATACACAAAGTGGGCATGATGGCTACACAGAGTGGATTCTTTCAGTGTGGAAGCCTTTAAAAATATTTGTAGCAGCAAAATCCCTGTTGTAAATGCTGTTTTCTTAAAATCTCTCCACAAAACTACCAGCAGGATCAAATCTTTCAAAGCACTGAGAAGTTTTTAGTGGCTCTGAATCCAGAAGGATCATGTAACTAATAAGACTGAAATTGACAAAGGAATATATAATTTATATGTAGTGTAACACAAGTAACAATACAGAACTTAACATATAATTCACAATTATAAGCCTGCCAAGTCACGTTATTGGAACAAGCTTTAGACCAGGGGATGATGTAACCCAGCTGCACTGACGCTGCACAGCTCGCGTAACCTTGAATATCTCAGGCAGCTGCAGAAGGACCTCACTGTAAACTGCCTGGTCTTTGCCCCCTCGCTTTCTAAAGGAAGTTATTTTGGCTGAGGCCAAGGAAAATTAAAAAGCACATTATTGACATAAAATATTAAAAGACAGCTCTCCGAAGCCAGCTTCAGCACATTTTAACTTCTGCCTTTAAGTTCCATTATGGCCAATGTTTTACAGAGCATCACCAGCGATGCAGAAGATGATGCTCACAGTAAAGTTCTGCAACTGGAAACAGAAAATCGCTGATTTACCATCTTGCCCAACCCAGCGTTCTGCACACAGGGGTCAGAAGGCAGGGTTCGGCCAGCCTCACCAATACATCACCCTGAATCCAGCAGAGCATTCCTAAATAGCGGTAGTCGCTAATAGGCACTCATTACACTAATAGATTGCTCACTAATGGGTGCGCTGACGGAGCTATGCGCTCGGCAGCCCCCCTCGCAGCCCATCCCCGTGTCCCTGCACCCGATTCTCTCCGGGTGATGCTCCAAAGCCTTCAAAGGGCACGAGGAAAATCTGCTCGGTGTGGTGAAAGGAATCAAAGAGGCTCTGCTGAAAATTCCTAAAACGCTTCTGCCCTAATCTTCTGGAGCAGAGAAGGGGCTCGCAGAATACTAAACTTGCTTTTCAAAGGAGATCAAAGCAACACGAGCAACAACTGCAAACATGAACGGAGGTGTGCGCATGGGCACGGGGAAGGCAGAGAGCCTCTCTTCAGCCGCCCACGAAGGCTCCCGCTGACTTATCTACCCGTTACACATGTGGTTTGAAAGGACAGGAGACGTGTTTAAAAGGTACACACAAACGCTCCGCCTTTGGACGGGCTGTGTTTCATGCACACGCAGCGTTTTACGAGATACACTGCTGCCATTAATTCTGAAAAGCTCCTTAGCCACAGTCTAATTAAAGCAGCCTATAATTTCGTATTTGTTTAGCGATTCAAAGATAAATGAAGTTGCGGCTGTGTATCTCCCCTTCCCGGTGTCACCCTGCAGTCGGGGTTAGTCTCACAGAGCGTATTTAACACTTTGGCAGCCAGATGCTTGCTTAGGAAATCCCCCCCAGAACAGATTCACAGCTCAGCCACTTCCAGCAGATATTTTATTTGCCTGCTTTAACCTGCCCGTGCCCCCTATGCCTGCTTCTCCTCCAGAGCCCCCCGTGTGAGCTGCACTTGCACAGCAATGCTGATGTGAGGTCCCAGCAGCACTGAGGTTGGCTCCCAACTCTGGCACTCAGCACTGAGGAGCCCCAGCAGCCAACCTGCTGTTTCCCTGACAATACAGTTTGTGTTTTCTCCCTCCCAATCTGCTATTCCGCTGCGTAAACTGGAACCGAAAATAAATAAATAAAAATCATGGAAAAGAAAACAGCTGTGGGAAAAAACTCTGCTAAGTTCACAGGGTGAGGAAGGAATGAGTAAAACCCCAAGTGAACTCTCCTGGCTGAACTGGGTTAGGATGAAAAATGCTGCTGCTAAATCTTGAAAATTTAGGTCAGCCTTGTTTATGTGAAGATATAAAGCACTGACATTTGGAGAAGCATGTGAACTAACGCAGTATTTCAGCGTTCCCTCTGAATCAGTGGGCCACGAGGCCCTTTCATACCGACCAATTTCCCCTCCTTCAAATTAAAAAAAATAAATCTGAATTGTCACTTTGGCTGCAACCAGCAACACACTGAAGCATCGTGTTTTAAAGTCTAGTGGCCGCAGCTGCTGAAATATTTTGTATTTTTAAAACAGACTGAGTTAACCAAGTAGATACTCGGGAAGCATTTAACTGATGTAGAAGAGAACAAAGTAGGTACAATTTCCAAAGCTATCTGCTTTTTTTTCATCCCTGTGTGAATACGGGTCGCATTATAGCCCTATGAATACCAGAGAAGATGAGGAAAAGGATAATTGCTGCTTTTCTGAGACCTAATTGATGTTATCCGAAACACGCATCACACCAGATACCCGTTCCCTTTAACACAGCTCAACATATGGCGATTCTGACAATGCAAACAGGGCTCGGTCCTATTTCTCCTCAAATCCACGTGAATGGTTTATTATACACAAGATGAGGCCCAGTGATTCATGTTGCTAAAATGCTACTTAGCAGCAGCGAAACTGCTCAAGTATTTTGCCTGCCTATACTTGGGCCTCCTACGGCTGCCACTGAGACCAATGGCAAAATTCCCATCTCCTTCCATGGGAGGGGAGCCAAGCCCTTAGAAACCTTTGTATTTAAGGAAAAGCAGTTTTCCTCCCACTCACGACTACAGTTCTCCTGAAAAACCAATGGAAATGCTGAAGAAGTCAGGTGGTTCGAATTGGGCCCAAAGGTCAAGAACAAAGAATATGAAGGCAGTTCTGCTATTGAAAAACTGAGCAGCATCCTCAAAGCACTGCCTGGCTTCTTCGCCTGCTTGTTTGTTTGTTTACTGTTATTATTTTGAACAGAAAATGACACTTCTAGATCTGACTAGGGAGATTTTAAAACATATATAAATCCTGGAAGAAGAAATGAAGCGCACATTTCATTTAGTGTCTGGATTATAGCTTCTTATTAAACAAACCAGAGCTCATTATAAAATCAATATCAACTTAACCACTCTGTTCCCAAGAGAAATGGCAAAAAAGGTCACTCCAAGAAATTCAAACAATTTTCCTGCTGGAAGGGCACGATTTTAATTACAGATACTATTAATTAGAGCTGTCACTAAGAAGATTGTCCTGTTAATTATCACAAATTCAGTTTCAAGTGTGATTTTGGAACCTGGAGGGCTTTCTTAAAAAAAATAAAATAAAATAAAGGATTTGTGTATTCATGTTTAATGAAAAAAAAAGGAAAAAAGAGACTACCTATCCCTTCTGTGATTGTGGTTTGAATAAAACAACAGTAAGTTCCCCATTGATAACCAACAAAAATGTTTACAACCAAGATCTCTTTGGCCAACTAAACTTAGAGGACAATTTGCTGGTTGGGCCACACGTTGTCCTGGAGGACACCCCATTCTTCCACAGGCAAAACAATAAAGCACTGGAAATGCTTTTGCTCTCGCTTTCTCTTGCTTTAGAATTCATTACATTTAAAGACCTAAAGGAGATCTGAGGATTTTCTCTTTACAGAAAGCACTCTATTTAAACTGAAAAGCAAAACCGTTCCTGAAGATACCAGTCACAACAGAAACATCTGCATTTATCACTCATTACTACCATCTCTCTGCGCCCAGCCTGGGGAGAGGCGCTGCACAATCTCCTTTCCAACACAGAAGCGGTACAGACAGACCCAAACTTCCCGAGTTTACTCCTGCACAACTCCCAGCTACCAGTCTGAAGCCTCAGAATACAGAAAGGCCATCACGCCTGATGCTGAGCAGAGCAAGAAGGTAAAACAGAACTTGACAGAGAAGTGCCACAAGGAGGATCCTATCGATGCGCAGCACACACGGGTACTACAACAACAATATTTACACATTCTCGACTTCTCTCTCCCAGCCACACTCCAAATATTTTGGGCTAGAAAACAACAGCTGCGTGGTGTGCGACCAAAACACGTGCACTGCCATCACCAAGAACACCCCCAAGAAATCAGCCCCATGAGCTAAAACAAACTCCAGCAAGATGCAGCCTCTCTCCACCCAGCTCTTGAAACTGAAAGAGAAACTCCAATGTTTTGTGATGTGTTCCAGCAAACCTCAGAGCGGCACTCCCGCCTTCCTGGCCACACATCTGCCACCATTGTTCTCCTCCAAACAGCCCCCATTCGCCTCCCCATCTATCAGCATTACATTTCATTTTATCTGAATAATGGCAGAAGGTGGCAACAGATCGGGTCAAAGGCTCTTTTCATATCAGACTCTGAAGAAGTCGATTACTCAAAATGAGAGACATCTTCAGATAACCGTGCGAACCATCCCTCAGAAACGCTAAAGATTTTTCGTTATTAATAGCGGCAGGGGTGACAGATTATGGATATTAATGTTATTTTTCAGAGAATTTCAACAGCGAGGGGCTTTCTTTTCCTTCTTTGAATGTTTCTAATTGGACACAAATTTACAGCCACGAGGACTGCCCGGCAGTAAGGAGCTGCTCCCGGGAATATTCACAGGAGATGGGAGGGGGGGAAGCGCTGAAAACAAACGAGCCCAACGAATGTCTCCTGGCTGAACGGGGCTGGGGAGGAGAAGAAGGAGGAGGAGGAGGAGGAGGAGGAAGAGGAAGGCCGGCACTTACCTGATAAGCAGCGGTAGCATCGGATCCGGCGTCAGCCCCCAGGGCCGAGAGCTTCTCCTTGAGCCGGTGGTGGGCGCGGTGCCGTAGGCAGTAGACGACCCCCGATGCTGCCAGGACCCCGGCGATGCAAGCAAGGGAGAGGAGGGTGAGGAGGAGAAATTTGGCCGACTCTGCCTCTTCCCCGCGCTGCGGGAGCGGCGGGACGTGGCTTTTCTGCAGGGGAGGAGAGAGAGGCAGCGCCTGAGTGCGCGGAGCGGAGCGGTGCGGGGGCCCCGTCGGGGGAAGCCCCCGGCAGAAACGACTCGCAGCGGGGCCGGAGCTCAACGGCGGGCAGGGACAGCGCCGCGACCCCCCCGCTCCGTCCCGTCCCGTCCCGTCCCCTCCCCTCCCGTCCCTTCCCCGGCCGTGCCCTCCCCTCCCGGCTTTCCGCTCCCGAAAGGCGGAGGCGGGCGCTGGGTGCGCGCACCGCCGGGTCCCCCCTCCTTCCTCAACCATACAGAACAACGAGGGAAAATCCGTTTGTTGGTTTTTGTTTTTTTTTCTCCTTAGAGTGAAAAATAAAACACGAAACAACAGGGAAAAAAAAAAAAAAAAAAAAAAAAAGAAGTAGGTGGCAGTTCTTCCTTTTGTCTGTTACAGAAGAAAAAGGATCATATATAAATATAAAAAGAGCCGGATAGGTCCAAACTCCTCCAGATGACTATTATTTTTGCAGCAATAGGAGAGAATCCTTCTCGTGCATTTCACTTGTCTCCATGTGCTAAAAAGTTGTACAATAATTTCCCCTCATTAACTTCATTATAAGCTATATTAGCAACAATTAAAAACGCAACATGAAAATGAAAAGACCAGGCGCGCAAATTGCAGCAGGACTCATTTGGCCCGCGTTCCCCCTTTCACAATTACCAGGGAAATGAATTGAAAAGCACGCCCCTGCCTCAGCCCTGGTTGCTACAAGATGAGAACAATTAGCAAACTCCTTTCCACCACCTAATTTCGCGTGGTAACAAAATGGATTTTTCCCCATGAATGCCTAGCCGGCCTATTCATTATCTCTCCTCTATTAGTAATTTTCTGCTCCGTATTCAGCTAGCCAGCTCTTAATTTCCTCCTGTCTTGCAGTGTACACAGTGGCTCTTATGTCAGGCCCGGTCCATTTTTATCTTGTAATCATAAAGGCCACCAAAGCAATTATCGCTGGTCTTGACTGTAAAAGCTTGTCATTAATTAGCCTCCTTGCCTTCAGTACTGCGGATTAGCCGGGGCTGAGGCTGAGTTAATGGAAATGCGGCTTCAAGGAGCCTCCCGGATTTTCTCGCCTGGATGCTGGGAGCGAAGGATGCTCGGCCGGCTCTGGGAAGCCCCGGGGGCGGGCGCGGACCCCACTCGGCCCGGCCCGGTTCAGCCCGGCTCGGCTCGCACCGCCCCCCGGCCCCTCCTCCCAATCCCACCAGCCACCAGGGGGACGGGGCCGCTCCCCCCCCTCCACAGGGGTCTCCAGGGGCGCCTCCCCTCGCCCCCCACCCCGGGCCACCTGCCCCGGCCGCCGTGGGCTTGCAAACCGAGCCGGGAGGGGCAAACCCGACGGCATCACCCGGGGGCCCGGGGATGCGCGGGGCTGCCGCGCTCTGCCATTAGCATTTCAGTGAAAGGGACGCCGTCCCCTCGGGGCCAAGGGTCGCGATCTGCATCTCAATAGGCGGCCCCCGCTAAAGGGCCGCCGCCCCCTCCCCGACGGCTGCGCCCCGGGACGTTAATCCGCCTCTCCGCTCCGCTCGACCCCCCGATAGCAAGGCACAGAGGAGCTCCTCCGACCCGGTTCGGGCCCCCCGCGGTGCCCGAGGCCACCCCGCCCCCCCAAGCCTCCCCCAAGCCCTGAGGGCGCGTCCCCGCCGCGCAGCCCCGGCTCCCCCACCGCACTGCTCACGGATCTCCCCTTTCTCCGCTTTTAGCACCGCGGTTTTAAAACGCTTTTCCCTTCGTCTTTCGCCGTGTGAAAGAGCCGCGCAAACGCCAGGGGGAAAGGGCTGTGCGAGGGAAACAATGAAAATGACGGGAGCAAAGTGCTGTCAAGCGCCCTGAGTAAACACGGGGGAGAGAAGGAGCGTGCTTTCCCCTCGACTGCCGTAGTTATAGTGACGGGAGTGCCGCTTCCAACTTCTCGCAGCGCCGGGATCGAGGGGCGGCCGTGCCCGGAACAAAGCGGCGTGGGCCGAGATCCGCTTCTCGTAACGGAAAACGCGAGGAAACTGTCGGGTTTTGGGCTGTGGGGTGGGGGTTGAGGGTTAGGGTGCCTTGTTGGCACCACGTCGGGAAACATTTTTCATAGGGAGCCCACGGAGCCGCCGTCCCTGGTGCAGGGCATCAGACGGCCAAGAGCTTGCAAAAAAAATCCAAAGCAAAATAAAACACACAACCTTCCAAGGGAAGGCGCCAGGAATGACCAGAGAAGAGGAGCTGGGGAAGCGGCAGCCGCACCTCCGCCCCATCAATCACATCGGGGGCAGTCAGCCCCTCTCCCTGCCGCCGTCGGGGCGCGGAGCTTCCCCGTCTCCCCTCTCTGCCACCAGAGTCGGTGAGGAGGAGCAGCCCGGGGGTCGGGAGCCGCCTCCGGCTGGGCGGCCCCGCGTACACCTCCGCAGTCGGGGAGCGCAGGGCTGGGGCAGCAGTGAGGCCCGGCCCCGGGATGCGTCCCGACAGGAGAACCTCAGCTTCCCGGTGCTTCCAGAGAAGCACCGCAGCCCCGCAGCCCTTCCAGCGCATCAACCGTCAAACGATGAAACGGGTAAAAATGAATCCAGCGAGGTCGTTCCAAGCTCCCTCCTTCCGACCCTCCCTCTCCCTCCCAGCCAGGAGCTGAGATTTCCCCTCGCCCAAACCTCTCATTCTTCTTTCCCCGCAATAAGGCCCCAGCCTGAAACGGAGCCCAGGGTTAATTAGAGGCGTCCTGTCAGACTTGACTCGAAATTGAAAGAAAAATGTTTAAATATTTATGAATTTGACATTTACAGTCGGATGTCTTTTAAGGCAGAACACCTCTCCCTGTGCTCGCTCAGGCTGCCACGGTGCTCGCCCGGGGTGGAAGGGGAACAATAGCTGTTGCATAACACGAAAAACAAATCACCTTTCTTTCCCCTAAGGCTCAACAAATAAATAGACCACATAAATTACACATAATTAAATATTAAACTCAGCTACATGTAACTATGCATTTTTTAAACTTTGTAGAGCTGAATATATTGACATCCCCCTGAATGATTTCCTTTTCGGAAACACGTGTACTGCGAGTCCCAATGAAGGCAAAACCACTGATCCTAAACAGACAGTTTAGAAAATAACTCAAAACACTCAGGCTATGGCCTTTGCTTGCTTTGCAATGGCCCAATCCATGCTAAATGCTAGATGACAAAGCTTCGCCCCATCCCAGAGAATCACACCTACCAACCACTTCCACTCTTCCATTCTATGACTCTACACTCACTAGCACTCGCTGGAGCTACACCGCTTCCATAAGGGTTGTGCTGTTGTTGTCACGATTATTTTAAGAGGGAAAAAAATGCATGGGATCTGATCTCACATTGGCTTTCCCAGTCCCTTGGCAGAGCACATCTACACTCAGCCCAAAGTGAAGCAGTCAATAGTGCAGCGTAACGCCGGAGTCACAAATCACCGCTCGAATCAAAGCGCCGCGTCCTGTTCCATGGTGTCATCCCATGATTCAGCACAAACAAATCCCAGGCAAGTGGCAGTAAATATTTAATGGAGGATTTCATGTAAATAAGTTCTCACACCTACGTTGGAAGAAGGGTAGAGGAAAGCCTTTGTGACAGCGGAGAGGGCTCTATGCAGGGCTGTGAGTGCTCACCTTCCAGATGCCCCAGCAGAATTAACTCCATTATTCCTCCTAGGACACAGGACCTGATTCTGCTCCTGGTTGAAGCAGAACTTTCACAGAAGTTGAGGTTTGATTCCACTTTATCAGTGTAAGGAGATCCCTGACAACGCTCAGCTGCTGCACCCAGCCTTCCCTCCACGATGTAAAGGCAAAACCACTGTGATTCATTTAGGAATAACCTCACACTGCATTTTTTTTGCAGCTTGTGAATGTCTTGATTATTACATTGCTATCAGGCAGATTGGTTTCTAAGCAATAATAATAATTTAGAAAGCAGATTTCTTCATAAACATGGGCAAAAGGAGCTACTTGAGAATATGATTTGTTTCAAAATATCAGAATGCTAAAAAACTCGAGAGGTGCTATTTTTAATTTGGAATTCACTATAGAATCTAATAAATGAGAGAAGTGAGGCGGAAATAATCATGTATTAATTCTGTGCATTACAAAATCTTTTCAGAAGCTATTATCAGAGCAAGAGGCATTGTGGTTTGGATTCAGGGTGGGAGAAATCCTTTGTGCAACTGAAAGCTATTGTTCCTCTGTGCAGATGAAATTGTACTTGCAAATCTGCCATTCAAGGAGCGAAAAGAGTGCCTGGACAGAAGAAAAGAATTCTACAACAAAATCGTTCCTCTTAGAAATGAACTTCAGGAAAATAAGTTCTAGCTCACCAGCTTCTCTTGTTTTTCTAAAAGGACCCTTTGCTAATAGGCTCGGTGCTAGAAGGGAACGTGTGTTATTTCCTTGATAGAGGAAGCATGAAGAAAGGGACGGGTAGGGGTCTGTGTGGGTGCATCTACAATATGTACTCTTCTACATAGATATATATGTATTTGCTTGTTTAAATAAATCTAAACTTAAATCCACTTCTAACAAATTCTTGCTGCAGGGTGATTGGGGATAGAGGGTGAGATGCTCTATGCTCTTTAAGTTTGATAGGTCACCAGAAACCCAGAGGCGCACTCGGCATCAGGACAAACCTGGCTACCTCACTCTGTCCCTAGGAAACCCACAGACACAAAAGGTTTTCCTTTGTGAAATAAGAAAGCAAAACAAAGGGAAAGCAGAAGCTCCCTCGGTTTAGTGCCTGCCCCCTCCTCACCCAGGCAGGTCCATGGGCCATAGGGCCTCGGGATGCTCACAGCATGAGTTTCGGTTCAGTGCCACGCTGCCAGGCTGCACGGCCCGGGCTACTTGTTGGTGCTTTAAGGGGATATTTGGAGAGTGAGGAAGAGGTGTCTGGGGCTGCTCTCAGCCTCCCTCCTTGCACCCTCCTGCCCAGCTCGCCTGGTGCTTTCAGCAGATGTCAGTTCATCACCTGAAATGAGGTCAACGTAATGCTTTCACTCGAGAGGGTGAAATCGGAGGGGAAGGTGCTTTTGGCTTCTTGTAGGGGTCGGGAAGATTAGATAAATCGACGGGCACAATGGGCAGATGGATTTCTGGGAACTGCAGCTTATTCAAATCACTGAGAAAGGTCACTGCGAGAGCCACAGATCTATTCATCGGTGGGGGCACAATGATCTTTCCGCAAC
Source organism: Tetrao urogallus (assembly GCF_951394365.1). Lineage (NCBI taxonomy): Eukaryota > Metazoa > Chordata > Aves > Galliformes > Phasianidae > Tetrao > Tetrao urogallus. The sequence continues at coordinate 42,680,283 of NC_136820.1, read as the reverse complement.
CTTCAACACCACAAAGCACTCTCCAGCGTCTCTATACCTTTTAGTAGGATTAATGCCGCCAACAATGACTGAATACAATCAAGAATTCAGTGAGTTCAAAGATCCCTTGATCAATGGTAGATATTTTCCTCCTAAAGGCAAACAGAAGTGAAGTTTCTGGTTAGAGTTACGAGAAACGATGATAGGCATTGTCCTGAGTCCCACTACGACGTGATGTTGAGATGCCCAGAAGTCTGAGAACCCCGAAGAAGTTTGTGGTGTAAGGTTGCAAAAGAGGAAACGTATTGTAAACTTCAAGATTTTCTCGAGGCTCTTAGTATTAGTTAAAGCACGGCATGAAAGCCTACAGCATCAGCTGAGCTGTGCTGACGGACACACGGACAGGAAACGGGACAGCCACATCCACGCCTAAAAAGGAGGAAGGCAAAGCCGGAGGTGCGGAGAAGAGACGCCGGGGTGAAGAAACTTCCATTCCCAGCTCGGAGGAGCGACGCGGGAGAAAGCAGCAGAACGCGAGCACCGGGACGCCCATTTCCTCCTTAGCTTGGGCTTTGTCAGCCAGAGCGAAACGGATAAGCAGAGGGACAGAGCAGGTCCAAGCCACGAAACCTAGCCAAGAAGTCGGCTAGCGACAGCTGAGCTCGGTCAAATATCTCCGGCAAGGAGCAACGCGAACCGCTCCGCCAGCGCCGACTTAACGCCGATGCCGAAGGCACATCGCACAGACACGAGCTAAAAGCGCCCTCCGAGCGGCTCTCGGAGCGCAGCCGGAGCCCTGCAGCGGAGCGGCCGCCCCGTCCCAACGCCGGGCCCCGCCGGCCGCCCCCGCTCCCCCCGCGCTCCTCCCGTGCTCCGACGGGGCGGGCACGCAGCGGCCCCGCTCGCCCCCCGCCGCCATCCCCTCTCCCGGCGCGGCTCCCACCGCCCGCGGACCCCGCGCCGCGCTCCCCCCGCTCCGCCTTTACCTGCTGCCATGGCGCTGCCGCCGGCGGGCCGCCACCGGCTCCTCCCTCGGAGGGCTCGGCGCACCTCGGCGGGCTCCGGCCGTCCTCCTCCGCTGCCCCGACTTCCCCCTCTCCTCCCCTCCTCCTCCGCGCAGACAAAGGCGGCGGAGGCGGCCGCGAGCGCCCCGCGCAGCTCCGAGCGCTCCGGGGGCAGCGGGCGGCCCGGGGCGGCCCCGCGGGGCGCGGGCGCGGGCGGAGGATGCCGGCGCGCCCCGACGCTGCCCTCCTTATATCGGGCCGCTCGCAGCCCCTGCCGGCTGCCGCACATGGCCCATCCACCGGTTGCTATAGCGATGCCTCCCCTCCACATGTTGCTGGCAGCAATTGGCTAAGGAGGTCTGGGCTGTTCAGAAACCCTTCGCCGGTGTGAGGCGATGAATGGACACCGCCTGTGTCACTCATTTGGAAAAGCTGTTCGGGGTTTCTGTTGTGGATGTGGGATTTTTTTCTTTTTTTTTTTTTTCTTTTTCTTTTTTTTTTTTTTTAACGTGTCCCCCCCTCCCGTCATTTTTTGGTGCCACTCTCGCAAGATGGAAGCGGTGGGGGCAGAACAATGACGGAGGAGCCAGAAAATAAAAAAATAAAAATAAATCATCAAATCAGGACATCACAGTAAACCTAAAGAACAGGAGAGCATTTGCATGACAATACCGCAAAGAACCCCGCAACGTCTCTTCCTCAACGGACTTTCCTACGTTAAAAAATAAAAAATAAAAACAGCCTAAGGCTGAGCACAGAAGGTCCAAACTTTTCCCCACCCGCCCCCGTTCCCAACACCGCACGAAGCGGGAAGGGCGCGGGGCGCTGCGGGGCCTCTCCAGCGCATCTCGGCCCGAACCCACAGAACGAAGCGGCCCCTGCAGGTGACAGGTCCCACGAAGCCCCCCTCCCGCTTCCCCATTGTTTCCACTTGCCACGACAGCTGGAGTTGGCAGGCAGGGACTGGGGAGGGCTCCTCTTCCCTTTCCCTGACCGCCTCCCCGGGGCAAAACCCGCCTGAGTCAGGAGAGCCCCAAATCCCCGGGCTCAAGGAGGCTGCCGTCTCGCAGCCCCGGGAGCCGTCGGGGGCCCGACCCGCTGTGGCCCCTGCGGGCTGTGCCTTCCCGGCAGGGCTTGGGCTCTTCACAGCTTTCCCCGTGACACTGCAGCAACCCTGGGGGCGGCTCTCCCTTTCCTCTTCCCTTTCCTTCATTCCCCGTTTTCCTTTTTCCCTTTCTATTTCTTTATTCTTTTTTTTTTTTTTTTTTTTTTTTTTTTTTTTTTTTTTTTTTTAACAATCATTTTTCACAAGGCTCCTTATCCCTGAGCTGCCCTCTGCAGGGCCTGCCCAGGGACCCAAGGAAGGGCCAGGGCAGCCCATGACCCCAAAGCATTGCTCCTGCCCCAGCATGACCCCAGTGAAGCCTACAGTGAAGTGCCAACAGCGTTGTTCTACTACTTCTAGAAAGAAGAGAGCTGTCACATCACACCCCCACCCAATTGCCATTCCCATCTCAGGTTTAGGAGGATGTTGCTGACGTTGACAGAACACAAGTTCTGACCATAACATTTCTGGGGGAGAACAGGTGCTCCTCACGTTCCTCCCCGGCTCCTACCCACAGAAACCCCTTCAGCATCCACCAATATTCAACCAGCTCCATTTTTGGTGCATGGCCTCAGCGATTGCTCTATTGCTGGCACTCCTTCCACCAGCCTCCCACCCCTGCAGCACACACAGTTTGCTCACTAACATGTATTACTCAGGTTGGAAGATAAATGAACCCGCCAGGAGATCTCATTAGGACACGTGTGTTTGCATATTGATCCTCCCAATGAAGCGTCTCAAACGGATACCTACTTCCATTCCCTTTGGTGTTTATATTTCTCATTTACAAATATTGTAATTATCATTTGCTGGGCAAATGTTACATCTTCCTAGGGCTGCTGGGAGGCAAATTGGTGGAGCAGGGTCATTGACCAAAAGGGCCAAGAGACAGCATCATACTACTTCAAATACACTTTCTTTTTTTTGTTACACAACAGTGACATTTTGAGGAATTTAGAGTGAAATTTGAAATACTTTTCATTTCTTACATCATTTTCATGACTGTTAACACTTGCTAAATACAACACTTGAAAAGACTTCAGCGTCAAACCGCAGAGGAGGCATTATTTTAACAGATTAGTTAATGTTCTGTTCACTAAATGCAAGATGTGCTGCCAGCTGAAATAAATGATGTTAAATAGTTTACTGGTTTAAAACTTGTAGAACGTTTTTGAAGCCCTCATGGTACTGCTGCTCACAGCCCTCATTTGAGAGTCACCAAACCAGTGCTTGGTAAAACTCATTTTCACTTGAATAACTTACATTTAGGCCACCTAAACACTTTTTTTTTTCCCCATATGATTTAATACATTCATAAATAAGAAAACAACACAAAACCAATCAGTGGCATTTCAATGGAGGATTTCTAGAAAGTTTCGTGCCTTTTTCCTGGAAAATAATTGTATGTAAAAATGACTTTGAAGCATTTCCTCTATTTTCAGCACATGTAAAATACTGGGATTTGGAAGGTTCATGGGAACATTCACTCAAAATAAAGAGCTGTGTTTGAACTACGCCTATGCAGAAAGATCCTACTGTGGATCTTACACGTGAAATGAAAGTGATTCGGGAACGTAATTCCAATTTGCACAGCCTGACAGGCAGCAATGCTTCATGTTTGCCTGGATTCCCCCTAAAAATCTCTTCTTGCCCAGATACCAAGAAATGCTCTGACCTTCTGCCCTTGGTTTCTGACTGGTGCCATGCTGGAAATCTGCCTGCAGTGTTTTAAGTTCAGTGACTCCTACAAATGCCTACACAACGTAAGATTTTCAGTCTTTTAAAGGGTGTATAATTAAGATAAAAGCCATTTAATCTCATCTATTGCTTTGTTGCCACCTTGTCAAAAAATTTAAAATGTCAAAAAAAATAATCTACTCTGGAGCCTGGCTAATTATACCAACCCAAGAATGCTGCACAGAATTTCCCATAGATTTGCTGCACGTGTGTCTTAACATCAGAGTTAAATTTCCTTCAGACCTCTGAAAAAGAAGAACTCCTTTCCAAATACTCACTTTCTGAACATGGAACACGAACATGGAAGAATGTTAACTTCTGAGCTTCACTAAATTGTCTGTCTTATATCTTTGTGTTCATCTCTGAAGATCATCACCAGCCACTTCCCACTTCCAAGCAAATTCTAGAGCTCTCAACTTTATTAAGAAAATGATTTCATTCTGGCTAAGATTTGAGTCTAATTAACACCTTGCATTTTTAAACCGATCAACTAAATTTGAGCTGCATACTATTCTTCAGAGACAGCTTAAAATATTAATTAAGTAAAGAGCGCATTTTCCATTTAATTACATTAATACCATTTCAATAAATAAAATAGCTTTATGCTTCATCAAATCAAACAAACTTGAATGCAGATTTTCCTATTGATTGTTTCTCTGCTCTCATTGGTCCCTATGACTGTCTATTTTGAAATGGGAAAGAGATGCAGGAGGTTTGGAGGTTCCCAGCAGTGAAATGAGGTACAGCTCTCCAGGAAGATGAGATCAGCCCTCCAGGAGGTTGATGCGATCTGTCCAAAGCATTTGTAAAGGTCCATCATTTGTAAGGATGACCAGGGATTTAAAAAACGGATACATATATGGGCATTTGTAAACAAGCTAAGGTTTCCTTTTATTACACTTTTCCAAATAAATGAAAACAAATAAATTAGATCCCATCGTACTCTTGTCTGAGATGCTTAGCTATGCACAAAGTGTCACCAAATGGGTAGATGAGCTGAGTTTAGTATTCAATCTAATTACAGCAGGCGTGGATTAGACGTGCAGGTGAACCTCTTGCTAGAGATAAATGATAGGACGAGATGGAGGCAGTCTTGTTAGGAGCTATGTAAAAAAAATAGTGTCGTTCTCCCTGATTCAGTAATAATTCTACCCTTCAAATACTTGAGTGGCAGCTGAAGGAAAATTAAATATTGGAGAAAAAGTTTCAGAATACCCAGGAAGCGGCAGCAGGTGTTTGGGAACATGTCCCTTATCTGTTGCAGAGCACTCTGAGCCCCTTTGCCACTCAGGGCCTGATCCTGTCAACCCCAACCTGAGAAATTCTTTATAAATCAACAGAACTAATGGGAATAACAACTGGAACACAACAGTAAATGTTTTCAGGGTCAGGCTTTGCATAAATCAATATTTCATAAAAATGCATGCAATACTGAAACCTTAATTGAGTTGAGATTAGGTTTACATCCAGAGAATATAAAAATATTAATTTAAGTTTTAGCATCAAGCGCTGTTATTATGAAAGCCTGATTAAGAAGCCCCTATAAAAGTGCCAACTCAAAACCTGTTTAGTGGTAAAACACGATGAGAAATGTGGGATTCTCTACCAGGATCTTGTTGTAACCAAATGTGGCAGTCACTGCAAAGCTGAACTTGTTTTACGCATCAGCACAGTGCACGCCAAGAATTCAGAGAGCTGTTAGGTATCAGTTTTCTCTACTGTAACATAAGCAGATTAGTTTTGTTAGAGTGTTATTTTAATACTGTAGTGAAAAGGTTATTTATTCCCTCTTTCCTGAGAGGAAAACAAACTAGTGCTGTTTACATGTGAAAAAGAATTTTTGGAACAGTAGCCAGTGTTGCAAATCCATATGAGATCTGAAATCAAGATGCTTTTTTTCTGTATTTGACACAAGTATTGCTCTATCTTATCTTCTAAGCCTCAGGACAAGCACAGATTACATTAGAAATCTGTTGTTCATTATACTGATGGTATATCACCTCCAACCTACATGAACCTGACTTTAGAACGTATTTTAGTTTTAAACTGTTTGAATTATAAATTGTAAATAACTACAATTTCTAAATGAAGTCCTAAAGTAGACGGGTTTCAAAATTCTTACATGCTTCGTACACTTCTGTTGAGTTTCTTCTTCCATGGACATTCTGACTACAGAAAAAAGCTGTCTTTGTGGAAAACACAGCAATGCCTCCTAGAAAACATATTCAGGTGGCTTTTTAGTTGGTACAGGATGTTATTTTAACAACTGTCAGAGTACCATTAGACCAAATCAATGCTCCACTAGGTATCCACTCTATTTAAGATTTCTGGCTGGTGTTTCTTTGGGGTCCCTGATCAGGGTCTTCTGCTTTCAGATGTGACACAGATAGAAATGGTGGAAGTCACACTGGTCCTGGAGCTGTGTTTAAATGGTGATTTGTCAAAGCTGCCAGAAACCTGATAAAATCTATTAATAATTTCACTACATCTAACAATGATCCCCTCTCTCCAGTTCCATATTTTAGAAGGCAATTTTTCTAGTATTTTTTTCTCTTTTCTCCTCTTAGTGAAGTAAATGAGAAAATGCTTTCTGATTTCAATTGGTGTGTAGGCAGGCCCTTGGTCAGTACAATACACAGGTGTGTGCTACACGCTGTTTTTAACGTAACCAGGTTCCTAAAAGTTCAAAAACCTGACAAAAAGAGAAAGATCCTGAACCATGTAGGAAGAGAAAGCCTGGATAACTTTCAGAAAAACCCTTTTCCTCTCTGACTCATACAAGCATTGAAGAGCATTGACAAATTTTTGCCTTTTCTGGCTATAGAAATGGAAAAATGACTACATCAGTTAATGTAACAAGCTATAAAACCTAGATTATTAATCACGTGTTGCAGCATGCTAAAATAAGTAAATCACAAAATCATTTTTAAAATATGCACATTAAATGTTTGCCTTCAGATTACGCAGGGAGTCATAAAGATGGTTAACAAAGTACTTATCCTACGGTTTGCATTTTGCATGTAATGAGGCATGCACGTAGACATTCATTAGATTTTTTCAATTAATTTCAAAACAAAGCTCTACAGATGTAAAATTCTACAAAGAGTAGTAATAAAGAGCAGAGTTGCAGCTTTACTAACAGGTGTGCGTCCATCACCCTAAACACAGGTGTGCTCACCAGGCTTTCATCTGCACTTGATCACTTAGTGTTTGAAGTGATCATCACTGAAGACTCACTGTTTTAAATGGAAGACTTGTACAACCAAAGAATGGCTTGGGTTGGAAGAGACCGTTAAGATCATTCATTTCCAACCCTCCTGCTGTAGACAGGGCTGCCATCCACACTGCCATCCACTAGATCACAGCTGCCCAGGGCCCCATCCAACCCAGATGGAAGAAGAGCAACAGTGCTGATTTACACAAACAGGAGCTTTCACCCTTAAGCACTGGTTTTAAAAGGAGAACTGAGGGTTATATCCACACACTCACCACTGGATTCCCATAACTTCATCAGAATTTTCAGAAGGGCAAAGAACAAAGTAAGAGCTTGGTGAGACAGACACTGACAATGCAAAGCTAATTGCAGTGGGAACATTAAAGATACTAAAAAAGATCTTCTGTTTATCACTTTCCTGTACAATATCTGCCCTAATAGATAAGGCATATGTATACAACAATAATTGTGGGAATTAAAGGCTGAACATGAACTTACTTTTTAAGCTTAATATTTAAAAATTGGATCAGCTGTAGTCCTCCTATTTACTACTAGAAGGCTGTATGACAGGAATATAATAAATGTTCTCATTTATGCACTTGCTGTCTGCTTGTAGCTGGGTGGTTGATGGAACTCCAGCTGACTTCAGTGGGAACTCCATGCACGGGGTGATGGATTTCTCAGGCTTTTGAAAAGAAAAGATCTTGCCTCTTCCTAGCTACCCATTCTATACATGGTATCTTTGTTCAAAAAGCTTTCCAACAAATCTCAAAGATTCCTCTTGAATCAATATCGAACTCTCAATTGCCAATAATACTAATGATACAAGCCTTTCAAATGCACAGCTTAGGAAAATTTAAGAGTTCTTGCAAAAGCTACATATGGAATTTAGTTTTCCATAATGAATTACACATTCTCAAACTCCTGATTTTTATGTGTTGTATTTCTGTATCAATTCAAAGAAATTCATGAGAAAGAGCACTTAAGGAAAATCTTGCGCTGGCAGTCCTTCCAGCCTCCTTGATCCCATCTCTGTGCTCCTGAAAGCACTGTGGTGGTCTCAGGATAGACTTCAAGCACACCTAAGAAAAAGCTGCGAGTTTGGTGCTTGGATCAGTCATTTCATGCATGAAAATATAACTCTCAGTCAAACATCTCAAAGCCAGGTTGCAGGCCCCAGCTGAAGCTCAGACCTTCTCATACTACCTTGCATTGCTTAGGGGACAAAAGCACACTAAATCCTAGAATCATATCATGGGATCACAGAATAGCTAGGGTTGGAAGGGACCTCAAGGGTCAGCTCCCCTGCCAAAGGCAGGTTTGCAGACTGATAGATCAAGTACTAGATCAGACTGCCCAGGGCCTCATCCAATCTGGTCTTAAATACCTCAGTGATCACAGTGAGAGAAAAAAAAAAGAGAGAGATTATATCTTAGAGTATTCCACTGTCTTTAAAATGTTGAATTTTTTTTTTTTATTAAAACCACATGATTAATATAATTAATAGAGACATTCTGCAGTTCAGCCATTTGAGTAAATGGAGAAGATGCAGCAGAGAAAGGCACATTCAAAGGCGTTGTTTAAAGTCTTCATTTTCCTAAGGTAATCTCTTTAGTTCACTATGTTTAATCACCTTTTTCCTCTAACTAAGATAAGTCTTGAGACTGATTATTCTGCGTTCTATAAATACTTGACCCTGCATTGCTGGGAACTGCTTTGTGTGCCCATGTCCTTGTTGTAACCCCACTAACCATGCTCCCTGTTGTATGCTTGTGCCTCCCACCCAATTTTCTTGCTTCCCAACACCCAAATCAAGTTCAAGAAACACAGAAAGCCCTTTAGATCCCCATTCGAGGGCTGAAGTGAGGAGCAACCAGTCTCTTGGCATCCTGCTGGTTCAAAAGAGCACACAGCAAATATACAATTTCTTCTCATGTAAATTCAATATAGTAATTACTCTACTGTTGATCACAATTAAAAAACAACAGATACAAATAAAATCTCTTTAGAAAAGTTACCATAGAAACAACACAAGAGAATTCCCTTTAAAAATGTCAAGATTTTCCTCACATTTAAATATGGGTTCTCAGGAATTACTCACGCACCATTAAAAACTGCAGTGAGTCATTACTTTAAAAATAAACACATAAATACACACTCTTTCATAGATGGAAGGTTTTTTTTGTCTCAACAAATACGTATTATAACATGACCTAACTTTTGATTTTATCTCATTCCATTGTACGTCCCTAGAGAAAAGCTGAACGCTGTCATCTCTCATTCAAACACCTGTTTGAGGAAGGGAAGGACAAAAATCAAGAGTGACAAAACACACAGAACACGAGAAGCACCAGCAAAAGCTGCTCAGAGAGGACGAATAATTTTGAATACATATATACACCAGAGTTGACAAGATGAATGGAAAGAAGAATTTCTGAAATGAGACACTGCAGACATAACCCACACATAGGGAGGATTTTAATGCTGTATCTTAAAATAAGGAATTTTCAAATTGAGAAATTTCCTTATGTAAAGTGATTGAGGCTATGGTAATTCAATTTCTGTATCGGTTCATTTCCATTTCTTTGTGCCAATCTGTAGCATAACATCAATCTCACGTATTTTCCTACTCCATCCTTTGGCTGCCCCATCTGTCCTTTGCTTCACTGGCAAAACCTCACAAATTTTGGTGGAGTAGAAGGTCCATCTGCATAAGACAATTTGATCATATGGAAGCAGAAGAAAATATGCCAGTCAGAGTGGAAGGTGCTCCAAGCAATAACAATGCAAATTTGGAGAAAATTCAGAATTGGTCACAAAGAAAGCTGATAGTTTATTCACAAACTCTTGCATATGTAGAGAAGATAATAATACAAAGGCATTGTGCCTTTCCTTTGCATTACTGGCTCTGCTGTAGATAAATAGCATGGCTGAATGGAACCAGATTAATGATAATAAAGACAGTTTTCCCATTTTCTTTGTAGTAGAGCAAACATGAAAGTAAGGAAAAACAACAAAATTGAACTAATTTTTGTTCTGAGGGGTCTTAGAGAAATGTTTTATTTCTTTCACTTTCTTGCTGCAAGGAGTCTTTGAAATTCAATTCTGAATTTCTAGCAGCAGTTGTCTTCCCATTCCTGCTTTTTTCTTTTTTTTTTTCTTTTTTTTTCCCCACTTCCCTCATTTTCCTCACAGTTTAATAAATGCCAAAAAAAATTACATTTTCTCTTTCCAATAGCATTTGAATTTCTCAAGGTGTTGCAAATTTTTCCCATATTGGAGAGAAATCTCAAAATGTTCTATTAGAATGTTTTGCCACTTACTAACTTATATAATCATCATACCTTTATAGTCACAATATGCCTTTGGTACTTGGTTGTCAGAATTGTCTTTTTCGTTCCTTCTTCAACTTAAGGACACGGAAAAAGAAGAATAAAATCAAGACTCCAGTACTGATACGATAAGGGGGAATGGCATTAAACTAAAAGGGGGAGATTCAGGTTAGAAGTCAGAAGGAAACCCTTTATTCAGAGGGTGGTGAGGCACTGGCACTGCTGCCCAGAGAAGCTGTGGATGCCTCGTCCCTGGAGGTGCTCAAGGCCAAGTTGGATGGAGCCCTGGGCAGCCAAACCTGGTGGGGGACAAGCAGCCCACAGCAGGGTGTTGGAACTGGATGACCTTTAAGACCCCTTCCAACCTAAGCCATTGTAAGATTCTATGATTGAAACTGAGATTGAGTGAAGATAAGGAGAGATGTGGAATCAGGACAGACATACGTAGGGCTAAAGACACCAACAGAAAAATATGCTTTAGAAGTGGCAACACCTTTTAGACTGTTTTAGATTTTTTTAGATTTATATATTTCTTGTCAGCATTTGTATAAGCATTTGTAACATCTTTCCTCTCAAACCAAAAAGGGCTGTGCATGGTATAGTTGTAACCAAGGAATCTTTGCTATCGTGCTTCTGATTTAATTTCTATAAATAAAGAACACATTTTGGAAATATTTAGGTATTATTTTTCACCAGCACAATACATGACTTGTTCCGTGAAGAGTCACATGCCCATGCTGGGCCCAGACTGTGCCCCAGCCACACCAATAGTAGGCTTTGCTCAACAGGCAACTAGCAAGAGGCAGAAAGGTCCAGTTCCCAGCAAAGACTACAGGGAACTGCCTGGAAGGAAAGCTGGAGGTATGAAACAGCCATATCATGGCAAGATTTCAACTGGAAGTCAATTTAAAATGCTTGATATTTATGTTTATATTTGGTGCCAAACAAGAATTTTCCCATATAATTAGATCACTTTGTTTAAAATAGAACTGTTAAACTTTGAATCAGCAAAATATAGTCACTGGTTTATGGACTCAGTGCCATAAAAACATGGGGTCCCAATGAGAACAAGACTTTGTGCCTGGAAATCAAGGTTAGTTGATTAACAGGCTGAAATCACCTAATGGCGAGCTCTCTGCTGACTGTATAGATGAGCACAGGTTAATTAAGGGTGAAATGCAAGATTTGGTAAAGGGAGGTGCTTGTTTCTTCAGCACACCTCCTCACTTAGTTTCTTCAGCAGGAGGTATTTACTCTCTCCTTTTTTGGGAGAATTTCTCCATGTTCACCTCTTCAGCTCTCTGCTGTCAAATGTGCAAAAAAAGGAAAAAAAAAAAAAAGAAAAAGATGTAAATAGAGACCAACACAAAGGCCCAAGGCTCAGCCCTGAAAATTTGAGTTCTTTTCCCATTGCTTTGTCACGTAGGAGTAACACAACCTGACCAAAATCTCTGTGCCACTTCTCTGGTCTTCTCTCTAAAACACAAGTCATCGGAGCTCTGACAGTTTACACTGGGGAAGATCCGTCCTCATCTATTTTTATTCATGTGTATGAATCACACTTCATACACCACAGCTAGAAATAAAACTGTAGTCCACCTCAAAGCTTAGAATTATTTAAGGCTTAATTAAGAGTATGATAGAACAGATTCGAAATGCAAGATGCAGTCAGTGGGTAAATCACTGTAGACACAAGCTCATGTATCTGCTGTATACCTCAATCTGGTATTTTCATGCAGAACAAATTTCTCACTCATTTTTCTGCCTCGACATAACATAGACTAGTGTAATAACTATGATTAACATTATATGAAAATTAAACAATTTTGAAATTGCAGGGTTTGGAAACATGACTATCATATGTATGATGAGGAAAAATGATATATCTACAACAGCTTTTCTTGTATGTGGATGATGGCTGGATCTTGGCCCACCCCAATCATGTTGTGATACTCTGTAGTGTTAAAACAACTGCAGGGCTGGCTCAGGGCTGGCTGAGCACCTTCCTGCATGAAGGAAGCAGAAAAGCAGCTGCGTATTGATTCCTTCTGGCCTTTCTACAGAGGCCACTCCTTCTGGGTGGGAGCACGACATGGGCACAATTAACACTCATGAAGAACTCCATGCTTCTTTTTTGAAGAGCCCCTTTTCACTTGTGATTAGGCTGATGCTGGATGAGTGGTCCCTTGAAAGAGGATGTGTTTCAGAAAGAGGACCAAACTCGCTTTCTGTCTTATTCATGTTGGATGATCTATGAATCCTGCATGCTCTTGACAAGCATTCATCTTCATAGAAATGAGCAATGGGATAAGGCCCCAAATTACTTCTCATCCCATCCACTGCAGCTGGCACTTTTGTCAATGGACTCTTGGCTGAAATGGGTCTATTTTATAGGAAAGCTCCATGTTGCACTACGCTGCCTGCAGTAAATGCATGGTGGGGCTGCAATGCAGCAGGTTATCCAGTAGCCTCGATAGATCTGCATCCCAGTTTTCTTATGTTGATGGAGTAATAGAGGGTACATGCTTAGGAACAAGCCAGACCTCACTGCACTAATATCAGACCAGCTTCTAATTTCCCTTTGCAGTGCCCATTCTGTCTCACCATTAATATCACTTTTGAAAAAATCTCCACATACCACTTTGGATTTTAAAAGGCAATTCACTTGCCTGAAGGCTAATGAGAAGAAAAACAAACAAACAAACAAGCAAGCCATGAAGATCATTATTTACTCTTAACCTGTGTTTCTTCTGTGGGTTTCCCACTGAATTCTGACCTGTTTCTACAAAGAACAGATTTTAAAGGTAAGATCAAGGATTTGAAACTAAAGGTTCCATTGTTTTACGCCCCATTACAACTCTGCATGAATAGAACCTAAAGTTTGGCTTTCGTCCTGGTTGTGTAACTGTTGGTGATGGTTATATAAGGAGGGGAAGACGAATTCTGAAGAATGTAAGTATTAACAAAGTACAGTTCTGACTGCAATTTCACTAACATATTAAAAAAAAAAAAAATCTGAAAAAAAAAACAAAAAAAAACGAACCACCAACAAAACAACCTCTACCAGAAAGGTGGCCCTCACTGCAATCAAGAGCTAGAGAACAAACATGCTGTAAATTGCTTTCAAGTCACTGAGAAAGGAAATAAACCCAAAGTCCTTTTATAGAGCAGAAGAAATCAGATAACTGCACCATTTCACAGTTACAGTGTATGGTATAGGGCAGCAATTACAAATAATCATTTTCAAGGGTGAACTCCCTCAATGGAGACAACAGGATGAGTGATCATGTCCCTCAATGACAGCGCCAACACAGCAGCAGCCTAGCTCTCCTACTCCAGCAGTCACTGCTAATTGCAAGGGTGTAATGCCATGTGGTGTTGGCCCCATTCCTTTCCCCTCTCCCATGCAGTATCAGGCTGAAGTCCCAACTTGCAGGAGCTCACCCATTAGATTTTAAGGTGGCACTGAACACAGGAGACAGCAAGTCAAAAAGTAGGCCCACAGCACAGGGCCTGCCTCTCTGTTTCTGCACACCCCATGGCACTTGGAGCAGAGAAGCTCCACACTGTCCTCTATGTCTCTGAAGGAAGCTCTTGACCTGTGCTAAGATCTAGAATTGACTTCACAGAATCACAGAATTACAGAAGCATCAAGGTTAGAAAAGACCTGCCAGGTCATTTCATACACAGTCCAACCATCCACCTATCACCAGTAGTTCTCACTAAAGACTTACTAAAGACACAGACTTTTTGTTGCATGTAAAGGCTTATGCATTGAAAAACTGTGTAGGGGTGGAGTGAGGGAGCTTGGACATGTTGGTAGCAAGCATGGACCTCAGCATATCTCTGAGGTCTAACACACAGAAGTGGCCATGCCTGAGCAGCAGAAACCTTCTCCGCATCACTACAGGAGCACTGCACAGCACTGGGGCAAGTGGGCCAGTTGGACATGCTCACAGAGCGACCTTATGGGATAACAGAAGCCAGCACAGACATTTCAGCCAGCCAAGTTAACAAAAGTTCCTGTTCTCTTACAAATGCAGGGATTCAGAGCATATGCTGTGTGTCACTGCCCCTGGAGGTGCTCAAGAAACATGCAGACATGGCACTCAGGGAAGTGTCAAGAAACATGCAGACATGGTTTAGTGGGCAATACTGGTGGTAGGTGGACTTCATGACTTTGGAGGTCTTTCTAGTCTTAATGATACTATGATTCTATAAAAGCAGTGTGGAGGTAGCTGGATTGCTAATTGGCTACAGACACTTTTCAGGCTCCTAAATCCTGAATTTAGCCCCAATTCTAGAGGCGGCTGCTGCTGGCATTACATATCTTTCCTTAGATTATCAGCTCTCAAGTTCCCAAGAGCAGGGAGAACACATTCGTCATTTACAGAACTGCTGGATTATTTATCATTGAAGCAAATCAAGCACTCTTACTGATACATTAATTTAAAATATTAATATGAATCTATTTGTCAGCAAAACTCTAAATGGTTATAAAGTATGCATGGTGCTGAAAATGTTACTTACAGGAGAACCAAAGTATACCTTAACATTTCTATTGTTGAAATTCAGCTATGAACTCCATGACTAAGATGTGATAAGTAACACCTCTCCATCAGCTTGCTGCTTTTCTTTATTAAAAAGAATCCTAGTAGAGTAATTTTTCTTGTTACAGAGGAGTTTTTACCCTTTGCAGTAGAAAATTAGCTCTTGCTAATTTCTATATATCAGACTATTATTATTGCTACTTTTGTAATGATCAGATCTGAACAACGTATCCTGTCAGAATGATTTATGCATCTCATTTCAATAAGAATAGGACTCAATTTGATTTTAAGGGAAATATAGGGATTTTTTGGTTTGTTTGTTTCTTTAAACAGCTGAAGTAAAAGAGGATTACAGAGACCTCTGGAAAAATAAAAGATGCAAATTTCTTACATTTATTTCCTTACATTTGCCCAATAAGATTGTCAGCACGAGAGCTTTATTTTAAAGCCTGGAGGATTTTTTTTTTTAAACATGTTTTGTATAGTAGGTGTTTAATGGAAGTTGTAGGCTAGAACTGCTGCTAGCTGAGAGGGTTTGCACAGATCTGGAAGCTGCATCTCACAAGCTGGACCAATACATCCTCAGTGTGGGTTGGTGTCAGTGCACCTACTCCAGTTGAGGAGCACAACTGAAATTTGTTTTAACAGCAAATTCCCAGTGCCAGCTTATCAGCCAAAGCTCCCATCCCCAAACTGAACAATGCAGTTTCTGGAAACAATATTCTCCTGTTCGCATTTAAGCATTTTTTTTGGGGGGGGGGAGGGTGTAAAATGGGGCATACATGGTGGTCTCTGTCTTCAGACTGATGCTAGAAAAGCATTTTGCTCTACTTCCACACATTTTTAGATCTTGGGAAGGGAAAGTGGTAAGTGCTCATAGAGTTCATGGTTTTCTCCCCATGATAATGTAGTGTAATCCTCTGCAAATTATAACAATTCTCAGCTCCTGACTCTCTTATTTGTAAAATGGACAGAGCAGAATTTCTTTCCTTCACAAGGCTGTTGTTGAGTTCATTCAATTCATTAAAATTTATAAGATGCATTGAAGTTTTTAGCCAAAAGTTGCTGTATAAATTGCAAAGCTTCTCCATCAAATCTTGTAACATCTGTTTCCCTACACAGCTGAATACAAACCAGGATTAAAAAAAAACAACAACATCTTGTACATACAGGTTTTCTTGTACTACCATAACCATCTTCTACCTTTTTCTCTATTGTCCAAGCTGAAAAATTAGAGATATTCACAAGTGTTTCTTAATAAGATGCAACTCCCCTTTACGACCACCAAAGGGACGCACCTCTAGATTGCGTTGGTGTCTAAAAACAATACCATGAACTCACTGTCTGTGGGGTCAGCTTTCTGAGCTCGCTGCAAGACTCTGCCACAATGCCTCTAACAAGAAGTTGAGAACTGGACTGTGTATTGAAAAACACAATTAAGTTAAACAAGACATGCAAGGATTTTTACTTGGCTTAAAAATTAGGAAAACAGGCACACTGCAGTTAATGTAAATATTACAGCTGATAGACAGATGTTCAGACAGATTCCCATAGCAAGTGCCATAAAGTAGGAATAAATAAAGGTGGCTTTGTGAGAAATGCCAGTGCCAAGAACAGAATGATAATGGACAAAGAGGATTTTTTTTTTTTTAATTAAATCTAACTTGACTTCAGAATGACTTCACTCATATCACTGTAGTGCAACCCTGCAATTTCATGATCTTCCTGATATAGCACGCTATGGATAGGGAAGCCAGACAACCTAGCTCAGCTCCACCCATAAAACATTAGACACAAAATGTCTGCACTTTAATGAGGTGTCCAATAAGAGAGAGAGAGCTTAATTCAACAACACCAACAGCCTCTTGTTTCAATGCAGACTTGGAGAGAAAGAGGAAAAAATAAGGGAAAAAAAAGTGTGAATATCTGAAAAATAAACTTGTTACAACAGGCTGGCCAGAGGAGTGGACTGCTTGTCATGCCTGGGAAGACTTGGTATGTAATAGGATTCTGACATTCTAGCAACACAAAAATAGCACCTCCAAATGGAAGAAATGCTGCGTACAATCAGTAGCAAATTTATATGGAAGCCAGAATTCCCAGGCTCTATTTCTAGCTTTTGACTTCTCCTGGGCATGCAGTTTAACTTCCCTGTGGAAGATTTTCCATTAACACCAGAGGGATTCATAAATGTAAGTCTCATTAATTTTCATTAGATTTGTGCAACTCCACCCCTTGGGTCCTTCAAAAATCTCCCTTCCTGTGTTTTTTAAGTTAACTCCCTTGTTAAGTAGGGATAATAATTACAACTGATCAACCTGTTTAAATAATACCATTATAATATCACTATTATCTTCATAGATTATATTCAGCACTGAAATAAATGCATCATAATAAATTATGCACAAGTTTAACATCTGTTCTGGTTAGTAAATAATTCACAAGTCAATAATTAATTTTCTAGCTGTTCATTTATAATTCATAAATATTTGCCAAATACTCAGAATCTGATTTTTTTTTATCAGAACTATTATGTGAACTACTTCTTTTAATTATTATATATTCACTATTTATGTCATTCAGTTTGTCATCTAATTAACACAGTATTATTTCCTTTATTGTGAATGAATGAAATTTCTCAGATGTTTGGGAAAAAAAAAATCACCGTTAACAATGAATAATGAACATTCACTGTGTATGAATTTTCTTGCCCAAGAAAAGTTACAGTGCTTGGAGGATTCACTATTCTTCATGTTTCTGTAGGCTACTGGCACTACAGAATGAAGGGAGTCTGCTCTAGAAGGCAGTTCTGGCTGCGGGAAGAAATGCTTTGTGGAGATGCACCTTACTCTTCCTCCACTGACTGCACACAGGGCCAGAGAAGCTCTGTTCTTTCATCACTTTCATCACGAGCCCTTAATTGAAGATATTCCTGTTGTTTCCAAACCAGGACAGCTAAATACTCACTTGCCACTTTTCTACTTAAAAGAGATCTCTGTATTCACCAAGTGCTCTTGGTGTGCCTCTGAAATAGTCCAGAATAAAAATGCAGATTCTCCAGAGGACTCAAAACATGGAACTAATTTACATCTGGATTGAAATATTTCAGAACATCCTGAGTGAAGATGCGTGCAAACTCCTGCTTGTGCAGGTTGCGTGACTGACGATACAGGGGTTAAACATGGGAATGGAAGAGAGACTCATGGCATAGCCTTCTGTCTGCAGCACTGATGGCTGTATTTCTTGTGCTAATTAGACCTTGTTCACATTAATCATGCACGCAGTCCCCTCAATGCAATGGGACTACTGCTGGGGACAAAAATAAAATGCAAGTTTAAGTGCTGCAGGTGGTTAGACATTGATAACTAGAGCCAGAACCTTTCATATAGCAACTCGAGTGGGGAGAGGCTCTCTCCTACCCAGCATTTCCATTCCTATTACTTCACCAGAACCATTAGGATTGTTATACAGTGAATATCCCTGAAACAGCAAAGTATCATTATAATGGATTTTTTGTTAAGAGTTCATAGCATCCATAAGCCTATTCACATAGCAATGTGCAGCCATAAAGCTTTAAAGAGTGGGGTTTAGAGAGTGGAAAAGTAGCACAAAGGTAATTCAATAAGATGTTGGTCTCACAAACAGCATCAAAAGACTAACTTTTACATAGAATGTGACATTTACTTTTAAAGCTAAGGAGATTTTTCTTGTTCATATTACTTTCATTAGGAGGCTACACTTGTTATGGATTTTCTTCCTCTTAGGCACAGATGAATGAGACAAAAAGCCAGATATTTAAAACATTAATATAATGGCCTGACACACTGTAAATAAAGCTTTGTCGATTATCCATTTGCTTTAAAAGTGTCCTTTGTTAAAACACCATTTTTAGGTCATCTCTGCAGTTTAAATCAAAATAGCTGTAACAGGTACAAGTCCTTGAATATAAGCATCACCTACAGATGCAAAAAGCAGATGGCAGGTGTGTTCTTTGTACTCTGCTGTGAGAGTCTTTACACCTTTTGAAAGGGATTTGGTGCAGCCTAGGATAGGGCCTTCACCATTATTAATGATATAATAAATTAAATTGACTTTGGAACAGACTAAATGGTCAGGGCAATCCCAGTATTGAGGCTGCTAAAGACACCACTGCCTGCTAATTTGTACTGGTCTACTCATTTGTATACTTGTCTGGCAATTGACACGTGCAGGTTTGATTCCCCCCTCAACCTGAGAAGAGGTTGAAAGAAGAAGGAAAGCACTACACATCTAAGTTCTGTATAACTTATTTTGTACTCATTTAGAATACACATAAGGCTTTGAAAAATTTCTTTTCATCTCCTGTCTAACTCTAGACGTCTCAAAAAACCATAAGCCGTCAGGTTATCAGAAAAGATAACCACTCTTTTCATAGCCTTGTAAAGAGTTGCTGTTGGATTTGGCCCAATCCTAGCAGTGCTGGGAAGGCGGATGATGGAATCCACAAATCAGCAATGCCTCTGCCTGTTTTGTAGATTCCTGCTCTCAAAAACACTTAAAATGAAATGGGGTTTCATAGGCAGAAAGTCTCCATGCTTCACTGAGGACAGAATCCTAACTATGATGATGCCTTTGTAGCCTGACAAATATTTAATTCCTCCGTGTGCAATGCAACCTGAATAGGACAGCTTGAAAGAATATGCCCGAGAATGCTCTGATAAGTAAAAAAAAATCTCCAGGAGATGGTGCATGTCATATAATTCCCTAAGCAAGGAAAGAAAGAATGAATGAAAGTTGGCGACTTGTAGGAGAAAAAACACTGGGCATCATCGTCTCTAAGTGCTGTTTTCTTTCTTCAAAACTGTCTTCTACTAATACTAGTAGAAGAAAGCTTGGGTTTTTAATTCCCAATTTTCTGAGAGACATGTGATTTTATGTTTTTTGTACCCCTTCAGCAGCTCACTACTCATCATGCCAATTTAATGGGGAATTGTACGTATAAGCCCTGCTATTCACTGAATGGGTAAGTTGTACACTGAATTCTTCCAAAACAGTGGAAACCCAGAAGCTGAAAGTGTTGGGATGGGAGGCTTATGCCTTTCTATAGGATTAGCCTTAACTGGCTTCTCTGTGTCAGAGAAACACCACGAATCAGCTACGTGAGTACTGTGCTACTGCTGTGAGCGAACGACTGTTCTTCCATTTCTTTCGGAAACTCCCTGTTAACAGCTACAGGTTTGTTTAATAAATTGTTTTGTATAACAGTTTTTAACAAACAGTAAGTAGAAGGAGGTTATTATCAGAAATAGCCTTTATGAATCATGTCTGTATTACTGTATCCACACTGGTGAGGTAAGGCTAAGACAGGATAAGTCTCATTAAATGCATGTTGAATCTAATGGAGAAATCTAAGTCACAACAGGTGATCTTCTCCAAGGATGAAAGTACGATGGCTTCACATTTGAAAAGAATTCATAAATTCTAAAAAAAAAAATGCAAACACCGATAAAGATGCCTATTTCAGGCAAAATGACATAGATCAGACCTAGGCAAGCTGGTGTCAGAAGCAAATGAATTCATCACAGTTTGACCAAACTCTTCCTCTAATTTCAGAAAAAAAAACGATTAGAAATGAGAAGAAGTCAACATCTCACCACCTGATGTACCTTCCGCTCACAAGTTACACCAGCATGCAGATTCCCAAAATAGCAATTCACAAAGATGCAGCAGACTTATCTGAGACTTCATGAGTGACAAGAACTTTTACACAACGTTATTGGAAATAATTTCGCGCACAAGTTCATTCTAAGCATATTTGGTGGCAAGAGTTCCTTAGAAATTATAAGGCTATAGAAGTCGAAGGGAAAGGAAGCTTAGCAAGTCATTCGCTGTAAAGGGAATGGCATTTTCTTTTTCTAAAGTTATGACATTTTGCCTTCGGATGATTTTCTTGGGAAGAACAATAGACCAATGTCAGGAGGGGAGGAGAAAAAGAGAGCCTGTACAATACTTTCTGTTATATGTCTCACATGGTATCTTCTGGTTCAGTAGACATAAACAGCTTTAAAGTTCAAGGCTAATTCAAATTGGATTTTAGAAACACAGTCTTAAAACACTTGCACAAACTAAGGGATTATACTCTTACCGTATCCTTAGAAAAGCTTTTGAAAAAAATACAGTAGTTCAGATTTTAAATTGGGTCTTCAAAACCCTCTTGTCTGTAGCTGTGTCATCTGCTTGGTTGCCTATTGTCAAAAGGTAAAACGTCTTATAGAGAAAAGGATTTGCATAAATTCCTATCACCTGCTGGCCATTCCAGGTTAATGAAAGTAGGGGGAAAAAAACACAAAAAACACACATAAAGCCTTTGAGCTTCATTTTTCTTTACTGTTTCTGTGCCAACACAGATGAACAAACCAGTACTGTGTTTATCTTCTTAACTTGCAGATCACACCTAACTTGGGCCTAGTCTTGTCCTTTGCTGTCACTGAAATCTTTATCTCCACCTACTGAAATCAGTCATCAGAAGATGGAGAAACCTTTTCATAGTAAAAATGCTTTTAAACTTCTCCTCCCCCAAAGAACTAGAAAAACTGCAGTATGGAATATTGTGGAAACAGGTTGCACTAAAAGAAAATTCGCCCTTGGCATTTTGAGTGGAGCATACATAGCAACAGGACAGGCTAGAAATAACACATGAACAAAAAACATAGGAAATAGATACACATACTCTTAAGTTAGTTTAGTTGGTGGAGAAGGGGAATAGAAAGGGTAATCTATAGCAGCCTACTGCTGCCTAAGGGTTAGTCACAAAGGTGGAGGAGCCAACCCCCGTGGCAGTGGTGGATGACATACCAAAGACAACACTCACCAGTTGTGGTGATGAAGATGGTCACCAGATGAAGGCAGACCAGAGAGAACAGTGATTTTTGAGACTCAGGAGGACCATACTATGTCTGGCCCAAGAGCATGTTGGTGATAGCTGCAGTTTGAGATGGAAGCTGGTCTAGACCTGCTCACATCCAATTCAATGAGCATTTCTATGACTCTATATAATGTTAAGTAGAAAAGTTAACATGTTGAATGCAACTGTTTACACAAATAATAATAAAAAATATAGCAATTGTGAAAGCAGTGATTTAGTTCAGAGGTAAAAAGAATGGTTCTGACAATTTACTATGGTACAAGATTTTTTACCAATCATGTCAAATGAACTGGTTTTTATAATGCCTATTCTTCAGACAATTCAAAGGAATCTATTATTAATATTCATGTGGATTTTATATTTACATCAGAAGTACAGATGACAAAATAATAGACAATGCTCACCTACAGGTGAGTCTCATTTCAAAAGCAGCCTCCACACTGCACTCTGCTGTTTTAATACAGTTTCCCAAGTATTTAGACTTGTAAGTCTCTATCTTTCATGCAGGAGAAGAAATGGGAATTTGGCTTAATGTTGACAACTTCTAAACAGCTGCATTATTGACCAAAGCACTGCCTAGAAATCTCAAAGAAAACATCACTGTGCGTATCCCAGCTATTTTCTTTTTCGTGCTGTAACAGCTATGTTATCACATATATTAAAATACATTGAGTTATTTTCACAATAGTGAGGCCCTGGATTATGCACAGTAGAATTGACTTATCCATGAAACAGGTGCTTGATGCCCTCTGCGTTATTGCACGAGGGCAGCTTGACCACGCAGTGCTGGTACTGCTGCTTGGTTTATCCCAAATGCACTCAGCTCACAGCACATGCAATGCAACACATATTTCTTTCTGGGAAATCTCTGATAGATCTGTAGGAGACATACCTGACTGTTTGAATAAGCATAAGAAACAGCCTCATATACGCAGTGCAAAGGATGCCCACAGAAGGTTAATCCATTCTCAGAAGTTGCTAAGTAACAGTATCACTCAGGATCACTAATTACTCAACAGCTCATCTCCAAAGACTCTGACTTGTGTTTTATTGGCTGAACATTACTATTTCCTGATAGCCTGTTTGGGCAGTAGGGGTTAAGGGGATGAAGAAAGCACCAACTTGATTTACATTAGCAGAGAATCTGATTTTCTCTCATAGTTTTTAAGTTTGAATTAATACCTCAGTAAAAATTCCCTAGTCAAGAGAAAACTCCTTGACTTCTAGACTGGTTTATACTAATATGCCAAACGTTATTCACTTCAGCTACAATAGCACTATCTCTTAAGAACGTTCAAAATTCATTAGAAGGCAGCTGAAGTAAATTTGATTTTGTCAACCTATCATGTGAGTGCAGTATTACACAGAGAATGGAGTGCACTTATGTTTTGCATATCCTAGGTACATCATTTCTGTTTGCTGGAGGCTATTCTCTGGCTGTCAGAGATTGCACACAGGTAAACACGTTTGTACCAGCAACAGGATTAAGGTCAAAAACATAACCAATATTCTCCTATAAATACCCAAGATTAAAATAAACATATTTCTATTAACACTGTTAGAAATCTATCCGGCATTTGAATGCTGTGACATTTGAACAATAATGATCTTTCTGCCTCTCACTGAGACGTGCATTTTTGTTAGCAAATACTGTAATACATTACTTCATGATTTAAAAAGAAGCAAAGTTGTATCATACCTTTACATAAATTCAGAACAAGACCAAAGCCAAAGGACCTATACTTGGGTCACAGATGTCATTCTAATACAAGCAAATGATGATGTGCAAACAAGAATGTTAACTAAAGTTAATTAGGAGTAAGCATGATTGCTATTTAAAAAACATTTTAAAAATATAAGAGATATAAGTTCATGTAAAGCATAATGAACTTGCAATTCCTTGTAGGAAAACCATATTTTACAGGACTTTGGCAGAGAGTGCATCTGGAGCTGAAATAAAATTCAATATAATTTGTTGCATAACTGAGACATAGCTTGATTATCTACTGTTCAAATTAAAACATGGGTTAGCAATTTATATGCCAAGTCTCAGCTTTCAGGGATTAGAAACAGCTGGGAAGTACTGCAGCACTGAGGTTTGTGATGTGAAAATGCTGACAGACTTGATGAAAATGGCACTGCTGCTACATCAGGTGGGAAACTTGATCCACGAACTATTCGTGATTGAGTGTAAACATCTAAATAACTATCCAGTTTCAGTCCAGAGGGTTCAAGTTTGCCCAATGGATATTGATTGCCTAGCCTACGCTTCTTTACTTACAATACTCTTCAAAAGTAATATTGTACCTTAGGTGAGCCTCAAATCCACTACTTCTAGAAAAAGTATGCTGCAATGGATCACCAGCAAAGGCTTGCATGACAGCTGAGTCTGCTTAACACCCTAAAGAAGGGATTAGCAGATGTATTTTCTCAAGCACATTGTGTGAGCCTCTTTCCTTCTCTTCCACCTCTGTCTCAGGATTGGAAACAGGGCCCTGCCCTGCTCTGATAACCTGGAACACCTGCTAACAGCAACCAGGCACTGCAATGGAAAAGGACATCCTTCCTGTATGTAGAACTTGCTGTGGCTTTTCCCCAGAGTTGGAATGCCTGGATCACACAGCAGCTCGTAGGGACACCTCAGGCCAATCCCTCTGGATGAGGCTGCTATGGCTTTCACTCAGTGAGGCTTGCTATCCCAGTCATTTGGTAATGTAGCAAGTTTATCTTACCTAGGAGCTCTTGTCAATGTGTCCTGGCCATCCTGGACAGTTGTGAAGGAAAAAAACCCACTGCCCCTATATTTGATCAGCCCTGTGTGTACAAAAGATTTTACTTTTTCCTTAGGTCAGGGTTAAATACAATTTGTGGTGTTTAAGGAATATAAAGATACTTCTCATTCATGGCATATCTGTGCTTCACCCAATACTTCCCTGAAGTACAAAAAGTAGCAAACTAAAAACAAAATGTAAAGAAGGAGACTTCAAATGCTGCGCTAAGCATAAAATTCCCTGAGGTGTGAGGTAACTGCAGCACCGAGGTGTCATGGTAACAGGCAGTGCTTCAATAAATACAACCTAATGTGAGTTATCTTTGGAAATCTGGAAGGGGTTAGGTAGAAATATCCCACAATATGTTTGTCAACAGATACTAACACCTTTCCCTGCCTGGAAACTCACCTGATGCGTTTCGACTGACCATCGGACGTTCTTAAGACAAAGTTTTGCTCAAACCCGATGCCAGGTTTCATAAACCCTAAGGAATAACACTAAACACTTATAAGTTGGAGAATGGAGCCTCTAGTTTTCTAGAATGTGTGCTCTTGGATACCAGGAACTAATCTAATATTGGGTAAACCTCTTCACTGCTTGGCCTTATAGCCATCACATCAGCATGGGTTTGTAGCCAGTGTCATGCTGCCCTGGAACTGAGAAAATCAATGAAGGTTAAAAGCACATACATGAAGGCATTGTGTTGATCTGCACTGCCATTAATTTAAACCATTTGGGAGACAAAAAAGGAACCCAATTGTTTTCTATTTACAATTTTTCAGTAGGGCTAATACACAGAGCAATACCTAGTACATAAGGAAATGTAAACCTGTCAGTTTATTGCTAAGTGGCCCAGCTTATACAGATGTAATTAGAAAGTTATTAAACCCAATTCCCTTTAGCCATGGCTTCAACTGAACAGCTCTGCTAATGCCATCCATTAAATTGCATCCATTTATAGCTTGAGTACTATCACTTTTTAATACTATTACTCCTTACAGTCAACCAGCATATGGTGTTTTGAGCGTTAATCCTTGCCTTCCATTGACAACTTCTAAACACAATATAAATTAAAATAAAAATAATGTAGTAGTATTCTTGCACATTGCAATTATGAGGGTACAGTTTAGGAGAAACCAGCCAGGTAACCCTTACACCAAGGTGTGGCTCACTTTCTGTCCTGGCAGAATTTTGACCATTCCTGGCCTTTCTGCAAACACCCCAAAGGGTCACTGAAGGAACATGACTCAGAAATGCAAATGAAGCATGAGGGTTTGTGTTACACAGCTATCCACCAAGTCTCCTCTATCTCGTCCTTCGGAGTGATTGAATCCTATCTCTAGGAAAGATGTTCTCATTGTCTCACAGTTCTCCTCCTGACCCCTCTGGATACATTTCTGAAATTCAGACTTCAGCTTAGGTCCATACAAGAGTTCATCACACCAACAAAATCTTCAAAATAGTTTTAATGGGATGCAAATGAAGGCCTTTGGCATGATGAATTCCCATTTTTTTGGGTGTGGAGGGGGTTGACTTTTTCTATTTTCCTCCATACTGACTGATATGCTTTGGTATGAGAAACAGCATCATTTCTGTTGCAGTTCTTATTAAAATCAAGTGTTTTCTAACTTTGAACCTTATCTGCAGGAATGACACTTGCTAGAGATTGAATCTGGAAGCATCCAGGCTTCTGAGGTTGTACTGCATGGAATAGTTTAATTAGGTAATGGTACATCAGTATTTTTAGGAGAACTTTCATTTATAACATGGAAGTGATCATAAAAGTTGAATGAGCCCTGGAAATAACTTGTTCTTTTCTGAGACCATTCAAAACCTCATCTTTATTTTTAGATTTAAAATATATCTTAATTTTAAACTGTATAGATACAGCATACTCAGAACATATATAATTAGAAATGAGAAGTCTAGGTTGCTCTCAACCAGGAGTTGAAAATTTTCCCCAAGGCAGACAGTTGAATTGAGTGCAGTTTAAATCCAAAGAAAAGGTATTTCACTGTAATAAAATGGTTTGCTTCTCAAATTCTTTCAGGTGCAATCATTCATCAACTGGGTCTGCCAGATCTAACCTCAATTCATATCATTCAGATACCAACACAAACAGAAATGGAGGAATTCTCCTCCTGTCATATCCTCTATTCTTTTCTCCCAGTGTTTCTTCATTCATGATCTCTGGTATTAAATGCTAAGCATGAAGGCTACATCAGCCTCTCATGAAATTACCCACCGGAAGCCCTTTTCTTTCTATGCACCTGTGGAATTTCCTTCCCCTCACTATGTACTGTGGAAACTGTGTTTTTGGTCATATAGGTTTCCACACTGATTTGATTTGAAAGCTTGCTCATGTTGGCCAAGGCATTTTTAAAATGGAAGTATTCAGCTTCTATACCCCAAAAGCAGGAAACACTATGATACAGAAAGAGCCTGTGCTTCTTAAAATGCTTCTAAGAAAAGGCTGCAAGCTTCAGCAGGTAAAACTTCCTGGCATTATGCAGTGGAAGATCACAAATGGAACAAATCAAAGAAGCTATGCAGTGCTAAAATACTAACAGCAATACTGGAACCTCAGGTCTTGAAGCACTTAAGAAATAGATGTTCACTGTCTCATCAGAAATGTTCAAGTGCACACTGAAAATATTAATGTAGAAAGAATCAGTGGAGAAAAACCTCAGAGTTAACTGGAGTACACTGCCTTTAACAATGGAGAGAAGTAGTCTTTAGACAATTAGGTGAGCAATCTTAATTGCCCTGTTCCTCATACTAGCGAATCTATGGCACAGTCCAAAAAGTGGTATGATCCTAACTAAGCTACATAAAATTTTTTGCACGGTTTGCTCAGCAGTATTTACTCTAGATGAGACCTGTGTCAGAAAATAAAGATGATGTTCAGTGCCTTGCTGAATTAGATGCTTCATGCTTCCCCATTATAGCAGTGGACTACATATATCTATATTTAGATTCAGCCCCTGATATTTCCTCTTGCAGGCAGCCCTGATCACTCATCCCTGGTTTTTACATCCTATCCTGTCTTCTGTGCTTCGTGTTTGTTCCTGGCTTCCCTACATTTGCTTTCAGGCTTCATCATATCTTACTGGTATCTGAAATCCTCAGCTCACAGAAGGCTCTTGTTCTTGTCCCTTATTTTGATTCCCTCATAACCTCTTCAATTCGTCGTCTTGCTGGTCAAAATTTGTCCAGGCTTTCCTCCTGACTCAGCTGAGTTTAAACAACAGGCAGGAACACCTACATCCCAGTTGTGACAAATTAAGTCACACCTGCTGCACCTGCTTCTATCAAGTTTGAGAGCTTGTGGAGGCTGGGAGTCTCTACACTCTGCTCAGTGGAATTTTTTCTATTGAACATAACACAATAAATTTTGAGAATGGCACATCTGCTCTCCTCCACAGTTTCAGGGGAAAGTTAGAGGCAGGTTGAAGGAAGAAAAAATGTAACAATGGCCATTAAACACAAAGATACCATCTCTGGTTCAGGAATTCTACTGATTGCAAATCAGCTAAAACTGGGGCAGTACACTAGCAATGTCTCACTGCATGCTGACTCTGCTCCGTCCTGCTGTTGCCCACAGTTGGACACAGACTTACACAGACCAACATGTTCTTATGTTCTCAGGTAACCAGGGGAAAATCATCACCAAATTTTACAATTTTATAATCAACTGTATTTACCAGGCAGAACCCAGGAAACTCAATGTGGGGCTGTACCATATGCTTAATACTGTCACTGCTTCAGGTACCCCTGCAATTGCCTGAATGCCAGTGAAATGACTGATGGTACCAATGAACATCTTCCAGAACAACAATATTCCTGCATTAACATCTCGAAGTTAAGGCAGTGCCTTTCCAAATGGCCCATACCTCATAGCCAGAAATAAGAGGATGGCATTCCCTTCTCATGACTGTGCCAGTGGACTGCTAGGAAGACCCCAGATCCAGTGCAGTCAGAACAAAGAATGGCAAATGTCTCTCTGTCACACAACATCATATAGCCAGGGACATATTTATTCTGTGCAAAGCTTATGAAGAATTTGCATTAGAAATCATAGACAAATGGAAATGTTGGCTTTTGCTGCTGTTTTTAAAGCAAATGCCACCCAAAGAGCTATTTACCTATTTTCTGTTTCTGTCGTTGATGATGCTAGCTATGCAATATGAATTTTTAAAGTTTATTTTTAAGCAATAGTGGGAAATGCATTTTTGCACTATGTAATTATATTAATGAAGAAATTTGTTTGATGTTAAATATTTATTCTTCTCTCACTGCAGTCCTGCTTTTGATACTGCATATATTTACAATAAATATAAAAAAATGCATTTTTAAATGTCTGCAAGCTGGTTTTGCGATTATTTGTTAATCACAATTCATTAGGAACCTTAAGGGTTTGAGTGGTGGTTTTTGATTTATAAAAAATGATTGTTTTCAATGGTCTCTTTTGGTTTAGTTGGCATGGTGAAAAAGAAAAAAAAAAAAACCATCTAATTTGGGTTTAGCATGTAGAATTTAACTAAGCTTTATTTATTTTATTGTCAGAAGTAATAATAGGTAGTAATTTAAGTACTTTGAAGATGTGCATTTAGTGGTCTTTGAAGCATAATCCCATTAAGATTAATAATGAATTACATCTGAGAAAGACTACGTCCCTTAATGCTAATGTCTCTTGCAAGGTGGATAAATCGCTCAATTTAACAGCAAAGATGAATGTACAGACAAGCTGTAGTTCCACTGGCTTATCTGATATTGGAAGGCTATTATTTGGTTTTCTGGGGGAGGCTGGAGGGTGGGAGTGGTCATTTTATCCAGAAGGCCCTGAGTCTCTTGCTCATTGAAAAGAAAGCCATACCTAGGGATGACAAGCTCTCTAGAAATTCACCACCTACTTCCCATGACTGCAGATCTTGTAAACTGTTTATTGCCAAATCCTTCTGTTTCCCAGCAGGTTTTGGTCATGACGTGCATGGAAAGCCAGAAGCAGCCAAGGTGGACCGAAGGGCTAAGATGATGAAGAGAACATAGACAGCCTCCTAATCTGTCTGAATAAGCTGCTTTTAGATGTCCTGTTCTTTCACTGGAACCAGTCTTTCACAGCATGCAATTTCAAGCTTCATTCAGTTCTACCACAGAGCTCCAGAGGGAGGAGAGAGAAATGCAGTTATTTTTCTTGGGATGCACATAGCTACAAAGAGAAAGGTTGATGCAAAGAATGGCCTGGCTCATTTAAAGATCAAGAGGCATAAACCCAAGGACTGAGTTCTTTACTATAAGACTGGTAAGGTGCTGGAACAGGCTGCCCAGAGAGGTTGTGGATGCCCTGTCCCTAGAGGTGTTCAAGGCAGGTTGAATGAGGCCTGGGCAACCTGGTCTAGTATTAAATGGGGAGGTTGGAGGCCCTGCCTGTGGCATGACCAAGTTATGACTTCAGGATTGTACCAAGGAGGAACAATCTCCCCATCAGCCTCCTTCCAGGTCCAGCTTTGCAGCAGGGACATGGTGGGGTAGATCTCTGTTCCCTCTCAGGTAGGATAAGCATCACGCACAGAATGCCAGGCAGAACCTCCTTCTTTACCTCACTATAACACATGTCCATAAGCTAAGTCTTCATCCTGCTTAGTTTGTAAGAGCTAAAGGGATCGCATCACACACCGGTGCAACTGCAAAATCAGTGCTGTTTCACCCAGCAAATAATGATGTATGTCGCTTCTGATTACAGTCGGTTCAAGGAGGCAACAAACCTCACAGTATGTGCAGCCTTCAAAGCACCTATTAAAAACACATTTTTATGTTGTAATTGCTTACTAAGATAGATGCATTGATTTTTTTTTCCCCTCGTGTCTGAGAAGTAATTGCATAGACTTATATTCAGAAGAATGCACATAATATACTTGAAAAACTAAGCATGAAGAATCAGTTTAAATTTCACTGAGTGTGAATTTGGGGAGAAAAATTATGCCTCCACCTTCTCACTACTAATGCAGTAGGGTTTATTTTTGAATGAAGGCAATATGAGCTTAAATTAAATGTCAAATATAATTTAACATTAAAGCATGAAGTGGCTGAGTGTGTGCGTGGCAAAACTAGCAGCTCTTCTGAGTGGTTAATTGCTATCTACAAAATAATAACCTATAAAAAGATCTCTCATTTTCAGTAGTGAGGCTTAAATTTACTGAGCTGGAATAATTCTAACAAAATAGAGCTCAGAAGTCTTTATAGCTACCCATGCCACATGAAGATACACAATGGCAAATAAAAACATCTGCAATCTGGCTGCCTACTTCTCTGGGAGATGTATAGACTCCTTTGGTAATCAGCAATGAGAAATAGACACTTCTAGGCTGCAGTTCATCTTGTCTTAAACTAGATATCTAAAATAGACCAGAAGAATCACATCTGAAAAATGCTTATTTCTCCCTGCTGACTGTTAAGGAAGTCAGAAGTGATTAATTCAGAGGCAGAAAGTTACAGTGCAATGTGTAATTTTAATATTTTTCTGCCAATAGTTTCAACGGAGCAATGCTATGTTTTATTTTTTCTTTTTCTCCCACTAATACCAGATAGGCAACTATTATTAGAACTAGAAAGTAACTCCTGTATGCAAGATGCTGCCCACATTAGAAGTCAATGAAATCCTTGCCAAATGAAACTCCAGCATCTTTTGGAAGGCATTACAGCAATCAGAACAGCTAAAACTGAGAAAAAAAATGTCCCAAAGGATATAAGCTTACGTGCATTTATTCTCCCACTTAATTGTAGCATAAAACTGTCCCATAGGGCAGATCTAGACACCTTTTAAGCAAGTTGTTGGCTATCAGTGGGCAAAGCTCTGTGCTCTGTAGAGTTCTGCCCAATGCGGTAGACCTGCTCCCTCCACTGATTTGAGCAGCTGAAGAACTCAGCCAGCTCAGTTTTACCAGAAGGAAGGGGCAATTTTACTAGAGGAAAAGAAAATAGAGCAGGCACCACATACATTTTGTACTGCTATCTATATAATTTTAGTGCACTACAGTAGGTGAGCTGCTGATATCAGTATCCTCTTTAGAGGAACCTTTAAAGGTTCCCCTTTATTCCATTGAGATTTAAGATATTCAAGGCAAACTTGAAAGTAATGTGTGATATATGTTCTGATGACATAAGGACCAGCTATTGCTTGCTTTATGTTTTTTTTTAAATTAATATTCGTAAATATATAACAGCATAAATAATACAGAATATCCACACCCAAATGAATTGGAATTGCTAGACAAAATTCGGATATGTTAATGGCCAAGCTATCACTGACTTAAATTGATTCACAATTTCAATTCTTCAGCATTCATAACAACTAAAAATTTAAGGTGGTTTCCAGAATATGAAATAACAGCATGTCATATCAGCTCTAAGCCAATTGTTTCTGCTAGAAGAATGAAGACAAGATTTGAGACAAGAGGAAAAGAGAAAGCAGTTTTATCAAGACATCATTTACGTCAATGAATATAAAAATGATAGCTTATAGTTTTAATTTGATTTCTTGCAGGTATTTAAGGATATTTTTCAAATGTGTAACACATCTGACCCGTTTCTATGTGGTGACAAGAACATGCCGGGTCTGTTTGAGCATATCCACCAATACAGAAGTTTTGATATGAAAGTCCATATGGGTCATGTAAAGCACATGATGGAAAGACCATGACTTCTGGAAAGATCACCCCAAAAGTAAAAATAAGATTAATCAAGAAATGTTATATTCTCAAAAACCATTTCTCAAATTCTAGGTTTAGAGCAGAGTGAGTAGTATGAATGAAAGAAAGGAAGGGTAAACAGCATGGAATCATGAAGGAAGAGTAAGCAATTCCTATTTAGATAGGAATTTCTAATAAAATAGATGTATCCAAAGCCTAAGGAGCTGCCTTATCAAGTTAAGATGAAGAACTTGGAAACGTAAGCAAGGATTAAGTCTCATTGAAAGCTACAGTTTTGCTTGGACTCCTAAATCCAAAATGCTGGGAGCAGGCAAGCAGCCTGATACAGGATGAGGCCAGAGACAGCTCTTGGCCCTGGCAACGCAATCACTCTCTGAATGGCAATGCCAAACATGCAGATCTGCGTGAGAGCTTCAGGCAGTGGCAGAGCCTTGGGCATGGTGCTGACATCTCAGACCACTTAGCCAGCTTGGCCCCTGCTCACCTTCCCTGCGGATTATCAGGTGCCAGCCACAAGCAGTGTTGAGTGGATCCCATCAGTTTCTGCCTGCTGTGTCTGAAATGAGGTGCTGCCACATTGGCAACAGCATCTCAGCATCTCAGCACTGTGCAGGCAGCCCTGAACTGTCTCATTTGCAACAGCGGGAGCACAGGCCTTCATCTGCCAAAGCAGCAATCACTCTACGTGACCAGAGTGGTGACAGTGGCTGTGCAGGAGGCTCCTCACTCCTGCCAGCTCTGGCCGATAATAAAGCTCAGATTGGTTTTCCAAGTGTGCACAGGACACACAGCCTCCTCTGCTGCCATCTCTCACCTTGACATACCACGGACATGCACTGAAGTGTTTAGGATTATATAGTGCTGATATCTGAGGACTATGGTACAGAATTCTGTGTACTCCAGATTTCCGGTTGGGCTATTGATGTGGCTCTTCTTCCTCATGTAGCTTACGTGGAGTCTTTTACAACCTCAGTGCAAATCCTGCTCTGGGACATCTCCCTCCACTGTCCCTGCTCACAACAGGTTGCAAGGACAGTCTACCCTGTTATCAGATGCGAGTCCACCCCACAGGAAGTAGAAGCACAAGAAGACCATGACAATCACACCTTTCTTATTTCAGAGGTATCCCATGCACTGATGTGTAACTACTCTTGCCAGCCCAAGACAGAAAAAGTGAAAAGAAGACAGGTACTTTGCTGGGCTATGTAGAAAAACTCCTACTTTGACTAGCGAAAAAGCATTCCCTGGATGCTACAGCTCTACTAGGATTGACAGACATGGAACTTTCATTGAAGAAGGGTAAAGGAAATCTTTGTGGGACTTGGGTGATTTTAAGAGTGTAAAGCAGGACAAAAAAAAAAGGTCCATACAGAAACTGCAGGAGATGCAGTAAAACTCGTATGTGGGCAAATGTCATTTAATTCAGCATAAGGTCTGCTGGCATCAGCTCAGCCAGTAATACGGTCTCCATATTAGCAAATCTGAACCACTGCACTCTGGTTTGGAGCGATTACTGACTTGTGTCACTTGTGTTTGTTTGTTTTGTTTTTTGCTTGTCTGTTTGTTTTCCTCCAAGAAAACAACAAGTGCCCTTTTGCATGCTCTCAAGCTACAGCCTTCTGTTCTCAAGCTCCTGTACAGACCTTGGATGACTTCAGCTAAAGTCTGGTAACTTGCTTCCATTAGTGGCATAATTTATTCACCAGCAGCTCTGCCTTCTATGTATGGAAGTCAAAAGGAAAGTTTTAAAATGAGAAATAATCACTTTGGCTACCAAGAGAGCATCTGACCACTTTATAATATTGGTCTTATTAAAAAACTATCTGCGGTATTTGAATGCATGATCTTGCATTCTTCTGCAAGCTAAATTCCATCACAACCTTAAGGTATAATGATTTATCAGAAGAGATGGGCTGTAACAGATAACTCCAGCAAATTTTGCTAAGGTGCTTTAGATGTTACTGCTCTGTTGTTTTTCCCATACTTTTGCCAAAGCTACTGTCCCTGGACAGAAGGACGAACTAAAATATGTATTGCACTGTGCCTTCAAACTGCTGAGATGGTGCTCAAAAAGATGCCCAGTCTTTTTTGTTCACCCTGTGAATGTGCAGAGTTAAACAAAATATCTTCAGCAAAAGTCTTAAGAACAAAAGCTAGTAAAACAGAAATGTCTCAAAACTATCTCTGTTTTCTTTCCCACTTTCCCAATGAATCCAATTCTTTACAGCTGTGCTGTCTGCTAATTTTAGCCAGGGTCCTCCATGACAAAGCACAATTAAAAGGAAGCTGTGAAAGTATGGTATCCATGACTTTCCTAAACCTTTTATATATTTTGTAAGTCTCCAGCCAGCTCCTAAATATCTTTTCTGGTTCTATCACGATTCCAGCACATAGAATACAAGTGCCAAACAGATTCAGCTATTTGTAAGAATAAGCCAAAACCTTCTGTCCTCTTTCAATGATCTCTGACTTTCAGAATCTCGCCTGAACATTCATCAAATATTCTCTTTGTCTGTTGTCATCCCTCTTAAATACATAAAGAACTCATTCATGAATGTATAAACTTTTGTCAGTCTCCAAAGTAAATGGAGTTTTCTTTTAAAAGGCTTCCTTTAAATCAAAATCACTCAGTGCATGGTGCTCTGTACTGTTATCCTCCTTTCTTCAGAGAGCGTGTCTGCTTTTGATCCTTTATTCCTGACTTCTTCCCAGCACTGATTTTTTCCTGTCAATTTGGAAGCTGTGCCTTGTGCTAATATTTAGATGGCATATTTTGATGGTTTTCCTTTAGTGTTCTTTAAAAATATCTCTTTCAATATTGGTGCTGATAAAGGTTAATGAAGCTCAAGGATAACGTAATTGAGGTTTCTGTTTGCCTTACCCACTGCCCACTGTTACTTGAACATACTGTGGTACTGCAGATGGACCAGAAACCTCATTTAGGTTTTATCAACCTCTGCATCCACACAGGTACCAAGCTGTGGTCCATCCTACTACAAAATACAACCCAAACTCATCAAGGTCAAGGAATAACTTAAGGAATAAGGATCAAGTTCCCCTTCTGTAAGCAGAGATCTTTCTCTTCATTTCCCACTTGGAAATCCTCTGTACCTCATGTTACAAGCCAAGGGAATTACAGTCTTGCTGTCATAAGGCATTTCTGTCATGTTCATTCTGCAGAGTGACCACCATTCAGGATTTAGGAGTCATATCAGCTGTTTCCAAACAGCATTCAATACTATTTGGACATCATTTCATGTAATACCTTTCTCTAATGGTTAAATTGTCTTTTTTCATCTAGTTAGAAGAGAGACAACGAGCTTGGATATACTGAGCCAGTTCTAAGATGCAAACGTAAAGAGCCAAACAGTAAAGAAATCTTTGGCTGAATTATAACTTCCATGCATCTATATATAAAAACTTCTCTTATATATATAATAAAATACACTTTAAATAAACTTTTGCATCACACTCACTTGCGGAGATAGAGAACTCTCTCTTAAGAAGCAATGGAGAACTCTGAGAAAGAGTAATTGGAAATATGTCTTTCTGCAGCTCCTATTCACTGCTGGTGTTCAGCAATAAAAAGAGAATTGCAACTATGAATCACTAACACTACCATGCTGTCTTAATACTGCCTTTCAACAACTGAAGTGACAAATACCATTTAGACAAGGAGAAACCCATATATATCTGATACACCTCCAAATGCTCTGCGATTAATTCTTCTTAAAAAGAAAAAAAAAAAACAACAAACAGCGCTTGAACAAAAAATCCCACATCCAACAATGTAGGCTTCTAAAACTCTGATGGAACGAGGCCATTGGTAAGCAACAGTACAAGTTTAAATAGAAAAAAACCCAAACACTTTACCAAGGCTATCAAAAGAGCTATTCTTTTAGTTAGTTTTGGAGTAAATAAAACAACACTTACTCCTTTAAGTGATTTGATTGCATTAAATGATTCATTTGCATTTAGTTGTCTAATCCCAGGGAGGTTATTGTGCTGCAGCATACTCACACATTCAATCAGACCATTCTTTAAAGCCAAGTGCTGTGGCTTCTAAAGTGGAAGCGTGGATGCTGGATTTCAGCAGAGTTGGAATCCACTACATAAATTAGTTTGCTATTCTGTATTGTCCCTATCATGTTTGCTTGTTTAAACAACACCGATCTTTCAGCAGTGGGAAATGGGTGGCCCCGGGGAGCAGGAGGGATTCCTGACATGCCACGTGGCCCCTCAGGAATCACTAAGGGATGTGTTTGCAAAAGCACTGGTGGCTGTGCTGTTCTTGCTGTGAGTACTTCTTGAACTGCTTCCATAAGCCTCTTTGGGATTATGGTCCTATAATGCTTAGCTGGAAGGCAGTTTGAGCTTCAAGAGTGGACCCCTCCCCAAAGTCAACATGCCCTTCACGTTTCAGCGCGGGGCTTGAGTTTTTTGTTAGGTTGCTTTCATGGCCACTTCTGCCTATGTCCCTTTGCTGCTTCTTTTGCCCTTGCACTGGTCCTCATCCAGATTACTGGTAAAAGGCTATAAAAATAAGAAAGATCTGATTTTCACCATTTCATGCTCCAAAGTGGCCCACCATGGGTGAATACTGGTTTAATGCAAGGAAAAGAGTGCTAACACATGGCTACCACTGGGGTAGGACAAAAAAGAGTTTTTGACAACTGTTTAACTGTATTGTTAAACCACACTCTCAGTTTATCCATCAATAAATAGGAGTAAAGGTCCTTCCCCACACACAATGCTTTAGGAGCTGTGGTTGTAAAAGACACTTACGTAAGTGCTAATGCACTTGGAATAAACGTTGGCATTTAGGCAGGGGCAGTGGGGGTGGGAGGTGAGACAGCCATTACATAACATAATCCACCACAGATTTACATCTCGAGCAGGACAAACTGGATGTCTCAGAAACTAGCAGTTAAACAAACTCCAAATGTGTAAAACCTATTCAGAATTTGTAAAAAGTATTGTTGTTTTATTACTGTTATTTATCTTGATTGCGTTTGTTCTGCTTAGAAGAAGTAAAACACAGGCGCTCTTTCCTTTAATTGCTGGGCCTATTCTTTAGTAAACAAAGAAAAGTGATTAGAGATGTTTTTTGGCATGCACAGTCCAAAACCACCTAGTGAGAGTTCAAAGAACAAAGCAAATGCTTATTGGAAGAAATTACTCAGCTAACTAAACTTGTGTATCTGAGTCAGACATTTTTTCAGCATCTTTACCCCATTTATCAACGCACAATTACTGTCACTATTGAGTTGTGTCATTAGGCATAAGGTTACAAGTGCCAGTCGGAATAAAAAAATCGCAGTAATGTTGGCATAATTTTTCATTATCATCTTCATTAACCGCAGCTAGTGGGAGTAAGAGTTTATCCTTGCTGTTGTCATTGTCATGACAACGCTTCCAAAGCTTGTCTGCCTAGAGTCCACCAGATACAAAAAACCTGAATGTCCTCATTATTCCGCTTCTCACACTCTCACCCATGCCAAGGGTGATCCAAGATGCACAGGGCCCTTGATTTATCCCCTGTGATTTCTCTTGACAGCCTGGTATGGTGTCTCAGCTTAAGGCAATCGGTCTGATTTCACAGTTTAATTACTGCTAATCTGAAGGAGCGTGGCCAATGCTAATGAGCCAGCAGCAATCAAAGCAATAATGGCTAAACTCACCCTGTTTCATTCTTCTCTTTTTATTAAACTACCCCTGCCCTGAAATAAGCAAATAATTTCTCCCTCTCCACACAACTGCACTGAGAGAACAGACAAGTCTGATGTACAGTTTGGTGTTATTCCAAAAGGAGACTGTAAGATTCCTTTATATTTTGCACTTAAAACCCTGTTTAATGTTAGTTTCTAAGCAGCTTTGATTCAATAAAAGAATCAATAGCTGTAAGAATCACTAGGACTCATTAGCAGATCACTACTATCTTGACCACTTGACCACAGAGTATCCAGATGGATTGGGATCCTTGGGATGGATTTTTGCAGCTGGTCATCACTGAATCATGCAGCAAATGAAAATACATATATATGACAGCCATGCTGAACAGAATCTAGAGTAAAGGCCCAGAAGGGGCTTTACTGCAAAAGGAGCCAGTTATAGAACTGGGTAAGAACCTACCCAAGTAGCGCCCTCAGCCATCATCATCTGGAAGTGGTGACCTGCACTTTCCTGAGCTTTTCTCCCACTGTTGAAATAGATGAAGGAAAGCCTGAAAAAATAATGATTAGGACCGATTCCTGTCATTTGCATCAGCACAAATATCATTCAACAGGAAAATGACAAGATCCAGGCTGCACGTCCATTTCTATACACATCCCCCAGCTACCACTTCCTTCAGATAAAGTTTCATTTGCCTTTTTCTTCAGCAAGCTGAGGGTCTGCTTTAAATATTTACCAAAATTCCCTGCGATGACTCGATCAATGTATAAAACCTTTTACCAGTTACTGTTTAAACAAAAAGAAAGTCACACATTACAAACAAAGACCCCAAAATCCTTGTAAATCCTAGCTATTTTGGGCAACCCTTATAGAGCTGTTTCATATTTACTCTGGTGAGCCATAAGCAGACTCTGGCCCATTTTGAATTAAGCAGAAAAGCTGTGCTTTAGTGCCACTATGGGTAATTTATGATATATAAATAGGAGGTTAGGCAATATTTTGCTTGTTAAATGACACAAGGGAAAGAATGATAGAGAAATCAGCCTTAAATAAAAGCCTTTTGAGCAAATTCTGAAGAATGTGAACTACTTGTCTGATGCGTATCTCAGGTTTATCTGTCATTAAGCCACATTTGGGGGTGTTCAGTCAACCTGAGGAAAAACAGATCTTAAGAACTTTGTGGACATCCAGGAATATCTGACCAGAGTGGAAATAACTTGCCGTCTTTGCAGATAAAAGGTGTTTAATAAAAAAATAAATATTAGAACGTATCATTTGCTTTTTACAGCAGTGTCATTTAAATGTGCTATACAGCAAGGCAATATCACTAAATCATTTCACCTCATCCATTCCTTTGAGACCTGTTTTTTCATTGATCATTTTTACATTCACAATATTGTATTAAAAATAGAAAAGACCAGGATGCAATACTATAGTTATGATGCTATTTTGCAGTGTTTGCAAACTTGTCTTACCTGTTTTCTTTTCTCAGTATCTGTACATGAAAAACAATGCTATGGGTACTTATGGCATATTTCCATAAGATATATGAGAGTGTGTCACAAGAGGTGAACATCTTTCTAATAATATTTTGTACTTCATCATAGCACTGTCAGGAGATGCCAATGGAGACTCTAAGTCATTTTAAAGAACCACTTCATTTACAGGGAAGGAGTTCACTCCTAATTAAGTTGGAAAGCCTCTGGGGCTTTCCCCAGCCTTTGCAATTCTGATTTCCTTGGAGAACTCATGGTAAATCTAAGAGATTCAGAGATTTCAGTGTGATTAAGGCCTTGTTGACAAAGACATTAAAACGCTGCTAGTCGAACTATGCCATAAACCACACACAAAAAATCCCTGCCCACAATAGCGCCAGGAACTTGAGAAAGAAGTCTGCTGGTAAGACAGTAAGGTGGCATAACTAAGAGGCATAAATGGTAATAAGGAAAAGAATTAGGAAAAATTTGGATTAAAATTGTAAAAAAAAAAAATTAAAAAAAAAGAAAACAACAACAACAACATGCAACTATAAAATGGAACTGAATATCTTGAATCCCACTTAAGCTGCTGCATTAGCTCTTTTTGAGTGGGCTGTACATGTAGAGGCATTCCGACATGGAAGGCAAAGAAATATCCTCTCTCAGTTATAGTATGCGAATTGAAATATCTACTCTCACAGTTTTTCCCCTTTTATTAAATATCCATCAGGAGGTCCAGGTTGATAAGATGTTATCATTCAAGAGCAAGTAGCAGACACAGGGATTTTGGCAAAATTGAGGCCTTATAAATTTGTGTCAAAGAGAGTGAGTTACACTGAAAAGCTGTAGTAGCTCAAGGAACTAACTTCATGTTTTCCTGAATAATGGAAAGTAGCACAGGCATTGCATAATCCCTCTCTCTTCCTGCAAATGGGAACTGACAGCACAAGTGTAAAGGTTTTTTGTCACTCAAGTGCTACAGTCATCAAGTAAGAGATGTCATTAACAAATGTAGGGTATTATAGAGAAATGTGGTGTGATGGATTCCACGACAAAGGAAACACAATAACGAGCAAAGACATCTAAAACACAGGGCAGGGACATAGTAGCTGCACAGAAGCAATACAAAGAAAGAACAGAATAGTAAGAAAACCGAGCTGATTTCCTTCTGAGTGATCTTTCTACCAGCAAAGTCTTTCTTGACTAGCTGTGGATCTGGCATCCTGCTACTCTCCCTCAAAGAGGAATCTCAGATGATCTTCAAGCTTCAAGTGGCTAGACTCAATGCTATTGAGAACATGCTTCCTGCATAGTTTGAACTGTCCTGATTTTTAAGCTACACAAAAGCAATTGCCTCCTATTACTCTAAAACAATGTCGCTGCTGAGGGATTTTGTTTGTTTGTTTGTTTTTGTTTTTTTGCAGAACAGCAGCAGAGAGCACTGGCAGGTCACCACTGTGGAATGAAGGAATCTGAGGAATCATGTGGCAGAAACAGAAAAGATTGCGTTTGAAGCAAATACAAAGAGAGAAAAACAAAATGAATAAAATTGAATAGACCTTCAAAAAGAAAGAAATGTCAGAAGCAAAGGAAAATAATAAAAAAAGGAAACTTGGTTTGTTTAGCAACCAAGACTAATTCTCCTTCCTGTTAGAAAAGACCTTCATAGATCAAAGTATTACAGTGCTCTGAATTCCACTTGGGCAACCAGCGATATCCTGATTAGATTTGTATTTAAACAGAGTTCTCATACATTTCAATTATTAGAATCATTGGAGCCAAGTGCTCTTTCAAGTTAGACCTAAATTATCCTCTCTCTAACAGAAAGTGAAAAGGCATACAATATTGATACCAAACATTGTTCTGTAGAGCCATATATACTTTTAGCAGTCATGAGCATAAATGGAAGCTCTCAGTATTCATACACTTTCACTGGTTAGTTGAATACTTGCTACAGCACAAAAAAAAAAAAAAAAAAAACCCACAAAAAAAAAACCCCAAACCCTCGCATATTCCTGGCTATTAATTGGTAAAATATTGAAAGTACAGTCTTTCAGGATAGTCTTCAAAATTATTCTAAAGAATAATTATCCCTGTGAGCTCAGAGAAAAAAAAGAGAAGAAAAAAGAAAAAAAAGATGCTATAAAAGGGATAGATTTTCATATATTAGAGCTATGTATGTTCTAAAAGTAAGTGCCCTTGACGGAAAGTCAGACGTATCCCAAAACCAGAGGCCTCTTTAGGTTATGCTGTCTGTTAATTTGTACATTTGACAATCCCTAGTAGTGAAAGAAATTAAGATATCTATTGAAATAGCTCTGGAAGATGTGCTTGTTCAATGCTGTTAAAAAATAATGGGTAATACCAGCTGAACATAACATAGAGGTCTGGAAAGTATCTCTAAAGGAGTTACGGGAGCCAGTGAGAATTCTAGACTTATTGTAATGCACAAGAATGTGTACTGGGACAAAACACTGTTCCTTTAAAACTGAACAAATTCTGTAAATAACTGCTTCTCAGATTCAACATCAGCATTTTGAAACCGGGAGGACAAAGATCCTCATATTTTTTGTAATGCATTTTCATTTCTAGAGTATCACCAATGCTACACAAAAATCACCAATTTTTAATCTTCTACTCTGATTCTCTGACAGCACTGTATGAAATTTAATGTCTCAACTTTTCTTTCTTGCTATTCAGTATGCCCTACAGGGGTCATGCTGCTCCTATGGCTTATCTGGTCTGTAAAACTTTAATGTGTGCACAGGATAATGGGGAGAATTCAAAAACACAGGAGATTTTCAGTGAATAATCTCAGATTCAGAGAACCACCTCCCTACTCCTACCTCCCAGATTTTTACCACCAGAAAAGATGATTCCAAATCACCGAATCATAAGGGTTGGAAGAGCCCACTGGAGATCAAGTCTTCTTTGTGGCATCCCTGCATGCCCACATAACATTTCTACATTCCTCCCAAGGAATGGAGGAGCTCCATTTGAGCTCCCTTCTCATTATGATACAGCAGAACAGTGAGTTTCATCAGTGTTTGCTCCTGTCTTAACCTGCAACCAATGCCATCCTGCTGAAAGCAGCCGCTTTGTCCTCACTGCATTTCCTCAGTTTCCTTCCATAGTATCTGTGCAACCTCCTACTTCTGCTCTCAGATAATTTCCTGAACTTTAGCAGCAATTTTATCCAAAAGATGTCATCTCATTTGCAAAAGGCAAAAGAAAGTAAAAAATGCTTAAAATATCATGGAAGTATGGATTTTTTTTTTATGCATCTCCCCCTCAG
Organism: Tetrao urogallus; assembly: GCF_951394365.1. Lineage (NCBI taxonomy): Eukaryota > Metazoa > Chordata > Aves > Galliformes > Phasianidae > Tetrao > Tetrao urogallus. The sequence goes on along the minus strand of NC_136820.1, from coordinate 42,637,532 downwards.
TGTCTTCCTGCGAGTCCCGCCTTCTCTGTTGTTTAAATGCAGTTAACCTGGACAAGCTTTTCTCCTACCTTATAAGAAACCTATTTCTCTGGCACCCTAAAAATGAGAATACATAACAACAATAATTAAAGAACAAAGAATGTTTGCAGTTTTTCCCTTAGCCTGATGAAAATCCTAGTGGAACAAACCTATCATTTATCTCTAAACTTAACAACAATGTATCTGAATTATGCTTTTCTCTTGTTTGGTAGTTGAAATAATTTCAGAAAAGTGTTAGGTGTACACCTGCTGTTTTCACCAAGTAATTCCTCCAGAAGGTAGGAAAACCCGATTCCTATTTGCAGTTCTCTTACGCAGAAGAATAAACTGAAACTGTAGTAGGAATTCACCAGTCGGGTTCAAGTCTAATTTCAAATAAGCAAAATGTCTGGGCTGGAAAAGTAATTCAAATGTACAGCAGGAAAAAAAAACAAACGTTGGCTTGGAAAATAAAAATTCAGAAGTGACTGAAATATGGCAGACCTTGCTGATCTGTCCCTTCTCTTGTGTGTAGAAATTATCATTTTATTTCTTCGAAGGGCTCAGTTCATCTAACTAGCTCATATGCCTAACAGTCACTGTGTCTAGCTATCAGTGTCAATATTTATACTGCACTGCATCCTATGTTCTCATGGGAACCTTGTCACAGTGCAAATTAAATGTCTGTTACCCTGTTCTACCTCATCAGGTAAAGTCCCAGAGTCACAACTTCACTCTGTTTTTTTTGTCACTGAGAGGTTAAAACGTCCAAGGGCTTTTTTGCTGGATAGAAATGGGGTCATCACCATTAAAGGTGATAACAACTCAAGATGGCTGTACAGAACCTCTGCAGAGTTGAAAATGGAACACTGACAAGCCCAGACGTTAATTGTTTTGGGTTATTCATGGTCATTCTGCATTGCACTTCTCTCTTTTAAAACATTTCCGTACCAAACAGTAGCAATGCTCTAGAGAAATGGTGTCTGCAGTCTTCATCCCATCCCTGCAGCAATATTCAGTGTTCTCACTGAGAGACTTTCAGGGTGTCACTAGCTGCAGGTGTCCACTTCTACACAGTCCACAACTGAGGTTGGTGTGAGATTTCCACTCCTTTTAAGCCTGCAGCCCCAAGCTCAGCAGACTGCCACTGTAGGCAGCAAGCTGCAGAAGTGACAAAAACCAGGAATGGTCTGTCCCGAAACCATTAAGGAAACACACACAGCACAGAAGCAGTGCACTGTTAGACATAAGGCTCTAAAAAGTTACAAATAAATCCTTCCCAAAGGATTATATAAATATTACATTTCTATATATTGTAACATGTATTACATATTGATATAATATGGATATAAACAAAGCAAAGTTGTGAAAAAATTCAGATTTCCTTAATTCTACGCGGCCTAATCACTTCAGTGGAAGAAATGCACTTCAAACCATTTTAACTGCACCTAGTATTTATTTAACTCTCCGGTATTACAGGTGCTGCACCATTCTTTACAATAATCTCTGTAGGACAGGAAGGAAAACAAACACCCACCTTCCATTTCAAATTATTTTTAGTAGCACATCTGAATCATCTTTGTCAACATAACCCAAAGGATATTGAAAGCCATTGGAAAAGGTAGCACAGGTTACTCTTTTCATCACATCATTAAGCATGTCCACAATTCTTTAAATCATGCTCTGTCAAATATTTTTGGATAAAATGTTATTAAGCTTCTTAAGCATGTTCTTCAAATAAGAACACGTATGATTTTTCTGCAATACATTATTTATAGACAGGGGAAGAAAAAATAGACACAAGCAATCTTCAGGCTCCCAATTTGATAACTTCACATAATTCAGTAAAGAACCAGAGATGCAACAGATATACACATTTAAAGCAGCTTTAGTGATTCTGGAGAAAGATTGTTGTGAAGAACCAAAATGAACATATTAGTCAGCCATTATTTTAAAAGCCTGAACTGCAAAGAGACTGGGGGAAGGGGTAGGGAGAAAAAAGAAAGAAAAAGCATTTATCCCGACATTTAGTCCTACTAGAAGCTCAGACAGCCTGCTGAGCTCTTGGTCAGAGCCACAAAGGGATTCATACACGTAGCTGTTTTGGGGATATGCAGCTCATAATCCCAAGGGGACTTCAATGCTTAAAAGCCTTGGAGAATGTGGATCTTTGTGCTCTGCTCTTTCCCAGCTGTGCTGAAACGGCAACACATTGGATAGTAGTGAGCATTTGCACTAAACAACATTGTGTTATGCTAATATATAGCATTTTTACATATGTCTCCCTCCTTTGGGGTCCTCCTTAGCAGTGAAAGAGATAATATCATCCAAACTGGACAACGAGTGACTCATGACTGTGATGAAAACAGCCTGCTTCTCTCATTTTAGACCATCTTCTGACTCAATCTTGTCAGTTTACACTTAATTTGCTTCCCCATTATCTTTTCAACCATAAAAGATGATTTTTTTTTTTTTCTACTTAAATAAAAACTAAGGAGATAACCTAACATCCCCCTGCAGATACAAAGCTCTGCGGTTTAAGATGAGTTTATTATTTCCTCTGCTTTAAAAAAAAAAAAAAGCCTCTCTGACTGTCAAGTCAGCCAGACCACAGCATGTGGACATTTCTCAATGGCAAAGGCACCTGGGTTATCACATTAAGCAAGTCTTCCCTCAAAGAAAATCAGCTTTAGAATTGGCACCCTTGCTATTCACTACTTGAGCCAATTTAACTCCTCTTTAGTTAGGAATAAAGATATTCCTATATAAAGATATATAAAGATATGTACCCCAGCCTCAAGACGTCTTCCAGAAAGTCTAAAAGAAAGACTCAAAGGGACCATGATAGAAAGAAAACCCAAAGGGAGAAGCCAGGAGGATGAGGTGGAGTTTGTGTTTCCTGAGATTAATCAGCAGCACACACAGGAGCAGGTGTGAGTGTAGGGAAGACTCCCCAGGAGAGAATCTTTTCCCTTCAGAAAACTTAAAAATGTGTACAGTTGGAGTTTTCCAAGCTTGGGTCTCATTGGTCCATTCTCAGATGTGTCATATATACAGAAGAACCAAGAAAAGCTGAAAATTCATGCTTACGAAAGCATCCTCACTTAGCTGAAAGCTGTAAAATGGTATTTCCCTAATGTAATCTTCTACCTCTGGTCAGTCAAAGACTGAGTTCTTCCTGAACTGAAAATTGTATCCAGATCACTGCATTAAATAACCTTTGATGTATTTTTCTGTATTTCCCTTATCATTTCTTAACCTCCTTTAAACATGCAGTGTCCAAAACATCTTGTTGTAGTGAAATCTTCAATTTATTTTGCATTATGAAGAAAAAGTGCTTTTCAGCTGCTTGGTAATTCTTGCTCTCTGGTGATGAGGGATGAGCATCTTTCCACATCCTCTGGATCACTGACAACTTTTACACACTTACACATCTTTGTTGTCTGCTGTATCACACACTTTATGAGTAGACCTCTTTCCCAGAATGAAAAGATTTTGTGCAGCTTTTCCGGATAGAGAAACTTGATGCCTCTGCTCAGGCTTCCATCTTTCAGTTCTATCACACCCTACTGGAGACAGGCTGATAAGAGCTGAACAAAACACACACGTCACATGTTAGAGCCATGAAGGAATTTACTTTCCTGCACTATTCCTTCCCTGGTAATTCCTTTTTTGCTTGATGAAGCTGCGTTTTTACACACTTCTGGGCTGTGTGCCAGCATGATGTGAGATGACAACATTTTTTCGGTGTTGTTTTTCCAAGCCCTCTCCTCTCTCCAATTAGCTGTCCTGTGGGATGGCTTTCTGGGAAAGAAACGAATCGGCCATGATGGAACAGTCACTGGTACTGGCACTCAAGCCATCCCTGCTATTGATTTCATCTGAAAGCGAGTGTTGCTGTTCTGGAAAGTCCCTCTGGGAGAAGGCGGGTTGCACCACGGCTGAGTGGCTGCATTAGATGCCACAGTATTCTAATGTAATTAGAAAACAGCTGTGAAGGAACAGCCAATTGTTTTTTGGCAGTCACGGCTAATTTTGCACCAATAGAAATGATGAATCAAATCCTGCAAGTTTACAATATCTGCTGAGAAAGTAATGGCGGAAACCATGGTAATGATTTTAAATCTTGTTTATACCACTTTGGGCTGATGGAGTGGTCTCTCATCCTCCAGAAGACTCTGGTGTGAAGGAATTCCCACATGCTTCACCATAACACCCACTGGGATGGGGAGAGGGGAGCCAACACGTTGGGTATGGAAACCATGCAGCCACTTCTCAGCCATAGACTGAAAATACAACATTTTTCTTTTTTCTTTCTTTCCAGAGCAGGAGCCATACCACTGAGGCCATGCATTATTCACCCCTCACCAATCAGAGATAAAACTGGCAAGAGAGTATAATACAACACATCCAGCTCCTCCTAGGTTTTCTCTGACCACCATCCCCTGTCCATTCACTGTGTAAAAATGAATCAGAAATACTCAGCCAGAACAGCATTACTCCATTAAACACATTCCTTATACCAGTTCCCTTAACAAATAAACACCCAGCTCCATTAAGGCTATTGAATATCAGCCTGTGAACTATCATCTGTTGCTAAAATATATGCAACTTTACTGTCCGAAATATGAAAATAATAAAAATAATGAAAATAAAGGGCCATATTTTCTTACTTAGGCCCCCACAAGATCTTCCAAAATTACTGCATGTGTCAGCTGGGATTAGAAATACTTCTTTACAGGATAACTGCTAAAGGCATATTTTTGCATTTGTCTCAGTGCCCATTAACATGAAGAAATTCAATCCAGTTGACATTATGTTCACATAAGTGCTAACTCTGCAATAAATGTTAAAAACAATATTTGAAAATGGCCCTTTGCCCTTGTTCTGCCTTGAAAATAGCTACATGTCTGTCTTTAGAAGGCAGTATTTTTGGCCAGATAGCCAATAATTTTAATAGAATTAGCATGGGACAGAAATACCATCCAAAAATGGATTCATGTTTAATCTGGTAATCTGATCCCATATGGCACTTTAAAGAGTGGGAGGAATTAGTGTTTGCTGCTTAAAGAAATTACCCAGAAAATGACTGCCAAAGATAGACCCAACAGCATCTCATCAGCACTCAGGGTGAAAAAGACAAACAGCATAGGAACAAGAGAAGTTAAAAGGTGAGCCAGCACAGGGACACAAAATTTGTCCTGCATGACTGGGAGAGGGATAACAATTGGATGATAAAGGCAACCTCACAGAGTACTGGACAGAATTGAAGAGGCATTAGAATATGTTGCACAGAAGGTTGGAAGGCAGTTTGAAAGCTGAACCTAACAATTCGCCAAGCTCCATCCTTAAATTCCCATTCACCTTGTGCACTATGAATGCGTAAGAAAGCACAGATCATTCCCATGTTTCTCACTCATCCTTCTGTACAGGAAGCAGAGGGACACCGGGATCACAGCGACCACTCAGGTTCCAACCTGGGGCTGTTTTTCAGGTGACAATCTCAGGGACCTTTTTCTGGGTCCCTACCTGCCTCCTTCAGCCCCGCTGATCCATTTGTCTGCAGGGCCTCATGGTGAACTGGATCAGAAACTCATCTCACTGCTAATCCTGTTAAAGAATTAAGAAAGGACTGAGTGCGTTTTTAATTCAGCTGAGGTCACCCAGTTGAGCTGTGGTCCTGCAGAAAGTGGCGGTGGCACAACAGTGGAGCCACCTCTGGAGGGAACAGCTGGGGATGAATGGAATAAAGAGATAGGGATGGAAAGGGGAGGAGAAGGAATGGCTCACACTGCCTTTGGTACTACAAGCAGTGTCAGCAGAAATGCCGCCTCAGAGCTCCCAGGGTGGGCTGCTCCCAAGGTGTTAATATTAATATCTCTGAAAATACAGCAAATAGGGTTTCTCTGCAAATAATAATAATAAAAAAAAGTAATGATGACCAGAGAGGATAAAAATAGCTGAGATATTAAATGTGATGGACATCCAAAGCACTTCAGATTCTGGGCAGGCATGTCAATAATGTAATGACACCTTTCTACATTCCTCTATCAGGATGCGCAGCTTCCAAAACCTGTCCCACTATGGAAAGCCTCCGTTCATGACACTTGGCCTATCTGCCAAAATCCTGCAGGGCATCAAGAGCCTTTCTGGTTCACTGAAATTATGGAAGCTGAAGGGCATCAAAATGATAGCCAGTGAAACTGCAGCTGAACCAAAGCAGGATTTAATCCTCACAGGTTGCAAATCTATTTTGTGACATAGACGCGTAGCAGAGGTTAAAAACTAGAAGAAAACTACTTTCTCCCTTCCACCTCCCTGGAAAGGGAAGTATTTAGCACAACAAAGTGCTTGCTGTAAAACAGAATAAGATGTGTCTGTTCCCATATGGAGATTACACAAACTATACCCCTAAAGAATTATTCTGTCGGTTACTTCTGGGGTAAGTGTGCAGGATTTATCTACAAAAGCAGCTCAGACCAGGGCAGTACAGTGGCTAATGAAAACCATGCCAATATGTGTCCAAATCCTTTTCTTTGTGTCATTGGTTCAAGCACACCAATTTGTGACAGAGCTATGAAATGAAAAATCACAGCCCAGTGCACAGAGATAATATAGACAATAACTAAGCTTTCGCCGCGTGCTTATGCACACATGCAACACCCAGCATTCAGCTCTTTGCTGCCTCACCAAAGCCAACAGCCCCAAGATAAGAAGTCCAAATTAGGGTGAAGAAAATAAATAAAATATAATCTGTCAGGTTCAGCCTGCAAACACAACACTTTTTTACTCTTATCCTATGGTTCTGATCCACCGCAGCCCCCAAGTCCTGCACAAATATCCAGTGGCAGGATTAGTGCTATGGTATTATGTGCTTAATGGATAGACACTTTCCTCTTAATTCTCCCTTTGCTGCCACCCACCTATTTTCTCTCCTTTTATAATACCTAAGGATGTCAAAAACCTCCCAAAAATCTAATTTAAGAAATAGAATTGACTGTATCTAGAAGGTCATTTCATTACTGAGCTAAAAAAAAAAAAAAAGATACAAAAATCCCACATGTTGCCTAAATGAAATTTACCTCAGGTGTCCTTAGGAACCTATCTTGGGGAAAAAGACCCCTGCAATGTCCTAATATCATAGCGAGGCCACATTAGCCTGTTAGTTGTCCCCATTTGCCATCAGCTAGAGGCTTGTCTGGATGTTAGAGCAGCTGCCACCAGATCTCCACATTGTGACTAAAGGTGCACAGCATGTAAAGGAAGTAAAAACACAAAGGCATATATGCATCTTCCTCATTACCCAGCCCCCTCAACAGTCTTCTAATATCCAAGAGACAATGCTGCAATGCACTCCCAGGCTCCCTTTCACTAAGGACTGGCCATGCCTGCACCTCCATAAGCCCCCAGCCTCCTGCCATTACCAGACAATTACATGGGTCAGTATTTCATGCGATTACCTGTTTGGCCTGGAAAGATTACAATTTGCCAGGCTAGCAGGAGCTAGGCTAGAGGGCTTCCCCAATTAATAACAACCCCAGTGCTGTCTCCATTGACCCTTCCCAGGCTGTGCTCCATTCCTTCCATTCTTCTTGTTCTGTTTCCCCTTTCTCTCCTCTAAAATCCTCATTTAACTCTTTGCAGAAAAATAACAAACAGGTCAGTCAAGGTGACATAAAAGCAAGTTCCCTATACTCATCTTCTTTGTGCTCTGGATTTTTTTTATTTCACAGAAGAGAAAGGAGAAGGATGTATTTCTAATATTTCCAATATTTTGTTTGCCCAGCGCTCTAACAGGCAGCGTCACTATCAGTGCATTTGGCTCAATAACAGTTCAGTGGTTGCTGCCCATCAGCTTTTGCAAAAGAAAACTTATTGGCAGGTCAGAGAGTAAAAATGGCAGATTCAGTGTACCGAGAGCAACTGTAACTGTAATCCTTCACTAAACGTATCCCAGAAGTGGCCTTCAGATTCTAAAGTGTGGTTAAAATGAGGGTGTCAGTAAACACCTTCTCTTTTTCATTTTTTTCTTTATTTTTTAAAGAATTGGGATTTGGTTAAAATAAGGAAGATACCTTGCCTTTTCAACTGTTGTACTGTTTTAAGGTCTTTGTATTGCATTGCTTCTTTATATTGTTTCTAGATTCAGGAATAACCAGATAGGCATATATTATGGTGTGTCCTGCAGGAGATAAAACAGAAGAGGGACCCTTGCTTCAGCTCAATGATCTTATTGAATCACTGAGATTTCAGGACAGATGTTTGAGACAAATTCAGAACAGCAGTGATGAATTCACTACTTTTGTCTAGGTACAAAACCAAAGGGAACTAATTACTGGAGACCTTGGCAAGGCAACAAAGACTCCGAGCCCACATCTTCAAAGGATTTAGGCACTGCTTTAAATTTAGCACAAGTTCCTATAACTTTTACTAAGTAAACTAGAAACATTATCATTTTGCATTCCTGAAAAGAATCACACTAAAAAAAATTACAAAAAATAATCAAGCAATTAAGCTATATTGTCTAGAAAGACCTAATTCTCCTTGCATCTCTGCTCTTGCTTTTACAAAAGTTCAGCCTACCACTCAATATGAAAAGCACAGGCTGGAGATGGGACAGGAGATGGGTAAGACAAATGTCATGAAAAAAAGCTGGAATTAAAGGATGAGTCTCATCAATCTCAGCTTGTATTGGTGATGAAGACAGTGCAAAGTGAATATACACCTTAAATAAGAAAGAGAATGTCAAAACCGTGACAGTTTTAAATCCAAGGTCAACAGTTGCTTTGAAAGAGTTTTCTTAAGCAGTTTTGATGGATTCACAATTTGCTGAAAGTTTTATGTAAGACAGCTTGACACTTTATTGCCATAACTTTCATGGCATAAAAATTTCAAAGCTTTCAACTAACAGCAGATCCATCTGAAGAAGATTACAGTCCCTCAACCTCAGATTAGTTAGTCCATGAAGGAGTTCCCAAATGCTAAAGAGGAATGCTAAATTTTGCCAAGAAATGGCACTCATTTCCTTGCTTTGTCTACATCTAAAAACCAGCTTAGTTGAAACCAAAGCCCACAGAATTCTTAACAAACATTACCATTGACTCTCAGATAAAACCCACAGTGTCCTTTCCATCTTGAAGGATATGTACACATTCTACACATTCATTCACTGCCTAAGTTCAGCAGACTTCAAGTTGATACAGATAGTATCAATATAGAGCAAAGTAGAAGGTGGAATAACATGTGAAATCTAAACAGTGTTATCTTAGGGAAGTACAACATAGCCATTACCACAGCATAGCAGTGTATGTCTTGCCTTGAACTTCTAGATAGTTCCTCTGAGAACATAACCTCATGTGACCTAATTTTTTGTTAATATTTTAAAGTTGATCCCCACAGCTTTATCTGTTCTTCTGATGAAACATATCCCAGAGTCCTGAGGGAATTGGCTGATGCAGTTGCCAAGCCACTCTTATATATAAAAAGTTGTGGTGATCAAGTGAAGCTTCTGATGACTGGAAAAAAAAGCAATATAGCACCCATTTTTCAGAAGGGTAGAAAGGATGACCACAGGAACTACTGGCCTTTCATCTTCATTGCAGTGCTGGGGATGATCACGGAGCAGATTCTCCTGGAATCTATGGTAAGCCACATGGATGAGAAGGAGGTGATATGGGAAAACCAGTACAGCTTCACCAAAGGCAGGTCCTGCTTGACCAACCTTGTCACTTTTTATGATGGTGCAACTGTATCAGTAGTCACTGTGCCACTGATGTCACAGAATCATAGAATCATGTCATCTATCTGGACTTAGTATGACCTTTGATGCGATTCCGGTTATGTTCCCGCCCACATAACACAAGCCAGAAGGTGTGGAAAGGTGCTCTGGCCACCTAGGGTGGAGGTAGTCAGTGTGTGAGGGCCACTAGCACTTCATTGCCCATTCATTAAGGCAGCAGTGAGGAGCAGAGGCTGTGTCTTGTGTCAGCAAGGGTGGGTGCTCTTGTCTTTTTCTCAGGTGACTGGCTCTCCTGTTTACACTGACACCCCCCCTTCAGTCATGGTCCTCACCAGGAAACGTGCTTCCCATGCGAAGACTGTGGCAACCCAGACAGAGGGTCTGCTTAATAATGTGGCGGTTCAGGTCTCTGGCTGCCGGGAGTGCCTCAGCCTGCTGCTGCCGGGGGAGGATGGGAAGGATGCCACTTGTGTGCGGTGTGAGCAGCTGGATGAGCTGCTCAACCTGGTGGTGGAGCTTAGGGAGGAGGTAGGTAGACTGCGGACCATCAGAGAGTGCGAGCGAGAGATTGACTGGTGGAGTGACTCTCTGCGAGAAAGGCGCAGAGATTGCACTACCCAGACGGAGAGAACAATGGACCCTCTCTCTCATTGTAGTCAAACAGGGAGAGACAGCTTGAGAGAAGATGAGGAATGGCAGCTGGTCTCATCCCGGCGTCGCAGGCAACCCCCAAGTTCTCGACCTACCTCGGTTCCCCTGATCCCTCTCTGTAATAGGTATGAAACCCTGAAGCCAGAGGGAGAGGTGACTGATGATAACGTGGGAGCACTGCCGCCAAGCTTGCCTAAGGTGAGGCGGTCAGCTCCGCGTTTAAAGACTGCCTCCTCCAAGAAAGAAAGGAGAGTGGTAGTTGTAGGTGACTCTCTTCTGAGAGGAACAGAGGGTCCAATATGTCGTCCTGACCCTACCCGTAGGGAGATGTGCTGCCTTCCTGCAGCCCGGGTCAGGGATATTTCTAGAAAACTCCCCAGCCTTATCCGCCCCTCTGATTATTATCCTCTATTGATAGTTCAGGCCGGCAGTGATGAGATCCCTGTTAGAAGCCTGAGGATTATAAAAAATGATTTTAGGAGACTGGGGAAGTTAGTTGATGGAGCGGGCATACAAGCAGTGTTTGCCAGCATTCCCTTGGTGACAGGGATGAACGCTGAGATGACCAGATAAAGCCATCTTATAAATGCATGGCTGAGAGGCTGGTGCAAGCGTAAAAATTTTGGATTCTTTGATCATGGGGTGGTCTACTCGGCATCTGGCCTGAGGTCTACTGATGGGAATTGCTTGTCTCCAAAAGGGAGACGGATACTTGCCCAGGAGCTGGCGGGACTTGTAGAGAGGGCTTTAAACTAGATAGGAAGGGGGAGGGGGATAAAGCCAGGCCTGCTAGAGAGCAGCCTGGGGAAGTGGTAGTGGGATTAGGTGAGAGGCGAGGGGCTCAGCTGAGGTGCGTCTACACTAATGCACGCAGCATGGGCAACAAACAAGAAGAGTTGGAAGCCATTGTGCAGCAGGCAAACTATGACCTAGTAGCCATAACGGAAACGTGGTGGGATTGCTCCCACGATTGGAGTGCTGCAATGGATGGCTATAAACTCTTCAGGAAAGATAGGCAAGGAAGGCGGGGTGGAGGTGTAGCTCTCTATGTTAGGGAATGCTTTTACGCTACTGAGATTATGACTGGGGACGATAACGTTGAATCCCTATGGGTAAAGATCAGAGGAAGGGCTGACAAGACAGGCACCCTGGTGGGCGTCTGTTATAGACCCCCAAATCAAGATGAAGAAACAGACGAGGTATTCTATAAGCAGCTGGCACAAGCTGCACAGTCGCCTGCCCTTGTCCTCATGGGGGACTTTAACTTCCCTGACGTATGCTGGGAGTACAGCACAGCACAGAGGAAGCAGTCTAGGAGGTTTCTGGAATGCGTAGAGGACAACTTCCTGATACAGCTGGTCGGAGAGCCCACGAGAGGAACTGCCCCACTAGACCTGCTGTTCACAAACAGGGAAGGTTTGGTGGGAGATGTGGAGGTTGGAGGCTGTCTTGGACAGAGTGATCATGAAATGATAGACTTCGTGATTCACGGTGGAGCCTGGAGGGGGAATAGTAATACTGCTACCTTGGACTTCAGGAGGGCGGACTTTGAATTGTTCAGGGGACTAATAGGGGGAGTCCCCTGGCATTCAGTCCTAGCAAGCAAAGGGGTCCAAGAGAGCTGGTTGCTCTTCAAAAAGGAAGTCTTAAGGGCGCAGGAGCAGGCAGTCCCCCTGAGCTGCAAAATGAGCCGGCGGGGAAGAAGACCGGCGTGGATGAATAGGGAGCTATTCCTGAGGCTCCGGGAGAAAAAGAGAATCTACCGCCTGTGGAAAGAGGGACAGGCCACTCAAAATGAATACAGGGAAGTTGTTAGGATGTGTAGAGGTGAAATCAGAAAGGCAAAAGCCCAGCTTGAATTTAACCTAGCTGCTGGTGTGAAAAGGAATAAGAAACTCTTTTATAAATACATTAACAGTAAGAGGAGGACAAAGGAGAATATCCACTCTTTGCTGGATGAGGCTGGGAATGTGACCACTGAGGATAAGGAAAAGGCGGAGGTTCTGAATGCCTTCTTTACGTCTGTCTTTAAAAGTCAGACCAGTTATCCTCAGGATACCCCTCTCTCTGACCTGGTAATCTCGGCCGGGGAGCACACTAACCCCCCTGCGATTCTGAAAGAAACAGTCAGAGACCTACTGCTCCAGCTGGACTGTCACAAGTCGATGGGGCCAGATGAGATCCACCCAAGAGTGCTGAGGGAACTGGCGGAGGTGATAGCCGAGCCGCTTTCCATCATCTGTCAGCGCTCCTTGTTGACTGGTGAGGTCCCAGATGACTGGAGGCTTGCCAATGTGACTCCCATTTATAAGAAAGGTCGTAAGGAGGATCCGGGGAACTACAGGCCTGTCAGCCTGACCTCGGTGCCAGGGAAGGTTATGGAGCAGATCGTCTTGAGGGAGATCATGCGGCATGTGCAGGGTGACCGGGGGATCAGGCCTAGCCAGCATGGGTTCATGAAGGGCAGGTCCTGTTTGACCAACCTGATCTCCTTCTATGATCTAGTGACCCATCTGGTGGATGAAGGAAAGGCTGTTGATGTGGTCTACCTAGACTTCAGCAAAGCCTTTGACACTGTCTCCCACAGCATTCTCCTGCAGAAGCTGGCAGTCAGAGGCTTGGATGGGTACACTCTTGGCTGGGTAAGGAGCTGGCTGGAGGGCCGGGCGCAGAGAGTGGTGGTGAATGGAGTCAAATCCAGCTGGCGACCGGTCGTGAGTGGTGTTCCGCAGGGGTCGGTGCTGGGGCCTGTCCTCTTCAATATCTTTATAGATGACCTCGATGAGGGCATCGAGTGCACCCTCAGTAAATTCGCAGATGACACCAAATTGGCTGGAAGCGTGGATCTGCCTGGGGGTAGCGACGCCCTACAGAGGGATCTGGACAGGCTGGAGAGCTGGGCTGGAGCCAATGGGATGAGTTTCAACAAGGCCAAATGCCGGGTCCTGCACTTCGGCCACAACAACCCCAGGCGACGCTACAGGCTTGGGGCGGTGTGGCTGGAGGACTGCGTAGAGGAAATGGACCTGGGGGTATTGATTGATGCTCGGCTGAACATGAGCCGACAGTGTGCCCAGGTGGCCAAGAAGGCCAATGGCATCCTGGCTTGCATCAAAAACAGTGTTGCAAGCAGGAGCAGAGAGGTGATTGTTCCCCTATATTCAGCACTCGTCAGGCCGCACCTCGAGTACTGTGTCCAGTTTTGGGCCCCTCACTGCAAGAAAGATATTGAGGCCCTGGAACGTGTTCAAAGAAGGGCAACGAAGCTGGTGAGGGGTCTGGAACACAGGCCATATGAGGAGAGGCTGAAGGAGCTGGGAATGTTCAGCCTGGAGAAGAGGAGGCTCAGGGGAGACCTTATTGCTCTCTATAACTTCCTGAAGGGAGGTTGTAGTGAGCTGGGGGTCGGCCTCTTCTCTCGTGTCATTAGTGATAGGACCAGGGGGAATGGTTTCAAGCTACGCCAGGGGAAATTCAGGCTGGACATGAGGAAGTATTACTTTTCAGAAAGGGTGGTCAGGCACTGGAATGGACTGCCCAGGGAGGTGGTGGAATCACCGACCCTGGGGGTGTTCAAGGAAAGACTGGATGTTGTGTTGAGGGACATGGTTTAGTAGGAGCTATTGGGAATAGGTGAACGGTTGGACTGGGTGATCTTTTAGGTCTTTTCCAACCTTAGTGATTCTATGATTCTATGATTCTATGATTCTATGATTCCTCATAACACCCTTTTCTCCAAATTGGCAAGATACAGATCTGGTGTGTGGGCTGTTCAATGGATGAGGAACTGGTTGCAAGATTGTACCCAGAGAGTGGTGATCAACGGCTTAATGTCTGGATGGAGATCAGTGATGAGTGGTGTCCCTTAGAGGTCAGTACTGGAACCAGTGACCCTTAACATTTTCATCAGTGACATCGATGATGGGATTGAGTGTACTCTCAGCAAGTCTGCAGATGACACCAAGCTGTGTGGTCCAGTTGACACACCTGAGGGTTAGGATGTCATTCAGAGGGACTTGGGCAGGCTTGAGCAGTGAGCCCAGGAGAACCCCGTGAGATTCAACAAAAGGTCTTGCACCTAGATTGTGGCAAACCCTGCTGTCAGTACATGCTGGGCAATGCAAGGAAAGAACACAGCCCTGCTGAAAAGAACCTGAAGTTACTGGTGGATGGCAAGCTGGATGAGCAAGCAGTGTTCCCTTGCAGTGCAGAAAGCCAGACATATCCTGGACAGCATCAAAAGAAACATGGTCAGCAGGAAGAGGGAGGTGATCCTGCCCCTCTGCTCAGCACTGCTGAGGCCTCATCTGGAGTACTGTGCTCAGATGTGGAGTCCTCAGTAGAGGAGAGATATGGACCTGTTGGAGCATATGCAGAGCAGGGCAACAAAAATGATCCCGGGAATGGAACATCTCTCCTATGAAGGCAGGCTGAGAGAGCTGGGGTTGAGAGAGCTGGAGAAGAGAAGACAGTGGGGAGACCTGAGAGCAGCCTGACAGTACCTAAGCCTGCCAGGGGGGCTGTAAGGAAGACTCTTGAGAAAGGTCTGTTGTGATAAACAAGGAGAAATGGTTTCAAATTTAAAGGGGGGAGATTTAGATTAGGCACAAGGAAGAAGGTGTTTTTTTTTTTTTTTTCTTTTTCCCAATAATAGTGGAACAAGCTGCCCACAAGGTAGTGGAAGCCCTGCCCTTGGAGACACTCAAGGTCAGGCTGGACAGGGTTCTGAGCAACCTGATTGAGCTGTAGGTGTCTCTGTTCACTGCAGGGAATTGAACTTTAAAGGTCCCTTCCAAGTCAAAAGATTTTATGATTCTATGAATCCTGGTTTGCCATCTATATTCCTACACTGTTAATATTGCAGCTGATTCCTTGCAGCAGTGGGCAACCTAGTTCTGCATTTTCCTCCTTCCACCAATTTTCCATTGCTCAAATAAATATAATTTTTTTTTTCTTTTTTTTTTTCCCCCTTTTGAGCTACATCTATACCTTTGCAACCCTACAGCAATTCAATCATGTCAAATCAGAGATGCTAGATGTGTGGGCAAATGTACAGACAAACAGATGTACTCATATGTGGGATTTCTTCCCATTTCCTTCACATCTTGGTAAAATGAGAAATTATTTTCCATATATGCTGGGAATTAAATCAGGAAAGCAGTAATAAAAACGCACATCAATTCTGAGGAATTACCAAAACAGAATTTACATGCATACTGTGGCATCAGACACAGAAAAGCATATCCAAGCACTGTGAAATGTGTCAAAGTCTCATTTCTAGCTACAGAGGCTAGATTTTATAATAGTCTAAAAGATAATTTTCACGAGCAACCAGCCTCCTGCCACCAATATTGACTTCAACTGAAGGAACATCACTTTTGGTGTATGTCTGCTTTCCTGTATACCTCCCAAGGGACCTGATCCTTCGCTGCCCTGCCTACGTATCTACACTTCTGCACAAAAGCCATTACATGCTGCAGTTCCTGTGGTCGCACTCACTCCCACCTTCCTCTCCCACTGAGCAGGTGAAAATGAGCACACAAGCTGCAAGGCCCCTTACACCTGCACCTCCATTACTAAATCTTTGCTGTTGGAATCAAAGCACTGGAAACCTAGGAGAAAAGAGAATATTTTTACAGAAACAAATTTATTTTTTCTGTTCAAGTTGCATAAATGCAAAGGGTGTTATATGTTTTACCTGTGCTGAAAATTTGAAAATAATAGTTACAATTTGGAAAGCTAAAAAAAAAAAAAAGTATTATCTTTAATAAAATTTGTCAAATATTTAAGTTGTTTAAAAATCATATTTTAGATCTTTTTTTGGAAAAAAAAAAAAAAAGATCTCTTTCCAGTTTGGCATCTCAGGTAAATCTAATCCTCATTGCAACCACTCACAGCTCTTTGCTTCTCCTTGACCCTCACGCACAGCTCTGAGCTGTTGTTGGTGATGGCAGTCACAGGCGGCAGGGGGGGCTCACACACAGGGCTGCTTTGCCCTTGCACATTTTCATGTTTATTTTTGCTCTCTGCTGCTGGTAACGGCAGAAGAGAGACGTTCCATAGCAGTACTAAACTTTGGGATCTAAATTTTCTGGTAATTTTCTTTGGAATTTCTGTATGTGAATACTTTTGATGATAATTTACATCTATTCCTTGCATTGAGCCATTCATCAGTAAATCTCAAAGCACTGCAGAAAGGAGATCAATGTCATTATCATCATTTTGAAATTAACTTACCAAGAGATTATTATTTCTGCTACGAAGTGATTGCTAATATAAAAGCAGTCTGAGCACAATGGCATTTGCCTTTGTGCCATAAGCTTATGACTGCTATCAAAAGATTTCTTTAAGCAAATCAGGATAAAACAGAATAACCTTTTCTGCTATTAAAAAAAAAAATTAAAAAAATGAAGAAGATGGGTACTGGAGGAAACACGACTCTTCTTGACGACGTTAAGCAATCCAAGATAGTGTTACTCCATGTTTTACTTAATTGCTGTATATTTGCCTTAGTCACAAATATATAATTCCAAATAGACTAATATACTTGCTTGCCAATTTACATGGTCTTCCACAGAAAAGGCCTCGCTGACATCTGTTGGGAACTGGTATGGAATAATGCTGGATTTGCTCTCTCCACAGAGAACAGCTGCCTTCAGCGAATTTTATGCTATAATGCCATAGAGAAAACTGTTGTTTGCTTTCTGGCATTGTTCTGTGCTGCTTCCCTGACAGGACGTGGATTGCCCTTACAGCGCAATGCAGCACTGTGATAGCTCTGTGCAAGGGAGGGAGATAGAAGGAAGACATTAGAAATAAGAAACAGCAGCCAAAGTCTTTCTAAGGAGAATGCTTTCTTACTGAATGCAAGCAATGCATTCAGAATGCTTGCTTTAGTGCAACACCTTTCTAAATTGCATTTTTTGCGTATGTTTGCAGGAAGGGCTTGAGAAAAAGCATTATTTAGATTAGGAAATAGAAACCAGTAATGGTTAAGAAGTAATAATCATTTTTGCACTTAGAAAAGGAAAAAAAGATAACCAACAAAACGTGAACAAGCACGTGTTTTGAAACAAACAAGAAATCCAGAGATTTGTATTTTGAATACAAAGAGACTTGTGTTTTAAAAAGCAAAACACATGGGGTTTAATACCACTGAAGACAAAAAGCACATACAGCATGAGAAAGTAACCTTTTCAATATTCCTCATTAGACTCCACCAGCTACAGCCCCCAGAGTGAACTGCACCATCAAATCAATTACACCAAAGTCTCCTCTGACTTATGAAAGGCCTCACCACAGAGTTTTCATACACTAGTTATTTAAGTACTGGAAAGTCTTACCTATAGATCCTCAAGTAATTACATGCTGAGAAAGCTCATGCAGAGCAGATTTCTAGCAAAGGAAGGCCACTGCAGGAACAAAAGACTTTTACAGCTGAAATCAGGCATGGATTACAGGTTTGTGTTTTTATAGGACAGCATTAAGACCTGAGCCCTGAGACTAGCACAAAATGAGCACAGGAGGACTTTCCCCAGCTGTAAATCTGAGGAGATAAAAAGGCATTTCCAGAACCACAACTATGATGGAAGTCAAGTACCATGCGTTCCCTTTTCAACTGTTCCATCTTTTTGGCAACTGTGGGTAGCACGTATATACACACACATGGTAATTCCTACCAATAGGGAGGAATATCAACTTGTTGTCTTGGTTCTTTCCAGTTGAGTAAGGATCTCCCACCCTGCACATCAGTAAAGATAGTTAAAAGAAAACTAGAACCCTCCTCTGTACCAGAAGAGACTTGTCACTCTTCCTTTCCCTCTGCCCAAAGTCTTTTTGAGTCAAATTACCTGGCAGAACCTTTGCCACACACTCGAACCAACTTAACCCCTCTGCTTGAGTTTAACCAACTCAGTAGGTTGCAAATTTGTTGATATTTTGGGAAGATGCATTTTTTTTGGCTCCCACAGAAACCCAGCTCTCTGCAGAACTGATCTACATCCTTTTAGAGTTGGTTGCCTCTGCTTGTTGCTGATAAATATTTACACATAATCAAGGTATACAGAAATATATTTTATACCTGTTAAATCCTTATCAAAATGCCATTACAATTTTAATAGAAAAGACTACTCCATCACAACTCTAAGATTCAATTCATGTGAGGAACATTTTTCAGTATGGTATTTTTCCGTCTTTGCTTTAATTTTTACCTGCAATATGTGTATGCAAACATATATTAACTGCACTATAATTTCATTGGTATCCCAGGAGCTACAACTACTTTTGCTGGGCGTCCTCAGTCAAGGGTTAGAGAATGCCAGTAGTAGTAGTAGTAGTAGTAGTGCCAGTAAAGCACATGAAGTTGTTCTGTACTGGTGCTTACACAGAACAATGAACTCACCCAGACCACTGAGCAGATGCACTGAGTGTTTATGGTCATTTCATCCTTTAGAGGTTGACACCTTATGTGGATGTAGATGATTTTCAAAGCACTGAACACCCAACTCCATTCAGCACCTTTTCCATAAACCCTAATCCTAGTTGCTCAATGGGATATTTCACTGATTGCTTTATCTTTACCATTTTAGAAACATAAACGCTGAACAGCTGAGGTTTTGGTCTATCTACAAGAGCTGAAAATAAAAATACAGCATCTGGCCACAAAGATTTTGCTCTTAAATGTGACAGAATTGTCACTGATAGAAGTCCAATTTATCTTCCCAAGGGAAGTAAGATGACAGTATTTTTCAACAGGTGCGGCCAGCCATTTTCCTCCAACATACTTTTAGAAGCAAAATTATCCTCAGATTCAGCGATGGGTGCACTGGCTTTCTTACAACTGCTATTATTGCAGCACTAATGACTTCCACTTGTGCTGGATCACACTGAATGTTTGTACCACGAGGCTCTCTGTATCCCAAGGGATGCTCTGGCTCCTCGACAGCATACACACACACACACAGATAGCAGACAGCACTGTCTCCAATGGCAGCAGCATCCATCAGCTGCCACGAGACAGGAAAGAAAGCAGCTGTTTCCAAATCTTTTAAAAATGATGTGTAATACACTCAAGTGAACCTCCCTTTCTCTCTCCTGGGATGTATTCTAAATATTATGAATTTGTATTATTAATAGTGTATGAGTGTTAGAATATTTATTGTAAGTGTGGGGCCTTAACATTTGTACAACTCAAGTGTGCCTGGGGATTCTCCCACTAAATGCTGATATGCAACTGCTCCCAGATCAGTGTAAATAGCACAGAACAAGGCTGCAGAGCAGTCTGAGGCAGAAAGTAAAATGTGTCATATGATCCAACGCTGGAAAACATGCAGATGCATGACTGGCAGCCACGAGCAAATTCTGACAGGGCGCTAGGCAGCCAGTCTGGCAAAAGCGCAATAAGATTGCTAATGAAAAAGAGATCAATAGCCTTTTAATTTCTCCACCTGAAGTGCTGCAAAAT
Source organism: Tetrao urogallus (assembly GCF_951394365.1). NCBI lineage: Eukaryota > Metazoa > Chordata > Aves > Galliformes > Phasianidae > Tetrao > Tetrao urogallus. The sequence goes on along the minus strand of NC_136820.1, from coordinate 42,617,661 downwards.
GCTCCCCGTAACACAAGGTTTTCCACAAAAAGATGTCAACCGCTCGCTAATCAGAGCTCCTTTCTGCAGCAGCGGTGTGCCTCACAAATTGCCCTTTAAGAAACCATTCCTGATTTACTTGAGAATCAAATGGTGCTCACAGTCCAGTGTGGGATTACTGTAACAGGAGAAGCAACAAGGGAGGACACCTACTGATTTATTACTTTTCTATGTTATTAGCAGGAGCTGTGTTAAAGCCAATTAAATTTCACAGAACAAAAAACAGTTTTGATCTTCTGGAGATTCCTGTGAAGGCTTAAAGCTAAAATTGAGTGTCTCCAGCAGAATCTGTTAGTTATAATTGTTCTTAATAAAGAGGAGCCATAAACAAAGCCAGAATTTGAAACTATTGCAACTGATCTTTTATTAAAACTTCATATAGGAAAACTGTTCTCAAAACTCATTCAGCTATTCCAGTATGACCAAAACTGTTCACCACAAACAGGGTTATTTTTTGGATTTTCAGTCCATAAAAATGCATCAATTTTTTAATTAACTTAAAACATTAATTAATTAAGCATTTATGTCAAAACTTTTTGTTTCATACCTGCAGCTTAAGGGTTTGGAAATGGTTGTTGAAAGGTATTTTTCTCATTGTGATACAGAGCAAAGACCATTCTGCTGGACTTCTCAGGGCTTAACAGCCCTTTCTGTAAAAAGTTTTTCCTGATATCCAACCTTACGCTTGCACTTTCATATTTTTCAAAAGGCTTTTTTTTTATTTACTCAAGAAAATGTGATCAGGTGCCATTCTGACAAAGGACATTTCGCACATCCACCCCTCAAAAGTTGCAGCTGGTTCACTGCCAACTCAAAAAATGCACGCAAGGAGGACAAGGTGGGGTGCCCTTGTTATTTCATCACCAACTGCTTGCACTCTCAACCACTGCAAAATTCTTCTGACCAGTGCAAGTTCTGGCTGTTCAGATTTTGGCAACTGCCATCCATGTTATCACACGTAGGTCAACACTTCAACCAGTTTCCTGGACTCCAGGATTTCCAAAGCTCTCTTCCAATCTTTAAGATTTTGTTATTCCTTTAGTCGCTTGGTTGCAGGAATTTGTCTCTACTACCATCCCATGTTTCCCTGTTTGTTCTGACCACTGTGGATGACCAGCATCTGACACAGTATCTTAGGACCTTACGCTATAATCTGCTGGCCCAGGCCAAATAGCCATATTTGGATCCTCCTTGTTCTGCTATCTGGATCAACTCCACACTGTTTTACCTTGGCTCCCATCTCTTCCTCTGCAGAGACCTTTTGCTTCTTTCCTATGCACATACATATATATGCAAACACACAAACAGGTATGATAAAACCATATATATAAATAAATGAAATTCTATTTTCACCCTCTTTGGCATTGGCTTATTTATTTTTGTAACTAGCAAATGTATAAATTCTTCCTGTAAATAATCAGAAAGTGGCTTTATGAAGTTATGTAGTAAATAACATGGCTCCCCAGATACCACCTTCCGGGAAAATACATGCAACAAATTGCTTTAGAACCAGGTCCTTTTTGCTCATGCTTTTGGCACTTTAAAGTCATGATATATAATTTAATACAAAAATACAGAATCAATAATGATTTAGTTCCAACTATAAAGCAAGTCATGCACAGATCAATTTTCATAACATGCTTGTAATCATTTAAACACCAACTAATACTTAATATAAAAAAAGAAACCAAACACGCTCCAAAGAACATTTCCACAATTCTAGCTTTGGAAAGTAGATGAATTCTGAGAAAAGACTGATTCAGTAAAACAGAGCCTTCACTCTGGAGCCCTCTTCCCCTTCCACTGCTGGTCAATTATGATCCACCATCCAAGAATCACTGGATTAGGACTTCACAGAAAACTATGATATTCTAGCATGTCATGAAAGATGAACAGTTTTGAGTCTCTGAAGCTTTCATGGAGTGGTGTTGACGTTAAATAATCTCAAAAACACAGGATTAGGTGTTCCATATAAACCTTGCTGATTAGGATAGCTCATGTTATAGAAACAGAAATAAGGGCCAGCCTTTCTAATAGCTGCCAAGGCTCCATAAATACGGGCCTTGCATTATTGAGCATGAATTAGTAAAATGGACATGTCAGAGCTACTTCCATGGCAAACTGGACCATTCACGGCACTGTGAAAGAATGGCAGCAGTAAGTATATAACCACTTAATCATGCTTTAGAAAGCCTAGTAAGCTCTGCTATGGACTACTGGATCTCCAAGGCAAGGCATCAACTTCTAACTTGATGTGTCTGCTGTTTCTAAGCAAGAGTCCAGGACTTCTGAGCACTGAGAAATCCCTATGCCTTTCTAGTCTTGGAACCTTCCCCATGTAACCACTCACACAATCTAACTGCAGCCTAAAACTACAAGACAACGGCACATTATGTCGAGTGTACCCAAGATATCTTGTCCCCTTTTGCTGCTGAGAAAGACTTTTGCACCTGAACTAAGTTTGGAGCTTACAATTTCACGCTGAAGATGAAAGCATTGGTACCCCCAAGCAGCTGATCGTGGTGAGGAAAAGGACCATCTTTTCTCTGAGATGAGAACAGATATCAAAATGTCCTCATCTTTCAAGACTAATTTCTATGGCACGAAATACTAAACCTGAATGCAGTAACTACCCAACATGTAGTAAAAAAAAACAGCAATGAAGAAAATTAGATTTTGGAATTTGCACCCTTCTCTGCCTTTTTGGGTCAAACCAACCCTCAGACTCCTCTGGACTCACGGGAAAGACTCTTTATGCTGAATGCCCCTGAGGCAGACAGGCCTCCTGCTTTTCCCAAGCATTCCTTCTCTACCTTGCAGTGTAGGTACCTATTTGCAGTCCCTGATCCCTGCAGGCATCACCCCACAGCCCTAAAGGTGTTTTGAAGCTCTATGTGCTCATGCTTCCCAAGGGAGAGAGAAGTCTTCTGAAGAAGAAATCAGAGCCAAAAGGAAGTCCTCTGGCTTGCAATTAAGCTACCCCCTTTTAGAGTTAGTAAAGCATACAGCATGTACAGCCTGCAAACCTGCTAATTACACCTTTACAAAAACAAGGCAAATTTCAGATTCTTCCTTTAGCACAGCATTTCATCTTGAGCTAATATAATAAAAGATTGGTTACCTGAAAATTTGCTGTTCAGTTTTGGTTGAACTTGCATAAGTAACAGCTAAAGTCAGCTTATAAATCAGAAATAATGACATGCAACTCATCAGATATTATGACAGTCTTCCATTTCATACTGAGCTGACAAGGAAAGGCAAGTTTCTGCAAAGATGAACACTGGAAACTAGCATTCCACCCTCCCTTGGAGGAACATTAGTTTCTTGAAATGGACTGGTCTGTGTTCACCTTCTCACACTGTTTCCAGAAGCCCTACCTTTGATTTCACATACTTTAATTAAAAAAATTGGCAAATCTCCCAATCATCAAATCCACACTATTCATCTTTCCATAGTAAACTGCATCTTAATTCATTTTGGGTACCATAACACGATCAACAGTAGTAGTCATTTTTCTATCGAGTTCTCTATTTTGATCTTAAGATTAAAACCTGGAACACCTTTTAAACTGTGAATTTCAATAGAGAAATGTTGCTTTTGCAGTGATATTTAGTGACACATGTTTCTTTACACAGTCGTGTATTTATAGAGCTAAAGCAAGCATCTCAGTGATACTTAGCTCTCCTGAAGAGGCAGCTCAGCAAATTAGAGCTGACAATTTACAAGTTCCTCATATTAACACATGAAACTGTGTAGGACTGTGTGAAAGCACTTTTAGGATCTATGTTGCTCATACGCATGATAAAACTTACTTCCACATACTTCCTGTCACCTAAAAGATCTCAAAATCCTTCACAAACTTCCACAAACTAACATCCAAATCAGGCAGAAAAACACCAGCTCCTCGCAGAAAGTCAGCGTCTGTTTAACAACACCAAATATAAATTCATCTTGTTCAGTCTTACCAAGTTCTACAAGAGGTAATAAAGTATTAATGCATAGAAAAAAATAAGTATGTTAAAGCACAAGGCAAGGATTTATGAAAGTCTGCTGAAGAAATATCTCATAAATTGAGGCATTAATACAAGCAAAAAAAAAACAAACCAAACAACCAAACAAAAACAAGCATCAATGTTTTATCACTTCAGATATCAAAGAATTTATGCCCCTTGTAAGAATCACATGGAAAACAGAAGAAACTTCCCAGTTTTGTGGCGAGTGCATGGAGGTCCCCACTGAGTTTGCAGACACTGACACTTACCTGTGAGCAGCAGCACCAGGGAGCAGAGTAGTGACCCTATGGGCCTTGTCAAAGTGGAACAGCTGTGAGCAAAAGGTGAGAGGAAGCAAAGCCCTCCCAAGCCTGGGGAGCAACAAGGATTATGGTTTGGTTTTTTTCTTCTTAAAGAGCAAAATAAGGATTGATTTTTCCCAAAGACCCAGATGTATGTATGGTTCTGAGGACTTGCTCCTCACACCCTGCAGGTGCCCAGGCTCAGTGTTTCAACCCTGGATTTGGTTATGCTGTTCTTTTGGAATTATTTATAAATGACGTACTTTACATTTAAACAGACCTGCAGTCTTTATTATGAGTGGGTCCTGACTGTTATTTTGTTGAGTTGAAACATCAGTTTCACAGAGGGTGAGTGTTTGCTACGGAGAGCTAGGTAATTAGTAATAATGCTTAAATTTGAACCATTTCTGTGCTGAAATAGTTATTTAGAAATGCACATGTTCATTCTTTATCAGCTTTAGCATTTCAGCTACGTTCAATAACAGTAAAATCTGATGTTTTATTTCCCTTCTGTGAAAATTAAATTTTGGAAAAGAAAGCAGGAAGAAAGTTACAAAAAACTGTGTTTCAAATGTATAAAATCCATACCAATCACTCTGATGGCATTTGATTAAATGCCGTGTTTTCAGAATATCTACTTTTCACCAAGCATTCGCCATCCATTATTTAAACACTGAAATGCAGAGCCAATATTGTTTTATAATTTCACTCCTTGAGCATCAGCGTGATTTTTTTTTTAATCTCTGAGTAATAAAAATCAATTGAAGAGCAATCTACCAATAAATAAGTGTAAATCGCTGGAAGCACTAAAAGGTGAACTACTGCTACAGAATGGAAATGTTTCCAACTCTAACACTGGGAGCACGACCCAGGGCCCTAATGAATATTCCACGTGTAAGCGAAAAAACCCAAACAACAAAAAAAGAGATTTAGTGTCTGGAACTAAGCTCTGTGTCAGAGGCTGTACATTATTTTCTAGTTCCTTTTGCTCTCTTTGGGTGTTTGTGCCACACAACTCTCTTTTCCCTATTCCTTTTATACTCCTCCTGAATTGCATTTCAGCATGAGGAAGATTTTGCTTGATCTATTAAAAAATGAGTTGTCTATTTCTCTCCCACAGTTCCAAAATCCACAGCTGACCTTCACATAGTATTTCAGTATAGCACTGCTTCATCTTTCACACATAATCTGATTTCATTATACAGGTCAGAATTCCTCATAATGAAAAGTTGAACTAATAACAAGGGGCACCATTGATGCCTCTTGTCTCCTCATTAAAGGACTAGGTCCTCATTAAAGGACTTCAGGTTATTGTAAATGGAACTGCAACCAAATATACATATGTGGACCATCATAGATTTTAGCTTTTTGCTCTTATTTAAAAATTAGCATTATTTTTCCTTTCACTGCCTTCTTCCTTTCTGAATAAAAAGTAATCATATTGCTTTACTTAGTTTTATTTAGATTAGTGACTGTCTTTCTAATCTGGTTTGGTAAGATGTTCCACTCACAGTACAACAGCAGCAGCACAGTTTTAATGCACAGCTCTGCATGAAAACACAACACATATCCCCAGCTCTCCACCCACTGTGCAGTGGAATCTGTGGGTGAAAAAGTGCAGGCAGAAAAGCACATTTGCAGCCCATAACAAAACAAATGTTATGATTGAGAAGAGAGGAAAAAAGGAAGCAATTTTTAGAAAGAGTCTAAACCATCATTTACCCTAGCGGGAGGATATGACTGAGTTGCCACTTTATGGCTTTATTGATTAATAAGATTTGAGGATACAGCATAGCGAGACTTTTTTTTTTTTTTTTAATAACTTCAAAAGGTGCTTCACAGCTATTCAAAGTTGCTCACATTTACCTTGGGATTGAAATGAAGCCTTTGAGCATCCTGAAGCCATTCCAGAGGGAATGAATGATGTATTTTGATTTTTAGACTTGCTATTGTACTTTTAACAGATCTTTTGGCAACAATTCAAGTTTTTATTCGTTTAAAATTGGAATGACTTCCTTATCTGTCATTGAACACACCAAAGCAGAGGAAGCAGTGTTCCTATTTGCTGCCATGGGAGATGGGATGCTTACTGCTTTGTAAACAGAGAACTAAGCTCCAGATCTGCAGATGACTCCCTGTCTGCAGCATGTATTCACTGCAAAGTTGAATGCATGATCAAAGCTTCCATGTTGGTTAAAATATATGATTTTTATTACCCTGAAAATAGAGGGTAATTGTAAATTACTCTAAATTATTAATTATTTTCACACAAAAACTCTGACCATTATTGGATCCAGTCAACGTATGTCTATGCCTGATCTCAACCTCTCGTAATTAGGTCTAGACAAAAACAAATGAATAGTTTAATTCTATACTAGTTGTAGCAGTGAGTATTTTCTGTAACACATTTAAGGGAAGTTGATATTGATGTGACTGCAATTGTCCATGCCCAGCTAGAAAGTCACATTACTGTAAAGCTAAAGCAAGAGAAAGCCAGGACCAAAAGAGTTGTTATTTCTTCCAGCTATTTTCAGTTTTACTTATTATTTCTTTTATGTCACATACAAGAAAGGATTCTTTTTTTTTCCCCCACAACACTTTCATTAAAAGAAAAATAAGAAATAAAAAAGGAAACAAACAGTAATTCAAAGCTCAGAAAGAAAAAGGATGCCAGAATTCAAGAATGAAAGATTTTTTTTCCTATTTTCTTTCTCAAAATGTCCTGGTTAAGAGTTCAAAGCCCTTCACATTTTTCCCTTACAAGCTAGTCTGGAAAAAATACCATGCTCAAGATGTGAAGAAGCACAATTCTTAAACTACATGTGGAATTAAAATTGACAACAGGAGAAATTTGATACATAAGAAAAATATGAGTTTCTTCAGCATTCCTAGCAATTATGCGACTCTATGACTGGATATTCAGAGAGTAAACCACAATAACTAAGTTGCATTTCCCAGTCATTTGATCTAAAAACACAATCACAGAACCTTGGAGTCATTAGTGAAAAGACCTATAAGATCATGAAGTCCAACCATCAACCCATCCCACCATGCCCACAAACCACATCCCTCAGCACCACATCTCCACATTTCTTTAACATCTCCAGTAACTCCACCACCTCCCTGGACAGCCTGTGCCAAAGCCCCAGCACACTTTCTGAGGAGAAATTTTTCCTAATAACCAACCTGAACTTCCTCTGGCACAACTGAGAGCCATTATGTCCTGTCCTATTGCTAGCTACCTGGGAGAACAGACAGTACAATTGCTTGTACCAAGGACATAACCACCACGCAGTGTCACAAATGAACCAAAAAATGGATGGTTTTTTGGCAACCTTGAATCCTGGTCTCAAACTCCTTTACGAAAACAGAAAGCACAGCTGCATATTTTTTTGATGTTCACAAGACTGTGTTTAGCCAGTGTATCAAAATCCATAAACTCATTTGCCGTGACTTGTGATGGCACTGCACTGTGCTCTCCCCGTGCCTGGGTTTAGCCCAGATAAGGTTAATAGTGCAGCAGTGGGTTGGTGCTGAGCGATGGGTGCATGCCATGCTGTGCAGAGACGATTCTGCCAAGATGGCATGGGTCAAAGAGTGGCCGCAGTGTGAGCTGTGCTGGGCCACATGCGGCCCGCAGGCCGTGGCCAAGACATGCCTGGTCATTAAGCATTTTGGCACTCCTATTTGTAAGCCTCTTTTAATGTTTCCAGTGTTGCATGGGAAATGGAGTAAACCAAGATATCCAAAAGCTTGAAGACTCCCCACATTGAAAGGAAAAAGGAAGCTTTGAAGGAAGATGTGGGAATAACAAAACAGCATCAAAGGATGGCTGCTGACACACAGAATTTTCTTTGTATTAAACTGAGACATGAAACTGTGGTCACAGCTGCATATGTTAGGTAAAAATGTATGTATTCTATGTAAAAAATGTTTTACAAAGCAACTGGTATTTTTCTCTGCAAAGTTTAAAACAGTCTCTTCGTAGCACTTTATTAAACATCTACACTAATTTTTAAACAGTAATATTTACAAATGCCATAGGAAAGGGGCTTGTAGAGGTGGGAATCTCTGCAGCAGTAAATCTCTAGCAGTAGGCTGTTGTGCTGTGAACATTACAAGTGCCATTATTTGTAAAAGCCCCCATGGCCAGCATTACAGTTTCTGTTGCTGGTGAGTATTGAGTCTGTGGGGAAATACGATGAACAACAGAGTTAAGGACAGGTTCTTAAAAGCCTGGGACCGTGGGTTCTACTCTAATTATGAAGTTTGGTTGTTTCAGTACACAACTATGAAAACAAAGCCCCATGCAGGCTATACTATCATGATTCCCACTAGCAGAAGAATAAGCAATCTGCATATTCATTCTGATTTTCAAAGTGTTGCATCACTTCATAAAGATCCCTGTCACTTCTTGAAAGATACAAGGGTTTCCTATACAAAATTGACACTGCCCTAATTCAGATCTTTTCTTCTTTAGAATTAATTAGAACCTTATGTTGTCCTGTATACATATTGTTTAGGAGACCAGATACACTCAAGACCAGTTACTGATTGCACCCCGCATTGCCATTTCCATACACAGCTGACCTGCACCATGTGCACATTTACTGTGATGCAGCTTGATGGATTAAAAGCTCAAATCCAAATTATGTCTTCACTTTTCCCCTTATGCAGTTGTATTTTATCAAATCAGGCAAAAGCTTTTCTGCTATCTGTATTTAGTGGTGCCCAGAAAGATGGTGTTTACAGCTGTCTTGGAAAAAAATAACATTAAAAGCCATAAAGAATTTTGCGTATCTCCATTCCTGCTAACCTTACTCCTTGCCAACTAGGGGATGAGTTGTTCCCAATCAGTATAGATTCTGGAGGCGCTGTTTGCTCTGCAAATGCTGGTGAGCAACCACTGCGTAGAACAGCTCTTGCTAACACTGTCATAACCTGTCTCATCTGTGGGGTTTGTATTACCATTTGGTGGTAATATATTATCATTTTGGCTGTTGCCCCTATTAGATGTCTGTTAATACATTAAGTAAATTGCTGTTGTACATTAAAGCAACCAAATTTGACTATTCAAATGCTAAAATAACTAGCAGTTTCTGTTTATTTCATCGCTGATTAGAAATCTGGCTTTTTGCACTGAAGCAGCATTTACAGGGCATTCATGTAGCAGACAGACAGTGTAATCTTCTTTCTCTGCAGCTGACAGCACACAGAGATGTTCAATGTAAAACTCAACGATGTACAAAGAATTTGACTGCTATGAGATAACTGGGCCTTTTCTTAACCCTCTCCTGATGGATTGTGGGAGGCAGAAAAATAAGGATCTGCTACCAAGCTGATAAGTCATTTCTGTTCTCTAAAATAGGGAAGCAGGGCCATATTAAAGGTGAAACCATTTATAAATATAGCCCTGTGAAGAAAGAGATGGACAAAAGGTTATATGTGATGTTTGAACACCCATTAAAAGGAGAAAGAACACAAAATCTCAGCAGACCAAGATTTGTGTTTGCATACGTCTATTAATGTTGAGACAATCTTTTAAAGTTTGGTAGCCAGTAGGCATCAAGCATGAGTAACAGAAATTGGGCTTAGTTCACAGCTAAGCACTTAGCAGGTCACTTGATTTTCAGAGGATATTTGAGACTCAAATCCAAATTCTAATCACCTTTAGGCATCAAGCAATGAAACTACTGACAAAATTTCAAATCTTACCACCCATGATCCCGTGGAAACTCAGAGACCAAATATTCAACCACAGACCAGATTATCTTGTATGTTCCTCTGTGATGTCACTCTTTTTCCAGAGAGAGAAAGCCGTAGTGGACATGTAGTGAATCTGATGGAAAAGTTTGCCTTTCTTTCCATGGCCACTGATCTGCATCATGCTCTTTGCAGAGGTTGGTGCTGTATTGTCACTTCCTTACAGATAAATGTGTAGTACAGAAATGCTCATCTCTCTTGGGTTTCAGAGCATTAATGAATGCTCTCTTCTCAGAACACTATTTATATGTGTGTGTACATACACTTACAAACAAACGTGTGTGTGTCTGGTTGGAATACTTCCAGTACATATTACAGCAGACTACCTTGAAATAGTCCCTTCTTCAGAACATGTCATCAACTGAAATAAAAAAAAGCCTTTGTGATGTTTATTTCAATAAAACAAATCAATAATAGAAAAATAACTCGATGGCAGGTGCTCTGGTTGGAATTACTGGTTGTTTTTTCTTTTTTATACACTATGATATGTTAATAAACTATCATAGGAACGAGGGTAGAAATTGTTCCCAAGTAAAATGTAATTAAACTACTTAACAATGAAATATTTTAAAATAATACTTCTTAAATAATTATTCTGGTCTATATTAAGCTTCTGTATTTCATTTATCTTCAGCTGAAAAGCTAATCTATCATATTTTTCTACTTAATCAATTCTAAATCTTGGTTATCAAGTGCCGTTTCTGTTCTGTCTAGTTTCCAAGGACTGAGATAAAGTCCTATAAAAACTTATTTTCCAAAGTAAATCTTATTAAAAAGACAAAGAAGCATTCTCTGGATTGAATTTTTATAGAAGCCTGTTCTGACAAAACCTATACATTTTAGATCTAACACTTTTTCTTAGGTGCATTGATTAAAAAGGATAAACTTCCTCAGACACATTTTCTTCTCCACAGGAGCCGGGGTTTGTTTCAGTTTCAAACTTCACTGGAAGTATCAGAAATCAAACCTTTGCCCTAAAAATTACAGGCTGCATAGGCAGTGTCTGAAGGACATGCAGGAATTTTATTTGCATGTTTTCCATTCCTCATACTTCATCTCTGCCTTTACCCCAGCTGAGCTACACGCTGTGGAGAGAACGCACAAGCCTGGGTAAAGGGGTTCTGCCTGAGAAGAGGTTTATTGGCTATTTAAAACCACACAGTTTGCTACTTAAAACAGCCATCCCTCTTTTATTTTTGAAGTGCTAGTTCTTTTTTGAAATGCTACTGTTTTTCAATTCCCTCTGCTTTCCTAGAATCATGGAATTGTTTGATTTTGAAGGGATCCTTAAAGGCCATCTGGTCGAACCCCCCTGCAATGAGCAGGGACACATACAGTTCCAATTAGGTTCTCAGAGCCCCATTCAGTCTGACCTTGAATGTCTCCAGGGACAGGGCATCCACAACCTCTCTGGACAGCCTGTGCCAATGCTTCACTTCCCTTTATTGTAAAAAACTTTTTCCTTATACCCAATCAAAATCTCCCCTCTTTCAGTTTGAAATTTGCTGTCATTAGTTACATGATCACAAACCACTTTTTCACCAAGTCCTCAGCTGGTGCTCCCTGGATAAGCAGTTACTGAACATTGTATTTTCACTATTTACATTTTGCCCAGATCCTCAGGGAGGAAGTGTGGGAAGGGAACTTGCATCGTCTGTGAAGTCAGAGAATTCACAAGAGCGACTGCCATAGCAGAGCTGAGCATGCTTCTGGTTTGCTCCATTGTGGTAACGTAGGGAACTACAATCACAGTGATTCTCTGTCCTTCTTATACTGGGGGCTCCAGACCTGGACACAGTATTCCAGATGAGGCCTGGGAAGAGTAGAGAGGGACAATTACCTTCCTATCCCTGCTGGCCAACCCTCTTTGGATGGAGCCCAGGATACCATTATTGATGAAATCCAGCCTGTAAAATAATTTCTATTGAAAAATTTGGATTGGACAAATTAAAGATTGCTTCATATATAGAAAAATGCAAAGATGATGCAGTTCTGGGGAGCTTTACCATCTACAGTGGTAGATGGTGCCATTAGTTCTTCCTATGCATTAAACATTCCTATGCATTGAATCTTGTTCTAATTTATTTCATACAATTAAGTCAAAATGGTGTAATACTCGCCAAGCCTTACACAGAGGCACTCAAATGGAATTAAATGAAAAAATAGTAATGAATGGATCTATTTTCATCTGATGCTAAGAATGCTAAGAACTCCTTCATTGTGTCATTCATAGAAGTATAGGATAATTTAGGTTGGAAGTGACATTTAAAAGTCATTGAGACGATAAGATCTTCATTTTCCATGTAGACCTGTTATAGTCCAACTGAAGTACAAATAAATTTATTCAGTTAAGAAAAAATACTGAAATTTTGAGATTACTCTAATATGAGTAAACATTAGCAGATTTTGGCTAATCTGAGTTTTCCCTGACAAGGGTAGCAGATTCAGATGCATTTGATTTCATTACTTTAAGCACTGCATTATTTACTGCTGTTCTTTCTCTTGTTATTATTTTTAATTGCAATGCAAGAAATGAACAAGAGCATTAACACGTCAAAACTGATGATGGGGGAATATCCCTTGTAGCTGTGACCCGCAGCCTCAGGCTGCTCTCCTGAGAGCTGCCTAATCCTGACACTGCCAGCCTTCTCCCATACAAACCTTTCACAACTTGTTGATATTCAGAGTAGGAATTAGAGCAGAGCGCTTCCATTTGTGGCTGCGGATTGAAGCTGGCGAAGCAATTAGGAGGGCCCTACAAGTCTGATTTAGTTAAAACTGCAGGAATACCCAAGAGCTAAAAAACTCGCCTTGTCAAACACAGATCTTTTCTAACAGCCCTCCAGCACGTGGATATTTCATCAGCGCCTCTCGTAAGAAGATGTGCAAAAAAGCATGAGCTGCCATGTAAGGATGATTGCTTCTGCAGGTGAATAGCCATTTGTGCAAGATCTGAACTGTGCTATCCCAGCAAACATAGCCCCCCTAAAAACAAGCAGAAATAATTTTGCACTGTAGTACTACAGCTTTAATTAATAATCAACCCTTACAATTTTGTGGGCTGTCTCACAGCACTGTCACACATTTCCGTCAGCACATTTGCTTGCTTTTGGAGAAACAGCCACAAGATTGACTAGTGCATGAAACAAAATTACCCCTCTCACACCAGAGTTGGGTGTCCTCTCAAGGTCACGTTCAGCCAAATGGCATGAGCTGTGTGCTAAATCTCTAGCAATTTACCTGGGCTCTGGATAAACAGAGCCCTTCAGAATCCTCTGAAGCTCTAATGCAACCCCTCCTCCCTCTCCTCCTCCATCTCCACTATCAAATTCATTGTGAAGTTTCAAGGGAAAAAAGTATTCACAAAGGTTATTGTGAAGCTCAAATCTAAATGTGCTTTTAAGCACTGCTGAACTCACTGCAGATGCCACACGCAAGACAAACAGAGGCAGAAGGTCCACAATAATACGCTAATTCCATTACTAGAAGAAAGGGAGAAAGTTTCAATCAATCTTTAAATTAATTTTGCATTTAAAAATGTAACAGCCTCTGCGCTGTGTAGAGTGTCAATTCTTTTATCATTATTACTTGTTATGTGTCAAAACATTTAGTCTCACCTCCTATTGTGCTGTGATTGAGTTCATGGCAGCAAACACACTGGTCATAAAAACAATGAAAGCTTGAATGCTGCCCTAAATATTTGTTCAACCGAAGCTGAATAATCAAATGCGTATTACGACTTTTTTTGTAAACAACTTTAATTTAGTTCTGTTTAACTGATTGCTTATGCCTTAACCATTTTTTGCTGTATAAAGGAGGCCTGTAGGACAAATAAGAAGTAAAGACAACAGATCAGACTCATCTGTAAATAAAATCATGGACAAGAGCTTTTTACCATAAGTACTTCCACAAATGCTCCTCTTTTCTTCCAGTAACCCTTTTGCTCACACTTCTGGATCCAGCTGTCTTCAAAATTGTCAACCTGGATCCTTAAAATGAGATCTGCAAGCCCACTGAAGTTTCAAAGACTTGGATTTTTCATAGGATGGCTGTGTTTCTAGGCACATTTTGGTAGTTTTTTAATCAGGAAACATCTGGACTACCTGGAACTTACTGCTCAGTGTCTGTGCCAGTATGGGTAGCAGGGAAAAAGGACTGCATAGAGTCAGAGGCAAAGCTCCAGCTCATCTGCCATACTCATCAGCATCCTGCTTTCCACTGGCAGAGGATGTCAGACCCCACAGCAAGGGCCAATGTAGTGTGTGGGGACGTCACAACACGAGGCTGAGAGCATTAGGGCTCGGGTACTTCTGAGATCTGCTGCAGGGCAACCCCAAGCCCTTCTGCATCTTAGTGCATGCAGAAGTCAAAGCATATTGCATACAAATAGGAAAGCCAACTGAAGTGGCCAAGGAAAGAAAACTAAGCTCTTCCAGCAGCCCACCAGAATGTGCTGCTAATCTTGAGACTGGCATGGCCGCCGCCGCAGGGGACATGAGTCCTGTGAACTTCTACTTTTTAGTTATTTCTTTGTGAAGATGTAGAAAGCTCTGAATATTCTGCTACAGCCATTATGTGAAATCTCTTTGTTTTGTGTGAAAATTGTTAAAGTTTCTCCTTATTTCTGTGTCCCACCACAGCCTCTCCAACAATTAGTGCATTTCTGGAACACAGCATTTCTGTAAAGGTTTTATCAAACTCCAATCTGATAGGAAATATTTTACTTCTTCTGTGAAGCTAGGTATAAATTTCAACTTTATCTGTTTATTACAAAGACATTTTCACCTAGAAAATGAAAATGACATTTTATTCTTGCAGTCCCAGCATGAATATTTGAATGATTTCACAAATAAGTGAAGAAATGTGCCAACATGCCAGCGTGACTATATAAAGAAATAAAAAATAAGAATAGGCTGTTTCGGCTGTGGTTTGGAGCAGAAAATGGGGCAACACAGAGCATCCAAGGCTAGCATTGTTATTCACTGTCAATTTTTACAGATTGTTTTCTCTGCTTCACAACTTTTCAGTGCTGGTCCACTTTTTAACCTGCTCCACAGATTTGGGGGCAGTGCAGCTCTGCCCACAATGCTACTTTATTAACTGCACATAATGAGGTACGCAGCACTTCAAATAACAACGCATCAGTCAGCAGAACAGGAAGCCAAAACGTATGGCTTGGCCTGGTGTGCTGTTCACCTTCACTTAAGCAATTATAATGGCTTAATGCTGAGACTAGAAAAAGATGAGAGATGGTATCATTTCTCTTTCTCTCTCACTCCCTCTTTTTTTTTTTTCCCCCCCTCAAAGAAAACCTTTGTAGTAAAGAAATATGTTAAGCTGAGTTTGTGTTTCTTATTCTTTACTGGAGTTCGTATCTTTATCTCATACATAGGTGGAGCCACTGCTAGAGGAAATAAAAGTCCTTTGGTTTCTTTGTCTACTTTGTCCATCCCTCAGCTATGCCTTGCCTGTCCACTGGAATCACAAAATTTCAGTTCTGATTGAACCACTTCAAGTTTTCACTGAGTTATGGTTCTGTTTTCTCCACATTAACTTTTCATGCACATGATGGAAGTAACTAGACCATCAGTTTTCACAGAGCTAGACGATCAGATGCATTCCTTACCATAAGATAGCCAAAACTGAGGAATATTTGGTGTGGAACTGAGCAAGAAAACAGCATAAATACATTAAACTTTATTTTACTTTAGAAAGTTTTCATGAAAAAAAAATAGTTTAGTGTACTTCCTGGTTCACTTTGGAAATAAAATACTGTAATATAATCTAAGACTGTTCCCTGTCATACTGGCCAAAAATCAAAAAGTCACACAACAGCTGGGCTAAAAATATTTTAGAAACAAACAATGGAAACAATTAACAGGCTTACAGGGTATGCCACATTTCTAATGAGCATGGTCTACAAGCAGCAAAGACAATTAGCTCTTTGAGATTGCACTTATTTTTCTGCATTGCTATCGTCTGTCCGTCTACATTTATAAATACTCTGAGCCATATGGAGATTACTTTAATTAAACTGATGAAATAATATATTAATTATCTTCAATATGGTAAGATAGTAATCTTAAATTGCCTCATTGAAGAAAACTATCTTAAATTCCTTACAAGGGAAAAAAAACCCCACACAACTGCAAAAACAACCAAACCAGCGCAACAGCTTTTGGTACTTTTGTCTACATTTTCTACCCTAATTCCAATATTCATGATTAGTGAGAATAGAATCCTCTCTTCTCTTCCTGGTTTTCCATTCAGAAACCATGGCATAATCTGAAATGTGTTTGCATTACAGATGAATACTGATAGGTGATAATGGTTGCAAGACCTGGGACATTTTCAGAGGAAAAGACGAACTAGAAATACGTGTTACAGTACTAGGATTATTTCTAGAGATAGAGAAATGTTTATGTGGTAGGAAGATGCTGAATATGAGTTCAGATCATACTCTGCCATGGAGGGGCAGGAACGGATTATTCTAAGTCATGGGGGATGCTTGTAACATCACATACCAGTACCAATGCCTGAACAGCTGATTTCCTTTGGGACTCTGGGACAGAATCACAGAATCACAGAATGGCAAGGGTTGGAAGGGACTGCTGTTAGGCTAAATCTGAAGCAGACCACTCAGAGTCCAGATCTCCAAAAACATAACCAGCATTGGTGCAGGAATCACAATCCCATTCTCCTATTAGGAAAAATTTCTTTACCATGGGGGTGGTCATACACTGAAACATTCTTCCTAGAGAGACAGATGATGCCCCATGCCTGTCTGTGTTTAAGAGGCATTTGGATAATGCCCTTAATAACGTGTTTTATCTTTTGGTTGGCTCGAAAATAGTTGGGCAGTTGGACTTGATGATCTTTGTAGATCCCTTCCAGGTAAATTATTTTACTCTACTTATCATAGAAATCATAGAATGGCTTGGGTTGGAAGGGACCTCAAGGATCATGAATCTCCAACCCAAAACAGGTCTTTCAACAGCCTGGATGCAAAACCCTACAAGTGGAAAAACAGAACTTCCCTCTAAAGCCTTTCAATCATTTATTCTGCAAGCTTATTCTCAGAGTTCAGACATGCCCATATTGGAGCTACATGTCAGAGCAAGAGTGCTCTGATTTCTTCTCTGCAGTGCCCATCACGTTGCAGACATCCTTTGATATCAGAAACACTTCTACAAGAGCATCCCCAGAGTAAGAATTACACCAGTTACAAAAAAATCACAAAAGTAGAAGACCAACTTAATGTGTCAACACATCAGTGTTTCTACAAATAACACACAAGGCTGGAGGCTAGGAAAAGTAAGCCTCCTGGCTATACTGATATGGAAAAAGTTCTCTTGATCACCTAAATGCAAGTAGGGAATGAAGAGGAACTACAGATTGCAAACTCAGGATCAACACCGAATGAAAAGTATGGTAAAAAGAGATAGATATATGCCCTTAAAATCCATTGAACTTAACCTAATTTCCACTGAACTGGTTTATCTGTCATGAAGTCAGACTAAGAGATCACAAACATCCAGTTGTCTTTTTCAACATCTCTGTTTAAGTAGCACAGCCGAAGTTCAAACTTGAGAGTGACCTTCTGGTTCACAGAGCTGGTTCAGAATAAGTGAGGAGATAATCAAATACATCCTATCAAGGGATGACACTAACAATTGCTTCCTAGCAATTAATGGGCAAAATGATCTCTCTTTTTCCCAGAGGAAAAGATGTATCAGGAAAGTTTTGAACTTTAAATATGTTACTATGATTATATATGAGATCTTTGATACCAGCAGAGGAATAATTTTTGTATAGAGCTTTGGCTCCGGTAATTTCAAGACCTACTGACAAGGTACTGCCACATGTGTATGTAAATTTAACCACTTAGAAAGTCATCTCATTTTTAGTTTCTGAATAGCTGTAGTTCTCATTCATCAACTATTACAGACTAACTACTGCCATTTCACTTCAGCATTTAAACTTCAAACAGGTGAATCTGAAAAAACTTGCATAAGCACTCCACAATATTCAGACTCACAAATTTATGTTCAACTATAACAGCATTCATTCTGAGCTAATAATGCTAACAGGAAGAAGAAGGGCTAAGATCTCCTCTTCTTTCAACTGCATTAATGTACCATGCTGCACAAACCCAAATGCTGGTGAAATTTCCAATTAGCTCCCACAAAACTCAGACTAATTATTGGACCAGAAAATACTGACTGGTAAAAAAAAAAAGGAGAGATAAGAAAGGAAGTACAAAGGTAAACTTCTCACAAAACTGTGTTTTGCATCATCAAGACTTTTTTTGACAAGCTCCATCTCTGCTCTTTATATACACAGAAAATTAGCATATAATTTGATAATGACCTATCAAAACCTATGCTTTGATTACAAGCAGCTGCATTTGATTACAATCAATGAATCACTAATTTGGTCCCAACCACAGAACAGTTGGACTCCATCTATTATTCATTCTTGAAGTGGAGATCCTATTTAGAACTAGATTCTGAATTTCACTAAAGCTTTTACCCTCTTGGCTATTAATAATTTTGTTTTGAAGTTAGGTCTCTAAGGTTTCACTGTGGCCTCTTTTGTTACGCTTAAACTCTGAAATAATATCCTCAGCTGCTGCCCAGATCCGTACATCTTTCTCCCTGACCATATGTCTAGAATGGGCTAATCTAAGTCTTCTAACAATCACATGATATGCTTTTGATTTTTGCCTTCATGTATAGTATAAATTGAACTACACTCACATGGGACTAATATAACACTATCTATGACTGTGTGACACGGGATTTGTATGTCTGTGTATTTCTTTACAACATGTATATACATGACGTGACAAAAAGATACACAAATGTAATATTCAGTTCAAGGTATTTACCCCCTCAATTCAAGGTATTCAGCTTTGAGTCATGGGATATAATGCAGCCTTTTATAAGTATGTGTGCATAAACATACACATTCTTTGGATAAATTCAAACCTTTTGAGGTCTGAGATCTCATGTTCAACAAGCTTTGATTACATTATTTCTAGTTCAAGATAAGCAACCATATGGCATTTCTTAGCTTTTCAGGGAGACTTTCGTGAAAATGTATGAATGACTAAGTGTGGAAACAACCTTCTCTTCTGTAAGTGCATCCAGCATAAGTCTGTCTGGTTCACAGATCTGCCTGGCTCCATCAACTGATGTTTGAGTGGCACCTCACTTGATAAGTAGATGATGACTAGACCCAAAAAGAAATTAACATTCCATGTTTGCTGGTTTCCTATCAATAAGAAATACAATAAACATTTGTCATAGAATCACAGAATGTCTTTGGTAGG
Source organism: Tetrao urogallus (assembly GCF_951394365.1). Taxonomy (NCBI): domain Eukaryota; kingdom Metazoa; phylum Chordata; class Aves; order Galliformes; family Phasianidae; genus Tetrao; species Tetrao urogallus. Next base: position 42,598,231 of record NC_136820.1, on the reverse strand, counting down.
AAGGAACCTTAATCATCATCCAGTTCCAACCCCCTGCTGTGGGCAAGGTTGCCACTCATCAGATCAGGCTGCCCAGGGCTCCACCCAACCTGGCACTGAACACATCCAGGAATGGGGTATTCACAGATTCTGTGAGTAAACTGATCCTGTGCCTCTGACTAAAAAAATTACTCCTAATCTCTAATCTAAATCTCCCTTTTTATAATTTAAAACAATTTTCCAGACAAATTAATTTACACTGCAACAATGTCAAAAAGACCTTGCTACTCAATATGGGTGGTGAGTCTGACAGATGGATGCCTACCATTTTAAAAGTCTATTTTATAAAACTGCTAAATTCATGCAATACACATGGAAACTTTTTCAAACTGCAGCTCAACCGTAGAGCCTGAATACTGCTGTTAGGCTAAATCTGAAGCAGACCACTCAGAGTCCAGATCTCCAAAAACATAACCAGCATTGGTGCAGGAATCACAATCCCATTCTCCTATTAGGAAAAATTTCTTTACCATGGGGGTGGTCATACACTGAAACATTCTTCCTAGAGAGACAGATGATGCCCCATGCCTGTCTGTGTTTAAGAGGCATTTGGATAATGCCCTTAATAACATGTTTTACCTTTTGGTTGGCTCGAAAATAGTTGGGCAGTTGGACTTGATGATCTTTGTAGATCCCTTCCAGGTAAATTATTTTACTCTACTTATCATAGAAATCATAGAATGGCTTGGGTTGGAAGGGACCTCAAGGATCATCAAGTTCTAACCCCCCCGACACAGGAAGGGTTGCCAGCTGCTAGATCAAGTATTCTTTTCTACTCTACTCTATTCTGTGCTACACTGTGTTATGCTATGCTATGCTGTGCTGCCATGCTATTCTTTCCCAGCCATAAGCTTTCTCACTCCTTGAAACCACTACTATGCAACCAAAAAGCAGCTGGAAACTAGCGCCGAGCATCAAGACCATCACTCCCACAACAGTAAATATGGGGAAAGAAAATGCAGATAGCTGGCTGAGAGTGGTGTAGCCCGAAGAGAAGTTCAATTTTAGCAATAAAATAAAGCACTCTGCCAATATTCTCTTTTAAATTCATTCTTAAATTGCTTTCTAATTTGGCAAGTGAGATTTACTGCCCATGATAAAAAGCTGAGAGACAGAGAAATACCTTGTTAGTTCAAAACTGCGGGCACAATTCATTGCAAGTGTGAAGCGATACCCTCAAAAACAAAGATGCAATTTAAAAATCACACCTTGGCTTCGGCCAACACAGGCTACAGGTGACCCCAGTACAGTCTGCATCTCTAATGAATGCTTCCTGCTCCTATCTCTTCCCGTTGACTTTAATATAAATTGTGACTTATGATTTTCTAAACTGTCAACAGAATGCTCTAATCTGTAACTCTTACTCATGTTAATAAGTACTTAATCATCTCAATAGGATCAAGATACACATTGGGACTGCTCCTGAGAATAAATTACTTCCCAGTAAACATAAGGACTCAGGCCCACTTTTATTTACACAATGTGTGAGAGATTCACAAAAAGACAGTGAAAATTCAGCCAGAGGCTTCATTACAAGAGTAGCTGGGAGCTGAGTGCCTTTGAATATCTGGCACACAGCAGCAAACATCTGACAATCAATCCGTAAGAGGCAAATTTTGCCCTCAGATGTACGCTGCTCCAACTGAAGTCAGCAAGAGTTACACATATTTCACCTGGGAATTTAACCATAATACAGCAGTTAAGGCAGGCTGGCATTTTATTGTTCATTTTTAAGTAAGGCAGTTCATTAGAAAAATAGCCATGTAACTAAATGTTTAACCACCAACACATAGATTTGAAATGTCAGGGATGAATAAATGTTATGCTTGCAAGTCTTTTTATTTCCCAAGGAAAGCCATATAGCTTACTGGGCTCTGTACAAACAAACAAACAAAAAGAGGAAAAGAAATGCCTTCATGCTCTTGAAACACCTCTGGGAAGTGGACAGGCTGAGCGAGGCAGCACGACCATTCAGCTCTAATGGCCAGTAGCTTCAAACAGCACAGAGCCTGGATAAATGTCAGATTTCCACTGCTGTCAGACTGAAGTCTTTACAACAGAGTTGTTTCAGTTAAAATTCGATGTCAGCATATGCTCTAATTACTGTTAAAATATTTGGTATCATGTTAGAAACCTTGTGATTTGTAAACATATCCTCATCAAGTAGATACACAGACAGCATACGCCAAAATAGCTATAGATTACTATCACCATCATAAATGAAGGAAATGACTCACCAAGGTGGGAGACACTGGTCTGGTGCTCAATGCTCTCTGCACCAGATTTTTGGGGACTGTGGGACCAGTGCTTAGAAGTTTCAGTCCCTGCCTTACAAGACATGGTCTGAAAAGCAAACTTGAGTATGTGTGGCCTACTGCACAGGCCTAGGTGGAGGAAATTAAGCTAATGAAATCTGTGGGTTGAGACCCCTTACTGTGTTTTACACATTTCTTGATTCAGCTGAATTTGCCTGCATGCAAGTTAAAACAAACATGAGACCCTACAGAACTGATCTACAGGATCCTGAAATGGTTCATTCTATTTTAAATAAAGTATTGATGTGATTATAAAACTACTTTACTATGGAGACAAAGCATAAGGTAAGCTGAGTTTGTATTGATGTAAGTATTATGAATTATCATTATTTGATGTATCACGGCAATACATATATATTCATAGAATCATTAAGGTTGGAAAAGACCATTAAGATAAACAAATCCAACCATAAACCCAATCTCACAATGCCCATTAACCAAGTTCCTCAGTGTCACATCTCCACGTTTATTGAACACTTCCAAGGATGGTGACTTCTCCACCTCCCTGGTCAGCCTGTGCCAATACCTCACCAGGAACACTGCTGAAAAATGAAAAATTGCAAAAGAGACAGCAAAGAGCAATTTAATTCAGAAGTTGGTTCCTTTTAGCTTTGTGGGGGGCAGTTTGCATAAGTGAGGGGTTCTACTGCCAGAATGTGCTACCAAATCATACAGCGCACAGTTGTGGGAAGTAACATGTGGCTGTCTCTTCACATTTTCTTTCTTCATGAAGTATTCAATTTGTTAGATGAAAGACAGACACATGCAAATACCTGCAAACAAGTTTAAACTGCTCCTTCATTCATTTAATGCTCTTTCATTCAATTAATATATTTATCTCTTACTTTCCTACACATAAGCAAAAAAATTAAAGATAGTGAAGAAATAATAAAATCATGTAATTAAAAATTCAGCAATTGCTAAGCCTTGAGTGCTGCTTCAGAACATGAGTGGGGTGATATTTTAATGCAATTGTTAACAAAAAATTCTTATTGGTAAGAAGAACACAATATGCAGCACTGAAAGACTGCTATTTTCCAGAGGCTGCAATTATCTTGTGACTTACTGTTCATATTCCCTAAGTTTTCACGTCAATTTCTGGTTTTCTGGTGGTCTCTGAAAATTGTATTCAAAGTAACAATATGAAAGAAAAAGTATTTTAGAAATAGCTTTCTATTTATTATCACTTTTGTCATTTAATATAGTCTTCTGTGACATATATGACATAAGGGAATAAAGAATTGTGAACTGGGAGAGGCTACTGAGTCTACTGTGCATCCAGTAACTTCCTCTCTTCTTTTTTTTTCTCCCCCTTGCAGCTTTGCCTCTAGTTAGAGGTTTAACACTGCTGGAGATCTAGGGATAAACCACGTTGTATTTATCATCAGATATCTGACAAGCATGAATAAGCAGACAGGAGAAATGCTGCATACAACAATCTGCATTAAGGCACAAAGCAAAACAGCATCTACCTTCAGAAAATAGAACTGTTTCTAGCACAGTGCTTCTCTGCACCTTTATCCACATGAATCTTTCTACCGTCCCTCAGTCAGTGCTAGTCGCATTTCCTGGTCCTGCATTTATGTATTCTGGAGGCTTTTGTACAGGAGGGGCAGTGCCATGGAACAAAGAGGATATCATTCTTATTATAGAAGAAAACTATTGTTCCCTTCTACACAGCTGGAGTGAAAAAGATGTAAGCTATTGGTACATTTTAAAATGCTAAAATCTGCAACCTTGGGCAATGGACAGACAGAAACTCACTGTCTCCTGTTTATGGAGCAAAGTATGTGTAGCTGCAAGAGCAAGAAACTGCTTGTATCCTTTCTCTCAAGTTTGGTTCCACAGAGAAAGATGGTCACAATTTAGCTTCCAGGAAGAGCACATCAGAGACATTCTTTTACACCTATGGTGAAAGTTTAATTAAAGGAATATCAGCATCCACTATTGCCTTTCCTTTAAAAATAAGATGCACGAATTAGAAATCTTGAATGAATGGATATATATTTAAAATTGATTTGTAGACTAATGCTTGAAATGGTTACAAAAACAGTTAGAATTTTCTTTCACTGAGGCTAATGAAAAACAGAAGACATAATTTTTCAGAGAAAAACAAGCAGTAGAGATTAAACTTTGGTCTGTGTGTTCCACCTGCAATGCCAAAACAAGCTTTCAGATTACTGCCTAAAGCGAACTAAAAGCATGACCTATGCATTCATTTTTGCCCCTGCTTTTCACTGTTCTGTTTGTTTTCATTGCAAGCCTTAATTAAAATTAATAGCAAGTCAGACTGGCTTCGGATTGTTTGCAAATGCTACAGAATAACTGCATTGTATCCCCACCTACTGTTAGTACTCAGTTATCTTAAGAAGGGTATATCTGCAGCATCTTGAAGTACTGATACGTATAATATGTATGATACAAGCTGGAAAGGTCATGAGAAAAAAACACTGGATTGATAGGAAAATTTGAGTTCAGGTTAAACCCAATGTGTTATTACTTCCACAGAAAGCTTCGGCTGAGAGCTCTGAGCTGCTTCTGTTGTCTGCTGTTTCTTTCTTGTGTCAGTCAGGTGCATTTATGCAAGAGGAGCAAAGAGCCTTTCCTCTTATTTCCATATATCGCTTTGGAGATTTTCTCCTCCTTTTTCTCCTCCTCTTTCTCTTCCTCTCAGAAGAACCAGCATGCTTTGAAGTGCATCGTTTAAATACACTTCAGAAAAGGTTTCTCATGAGCAACCTTGTATCTTACATTAACCTAAGAAAGTATCTTACTTTCATGCAGATATCCCTGCAAATGCTGCCTGATAACCTGTGGACTAAATCTTGCCTATCCCTAAATATCCACTTTTTGTAATCCTTGGGCTAGAGTAACCGAAGGGAGTTAGGCAATGTCACTGCAAAAATTACTTCTCAGATGTCCTGCTGCTGAGGGTGTTTCCCAACTTTGGATTAAGCGTTTTGGGATACAAAAACAGCCAGACTGAAAGGTTCACAGCTAATATGCCACTGGATCTGCTCAGCTTACTGAGTACTAGATGTCAGCTATGGGTATGGCTTTGTGCTTGCCTCATTCAGAGAGTCATTAGCACAGGGGAATTTATTTGCATGTAGGGTTCACAGATAAATATTATTCTCAAATGAGATAGTTACACCTTTTGTTTAGGGAAGCAAAGGAAGTCTGTTTTTTTTCAAAGGACAAGATGCTTGTGCCCCTTTCCATCTAGCAGCTCAGTACTTGGAGCAGTTGCCTGCATGGCATGGGACCAAAGAGCTCCTCCACCTATGGGACCAGAATAATCCTTCCTGCCCAGTAGCTGAAGCCACCAGAGCTGAGGCCTCTCAGTCCATTCTGATGAAACTCTTCCTCTTCATATGGCCCAGTTAAATATTCATTGGGCCATTGACTGAGCATCACACAGCATCTTAGCAGCTGTTGCTTTCCCAAGGGAGGGATTCCTATCTCAGCTCTGATGAATGCTGAATGATGAATTATTTCCTATGAAGTATTTACTGGAATAGAGACATGACAGCATTCACAGTGCACAGCCCAAAAGGAGAAAGCCCAGAAGGAGAAAGCACATAGGTGAAATGCTGCAACAGGTAGGAGGGATTTGACTTCCCATCCTACATCTGGGGTGAAGGAAAAGTCAGCTGGTACTTCCCAAGGGAAGTTTTGTAAGCATCCTGTGGGACTTACCTGCTTCTCTTTGCTGGCACAAACTGTTCTTGAGGAACCTTGTAATTACTGGACTGCTGTTGGAAAATGGAGCATTAAGATGGGCAGGAAAAGACAGGGCTAAGGTTGACTATTCAACTCAGTCTTGTGCATATATGTTGAATTTGTATTTTTCTAAGAGACTCCACTCAGGGTACTCAGCAGTTCACCACTCCTGAAGAGCTGCACAGTGCTCTTGCTGTCTATGAGGCCATTGGCCTCATTTCCCTCACATTACGCAAAGCCTTTCTGGTGACAGAAATCAGCACGAGGACAGACTAATAATTTTCAGTATTTTCATTTCCTTCTTCAGTATCATTCCAGTATACAACCACTCCAAAATTTTAATGAATTTCATATCCTGCCTATGATACGAGTAGACATTGTTCTCTCTTGTAAAAAGGTGATTTAAGGCACAGGGATATTTATATCAAAACGCACTTATTGGTTCTGGGTATCCAGTTTGAAATCGCTCTGTGTTCCATAATACTTCATACATTCACATGCAGTTCATATATATTTTGCATAAGTGCTCACCAAACCCACGGATCAGGCCCTATGCAGAGGGAACTCTACATCTAGAATAGGAGAAATAAACAATGAACAAAGCTGCACTAAGATTACCTAAGTACATCTGAAAACTCTCGTATAAAAACAGGCTGAGAGAGCTAAGTTTGTTCAGACTAGTGAAGAGAAGGCTCCAGGTAGACTTTATAGCAACATTTCAGTATTTAAAAGGAGGTGCACAGAAAAGCTGGGGCGGGACTCCAACAAGAAGTGTGGTGATCAGATAGGGGTAATGGCTTTAAACTGAAGAAGGGGAGACTTAGTTTAGATATATGGAAGACACTCTTCACTATGAGGGTGGTGAGGCAGTAGAACAGACTGCACAGAGAAACTGTAGGTGCCCCATCCCTGGAGATGCTGAAGGCCAGGTTAAATGGAGCCCTGGGCAGCCTGAATTGGTGGATGGAAACCAGGAACTGAATGATCATTAAGGTCACTTCCAACTCAAGCCATCCTGTGAGTCTACGGATATACATAGGTTGCTTTAAAAGTAATGCCTCCTATTTATTTTCATGGAAACTACAACAGATAGAGCACAAAAACACTATTTGATAGAGCAAGGTCTCAGCTACAAAACACTACTTTAAAACATAGTCACTACTATTAGCTATGCATCTGTGCCAGCAATTTTTATGAGCCTGCATGCTGTGCTCATAAAAATCTGCACCAGAAGATGTGATCCATCAGTGCTGCTGTGATGGCAGTGCTGCCTGACTCTGGAAGTTTGAGATTTCAGCTTAGTCAGTGTTCTGATGTGATCAGAGTTGAAGGTTTGTTCAGGTTCCAGGAAATCCATAAGGATCACTCCTTTCTCATCCCAGATGACAGCACACGTCACTTTACCCACTAGAGGCTTCATCTCAAACTTCTTCTTTGATGGGGAATTCACATATCACCACTTCATGGATTTCTCACAGTGGTGACATCACATCTTGCTACTGGTAATGATGCAATCCAGGAAACTGTCAACCTCATATTGGTTCAATAGGTCCTGACAAACCTGCATATCCGTGTTCTTTCTGTTTCTGTGTGAACATTTGTGGGAAACATCTGGTGCAAACTCTGCGATATTCTAACATTGCCACTATCATTTCCAACACACTGAAGCTGATAACAGCCCCACACATAGTTTCGTGGTCATAATTCACTGGTTCATGCAGTCTCTCCTCATTTCATGGTGTGACAGCTGTGCATGGCTGTCTGAAACACAGCTCGCCTTTTATGTTGCTGTCACAACTGCTGAAATGCACCTCCTAACACCTCACTGTGTGCACATCTACTGTTTGTTCTCCATAAATATTTAGCAAATGTCAATAAAGTCAATGGGAGCCATTTTTTTTTCCAGATGGAGGAATCCAGCTCCACACTTCTGCTTCTTATGCACTTCCATGTCATTTTGTCAGGCTGCCCCTCTGCTACTATCTGTTGCACACCAACAAAATGTAATGGGATACTGGTGAAAAGATTCAGCCTCTACTGCCATACCACCAACATCCATTTCTGGTTTTGCTTTGATTGTAGATCCTCTGCACAGCATTTCCACACACTCAACTATTCATCGCTCTTGGTTGGCATCTCTACCAAGAAGGCATCCCTGACAGCCTCCTCAAATCCTCCTGACTTCTTATGCACTACCACATTGATGATGCAGCAAATGTCAAGGAGCTTAGAGGTGTCTTATATGAGCCAGACCTGTGATACAAACACTTCCTCAAATTATTTAGAAGAGACCTCATCCACTTCTCATCTTGATTCTGTGGTCTGTAACAAACTTTCTACATCATGATTCACAACCAGCTTCTTCTCCATTCTCATCTGTCTATTTAGGGGGAAAAGTTCCCTGGTGAATTCAGATAATAAAATACTGGGGCAGATGCTACAAATTTCCAAATGATGGAAGTTTGCAGCTTAAATTTCTAACAGAAGCACCAAGAAACTTTAATGATTGGTAATACTAACTAACCTGCCCACAGCTACAAGGCATGCACATACAACCTACTAGTTTTATGGTTTTTGTTGCATTCTTTTTTTTTAACATTTTAATAAAAAATATAAAAAGGATTTTTTTTTTTCACTTATATATATTAACTATATCTTATTTATTTACATATATATTTATTTATTGTCTTGGATCACGTATATGCAGTCCAAGGCAGTTCCTCTTCACTCAGTGCAGCCCAAGCAAAACCAAAAGGTTGGACACATGGAAGGTATAAACAAAATACATAGGATTTTTTTTTTTTCCTGGATGGGACCATTTTTCACCATACCATGAACATTACCATGAATGAAAACAGTCTCTACTCCCATTATCAAAAGTGCCTTTTACTTTTCAAAGAAAAAGAAATACAGTATACAGAAGTGCAGTACTGCTACCAAAAGCAAAAAAATAAAACAAAACAAAACAAACAACCAACAAAGCAACAACAACAACAACAATCCCACAAAACAATACCAAAACCAACTTCAAAAATGAGCAAATACTCAATATAAGTGCATAAACTACACTGTTCAGCTATTGTGCTGTATTTTTTCCACATTCAAGTGAATTCATTGAGAAACTGCATTCATCATAATTATTTCTTAAGCTGGCAGACACAGCTGGTTTAGAGAGAGATTAGAATAACCATCAGCCTGTGTTTCTGACAGTCCCAAAACAAAGAGAGAACATTCAAGAATCCTGAAGGGCCTTGGTAGCAGCTTAGTCTATAGCACACACACCATAATGGATGCACTCAAAATGAGCGCAAACCTTCCTTTGTATTTATTGGTTATGCTTTCTGGGTTATCTTTTTTAAATTAAGGCCATGATTAACTTTGATGTGTCTATCACCACTAGATCATAGGCTTACTTATCCAGTACTGCTTGGAAGCTGAAATATTTTAATGATGGTCTGAAAATGAGAAAAACATTAAAGGAATAAAAATACTGAGAGTACATTACATAAAAGCCTTCTTCTAAGATGCTCATGCACACCTCAACATCCATTCAAATACAGAAATGAACCTTAGACACAAGTGTTGCTATGTAGTCTGTCAGCTATTGACTACTGTTTGTACCATGAATATCATGTAAATTGAATGACAGCCCAAAATTCTGTACCATTATGCAAAAATTACTAGATTAGGAAAATCTTTTAACTTTTTCAGATCTTATCCAAGCACAAATCCATAACTTAAAATAAATTTTGTGAGAAATTCCACGTAACAGCATGGACACTCCTGATTGACTGCAGCAAAACATATTCGCAAGAAGTCATTTTAATAGTTCCAAGAGTCAGCTTTTTCCAAAAGCTTTTACAAAAGCTAATGTCGATAGGAACAGGCATTTTGTGTCTCAAAGTAATAAGGAGATATTGATCATATGTATTTAACAACCTGTAGCATAGCTTGTAATTTCAAGCGGCTTCATGCTGTCTCCCAGAGTGTAATGCAGGGCTTCCTCCTCCTGCAGCCACCTACTGCAAAGATGATCCAAAAAGATCCATATCCTCCCACCTACCCTCCACCATTACAACTGTACTTTCAAAGGCGTGGAAGATACCTCCTTTTATGTTTTCCACTGATTGTGCTGATGCTAGCAGAAGATGCAGAAGAATGTTGTGTTATTGCAAACAACTTTAATTTTGATGTATATAATTCATTTTTAATTAGGACTACATATTTTTCCTTAGCGATGTATTTAAAAGAGCCTGTCATAAATGGCATTCTGCAAAGCAAGGCTATTTATAGGGAGAAACAAAAATCCAAGGATGCTGTTTTCAAAGGAACTGCTTAAGCAGGTGCATACTAAAAAGCTGGGTTTGTTTGTGCACAAAAGCCTATAGATTTTTCTGGTAATTCAGAAACTCGGTGTGTATGTAGGTGGTTTTAAAAGTGGCAAGAATACAATATTTCCATATCAAACAAATTTTGATATGAAAGACTGCTCCTGCAAAATATAAAAATGCAACAACTTTCCTTATAAATAGGGAAACTGTCTTCAGAAACAAGTTTTCAAGATTACTGAAAAGGGAAGCAGGAGACAAAGGATCTCAAATGAGAAGCCCAACTAGAGTAGTTAAGTGTAGCATTTCAGTCCTGCCACTTTGAAGGTTGCCACCATATTCTCCAGAACTCAACAATTTTGTTTTCAAGTTTATATGGTGGAAACTGTACTGCTGAGGTTCACAGTTGTCATGGAGGACACAGTGAATTACCTGGAAAAAAAATCAGGAAATTTATGCTGGCATTCTAATTCTGACATCCCCCATTGTCACAATGTTATGATGCAGGATCTTCATGTTGTTGGTCCTTGTCATTTGTCACCTAGATACGGCCTGCTGCATGTTAGCAGTTCATTGATGGGAGCACAGCAAGTTGTACCCGAGGCCAGAAGAAATGTATCATGGTGCTTCAAGGTAGAGAAGTGGATGAGAGGTTCATAATGGATATCAGCACTCATTTAGATTGGGCTGGTATCAAGAATAGCAGAATGACAAAAGATAAATAGGGAATGATAGCATGTACAGTTTAAACCTACTTTTTTTTTTTTAAAAAAAAAAAAAAAAAAAAGGCCTGCAGGCTGGTGTGCATTTTTAAGTTGTGTTTTCAGAAATAAGAGGATTTTTGGGGTTGATTGGAGGCAAAATGTAGTTTTCAAAATGTAGCAGTGCTTTACAGTACTCTAACGGACTTCTCTAATGCAGCAGCTCTAATCCATTTGGGTTGCTATAGATGGCTACATTTCTGTAAAGTGAAGATAGTTTTTTTCCCCAATTCAAACATGAACTTGGATGAATGTTAGTAATGGGCAAACTGAAATTCTGAGGTGCAATTTAGTTTGAAAAGGGCCCAAACATTTATTATGCAAACCTCCTGGACTTACAGAAGCGCAACTGCAAAAGATCTTTGGAAAAGCCTCTCATGACACTCATTATTTCATATATCCATTGTAAATTAAACCCACTGGTACAGGATGTGCAATAAAAATGTGCTGTTCAAATAACTGTTTGAATATTACTTAGCTTTTGTTAAAAGTTAAATCAGTCTGGAAGATGAAGAAATGCCTGGAGTTGCTGCTTCATTTACTCATATGTCTATTGAAGTAAGTCCAGAGGGTATCAGAAAATGTGTTGGCAGCATTTCCATGCTGTTTGTTTCTAGGTCTAGGATGTGTTATATTACTCTGGAAGCACCTTCTCTGACACACCCATGAAACATCAAGAACCCCTCGCATTTTCTGAGAGGCATAACTCATATCTTAGAACACTACACTTAGTACAGTGATGTTCTTTCTGCTTTAACTATATCCTGCTTATACTGTCCATATATACAGTTGGTTTACTGAAGAAGAGGCATTATGCAATCTGACCAAGGGCACTCATCAATACACACAACATGCTCCCCCGGATCAACACCCATCCCAGCCTTGCCATAGTGCAGCACTTCCACGTCAAACTCGAGCTGCAGACAACTTTGTTTCAGTCATGATCAGAATAGGAAGAATGTGGACATAGAGAAGCTCTGCAGATTTCAGGTTTTCAAGCACTCCTTGATGCCTGTCAAGCTGGCAACAGGAAGATTGCGGAATCATTTCCTTGTACATCTATCTGAAATAGACAGTTGGTTTATAAATCATTTGGGCTAATAACTGTCATAATAAAGGATTTATATCTTTCTTTCTACATTATCCAAACTGGCTATTGTTCTAGACTATAACTTTTATGGATTTCTTTACAGATATATATTCTATTCTAAGATGTGATCTTAGATGCCTAGGAACACATTTGCCCACTATGCTACGAAGGTGGAAGAGGAATCACAGTTTGATCCTACAGTATTATTTGATTAATATCATGAATTGCTATAAGAGTAGGTGACTGAGTTCTAAACATCTCTAAGTTTCAAATCTTAAAAGTTATGGCATAAATTTTAACCCGAGTGCCCAAAGACAAGTGCAGAATCATGCATTCGTCATGGCCTCAGCCTTCTGAAAGACAAAGAGTTTGGACACTTCTGGAAAGAAGAAATAGACTTTAAAAAAATTATACCAAAACCACCTTTTGGAAATAACATTGACACTCTCTTCAAGAGAATCCTGCTTGTCCTCTTGCCAAACAATGCCTTACACAAAACCAAGCCATAGTTATGGCTTTTTCCCTTGTCTTTCCTCCAAATCTTTCACAAATCTTCCTTCAAAAGCAGCATCCAAGTAATTTTTGTCACAGAGAAAAAAATGGGAAAACCTATGCTACTTCTTTTCTTCTTCTTTCCTTTTCAAGTAAGTTACAAACTTTGGTTTTACCTCATTACATCCTGTAAGTAAAAGTTGTTACGAATGGCTGAAAGCAGACGACTGCAATTACAAACATAAGAAAATTTAAAAAAATGCAGCTATTAAGAGGAAATATTTCTGCTTTGATCAGAGGATTCATTGCCACATACCATAAAACAGCAGACAGAAGTGTCACAAATATGCACTAACCTTTTGGAAGGCTCCAATGTTTCAAAAAAGTCATACTGCTTTTTCAGTATAAAACCAAAGATGCCCACATACATGTCTGCCAAACGTGCAGAGTGTGCATAAAAAAAATACTTCCATACTGACCACAGTTAAATTTTTATGCTACTCTTAGTTTTAACTAAATGTGATGGTGCCCCACATTTGTCTCTGACCTTGTCAGGACAGCAGCAACTAGCAGCATCCCATTTGTATTTTCTGGACTGACTTTGCTGCTGTCTCATGTATTACTCAATACAAAGCAGAACAACGAATAAAACAGACTTAAGAGACCTAAAAAGAAAACTGTGACAGAAAAATAAAGGTTAATCAGAGAATCTGGTATTTTTTTTTTCTTTTTCTTCACAGAATCACAGAATTGTAGGGGTTGGAAGGGACCTCCAGAGATCATCGAGTCCAACCCCCCTGCCAAAGCAGGTTCCCTACAGCAGGTCACACAGGTAGGCATCCAGGCAGGTCTTGAACATCTCCAGAGAAGGAGACTCCACCACCTCCCTGGGCAGCCTGTTCCAGTGCTCCATCACCCTCACCTAAAGAAGTTCTTGTGCACATTTGTGTGGAACTTCCTATTGGCACACACAATTATTCCTCTCTAGGTGTAAGACTCTACACTTGCTTTTGTTGAACCTCATCCGGTTTTTTCTGCCCAGCTCTCCAGCCTGTCCAGGTCTTGCTGAATGGCAGCACAGCCTTCAGGCGTGTCAGCCAATCCTCCCAACTTTGTATCATCAGCAAACTTGACTTGTCCCTGGGGGACACCACTGGTTACAGGTCTCCAGCCAGACTCTGCACCACCAACGACAACCCTCTGCCAGTCAGCCAGTTCTGACTCTGCCAGTCAGCCAGTTCTCAACTCACCTCACTGTCCACTCGTCTATCCCACACTTCCTCAGCTTTGTTATAAGGATGTCGTGGAAGACAGTATCAAATGCCTTTCTAAAATCAAGGTAGACTACATCTACCGCTCTCCTCCCATCCACCCAGCATGTGACAACATCATAGAAGGCCACCAGGTTGGTCAAGCACGACCTCCCCTTGGTGAACCGATGCTGACTACGCCTGATAACCTCCTTTTCTCCCAGTTGTCTGGAGATAGCATCCAGCACAAGCTGTTCCATCACCTTTCCAGGGACAAAACTGAGACTGACAGGCCTATAATTACCCGGGTCTTCCTTCTTGCCCTTTTTGAAGACTGGAGTGACATTGGCTATACTCAATTAAATCAATTCCACATTGTCTTAAAAACACAAACACAGAGAATACTGTATAAAGTGTTATTCTTTATGAGTCACTAAGAGAAGGTCTATAAGCTATTTCCACGTTCCCTTTACAGAAGGGCTTTTTTCAAGTAATTTCCATTTAGTTATCTTGTGTGTTGTTAAATGTTACTGCTTTCAAAATACAGAGATGATTTGGAATATGAAATGTTTTCTATCACAAAAAGAAATACTGGGATATAGAGCCTTTGCCTGAGTACAGAGAAGGAAATATATTTTTTCACATCCAGTTTCATATTTCAGTGTTCTATGCAATATTTTCATCTATAAGTTTCTAAAACCACACCTATGTGCTCAGTTAACGTTTACAAGCATTAGCATGTTCCTAATGTGGTTAACAGGGGTCTCATTTGCCAGGAGTCAGATGAGCTTGAGAAAAGTTGGGATTTCTCCACTTATGAAGGACTCGGGCTGGAAGATAATTAGGAAACAGTTAAAGCAGGTATTGGGGAACCCAGCTCTATTCAAACTTGTAGTCCCAGTCCAGTGATCCTTTTTTTTTTTTTCCCCTGAGTCTTTCCGAGTATTGTGCAGGAGATGTATGATGTATGGGACACTACTTTTATATACATGCACAGACCCTGAGAACTCTATAAAAGAAGTTACACTAATAGAATTGAAGAGCAGCTGGCAACGCACGTTCAACAAAGAAGGAAGATGTGACAACTTCAGTTCAGCCAACAGACAGAATCACTTGATTTGGTCTCTGCACATCTTTGAAATCATGCTCTGTGAACATTGTTATGACAAGGAAAAACAAGATTTTTTTTCCCCCCTGTAAAATTAAATGTCACTCTTGATAGCATAATATCTGAAACATCATCCTTCCAAGTCCACACCAATACTTTACACAGAAAATTAAACTCTCTCTCTGTTTATTGAGTGGATAATGCAGTCTTTGAATGTGTGAGAACCCCTGCTAGGTGAGAAATTAAAGAAGAAGCACTAT
The DNA here is from genome assembly GCF_951394365.1 of Tetrao urogallus. Taxonomy (NCBI): domain Eukaryota; kingdom Metazoa; phylum Chordata; class Aves; order Galliformes; family Phasianidae; genus Tetrao; species Tetrao urogallus. The sequence goes on along the minus strand of NC_136820.1, from coordinate 42,582,865 downwards.
AAAGTCTAATGGTATGTATGAAATACAAAAAAAGAGAGGAAAAGGTAACTTAATTGGTAATCAGAAGAAATCATAAAACTAATCATGCAATTAATGTCTTAAAAAGCCAGCATATGAGGTGTGTATAATTACCAGAAAACAATGCAGTGATGGTTTCAAGGATTAATGAATTAATGGTTGTTGGGGGAGGAGGATTTGATCTGCAATTTTTTATGTTAGCCTTAAATCCACACTGAAGTATGACTTTCCTTTGTACACAGGAAAAGCCCTCACCATGCACATAGAATTTATCTTTTAAATTAGTTTTTTAAAAGTATTATATTTAAAAATTTGTGTTGAGAGAGATGCAGATGTGTTTCCTTCTACATATAGCTCCCCATCTTCCCCTCTTGTTCATGAAAATGGAAGACACTTCGCAAGGTCAAGAGTTTGGACAGCACACACAGCAAAAAAGACACAAAGACCAGAGAAATTCACCAGTTGCAGGTGCTGGAATAAGTTAGCAAACATATTAACATACACAAATATTTTTATTTTCCCTATAAAATGTAAAGTGCTACACCACAAATTAACAATTGTCCTTTGTTTTGTACACACGTTAAAAATGAATGTGTGTTCTGGTGATTGCTAATTTGCTGATGATCTTATATATCAAGATGTTAATTTGTTGATAAAAGGAGATAGAAAATTACAAATGACTTAAGAATGCTGTACATCAAAACATAAGCATCCCTTTGATTTAGTTGCCAACTACAAAGACTTAAAACCATCCTATGGCAAATACTGTTTTTTTTTTTTTTTTTTTTTTTTTTTTTTTTTTTTTCCCCCCCCCACGTGGTTCAAACGTGTACATCTGCCACTAGATGCAACAGCAATGCATGATTGATGGACAAGTGGATGAAAAAATTCTTCTATGGCAGTAGATTCCTGTAATTCAACAGCATTCAAGAAAAGGCAAAGAGGATGCCCCAGGACCAGGGAGACCTGTGTTACCAAAGTATCCTATAATCATAGAATAATTAAGGGTGGAAATGACATCCAAGATCACCTAGCCCAACTATACACAATACATCCCTAATTTGATGGACTGTCTGAAAAGCAGATGCCTCCAAGCATGCTAGGTAGCTGGAGGCTATAGTAGCAACAGACAGGTGAGAAGAATAAGTAGAACCTGTAAAATATCTCTGCTAGGAAATTAGACATTTTTAGAGTTAAAAAGAAAATAAAAATAAGACTTTGTGAGATGTGCTACTGCTAGAAACGGGAAACCTTTCCACAAAAATTTATATAGAAGATGACTCCCCCAAAAAACCTGCAAACCAAGGTGTTCTCAGTGTTGAGCTGCTTGTGAGTGGTGCACTCTCAGCAACCCCTTCCCCAGTCCTTGGGTAATGCTCTCTGTTAGTGGGCAGAGCACAGTATGCGTAAGGATAGGCAGTCACAGACATAGTTGCCTTCAGCCAGTTTTGGATCACACAAGAAAGATAGTAGCTACAGTCCAGTGATAAAGAAGGAACCACTCACCACTTTCTAAGGACCAGGGCTTGCTGAAAAATCCCAAAGGAGGCATCACCAAGAAGAGATCCCTCCCCTTTCATTGCCAGCCCTTAAATAATTTGTGGCCACACAGGTGAATTGCTCGCACCTGTGCTCCCAGGGTCAGCCGTGCCCCTTCACCAGCTGCTCCATCACTGGCTGAGGCAGTGACCTATTAGTTCTCATACAGTATGGAAAAAGAACAAAGAAAAAGAAAAGTACAGAAATGAGACTGTGAAGAAATGAAACTAATTCTCAAGTCCGGTGCTGATGTTCTGTGTGGGCTTAGACACTCCACAGTGCATCTCCACGCTCCAGCTCCCAGCTGCAAGAGTGATTATAATACTTGGCTGTGCCTCAGAGGGGTTCCCAGCATTCCTTCATTAATGGCTGGGAGCACTCACACCGTGGCAGTAATGGGGGATATAAGACAGGCAGAATTAGTACGACATGTGAAAATGGTGTTTGCAGTTATCTGTATGCCAAGAGCTGATGCGAGGCTGGATAACAATAGCTACTTCATATGAAATAACCATATATATATATCTGGTAAGTCTTAGGTTCTCGAGTCTCTTAATCAAGCTTGATTCAACCACTGGCTGCTGCAGCCTCGTTGCTTCCCGTGTTCAGCAGGGCAGAACCAGAATGAATGAGACCATAATTTCTAGGTGTCAAGGTCTCAAAGTCCATTTGACTCTGTGAGAATCCAAGAAGAACTGTGATTTTTTGCAGTGAATATGGGACTGTTCTTTTTTGGATATTTCTAAATTACTTCTTTTCTATTTTGCCATTGTCAGGGCATCTGTGACCCATCGTGTGACAGTGACTGCCTTGTCATCCCTCTGAAGTCAGTGGCACAAGACTGCTGGGAGCTCTAGACAGGGTAATATTTTGATTTGGCATAGTAATGACTTCAGTAAAGCTTCACTGCTGAAAGAAACTTATCTTACTTGATGCACAGTGTTGGGCTTTTGCAATCCTTTGCAATCACGTTTTAGGTCACATAAATAAGATTTATGATTAGAATCATAGAATCACTTAGGTTTGAAATGACCCTTAAGATCATCAACTGCATCAAACTGACCTAAAAAGTGCCATCAACGAACAGTGCCCCTCTGTGCCACGTCCATAAGTCTCAAATACTCCAGGGATTAGGACTCCACTGCTACCCTGGGCAGCCTGTTCCAATAGGGTAATGCATCAGGATTATTAAGACCACAGTTATTCCTACTGTATTATCCCTGTCACTGGCTATGATAGACAGCTTGGTAAGGATCGTGTGTAAGCTGGTGTTCAAGGACAGATCTCCTGGAATCCTACTACTGGGATTTATGCAAAGATGCCCTGCCAATGAAGTTCTGTTATAGTGGGGATACCACTACATCAGTTTCTACCTCTCCCTCTTCATCTGCTGTTTTTCATTCTACAGGGAAAGGGTTGTCCTCTCCTACACTTATACGGATCTCTCAGTAATAACAGAATCTGATATTTTCTTAATTACTAAATAAAACTCGAGATATGGATTTCTCAGTATTTAAAATTGCAGGAGTGACCACATTAAGTTAGACCAAAAATGTACATATTTTAACACTGCCTGCACTTAATGGGTACAGGAGAAAAGTTTAAGAACGGCCAGAGAGGCAAGTCACAACGCTTTCTCACAGTGTCCATGTGAAGATCTCTCCCAGTCTCCATTCTGGGAGATTTAGATTGGAAGCTGAAGGATCTTGAGCTCTTCTGGGGACATCAAGTGATGACTTGATGGGGTCTCATGGTGTGCTGCATCTATTCATGCCTCTAAGCAGATGAGCGATGTGTTTTACTGCATCTCATATGTAGAGGCACTCAATTTAAGCTGTCTTTGTATACTGAAGCTTGGGCATTTCTTACCTCATCAGAAAAATCTACCTTTTATAAGCTAAAGATGAAGTTATAATGCATTGCCCTTTATTTTGCCAGGAAGATGAGAACTTTTTAATGAAGGTATAGCTTCAGATTTGATTGCTATGCTTTATCAAGGGGAGCTTGAATTCAATATTTAATTCCCAAGTATAACAGCTATGCATTTCCTTGAGATGAGAAAAGGCTGAAGCAACAAAGCAGCTCTACACTGGTGCTGTGGTTGTTTCCTTAACCGTATCCTGCAGTACGATGCGATGGTATCCAAGAAATCTGACAATTATGCTCTGCTTTGACTATCCACAAATACAACAAAAATAACTCCCTCACTTGAAGAATTTGCCTTGCCAAACGTGCAACACCAAGAAAATTCTATTTCTGGAGCCAACAGGAAATTTCCCTTCTAATTTTCCTAGGCACCAGAGTTGTTGGCAGCATGTTCACTCAGAATTAGCTACATTGGTTTATTTTTCTCTTCAGAAAAAAATTAAAGTTCTCAAAGTATATGAATTTATGTCATATAATCTGAAAAGTAGCCATTTCAGCTTGATGTAACATTTTAATCAAAATCCAAATTAATTTAAATGAATTCATTCTTAAATCTAAACACGGAAATAAATGTTCAAATTGTTAGGACTTGGTAATGCATGAGACAGAAGGATAGACAAGAGAAATTTCTACTCTAACACCACGTTTACAGTATAAGGAAATTCTAAAAATAAGAGCCAGTAAAGTTCTGAAAACAAAGCTTCATTTTCAAAAACACTGAACACTCCAGGTCTCACCTGATTCAAATTACAGATTACAAATTACTTTGAGTGCTCATTAGTTTTTAAAAAACAAATCACAGTTGCATACACTTAATTCTGAGCCTCAAATCTAAAAGGTTCAAAACTGAAATGTATTTTTGAAAATCCATTTTTAAGAGCCTTGATAAAAAATTAAAATAAAGTTTTCAGCAGAGTAAAGGAATTTTTGAGACTTCTAGTTCAGCCATGGCCCCAAGACTACTCTTACTACCTCTAAGTCATGATCTACTTTAGTATATGCTAATGTCTTCTGTTGTTGGTTGTTGCTTAGACCTATCCTTCTCAATTGATTGTATTTTTCAAAGCAATTCAGTAAGATTTAATCTTAAATGACACACAGAGACTGCCTTAATAATTAATATGCCAAGTAAAGGAGGTAAACAAAATCACCTTTTAAATTAAGAAACCAGATCCTTTCTATTAGAGCATGAGCATAATTTAAAACATTGGTCTTAATAACTTAGGCTTTATTAGGGAAAGAGCAGTGGCTTAGCATAGCTAATGCTGAATTGATATTACAGAAAAGTATGAGAATCTTAGGTTAGTGTATAATGTACTTCAGTTGCTTTCTAGCTGAACTATCAGCATTTAAATCATGAAATTACATTCCTATTCATGAGCCACACTCTTATGAATTTTAAGATGCATATTATAATTATTTTTAGAAATTGAGGGATAATGTTTATTCTCGGTGGATCTATTTATTTATTTATTTATTTATTTTTGCTATTATTGAAATAGTGTATTTTTAAACATTATCTACCTAACTGCAGGAAGCAGGGCAAATACCACTGCCTGAGTCAGTAATCAAACCCTGCTCTTCCCATTAGCAGGGTGAGTGGAAACAGAAGCTGTGCTGGATGCGGTGTACACTGAGGTGCCCCATCATTAAGTGGTCAGGAAGTCTCACTGGTGAGACTGCAGAAAGCTTCATTTCACTTTTTCTCAATTATCATTTAAAGTTTTCATTTTGATCTTTGTTCACAGACCATGTCTTGAAGCTCCTCTGCACAACCTGGAGCTGCCTGGCACACCTTCGAGGCAATGAGAAGTTTGTCTCCTGCTTGCTCTGTAGACCAAAATTCAATCTTAGCTTACACTGCGTAGCTTTGTTGTAAGCCAATAACTTACACTGTGTTAAATTCATGTAACTGAGAATAGAGAGATCTTGTCTTTGGCTGGGCGGTTTGTCAGTTTTGCACTGTTTTCTTGCACTTTGATGGTGAAAATGTAGTATTTAAATACATACTGTAAAGCAAAGATGAAAACAGATGCCTAAAAGCTGGTATATAGGATCCACTGTCATGTCTTCATAAATTATGAATGCAAATTTATCACAACAACCATTTACTGATAGAAGTTTTCTGATTTCCTGGTGTATGTTTTAAGACTTCAGGTATTGATTCACTTTTCCTTTAGTGAAATAAAACCATTGTTAAAGTATGGATAGATTTTTACATACTCTTTTCCACATTGGACATATGTGTAGGCTGTATTCAGTAACACAAAGGAATGAAATTGTCATTAAGAAGAAATGCCACATGATGAAAAATGTACTGTGAAGTGCAAAATAGTTATGTATTGACTTAAGGCTAGTATGAAATGCCTTATCATAAGATCCATAAGCCCATGAGAAATGAACTTCCAACTTGGATGCAAAATCCCTTATTTTCATGTCAAGTGGAATATAATTTCAGATCAAGCCCAAAGTTTACTCCTTTGGGTTAAAGAGAAATAAGGAAAGACAAAACAAAACAAATACAGCTCTACAATAATAGATATCTCCTGTAGGAATTTTTCACTTGGTAAGTTAATGGCATGTTCTAGGGCTGTCTTCAGAATCATTGTCACCCATGCCAGGGCTGTACTGCTTCACTTGTGTAAGATTTTCATTAAACATGCTGACAGAAATTGTTAGGAATTTAACACTAGGATTGAGACAGATTTAGTGATGTCACAGATAATTCAACTTGAGATGAATCCTTTCACAAAGAACACGATTTTTTTTTTCACATGCTTGCCATTGAATGAGAGGTAGACATTGGAGGCAGATGCTGTTCACACCTGCCACACTAGCACTGTGTTAGAGTTCATAATACAGACTTCAGATAAATCACTCATTATTTACCTGTAAATTTATCTAGGATGGCTTGTTTTTTGGAGGAATTCTGATATGAAGGCTCTGCTATCAAAATTAACCACTCAGGCTGGTAAAACAGGTGACTGAAAGAGGGAATAGGACAAAGAAGAACAGTTTTAAACTAAAAGAGGAGAGATTCAGATTAGATAATGGGAAATTTTTCACTGAGAGGATAGTAAGGCCCTGGCACAGGCTGCCCAGAGGGCTTTGGTGCTCCATCCCTGGAGGCTGGATGGGGCCCTGGGCAGCCTGAGCTGGTGGGCAGCAGCACTGCCCACAGCAGATGTTGGAACTTGATGATCTTTGAGGTCCCTTCCAACCCAAGCCATTCTATGAGTCTATGAAATGAAAACTGTTACCCAAAGCCAGTAGATGTGGAGGCTCCCAGTTCAAAGTTTTTGTTGACTCTGAAATATGGCAATAAAACAAGAAGCAAACATGCAGCAAAATACTGTTCTGGGAGCTAAAAACACTTAATAAAGTCATTGTATAATATATATTGCAATAATATGCTCATATCAATTTGAAAAATAATATGACCAGTGCCAAAAGAGCCATACATACGAAGTTGTCACTGGAATAACAAGGCAGTGCTTCTCCAGTGTATAAGCCAGGGTTGTGTGCACTCCCCTGAGAATGTCAGGAAAGCTCCATTCAAAATGTCATTAGTAACTCCAAATCTGCCTGTTAGGATCTGAAAATCATTTATTATGAAGGAATAAAAAATGATATTTGAACATAGGAATGAGGGACAGGAGTCTTTGGTCCCAATTTTCCAATTTTGATCTCATTTTTATAGGCTTAATTTAGCAAATAACTTCCCATGAATTCACACTGCTTGAAAACTGCTGTTGGTGAGACCAACAAGAAAGCAAAGCACTTCCCTGTACTTTCAGGCAGAGCTCACATCCAATACAGTCAGTTAGAAAGCTAATGAGGCAGGGCTGTAGAAACAGTGCCTTTCACTGGGCCGATCAACCCCTTTACAAATGAACATGGCTGTTTCCTAAAAGAGACCTAAGCATGCTAAAATAGTACTTAAGTCAATTTCTGGCTACATTCCTCCTCAAAACACAAAGAAAGAAATGAATGATTTAGAGTTGCCATGCAGCAAAGTCAGCCCCTGTCATGGTGTAGCACCATTTTGTGGTCTGGGGTTGTTTAATAATGACAGAAGAAATTCTGCTGCAATCCGATAGAAAAACTGTGAGAGAAAACATCCTGTACCTGTGCACTGATAGCCACATTTTACAGAATGAAGCATAAATGGATTACATGGCAATATCCACCTGTTCTGTACCTGCAGTTTATATTTAATATTATATGGTAAAATATCTCAGAAGTCACACAAATCACTACAACAATCTACTCCATCCTCTGTGATCTCTATTTAGAAACCACAGCAGCTGTCTTTTAAAGTGTCTTCCCAACAGTAACAAAATTTGACCCTACTAATGAGAACAAATCTTAAAATGACTAGATAGCAGTCAGTGACAATTACTGTTCTAATTACCAAAATTGAACCCTGGCACCCATAAAGAACTTCACATTTTACTAAACTAAAAATGTATTCTTCGTTAACTAATGTATAAGTGCCAACAGAAGCAGGTCCTATGTGATGCTGAGGCAGATGTAGGGCATGGTCTACGAATTACAGTAGGAGCATAAAATGTGTATCAACTTCTAATATATCTTTAAGTTCACTGTGGAAAAACAATTATTTTGTACACTTATCACTTTATCAATTTACATCATCCTCAATGCCATTGCTGCCTTCCAATGGGGCCAGCTCTGCTGAGTGCTATAGTGGTGAGCAAGACTGCTTTTTCTTTTGGCAGACTTGCCCAGCGGTATTCTTGTCTTGGAGTTATGCCAGAAAAGTGAACCCAAGGGACTAGGTGATGAGAGAAAGCTTCTCATTTCCCTCACCTTTTCCTTGTACACAGACACAGACAGATATAGTAGACTTCCTACTATCTGTGCTTTATCTCAGATACTAATAATCCTATTGAATTTGTGTGGCACCCAATTCAAAACAATTCTTCTGCTGATTTAATTGTATTTCAAATCACATCTATTGTAGGCACACAGTGCTGTGCTCTTCCAGAGCTGCTGGTGGGCACTGGGGAATGAGCTTTGGTAGCAACAGTGTCCAGAATGATTCCAGTCAATTCTGAAAGTTTCACTGGGGCCAAATACAACTGCAACTCATCTGAAGCCCCTGGCAATTGTTAGAGGGAAAATAGCTGAAGGGAGCTTTGAGTTTGTTTGTCAAAGCTGTCTTTCACCAGCCAGTCCACAAAGTAGGAGGAGAATCATAAAAATGATGGGTATTACTCACCTGTGTGTGAATACAGGACCACCACCACCTCAGCCAGTTAGGGATGGAAAGGATGCTTTATGTGATCATTGTTGATCATCACCCCAAAGACACCTGTGGCAGATATTTTTATTGCAGGGCCTTTGATGTATAGCTTTGAGTACAGTCTTTGAGCAGGCGAAGAAAGGAAAGAGAACTCAATATTATTTATCATGTGCCAGATGACAGCAATGCCAAGGTCAGGATTGCTGTCCTGGGAACACTTAAAGATCAGAAGCAGTCAGCAAAAAATTAAGAGCATAGAAAATCAGTCCTCAGAAAAGGCATAAGGCCAATATGCACAAGTAAGTTAGGATTAGGAGCATGTGAAGATAGATGATGTTTTCTTACAGGTTAAGATCGCTCTATTTCTTCTACCTTCAGAGATTAGTACTTTTTTCCTAACACTGAACCTCGAGTTGCCTACTCAGAAAATAAAATTGCTTGACACGGTGTTGGCAGCTGCCCTCTTTGAGCAGGAGATGGGATGAGACTCCAGCTCCCTTCAGCCAACATTTGCATGATTCTGTGGTTGATTCTCTAGATTCTTTCTGGAGAGCCAAAAAGCTGTGAAACACAACAGCACTGTGAGAAGATTTGACCATACTTCTCAGGAACATCCTTGCACGCAGCCAAGGAAGGGCATTATAGTCATGGTTTTTTTGATATGCAGGAAAACTGAAGCAGAGCTTATTGGGAGCTTCCAGAGATGCTCTGGACCCTCTGGTGAGTGATGGGAGGCCCACAGGTGTGCCAAGTGCTGCACATCTGATGGATATCTGGTTCATCGGGCAGTACAAATGTCTGCTTTTCCTGCCAGGCTAGGGAATGAACTCCTCCAAATTTCAGAAAGCCTTCATGCAGAAGAGAGAGTATTTGTCAGGTATTAGGTAAAAACGTTGTAGGTAAAAACATTGTAGTCAGAGCTAAAGGATCTTTGCAAACAGAATGGTGAGTCTCGACACTGCTAAATCTGAGAGGTCTCTCTTCTCACCTGGACCTCATAAGACATGGGAGATATGGACAGTCATTTATGCAATTCCCAGTTAAAATTTAAAATATTAACAAAGCTGCAGAAAATTATACTGATATCTTTGTGAGACTTCATTATTTTCTCCTGGTAATGCATTTAACTTATAGCAATCACCTGGAAGACATAAAATATGACAGGAAAGGGGAGTGGGGGAAAGGAAATAATGCTACCTGCTTGCTGGAGAGATAAGCAATAGTCATGATCTGACTTGATATTCACTTCTGCATGAGAAGGGGTTTGCAGAAGAAATCAAATGCTATATCAGAATCATAGAATGGTTTGGGTTGGAAGGTATCTTTATGATCATCTAGTTCCAAGCCCCCTGCTATAGGCAGGGACACCTCCCTGTCACCCAGGTTGCTCACAGCCCCATCCAGCCTGGCCATGAATGCTTCCAGGGAGGGGGCATTCACAACCTCTGTGGGCAACCTGTTCAGTATCTCACAACCCTCACAGTAAAAAAATTTCTTCCTAAAATCTAGTCTAAATCTAATCTCTTCCAGTTGAAAACCTTTTGCCCTCATCCTGTCACTACATTCTCTTATGAAAAGTCCCTCCCCAGCTTCCCTGTAAGACCCCTTCAGGTACTGGAAAGCTGCTAAAAGGTTTCCTCAGAGCCTTCTCTTCTTCAGGCTGAGGAGCCCCAGCTCTCAGCCTGTCCTCATCGGGGAGATGCTTGGATATAATTATACAAACTGTAACCTGGGAAGTCATGGGCTAGTAACTAATCACTATACTTCAGCTAATGGCAGCAAACAGTTGCTAGGTGACTTCCAACAAGATGTATGCACTGGCCTGGAAATTACAACAGAGAAGTGATTCCCTTTTCCACTGCCAGCACAAAACCAGCCCTCAGTCAAAGTGATCACACAGAAGTCTCTGTTTTGACTCCGTTTTGATTTTATAGGAGAAAAATGCCGACTATATTATGTTTAGATAGACAAAATCTACACACTTGTTGATAAAACCCAAACAAATGCAGTCACTGAAGTACATTTGTTGCTTTTTCAATGGATTCACTTACTCCATATGTCATAATGCTGCACACTGGAATCGTGAGATCTCTGGCTGATTTATTTTTATATACTTCCTAAGATGTGAAGCATCAGGAAGGACTGGAACATAGTTTGAAAATTAATAAGGAATAGATATATACTGGCATAAATGAGTAGAATTGTTTTTTCACAATTTTTAATATTTTTTTTTTACCCTCTTTCACACTACTGCAGTTACGAGTTTGAAAAAAACTCGTATTCAATTCTATTTGAGCAACATTTTCCCTGATTTTGCTTTACTAGGTTAATGTGAAATAAAAAGCCAAATCAGTTAACAGTTTTTGAGGAAATATAGCCTCACCTGTTCTGAAATAAAATAAATGAATAAATTTAACAATAGAAAACCAAACCAAGACAAAAGGGAAGAAAAAATGACTCCATTATGAAGAATTACATGGAAACAACTCACAGAAAATGATATTTGATTTTTTTTTTACCCCAGTGTCTCCACAAACTATTTCACCAAATAGACTTGCTTGGTCTCCTGTAATGAATTCTAATGTTATTCCTTGCCCTGGAAAATGAGGCTGTCTCCAGAAAACTCTAAAACGAATTCAGAGATATTCAAACCTATTTCTCTGCTCTAAAGTTATGATTTTTACAATGTGTGTAAGTTGTCTCCCTCTTCTGGCCGATCCAGACAGCCTACAGGATCTACAACTTCCCATTCAAACGTTTGAGGTTATGGGTTTGGTGTGAGCAGAACCCAGTCCTGGGCTTCTCTATGTCTGCGAGTTTATATAGAGACAGCAGTATCTACCAACGGACACAGACTGACGACTGTATGTATGAAAGAAAGAACAAAACAAGAGATGACAACATTATCATATTTTTCTTGTGAGTTAGCTTTGAGGTTAGGGGACACACCAGGGGTTTCTACACTACCTGAATAGAAACATAGTTGTTCTCATACACTACAAGTGACACAACTCTTCTTGTAACCTAGTCACACATTTCCTTTGCTGCTATCAGCCAGGGCTCTTCCCATGCCATACATTGCTCTCAGCTTGATGCAACAAACTGTCCAACAACTATATTGAGAAACAGCTTGTTTTGTTTTTCCAATTTGTAAAACAAAGGCATACTGCAAGCTGTGCTGACTGGGATGTCATACATCTTTAACAAAAAGTAAAAAGGAAAAGAAAAGAAGGAAGCATCCTCTAGTTACAGCCAGACGCCTTCTGCTTTTTTTGCAAAGTGCCCTGTCACAGCATGGCTACCCTCGAGCCATTCTTCAATACCAGCTAAAAAAGAAAGATATCCTTATTGTCTTTGTGTTTCGTAAGTTATTATTTGGCAATTTGTTGCCTGTAAAGAGAGGGCTTCAGGTTACTAGAAGTGGAATCAGCTATGAATCTGATGTAGACTATCAAGTTGTGCCAGGAAGGTTCAAGCTGGATGTTAGGAAAAACTTCTCTAAAAGAGTGGTTGAGCACTGAAACAGGCTGCCCAGGGAGGTAGTTGAGTCATCACCCCTGGAGGTTCAGAAACGTGTAGATGTAGCACTTAGTGATGTGGTTTAGCGGGCAGTGTTGGTGGTAGGTGGACGGTTGGACTAGATGTCCTTAAGGGTCTTTTCCAACCCTAAAGATTCTATGATTATATGAATATTCACCACATGGAATTCTATGATTCTATATTCACTACATGAGCCAGAGAGTCTCACAGGGTTGCCCTTCAAGGTAGGTTAAGGGTAACAGGATCCTGGAGCATCAAGATCCAACCTGGTCCAGAATAACATGGTGCAGCCTTAAGTCAGTGTTCATCTTCCCTCACATTCAAAGTCTTACCTCTGTTTCCCAGGGAAATACATTCCACAGTGAGGCCCTTTCAACCATTTGAAGGAATCACCTCAACCAAGTCTTGGGAACAGAGTAGTAATGGCCTCTTATGGCCTTTCAGAAATGTAGAAAGACTAGGAGATCTGCTGGGCTTTGATTATCTGACTGCTCCAGCTCAGAGTGCTCACATACTGCATTGCAAAAACAGTGTCCATGCTTACATTGTCAAGGATAGCCTCAAATGGCTGATGATCACACTTGGAAATACTCGGGACTCATCAAACCAATGTGGAGAAAGATGAACACGATTTGTACAATTCAAATCTTCAACCAACACTACACATCACAGGCAAATTCTGATATCCCAACTTCAACTTGTTATTTGTATGACAGAATCATTCTGACACCTCAGATCTACTGGAGATTCAACCTACTAAATCTTAGCTTTTAAACTAAATCCCACTTAAGTATGCAATTCAAGCCTTTGGCTTTTCCTGTAATCAGTAGTGGGAAACAGAAGGCAATTCCAATCATAGCTGGACTTTGCTGATTACAAAGCTAGGTTGACTACACTCCAATCATAGATGATTCAGTTAAATGTCTGTACAACTAAGCTGGAGAGATAAGGGTAGCCACTAATAGACTTTTCTAATCAATGGGCTCACATCTTACTGGAAAAGGGAAGTGTTGGAATCTGCGAGCCTCTCTTGGCTCATATTTATGCTGTTTTCAATGCTCTGGAAAAAATCAGAGCTATTCTTGTGAACTTGAGAGACTGGAAACTGGGTACCTGTGACTGCATGTCCTCCAATGCCCTGTGAAGCAGATATGGAGAACAGTTTCTGCAAATGAACAGAATTGTACTGAAGAAATAACTTGAATTTATCATTCACCTTCTCAGGAAAACAACCCAGCAAAACTCTATGTATTTATTACTTATCCATCAAGTCTTTAGCATGAGGGGAGCCAGTTTGGCAGTTCCCTGGAGCTACACATAGTAGTAATTAATAGTAATTAATAATAAAGATATGGACATTGGGCAAGCAACATGGAAGAGACCTTACTCAGAAAACCTTACAGCCTGAATGAATTGAGCAGGAGAGCAAAACTACTACATTGCAAATGACTGATGTATCACATCCCCTGAGCCAAGAAAACCGTAGCTGATACAATTTTTTTCTAAGTCTGCTCTCCTGATGTGTGGTCTGATGGCATATTCCTAAGACTATGTTTTATTTTAATTCAAGGCTAGGTGCCAATACAATACAGCACTGTGCTACTGTATACATAAAAGTGGCTGCCTTCCCCCATTTTCTGGAGGTTATTCACATTACCAATCAGTGAGAAAATTTGTCTGAGCAAATCTGGGAGACCCCAGGATAAAGCAGAAATTTAATTGCTTGAAATGTATCAAGTTGCCATATTTTGTTTATTTCCTGAGATTCAATTACGAAAATTGCCAGTCTGCAGCTCCAAATTGCATGACAACTGTTGAACTTACAGTCTCGCAAGGATAATCACCCCAGAGCACAACACACACACCACTCCACTCCCATAAATTAATATAATCTGCCAGTAATTGAAAAAGGCAGAATAGACTCCACACCTCCTTCATTCACTGACGAGAACAGCAGTGTATTGTCTCCTGACTGGGATCTTTTTCCACTTCCATTGTTATAGGGTTTTTTCCAGACACACTGGGCACAAATAGCTTCACTTCACAAAATGTCTCCATGCCCTCACCAGTCTGTTCATCCTTGTCAAATCAGAATTTCACACATTGTTTTCCACACATTCCCTAATCTTAGCAAAAGTTTCACTTCCCCAGCCCATTGCCATAGGCTATTGGTCTGGCAGAAAACAAAGCTCAAAAAAAACAAAACAAAAAAAATCAAAACAAAACGAAAAAAACAACCAAAGACACAGAGAAAAGACAGCAGCCACAGCTACTACTCTTCTATTTTCTCTTGTCTCAGCTAACAAAATATGCTTAATAGCCCCATTCTGTAATTGGACAGCCAGAGAAACATTTAGTTGTATCTTGTCATGCTCTAAGAATATTACCTGTTCCTGAAATATTCTATATCAGCCCACTGATGTTTCCAAAGGTCACTATGGCAATATACCAATGAACATTTTGCTGTCTACTGGATTCTAAGCAGCAAGTACAATATGGCATTAATCAATGTGGATGTTACTGACCAATGAGTTCATGAACTACACTCGAATATCCCCTGACTACTGAAAAGAAATACCAATATATATTAAAGACATACATTAACAGTTCAAAACTTTACACATTAATACATTTCTTTTTTCCTTTTTTTTTCTTTTTTTCTTTCTTTCTTTTTTTTTTTGTGTTGTTTGGTATCCTCTTTAGATGTTATCCAGTTATCCAACAGACTTCTGTCATTTTTTGTTTTCTTCTCAGAATCACAGAATAACAGCATGGTTAATGTTGGAAGAGACCTCTGGAGGTCATCTGGCCCAACCGCACTGCTCAAGCTGGGACACTTGATATCAGCAAAGAAACTGAGAATGTTTAGAAAAGATTTGAAATTATTTTGCAATAAGAGACAAATATGTTTAAAAATGTAATGAAATCCTGCCAATTTGTTTTTTAACAAAGATTTTGGCTTCCATAGTCAAAGAACCCTCCGGTTTAAAGAAGAATGATTTTCCTTTTAGCATTCAAATTTGCATACCAATACACTTTGCATATAATTTACATACCATACTGCACTGCAGCCACTTTGTCTCTTATTGTAAAATCAAAGATCAGCTCCTAGCATTTCACAGCTAGGATTATTAAAACATTTTGTTAAGTCAAGTATGAAGATAAGCTTTCTTCCTAATGCTCCTGGAATTGCATACTAATGGCCAGGGAAGGTAAGAGTCTGGTTCAGGCACTGGTTTGGGCTTTGGTATTTCTCACAGACTTGTTTTTAAGTTTGGGCAATTTTCACTTCATATCTTTATAACTCAGATAATTATTTCTAAAACAAGAAAAGTGACAATGTTTATTCCCTTTCTTTTCTAGACTTTTTGAGCGATTACGTGTGGTCACTCAAAGGCAGGGCTTTCCTGTCAGTCTGTGTGTGAGAACACACCCAGTATGTTCCTAATTCTGCCTAGAAAGCATTACCATAATGGCCCTCTAAACCAAAGCAACTCAGATTTTTTTTTTCTTCAATTAAATGAATTGTGCAGAGAAATATCAGTTTGGTACAGAATGAAATTTGTATGCATGGTATTTTTGTGGGGAAAATCAGAGCATCCATCTTTAAACTATCTGTGCTACTTCAACAGTCAGTATGAAGCAGCATAGAAAAGGGATCTGTATCCCAAGCTGAGGGCTGTGGAGCACCTGATGTCTCTCCTTTGATTGTGGAGGTCTGTATTCACTACTAAGTACCTTAGGTAGCTACAACAGGTTGTAGAGGTTACTGGTGTGATACTCAGTGCTGTATATGTTGCTCACAAGTAGTACTGCATTGCTTTTCTCCAGATGCTACATTGAGATGTATTGTTGCTTAGTATTTTTCTAACCAATACAACACAATCATCGTCTCTACTGGAGACAAACTGCAATAGAAGCCACTATAATGGATTAGATCTTTTACCCTGAATATTCATCTATTGTACCCAAAGTTACTTGTTGCATATGAAGCATTCCCAGTTCTCTCAATAATTAAGCATATATTTTTTTGCATTAACATTAGTAGCAATGCCTGTAAGAAAGTGAAGCAAATAAAGAACTTGAATCAAGTAGTACTGCCCCATAGTAATGCAGACTGTCTGCACTAGAAGACAACAGTAGCTTAACAGAGCCAATTTAATGTCTTGGGGAAGGCAAAGAGAAGGCAAAGAGAAGAAAAGATAGCTCTGGTTTGAGCACCACTCTAGTCAAATGGGCTACAGAAGGGAATTTAAATACTCTCAAACCCATGTCTTGCTAATGCATGTAGCAAGAAATAATCAGGGTGTCTTTCTTTCAGGATTTCTCATGAAATACTGAACTACCTTATAGTATCCAGCTCCTGTGTGCAAGATACCTGTTTGCTGCCAAAAAACTATCAGCTATATATGCCACATGTATTTCTTTTTTTTTCTTTTCTTTAAGCTTGGCAAAGGAATTGAGTAGGAAGATAAAGTCTCTGAAAAACATCTTGGACAAAGATGCCAGCACAGATTGTACAGTAAAAGATATCAGGTCTGCCAATACATGCAAACCAATCTCTACAGGCTGTTTATACTTACCTATCAATGATTTATTGCACAATTACTGGAATACCAAAATAGTACATCTTCTTATTTCTATTTGGTGTAGATAAAAGGATGCAACATCCCCAACAGGTAATATCTATATTTTCTGTTCTCCTTCCCTGGTCAGCAAGCATATCCTTTCTTTCAGAGCAGTCCCTGCTTATCTTTCCTTTCTGCTTTCTCCTGCTTCAGGCAATACAACTGAATGCCATTGATATGACTGCTGTCCAGGTCGAAATCTAAAAAAAACCCCATATCTTATGTAGCACAAAGTCTCCAGGAGTTAAATAAACTTACTGACAGCATTTGGAGTTTTAAAAGGACAGCGTCATCCCTTACCTGTGTGTACACAGTGAGTGATCATTAGCTAGAAGATACTGCCAGTGTCCAGCAGCACCCACAACTCTGCTCAGTAGACCTAAGAAGATAAAACACCCTCCTACTAAAGGATGTGCTCACATAGGTGTAGTTATTTGGAAGATTGGGACCTTAATGATATATTTCCTTTAAAAGCTAGGTCATAAAAATCCCTGAAAATTCAAGGAAGGACAACAGACTATGTACAACTACTGAGTTTCCTTGTTCAGACCGCTGGAAAACACCATCTGTACTTGTAGAATAATAGTAAAAACAGAAAGAAGTATGTCAAGAAAAACACTGCTGTTTGAAGGCAATGCTGGAGGAGAATGTTTTAGTACTAGTGTAGACAAAAACTATAGTATCAAGAAATATGTTTTAATGAACATTTTAACGACAAGTATTTTAAATGAATATATTAGCTGACATAGAGAGCACTTGACTTTGTCTTTCGACTTTTGGGGTAAACTGTAAAACATCTTATTCATGTGAAACCTTTTTTACTGTAAGGAGCCTATTTTGTTCTCCAGCTGTTAATTGCTGGACTCTCCCATTCAGCACAGAACACTCAAAATAGACAGAAGGGTGAGCTCTTCAGGTGGTGCATATGAACGCACAGATACATAGATATGCACACAAAACCCTACAGCAACACACCACACTTATCTTCTTCCCATTTTTAGATCATACATATTTCATTAAGCTCCATGCAGAGCATCTTCTGATTTATGGTAATTGTCAACAAAAGCAAAAAAATGCCCACAGTTTTAACCCTGCAGTAGTGGGGATTTAACTGGGATAAAATTAAAATGTTTTAGGGGGAAAAACCAATCCAACACCCTAAGCCGCTGGGAGGTTGACCCTTGAGATGTTGTCAATTTTTTATTTTATTTTATTGTGTTTGTTGTCTGTAAAAGCAGACGCCAGCAGCAACATCTGACGTGCCGGACACCTCCAGTATTATCCCAGCATGCTCATGGCCTGGAGGACTTGGAGTGAGACTAATTTCCATATCAAACCCAATTTAGATGAAACATCTTGGTTTAAAAAAAAAAAAAGAAAAAAAAAAGCCAGCGCATCAATAGCCCCTTGATTAGATTTTCATCTCCTGAGCAGACAAATATGAATATTTATTACCATGAATGCAGATTTCCCTCTTTCCATTGCTCTGATCTTGAATATTACCCATTGCTAATTTTTATGAAAATTTGGGCAACATAATGTTTTCACATAAACTGACAGTTCTTGAGATAATCCCGTTATTGTTTGGTGGGAAATGACAGTTTCCGCTTATTCATGTGTTAACAAGGGATTAAATATTGTTTTTCATCACCATAATCTAAAATAGACTGCAAATTAAAATTTGAACATTGTGCATTAGTGGAGCTTTGAGGACCAGGATTTGTTTGCATTCACTGAGTAAAGATCTGTAAATTAACAGATAAACAATGAAGTGAAATTAGGATCATAAAAACAGCACTGATGTTCGTAAAATGAAGCCATTGCTCTACCTGCAAAAAGGTAAAGAGCTGGAGGGAGAAATGGTTCACAGAATGACATCCTTTTGCTGAGCGAAGTTCACTCTGTTGCCAGCCGCAGTGACCCTCAGGCATTAATGGACCAGGTCATTTTTCCACAGCACAGAATCACGTCCCTTTTCCTTGTCACAAGTTCTGATTCTCAAGCACTTGATATCTGCAGCTCACATTGAAAAAATGGTTCTATCACAGATCTATTCATCGTGCTAAAAGCAGTCATGCTGACCCAGAAGTTGTTTTCTTCTATGCCAAAATGCCGTGCTCACACCCTATCAGTCCGGGTCTTGGTGTGCAGTACATAGGCACACACAATTTCTCACTGATGTGGGCATTTTGCTGCAAATGCAGTAGAGAGCAATAAAGGGTCAGTTATCTCCTCAATGCCTGTGCCTAACATCTAGCAACGCCAAGAAAAGATTGTGACACAGAGAAAACGAAAAGACCTGTGATGTTCTGCAGCTCATGAGCCATTACATTGCTTAATGTTTCTACAGAAGCTCTGGGTTACAAATTCAGTGAATTTGCAACACTAAGAAAAAAAACCACAACAATTCTATCTGCCAATGATATCTGCCAAAATGCAAAAAAGCCAAAACTTACGCTTGTTCAAAGCAATACAAACATCTGCCTAACTAAATCTTTAAGATATTTTATCTGAAAAAAAACCAAACAAACAACACCTTGGTATTACAATGAAAAACAGAAACAGAATCTCGTTTTTACAGAAGTAATATAATAGTATGCCTTATACTTACATTCATACTTACACCTCTTAAAAAATATTCTGATTACAGTTTATATCATATGTGCATTACGTAAACCTTTGCATTTTGAAGGATGCTGAAGTGATGCGTGCACAGCAACACTACAGCAACACTGCCTCTAAGGGCAGAAACGTAGTGACAGACTCAAGGTGAAAGAGGAATGAGAAGAATGAATGGGAAGGTGCTACCGAGCTTCAGTCTTCATAGAAAGGATATTGCTTCTTAAGTTTTACAGCCTGATACTAAGAGAAAACACCATAAATGGCACCGTGATTCTAGAGTCTAGAAAAAAACTCTGTGCCAATAACTGCAATTTGAACTTTAATTCTGATGAAAACATGATTTAATCCTTGAAGCTTGCTTAGACTTTGGACTTGGAGGGGGACTTTTGCTGCCTTCTAGGACTGCCTGCCCTCTAGGACTGCCCACTCTCTAGAACTGCTGGAGAGATGGTTAGGGAATGGGATCCACCACCTCTTCCATTTACCAATTACAAAATCTCTGTTTGAGATTGCTCAAAGTCCACATGTTCCTGTCCTGATCTAGCGCCAGGCTCGAGAGGTGGCAGAATCTCTCTTCCCAAAATACCTGATCAGCTCTATCACCCAAACCTCAGACAGCCAAGCAGAATTTCACCTTCACGTGCAGCTCTGCCAGCCATCCCATCACAACACTGATTTTTTTTTTTCCCTTTGAGTCACAAAGAACCAGCTGCTGGTAGGGGGAGGATGCTGGATTTCATGAATTGGTAAGATATCTACTACAAACAAGCACGGCTTTCTATGTAAAGATCTTACATCTATTCTTTATGAATGCAAATCATCAAATGCAGGACATCAAATCATAGGTTAGATACTAACATTGATTTTTAAACAGAGTTACTCTGCAGTTTGCTCATGTATTCAGTGCTAGCATCTAAATCTCTTTTCTGTAATGGTTTTTAAGGAACACTCTCCTTTAAAAACAGTGGTGTGACGGCCTAAAAACTAGACAAACCCTTAAAACAAACACCTATTTTTAAAAGGAAACTGTTAAAAGAAACAAAAAGAAATGACATTGGTAGGATGCATAAGTTCCTGAAGCCACAAGGCAAACAGGATCTTGTTTCATTTTACATGATACTGAATAAAAACTGAATTGCTGCAGTTGCCATAGCAACTGTCACATCACTTGGCACTCCTGCTCCTTTAAATCACATAGTGCTACTGTAAAGGAATTCATGAACCAACATGACACTTGAATACTTGTGCTTTTTACAGTACTTCAGGAGGAAAACATAAATCAATATGCACTGAGAGTTGTCTCTGAAAATCGGGTTTGTTATATTTTTCTTAACATTATAATCTCCTCATTTTCTTGTCGTGTTCTTTGCAAATTTGCAAAGAAGGTGGAGGGCGTTGTCACAATCAGAGCACAAGGAAAGAAATTACTACTGACACCTGATTTCCAAACTGACGCTGTGACCTGTCACTCACATGTCAAAATACCTTTGCTATGCAATATTCAAACCAAATACAAGGGATAAACATTGGAATTTTGCCCCTCCACAGCCAGAGTCGGTGCGATACATGACAGCAGACAGCCTCAGTGGCATACAGGCATTTCAACTTACTAGTAGATTAGAAGGGAAGTCTGACTATATACGTAAAGCTAAGCACATGATAAATGTTTGGAGAGTTAGAGCCATGATTTATACTGTTTGTGAGTGTTCTGCATACATTATGAAGTAACAGAAGGTATATAACAAAATAATGACTATATATGTATACATCTGATGCATATTTATATGTGATGCTTTTTTTGTTTTGTTTTGTTTTTATTTTGCTGCTTATTAATACTCTGAATGCAATTTGTTTGAAAAGCAGCCCTCTAGTGGGCTATGTACCATAATGAATAGTTAATAAATAGCATTAACATTATCTCTAAATATTAGTTAAAATGCATTTTGCAAAAACATACAAGATCTTATATAAATGAATCATAGATCTCCATCATTCTCTTTGGAGAAATTCAATGTTCTGTTTAGCTTTATTCCTTAAAGCCCCTGAAGCATTATTTTTAAATGCTGCTTTATAGAACTATATAGAACTTCTGATTAGTATCACTTTACTATACATGTATATTCACTAAACTACAATAGTAATATTATTCACTGTCAGTAACACTCCATAAAAGCTGCATATTATTAACATTCTATTCAATACATAATCTATGACTTTTTAAGGGTGACAGAGAATCTATAATTGGGGAGGGGTGAAGAATAAAATAACTCTTCCTGTGTATTCACCAAGAATATTTCTAAGATAGTACGACTTACAGTTTTTCATTTAATTATAATTTTTTCCTTTTGTCTATATAGCCTTAAGGTTACATTCCATAAAGCAAAGTTTTCATGTGCAGAGTGCTTTTATTCAGTGTAAGACGAATCTTATGTAAGATCAACGTAATTTTAGATCTATCAAAATATCTATAAGTGAAAATGTCCTGAAACATCAAAACATCTCTATTTTAGAACATCTATAGAGATAGTGTTCATTTCTACATATATTTTGGGCTACTTCCACTTGGTTTAGAAAAATATTCTAATTCCTACGTCAGTCATAATACGAGAAATATGACTTGTATTCTACAAAGACATTTTTATTTCCAATGATGAGTGTATTTTGTGTTCATTTAAAATAATGCATTACATCATGGGTCCTGTTCTACTGGTTCAAGACAGAGACAGTGCCATCTCCTTAGTTTATTTTAGGCCTTAATGCAAATAATTCATTATTCAAATGACAGACTCCTAGCCCAGTAAACTGATTTCAATTATTACACTTTCTTGAGCCATGGAAACCCTGACTTGTTATTTTGAAATTGTCTTGAAAAAGCCAAAAGAGGTCGTAAGTAGTTATTAGCCCATGTACTTGAACCATTACTTGAAATTTTCTTGAACTGGAACTGGCCTTGAACAGAAAGTTTGGTCACAGTCAAACTCAGAGTGGCATCAAACTGAAAAATACTTATCTTTTGTGATAATTAAAGTGCCTAAAGAAAGTGAAGTAATTAAGTTCCTGAAGGATTTAGAAGTAATTCCAGCTTACCCACTGAAGTGACATCAGCAAAGGACTGGGAATCCCAACCTTGATGAATCCTGAGCTCAGTAGGAATCGAGCAGAGCTGTGCTCTGGTAAAGAAGTTCTTCAACCACGTGACCAAGGACCGAATGATCTCCCTGAGATCTTGTGGGTATTTTCAACCATTTTCAACTTAAATGATTCTATGATTCAATGATTCTAATTTGGGAGATAGGAGAATGGCGTTACAGGTGCTGTGGTTAATTTCTTTTTACCAGTACCATGCCTCTTATGGTGCTGCATACACATGCATTCTACATTTATATTCACAGTCTTACATGCACTAACTATAGGAGGTTCTTGAACACCTGAAGGTGAACTTAGGGTTGCAGAGATTTACTCTGTGTGGGAAAGATCTAAAGAAAATACTTTAAAATCAGCTTCATCTTACCTGAATAAGCAGGAAAGCGTGAGAAGCTCATAATGAATTCATGAAGCATAGACATCACACATGACAATGACTCAAATGTTGCAAGGCTACCATGTAGAAGTTTCAGAGTTGCTACAGGTGTTGGTAAACTCCAAATAGACAATAAATGTCTCAGCAAATACAATGTCAGAGTTAGTACTAGCTAACATGCATACTTCTGCAGTACTTCTTCATCAGGGCTGTTTTTCTCTACAGCAGTTATTCCTGATTTTCTGGTGTAACAGCCATCATACAAATGAGTTGGGTGACAAAATAATTAGCTCTTTAAGAGTGATACACAGTATATCGAATTTCAGTCTAACTCTTCGGTTCCCTAGAACACTAAATATTCTACCAGCCAGTGTCAGATGCTGAAGCAGACTTACTGCACAAACAGCAGTAAGGGTCTGTTGTTCCACAATGACCTAAAAGCTCTGCTTACCTACACTAATTTCCAACCAATGCTCTGCTCTATATCATAGAATCACACAGTAGATGAGGTTGAAAGGGACCTCTGGGTTTATTCTCTGCTCAAGCAAGGCGATGTAGAACAGGTTGCCCAGGACCACATCCAGATGGCTTTTGAAGATCTCCAAGGAGGAAGAAATATATAGAAATATATATATCACTCAAACCTTATAATAGAATGCACAGAGTTTTTAAGCCAACATTTTGACATGTGAACAGCTTTTCCTACAGATAAGGGATTCATTTTTAATTCTGCTGAAGAAGAGCCAGAACCTACTCTAAATTGACACGATGCAGCTAACTTCAGCTGCATTAAAAAGACTCACTGAAGCTATGTAAATCTTGTGTATGACGATCACAGAATCACAGAATATTTAAGGCCGGAAAAGACCACTAAGATCATCTAGTCCAGCCATCAGCCCATCCCCACCATGCCCACTAACCATGTCCCTCGGTGCCACATCTGCACAGTTCTTGAACACCTCCAGGGACTGTGACTGTAGTGTTGTTGCTTATGAAACGCTTTTCTTTAAAGAGAGGGGAGGAGGGGGGAGAGATGGAGGAGCTCTGAGAGGCATTTCTGCACAGAAGTGAAGTTTCCTTCCACCAAACCCAATGCCCAGTGTCTGCACATTTCTCACTGTGGCACAAATCCTGTTAATCATAGACCAAGGCCTAAAACAGACTCCACTTAGAGGAATCCAGAGGAACACATGAACTTTAGCCGAGCTTTAGAACTGTTCCTGCATTTGTTTACACAGCTGTTCCATTTGCCACCAGGATCACAACTATTTTTCTCTTGAGTTACTTCAGATATGAAACGCTATACAAAATCAATTCCTTTTATTTTACAGTCCCGCAAGTGAAGATTTTATATCCATTAATTTTGTCATGAATCTGATCTACTGTGCATACAAAAAGGCCATTTCTCATTCTGAAACCAAAGTTTATTCTAAGTACTTTTGAGCATCATGATTTTGATTAACAGTTAGCATTGCATATAAACAATGCTACATATAAACAATTCCTACAGTGTGAAGCTAAAGAACTTCTTACTCAACAGAAGATTCTTCCATTATGTTAAAATATTATTTTGTTATTTTGGTGCTGTTAAATAATAGGGTGAATCAAGAACGAACAGCAGAAGCAGATTAACAAAGTTAGGTTTAACCGAAAACAAGCTAAATTTCATACTCTGTCAACAAGGAAACAACTTGGTTATTGCATCCCATTATTTTTCATGTAGGTGAGACTGCAGAATTGTACTAATTATGTACACAATCATGGCTGAAAAGTCTAACAAACAGGAATATACAGAGCTGGGAGAATTCATAACAAAAGAAATAAGTAAGCAGCTAAATAAATGTTCATCCAGCACCTGAATGTTCCAATCCACTGGGATCTTTCACTGCTTATCACCATATCTCAAATGTAACCTGGAATATATTAGGCCTCAAATATCTTCTTCCCTTTGGTTAATTCATTTTCACTTTTTTGGCCCTATCAAAATACGTATTTGGCAGAGTGTACAACACAAGCTTCTGTGAAAGTCTTTGTTAAGCCACATAGTATCACCATTCATTTTTCATTATGATAGCCCAAATATACAAGAGATGAGGTCTACAGTCAAGAGTGATGACTTTTATTAACCCATGCTCAAGAATCAGATGAGATCTCAAGCAGAAGAATTTGTCCATTTGTCCTAGTTCTATTAGCTGGCCTTAAAAACATATAGGAACTCCTTGAGGCTATGGCTCCACTACATACTTAGACTACTGTAGTTACAGCAACCTTATTATTACAACATGGACCAAGGGTGTATTTGGCAGGGGACAATGTCTTGTATTTCAAACATCCAGAAGTACTTTCTTTGTCCACATGTAAGATAACAATTTATTTAACAGTAAGCGCTTGAAGAGAAGTAGGCTGAATGGAAACTGGTGATTTTGCTTTTCCAGCTGACCTTGAAGCCAGCTGGAATTCATTCACTTATTGCAACTGGGTAAAATACATGGAGATATTCCATCGGCATGCAGATTACTGTTGAATTCTGAGTAAAAACTTGTACTGCATGTGGCTGCCACAGCGTATGCCAGTCCTGCTTCTCCTGTTATTTTCAAGAAAAGAAGTCCTGGGGATAGCACAAACACAAGCCTTCCTCTGGCCTGAAGTCAGGACGCAGCCTGAGGTGCACATTCCTCCTGCAGGGTACCCCTCGCAGCTTTTGAGTTTACACATCCCTGAAAATCTCAACTAATTAAATCCGAGTCAGTGAAGGAGAGATGCTGGCTTTCATTTTCTGATGTTGTTACCTATGTTTTTATCAAATATCAAATTCCTGCAGCTTTGACCCCGAGAATCTCACCGAGCACCACTGCTGATACCTCTTCAGGACCAGGACTTGTAATAATGTGAATAAAGTTATGCAAAGAACATCAAAAATCATGGCAAGGTAAGTTTTTAGGCATGAGCTGATAAAACCCAGAAATGTTATAAAAACGAAAATCAGTATTTAAAAAAAAAAAAAATTAAAATTTCTTCAGTGTATTACAAGTTATTTACTGTCCTTAATACTAAGAATAATGTAATCACTAGAAAAAGTTATTTGTCTAGCTGTGCAAGTATTCACCACTAGCAAAATTGCTTAAATGAAAAGGGAAAAAAAGATAGCTGTGTACACAAAATTAGCACGAGAATTAGCAATCAACTGTAGTTCATACACTGTCCTTAGCAGATACCATCCTCTTTATTAATAAATGATGAACTGCTTAGTGGAGCTTTTGCTTAGTGATATCACCATAATAACAAACACATGTTTTATTTATACTTCGAGTTACATCCAAAATATGCAAGCCATTCACTGACAGATTCTCTCTAACATCTAAAGACTCTTTACCCCAGATTTAAACTTTCATTGATCTAGATAAGATAGTACTCCATCAAAACTAAGGGGAATAATGCAACGACTTCAGTCGCTGCGCATGATGACTTCAGTTGCTGCACTCATCTTTGGGGATTTTCTTTCTGTGATACAACAAAGCAAAAAACTGCATTTCTTAAAGCCAGCTGCACTTTATTCGTAAGGATGGTATTTTTTCTCTGTGGGATACAGTGCTATTTGTGCAGCAGATTGTATTTTGACAGATGTAACTGTATCATAAAAAGGCCCTTAGCACTACCAGACTGGTAGCTCACGAACGCTCATGAGCTCCAGGATTTCATTAAAACCGAACAACAACAACAACAAAAGAACTCCCCTCCCAAAACAAACTAACAAAAAAATAACAATTAAAATGTTTTTGAGAGTGTAAAATGCCTCCAAACCACTTACCTCCCCCACACCAGTCTGCAGAATTCTCAGCCCAGTTGTTTTTTCAAGCTTCTCTTTGTTCATGGCTATAAGGAAAATCAAGATTGAAAGAGTTATGGGAAAGCTGAAATGTGCATAATTTTGCAGCACATGTAGTGTAACCAGCCTCCCTTCCTATCCTCCATCAATAAATTCATGACTTTTGCCATCTATGGAATATTTTTCCCTGCCAGTCACTCTGCTGTTCAGTGTTTTGAATGCATAAATGCACCATTAATTGTTCACTTTTCTGTGAAAAAGAAAATCAAACTAATTCTTGCTCTCATGTATACAGAACATGACACATTTAATACATCCACAGTGTGTCTAGGAAGTTCTCTTTGGTAGAATCTTCCCACTGTCGTTCTTGAAGCAAGGAGCAGTGTGGCATCTTGCCACTGCGGCAGCACTGTCACCATGTATGATATTTCAGAATAAATTACAGTTTTACCTAGCAGGGAAGATAAATAGTTTATGTCAAAACATCAGGATGCAGTGCACAATATTTTCCTTTCTAAAATTGAGATTTTTTCCTATTTATCAGGTTCTGGATCATTAAAAGCACTCAAAAATAATCAGAAATAAAACAGTAAAAAAACCCCAACAAAATATGAGTAGTAATAACTGAGACTAGGTTATACTTATAACCTAGAAATGTCCTTTGCATGGACTTGAGCACTAGCATTGCCCAAACTAATCAAGGATGAGATCATGAGAGCTGAGGGTATAGGGTAAGGTCACCTTGTTTTGGGCAGGAAGGTGTTAACCATTCAGATGCATACAGTATCAGTTGGATTCATGGCCAAAAAACACACCCATCCTGTTTTATTTATTAATAGAAATGAAACCTTACAGCCTTATTAAACTCTTCTCACTTGGTTGTCTAGTCTTTGACTATCTAATCCAAGTGAGTCATCTAGGTTCTCTCTGCAGTCAATGGGAAGATATGAACATTTAACACTGAGTCATCCCACACAGCTTACACAGATCAGGAGGCACCTCTCTCTTGCCTCTGATTACAAGGACTATTGGGATAGACTCAGCGTCTCAATTTAAGAAAGCTGAAGGAAATATTGCTACCAGAAAGCACAAGAAGTGTGCCAGAACATATTATAAACAGTAAATTTACATAAAAATACTGAAAAGAATTCATATATTTTTCCTACTTTTTGGAAAAATACAATTTAATTGCAGCTGTTTGAAACATTCAGAACAATTCACATCATAGCAGACATTTCTTAGGAGCAATATTATTGTGAGATGATGCTTTCTTTAGTTTGTCCAAAGTAGAACATAAACGACTCACGTTTATTTCAGAGGTGAGTTGTATCATTAGGGCTCATTTTCACCTCTATATCCAAAACGCGGAATTATTTTTCTAAGTATTTGTATGTGCAAAAACTCAAAAAGTAAAAATGTAAGCAAATCTGATACAGAGAAATTTTTCTACCTCCAGCAAGATATTAATATTGTGCATGATGCAAATAGAGAGGAAAGCTCAGTCCATCTTTTAGATCCAGCTGTTTTGCTGATGAGAACACAGAATCCCTAGCACAAACATGTGGTTTGCTGGATCACAGCCTAAAAAAAACACACACAATACTCACATACATACTACTTAGACCATGCTTCACACACTAACAATGTATGTTTTTATTACACTCAGTCATTGCAACTGCACAAGGATGGTTTGGCTGGATCACATGATTTGAGACTACATTATATAAGTTGTACAATATGAATTTCCAAAAAGTAAACCTTTGCAAACAAGCTTGATTTTCAGCCTTGAGATGGACTCTGGATTGTGTTGCTTTATGGATGGCAGATAATTTGCCACACTGATGTTTTCCCTTTTGGATTGTGCCCTGCGAGCACATTGATAGAATCAAGCTCAGCACATACATTGAAGACATTTCTATCAAATGCAAAAATTTAAAAGATTAAAAAGAACTGGAAACCCTATGGCCTCCTTCAGAAAAACTGCACCAAATGATTCTTTGGTAACTTGGGGCAAATACAGCTGTGCAGCAGAGTGGCTGTAAAATAAATGAGGTACAAGTAAACAAAAGGCTAAATCCTACTACGTACTTTTATATTGCAAGAATAGTTAACAGGAAATATGTGGTCTGCTGAATAACTGAATTTTGTATTCACTGCTACATATTTGACCAATCTCTTCTTTATAGGCTTCCTGCAAACTTTAGTTTTTGAAGCTTTGAGATATATATACATAAGGCATATTTAACACACCCTTCCCTCTTGATATTGGCTAAAAGAAAAAGGACAGCTCTGACAGCTGTTCTAACCCAAACCTTGCCAAAATAGAGAGGCATGAAGGCATGCTGTGTTACTGATCAAATCAAAACCTAAAAAGGCTGAAGCTCGGGAACTGTCAGACCACAGAGAGAGACACAGCCAAACATCCCCAGCATCTTCACTCCCAGTGTGTAGCAGGAGCGTATTTTAACTACTCTTGAACTCCACAAACAGTTTAGGAAAGTCAAAAATTCAGTCAAAAACAATGGTGCCAAGCTTATAGCATCAACCACATATCAAGAAACTGCTTGAAGTTACTGAACATGATATAACTTCTTAACTCTTTCTATCTATAATTGTAGTTAAGAATGTCAAAATGCTATAGTTACATGAGGAAAAAGTGGTGGGAAAATAAATTCAGTTCCTTGAAAACTGGCCAACATTTTAAAGGGTATTTTACTGTGCTACCTACTAGTTTTCACCACAGTAGAAATATTCAGCAGATAATATTTCTGATGCAGAATTTATGGACTAGAAATAATAATTTTGTGTAACGCGGTAAGTTGCACAAAGTTGATTTGTTTTCAGCCTTGGCTTAATGTCCTGAAATACTAATGGAGGACTCACAAACTTATCAGCAAAAAGCCATAATCCAATCTAGTGTCCTTCTATGATGGATTGATTACAATAGCCAAAAAGGGAAGGCCAACAGATATAATCTACCTGGAGTCCTGGAAGGCTCATGGTCCCACACCATACTGTTATTTCTATACTGGGGAGGTATAGATTTGAAGGATGGACTGTATGGTGAATAAGGAACAGACTGGGAGAACTCACTGAGAGCAGCCCTGAGGAAAAGGAGTCAGGAATTCTAGTGCATGAAAAGCTTGATGCAGGACAACAGTGTGTCCTGGAAGGCCAATTGTATCCTGGACTGCATCAGAAGAGGTGGCCAGCAGGGTGAAGTAGGTGATTGTTTTCCTCTACTCTGCCCTTGTAAGGCCCCGTATGGAATACTGCATCTTAATCAGAAGCCACAGCACAAGAAAGACCTAGAGCTGTTGGAGAGGGTCCAGAGGAGGGCCATGAAGATGGTCATAGGTCTGGAGAAGATAAGGCTTTGGGGACACCTTATAGTAGCCTTCCAGTACCTAAAGAAAAGCTGGAGAGAGAATATTTAAACAGGAAGATAGTGGTAGGACCTTTTAAACTTAAAGATCATAGATTTAGGTTAGAAAAAGTTTTTAAGTACAAGGCAGTGAGGCAGTGGCATAGTTTGCCCAGAGAAGCTGTGGATGCCCCATCCCTGGAGGGGCCCAATGCAAGGTTGGATGGAGTCTGGGCAACCTCATGTAATAGGTGGCAACTCTGCCAATGGTAGAGACATTAGAAGTAGATGATCTTTAAGGTCCCTTGAATCCAAGCCATTCTATGATAGAAAAAACAGCTACTCAAAAAAAAGAAAAAAAAAGAAAAAAAAAACCCAAAACCTCTCAAATAAATAAACAAATAAAACCAATTCCATTTGCAATGTACAAATCCCATTTTTTAATCTCCCACTGAAACAAAAAGAGCCTCCAAACACACAAAAAGGAAGCTTTTAAATTAAATTCACTAGATGAAGGATATGCAAATTACCTGGAGAAGCAGAGCCCTATAATGTTCTCAAAATTCTGCAATAGCCTATTTAATTAGTATTTTAATTTATCAGAATAATTCTTTGCACTTGACAATTTATGCAGTATCCCATATAATTAAGCACGTAGCTACAGTGGAATAATTTTGCCTTCTCTCTGTATACCAGTTATTTTAACCTGAAAGAATCTGTGGAAGTCTCTTCTGTGATCTAAATTACAATGGGGACAACTTAATGGCTTTGCTCTATTAGGGAGCACGATGAGGGTGTTACTGAGTGTGTCAGGGTAGCGACTGTCACTATTCTTAGTCTTCACCAACCAGAGGGAAGTCTGACGTGTTTCCCAAGGGCTAACATTTATTTCCTTCAGCAAAGTTATCTGCCAGTGGCATAGTCAGGAATTTGACTGCTTAGTTTTGTAGTCGGCAGGTTTGACCTCAGCTCACTGGTTATTAGGAGAAACAAGTTACAGGTAGAACTTCAGTCTCATTGTAACCGTCTTGAAGAAGGAAGCCCTGAGAAACAAGTGGTTCACAAAGGTTTGATGTAAAGGAGGTTGCCAAGCATAACCATGCCCTCCAAAATACTCATGGGAGCACATGTACACTGGTACAAGTGCTGCAGGATTTACCCCCTCCATGGAAGAAATCACCCTAAATATGGAAAGTATTTGTCAGAAGATGGTATCACTCACAAGGAAATCTTATTTTTCTGCTATGTATCTGACTTTGAGGGTGTGTTTTATCTAATTAAACACAGAAGACAACAGTATTTACAGCCATATGATTCCCCTGACCTCTATTACATGCCCATTTCAGAATGAGTCAATTCATGCCCTGGACTCACTAACGATATTGACTGAACCTCCAGTCAATAAAACGATGGAAGGCAATTAATTCAGATTTACCGTCCAATGAATTCTACACCAATGATTCTCTTCACAATTGTTTCTTGCAAAGCCCCTTTCACAAAGATAAATTCAGAAGAATTTCATCTATTTTCCCGTCTTTGGGGAAAGGAAAGGGAAACGGAGGAAGGGAGATCCAGAGAAATGGTATTTATTATGCTTTTAATTTTTAAACAGATTTCACAAATCTAACACAAGCAAACATGGCATTTATTTCTATCAAGTGCTTTGGATTGTATGGAAAGTTTCTTTATAGGATGAACCAGAAAGACTGCCTTTATGGTTGCACATGGGTGGCATACATACACAGCACATACAAAAATCTTTGTCTCTTGTAATTCAATGAAAATGGATTCCCATAATGTTTGGGCCCTCTCTCTGCTCAGAAT
The DNA here is from genome assembly GCF_951394365.1 of Tetrao urogallus. Taxonomy (NCBI): domain Eukaryota; kingdom Metazoa; phylum Chordata; class Aves; order Galliformes; family Phasianidae; genus Tetrao; species Tetrao urogallus. The sequence goes on along the minus strand of NC_136820.1, from coordinate 42,550,792 downwards.
TTTTAGAGTAAACCTGTTCTTGCACATCCTGAAACTGCTGAGGTAGTCACAGAGCAGAGAAAAAACATCTCAGAGAGACAGCTCAGCACTGTCTAGGTCTTTCAGAATATTGGAGTATGTGGATATGTAATAGAGGCTTTCCAACCTTATGCACTTGGCTTTGCTAGAAATAATCAAAACACATTTTAATGAACTTGGAATTAGATACTTAAGTATAGCCATGTTCAGAAGAGCAGACTTTCTGGAATACAAGATAAAACCTCTTTCTCTTCAGTACACATCTCTGAATTCCTCTCGGCACTCCTTCCAGGGAATGCAGCCTGTGAATCTGTAACTCCTCTCCCCAAGCAGGAGTCGTACTGGGCGGCAGGTAAATAAGTCACAAAACACAACACAAGCATCCAAAGTGCTCCAGCTTGAAACAAAAATTACTAACTCCAGAAGCCACGTGCAAGGAGAGTAAAGTTCCCTCCACTCAATTTTACAATTTAGTGAAGGGAAAGTATACAGACTGCAGGGTGAAAGGCATTTTGTCTTCCATTCGGCAGTGGGTGATGAAGAGAGATTGTAGCTTCATGCGTAATTTCTAGTTAACTGGCAGCCAAGCCTGGATTGAAAATGGTTGCAGAGAAGTCAAAGCGACATATCTGTACTAGTGACAGCTTGCTAAATATTATGTCATATTCAATTTTCAAGTCATTTTTCAAATGATTTTAATTAGATATTGTTTCAATCTCACGTGCGTTAATTTAATTTCTGGTATCAACATTTCAGCTTTCAATCTGCTCAGATACAGTACCTTGCTGTCTGGAATAATTTAAAATATCGTTTGCATCTCTAGCGATTTTCAGGGCACACATCATTTACAACCCTCTCTAGCTAATAAGACTAGCAGATGGAAATTCAGGCCATACTCCCTGTGCCCCTTTGGATTTTCACAGGTTTTGGTACAAGACAGCCAAATTCACATGTACACAATCAAGGACTTTCCATCTCTGATTCTCTTCAATTCTGTTAAAAATGCACAAGAAATAAGCAATTTGTCAGGCAAATAGCAGCACTGCATAAGAGAAAAACTGGCCCATACCAGAGAATCTAAAAGTTGTATATTTTTAAAAACTCATTCACTAAAGTGAAATCTCTTTCCCTTCTCTAAAACATTTACCTCTCATGCCCCCGAGATCCCACCGTCAGAAAATGTTGAAGGATAGGGCTGCAAGCATCTGATACATCAAGACCTCTCACGGCTCTCTGTTTGCATAGATTAGACACACATATTTTAAGCATATTCTTTCTGCCTGACTGCTTGTATTGATTTATTTTTACTGACTTAATAAATAGCTGCTCAATTGTATGTTTTCTCCTAACTGTCCTTTAAAATCAGCACAATGCTATTTTAAAATATGATATTTAAATTGTAGCAAAGGAGTGTGGAATATATTAGATAACATTTTTGCATTTCTCTGGAGGATTTATGTTAATAGTAGGATCCCTCCCTATGAACATTGCTTGTCTCAATTAAAACGTCAGTTGAGGCTCACTTGTTAGACAAGAGCAAACGTATTGTCAGAGATCGAATTATCCCATCTTGAGATAGGCATCATTTCCTCATCATATATAAACACATACGATGAATATATATGGTCATATGAGATATTTTTCCACAGGCAAAGAAATATATATATAAGCTCCAAAATACTTCAGCGGTAAAACATTCCTAAAAACAACATCACAGTTACGGAGAGGAATTTTTTATGTGCAGTGTCAATGTGATGGTTCAATCCTGGAAATATGAACAACACTACTTTATATAAATTAGAACTGTAGGAATGAAAACCATTTATTAGTTCTTAATACTTTCTTGCAGAGCTTCAGAAACCCATTTTCAAAACTATTTTCCTAAATCATTTAAGGAAGTCCATGTCCATCAACTGCAGAGAACTGAGTACTGATAATGAAAAATAGCCATGCTTTAGTTGTGTATGTTTTACAATTGAGAATATACCTCACTGACTTATTAACTTTTTAATACTGCTAACCACTGCAATTGTAATAATTCAATCCTGCACATTTCTTTATGCTCTGTATGGCACATGTATGTGTAACAATTTGCTTGCATACTTAAAACACTTGTCTAATATTTATAGCTAAAGATGTACCTATTCAGCCAATGCTAGCAGAAATGGATGAAAAGAAGTGTTACTCCACTCTTCATATCAACTTTTCTTCAGATAAAAATTCCTTGACACATTTCAGCCCCATAAAAGTAATTGAGGTAGAACAACCTGCAGCAAGCTGAGCAGAAGCCCAAGTAGAATACACTCAAGTAGACAACTGTAGCATGAGCAGACAATTTCTCTCAGCAAACTCCTTTCTGGGCTGATTGCTAATGTCTAGACTAACTTTTTAATTGTATTTTTTGTCAGTCCCAGTCAGCTTAACATTGAACTTCACCATCATATGTTCAGTCTTAATTTTTACAAATTAGAAGGCAAGATTCGTGGTCCCATGGGATGGAGGGTAAGAAGGACCATCTGGATTTCTCTCAGCCATTCTCAGTGCGGGGAAGGCTTTGCCTCCTCACCTTCACAACACTGAAGGAGCTTCACATGAGCTTAAAACCACAGTTTCTTCTCTTTGCTTTTAAACAAACAGGATCATGGAATAGAATTGTAGAACAGTTTTTCTATTTTATTTATACTTAAGATTTTAACAGATTGGTTTCATTTTCTTTTGATAAAATACTACTGAAATATGAAAATAGATAATTGCAGTCAGCTTTTCAAGGTTAGCTAAATATTCTGGAGTTCCATATCCGCTTTTTCTTCTGTTTGTATGTTCTCTCTTTCCATATTCCTCATTTTAGTCTCTCAGGATATCCACTGCATCTCCCTTCTCTGTTTTACTGTTTTCATATAAGAGTTCTCTGTCCTCTTTACAAATACAAACAGCTATGTAAGATCAGTCCCTTGTCCTTTTAGCATTTTAGAAGAAGTGGAAAAAATTAGGAGCCTCTATGGTCAACTCTATGTAATCAAAACAAATATATTTACTTACTTCCAGCCCAGGAAGAGTAATATCTAAAATAATTCTCTCTCATGTTCTCTCTTTTCTAAAAATACTAATTGGGGTTAGGAGAAAAAACCGAAGTGTTTCAGAAGCTGGTATAGGTGATGTTTATAGTTTCACAGAAAATAAGGCAATAGTTATCTAGACTTTAAATGAGGAAAAACAACCGTTTACGAGGGTGGATAGAGATAGGAAAAGGGAATGGTTTTAAACTAAGACAGAAAGTGTTGAGGTTAGATATTAGGAGGAAGTTTTTCACACAGAGGGTGGTGACGCACTGGAACAGGTTGCACAAGGAGGATTTTTTTTTTTATTTTATTTTAATTCCTAGGGATAAATGATATGATTTTTAGCTGAATAAAAAATGAAAGGAATATTGACCAACTGAAGAAGGAGAGAGTTTGTCTCTATCTATGTGGAGTTTTGTGCTTCAAAGACAAAGAATTGGAGGTGGCAGAGCTGTTTAGGTTGTACAAACTTTGTCAACAGATCCAGTCCCAACATAGTCACTGGCTGTTTTTACAACTGTTTACAAGGGTAGATAGAGATAGGAAAAGGGGGAATGGTTTTAAACTAAGACGGGAGATGTTAAGTTAGATATTAGGAGGAAGTTTTTCACACAGAGGATGGTGACACAGGAACAGGTTGCCCAAGGAGGTTGTAGATGCCCCATCCCTGGAGGCATTCAAGGCCAGGCTGGATGTGGCTCTGGGCAGCCTGGTCTGCTGGTTGGTGACCCTGCACGTAGCAGGAGGTTGAAAATGGATGAGCATTGTGATCCTTTTCAACCCAGGCCATTCTATCGTTCTGATTCTATGTATGTGTGTTTTCACTGAAATGGATGATGTGTTACTAAGAGGAGGGAAAGGACTACACCGCCCTTCCAGCAGCTGACCAACTACATTTTTAACATTTCTATTATGCTTCAATAGGAAACAACTGAAAGGATTCAGGAAAAGAAAATGGAGAACAGTCATTCCTCCCTTAGAGCAGGGATCCACTCTGTCTGAAGGGTCCCCTGGAAAGTATACTGAGCTTTTTTGATATTACAACACGTAATACTTAGAGCTACGCAGGTTGGCTGCTAACTATTAAGTCTCATCATTGTTAAGTTGTACTTTTTTAGCTTTCTCCTATTTACATCACTTAGAGACTTCTCATGGAAACAGCCTGAAATGCATGATTTATCTTACTCTTACTTAAAATCTGTTGAAATTTTTAGACAGATGTTGTAGCATGTTTGCACTGGTATATGAAAAATTTAAGAGGCATTACCACTAATTCACAGCATGCCTAACTGTCACTATTTTTAATAAATACACATTCAGTAACTGTCATTTTTTTTCCAGTCATTTCCTCAACTTCCACAGTTAATAAAACAGTACCCTTTAGGTTCATTTCTTTAATGATCCAAAACACAACTACAAGCCATGCTATTTGTTATTCATCTGCAACTACACTTAATGTCATCCTCATGGCACAAATGTAACAAGACTGAGTTGGGAAAACATTAGCAATATTTCAACTGACTGGTTCACTAAATCATGAATAACACAGCTAATGCACAAGGTCATTCACTAACAAAATCTATTTGCCATGCCCTCGGAATAAAATGAAAATATTTATTACCACGGAAGCCACTGGTAACAGGAGCTACTATAAAGCTTTCAGGTGGAAGTGGACAGGGATGATGTCAACTTGCCAATTGTTTCTCATAATGATTTTTCACAATGAAAATTTAGAAAGCTACCTCAGTATCCTTAAAAGAATTTATTTGAAAAAAAAATTCAGCAAAATAAAGCAGATTCAGTGAAACCTGCACAACACAAGCTCAGTGTATTTAAGAGTACCAACGTGGACCACATCATTAAAAAATGATAAAATCATGTTTTGCCAAGAATGAGGAAATGGAAAATAAGGATGTTCTTTTAAAGATGTTCTTTAAAGATGTTCTTTTACAGGAATGACTGAGTTCCAAGTGCATTTATAGAATTTCCATACGCATGTGTGAGGACAGGTGTGCATATTTGATGAGAATGATGAGAAAAAGGATTTAACAGAGAAGACCTACATGCATGAAGAATGGTTACCTTGCAGTCTGTGGGGACAGCTGTAAGGGAAAGGTTACAGTTACTATTGCCAGTCTCAGAAGACTTTGGCACTTGTTCAGTAGCTATCTAAAGTACAAACTCAACACCTGAAACCTGAACGAGTCCTTCTAAATACTTTATTTCTCCCACTGGAAAGACAGAAAGGATTGCTGAAGCCATACACAAAGTATTTATTATTGCAAATTCTTCTATCATATACAAATTCTTCTCATTGCCAGCACCCTTGAGTATATGGTACTGTGCAAGCACAGAGCAAGCAGGTGGTTCCTGTGCAAAGGACCTCATATCTACCAAACAAATGGTGACAGTGAATAGCTACAGATAGGAGTAAAGATAGCACAGAATTAATGTTAGCCAACTGACAGCAGAACACCAAAGCAACATCCATTCACACAGTGCTTTTCCTCTTATTTTCTGGCATGGGAAATGATGTGATTAGCTAAGCCTTATAAATCCTTTAAAAGCTGCAGCACTTTTCCCGCTTTGCTGTTTAGAGGAGCAGAAGAGATTTATTGGCAGGGGTTAAAATAAGGAGAAATGACAGGAAAGGGCATTCTGATCAGCTTTCCCAGAACTACTGGAAGCAAAGGCAAAGCTTTTCTTTTCTGTAATTAGAGTGATGGAGAGGTCTCTATTTTGCGGTAGGCATAACCCAGTGCTTATTGCATGAGTTTCTGCTGGCATCATCTCTCCTTTAACAATGCTGTGAAAACATTTTTACAGACTTCTTTCCAAAGTGTAAAAAGGAATACCTGGTCTGCCCTGCTCTCTGTGGTTCCAGTTCAATCCTAGGAAGTTATAGATCAGACTGGAGGCCTCTCACTGGGCAAAAGATGTTCTGTATTTCTGAGCTCTGTTCACTTTGTGGGGGAATCCTACATTCGGAAAGAAAAGCATTTCTGCCATGTTGCTTTCTGAAAATAAATCATTGAGAAACTGCTGAAATATTGGAACTGAAGCATATTAACCGGAAGGTTGTGGGTTCTTTCTCAAGAGTTAGCCCTGCTGGTGCCCTTAAAATGCCAGCGATACACTCCTGTGTGTAACCCCTCATCCTTTTGGCAAAATGTGCACCACTGGCAGTAAGTCTTCCATTCATACCACCTGAGCTTCCCTGGCAAACACTGACTGACGTGGTTTACAGACACCAGATCCAAAGCAGCGATAACCTCTGTCAAGGGTACGATAACCACTTTCATTGGCACTGATGCATTCAAACAAGGACATTGGCCCACAGCCTTTATGAGACTGTCAGACTTGTATGGATTATGCAATTTAACGCATAGAAATCATTACTGGATACAATTTACTATAAATGTAAATGAAATGCCTATCTGCTTTATGCATACCCAGGCATAGGTCACTATTAGAGTGTCAGCAATTTCTAGCAATTTCTGCAAGCTGTTTTCTGCGAAAATTAGCATGATAGGTTCTTTATGGGGTGAAAACATATAGGAGAGCTGAAAGCTAGGTGAGATGCTTGCCCCATTTAGGCAGACAGACTTCCTCCCATCAGGATAGGGTGTTGGCACATCTGGGATTGCAACCAGGTTCCCAAAAGTTCCCCTGAATGCACCCCTGCTGGAAACCATCCATGAAAGTAGAATTTGCTCCTGGAGAAGAGAAGCAGATATCACAAGGGCAGTGCAGATAATGACTTCCTCAGGAAATAATTCTGTGAGAAAATGCTTTGCATATTTCCTGACCTCTCTTTTGTAGACTGCCGAATCCGTGACTGATTTCTAAAGGAAAGGATGCTCTTGAGAAAGCAATTTAAAATTCCTTTTATATATATTTATATCATACACCAGGGTCCTACAGTAATCTAAACTTATACAGCTAACATGCATGTCTCAACATAAGACATATACATATAGCTTATTCCACCTACTACTCTTCAAAAATGAATATGGAACAGCAGTATAAACATAAATTAAGTATGAGGTATACATCTCCCCCATTCGAGATGAATGTATATTATTATCCCTTGACCCTTTCTTAATGTTCCATTTTACCATGTTTCTAAAATATTTATACCATACAGGGTGTTAAATTATAGCAATTAAGACCATAGTATGGTTTTATTAATATTTCATCAAGAACATTTCATAATTTGAATTTCCCTGATGCCCTTCTGTTGCTTTGCTGTGCACTGTGGGGATGGAGGGCAGCTCTACTTTCTTCCTCTTCATCTTTGCAGAACTTTTCCACATTCTACCTTTATTTAGCCAAATGCATTGTTTTGCACCTACTGCATTTTTTTTGTGTTTTTTTTTTTTCTCTCTGTGACCAACCTGTAACAATTTTGGGTGCTCTGTGTCCAGTTCTGTGCCCTCAGTACAATAAAGGCATCGGGAAATTGGAGAGAGAAGAGGCTGAGTTTAAGCTGTAGTTTATTCTGCTGGGTTTGGAGAAGAGGAGGATAAATTAACTACTGCCATCTGATACCCAGGCACAACTGTAAAAAAGATGGAACCAGACTTATGCAGAGATTAATACCAAGAAAACAGGAGGTAAAGGGCACATCACAAGTTGGATATAGGAAATTCTAGTTGGACAGAAGGAAGGAACTACTCACTGAAGCAGAGATGCAGAGATGGTTAACATGGGAACAGGCTGTTCTGAGAGACTGTTAAATCTTTATTTTATGAGATTTCCAAAATTCAGGTGGAGCAAGGACCTCAGATTCAGTATTGCTTTCCAACAGACATTGGGCTAATGGTCTCCATAGGCTCCCTTCCAATTTAAATTTGCCAATGAAGACAAATATAAACCTGCTATCTTTTAAAGCAGTGGTTCTTCACATGAGAATGTATAATTCTATTGTTTTTCTTTTTTGTTTGTTTTGTTTTGTTTTTTCTTAATGCTGATAAACCCTTACTGCAAATGGGCTCTGCATGTTTTTATGAGGAAAGGTTGTGATTCTCAAGAGTGTCATCATCACTCACTCCCCGATTCAACAACTCAATTTTATTTCTGGTTTAGTCTGTTCTTACACAGCAAAGCACTACAGACATTTTCAGCTGATGAATCACAGCCCAAGAACACTGGAGTGAAGAAGAAACACACAGAAATTTGAGGAAATTCAAACTAATGCTTGGAGTTTACCACTTAGTTTTTGTGGCACACAAAGCTGCACAGTCCTCACAGAGTGCAGAGCAAAACCAGAGAGATGGGGAAGATAAGAAAATGGAACATTATGTGAAAGATGGAAAACTGGAAGCAAAGTCTCTAGCCAAGTTTTTCAGAAAAAAACAATATTAGAAACAGGCAAAGAACAGCAAAGAATAAAGAGGGAAAAAAAAAGAATATACAGTGTTGCTCAGGAATGAAGAAACAGCATATTTTCTTCATGAAACTGCATAAATGACATATGATTAAAGGAAACCACTAAGTTTTACTGTTGCAAAAGCACAAGGCAGATAGACACAAAGGTAGAAGGGGAGCAGAGACAGACCCATGGAAATAAAGACAGCTGAAGGTTGTGGAAAAATTTCCCCGGACTTTCAATTAGGCTTGGCTATATTTTGCACTCTGAATTCCAAAGACGGATTCTTAATGCACTATTAAATATCTAGAAATTAGGCATTTAGCTAACAATTCTTGTCTACTTTCTCTATGGCTGGTAGAGAGAAAGAGGCACTTCCAGACACACTTCATCTGCACTCAGATATATGTTCATAAGTAGATAAAGTTTCACTACCATTCCACATGCAGCCACGATTTGCCAAAAGCTCAGGGCTAGAAGCAAAGTAACAGCCAAAGATTTGAGGAAATGATTTGAGACACAGAAGTAAGGTGATCTCCCAAAGTAAAGTGACAGACAACGATGACTGACTTAACCTAGCAAACAAATACGAGAGTTAAATGATAATTGTGAAATATTTCATTAATTTTAAAACACTGAGGATAGCTTTTATGAGGAGCAGATTACAGCATCTTATTTTTTGTTCTAAACCATTAAATTGCCCTTTTTTGTGTGCTGTAATTATGTTGCATTAAATACTTTTATGAATTGTTACATTCAGCACACAGCAGTCTGTTTTCAAAATAATGGAATGCTACAGTTATTATATTTCAATTTGGAAAAAGCAGCATTATGTGTATCATAGGGATCAATTTTCATTAATTTCTGATAATGCCCACAAAAAGCTTCCTCCCCCTCAAAAAATTTCCCAAACAAACAAAGCTGACACATGACGAGAAGGAACAAGTGCCGACAGGGTTGTCCCGCAAGGATTTGTGTGCTCTGAGAATTTATACAAATGGAGGCACCAAGAGAAGAGAACAGATCTCTGTATTATATTGTCACACAGAAGGAAGAGTTGATGATCCTTCAGGTAACACTGTGCCATATATATAAAAAAAAAGCAATTTTGAGCAATTAGTTTCACCAGAGGTTGAGTGAAAATTTGAACTTTCTGCTGTCTTGCAAATGAAGCTATGAAAGAGAGAGGAAGGTTGTTTTTCACTTTTAGCATGGGCAAGAATATGAATGCAAGATAATTAACAGGTTGCTTCATCTCTGGTTTTTGATAGTCAGCTTAATTTGGTCTTCTGTAATTTTGTATCTGGACAATTCCTTAGGTCAAGTTGGGAAGTTAGTTCCCACAAGACCTCATCTATAATGGATAAGAGCACCGATTTCTTGTAAAATGGAGATATATGTAGGACGTAATTATACGTAAAGTGTATGTGTTCTGTGTGAACTATGTATGGTGCTGGAGTGGGATTTGCATATATTTGAATATTCATTAGATCTTCAATATCTTGTGAAACAAAATGCAACAAAGGAAGGAACAGAAACAGAGATAACAACAAGATGCATCTCTCATTTTCCTAATTTCACACTGTATAATGATCAACCCATCTATTTTCTTTTTTAAACATATCAACAAGACATTTGATATTATAAATAATATTAAATAATGGACATTAATAGTGCATTATAAGTTTGCATTCGATTACAATCTTTAAATTAAATCCTAAGATATTAATACTTAGACAATAATAATAGAAAATTAAGCTTTAAATATAGGACTGTCATGGAAATTGTATTAGTAAGTTATAGTTATAATACTTTAATAACATAAACTTTTCTAAATCAAACTGCAAGCACTGTTGAAAATTCATTAGAAGGAATTGAAATTCCTTTATCATATCAATGATAATACTACATCTGCATCATTCTTCAAAACTACTGTATTATCACCTGTGCAATTTTATTACTGACTGGATCACATTTTAAAATTATTATTTCAACACCTGTAGAGTTAAAGGAAAGTAGCGTTTTTATACAGCCTGATACATCTGAAGGGAAAAGCATTCAGAGTATCTAAATATGTTTTTTATACACAGTTTGAACTCCAGCTGTTCAAAGTGAAGTGCTGCCTTTGGTGTGGAACATGAAGTACTTGGGATAGAAGAGCAGAGCAGCATCAAAGGAGGACCAACCATCTGATGCCACCAAATGCATGTACTGATTACAGATTTTGAAAGCACCCTTTACCTTGAATATTTAGCAGATTCAATGAAAGTTTGAACTGACCCGTATGAGTTTAAATCCTGCTGTAACTAAAATGTAATCTCCGAGAGGGACACAAGATATACATATCATTATGCTTGTTATCAGCAAACAAGATAGTAATTCAGAGACAGATACATGGCACAGTGGGCTTCTGCACTGTGGACATTAAAAAAATACAAATGTCACATGCATTTATGATCCTCAATAGACTATGCGAAAGAAATGACTTTGAAACATCTTCTGTATAGTAGGCTAGTGATATTTTTTAGCATCGTTACAATTAGAATATTTAATCTATTTCTTTGCTACTGGTAATATTCCATGCTACATTTTCAGCATTAGAAAGGCTACAAAGCAATTAAATTGATTATTGGATTTAAGTTTCACTTTAATTGGGTCTTTTTTCACATTTCTTGTAGTTTTTCATTTCATTCCATTTATTTTAATTAGTAATTAATATTTACTTTCAAAAGAATCATGTTCATTGTTTCATTTGTAATAAAATCAAGACTTCCTTGTCATATCCAAGATACTGATCCCATTTTAAATCTAGGTGCTAGATAATAGCATTTGATAAGATAGTGAAAACGATAACCATGAATAAGTCCATGGAGTAGTTCAAAAGCCATGTAGATGCGGCAGTGAGGGACATGGCTTAGTGGGCATGGTGGGGATGGGATGATGGCTGAATTAGATGACCTTTGTGGTCTTTTCCAACCTTTTCGATTCTACAATTCTATTTTCTATGAGGTATGTGGTATTTGGATTTCTTTCTCCAAACGTTACATCTCATTAAAACAAAACCAAGAGCCAACAAACCCAAAACATAGAAACCACGAAGCCTGGGGAAATGAAGCTGGTTAGATACATCTGGCAACAGTTTCAAAACATCCTCCATGAACACCTTCCTCATTTTTAGCCATAAACACCCTCCATAACAGATCTAAATGAGGACTGCTGATCTGCTGACAGAAGCTGATGTTTGTTATATTCCTAAACCTTCTTAATCCAGAGTAGATCTGGAATAAGTTTTCCAAATTAATAATTTATTTACCACAAATTACTTTTTCCATGATATCAAAATAACAATTCTCTTTGCACCAACTGAAAATGCATTAGTACAAGAGGGAACATTGCACATACATTCAACAGGTATTTTGGAGAATGAGAGAAAGCGGTTTTATGAGAAATGAGAATAACACAGGTAGAAAACTATTTTTTGCTTCAGTTGCTATCTTTGCTTCAAACGTATTTTAAAATACCCTTTTCTTATGAACATAATTCTTGCCACTGTTCATATAATTTGCATCTGATACATACATAGGTAAGCTCCATGGCGAAGTCTGAAGCGTATACCTGGGGAAACCCAAGGAGTTACTAGCAATAGTTGCATCTAGTATACTTTTCATGGAAATTACTACTGTAGAGAAGAATATGCATTAGTGCCCAAGCTGCCAAGGTGAACTTCCACATCTTGGCATGCTCTGCCCTCCCTGGGCCTGGCAGTGACAGGGAACAGTGGGACATATGTCCCAGCCTGTTGATCCTCCACGGAAATGATAGCTCTTGGTAGAATAAATGAGTAGCAGCCATACACAACACGTTATGTCTTGCAGCTAAAGCTATTTGAGCATATCTACCTGAGTCCTGCAACTGACTCCATCCCATGTGCCTATCTGTACAACCCAATTAATCTCAGTGTTGGATACCTGCCTGACGAGAGCAAAGGCAACTGAATAATTTGTGGTTATAATAGTACCATTTAATTACACCAGATTATTTTACATGTTGGTAAATTCTCTCCAAACAGATTTGCCTTTTTAGATCTAATTGGACTAACGTTTTCTTTCTTTCCTTTTTTTTTTTTTTTTTTTTTTTTTTTTGTCCTAACTCAGAATTTGATTCAGGAACAAATCTTCGTGTGAGACCATAATGGTTGTTTTGCTCCCCACTGAATTCACTGCCATGCTCCATAGGGTACTGTCAAATGAGGAACTTACCCTTTCGATTTCACAGGGTCGCTTTTTCATAGGAGTTCAGTTCCATACATTTGAAATTTAACTGCTGTGCATCAATTATAGTTGGACATAAAAGTAAACAGAGCTGCTTCTGTCTTGCGAATCACATAACATAAACACATACCCTTTATATTACCCATGTTCGTAAAAGTCTTTGTCTTCTGTACAAGATACATGGCACAGTGGGCTTCTACACTATGGATGTTAAAGAAGGAAGACAGAAGCGATTTGCCCAAATCATGCAGTAGCCTATCACCAGCACTGGAAATTCAACACTGTCCTGAAGCCAGACTTAGTGATACTACATTACACCCCATGGTTCAGCACAGAAAAATATCTAAATACTGATTGTTTAACGTATTCAACACAGTTTGTAACTAAATATTACCGTTGGGAGGAGGCTTAATATGAAAGAAATATATGAAAAAGAAAAATTTTAGAGCTAAATAAATCATCTGGACTAAATACCTCATATTTACTCTTAGCTAACTGATTTTTTCTGATGAAAGGTAAATAAAATTCTTCTGGGAAAAGGAGAAGGTACCTTTGAAGTAAAAAGCAGCAATCAATGCAAATAATAAAATCATAGATCAACTGAAAGGTTCTTTATTATGAACACATCTAACAATTCGTTGTACTTGGTACTTCAGGTCCATTTAAAAATGAACTGATACAGCAACATTATTTCTTAGATTGACAACCAGCACACTGAATTTCAGAGAGGTCAGGAGCTTACTTGTTTGTTTATCTGAAGTAGTCTTTCAGCTCTCTGATCTCCCCAGTCTATCATCATTACTAGCCTTCCCTGAGTTCTGGTTTTCAAATACCTTCTTTCCTGCTCGCTTTGCATTTCCTATTTAGCAATTTAACCCAACAGACAGTTTATAAAACAAGATAAAATCCATAAATTAGGCATCCATGTGTACTTGTGCCCTATATCTTTGTCAAGGATGATCACAATCAAATGCTTTTTTTCTTGTGACAGGCTGTCAGCAAGCACAATTATGTGTTCCCCTGCCTAAGCACAAGACAGAAGTAAGTCTCCTGTAGCAAGGGAAAGAGCTTCCTATTCATTCTTTTCTTTATGCCCATTTTCTTAATTCTATTTATCTTTACAGATGGCTACTAATATTCTTTTGCTAAAGCAACGCTCTATTACATACTCAATATTTATATTCCTTTCAGAAGCAGTGAGAAAACTGGAGTGTAATGCAAACACAGCCAAGCTAGGTTTATCCTGGGGGTCTGGCAGCTCTGCCATGTCACCACAGCAGTGTGAACAAATGCCAAGGTGAGGCACTGGTCCAAGGTGTCATCTCAAAACTGCTCGCAGCCTTCCTGGTAGCTTAAATCCCTTGAACCCTCTGATGTAAAAATATGTAGAGTAGAAATATTGCAGTGGACTTCACTACGATCAAAACTTAACTGTATTTTATTTTTTGACATTAGTGGAAGACATGATAAGGACAGAGAATGTGACTTATATCCATGGCTCCTTGGATAGCAACACTGGACTCAGAAACATATTTCCTTAAGTGGTGGTCATTTTTGAATCATCATCATTTTGAAGCCTTGTTTAGGTCAAAGTAGGTAAAACCACTGTTATACATCACAGAGATTGTCATTTCATTGTAGAAGGCAATGAGTTGGTCTGCCATGATTAGTCCATGATTAATCCATGCTAGCTAGTCCGAGTAATCATGTTGTCCTTCATGTACAAAGAGAACACAGATGGTAATATTCTTTGGGTCAAAATGAGGATGAACAGACCATTGCTGCCTCAATAATTCTTGTCCTTTTTAAAGATGAGTGCAACATTTGCTTTTTTCCAGCCTCGCTTCCTGATCTTCCCTACTTTTGAAGATGATAGAGTGGCCTTTCTGTGACTTCAACTATCTTTCTCAGCACTCTCATGTGCATCCCATCTTGTCCCAGGGACATTTCTGTGTTAAAATTCCTTTGAGATCCTTGGTTCAGTCAATCCTACTGTTGTGGAAATTCATACTTAAAAACTGTCTGCATGCAAAATTCTGGGAGACCTGATTTCATGGTCAATAGTTAGCATGTATTTATTATAATCATACACCTTGATAAAAGGACTGAAAACTGATTTAACTCATTCTATCAGGATTTTGACTTCTACTTTCAAGGTGAATGTGTTTGTATTTTGTTCCATGAATCCTGTGCCTAGGAAGAACCATATGTAGCAGCAGGTTTGCTGTACAATTCACCTACTTTGCAGAAGATTATTGGCCCAAGATAGCCTTCTTGTGCCTTAATGTCCTTCTTGTGACCGTATCTCTAAACTGACTGCAATCCTTCTTTAGTTCAGTGTTCTTGCTCATAAATTGCAATAGTCCATACCTTGGCACCAAGTGCTGTCATTCATATTTTCTGCAAGGTATTTGATTCTAAATCAGAACAGCCTCACAGCTCTAAATTAGATTTGAGGCAGGACAGAACCAAATCAGTGAAAAGCAAAGCTGTCATGACTGATGTTGTCTACATTTTGGAAAATCTGTACTGTCCTGGTGAGGCTGGGTGAACCCAGAATCACACCCTAAGCTTCACAACTTCACAGGATGTTTCTCATGTGCCCTTTTGAAGAGCTTTAACGAATTTATATCCCAGAGCATTTAGGCATCATAGGTTTTATCAGTCCAAATTTGAAGATATTTCTTGGGAGGATCTTACCAATTTTTAAGTGTAGCATACAGTGAATTTAAATTCAGGCAAGTGACCCCCAAATGCAAACGCAACGACTTCTGAGGCCTCAGAGCTTTGTGGTCTTACAACATTATCTCATCTCACAGCATTTCAAAGTCTTCAAACAAGTATTCAACACATCTAAAAAACTTTAGGCCTTCAGGAACCAAAGCTTCGGGGTTTTTGATCTCAAGTCTTTAAGTCTTTCCTTAATCTGAAAGGCTTTAGATTTGGTAACTCCTTTTTTTGCAGACAGACCTTGTTACTAGCACATGCAGGGTCAGTATCAGATGGCTGATTCTCATTTCAAAAAACTTTTTCTATCTGCTTATTTATTTATTACAGCTACCAACTTCTTCTTCAAAGGACATCAACTAACTGGAAAATTATTACTCCTTTGGTCTTTTTTAATTGAAGTTTACCAAGATGTCATTAAAGCATTACTAAGGAATGAATGCATCATTAAAGTTACTAATAAGCGACTCCTGATATTCTTGTGCATCCCATAGTATGTTTTATTGGCAGTCAGGTTTAAGCACTTCAAGAACTGATGCAAAAGGAGCTGATCACAGCCAAAAGACAGCCAAAAAACTTGAGACAAGAAAAACCATTTTTTTCCCAAAGGAAAAAAAAAAAGAACTCTATAAAATAAACAGTTGGGAAATCTTTATAGCTCTAGGATGCAAATTACAGGAAACTATATGGAGCTCTTCCTGTAAACCAAATGGGAATTTTTCCATGATGGTCTTCTTTGCTTAGTTAACACTCGTTCCCTTCAGACCTTGCCTCTACCCTATAGTCTTCCTTGCTGCTGAATCTCTGCATGAATGAATGAGCCACAGGGGGATGAAGCAAAAGGCCCTATCTCAAGTAGGAAATAAAGGTAACGAAGTAGGTTTGGGAAAGGAGAATCCTTGCTATTAGTTTCAAGGATATGAATAACTAAGAAGAGGAATTCTCGCAGAAAGACCACAGAGATTTCTGCACACTGCTGGAGTAGAATTCAGATAAGACATAAGTTCAGGAAAAAATAATTTCTAAAGGTGAGGGCTATGAAATTGTGAAACAGCCTCCTGCTGGAAGTGGTGACAGCAGAATGGTTTCGGTCATTTAAAATTGAAATGGCTGAAACTTTGAAGGATAGGTAAAGGGGCTGTTACACATGGAAGTACATTTATGCCATCAACAGCAAGCATTCTCTTTTTTAAAAGATGTTTCTATACATGTATATCAAGCAATCTGTGTTTAGAGACACAAAAGATAATATTCTCTTTATCATCCATTATGTGTTTCTTATGATTTTGCTTACCTCTGGGAACCATTTTATTGCTTTCTTTCCTAGAGATGCCAAAGAGAAGAACTGGAAAATGAATGCTGTATATAATATTATAGAGGGTTTGAGTTCTTCCTTCTTTCAGAGAGTAAGGATCAGAATTAAATTGTCTTCTTCAATTTGAATGCTTTGTTTGTTTGTTTGTTGTTGTTGCTGTCATTGTTTTTCCTGAGTGAAAGAACATCTGAAGTGCAGAAGTATAATTTGTTGCAAAATATGCAATACTACATTGCAGGAAATATATTTCCAAAGAACTATTCCCTTCTTAAGGCGGCCATGTAACTGCCAGTAACAACAGAAATCTGCACATCTGCAATAGCAAACTGTTGTGTCTTGCCCTTACATAGACATTTGGTTACATCAGTACTTCAAACACTTCATATCCTTTGCTAACCACAAGGATGTCACATTTGTACAATTTTTAATCAGCAAAAGCGTTCATATACAGAAACATGAAGACTCATCATTATTGCATTCTAATGCCTTCAGAAGCCTAATTTCTACAGAACAAAAAAACATCTGTATACACATATGAATACTTCACAGAATACTTCATATAAAACTGGGATGAAAATCATTAGATGTTTTAAAGCATCTATCTATATACGTAACATTATCCAGCACATAGATGCTAGGCTTTTGGTCAGACGTAATTGTGCTGTAGCCCAGTGTCTTAGCACAGTTCTGCAAGCTGGACACTCTGGGCTGCTGCAAGTCCTCAGCAGGACTTTGCTGGTAGCAGGTACCCAGATCACTTCTCATTGCAAATTTGGCACCAAGCAGAGATATGAGGTTATCTTTTCACAAGCTACACTGGAAAGCAGAACCATTTAACCTGACACTTTGCCTGGGTTAATTAGCCCTGCAGAGAAGACAAATCAGTTCAAAACACTGTAACATAACTGACCTCCTTTTTGTACATGAGCTGGCTCACTGAATGCTGTGCAAAGTATCTGTTCAGCGATTTGCAATTGTGGGCTATTACTTCGTGATGTATCCCAGGAAATCAACACACAGACCAGGAACAAAAAGAAGCTAACCAAAATTTGGAGAAAGAAGTCAAAATCCCATATTATATCTTCTTTAGTCCCCTCAAAATACAATGATCTTTGAAGTAGATAACTGGGACAAAGTTCTTGATAAGAAAAACATGTTTTCAAATCTTGGTTTTATGTGAAGACAAAGCAGTGCAACAAGCTTTATGAATAAATTTCATGGGCATGTAAATTATTTATCCCAGAAAAATCAGTAGAGCTGTTTTTAAAATAGCCGTAGGTCAAATATTTTCTAGAACATGACTCTGGTTTCAGCACTATTGCCAATTTTTCGTGGCTTTCAATAATGCATTTTTCAAATTTACCAAGAAAACTGTCCAACAAATGGAGAAAATTATTGTAGAAATTGAATAAAAATAAGAATAATGTCTGTTCATCCTCTAGCAATGTGATTTATTTGTATTATAGGAGAACGAGCAGTAAATATTTTTGAAGTTACAGTGAGGTAAGGAGCATACAGACGACATATCAGTAGTTGTGTATAATTATAAATAAAAACACGAATTATAAAATAATAGTTAAATTACAATTACTTTATGTAGCCTAAAAAGACAGAAGAGTGGAAGAGGCACTGAAAGTGGGTTTCTAGGACATAACCTCAGCCATCTAAAATATAAGCATCCTGTTTAATGCTGTTGGGGCAGAAATATCAACCATTTGAAATGGACTTGAATGACAAGTTGTCCTGTCGTGATGTTATGTTTAACTACCCCAGTATTCTTTGCTTCCTTTTGCATTTCCCAAAATCAACATTTTCTCCTTTAATGAGAATTAGAGTTTGTAAGATTCTATGATTTAAATTGTCATTAACTACTTTCATAGCCACAATGGTTGCTGAGATCTTTGTCAGAATGAAGTGACTCATCACATGATTTGACCTTATTTCATATTGATTATTTTGGTATTCATTCATTATTTTAGAAATCCCCATAGTCTGCTTACTTACTCTATTTTTTTCAATTATTTTTCAATTTTTTTTCAATTATATGGATGACACCTGCTTAACACAGGCCATCTAATGCCTCTTGAATGCTTTTGTAATTGTACTGCTATTGCTTCAACTCAAACTGCAATGCTGCTTGGAAGAGTATTTAATATGTACTTCTTGTAGGAATTAATTAGTTGCTACACAGAATATTTTAGCATCATAATATAAATCTTACGTATTTCTCAATGCTGCCCCAAAGATCAAGCTGTACATCTCAAGTGAAGGTTGTATGCTTTTACTTTTTAATATTTCTATGCATATGCTCTTATTAGTAACAAAATCTTGTGCTTTTCAAGTTCAAAACAAAATGCAAACAAAACTGAAACATCAGAGCCTCTGTCTCTGCTTTCCCTGGATTACCTTTGATTCAAGGCTTTGCGTGAGTTATGAGTGTGTCGGCACTATGCTACCACTGAACAAACTGTGGAGATACAGAAGGAGAAAGTCTGGAGTGAGCAAGTTAGGGACACTGATGTGCAGAATGTAACTGTCATGTGAAGGTGCAAGACATTAAGCTAAAGAGACCACATTTAAAGACTGGCCCCCACTAGTACTTAACTGGTTCACATTTTAAACTTCAGTTTATCTACTGACTTTTCCATTCTTAAAGGCAAGATACTGCTGCCACCATCCTTTACACACAGTGTATGCAGATCCAACTCCCTATCATGCTGTGTCATACAAAGACAAATGTAAGATCTTTAACTAGAAAATCTGTATCACGGAGTCCTGATAGCTCACTGTTCAAGGGTGAGATGTTCAAGTGCACACTTTATAATCTACATTTAAAAAAACAGAAGGAAAAGCTCTGTCATGTCCTGGATAAGTATCTTGAAATAAGGTAGAGGTACCTACCTCTCTGTATTAACTACAGGAGAATATAAAGTCACTAACTAAGATTTACAGGTCTAACTTTCAATGTTTAGATTACAGCAGACATATAGACTCCACACTGTGAAACAAAAAATGACGTAGAAGGATAGTGCAGAGTACAACCAAATGTACGCATCACTATTTTTTATTATTTTAAAAGAGGAATTGCAAACACCATCCATTTTCATCTGTCTCAAACATGCCCACTGCTAAGTGATTTATGTTGACTCATACTATGAATCAAGATTTGTAAAAAAAAGTCTACATCTTTTATTCAAAAGATTATGCAGTTTGCTTGATTTTTTCCTGTTATAATAGTAGGACCAAAGTATTTTCATGATAGAAGTCCTTTCTCCGCTCACATTTTTAAAGAACAGAACTGTAAGAATTTATAATATAGAGAAAATGAGTGATGGCCAAGGAAAACCAGAGTCATTACATAATTTGCAGAAGTCCATCCAGGCAGGGTGAGCAGGGAGGGCAGATTATTCCTCCCCACTTGCGAGATAGGGTCACTATCTGTACAAACTGGGGGATGCCCAACAGGACTTGGGGTGTACTGATGGATGGTAATGAGAACGTAAGCCAGCAATGTGTCCTTGTAGCACAGAAAGCCAACCGTATCCTTTCCTATGCTGTGTCAAAGGAAGCATGAACAGCAGGTGGAGAGGAGGTGAAACACTGGAACAGGATGCCCATAGAGGCTGTGGATGTCCCCTCCCTGGAGGCATTCACATCCAGGTTGGACAGGACTATGAGTAACCTGGTCTAGAGGGAGGAGTTCCTGCCTATAGCAGCGGGGTTGGAACCAGGTGACCTTAAAGGTCCCTTCCAAGCCAAACTGTTCTAGATTCTATGGTTTAGCATTTGATTTCTTCTGCAGTACAGAAATCATCAGTACAAGAGAGACACGGACCTGTTGAAGTATATCTACAGGAGGGTCACAAAAATTATTCAAGGCATGGAACACCTCTCCTAGAAGAACAGGCTATGAGAACTGGGGCTTGTTCAGCCTGGAGAAGTCTCCAGGGAGATCTGAGAGTGGCCTTTCAGTATATAAATGGGAGCTGTGTGAAGGGAGCAGACAGACTCTTTAGGAGGGTCTGTTGTAATTGGACAAGGGGAAATGGTTTCAAACTAAAAGGGGGATTTGGATTTAGATTGGACATAAGGAAGAAGTTTTATGCAGTAAGGGTGATAAGGCACTTGAATAGGTTGCCTAGAGAGGTGGTGGATGCCCCATCCCTAGAGACATTTAGGATCAGAATGGAAGGGGCTCTGAGCACCTGATGGAGCTGTAGGTGTCCCTGTTCATGGAAGGGGAGCTGGACCAGATGACCTTTAAAGGTTCCCTCCAACTAAAAAGACTGTATGACTCTATAATGTGCTTATTCAAATAACATGTCAGGGGAAACACTGACTATGTAACCCTGTGAGAATGATTTGCATTCTAGAACACACACACAGTAGAGATTGGGCTGCCATCAACCACAAATTCCTGAGAGGAATCATTGTATTTGCTGGTCCTCATCAAGTAATTCAATCAGCACAGAGTTCAAACCGAGCCAAGCTTAAGACAAAAATATATTGTAAGTCCATTACAGGAACAGCTCTAGTGGCTCAGCTAGCATCAGAGTTAACCAGACAAATCATAACATCCACTCTGAATAGTCATGCACCACTTCCCTATCTCTGCAATCAACTGAGCAATCCCTTCTGTCTCTCTTCCTATGGGACACATAAAACAATGCATTTCTGTGTGCCCTTGTAACAACCTGCATTTGTTAGAACTGTGGAGTCCAATAAGCTTCAGTGCAGAAAAAGCCAATAAAAATACTGATTAAAGAGAAAGAAATGGCTTTGCCAGTAAAGTACACTGGAAAACCAGCACTTCCATGCTTGTGTGCTGATTGCTACGTGTCTGATAGGATCGTACTTCATCATCAACTTCTTTATTGCAAAACCATAGAGAGAGGACAAGAGAAAACATCTGGGACTTCAGTGAGAAATCTAATATGTAACAAAAACAGGAGCACTGAAACAAAAATAGTTTGAAAAATTCAGAACAAATTCTCTGAAGTTGCCTTAAATGAAAGATACTGGGTCGTAGGCTTTTTTTGGCTCCCTTAGAGGAAACAGAGAGATTAAATTCACTTTGAGAACACAAAGATGTTTGTGGAAAATGGAGAGGACATCAGAAAGCTTCTTTGGTATTTCCTGCACAGGGAACAAAGTCAGCAGCCTAGACATGCTGTCATTGCTCCCCGGGACCACAGGTAGCAGTGCTGTCTTTGCCTTGGTGGTATGTGGTAACCAACAACGCTCCCATCACCAACATCTGGCTGCCATCTACCCCCTTTTTAGTGGCTTGCATCAAGAGTGCTGAGGAGCAGCAATTTCTGTACTCAAATTTTGTACATTTTCATACTTTAACCTCCAACCTCACATCCTAGGGATGACATCCCTCACAGAAGACAAAAGCAGATAGATGTGAAAAAAGTTATAATATGAGCTTTGGGGGGAAGGGCTTTTTTCCCTTGGTGTCAAGTTAAAAGAGGTTCCAGGTGAGAGGAAGCCAGCTGCCTCTGCCAGGATAAAAAGGCAGCTATTTGAACCTAATTTGATATTTTATTTTCAGCAGCCTAAAAAGCTTTCTGTTAACTAAAGGCCAAGTGATGCTCAGCAGAAGAAAATTAAAAAAACTGTATAGAGAGAAGGACACTTTTAGTCCCTCTAACGTGAAATGCTGTGAACCATACAATTCCAATTTCAACCTCCCACTTAAGTATTCATGTGGATATCCTTTGCACTGCAGTGGGAGGAAAGGCGCTCCCAAAGTCACAGTAATATAGCTCTTTCTCATGGCAATATACTTCAAAGGAATAGGTTTACAGATCTACTTACAGGTGCTTAGGATCAATTTGAAAATGTGTGAAGCATCAAGGCTTAGCTGACCTCACAGATTAAACATGATGTCTTGTCTGCAGCAACTTAGGAAACCTTCCCAGTGCTGCTTTTTTCATCATAGATCTTGGCTTTAGTTAACCAAACAATCAACAGGAGCCTGTGCCTGTTTGCAACTGGCTCTATAAAGTACTTGACCATTGGAGGACTCAATAACACTGTGAAAATGATGTCAGAGAAACAGAAGTAACCAATGTTATAGTGTCATCCATCAATGCAAAAGAAGAAAAAAGAAAATCAAATCTGGAAATAAAAGCTGGAGATGTGCTGTTTCTTTTTTTTCTAATTGTAAGCAGTCAGATTAATTAAAAATACCTTAATGATCTATTACAATGAGATTAGTACAGATGGAGAGAAATACAGACTCAGTAGTGTGGCGGTGAGATGTGGTACAGCTTATGACATTATTTCTGACACGCAAGTTCTATATTAAAATGTTTATGCTATCTCTTGAAGTTATAAATACTCCAAATATGTCTATTATTAACTATCATTATTAACTAAACAGAAATTAGTTTCCCAGTTTAACAAGTATGACACAGTAATGTTAACAGCCCTTTTAGAAAACATTTTTAGAACAGAAATCAGTCAAAAAAGTCAGGATGAATTCATTAAAGGTAAAACATGCCTGATCAACGTCACTGCCTTCTCCGATAAAATAAATGGATTTGTGCACTCAAAAAACCATTTCCCTCTTTTAAGTGCACTATCAACAGTAAGAAGAAAACAATTAGAAATAATAAGTGTCTTTCAACTATAGGTCAAGACATAAGTTCAAATTTAAACACCGTCAAGAAGCCTTATTTCATATCAGAAAACATTAAAAACTTGGATATCAATTCAATAGTATGCTGTTATTGTAGAAAACTACATTTCATTCTGAAAAGCAAAATCCTATCTCTATCTTTCCTTGAATGAGCACTTTGCTCAGGAACTTTGATGTTACGAAAGGGTAAGCCGCATCTTTAATTTCTCAGAGACAGGTAGAAGCCAAGTCTGAGTCTAGGACTCCTTACAATCCTTTGATGAGCTGAGATCCAAAATGCTACACTACATAGCAGTTAATGGCCAAAAACTGCAGTGGCTCCAATTGTTCCCTTTCACTAGGGCTGAAAGAGCTCTCCAGGATTGCTCTTACTTCACCAAAAATTGTCATCTCTAAATGGCCATACTTTTGTCTGCTTTCTTACACTTGGAAAGACACACAGTGAACTAGCAGAAGGTGCTGATAATACTGAACTGCAAATTTTGTTCCTCACTGACCTTCACCACTACGTAACACTAGAATGGCAACAAGAATCAACATCAAAAGTCAGCAAATGTGGATGAAGAACAGCTATGAAGAGCTGGTAAGGCGACTGCTCTACTGAAGGCAGACCTTCCATTTCCCAAGGCTGTGCAAATTTTGGTTGTTATCACTTTCCAAGATGCAATTTTAGATTGCATCAAGCATATATTTTTTAATTATTTGCAATTTATGAGGACTGCTACTTATGAGGACTGCTACTTCCTGCTAGAGAAGGTATTAGCCATATACAAAAACAATTTGTGTCGCCTCCTCCAGACTAGACTACTTTGATATGCTGTATCTGAAACTGAATGCGAAAACACTATACTGCTCTTTCAGAAATAAAGACATTCAATCACCTATCAGCATAAATAACATTATTTTAAATAGAGAGCAGTTATGAGTCAGAAAGCACTAATTAGAGTAATGGGGTGGAATCGTCAAAAAACACAGTTTGCACTGAGAAGGTGAAGCAAAACAAGCCATTTATGCTAGAAGGTAGCTGAGTTCACCTTTGCCTTCCATGACCAGAATAATATGGTGCAGCAACCCCTACAGAAACACAAATGTTTGGTTTGCAAAAGTGTTAATTTACACAGCAGAGATGGTATTCATCATTTTTTAGACATACAAAAGATGACAACATAAACTAGGCAAAATAAATTTTATCTTGGTCAAAATTCTTAACAATCCTTGGGCCACATGTTGTCCTTATAAGGACAAAAAAAAGATGAGTTTCTTTAACAAAAAATGAAAAAGCTAAAAAACTGAAGTAAATATAAGGAAAAACGTTTTATAAGGGAAAAACTGAAGCACTGAAGCATCTCCAAGTGAATACACTTTTTCTAGTGATAAGGAAAATAAAATTTACAAGAACAAATAACTCTGACTTCCTGTCACTATTAATGAAATTTCATTTACTTTTTCTATTTAGCAGCTATCAGTCTTCATACATCAAATTTAATTTTGCACAGTTAGATGTTATTTTTCAGTTGTATCAATAAATTAACCTCATGGATTGCAGAGCCAGATGGGACCACTATGAACATCTAATCCAACCTCATAAAGCAAAAAACATTTTTCTTGATTAAATTCAAGCTTATGGTATGTGTGTGTGTGCGCACATGCCTACATGCAAATGTTTGGGGTTTTTTTAATGAGTGTATTCAATAATGCCAGTAAAAGTTCTGATCAAAAACTCTGGCGTACAAAATCCACAGGATTACGGAACAGATCCTTAGGGCTGACACGTCCAAAAGATATAAATTCATTTTCATTTTCGGATTATTTGATTACCAAATTGGAAAGATGGTGTCAGCTGCCTTTTAGCATATGTATTTCAGTGTGGGAAAAGGATCAACATTTAAAATTAAAATTCATCATTACCTTTTACTTACAGCACCTGAATAATTGTTAAAAACAACTAATTACTTGCATTTCAGAAAGCACATTTAATTAGCTGCTCACAAACAGAGTACATTTCGAAAGCCCTCCAGGGGAGATGGGTACAGAAATTCCATTAACCAAGTTGTGTGTGAATTTGAGCACTTCTTCAAAAATATACTCTGTAGACCACTTTTATGCATATTAGCTTCTTTTTTTCAAAATAATTTCCTTCTTCTACATGTGCATGAATGAAAAGATCTGTCCATCTACAAGGGTACATATTTTTATGAATGGAGGAGCTGGGGAGGGAGGAGGATTGTAACTGAGGTGAATGAGAAACATGTTGAGCATTTTATAGATACAATAGAAAGTTACAGAAATTACATCATCAGAATGCAGTATGAAAGAGAATATCTTTATGTGAGAGATTAGTTTTATCGACAGAGGGACAAAGGAACTAGCTTCTCAGGTTTGCCAGGCAGCTCTGTCTGTGATCACCGGTCATGCAAAGCATTCTCCCCAGCACTCATACAATACTTACACAATAGCATGATAGGGGAAAAACACACAGTCTCTCAGAAACAATGTCATGGCCACTGAGACACACAGACACACATTTGATCTCTCCCATGCATTCACTCAAGACAATTTTCTCTTCTCAGTCCAGGATGAAGCTGCAGCTGGCAGAGAAACCAAACAAAAATAACCAAACCAAACTGAACCAAAAAAACAAAACCAAAAACCTAATATATTGAAGCAAACAGACACTCTCTCTTTTAAAAGGAGAAAGGTATCTGGATTTCCTCTTGATGAAGTGACACCAGTGCCTATAAACCTTATTTCCTTACTGCAGAAATTGTCATCTTCAAAATTAATGGTCCTTTTCAGAGAAGACTGCCTATCTCAAAGTATTTATCTGATAGAGCTGGTACCATTTTTCCAAAGAACCACCCCCATCAGAAGATGCTGCTCATTGTAATTGAAAGCTTTAAGTGAACATGTTTATTTTTATAGTATTTGACAGAAAAATTCAAATGCTTCAAATAAAAATGGAACATTGAGCTATCTTACCAGATTTTGTCATGACGATACAATATTGTTCCATTTCTATTTGCACTTGCTATAAAACTTAATTTCCAAATAATGCAATACTATTTCCTATAATTCAATATCCCATTCTAATGTGCTGACAGCATCAGGCTGAACTGTTTTGACATTGCTGAAATGAAATCTTGAGCAACAGTAGCCTTCATATTTAAGGATATCTATTTTAAAATTTCTCTTTGGAATTTCTTTTTTAAGTTGCAACTTCTTGTTTCAGCACAGAGTAGAAAGAAGTTAAAACACTGGCACTTCCCTGAAATTCTAATAACTGTTTAAGTAGGTAAACATTCTAATAATTGTGTAAGTAGGCAAACACATGTAGATATTTTTATACATAGTGTGCTTTTCATTCGGTCTCCTTCTTAGAATAGGTAGTTCAGTATGTTCACAAAGGTTTTTGTCTACAGATTTACATCCTTATGCAAACCTTTCCCTCTCTCCCATCACTGTCACCTGTGATGATGACAATACAAAAATTCTTTTGGTCAAACCCTGTGGGAAGCTCCCCATTTTGACTCTTTAAGTAAAATTTTAGAAGCTATAGCCAAATTTCTTCTAGTATTACTGACCTTTAACCAGAGTAGCTGCATTTTCTGAATCTCAAAGGTAGCATGCCTTGTAATTTTTGAACTAATATAGAACTTTAGTCTTAGGCACTGCTTATATTGCAATAGCAGTGTAAAATAGTCCAATTATAACATGATTGATCTCCTGGTCAAACAAGGTGAAAAGTTGTCAAGCACACAAGATGATGTATGGATGAAAGCTAACCATTTGCCTGAATGTACTAAATCTCTCAGCAGACTACTGTTTTATTTTAGGTAGAAAACACTGATACTGTTTGGAGGAAACATACTTCATGTGTGCTTTTGCAAAGGTGCAGATAAAATCATAAAATCATAGAGTGGCCTGGGTTGAAAGGAACCACAATGATCATCTAGTTTCAACCTGCTGCTACGTGCAGGGTTGCCAGACCAGGCTGCCCAGAGCCACATCCAGCCTGGCCCTGAATGCCTCCAGGGATGGGGCATCTACAACCTCCTTGGGCAACCTGTTCCTGTGTCACCACCTCTGTGTGAAAAACTTCCTCCTAATATCTAACTTAACATCTCCCGTCTTAGTTTAAAACCATTCCCCCTTTTCCTATCTCTATCTACCCTTGTAAACAGTTGTAAAACAGCCAGTGACTATGTTGGGACTGGATCTGTTGGCAAAGTTTGTACAACCTAAACAGCTCTGCCACCTCCAATTCTTTGTCTTTGAAGCACAAAACTCCACATAGATAGAGACAAACTCTCTCCTTCTTCAGTTGGTCAATATTCCTTTCATTTTTTATTCAGCTAAAAATCATATCATTTATCCCTAGGAATTAAAATAAAAATAACTAAAAAAAAGAGATGAAGCAAGGATCAGTGAGCCCCATAATATGTCTAGCTATGAATTTAAAAGCTTTATCTTCTCACTTTGAAAATAAATTTGGTCAGCGTGAGAGCTATCCAAACAAGCGCAAAATTATTCTGAAAAGTCTCATCATTTCCTCTGCATAAAAGACAAAATAGAGTATGTTTCTTGATATTTTTAAGCACATGCACAAAGATATACATATACATGTATTTGAATTGTTATCATGCTTTGAAGTTATGAAAATCATTATAATTTCTCTGGAATTTCTTATGATAGCATTAGTCATGATGAAATCATTCCTGGTAAATTAGGACTGCTTGAGTACCTACCTCTGCAGTATTTCTACCATACCTCAGCATTTAGTAAATGCAAACTATCACAGAAGTTTTGCCATCAGCTGAAGGGTGATGCATTTCACATGTGCATTAAGACACAAATCCAAGTGAATTGAGGAAAAAAATTGCTACTTATCCATAAGGAACTCTGTTGTGAAACAGCAAGGCTTTTCGGGCCTGTGGCTTCAATGCTACTAGTTTAACTCAATGGTCAGAGCAATCCCTGGGGAAGCAAGCCTTAATACTACTGCTACGATAATTTCCCTTTGTTAGCAGTACATGTACCAAATTATTTTTAAAATAACATCACATGTATTAAACACTCTCTCCACGATGACTTATAAAAACAATGTTCCATATGTGCAAATTAGATTTTGGCAAGTGCAAAATTGTATGCAGAAATTACATTTGGGTATGGAAAATACTCTTTCCTCTAACCCAGATAGATATTTAATTTCTATGGGATAAATTGCATGCTACCTATTCACTAACATAATTTCCCCACTGATGATTGACATTTAGATATCAAAGAGGGGAAAAGATAGCATAACATTAGATTGCACATCTCCGAGGAGTAAAAGGTATTCATTAGAATAGGTATTCTAGCAAATGGCATGCTAAAGTCTTGACAAAAATCATGTCAAAAGTCATGTCAATCTTTTTTTTTCCTGCTACTTCAAAAGCACATCTGTCTGTGGATGGCAATCACTCATGCTGGCACCTGAAATATAACAAATAATATCCACTCTCGAAAAGATGAAAGCTGGAATCAGTGAGCGATGCACAGCATTGCTGACCAGCATTCAAGGACATGAAAATGCAAATAAACAGGGCTACGGGGTTCCCACAGGGAAGGCTTGCAGCTGATAGGCAACAGAGACAGAGGGAGACCATGGCAGAGGAACTCCAGCCCTCAAGGGTGTTTAAGCCTCTGGGAAAGGTGCAGTGCTGAAACAGCAGCCAAGCCCTGGAGCAGGGGGCAAGTGGCACATGCCCCTCAGCAGCAATTCTTCCAGGCAGTTGAGAAATAGCGTGGTACTGGCTCCACAGAGAATCCAAGCCAGTGTCTGTAGCTAAAAAGAAGATGGTGTATTTGATTAAGCCTTACTGATTTTTGTGCAAGGGTTAAATCACGGGGAAAAATGAGGAGTAATTTTTTAGAACTCTAACAAGTTCTGGGAAAAAGCCAGGACCTCTGTAAAGAAAATAAAGAGAGAGCTGCATTGCTGAATAACTGTATGAAAATGACTTCCTCACATCAGACTGAACTGTTCAGAAGAGGTGCATTACGTATGGAACAAGTATCCTGCAGCTAGGGCCTAGTTATGCTTCCCTCAAAATGAATAATGCTAACAATATCACAATAGCAAGATAATGAAGGAAAAGAGGAAGATTTGCGTTATCTGTGTTCATTAACCTGAACTATAATGCTTGCCTGAAATATTAAATACCTTTCTATCATTAGAAATACAATGTGAAAGGCTAAAGAAATACTTTATGTGGGGATTTTTTTCAAGATTTTTTTTTTTTTTTTCTTCAGAGACAATGAAAAAAGCAACACAGCTCCTTTAATCCTGTAATCTCTCTGGTAGCAATCAGCTTGGGGTACATTTCGGTTTGTTCACTTGTCATCTACATTAAGAGTCCTTCAATGAGCTTTTCTTTTAAAGTAAATACAGAATGACACATTCATAATTAGATCTCTCTGACCATTCCTTTCTAGGTTTGAAGGATATGAGATGTAGACACGTCATGCAGTCCCTGCTCCTGATCAGCGTGCTAAGGAGCTTAGACTTTCACTGTTGATTAGTGAATTGTAAAACAACCGACAAAATACACCATCGGTGCTGCTGGTTCAGATATTGCAGTCTCAGTTATTCCCTGCATGAAGGAACAGTCAGAAACTCAAGAAATATTTTGAAGAGCACTGAAAAAAAGATGTTCAACCATATATTTCAAGCAAAGATTACTGAATCGTTTAACTGTAACATAGGCCCTTGTGAACACAACAGAAAGCAGAACAGTTTCTGTTGAGCCTGATAGCACTAAGTATGTTTCGAGATCATTTTGAATACGCTGCAGTACTATATGTCAGTGTTTGTAATTCCCATTGATATTTATATCATTACTAACATCTGTGGCCACTCAAACTGTCCATAACATGATCTGTTACTGAGGGATAAAGTGAAATTTTTTTGTTCATTCCTCCTATCTCAGATTTGGTTTTACTCATTCATGACTTCTCAACAAATTTGTCATATAATTTTCTTTGATAATCTAGAAACAATCTAACAATACTTAATTTTCCTGATTATTTCAAAATAAGAACTGTATTTCATAGAGGCATCTATGCTTATCAGCTCTCTTTCTTAACACACAGGACAAAAACATCACTTTTTTATGTCTTAGAACAAAAATCATTAATATTTGCCCCAGAGGTGTTCTTTTTGTATTCACTGATCAGGCAAAAATATAACAATCATTCAGTACTTCAGTTTCATGCCTATAACATTACTAACAGAAGTCAACCATAGGGATTAAATGACTTGGCAACCTTCTGGTTCTTTTCAGGAATATTCAACAGTAACACAGACCTAAAAAAATCCCAGCTATTCCACTTTCACTACAGTAGTAAAAAACAGTTGGCATTTGTCACTGTTCCACCATTGATAACTTACCAAGTTTTTCTTCACAAGTAAGGCTTTCTAACCAAAATCAACAAAATCTCCCTTGACTGATTTATTTTGTCCTGCAACATATGTTTTCATCCAATTTTCATATTGTGGCTTTATTGACTCCCAACCCAGCATCGTAATGAATAACACTTGTACATCACTTAAACTTACTATCTACCATCTATTGTCCATCAAATCTCTTTTCAAACAATAAAGTTATTACAAACCTTAAGAATCCTAATCCTTCAATTCTTATAGATACGGCAATTCCTTTGGTGCTAAATAAAACTGAGTTCTGGTCTTGAGGCCCCTTCTACTCTAGCACAGGCTTGGCCATGAGCCTCCTTCTAGGTCCTCACATTACTATTTATACCTTTGGTCAAAGAATAATGTTTAGAGGGAGGGATTCAAGACATCCCAAATAAAGGCTGTTATAGCTCACCAGTGTAATATTTCCATCAAGTGAAAACTCTGTAAGCTGATTTCCCTGGAACTGCTATGAGGGAATATGGGGTGTTTGATGACATAAAGCCTTGATGGTAAGAGCTGGAAGACTATAAAGAAAGCAAAATCTAGGGCATTCTTGTTACCTACAGATAATGGCCCCCGGAGTGTGCCATTCCTTGAAACATTTTGAGAAATTGGGGAAAAAAGTCCTACATGTGGCGAGTTAAAACTGTGCTCTGGATCACGATAGCAAATAAGCAATGCAGAACTCTCAACAGTGATCAACTGATCAAAACTGCTCTTGATTCATGTGTAATTTAGTAGTATAAAACCATGTGTGCGTCCCAGTACAGAAAAGCATATTTGTTTCCTGTCTGGCATAGGGAGTTAAAAAAAATTAGATAATCTATATGGAAAATTAAGTCATAAAAAAAAATAAATCATTCTTCAGGTAATTAAATACCAAAGATGGAATCTGAAAGTTGACTTCCAGAATGGGAGTCAGCTGTAAGGTTCAGATAATGAAAATAAGTGTCTGTCAGTGACCTATGTGTCTAAACTGATTCATGCTCTAAAGAGAAAGCCCATTTACATTAAGATAAACACCTATGCTATGCTCTGCTAATATAAGCACCCTTGACTGAAGCAGGAACACAAGTAAAAATCTCACATGAAACTACATGGAGGGTAAACCTTATCCCAGTCTAAACTATAATTTGTCTGCTCACTCGTTGTGATTTACAGCAAATTTGACGCCCGTTGATAATTTGTCTGGCCTCCGGTAGCCTCTGCAGAAAGCCACAGGTCTTCTGTATGTCCTGTGTCATATCTGACAGTTTGTTTGCATGTTCTGAACTCCATTTCAAATCAGATACCCATGGGAGAGCAGATGAAGTGATTCTGAGCTGTATGCACTTTGTCAATGAGAGACTGACACCATCAGAGGGAAATTCAGTCCCTTCTGAAGTATTGGAAACATGCTGAGCATTTAATTCAGATGTTTAATATTTGATAGTCATGAGTAAGATGACAAGAATTCGGCATGAATGCCAACAGAAAGAGCAAGCTATCTGTATTATTATGGGGACTTTTACATATACTGCTTCTGTTACCTCTTTCCACATACATTTCTGTAAGGG
Source organism: Tetrao urogallus (assembly GCF_951394365.1). Taxonomy (NCBI): domain Eukaryota; kingdom Metazoa; phylum Chordata; class Aves; order Galliformes; family Phasianidae; genus Tetrao; species Tetrao urogallus. The sequence goes on along the minus strand of NC_136820.1, from coordinate 42,518,370 downwards.
ATGGAAGATAAACTGAATTTATCATTATAGAACTGAAATGGTCTTACTTAACCTTAGACTGAGGGACAGTCTAATGCTCCTGAAGTTAGAGATACTCTGATGATGATTTTGATAGTGCCAGAACTTTATCTGAAACTGGAACCAATGATCTCTCACAGAAACCAGGCTCTGGAAAGAGCAATTATACATTGCCCAAAGAAGTTGCAGATGCCCCCTTCCTGGAGGCATTAAAGACCAGGTTGGACAGGGCTGTGAGCAACCTGGTCTAGTAGGAGGTGTCCATGCCTATAGCAGGGGGGTCAGAATGAGATGATCTTAAAGGTCCCTTCCAAACCAAACCATTCTACGATTCTCAGATTCTCTGATTTTCATAATGTAGATTATGCAGCATAAAAGTTTGGGATTCTGAGAACACTGCAGTCAAATCATTTTCAAATAATATTGCCAATACTGCTTAATCTAACATTATGCTGCAAAACACTGTCTCCAGAAAATAAATTTTTACCAAAATAAAATATTTTAATTCTAACAATCAAGAAATTGCAGGAAATCGAGTCTTGATTTCACTGGGTACTGAGAGCGCAGAGCTCTCGAGGAAAAAAAAAAAAATTTTTTTAGTTATGGACCTTAATGTGGGCTTTACAGTAAGAAAAACAGAAATTTTACTTGGAAAATCTCTAAAGAACCAAGAAGTCCATATGACTGAGGAACAACCATTGCATGTGGATTGATGGGTTGGTGCTCAAGTTAGATGATCTCAGTGAACTTTTCCAACCATAATGATTCTTCCAATGATTCTTCAGAGAGAACTAGATAAGGAAGGTTGTAAGGATACAATATATCTTAACTACCTTAGATAAAAACAAAGAAACAAACAGATAAAAATATAATCAGATAAAAGGGACATGATCACAAACTACAAATATGCAATGGAACAAAGGAAGGCTATAAAGATACTTGAAGTGGGGACTAAAGTTATCAAGTCACAAGCTACAATAATGAAGTTAACAGATATGCTTTGCATGTATCATTTAAGTTTGAGTTGGCCAGGACTCAGAGCTGACGCAAAGGAAAAATATTGGACAGTCAACAAAAGCTTTGCACAGCCTGAAGACATACACACACAAACACAAAACAGCACATAACTGAAGACAACTGCCAAGGTGGTGGGGAAAGACGTTACCAGCAGCAAGCCTTAGCTACATGTCTGCTCTCTAGAAGTAACATGACAAAACTGAAGAGAAGAAGTTCAGTGTATTTAGTTTAGCTGTTAAAGTTTTAACTCAGCTCTGGGATGTAGATCACCATTGCTAAATATTGCAATTCATTCACATACATTACAGCCAATATTAAGGGAATATCCCCTGGGAAAAAAAAAAAATGTATTTAACAGTTCAATATGTATAAGCCCATACCAGATGTTAGCAGCACTGTCTGTTTACTGAAAGCAAGTCACTGAATTAATAGATGTGATAGATCTCTCTAAACCAAGGCAAAGATTGACTATTAAAGCAGAAGAATAATAAGCAGATAATGAATGAAACCCACAACCAGAACAACAACAAAGAAAAACACACAACCAAACCCAACAGCTACAACAAATTCCACTGTTTTTCCTTTTAATATCTTATTATTAGTAAAAACAGCAATGAATTTTGAAGAATGATGATATTTCGAATTAATGGAATTGCAGATGAGAAAAAAAGTGCTCTTGATTTTACCTTCATAGCACCAAATAGGAGATCAGCACATCTCATACTTGTACAGCTCCATTGATTTCAATTAATTTAACTTTCTGACTAACTATAAGTCAGTGAACAGAATCAGTACCAATTAGTTACAATAAGCATGAGCATTGCAAGTAGCCAACTAAACTCTCACGGAACTGTCATGAAAAAGCTTTCGATCTCAGGAATATTTTTTAGCTCCGTGTGGAAGGCATTAAGCAGTCAGTGTTAATTTTGCATGAGTTTTCATAAGCCCATTTACTAGAAAAAAAAAAAAAAAAACAACAAAACATCTTAATTGCGCTTATTTAGAAATGTTCCTTCCAATCAATGTATTGATTTAGTCATAATTTGATTCCTGGCCTGGTGATCATCTTTATATAGCTCTGTAAGTGTACTGTGCATTTGAAATGCACACAAATACGTAATGAAACCCATTAACTAACAAACCAATGGTCAATCAATTCGTGAGCAACAGTGCAAATTTTGTGGATAAATTTCTACTGGTCTTCTGGTCAGGATTCTTGCACAAACATTACGTAGTCTGCTGCTTTAACACCATCTTATTTAATGATGGTGTTAAAGTGAGAGAAGAGTGGTATTGTAAAGCACAGGAGCCTACTATTATTCATCATTAACTCTACAAGAAAATATGATTACATATTTTCTTCAACAGGAGATCCTTACTAAAGTCACAGTAGAGTTGAAATTGATCTTTCATGCTGAATCTGTTTCTCTATCCGCTACCTATTTCCTAAATTTGTGTGAATCTTCTTTACAAACTCAATTAAAGCCTGACCTTGAGCACAGAAAATTATCTTCATGAGGACTCCTATAGAAATCCTGTTTTTAAGGTGAACAATGTTACTCAGCTGATGCTTACAGGGTGAAAATTAGTGCGTAACCAGCAGACATATTCTGATCTCACATCACTGTAATTCAAATCCCTTGTGGTCTTTCGAATGAATCCAGTCTAAATTAGACACTATTCTTGCCCAAGTGTTCCCAATTTCCTTCTGCACAATAGAGAATAGAGACCACCACAGTCTCAGGGGATTTTTCTTCTATTTCTGTCGGGAACACTGAGCAAAATATCCAATCAATCATTTTTCTATGACATAGTAGAAACATACATATATATTTTAATAAACACGTCATATTGTACTGTAGCAAGCAGTAGAATTTTACTAGAATTACAGAAGGTCTAACTTGACTCTTATTATTTCCTAGTCTCTCAGGATCATTACTTCCCTATACTATTCCCCAAAAACTCAGTTCAACTTAAGTTAGAGGCAAAGTTAGGTTTTTTACTTCAGATTTTCATTTGGGCTCATCTTTCAAACACTTATTATTTTTCTTGCTGGCATATATGTTTGCCCACAGTCAGTAAAAATCTGCATGATTTTACATTTATAAAAGAAAGTTAAGCAATTCAACCAAAACCATAAACTTTTTTCAGGGGACCAAAGTGGCAGTTTTCTCATTACATATCAATTTACAGCTCAAAATCAGGAATAGATCAATGCAAACCATCTGCACCTTGCAAGTTTTAACATATCTCCCTTTCGTCACTCTCAGTAAAGCAGTGGAAGTTATGCAGAGCATGTGGTCTGCTTTCACAAATAATTTCTATGGAAAACAGCAGTCAGACAGTAATATAGGCCCAAGGTGACCTCATTACTGAAATTTGTTCTAGTTGTCATTAGACATATCACGCTGTGTCATTCAAATCGGGAAAGGAATAAGAGATACAGACACGTAGCACCAGTGATTAGAGATGAAAAATACTGTTACACCATAAGAATCCCTTGGAGAAGAAATATGTACAGCATTTAAGATCCAGTCACCCCCTGATCTGTCACTGCTACCTTTATGGCTCTATTCTTTTTCTACTTGTTAATTCTCCTTCACAAGGGACAACATCTTTTCTTGAATTTCAGAGGCAGATGTTTGCTGGCCAACTACTTTGCATAAAATACTGCAGAATTTTTGGTGGTGAAGATTTTGTGTTGTGTAAATGACTGCAGTTACTGAGTAGACCAACTCAGGCAATTGCTTTGTTGTGTTTCTTGTCACTGCCACACTTCAGACATTCCTCAGAATTGTAAGCTATGGTTAAATTAGGCCAAAAGTTGGCCTGATCTTTGTTAAGGTCCATAAGCTGCAAGGAATGATACCAGCCATTCAGAAGCTGGTACCTTGCTAGCAAAACATGGTTGGGAAAGACCTCAGCATGAAGAATTAAACTGGGATGCCAGCAGTCAGTTTCTCTTTCCAGCTTTTCCCACCTTGATAACCAAAGAATGGGTCAACACAGCATCTGGACCTTTTCCCCCACTTACATTCCTGATGTTATTCTGCTTTGCATCTCCACACAGTCAAAGTCCCTCACATGGGGCAGACTACCTGACGCACAATAATCTGAATTAGGTTTAGTGCCAGATGCTAAAGCTTAGCTGATTTACCTTGACTTCAAAAAAGTCCTTAATGCCAGGTGCTCATCATTTATCACTATCAAAGATTAAAAGATGCTTTTTGCAACAGTGTCCAGAGTAAGAGCAAAAGAATTGGATATCGTCCCAAATGTTATGGCCAAATTCCAGTTTCACTAATTACATTCTGCTTACTCAAATTCTCACTGCTAAGCAAAAGGAAGGGGATTTGTTTTCCCTTTCTGGCTTGGACTTACGGACAATTGTTAATGTGCACTTTAACATTGTATTTTTCCTCCTGAGAGCTGATCAGTCAATGGAAATATTACCATGAAAAGATCTGGAGAATCTACACAATGAAAGATGCTACATGAAAGCAGGAATTTATTGTTCATTTTTCCTTTACAGAAATTGGCAGTTAGTTGTAGAAAATAATTAGTTTTTAAATTGACCTCAATTTGGTACAGGGTAGAGGGGAACTTAGAAGAATTTTCTGAAATGTTAAATTCAATCATATCAATCAGAAACCAAAAAACTAATGTTCATCTTAATGACTCAAACATAAAGACCCTCTAAAAAGTTTCATTTTCTGTGCCTTGAAATACTTTTACTTGGCTTCCTCATCATCTCTCAAAGGTATTTTAGTTCTTCTCTTTGCATTCAGACATCTGTTCTAGTTGCATGTTTTCTTGAATCAAACATATTTATGGCTAACCTCATATCTCTGAAGTCTAAGGCAACATTTTTGATCGCTGCCTTCAGAAAGCCACTATTTGATTTTCAGTGAAATCTAAATACAACCTTTCTTAAGTTTCTTTTATTTTATTTATTTTATTTTAGAATCTTTCTTTCCAAAGGAAAGTGTACTGCAGAATGTGAAAATACATATAAAATTGTAATAGTGATAGGCTATCTTTTTCTCAAGGTGTATATTTTATCAGTATATTTTTAGACTGGTACCTCCTACATTTGTTAGTCCTATCTGAAATCAGCTGCAGCCCTGCTATTAAACTTACTAACAAAAAATTTAGGGCAATCTAAAAATGAGAAGTCCACTCTGAGACAGCTTATCATACATTGCAAACGAGCCTCAGTAAAACTGTGGGTAAAACTGTCTCTTGTGAACTGTCCTGCAGCTGTTAGGGTTCATATTGTTCTCTTATAACAGAAATAGGAATTTTTATTAACTCTGGTCATAATTTAAATTACATGAGCCTAACTTTATGATGCAGATTAGTGTGCTGCCATTCAATCTGGTTTTTATTTTGGCATACTACCATTCTCCTCATACATGAACTCTACTATCACATGATAGGAAAAGAAAGGACAAAAACACAAATATTAAAAATGCTAGAACAAAACCTTAGGTATATAAAGAATTATTACTGCACTTGCACCTTCTCTCATAGGTTAGATTCTTGACAGTTTTACATCACTAGAGTGAATGGTTCAAGTACTTTGCTCGTACTTGACAAACACTCTAAAGGTCAGTGCTGTCACATTTTCACTAAACATCACCAAAAATAGCTACATAGCTGTTCTAGGAGATTTTGCTTCATTTATTAAATAAAACTTGTGCGATAAGAATTTTCCCAGGTCTTACACTGAAAAAAACAACTACAAGGGTTATTTTTAACAGTGCTTAAGAGTTAGAACTTGTGAAAAATCTTGCGCAGATAAATATCTATTCCATGTCAATTTTCTTAAAAATAAATGTATTTTCTAAAATTTAAAATATAACCCATCAGGACTAAGAATGGCATTGCTCTTCATGAGAAATATCACACGCTCCTCCTCCTCCTACATACATTTCATTCAGTATAAAAAGGAATAATTTAATAAATAGAGAGAGGTCAGAAGAGAGATGAAAAAAATGTATCTCAATCTCTGAAACAAAAAATATAGCCATTTCATAAATACCAGCAATAAGCTGAAGCTGTTTCTGCATGGATTTAACCTGAAATCTGTCGTTTCCCACTCAAGCATAAGCAGAAAAAATTCATTTGGCACATGCATATTTATCAGAACAAATATATATGTTATAACCTTATTTCTTTCCTTTACAAAACAATATATCCATTTCATTTTTCTGTGAAGTCTTACACTATGACATACATTACAGTAAGCACCAATTTAAACACCGCTAGAATACAAAAGAATGTGAATGTTACTCAAACCTGTTTCAGCAACTTGCTTTAGAAAGTAATAAACATTATGGCTAATTAACAACCTAATGGAACACTGAGAATGAAGGTCTTGCTTCCCTGTGCACTTCTGGGCTTGTCTTTAATTGGTAAGAAATTTCCAGGGCTATAAACAGAAGACCACATCTAAGCAACATACATTTAATCCTGGCTTTTCACGTCAAAGAAAAATAATAATTATCATTAGCTTTCCAATTAATTTCATAGCTCATCATGACTTGAATAAAGAGTTCCTCAAATCCAAGACTTGGATTATGGATTTTTACATCTGTCTCCTCTTTGATTTCATTTGTTTCATTGTTGTGGTCTCTAAAGAATTAATTATTCCTTTGTTTTGATTGGAAGATAAAATGCATCAGATAATCAAGGTTTCACATTAAGGAGTTGTGGTTAAAATGTGGACCTGGATTCAGGAAGTTTCAGGAGTCTCATAACATGCTCTGCCTCTGATTCGGCCACATGACCTTGCTCAAACAGCTCACTTTCTCCCTGCAACACTGAATAATAATCCTTCTCAGCCTTAGTTTCTTGAGATCACAAGCTCAAGAAAAGTAGAGGTGGCATCAAGTCCAGATTTGCACAGAGCCTTGGGCAGCTCAGCATATTACTACTTTCACAACACCTTTTCTTACTCTCACCTTCGTTATAAATATTGAATTAGTTCAAAAGCAGTCCACGACAAATATTTCCCACGCTTTTTTAATGGCATATAAAACATCTGATGAAATCTTTAAGATATGCAGCATATGACTGAGAGCAGTCATTATTTCTTTGGAGACCAGATAAACTGAAATCTTGCTCCAAAGAACCAGAAAAATTCTTCTACAGTTTGAAAATGAAAAGCACTTTTTTCCCCCCAGAAAATAAAGCAAAACAACTAACTATTCCAGATGCGAGCTTCGCCAATACTTGTTTATTAAATGTGAGGCCTTGCTCCAGCAATTAAAACCTTTGGGAGTGTATGCAAACCAGAACATTTGCATTTGGCCTTGAGCAATATACCTTCTGCACGACAGTGAGCTCCCCACAGTTTTGAACACTGACAGACTAAACTAATCAAACCTCCAGAAAACCAATGACTAAAACCTGCAATAATACAACAGGAAGGATTGCAGGCTTTCTAAATAACAGCATGGCAAACCAGCACAGTCTGTGGCTGGACCAGTATATGCAGAGACCATTACCGTAAAAGAGGAAAGGTTTCACATGGATGCCAACCACACAAACGTAGAACAATAAAAAATGGGAAGACTCATTATTTTGGAGCTGAAATGCAATTTCTGCTGTTGACCTTTTGGGGCCAGATTCTGATCTCGAGGGAATAGGCTGACTGCACCGCTCCTGTTCCCAGCTGCGGGGGCTCACGCAGATCTGATGATAACATGCCCGTGTGACCAGTATGACCAGCTGCTATATCTGGGCTCATAGTTCATAATCTTCGAAATTAAAATGCAAATAAAAATCCTTAGAAATGATTCAAACAATTTCTAAAGAAAAAAAATCTTGTTTCACTCTATATAGAATCATCACAATGGTTTTCATTTTCATACAGAAAAAAAAATTAGGCTGCACTTTGAATCTGTAGTTATCCTTACTATTTGCTTGTATATGAGAAAAAACTTATGCTTTCTTTTCCTTTTTGCAATTTGTAAATCTCTACCGATCTGTGGACCTAAGATTGATAAACTCTACTGCTAGATAAGATTAATTTTATTCCCAGACAGTCAGCCAGACCATCTACTACTTTCATGCTATCTTTGAGATAGGATTTTAGTGGACACAAATGTTGGGAACTATGGAAGGGCCCTATTCTCACATCTGTTTTATCTCTTTGCTGTGGACAGAACTGATTCCTATGCATATTATTTCTTTTCCTCATTATTTCTAAACAATTTATGATATATATCCTAAAATGAAATTTTTAAAAGTTGGATTAGACTAGAATCAAGGCTGAAAGTAACTTCATGTTTTTAAGCAAAACAGATGCCAAAACCATAGCAAAAATCAAGACCAACATGGTCTTAATTCTTGGGCATAAACCAGGAGAAGTTCTGAATAAAAAAAAAAAAAAAAAACAAACAAAAAACAATAAGGTTCTTAAGATTTACCAAAAAACATAAAGGAAATCCTATTTCCATGTGAGCTACAGCAGGCAAACTGAGAAATCCGGAAAGATATACAATATGGAAAAAAGCCATAGCTTCTTTTGCAATCTGACAAGCACTAATAGCTAACAAATGAAAGGCTATTTTGAATGAACTGATCCTGTGCAGCTGAATTATGATAGGAAAATGGAATAGGAATAAATTATAGAGCATCACATTCCCTGCCACAATTTTTCTTTGCAAAAGCTACTTTCCTTCAGAAGTTATCGGCATCTGCCAAAGTCATAGGGATTACACCTTCCCTAAGGCAACATGTAACAGGAGAGGAAATTTTGGCTCCTGATCAAGAAATCAGAAACAGAAAAAATGTACTAACAAGCAAAGTAAGAAATCTAAGCCAAAATTCTTTAGGAAAGCAACAGATGTAGCTGTGGCCAAGCCTGACTCATTGACTTTTAGCCTCTGCACTGCAGCATTAATACTATTCATAGAGCACTGCGGAAAATGGTAGAAATATCTGTATCTAAAATGTTATGCTCCATCACTCAGCTGGGAGATGCTTAAGAACATGAAATTTACAGAGGTTTGACCACTGAGAGTACTCTGCCCCATAAGTAAAAATTTATCAACATGTCTGATCCCGAAAGCCAGTTCCAGCCTCTCTACTCTGTATTCCAGCTATTTGAAGACCCTCAACATACAAGCATTTCAGCTCAGTTCTGTGCTCTTCCTTTTCTCCAAACATTATCACTGTAGAATTCAGATAAGGCATTCCTTCAACTTTTTTCCTTTTATCAATTTCTGCAACCTGCTAATCAGCAAATGCACCTATCCTCTAAGAAATACTGTGTTCTGAAGTGTGTGACGGCAAAAAAATTAGCGGAGAAGGGTTAGAACTTGTACAGAGCGAAGGGATGAAAAGTTCACAGGGAAGAAAGCCTATGGAGTTGATAGGTCTTCCCTACCTACACTGAAGTTCCCTCTACATTTCTATGGAAAGGCACAAAATTGACATTTTGTATTTTATTTTGCAAAAAAAAATGTGCGCTTTGCTTTCACTCTAGTGATTGATTCTCATAAAAGTTAAGTAGCCATCGACAAATAGCATTTACTTTAAGAGCTCAGGTACAAGTTGTCTTTGCTGTAAAGATGAAGATATAAGTTCTGATCAACTAAGTGCAAGGAAAGTACTGTTCAGCAGAATGGAAATTCTGTTTTACTACTATTTTTCAGAGTATCAGAAATAATTACTAAGGATCCCATTCAAACTCAAGCATTTAAAAGGTAGGAAATTTCAGATTAAAATTACTTATGCAACTCAATTTGTACCCCTTGAACATATTCGCTATGAAACCAACTTCAATTATGTGATCACAGACTACTTTTCCATGGCATAGCTTCAGCTCTTTTTGTGTGTACTGTGGACAGTATTCTGAGAAATGGTATTCTGGGAATTAATCAGGTTTATGTAGTGAATGAGGCTTTCATTTCTCTCTGCCTCATTTGTTTTAGGAACTAGAAGACATATAATGAACCAGCAAGGGACTACAGAACAAGAAAATAAGATTTAATGGTTAAGGCAGCTGCTGTTGAAGGCCTAAATTCCATTTCTAGATCTGCCACATAGTTCCTATGTGACGATGCACAAATCACAACATGTTTCTTATAGATGACCATTAGTTTGATGCTCCTCGTTGACTGGCCTCTCTACTAGCTAGTTGAACTGAGCTATTGAATACTTACTGCTCCTAACAGTGTAGATTAAAACAGCAATTATATTCAAATAAAGATTGATTAAAAAAAACCAGAATATATGAAAAAAATATTATCTAGAAATTAGCTGGTGCGGTAACAACTATTTTGTGATTCATCTCTCTATGTCTCTGTCTTTCACCTGCAAAATAGGCATAACAAAACTATGAATAACCTGGGTGTTAAGCAGGTAACAGCACTACTCTGTGAAGGATTCAGGTACAATAGCTATGAGAACAACAAAGCAGCAAATAATTTTGTATTCAGTACATGTTTTGAATGAAGTGTGGTAAGAAAAGCCCTGGGGCAACAAACTACATGAAGAGGATGGAAAAAAAACACAATCTGCCCATAAAGCGGGGTCACGTGGAAGAAACAGTATCCATTTTTAAAAGACTGTCACCCTGTCTACACTCAAAGGGGCCAAGTTAATTTTTGCAGAAGCAACCTTGGTTCTGGCATTACATGGTTTCTGCGTGGACTTGATTTTGTTCAATTCACAGAGATGGGAAGTGGTGTTGTCTGTTTCTAAGAAGCACTCAGATTTATACTGTAGGTTTTTGGTGGAGAAGAATTCAGGTACCCACCACCTCTCCACTTTCTGACCTGGGCCAAATAGGATCAGCAGTTCAAATCTAAACCAGTTTCAGACAGGTGTGCAAGCAGAACCTAATGAAGGCTCTTGACCATGGGAATGAACAAAGACCCTCTTGGATGGATGTGGCTCTACCATCTGAAAAGGCTGCATCCAAGATCAGAGCCAAAAACAGCCTTCCTTGTCTTGCTTACAAATCTAAATGCTCCTATGGGGAGAAGATATCCACTTTGTAACAGGACAGGACCCCATTCAATCACTCATACACTCAGGAAATCAAGTCTGAGCACCCAAACACCCTAGATCATCAGCAAACATACACTCATTAGCTTATGAACAGATGTTAAATCTGAGCACAAGAGGTGGGTGAGGCAGGCAGAGGTCTACAAAAGAGCTTGGCTTGTATCTCATACTGAAGCTGGGAAACTCCACCATGATGTCTGCCAAATCCAGGACAGGGTAAACCTGCAGTGTTTTCTGTATGACTAATGTACCTGCACCGAGGACACCCCACCTTTACTTGTGCAGACTGAAAAAACAGAGGGAGAGCTGCTTTTCCATATCGATATGCACACATCCAACTAATGGCAATTCACTAGAGCTTGGAGTTGTCATACGAAAATCACAATCCAGAGAAATCCTGTCTTGCTACTAACTTTCCTATTACACAAAAGCCATGAAAGAAATGAATATTGTGATAGGGTGTTGACTTTGCTTATAAAACCTACATACTAAGTTGCGAGAAAGATTACTACAGAACATCTTGATCTAGTTTCTACTTTTCTTATTTTCTTTGAAGCCTTTTATTTTATGATACCAACTACTGTTGATTTTTTGTTTTGCTACAATATATTAGAGGCCATGCAGAAGATCATATATCAGCAAATAATGGAATTAAGTTCAAAGGTAAGTTTTCTATAATGAACTGATCTTCTAATTTCAGCATTAAGTTCAGGTGTTGTACTGGGAGAGAAGATTGGCTTTAAGGTATGTTTTAAATTTCATTGCCTATGAGAACTCAGATGCGTAATTCGAAATTTCAGAACAGTATGTCTTATTTCCAAAGCAACAAGCACTTTCATTCATGAGTTTTATATTTTCTTAAAGTATTTTACTAGATTTGCATGCAAATTATGAAATATAAAACCAATTTAAAATAGCAAAGAAAATGATTTCAATCACTAAGGGAAATAAAAGAAACTTTTAATTAGAGCATGAAAAGAAAGAAAAAGCAAACAAGAGATTAAACTATCCTCTCTTGATGAATTCCAAAGTTTGGCCTAGAGAAGATTAGTGAAAAGAGGAAAAAATATTTAAAAATGTGTTCATAAAAATTACCAACCCTAAATCTATGTTCTGAATAAATTAAACATTCCTAATCTTTCACATCTTCTTTCTAAGCTTTACTGCTAAGAGCAAAATAAAAATTGTAACTTCGATCTTTGGACCAACTGGTGCAAGTTTTGGCTTCTGAACTCCAGCCAGTAGAAGTTGTCACAGACTCACTGAAGTTCTTTGAGTTTTGATATTTCACATTATGTAGAGAATCAAACACATTACTTCTATCTCTCTGTTATTTTATGTGTGATCATAATCACACATAAGTCCTAAGTGAAGACTGCATTTTAAATAACCAATTAGTTAATTTTACTTGATATTCACAGATTGAGAATCTTAGAATCACGTAATCATTTGGGTAGTAAGGGACCAAGATCCTCTAGTTCCAATGCCTCTACCAAGGAAAGGGACATTTTCTACCATATCAGGTTGTCCCAAGCATCATCCAACCTCACCTTGAATATTTCCATTCACAGCTTCTCTGGACAATTGGCATCAAGTGAAAAATTTATTCCTAATTCAATCTAAATCTACTCTCAGTTAAAAGCTCTTACCACTTATGCTATCACAACATTCCCTAATTTCCCTGCAGAGTCCTCCTTATCATTCCTGTAGGTACTTTTAGGTAGTGGAAGACCAATGTAAGGCCTTCTGGAGCCTTCTCTTCTCTAGACTGAAAATCCTCAGCCTATCTCCATAGGAGAGGTGCTCCATCCCTCTGAGCATCCTCATGACCATGTTTGAACCTGCTGCAACAGGTCCATGCCCTCACGTTGGGGGTCTCAAAGTTGAACGCAGCTGATGTCCCACAGAAGTGGAGTAGAGGGGGTGAATCACTTCCCTGGATCCACTGACCATGGATCTTTTTATGCAGCCGAGGATGTGATTGATTTTCGGAGCTGCAGGTGCACGGTCCCAGCTCACACTGAGTTTTTCATTAACAAACACTTCCAAGTCATTCTTGGCTGCTGTTATTCAATTCATTCCCAAATCCATACTGATTTTTGGGATTTCTCCAATCCAAGTGCAGCACCTTACACTTGGTCTTGTCAAACTTCACGATATTTGCATGGGCCCACCTTTCAAGCTTGTCTAGGTCCCTCTGTATGGTAACCCTTCCATCTAACAACAAAACATAACTTCTTGTTGGCAGCAAACTTGCTGAAGGTGCACTCAATCCCACTGTCCATGTCACTAACAAAGATGTTAAATAACGCTGGTCCTAATATCAACTTCTGAGAAACACCACATTTAACTGGTCTCCAGTTGGACAATAAGCCACTGACTACTACACTTTGAGTCCATTCAGTCAATTTCTTATCCACTGAATGATCAATCCATCAAATCCATGCTTCCAATTCAGAGGAACACTGACAAACACTTTGCACAAGTTCAATTAGATTATTAGGAAAATGGTACAAGAAGCATACAGTACATAGAGTATAAAATGCAATTCAATATTTAGGAAAATAAAACACTTTAATAGGTCTGTATTCTGCCACCATTATTCAAGCCAATGAAGCACTCTGATGTTCATATCTAAGTTAAAAGAGCATTTCAATACTGAAGTTATACAACAAACTATTGTGACATTAAACTAGGGTCAATAGTGTAGCGCTCAATTGAAATCCTTCAACCAAGTATGTATCTCACCATACTGCAACACAAATGTATCTCACATGGCATCTTATTCATATTATGAAGAAAATGCAATATCAGATTTAAAAGTAGATGACCTTTCTCTTCCTTCTCATGTATACGCACATATATGCACTATTTTAACCACAGGAAAGAATGACAGTGGAACTAAACAACTAAGCTCTTCCTACCTTAGAGCTCCAGCAAGCTGGAAGCAGTCGTCATCAAACAAAACAGGTTAATAACTAAAAGCAAATATGTATTCAATAATATTCTGATTATAAAAAGACATAGCCTCTTCATTCTTTTCTGTTTGATTATCAGGAAATGAGAAGTAAATGGGCTGTATTTGGCTCATCATCTTGCAAGCAAAGAATGATCTTTCCAGGATTCAAACTAGCTATTCATTTTGCTGACAGTTAGATCCAGGTAAACAGCTTTCTTTGATTTTTTCATCCAATAAATTCTGTCTGGTAATAGAACAAAACAGTTTTACACTTATGGACTATATATATATATAGCTATATTTACATGTAATATTCTAACACCTATGCTTCTGCTCCCATGAGACAAAAAAATACTCATTTCCTTTGTTATTTTCTGTTACCTTTTTGTATCATCTTAATGACTGGAGTGCCCAAGCTATTTATGATTACATTTTTGCAATTGCTGTAGGAATATTTAAATAAATAAATAAGATCTATTTGCACAATAAAGTCCCGATACTTCCTTATGTATTTGACAAGAGTAGAAGGTGAATTATGATTATGATGGCAAGACAAATACCTTACAAAACTCATGACATAAGATTTTAAGAAAATGTGAAAGAGGAAATCCAAGGGTAACTTTAGAAAATTGTCTAATTAGTTGTGAGAGTAAATGTGCAGTAACAACAGCTTTAATGCAGCTAATTAGTTTTGTATTGGTTGACCAGGGGTATAATGGATAAAATAGCATGGAAAAAAAAAAAAGCCTTCTACCACTGAACGGTTTAGGGACCAAGACCTCCACTGGACTCCTTCTAGGAGATCTCTGTCCTTTTTGATCTGGGGAGCCCAGAACTAGACACAGTAGACTAAATGTAGCCTCACCAGGGCAGAGCAGAGAGGGAGGAGCATCCCCCTTGACCTGCTGGCCTGGTTTTCTTGGACACAAGGGCACACTAATGGCTCATGGCCAACCGGTTGTATACCAAATCACTCAGTTCCTTCTCCACAGATCTCTTCTCCAGCATATCATCCCCCAATATGCACTGATGCATGTGGTTATTCCTCTCCAGGTGCAAGACTCTATACTTGCTCTCATTAAATCTCACCAGGTTCCTCTCTGCCCAACTCTCCAGTCTGTCCAGGTCTTGTTGAATTGTAGCACAGTTCTTTGGTGTGCCAGCCACTCCTCCCAGCTTTATCCTCAGCAAACTTGCTGAGGGTGGACTCCATCCCTTAATCCAGGTTGCTGATGAAGATGTTGAACAAGATTGGATCCAGCACTAGTGGTAGGAACACCACTAATTACAGGCTTCCAACCAGACAATGGCACTTATTGACAACAGCCTGAGCAATGCCAGTTAGCCAGTTCTCAATCCATCTCAACATCCACTCATCTATTCCAAGTGAGGCTGGCTCGTCTGTAGTGAGGTAGCCCTCACATCTACCTGTAACTTCAGTCTCAGAAAAACAGTGCAAAGAGAGTATAGGAAATGTTCATTCTAGTCAGCAAGGAATAAGGTAGTATTTGCAATGAGCAAATATAAAACACATACAATTCTAGCATGTAAACATCACCTTTGAAAAAGGATATATTACAAAGCATTCCTTTAGGCAACTTCTTGGCTTATGGAATCAGCCAGAGGTACTCACAGACATAGCAAATCATCAACTTATCTCAGTAAAGCAATTAATGTCTGCTTGTGCTATAGCAATTTCTTAAGAGATGCTTCCTAGAATAGTGGTACAATCTGACAGATGTCTAGAGTGACATGCAGAAAGTCCTGATGTGCTAATACTGAAGCTCAACACAAATTGCCACATAGTTTTCAGACACCTATGAAGAGAAAACACTGCACCAGTGAGATTTTACAACATCAGAGCCATGGTGTTCATCAGTCCAAAACAATTCATTCCAAGGGAAAGAATCCCACAAAACTGGCACAGAGAAGAGCTGTCATGTATTCAGTCAGTGACTCAAATATGAAAAATATGGACAAGAGAAGCAGCTTGCACAACTCTGAAGCCTAGAAACAGCCTCTACATACTTCTGCTTCCCAGCTGTACAGTAGGTTTTTTTTGCATCTGCCCACTTCTGGTTTCTGTTTTCTTGTTGGACATTAAAGCCCTTGAATTGAAGGATCACCATTATCCCATGTGGCAGCACTACTCGGTTCCTTCAGGGCGGCAGACCCGAGGGGCCATTGGCATGATACATCAGGGCTGTGTGTCATGGCAAGAATCGAGTCAGCATTGGATTGATCTCACTGTGCACACAGTCCTACAATATAAGCAAGCACAGTCATTTCATGCATGAATTAAGCTTGCATGATAATCAGAAAATTCAGCTCTTCACATCTTTTAATACTAAAGTTGATATTCAATGCAAAATGAAAGATTTCCCTTTTGTGTGAAGTTTACACAGGAACATTAAGCAACAATTCTTAATATGGAGGATGTATTGAAATACACTTTAAAGCTTTAAAGCTGGTTTTTACCAAGCAAAGTTGAAAGAAGAATTTTTCATTCACTGTTTTGTAATAGATTTTGTTTACCTATCATAATTAATATTTAACCAAACCATTCAAATCTAGGGTTATTCTTTACTGAGATGCATGTCCAAAACATTTACCTGCTAATAAAAAGGTAAAATATCAAGAAAGAATAGCAATCACTACTCCAGCACTTTATCAGCACTTATTTAATTTGCTATTTATCTTAAATCATAGAACCGTTAAGGTTGGAAGAGATCTCGCAGATCATCTTGTCCAATTATCCACCTGCCACTATATCACGTCCTTAAGTACTACGTTCTCCTTTTCCTTAAAAACCTCCAGAGACAGTGACTCCACCACTTCCCATGGGTGACAGACAACACAAAATGTGCAACAACTTTTAGAACAATGAAAACAATACCAAGGTAAACATTTTAATCCCCCTGTCAAAGAGACCAAAAATAGATTTCTTCAGATATTTATGGAGTTTTAGAGTAACTCAAGTTTTCCTAAAGAAAAACATAAGAACCTCCAAACAAACAAACAAACAAAAAAACAGCAAACAGATAATTGTCCCAGATGCAAATGCTACAGGAAGGTACTAATGAAGAGTATATGAACGGAACTGCCACCCTTCACACAAGGTAATGAGAGTTCCTCACTGTTGCCTGGTTGAGTGACACCAGGGATTTTTTGCTAATACTGGATATTTTGGCCCTGCTTTTTTTGCAGGACCAGTCCGGTTTAATCACGTTCTGTACACCTAATTCCTCTCCCAAACTCCTGGAGTGCTATGTGTATCTTTCTAAACATCTGTTACACCACCATTTTCTCCCTGTATTTATGTTTCATTAAGCATATTTCCTATATCTTGGGGATGAACAAAAGCTATTCCAAATATAAGCTTTTAATTTTGGTTAAAAAAAACCTCTTGAGACTAAAACTAAATATGGACAGAATAGTCTTAGCATACAGGGATTTTTGTTTCTGGAATTTATTTAAAATTCTCCTTTTGCGTTGGTTGTTTCTTAAAAAAAGTAAATGGTACCATCTGTGTAGACCATCTGAACTGAACTGACCCTGAACAGAAACATGAACAGAATGAACCTACAGATAATCCACAGCACTTTGTCAAGCCTGATGGTAGCTAATTTACTTCCAGATTATATGGACAGGCAATTATTTCCAAAAACTTCAATGAATAAAAATTGAGAAGAATTCTGTTACTTCTGCAAGCGTCCCTTTTTGCAGGAACTCAGTCCAAAGCAGTGTTCAGCAAAACAAAATGATAAAGAAACGAGTCATAGAGGTTGGTTCTGAAACCAGCATCTGTTTTCCCACTCCTGTCAAAATCGCTTACCCTCGTTCAGTGTGAGGTTTGGCTCGCCCATTAGCAGAGCTTATGATACAGAGTATCAGTAAATGCCCACGAGAATTGCACAGGCTGCACATCCATCTCCACATCCACAGCCATCTCCAGCGTGTCAGTGTGTCCATTCCCACAAACGCTGCTGGTTCCCCATACGCTACCAATAGCAGCAAATAACAATCAAAGAGAGGCAGATGAAGAATAACTAAGCTTAAGGGATAGGGCAAGAGACTGAAAAAGCCTATCTCATATCCAAACATCCTTGAGGAGGTCTTGGCTTGTGTGGCTTCACACCCACTTGTTCTTCAACAGCTCCATCTCCCACTCCCTCCGCCAGCTCCTGGACTATGGGTGCTGCATACCCCAGGAGGGCTGGTGGCATGATGGGATGCTGCTGGTGGGCCTCAACCTCCTGATCTGCTCCGAATGCTCAGCTGCTGCTGCACAAACCAGCCTCTGCAGTGCTGGAGCTTGTCTGCCCTGCGGGGAAGGCAGGATAACTCGATTTACTCCTGTCAAAGAGATGGGTGCCAAGCCAAGGATCTGCTTCTGCCGAGCCCTTGGCACTGAAATCAAGCCTGCAGTTCTGTCATGCCCTTTCTGTTGCTTGGATTCATGAAGAAAGGCATTTGGACTGCTTCCTTTCCCTGCACAACTAAACCCTACCACCGTGGGAGGCCTGAACCATGCTTTTAAACAGGCTCCCTGCTGCTCCATGTCAGATTCTTTCTTCTTCACTTTCCACAGCAATTTCATATATATTACAATCTAAAACAAAGGGAAAACTCCAAAAATGAGCATCCTGCACACAGTTTTCCAACGTTCATAGCCAATTTGCTGTATTCTGCTAAGAATTCCATGACAATGAATTCAGAAAGTATTACTGTGGCATTTGATCCCTCCCCCTTTCTCTCTTGTACCCATCAGTGCTTGCGTACTCACAGTACATGAAACAAAAGGCAGGAGGGGGGGATCCTCAAATTCCAAACTCTTGGTGTTTAAGCATTTTTATATATAGCGATCAGCTGACTTTAAGAAAAAACAATTACTACAGTAGAAACACCAATGAATGTATTTCGTCACATCCAGAGGGGTGACTGATTGAAAAATTTTCACTTATTTAATTTCCACCTTAAAATTGTGATTCCTTTTAGCAATGCAAAATAAACAGCGTATTATATTTACTAGTTGCCTTATACTACAAAGTACAGTGCATTTTTATACAGCATGATGCTCTGCAAGAGAGCAGTGATGATAGACAGGTAAAGTTGAAATTCATAGGAATCTCTTTGTCTTTTAGTTTCTTATTGCTGAATGTACATATGTTTGTGTGTATCTATATGCATATATATGTAATAAATTGGAGGCAGCAAAACAAAGATTTTCTTTGATTTAATTTCAAGATATATGTCAAATGCAAAGACACATCCACTATCCTTTCCTAGACATCAAAGCTATTTTCAACAGAAGGGCCGCTGCTCAGACAAAAATAGCCTGTTTCCATACTGCAGCGGAAGTCTGCAAAAGCTCAGAGAGAAAAAGGAAGGGGAAAAAAAAAAAAAAAAAAAAAAAAAAAAAAAATCAGTTTTCATGGCCATGTACCAATTTCTACAGGATGAAAGATGAAAGCACTTTTGGTTGAATCAGCTAGTACCTTTTAATTAGGAGAAGCATTTCCAAAAGTGTCTGGCTGTCTCTAGGAACACAAATCTTAGTCACTGACTTCTATTTTGCAACAAAAATTATACTACAACTTAGTGACATCTTTCACAAAAATAGGTCAATTTTTCTTTCATAAAAAATGCAAGAAAACATGACTTTCAAGTCATTTGGCCTTTTGTTATAATATATTACATCCTATGCACCATCTTGATGACATTTACTGTTTCCTATGCAGGATTCCACACTATATACCACTGGTCCAAAGTTCAAAGAGGGCAATCATTAAAATTTGACATTTATGTCAATGTGTACACAGGGAGTTTACCTTTTCATTAGCTGCACACTTTTTTTTATTTTTTTTTCTAGGGAAAGAAGTTGAATATGAAGTCATGAAAGACTTGGATGGGTTCTGATACCAATTGAGACTAATGGATAATTCTAGATGATTGCAATTGAGATTACTGGGTAGAGGAATTGATTAAAGATTTTTTTTGCTGTTGTTATTTGCTGAGTTGTCAGGAGGTGTTGAGTCATGCTGTGAGAAGTTCGAGTGCTGAACCTTCTGCTGTCATATACAGAAATGTCACGTTATATTACACAGCACACGAAACCAAGTTAAAAAATTATCTATGTATATACCAAGGTATTTTGGTAAAAAAATCCTATCAACTTCATATATCTGGTTTTCCTTCCAATTGTATGTTCTTTTTGGTGTCTGATAGACTCAGTTTGTCACAAGCGCACAAGTACTAACAGATGTCTTTCTCCAGATGAGCAAACTGATTGGAATGCAGTATAGATACAAGCATTGTCAGCCAAGATTTAATAGATCTTTCTTTTGGTTCCAAGCTGCTTCTTAAACTCCTGAAAACAAACTGCATATGTTGCAGCCTTTCTTTGTTCGGACAGGTTAAAGCAGTTCAGTAAACTTCTGCCTCTACTCTTCTCCAAATATTTCTAGTAATTATATCATGATTTACTGAGGGAATACTGACGGTGACGTAACATCCAGTACCTGCTTGCATACTCAGGGGAACAGTTTTTCTTCCTGGCCATGAAGATGACCAGGAAGTTTTGCCATGATTTTTACCTTTAACCAGCTGAGCTCAGATGCAAACAGAGTAGCCAGAATGCCACTGGGGGCCCTCGGACGGCACACATCTGGACTCCTCTTTGCGTGGGTTGGCAGAGAAGAACCGATAAACTTTAGAAAAAAAGTTGCCCATGGATCATGTGGCTATGCAGGCTGAAAATAACTTGCCTATATGCAGGCATCATTTGGAAGAAAAGCATCCTGACCACGTTCCCTCCAAAGTCTGGAATGGAGGATGTTGGGGATGGATGAGAACAAGTTGACCCACATTCCACACAAAAAAATCTTCCTGCAGGAGCCCATTCCCAAGCAATATCAAGCCAAACTTTTTGCATTAGTTCTTACTTGGTCTAACCGCAATCTTGTTGTTCTTTAATCCTTTGATTAGAAGACAGGCTAGGCATTCTAAGCCCTTAAAAGGAATTTCTAAAGTTCATGAGGGCAGTGAGCACTATACTTGCTTATTACTTTCTCAGCACCATGAATACAATCAGCTCCCTTCTGTTACATTAAAAGCAAGACCATGCCGTGCAGAAGTGGACATATATTTGAGAGGAGAATCAATGATATAAATATATTCAGGAGCCCGTGTTCTGTAGCTCTTATTAAAGCTCATTTAAGAAACTGAATTTGTCTGATAGAGGTGGATTCATGATAAACAGTCAAATAAATGATCTTATACAGCCAATATTTCATGCCTGTGGCCATCAGAAGATGTAAGTTGATACGGGGGGCCAAAATCCTTCTCTCCAGGAACAGTTCCAGAAGTAGAAGCTTTTTCAGTATAGACAAGAGTGTAAGGAATCAGCTGAATCAGGACAACAGATTGTTGGTATTGCCGAATACTAAATGGCAGGTGTCTTACTTTACAGCTTTCCTATGTACTGTTAATATCTTTATTTAAGAAAAAGAACAGCAAATTTAAGTTTCATCTGAGATTTCTGCTTTTATTTTTTGCATAATAAAAGCCTGTACAAATTACAGAAGAGTTTTAAACCAGCAGACTAGAAGATGTAACATAAATAAGACTCTTCATTAATTTTTCTCTTTGCAGAAAACACAAGAAGGAAAACTACTCAGTTGAGACAGAGGAAATTTATACCTTCCAAAATCTTCCAAAAGGCAGATTTTTCCCAATTAGATCAGTACAAGTATCCTCTACATCTCCACTATGAATTTATGTAATCATTTGGACCCTTAATTAAAATAAAAAGAAAAAAAGAAAAGGATTTTTTTCTCTACTTTCTTATTAATTTGATTCCTCATGAACGACAGGCTATTTATTTCAGTCCACTATACAGAAACCACAATGTAACTCCATGATGTTATAGTTCAGACCAGAGTACCATGTTTTTCCATCTCTCTCTTTAGGAACAAATAATCTAACTCAATGTATATTTATCTAAACAACTACTTGCATCTATGGCCAATGTAGATTTTCTAATAGTTCTTTTACATTAGTATACATGCATAATTATTACAATAAGTGCAATATAAGCACTGTAATAAATGCTGCCCGAAGTAGGGCAGTGCTTTTAAAAATCTTCTGCCTGCAGGTTTCACTTGGCTCAGCTTCCCTCTGCTCCTTTCACTAACCAATGTGCAGCTTCTAACACTGTGCTGACAGCCACATTTTAGATTTCTGGAAATCTCTTAAAGACAATTACTGAATTTACCCAATGAGCCAGAGTAGGAACATCCTAATAGGAGTGTGAAAGGCTAACAAGGTAGAACCCTTTGAGGTGGCATCAGTGTCTCACATCTCTTGATGTCAGTGAGTTGATAAAATTGTTACTAGTTCAAGAAGGCAGGCATCCACGGTTTCTCCTTTCAGGCATTCCCTTCAACTAAGGCTACATGGTTAAGATCTTGTATTTCAGATGCAGTAAGTGGGCTGAAATGTCAGAATTCACTCCCTGGGAACTTCATAAACGAGGCAGTTTTGTGTTGCAAGAAGGACTGAGCTGTTAGTAGTAGGGAAGATTGTCTCATTTCTAACTCACCTATTTCATCATTTATTTTAAAGCAAATACCATCTCCAGCCTTCTTACACATATAATCTAAGCAAGGTGTTGACGAAAGGATGAGACTTCTTTTAAAGCTTATTCTTTCTTGGAAACATCAAGCATGATGTTATTTGGTTACGTATGATCTGGCAGCGCTTAGTTGAGTGGAAAGATGCCCCACTCCATGTCCACTCCAGGAAAACACTACACTTTGTGAAAACCATCCAAGGTTTAACTTCTCAGAGCTGGCAGCCTCCCAACACTGAAGTAGAGTCAGCCTCGCTCCCAACCACACTGAGCCTTGCCTCATGCATTGCCCCACTGACATCAATGGGATTATTTCAGCTGCAGATACAACTCACTAGGAGCAAAAATAGCAGAACTCGCAGAGTTCTGTTATTAATCATAACAACAGTGTTAATTAACCCAGCAGTTTCCACGTGCATGTGCTTCCTATCAAACAGAAATAAAGCAGCAGTGAATATAAGTACCACAAACATCAGCCATTAAAAGTTTAGGAGAACACAGCAATATGAGTATGGACAAATAGTTGACCCTACGAATACCACTTGCATAAACCCTGCCTACTGAGATTGGATGTAAACAAAGATGCTGGTCCTGCTATCTTGAACAAAAAACAAGCACTGCATAAAGGGCGATTGAAGACTGATGCAGAGGAGACTGATGCAGAGCAGAGAGTGCCACCTATAGAATTCCTGGCAACACTTACTTCAACACATTCAACACCTTTCCATTTGCAGACCATCTACAATGATGTTTAGTTAGTACCATCTGTGAGACTAAATCCAAGATGCACTGCTTTCAGAAACAATAAATTAACTGAAAAGTGAAGCAACAACAGAAAAAAAAAAAAAAAAAAAAGCAGTCAAACAAAAGAGATGTTTGAAAAATTTGCTAATACTATAAGAAATAATCTTACTAGCTCAGAACTAACCTGTTTTGGATGCATAGTCTTCATATATGCCTGACACAGTAATACAACTCATTGAATACTCAGAAAATCTGCAAGACAGCACCAGAAGAAAACCTCAGAAATACTGCTACTGTGATTTTACTTTCATAAGGACACGCAGGATTAAAAGATCTCAATGAAAAGAAGCATGGAAGTTGAAATCTATGCATTTCTTCATATTCTGCCTCCAATAGCTGAAGGCCATAAATATGCTGTGCAGGAATGATATCTGGGTGGCAGTTTTCTCTGTAACCAGAGGCTCATCAGCAGCTCAGAAACAGATGGTAGGTTAAGCAATCTCAGCTGGTAGGAGTTTTTGCTTTGGCCTTTTCCACTTCCCTTTCATATTGTGGTGGGAAGATTTTAAGTAGTAGTCAAAAGATACAACAGACACTCCTTATCTGCATGCAAATATTTCCCTATCCAGCCTACAAACTGTTGCCATCCATTTAATGATGACCATGGAGATAATGCTAATAACGTGCCTGGGCTGTTAGGCCCAAATTCTGTTTTAAAATATGTTTTGTTCTGGGTCAGTAATACTCAGGTATTTGAGTATGCACAGAACATGCACAGAAGGGAGCTATGTCAGGGCGGAGAGGTAAAAAAAAAAAAAAAAAAAAAGATTTATATATATATATTGTATCCAGCATTTGTAAAAAGTTTTAAGAACATTTTTGAGTGCATGTGTCATACGGCTTGCATATCCTAAAAAAAAAAATGAAAAAAAATCAGACTATCTGGGGCCAAACCTCATCAGTCTGCTCAGTTACGAAGTGTCTGCCAAGGTTTGAGCCAGTAACATATTGCAAGAGCCAGTGCAGTAATTATGCAATCTGATCTCTGTGTGGTACCAAAATAAACTCATAGCTAATGATGGTAGCGCTACCACCGTTTAGCAGGTTGAAGATGTGTGCCATATTTAATGCCTTCTCATGAGATCAGTTTCCTAATCTGAAAGAGATTTAAGACAGTCAGAGAGAAACGTGCAGCTACTCCCTTCTGCTGTTTCCAAGCCGTTCCTGGTCACATTGGGCCTCTCTGCTCCATCCTTCAAATAAACAGAAAAGCTGCTTTCACAGCTCATCTCCAGATACGAAATTACTTTCATGGTGGCTGAGTGCTCTGTGCTATCCAAATTTCTCACAAAAACCATTGCTTTCATTTTCTTGCGCTACTGAGCTGAACAAAGATAAAAGGAGTCAAATCAAAATTATTGATTTAGTGTTATCATTTCTCATTCTTTTTCCTCCTTAGGAGCACCACTGTGTATTTTATACCAACATATGCAGGGGCAGCAGTGTTGTGAACAAGGCAGCTTTGTGACTACTTGCAGGCTTGAGTTATCAGCAGCCACCTGTGCCGTAGCTGTACTGAGGAATTAGTGATTTGGAAAATTATCCAATCCATACTATCAAATCAAGGGAAAGATCTACTGTTTGCAATTACTTTCTCAGAGCTTGCTGCTGCTCCTCCTTGCATGTGATAAAATTCAACTAGTGAACTACAGAACTGGCTGTTTGCAATAAGATTTCATCTGGTTTTAAAAGTTTATTCTCAATGCCACAAAATATGATAGAAATATCAAGAGGGGATAATTATGATGTTTTTTTTCCTCTCCTGTTGAAGCTAGTTGCACAACTTCTCAGTTGCACAACTGAGAATTTAAAGTTCCATCCTCAATCCCACTATGTGTGCAAACCCAAACAAATAATAAAGTCATAAATGCAGAGTTCCAAAATCTAACGTCCTCCACGATGTCAATGATAACAAAACAGCATGTGTTTTCCGCACAACTCCTGTAGATTTCTCAAGGGGCAACCTCTAAAGATTTAGAGCATGAACCTCACTTACACCTTTCCAACAGTGTAATTAGCTCAGGTTCATCAACTATTTCCACAAAAAGATAGAAAACACAACCCTTTCTGGACCCAGAATTTTGAAAAAATACTGGCATAGCAAATGGCTCAACATCTACGAAATGAAAAACACTGGGTTTATGAAGACTTTTGTCCTTAAAAAGAAAAAAGAGGAAGGAGGAAGGAGGATGGAGGAAGGAGGAAGGAGGAAATCATCTCAATCACAAGACTTCGAAAGAGAAGAAACCTAAACAGTGAAAGCCACAAGCAGCACTTGATCAGTGCAGACTATGAATGTCTAAGTTTCAGGAAGGTAGACTGTACGTTTACATTACTAAGTACACAAATCATGCTTTAACATGTATTTATGACAGACGGGGAGTAGAAACATGCTAACACAGTTGCCCGCTTAGGACAGACACCTCAGGCTGTGGTGAAACACGACCTTTATAGATATCTAGCAAAAAACATTTAAGAAGCAGATATAACATCATGACCTTTTTAGATACATAGCATAAAACATCTATGGGGGAAATCGTACCCCTTGTCCATTCTGCCAGAGAATCCAGGGACAGAGAGAAGCTGCTCAAGGGGCTGATGCTGGTACCAAGATCTGCAGTTTTTATTGAATTCCCAGATGCTGATAATAGCAGGACTGATTACATTCAAATTTGCCATCTACATGTTTAATATTTATACTCTCTCTGTAGTTGTGGCAGACAGGCAGGAAGATGAGAAATTCTTAATGTCAAAATCCAATAGGCCAGTTAAGTTAGATGCACATTATTTAAAATTTGGAAGTTAAGTGTTTGGTAGAGCCACAATGGAGCCACAGGTTACAGCCAACTCCTAAAAGAGGGAAATCTGAGACTCTAAAATGATTTTCCATTGAAAGCCAAATAAATGATATTTGTAGAACATGAGAATGAGCAGAATGATAAAAAAAAAATTGCTCAAGGAAGAGAAAGCTACACCTAAGGCAAACTATCCTTTGGCTCCTTTCCAGTAAGGAAGATGAAATATTGTCAAAACAGAGGTGCCAGGCATTCTGCAACAAATAGCAAGCATCCAAAGCTTCTGACAAACCTCATCTACAAGGTACCTGAAATATATACAATACACATTCTGCTGCTTCTGATGCACATAGCACACTACAGCTAATATTTCAAATTAATCCAGAGCTATAGAATCGCTCCAGGGAATTACTGACCACTGGACATATCAAACAAAAAAAAACAAAACACTTGAAAGATGATGATAATTAAGCTAATCACAACTGTTTCTGTAAAGAAAGACCATGCCTTGCCTCTTGGACTATAGCTGTGTGTCCTATTTCACAGGGAAGCCACCCTCACTAGTTGTTCCCCCATGATTTCTACTTCCTAGCAAATACTTTGTATGCCTTTACAACAATCACAACAAAACAATTGTTTGAGAATTAGTGGGTAATTTAGATTAGAAATAAAATGTCTTGAAAGTTATACTGTATTAATATTTTAAAATTAGATAAATAACCCTGCTCCAGAAACTGTGGTGTTCACTACAGAGGAGGCAGTGATGGTGGCATAACTGGAAACTGGGAAAGATGTTTGTTATTATTATTATTATTTTTTTTTTTTTTAAATTTGGTTAGGTGATGAAGAAAATGCTACACACTTAAAACCCTCACAATATGTCAATGAAGTAAAGAACCTTCTGACATACTTCATTCAGATTGCCAAAAAGCAGATCAAGATCCCTTAGAAGTGAAGAATTAATAATAGAAGAAAACATTGCCACAGTTAAAAAAAAACAAAAACAACAAAACATCCAGAAGAGAAAAAGAGCAACAAAGCGTGAGATTAAATGGCACATTTTTATCATGATAAAATGTTAATGTCAGGGCAGCTTGCGGTTACTTTTTAAGAAGCGTAGGTGGAAAGAGACATATACAGTAAATTTTCAAGTTATACAGAACACAGAGGACAGTGAGTTCAGAGTATTGCTGTAATAGAGATTTAACTATTTTTAAAAAGTTTGTATTTAGATTTGAGTAGATACTATATTCTAAAGGCCATTGGACTGCTTGATATAAAATGCAATATTTTTTAATCAATCCTTAATTCTTTACAAATTTGGAAATATTTTAATTTTACCAGGTAAGCCTACAAGTTGTTGACTGCATTTTTTTCAGCTCTGCATTTTTTTCTTCTAGGAAATTCACCAGAAAATAATGTAGACTTAAACAGCAACAGTAAGATATCAAGATCAAATGTCATGAAGTTCCAGACACCAAGCTTAGTCTAACAGTGCAGATTCATCAGTGTGAGCTCATCCACACTTTCACGTTTTTGATTGCCCTTTAACCCCTAAAACTTCTCATCTGGCCTATCCTCACCTCCTGAAAACAATTATTTAAAATTATTTTTTCATTCTCATTCTCTATTACTTTACAAATAAGCCTATTTTCAAATAAAATCAAAAGAATAATGAAAATGATCCTGTTTTTACCAGATTTCTAAGACATCTTCAAACTTTTATACTTAATATCACTCCAAAGTTTACTTTGAGCATATATTTTTTAAAAAGTTGCTTCTACAACGCAAGTTTTGAGAGATTTATCTGTCAGTCCATCCCATGTGAACATGCAGACACCATAATATAACTTCTAATTTCTTTGCATGGCACAGCTCTACAAACAGAAAAACTGTTCATGGAATCAGCACAGCAGCCCTGCCCGATTTACAAGTGTGGAATCATGAGACTGTTTCTTAAGGTCAATGCAGCTTATGGTAATGAATAGGAAAGGTTACTATTGTTGTCTTTTGTTGATTTCGCCTCAAAAAATGCAAAGAACAAAAAGGTCACTAAGCAATATTGCTAAGCTACCTTGGAATTTACTAATCTATCACTGAAGAAAATAAAAAAGGGTTAATAAAATATACTGTAGACATAGAAAATCAGATTAGAGGTGGCATTTCACTGTGAAACCTTCTTTAGACAGAGAAAAAATAACCCCATAATCAGAAAGAAAAGGTAGTTTCAGACTTTGATCACTAAACAAATATTTACAAACTGAATAAAGCTTTTTAATATGAGCCTGGAGCACCATAACACGTCACTGAGGAACATATCTGTGACAGTGGAACTGACATCTAATACTGTAATGAATACCAGATGTAACATTTTTATGAAAACAGTACTTGTCCAGATCAGTGGAAGACGTTACTGTATTTTGAGTTTTATAGACCAAGTCTATACAGGAAAGAAGTGACTGGAAGGTGATAATACAACAAGAAGAGATTAGCATTTAGCACAATGTACTAAATTACCATCTGAGAAATCTTGCATTCTGCCAGCACTATCAAGCTTGGAGAGCAACAGTTTTGAATTAGAGGAACTCTGAAATAAATAGAAGCCCATTGATGTCAGTCCAAATTGGCAAGATGGCAAAAGAACAGAAGCACATACAAATATACTGCTTGTTTTTGGGGAAAACTTACATGCAGACTACGTTAAAAAAAACAACACATCTCTCTTTTCTGATACAGTTTTGTCCTAAGCAAATGATGAATTCATTTCAAGCCATTATTTGGCTTCTGTCAGCATCTCAAAATGAACACATCAAAATCTGCAAATAAGTCAGATCAACAGTAGAAGTCCCAGGTGATAACTAGGAGATGTAGGGTGGGCAGACAAACCAAAGGAGAAATTTAGGAGAAACTTTTACTTCTGACTCAAATCACAGAGCCAGGGATAGAGAACCAGAGATGCACAGAGATGAACTTTAGGAGCTATTTGAAATACTGTGAACAAACGGTACATTTTTTTCCTCAGTGAAATTAGTAAGAAACTAACTGTCCTTCTAAATGGATATTTCCATCCAGATATATACATCAACAGAATATGCACAGCATGGATTCTGAGCTATTGTGTATATTTATATGTCTGTGATATTGCCACACCATGCTATCCTTTAGCTCCACAGTAAATTGTCTATGGTATTTGTGTAGTTGATGACAGAGTGGAAGAAGCATCATCATTTTGACATTTTGGCATTACTCTTCATTTATCTCGTCTTTTGTGGCTATATTATTTAAAATGCCAAAAGTTCAGACAACACAGATAAGCCAAATTCCATGAATTTTAATGAGAATACTTTATACTTCAAACTCAAAATAGGCCTCTTGTTTGAGTAGAGAATCAGCTTTGAAGATAACTGTGCAAAGAGTGAAATCGTTCAATGAGCCATTTGGTAGAATAAGTTTTGAATGATGGTGAACACAAGTTCTTTTCAAGAAGCAGACCTCTGACTGTTTGAGGATGGGTTAATCTATTTTAAAAATTTTGAAACTCATAAAGCATTCTAACATTTTTATGTAAAGACCGATGCTGCTGGATTTATATGATCATTTTTACATAGGATGTTGAAAAATAGAGATTACAGAATTAAGGAAAGTAACTACCCAAGTTGCACTGGAAATAAGCACCACTAATTTATACACTTCCTATTATATAGAATGTTATGTTTAAGAAAAGGAAATTTAAACAGATTTTTTTTAATGATAGGATCATTTTATTTTAAGTTGAACTTCCTCTTTTGTGTGTATGTCTGTATATGCAAAGATCTGAGACTGAATTTGCTTCTCAAGCAGAATTTATATTGATACCACATATGATGTAACATACAGATGAAGTGTAGTGAGAAGAAATGCATTTCAGCTTTCATCTGCATTTTCATTTCCATATATATGTCAAATGCTTTGCTTGGTTTAGATAAAGGTCAAGAAAGCATGGATTTTCTTTTTATCTTAAGAGTTTTTGTAAAGCTGAGAAAACATAGGTAGAATGATTTAGAAATTAGTTTCTTTCAAAACTCTACAGTGGTTCATTTAATTCCTGAAAATACTGTTTAAATGTTGAAACATATATCCTCCATTGATAGAGCTTTAACTACTCTGTCTACAAAACAGAATAAGGCAAAAATGGAGAATATGATCCAGTCTGCCATGAACTATTATATAGCAACAGAGCAGGTGCCGAGTACAGCAGTATGCAGTAAAAGGAAAGTTAAAATAATAATAATTTGGTCCAGGAACCAGAAAACCCACGCGTTAGCTGGACAAAAACCAGTAAAGCAGTCTATAACTGATGATGGTAATGACTCAACAGAGATTCACAACCACAAGTTATCAAGGGATGAAAAACTACTTGAGTACTCCTGTAAGAAAGCAGTCAATGACTTTTCCCTCCCTACGGGTAAAATCAAATTAAAAAAAATATTTTCAGAGGAAAAAGTATAGAATATAAGAAAAATGAGTAAATCCCCTTTTACTCATTGCTTATCTCTGCAAATAGGCCTGGATAAATGTTAGGTGTAGAAAAGTTGCACTAACTATATTTCTAAAAATAATTACTATCACTAACCAAAGTGAATAATAAATGAAATGACTTGATTTCAATGATGATATCCATCTAATAAGCATTAACAAAAAATATATCAATTTCTTCACTAATTTCATTATATATCATTAGGACAATATCAAGTTATTCAAGCAGGCCAGAAAAATGTTTTTCAGCAAGATATGTTTTAACAAAAAAACTGAATTGCTTGAAGAGTGAAATTAGTTGTGTCAGCATATACATGTATAAGAATAACTAATACATTTAACAAATTCTTCCACAGAAATGCTTCTTTATGAGTGTATATGAAACATGAACAAGGAGAAAGGAAAAAAAAAAGAATTCTGAGATTTAAAATATAGCATTACTTCTTTTCTAATTAGACTGGAAACTTAAAAAGGTTGAAATACTTGGTAAAAGTAATTTTTATAAAATATTTTAAACAGACAAAATTCTGATTTCTTTATCTTCTATAAAAACCTAAGTCTGGAATTTAGGGGTTGAAACTAGATGATCTTTGAGGCTTTATTCAACCCAGGCAATTCTATGATTCTATGCATTTCAATCTGTTTTGAATACATTTCGATGCCAGCATCTTTATATTTGAAAGTGATTCAACTGTGTTCTGTTTGGTTAACGTAAGCCTAAGTATGTACAGCAGTATACACATGGCACATTCACACATTTTAGAGTGAGATAGGAAGTAAATATATTGAGACAGAACCAGAAAACAGTAAATAGCACTCATGTTTACATGAATTCTTTGCTCGTTTGGGGGAAAAGGTTAAACTTTGCATTTTTATTCCCTTAAGTCTTTTAAGGTGTAAATAAAATAACAGCCAATGGATTTTTTTTTTTTTTTTTTTTTTTTTTTTTTTTTTTTTGAGTCTTTTCAGAGAATATCATAACTAAAAGAAACCCAAAACTGGGAACTTTGTCCTTCCTCATTGAAGACCAATTGACTTTACTAGCATTGAGGCTAAGAGATTGTTGAAATTAGGTTTGAACTTCATACTGAGTAAGCAGCCCTATCTGCACTCCTTACCCAGATACAATACTGATTATTAATAAACTGGTAATCTAGGGGAGAAACATCAGGACTCTCAAGCACTTTTTAAAATCAGACAGGAGGACTGCATTCAAGGAATAATGACAGCAAGGAAAGAATAAAATTGCAACTCTCTTTCTTACTATTAAAAAAAAAAAAGAAAATTCATTTCCAGCAAAATGGAGTCTCAGGTACTCTTCACACAGAAGAACAGGAAGTACTGTCTTTTCTTTTTTGAAACACGTATGAAGTTAAATACTTTAATTGGTAAATTAGAAGCACCTGACAGATTTGAAGGAGATTTTCATCTCTGTGAACATAAGTCAGTTCTTGAAAGAAGGTTAGCAGAACTTAAAGAGGACAAAAAATAGAAAAGAACCCATAAATTAAAGGCTAGATTTTTATCCTACTGGGAGAAGAATGGAAGTCCCACATGAAAAGGCCTGTTTTGTCCCAATAACACAAAGCAAGGTCTCTTCCCAAAGCCTTTCCACAATAATTTTGCACTGCATCCACTGCAAAGTTAGCACACCACTCTGCTAGGCTGGAGCAAGCTGCAAGCAGCAATTAAAGTCAAATTTACAAAATGCAGGGATTGGTATTTTCAAAAGAAATGTAAATAAAAAAGATTTTGCATTTATCTCGAGTTTATTTCGAGTTTTCATTTTGAAGAATGAAGCTTGGAACGCGGGGAGTCAATCTAAGCAATGATCTATTCTGAATATCAGGTGATTTGATATCATTTGATACCAAATGATAATTTTGGCAAGGGAAGCTTGGAAAGCAATGACTGGGGAGGTTGAAAGCTCATTCCTGTAAAGGTTTAAAAATAAATTCTCTGCACTAACTCAGTTCGAAGATGTAATGTGAACTTTTCTTCAGCTTGGCTAAGGAAACACCTGATATCTTGGTACAGAAAGAGGTTTTGTCCCTTTTCTCCAGAACACTGGCGTGTGTTTTCATCTTCTGCCCCTTCACTCCAACTCTTTATTCCGTCTTTACACTTTTGGTTATCTTCACGATAATGTACAGACAAGAAGCATGGCGACAGCCTTCCTACTTCTGCAGGCCAGAAGTAGTAAAGCACAGGAATTGGCAATGGTATAAAGCAGTCCCTCTCCTTTCCACTGCACGCTACGAAGCCCTCACACCCTGCAGGCAGGAAATGCATCCCTTTGGTGATGCCTATGCAGCATTTTCCCATTTACAATGCTGCAAAGCCGTGGATTTGTCCTAGCTAACATTTAATTCATAAAGGCTAGAATTAGACCTTGCAGAAGTCAATACGAGCACTCCATGGAATGCTGAGGTGCCATTTGGTCTGCAGGACTTGAAAACAAACCCATAATCCTTCTCTGTATGAGTCTGACAGTTCTAATATTAATTGGCTATCGTATAGCATCATGCATGCAGTGCTGGCAATTAAGGCAGAGTCAACAGTTTGACACCTCCAGGTTTAAAGTAAGATCGCATGGTTAATTAGGCTACAATTTGGTTTTATATGCTTCTAGAAATTGTTCAAGTAATGTTTGTGTACTATTATTGTTAAAGAATTAAAAATTGTCAAAGCATCTATACCTAATATACCTAAAGTTTCTGACATAAAAGGATAACACCTGGACTTTGAGAATGATCGTTTTAATGGAATCAGAAACAACATCATTCACATTTAAAACAGTGAATCTAAACAGGCTTGTTTAGGAAGAGGAAAACCAGCTTTCTCCCTGTTTCTCAGGGATAATAGATAATATTCAGTTTCTTTCTTCATGGTTTTTAGAAGCACAGCTGTACTCAATTAACCCGCTATTACAGACAAAATATGATACATTCCTGAGTTCAACAATGTAAGAATTTGTAGTTTAAGGACCACTCTACAAGAACTTTGTATACTGTACGTGACACTGTGTCTGTTGCCAAAGATATGCATCTCAGCACAAATTGTCATTTTGAGAGTAATGCATAGCAGGGAACAACAATAAAGTAGGAAAAAAAAAAAGCCACTACAACAGTGTAAGCTACAATAATAGAGTTTAGGATGTAATCACTTAGCTGCTGTCTCTGACCACAGTGGTAGAATACTACTTTCCAGCTGAGTTTAGTCTCTGAAGGTCATTAGAGATGTGTACCAATAAACATGCACTCTGCTATCAGATTAGCAGACAAAACAGTTTCCATGGCAACCATTGGACAAGAGAGCTCGCCTGAATTCAGCATTAATTTAAAATATTTTTTTTTCCTCCCTCAGTCTCCTTGGAGTCAGTACTGTGGAACACAAGTGCTTGCAAGCTCTCTAATCTGCGGCTGCCTTTGAAAACCCATCCAATGTGTGTTGAAGCTGAGCCAATTAACGTTACGAGAATTGGGTAAATTGCAGAGAATCTGGCAAGGCTGTGTTTACCAATTAGGGTTTTTTTTATGATGCAAATGTTGCACACCATGCATCAGGAATAAAAGCCAGCTATGCTGAATATGAAACTGTTAATTGCATTTTTCAGAGACACAGCTACAAGGTGAAACTAATCATACAAATGATAACTGGGTTTTACCACCTACGGTGCTTTGGTATTGCACTTTCACTAATCTCTATTAAAATAGCCCATAAATCTTTACAGCAACAGAGAATGCAGACTTTAGTACACCCTTAAGAATTTTGGGGCACATCAGAACGATAGAAATTAGATATGGTTTAAAGGAAGGTAATCAAATTATTACTAATAAACTGTGACTTTTTTTTTTTTTTTTTTTTTTTTTTTTTAAACAAAATACACATTTTTTCTACACGACAGAGAAAATTATAATCTGTTCAAAATACATGGAAATACTCCCAGTAAAAGCATCTGGTAAAGATTCAATGAGTAAGAAGTCTCTCTGATGAATAAGTACAAATGAAGACAGGGGAATGGAAAATTGCTCAGATCAAAATTCCTCAAGGAAATAAGACAGAGTATAGAGAAGTTTACTAGATACTTTACAAACAGCAGGAAAGTCCAATATACAATGCCCCAGGCTGCTCACAGGATTTGGGCATACTTTAACCTGAAGATATTTTTGAAAGGAGTGTAATACTACTTATTTTTTAGCATTATAAATCAGTGTAGAAACAGCAGAGAAAGGGAAATAATTTAAACCTGATATCTCCAAGTGTAAAACTCACCTTAGTTAAGCAATCAATGAGAAATATCTAGAAAAAGACACAAATTATGTCCTTCAATAAAACTTCTCACAGTGTAGCACTATTCAGAAACACATAGAAATTTTGTTTGAATTATGTTCTCCTCATAAACTTCTCAGTAAGGAAAACATCCAAGCAGATTAGTTTTCCACTTTTTTTCTCCTGTAGTGAAATTTATTCAGTAGATAAAAATACCTTATGCTGCATCTCTCGAATATTTAGAGAAAAAAAGCACCTTGAACTGCTTTCTTCTACCAATAAACCACAGATATTGCCACCAACACCACCAATGTCTCATCCATTTGCAAGTATGCAGTAAACTACAAATGCTTAACTAATTTATGGTTAAAAGGAAGGTATTAAAATTATTATTAATTACAGCTTTTTTGTTGTTTTCTGTGACAAATTATGTTAAAACAGTGATGACAAATAAATCCAGAGTCTCAGAACATTTGAATAAGTCAGGTTAATTGTTTTCAGATTTGATAAAGACCACAGTAATTTTGGGACTCGAGTCCCAAAGTGCTCTTTCAGAAACTTAAATCAGTTCTTCTTTGCTTAAATTATTATTATTATTATTTTTATTTTTTAAAAAAGATATTTCCCATTTTGGAGGCGATTTTCATACCATGCTTTCCCTAACTACATCAGTCACACAGAATTAGAAACAGACCAAAAATCTCCCGTCATCAACTAGTTAGTGATAAAATTGCCCCTGTGCCTACACCTGTCTTCTAGAAAACAATGTGTGAAGACAAACATTTGGAGAGCACAAATATTTGTTAAACTAATGTATTTTGTAGTCACCAGCACATGTACATGACACTTGGAAAAGAAGAAAAGCATCAGGCAGAGAGGGGTTTCAAATAGTGCATTTAGAGAAGAGGATCAAAGTAAATGCTGCAAAGAATAACCACAACTAGAGTAAAACACTAGACAACTTCAATTGAAAGTGGCATGGCTTAAAGTAACAAGATAATAGGGTTGAATAATGCAAATGACCATATCCCATGTGGGTTTGCGCTACAAGAGATCCTGAAACCACAGAAAATTAGGAAAAGGCATTGAAGGGGAGATTCTTGAAGAGATTTTCCTAAAAGAATAGAGAAAATGAGGACAGCTGGGAACCTTGAATGCACAGCAGGATGAGGGGCAAGGGAATGATTTGCTCTATAATAAGAACTGAGGGAAACAGTGACAATTGTAGAAAGTGCATGAAGAAAACTAGCGAGGAATGAATGGCCCATGTGTTTTTGAACTGTGCTAGCAATCAATCATCTATTTTCCAGCAAAAGACAAAATACACATTTGAATCGCGACTGCTCCCAGAGTGTGCTTAGCTCAGATCGGTCCGGCATTAAGACAGCAAGAGAAACTGTCAGACCCGATAAAACGGTTATTAGGAAGAACTAGTTTTTGTGTGCTTCGGGACACAGATGGGTCATGTCAGAAATAAGCTGCTTCTGAATGACACACTTCTCTTGCCTCTCTTGTGTACTTATTTACTTGAGATTTTCATATTCTTGGGTTGATTAACAGGACACTAAAAACATCCAGCACCACTGGCACATAAAACTCTGAGCTAAAGGTTTGAATTCCGTTTGGAGTTTTCTTCTAATCAGGAATTTAGTGCATGTCTGTTCGCTCCTATTGTCCCTAATGTTCAAAGGCACAGATTTGTAAAACTTATTTTTCAAGAACTTAGCAGCTATTCAAACGTGGCCAGAAATTATTTTGATTTCTATTGTTGCAGTGCATAAATTTGAAGACCTTGGATCATGGGCAAAAAAAGAAAGAGGAAAAATTAAAGTAATCGAGATAATAATCAATGGATAACAAAACACAATTGTTATGGAGGGTTATAAAGCACTGAAAAATCTGACTGATTATCTCTGCAAACAAGCTATCAGATTGCTGGAAATTGTTGGATGCTATTGGGAAAAGATAACTTTGCAATGAATGACAAAATTTTGATCTGTCTTTTGTCACTGAAGTTGTAGAGAGATGAACAACAAATCATCTGATTTTTAAGAAGGAAATCTCACTTTTAAATTATTTCTTGAACACCAGTCCAGTATCAGAGTATAAGAAAACTTACACTTTTGAATAAGGCTACTTGGCAGCAGGAAACAACCAGGAAAGTTAGAACATAAAGCAAGTATTACAAATTATCATTTTACAGTTGCAGGAAGTAAGATGCAGGACATTTCCCAATACTTGAACGATTATCTAAGAATAATTCATAGGCTCAGGTAATAAAGCCAAGGAAGCAATTTAGGCCAGAAGATCACCAAGATTAAGATTAAATCTTTCAAAATTATCTTTTTTTTTTTTTTTTTTTTCCCCCCTCGTATGGATTCATTCGCTTTTCAATTCTGTGGTGTTTTTGTTTTTTTTCCAAATATGAAAACATGGTTTTGCACATTGCCCAAGAACCACACAAATCCAATCATTTAAAATCATACTGCAGAAATAGACATTTCACCGTATTCAGAATATACCTGTGGTCAACAGGTGTACAAGTGATGCCTTCTTAGAAGATTGCCTGGTACTAAAAAGATAAGAAGGAGAGGATAAGAAGGAATATAATAAACATTAAAATGATATCTGGTCAAACACTTGGCTTTTTCTGCCTTCTGAGGATACACTACTCCTTGTTCTTGATGTCAGTTAGCTGAACTCTTACAGGTGTCATAGAAAGCATTTAAAACCAGAAAATAATTCATCTTAAGTGACTCAACAGGAAGAGGTACCCAATCTTTTTAAAGAAGTCTGAGAAAAATGGAACTATAATAGTGATTACGAGAAATACTACCATTATTTTCTCCATCCAGCTTCAGAGTTTGAAATCCCAGAATAATAAAGCAGGTCTATACATAACCAGAAGTGGAAATGCATTCTAAGTATACTGGAAATTGAGTTATTGCTTCTATGTTAAACAAGGAACTTCTCCAAGTCGTTATCATATCAAGATGTTTTCTCCATTCCAGCACTGTGGTGACTGCAGCATTAAAAATAAATACTGTCTACAGAGAGATAAATGAAGATACGAATGTGGCATTCTGCAAGCCACAGCCAGGAAAATCACTGAAATTTGGATTGAAATCATATGTAAAGAAAACTCGCTGTCATTTGTCCAGCAAGCATTTGAAATGCAACTACCACAGAGATTAAGCTACATCAGCATGAGTCAGTAATATCATACCTGTCCTTCCAGAAACTGACACAGTTTCAATAAACTTCTATAGTTGACTCAAAGTCCAGATACTCTCCTTTTACTACAATCCAGTCTCTAGGGGTTGTAGTTTCTTAACCTTCCTATATCAGTGATAAACCTTGTAATTACAATACCTAGACACTCTTCTCTTGTCTAAAATTTCCATGCTACTTCTGCTTCTCCCAAATTCTCATTCCCACTGAATTAAATTTTTATTTTCTGAATTACAATATTATGGTTGATATGCACCAGAGCAACTCATTACAGCTCCTGCAAAAACAAAACAAAAGCCCACACACAAAACAAACAAACAAACACCAAAGAATAAACAACCTCTAGGCTATAAAATTGAAAAGAAGCCTAAGACTAGATAATTTCTGAACCACTGACTATTAGCATTTTTAATCTGACCTGTGTTATTGTGTGTATGTGTGTACTATTGCTATTTGTGAAAAGTTACTATAAGCCTAGATTTAAAAGGAACTGTTCCTTCAGTACAGGTCATCGAAATCTCCACAGAGAAGAGCAATCAAAGTACAGGATGAGACTGAATAGCGTACAATTTACAACACAAAGCAGTAAAGTGTTCATTAGATTTCAAAATAATCTGCTATACAGATTTGAGGTGCTACAAAAAAAAATAAAGTTCTGGTTTATTCCTGTAAGACTTTCACAAGCGGAGCTTGCAAAATTCACTCATTAAATAGAAAAGCTTCAGTTCTCTGAGAAGTAAGAATGAAAAGAACATTTTCACTTGTCGATTGGAAGTAAATGAAAAGAGATGATGCAAGAACATCCTTTAATCTATATTCCTAGACTTCTAGTATTGTTATGCCATTCACTACCCGTAATGGTATGGTTATCAAGTCAAAAGTAAACTCTCATGTACAAGATACATGAAGACTGTGTCAATTTTCAAAAAACTGAAAGGCATAAACATTTTGGAGAGTGCAACATTAATTTCCCTAGACATCTAAAGTTGTATAGAAAAGTGCAGGGTTAGCCTGCAGATATGAAATGATTGAGGGAAAAGGTGCAGACAGCTCAGATACCACTGTGAACACTGGGATCTAGCAGTGACCTATCTTTGAGCAGGAAAGGATGCTCCGAGTCCAACTAGAGTCTCACTGAGAGGCTCTGCCAGCACATGTGACAAGCAATTTGGTTGTGTGGATTCACTATAATCGTATGTATTCACTAGTCTGAAACAATCACAGAAGATAAAAGGCAAAAAAATACCTGGACCTTGCTAAAAGGACCTCAGATAATCTGTGTTCGTATTCAATTGTTAGTATTGATAGTTTATAGAAAGGCTTTGGTCTGTTTTTAGAAGGTGTCTTTAAATATTTTAATCAAATTTATAATAAGCTCAGTAAAAATACAGTGCTTAAGGAGAAGTGTAGCTACTGACTTTGCACATCTTCTGTATAACATCACTGAACATCTTCTGGCCTTAGAAGAGGAAGATGCATGATGTAAGCACTGGGAATTTTTGGTGTATGTTTGGAATAACCATAGTTAGAAATCTGTAATGTTAATTATACAAACAATATTTTTTATTCCATTCTCCTCAAAGCTATCAGTCAAAGATAAGTAACATCACTGAAATGAAAGAATGGAAATGTATGTTTAAATAGCGGACTGAAAACAGATGTGTAAACTAAAAAGAAAAATCAACAGATTTTCTTTCTTCATTTTCTTCCACCTTTCTCATTCTTCTCAAAATGTCTTCTCCAATAACTGCACAGTAATGACTGCTAGAGTGGCTGCTCAACAGCTGCAAATGTATTTTCTAACAACGGTCCTGAGATTCTGAAACAAGTAACCATGACATTCCATCGTCCCACTGTAAACACAAATTATGTTTCTTGGAAATCTCCAAAACTTGGGAAGAAACCCTTACTGATAAATGCTTCCCTCATGTTTCCCTGTGTCTCAGCCCAGGCAGAGGTGGGGGGCATGACCTTCTTCATTGGTCCCTTACAAATGAACTGTTCTAAAGCCCCAATCCCCTGGGGTAACGTGAGGAAAAGAAAATGTGATGCTCCCAGATCACTGGGGCTTCACATCAGTTGTAGCCATGTTTGAAAGATGAAACTGTCCTGTTTGAGATACCATTAGGACAGCCTACTTTTGAATAGCAAGGACAGGTTATTCAAAGTCAGCATCACAGAAGACAAGTTGTTATGATTCACAAGATTTGCACTTGCTCCTGTAACCTGAAGTTATTTAAATATATATATATATATATATATATATATATATATATATATATATATATATATATATATTTGTAACAGTTATGAGATACCATACTTGTTGAATCATTATTTGAGAAATACTGTGAGATTTAATAGCCCCATGTTAATCCACCTCAGGAGGACCTAAGGTGCAAACAAATCTACTTAACTTTTTATAAAGTTTCTGCCCAATAAACCTTTCCTCTACTGGTGATATGATAAAACAATCATATTTTGCCAGAGGCTCATATGTCCCCCATATGTTTTCTGCCCTGGCTGAAATAAACACAACCACATATAAGTTAAGAAGTCCTCGTCAATCCCCGAATTTCAGAAACTGAACTGACTGATATATCCGGCATCTTGTAAGACACACCAGCATTCATTTCACTTCACTGTTTTCATTTGTAGTACTGAATACAATAATTCAAACATACTCATTTTCAGCAGCGCTATGGAGAAAGGAATGGACCTATAGTGCTTTAATGAAGACTCAGTTAAATTCCTGCTACAGCTACAAATATTTCTCCAACCAAAAAAAAAAAAAAAAAAAAGCCAAAAAAAAAAAAAACACCCGAAAAAAACAATAACAGCAAAAGAAAGAAAACCAGAGGACAAAAATCATTCAGCAGGCCAAATCCATTTATGTCTAGAAGAGATGCAGTAAGCTGTAAGAAAAAATCATATAAAAGAGATAAAGATCAGAGAGAAATGTAAATAAACTATTTTTTTCCAAGTATATATGACCAAAGTAAAGCTTTCTGGGTCCCTTCCAACACAGGATATTTTATTCTATGAGAAAACCTCCTATGAATCCAGAACAAAAATTTCCCTTCAGTTTATTTTCTCTTGTATTGGTTACTTTTCCATTTCACTGACTTTGGTAATGGAGGCAATTGGTCGTTATTGACCATTTATATAGGGGCTCGTTGGCAGTTGCATTTTGAGAGAAAAAGTGCCTTTCCAAAAGATCATGTGTTGCTTTAAAGCATGTAGCAGTTTCAGTATGCCAAATGTACGTCGTGCTGTGAGCCATCACAGCAGTACACAGATATTGATTTAGATAGAAACCAGAGGGCTGGGGAAGATAGAAAGGGCACAGTGTGCTTTTTGATGTGTATGCATTATTTAGCTTTCATAGTTTCATCTGAAGTTAGTGTCTATTTAGATAAAATTATAGAATCGGTATCACTGCAGTCAATACAGGTACATCAAATTACTTCAGAACTAAAGAGATACAGATGATACAACTTATTTGCTCTTACAGCTCTCAAGAAAATGGCTTTTAATGATGATCTATTTTTGTTTCTATTCGAACAATATACCTGGAGAAAGTATTTCACCATATTGCGAGACACAAAGAATATTAGTCTTATCTGCTTGGTTCGCAAACATGTACAATGGGGAATTCTACCACGTAAATTCCATTGATGCTAATACCAAGAAACCTCAAACGACTGATTTGAAATAACTAATTGAGAATTTCTGAATATTGAAATTACTAAGATACACCAAAAATTGAAAGCAAAGGGAAAAAAAAAGAACACAAGGAAAATGTATTCAACAAGAAAAGTGAAGAATTGGAAGGTCACAAGAAATCATAACATTTGCTTTTGTTACTTTAATCCACATTCCTTTTTTTTTTTTTTTTTAAAACTGTTATTTCCAAGTTTTCATGTAATGTATTTTACAGAAATAGATAAAAAGTACATCCTAGGCTCAAAACTGAAAAGTCAAAGTGAGCAAACTTGCTCTGTACAGCCCTTTTTCCCTTAGAAAACTACCATAAAAATCACACATATAACTCTTCCATTCTTTGGTGCAAGATCTGGCCCAAGCAATCACAGTATTTTCACTATTTTATAAGTGCAGGAATGAACAGGAGCAAAAGCTGAGACCTTCAGAGGCCACAGAAAGGTATGTATTTAGAGCACCGTATTTTGCAAGTCTTACCACACTTGTAGCATAAGACAATGAGGGAATGATTGACCAACGTTAGAATTTCAGAATGCGGCCCTTATCCTTTTATTCATGTGCGATCTCAGCTACTAGGCATTTGTAGGAGATAGTCTAAATTAACACAACATCTAAAGAATTGTTTTGTGAATTGCAGACCATACTGAAACACTGCACAGCATCAGATAACAAGCTGGCAAATAAATGTATTCACACGGAAACATTTATTTGGGTTAGTAGTGCAGAAATATTGACTTCTGAAAACACACAAGCAGATGATTCTTACACATTAGCCAATGGGATTTGAAAAATCTCTAATAACGTTGAGTAGCCTTTAAAGAACATGAAATGCTTCCTATTATATCTTTCTACCAGAGTATTCAGTAGATTTTAAAATTTAGATTATGGTTCACCTCACACATAAGTTCTCTCTTTTCAAGGAACAATAAGCCAACTACATCTGTCACAGGTATCATCGTTACCTGGATTATATACATTCATATCATAATGTAAAGACTGAACACATTTAGTAGAACATTAAAAAAGCCCAAATGAATAAGTTCAAAACTACAAATTATAAAGGCAAACAATTTTTACACTGACAATTACCCGTAAGCATCATAAGAACAGGAGTGGATACAATCCTCCAATTTTGCATGGCGTAAGGAGAAACATAATTTATTCAAAAAAACAAATTTTCCACATGCCATTAATGCCAGCCATTGCATTTTAAAACACAGATGATACCTTATCAGCATGTTATTCTTCTGGGCAGATTTAAATCTTTATCTTTTAAATTAGAATTCTGCCTTTATTATGGATGTTATTTATAACCTAACACAGAAGTGCACAAATAAACAGAAAGCATACATTCTGACATGGAATTGCATGTGAAAAACATTGCTCTACTGGCTTCTTTTCTATTAACCATTTTCTAATTTAGAAATCCCTTGAAGGCCTTAGCTAAATTAATGACTTAATATCCAGCAAAACTTCAAAATGACATTTAAATTCTATTTATATAATAAAATATTGCTTCTCTCAAAATTTAAGTCACATTTAAATCACATTTTATCTAAAACAATAATAATTAAATCCCACTCCCCCCCAACAGCACACATAGACATCAGATCTTTTCCAAATTACTGGCAGAATATTTGTGATAGCAAGCCAAAGCCATGAACCTTACACTGAAAATAACACTTAGGGAGACAGGCAAGTGAGGACTGGCGGATCATCCCTTCCCAGCCTTAGACCTTATAGAAACAATGAGAACGGACAGTTGCCCAGCATCATTATTAGGGGCCTGGGTCCAGCCAGTCTTTTCTGTGCACTTTTCCTGCTGAAAACATCACAAGAACAGCTGCTTTCATAGGATTTTTCATGAAGTCTCAGGGGATCTTCCTGTTATGTTACTGCAGTATACTGAATGACAGTCAGCCAGCAAAAACAAGAACAAGATCCAAAGAGAGGAAAGTGTGGGGATAGGGGACATAAAAAGACAGGGAAGTAGAAAGAAAGATAAAGAAAAATGGATTACAAAAACAGGAGGGATCAGAGAAGATCAGCAAAAATACGTTGCAGAAGTAGAAAATGAGGTGAAGAAATTTAGAGGAAAGATTTTTTTTTAGATGAGAAAAAAGAAAAACAGACGACATAATGCAGAATTCATTCAAATTTAAAAAGGCTTAAATATAAGAAGAGTTACAATGGAAGGACTGAGTGAGGCCGATGTGAAACTTGCAATAAAATGCAAGAGATGAATACAAATCAAATGCCACCTAGCCAGAAAGACAGAATAATCAAATGGTGAAGAATAAATGACATTCA
Source organism: Tetrao urogallus (assembly GCF_951394365.1). Lineage (NCBI taxonomy): Eukaryota > Metazoa > Chordata > Aves > Galliformes > Phasianidae > Tetrao > Tetrao urogallus. The sequence continues at coordinate 42,474,071 of NC_136820.1, read as the reverse complement.
CAAAGCTAAGAACACATGTATAATTTTATTTTCCATTAGTAATAGAAACATGCATTGAGTTCATAGTATCCACTTATATCTCCCCTAAAATATTGTAAGAGAAGGTTGAACTTGCCTGACAAGCAACGATTGATTCTTGTATACTGATATATTTCACTTTTTCAGTATGTATTTCTTTTATTCTTTGTAGTGATGCTGACATAAAGCTCAAATGCACATGTACAAACACAAAGTCTACAGACACATACAAAAGCAAAGCCAAGATGCGCTTGCTTTTCTTTGCATCATGCCCAAGCCATAACTTTGTGAATGTTAATACTATATAAATGACTGAATGGGAAGACAACAGTGAGCCCGTACAGCGAGGGGACTGCTGCTGTCACTGAAGCTGCAGTTAAGGTTTGACCCTGCTGCTTTCTGAGCGCTGAGGCATCTCCTGTGCTGGGACAAGAGGCAGCCACAACCGTGAGTATACAGATAGGAGAGGGAAGAGATGAGTCAGGATTTGAAAAGAGGAGTTAAAAAGGATTTAAAGGTAGCAGCAATCATTGCGCGCATTAAGCCTGAGCTGAGGGCTATGGATGTCAGACAGAAAGCTTTCCTTAGCAACTGCGACCTCTGACTCGAGTTCTTTCACATCCAGGAGGTCAGGAAGGATTATGGTTTGGGAAGCTGAGAGATTGAAATCTTGCTACACGGGCATTAAAACTCTTTTCTCTACCTCCAGTGTGGCAGCCCAGTTGCAGCTGTGGAGTTTCCAGCCAGACTGCCAAGACCAAGCTAAGAGAGCACAGCTGTATGCATACAACCTACTGTGGTTTTCAAGCTAGATCACTGTTTTCCCTACTCCTTTCTTTTGTTAATGAACATAGCACAGGAAAAAAATATATTCTAGTACTTATATAGTACTGCAGTATTTCTATAAAGTGATCAGGACCTTTGGACTCTTATAACTGAAGAATTTGATTATAAGGCAGTATTTTGACTAATTGCTGAAATGACATCCCTCAAAAGCAAGCTCCCCTTCCCTCAATGAACATTTTAGGGGGAGAACTGAAAACGTTTTGTAAAAGATAAAATATGAGTTCACTGGGTAATAGTTCTTAAGTCTCCACTTAATAATATGCCAAGTCTTAATAAGGCTCATCTTAATAAGATGCAAAATGCTATGTTTTCCTCGAGCCTACTCTTTTCTTCTTCCCTCCACCCTAAATCCCCAAAACACATATGAAAAAAGTTTAATGACAGCATGAATAAAATAGTGAGTCCAAGTATGATTCCCATGTTTTTTTCTCATGTAGTTTTCTAGAATTAGCTTCCTAAAGGAAATAGGATACATTACAATTTCTAAATCTCTTTTCCATCTTAAAATATTAAAATATTGCTAATACATGAACTGAGAGGGTTATGTCTATTTTTACTTTAGAGAATGTAGATAAAAGGCACAGCATTTTTCTTTCTGTACTGCTTCACAAGCACATACACCCCTTTCCAGTGTTGTTTTAATCTCAACTGGAGGTGACTACTCATTTGTAAAAGAAAAGAGGTTAAGAGGCACTAAATAAAGATGACAGATAGCTTCATAAAATAATTTAAATTACTCTGAAAAGGAGCGGGGTAGAAAACAAAGATGACGCTGTTTACAGTAACAATATTTAAAATGTATTAATTAAACCCAGAGCAGAACTACAAAAGAGAGAGGTGCTTTGAAGATGGAAAGCTCTGAATGCCACAGGAAGCTTTGAAGTTTCTCAGTTTCCTTTGTTTCTCACTCATAATACATGAGGACACTCTGCAGTAGCTAAGCTTTAACTTTCAAGGGACCTTTTTCTGTTTGTTCCACCATTAATGAGAAAAAAAAAAAAAAAAATCATACCCTGCTCTTGCTATTCGTCTTTAGAATTCATGGCAGAGAGATTCACGGCTGCTGTGAGAGTTTCTGATTCTTTTTCGGGGAGGCTATTTCATCTACTGAAGGTTACTCCAGAGTCAGTTGTGCCAAATGCATGCCAGATTCTTGCAGAAATTAGACACCTAATACAATTTCAGTTAAACGAAGGAGGCAAACATGGCTTGTTTCAAACAAGCTCTTAAAACTGAAAGTAAAAATCTCAGCTTCACATACAGCTACTTGATTTTTTTCTTCTTTGGTTTATCAGAAAATTATATCAAAAGCAGGCAATATTGTCTAGCAATACCTTCCTCACATGTTAGGAACAGAAAATACTGGGAACTGCAAAAAAAAGTTTGAGGAGAATTTTTATTTCTAGATGATATTCTTAGCAGCAGTTGAGTTTAATATTTGAATATATTGAATCAAAAGGTGAACTCCCATACACTCACATATTTCTTGTCCTGACCCAATGGGGGAAAAAGAAACAACCTTCACTTCTTACATATGATTCCTGCAGAAAGGTAATTTCTCCTTCTCATCCTCCATCCTACTCTGTAGCTTTACATAGATCAGTCCCACTATGTGCATTATCTCCAGAGATAAAGCCATCGCATTGTTATGCAAACATGCAAATCACCACTTCCAGTTGCCATGGTTTCAAATTGAAACTCTTGCATCCTTCTATAATGGCCCAGAATAACTTATTTCAAAAAAATAAAAAAAATAAAAAGAATGCAGAAATTAAGCTACTAGGGAACTAGCGTGCATCACACTAGGGGAATTTAGGCAGATCTATTTTGTAGAGACCTAAATCCCAGGTGTGTGTGTGTGTGTGTGTGTGTGTGTGTGTGTGTGTATATATATATATATAAATATATATATATTATATATATTAATTATATATATATATATATATATATATATATATATATTTATATTAACTTCCACTAGAACTTCTCTTACTGTATTTGGGTTCTGTTAATTAAAACATTTTTACATATACTAGCATTGCCTCTAATTTAAACCTTAATTAAAGGAAGGAATGTCAGGTTCCCAGCTATAACACAATACTATTGGGAATGTTCAGCCTTCCAGTTCTAACACTCAAGGAAACAGTGCATTAATGCAGTCAGAGTAGCTTTACATTAAGTCCATTCATTGATTGCTTTCACATAAAATTAAGAAAAAAATACTACAGAAATGAAGTGCAAGCAGGAGCAGCATGGAAGCCTGTGCTGCCTTGGCTTGAACTTCCTGTAATCAGTGGGAATGGGCTAGAGCAGCACAGCCAGGTGACTGCTCCAGCTTTCCTGGCAGTGCCAGCGCTGGATTAATGATTGAATGGATGTGGACACATCTCTTGGAAAGAACAAGAAGACCTCAAATTTTCTTGCATAATATTAGCCAGCAGATAGCAGCTATTTTGAATATCCTCTAGCATAAAGTAGATCCAGAAAAAGAAAATAACTACTCTCTTATGTTTCAGTAACCTGCATTTCATCACTGGGCAACTCAACAATGTTAGACTTCTATCTTGTGTCTACATGAAGAGGCTGATTTTCTGAAGACCTCTATAAGCCAAGGAAAAGAAACTCCTACACAAGGCAGCTGTGTCACAGCTCAACTTAGACACTCCACATTATCCTCTGGGGATGCTTCCAGACTTAGTTATGTAAATCAGGCGGTTTGAAGTCTGAAGCATGGAATGGATTTCAAGAGCTCACTACTCCATGTCAGGATAGGAACACATAGAACAAACCAACAGTGCAATTAAACATAAAGGTCAGGTTATACAGGACAGCTCGGGTTATGCTAAGTCCCAAAATGAAACCTGGAGAACCTTCTCAAAATAAGGGAGCCTGGACATAGCTCTCTGCAGTTGTTAGCTGCCTGTACAATGTGGCTGTGATGGGACAATGACTTGTTTCTGGTGTCTCTCCTGCCTCAAGCATCTGAAATTAGTATTTTGTTTGTAATTCATCTGACATAAGCAAAAATAAAATCAGTTACCTGAGAGTTAATAAAACCGAAATGTTCTACATCAAAAACACAGAATCTGAACTCAAATTTAAAGTATTTACTACACAAGAATGCTCACTGTTATCTTCTCTCCCCAAAATTAATATTTATCATACTTAATTAAACTCTCTCTCACATCCATGTATATTCTACTTCAAGCCTGAATACTAAATGTTATTAATAATTATGGGTAATACACTGATTCATGCAAACACAGACCACATATCTCTAGAGTCCTAAGAGGTAGTCAGTCTTCATTACAGGAAGTCCCAAGACATGAGCTCTCGCACTCCTGATTTTATGGAAGATTTTCAGTGTGTGTATGCCTTCATTCAATAAGTTAAAATAGCATGTAACTTCACATTACTTTGAAGCCCCTTATGGATTTTTTCAGCAGCTTAAGGGTAACCTTTTCACCATCTATGGTACTCATGTTCTGCACCTTCATGTCAGTGTCAAAAAAAGAGAATCTTTTTGTTAGCTGTAATTTTAGTGTCAAAGAGAGATGTGATCTCTTTGTCCACTGCTGAGGCAGCAGAAGATTAGCCCAGGAGTGACAACTCCTCCAATGATCTCAGGATAAACCATTAGTTTCCAGTACAAACGGGTTTTCAGTGGTCATTTCAGGGGTGATTTCTATATTTTGTTTTTAAAAAGTGAAAAATTGTGATCTTTCTCTAATTTTATCTCATTTAGGGGTGCCACATGGACCAAACAACAATTTAGACTCTTAGACAACAGTCCAGACCAAGTGGTGTTATCCTTAACAAACCTATAAAGAAAAAAGAAAGAGAAAAAAGAAAAAAATCTTTTATAAATACAAATATTGTTTTGAAATGGAAATAGTAGCAATTACTCCTCACAATTTTGTGGTCACAGAGCCATTGCTACATACTACAGCTTTCTATCACCCCTTCTGATTTGCATCCAATTACTCAATTGCTTTCAGTTCTCATCTCACTTCTTTACTGATACTTATTTGATGAGCCAAGCACTTTGTTCATGTGGAGAGGAAAAAAAAAAAAAAAAAGTTTAGATTTAAGGAGATGTGGGCTAGTGCACTCAGGAAATCCTATCCTTTTAAAGAAGAGCAAATGAAATTTTCACACCCAGGAAGCCATATCGTCCTTTTAAAGAAAGGCAAATGACATATCCACACTCAAGAAACACAAACTAAGAAAGCATATACAGATACTGACTTTTTTTCTACTTTCTTATCTTCAATATACGATACTCTTGCTGAAAAAATAGATACATTTATTTGTCTCATGTAGGAAAAGTAGCATAACTTTAATGTCTGTTTTCGTATTGCCTCCTAAGGCAGATGTTCTACCTGTCTGTCAGCACAAACTAAGAGGACCCCAAATTATTTCATTCCCTATTTTCCTTGGTGTTTATTCTTGAATATGTTCTTGGCATGTATCCTTTTTCTGCTGCATGTGCTTGTCAGATGATTTGGAAGTATGGAGAAGCCACAAGGCTGTTATATTTGATGCAGCTTTGCTAGTCACATTTACGTAACATCTTGATCTCTGAATGGAGGAACAGAAGTTATCTAAAAGCAGACTTCTTTGCCATTGTTACTTCATTGATTTCAGATAAATTCAAGTGGAAATAAATCTGAGCCAACAGGATTCTAGATAACATTATACTTTTAGGAGCACTTAAAGACTTCTAATTAGTGTAAATCATTATTATGATACCCAGCTGCAAATGCAAAAATTCTTTAAACACAAAGCCCCAAATGCAATACTACAGTGAATCCTACGCAACTTCTCCACTCCAGTTACAATTTGACAGGCCTGTATCATATCTTTCTATCAGTCATGCCACTTTAAACAAACTCCAATTTCCCTGTACACCAGATGCTCCATACCTCTGATCTTCCTAGTCACACCTCTCTATATCTTTACCGACAATAATACACCTTTCTGAGGAGGGGAGCAGAACTTCACACAGTTACATGAACACAACAAGAATTATAAAAATACATTATGATTTTCTCTTCCGCCTCCCCTCCCACCCCTTCATTTTCCTAACATCTAATTTGCTTTCACTGTTGATATTGAGCACTGAACTGGCATTTTCATAGAACTATATAGTGTATCTTCAAACGTCACTCTTGAGTACTTACAGTGAGCTTAGTGTCCAACACTGTATACAGAACACCAGGATTGAGTCTCTTTTTCACCCCTAAGCATCACATAACATTTGTAAAAATTAGTTCCATCTGCTAATGTATTGCCCAGTCACTGATACGTCCTTCTTCAGTATGACACACTCAGTTTTGAATACTTCTACTATCTCAACCACCTCAAAAAGTTACTCTGTCCCTTTTACAGACCACTTGCAAGTTTTCTGAAGAGCATAAACCTCTGTGGAATTCAGCTGATGACATCCATGTATTGTGAAAATGGAGCATTTATTCCTATTCTCTGCTTCCTCTCTTTTCATTTCCTGTTCGTAAGTGTGAAGACCTCTCTCTTATCCCAGAGCAATTTTGTTTCTTTGGTGAGAGATACTGTCAAAAGCCTTTTGGAATTCCATAAAGTCTACATCAATGGTTTCTCTCTGCTCTGCACCCTCGTTATTGAATTCAACAACTCAAAGCTGGGAGCATGACATCTCAAAAGGAGAGTCTTCCTCTGGTATGCCATACACACGCATGCTTCTGCTGACCACGTACTTGGAAATACTGTGCACAGGTTTACTGAATACAGATGTTGGATTTACTGATTTTTACTTCCTGTGAATTTCTCTTTATCTTCTTCTACTAACTGGCGTCATATTTGCCATACTGTTGTCTGTTAGGATGAGGCTTTCTCATCACACCTAGTGCACTAGCTATTTCCTTCTGATGATTTGTTCAAATCCTTTCATGCAAGCATTATCTGACCTTCTTAATTTGACTAATTTGCTCCATAGATTCAATTTCAGACATCATCTCCAAAAAGAAAGATTCTTTCATAGAAACATTACAAAATAACTGAATCATGGTTTCTTGACACATCTCCTAGTAACTTCCAACACATCCAACTTGTCCTTGAGCACTTCCAGGGACGGGACATATGTTTCTTATGTCTACAGTAAGATATTCTGGTTTATACTTAAACTGTGGCTGAGTCTTGGGACTCTTTCTAACCCAACTAGCCTTGCAGAGAGCTAAGACCAGTTGACCCAAAGACTCCATGCAAATAGCCCAAATGAGAATGGAGTCTAAATACAAGCCAATTCTAGACCTCAGTTTGGCACAGAAAACAGAGCTGAAGATGCACTTTTGGATTATCCTGTAATTCAAAGTACCTTGTGTACTTTATCCCCTACCACAGAAAGGTCACTATTGGGAATCACTACCTTTGGTGAAAGGGCACTGCAGAACTTCTGTTTTTCTTATTAAAAAAAAAAAACAACAAAACAACAAAACAGAGAAACATTCATGGGTAAAATAATAACTGATTAACCCAAGAACAGTAAAATATGATTAAAAGGTTAAGTTACATATCAATGCCACTTAGCTAGATGCAATCCACCACAAAATCACCATGAAATATTATTTACAGTTCAGAAAAATATGGCACATGCACAGATCTTAATAACACTGCAGGTAGGCAACAAATATGCAGAAGCTGAAGTACTGGTGTGGAATATAATATACATGCAGGTCACTCCAGAAGTAATGCATCCTATTTATTTCCATGGAAACTACAACAAGGCACAATAACACTATTTGATAGAGCAAATTCTAAGCTGTAAAATACTGTTTTTCAACAGTCATAGCTCTGTTTCTGTCACAGATGAACAAGAGCCTGCATGCTACGCTCACAGAAACCTGCACCAGTGGAGGAGATCCATCGTTGATGCTGCCTCTGCTAAAATGCACCACCTAACACCTTACTGTATTCACATCCACTGTTTGATCTCCATAAGCATTCATCAAGCAGATGAATGCCCATGGGTGCAATTTTTTTCATGTGGAGGAATTTAATGACACATCTTTGCTTCATACGTACTTTCATGTCAGATATGGAGCATCAGAACAGGCTGCCCAGGGAGGTTGTGGAGCCTCCTTTTCTGAAGATATTCAAGACATGTCTGGATGCCTACCTATGCAGCCTGATGCAGGGAGCCTGCTTTGCAAGGGTGCTGGATTCAATGATCTCTAGAGGTTCCCTCCAGCCGCTATAGTTCTGCGATATCATTTTGCCCCTCTACTATCATCTGTCAGACAACAACAATTGCAATGGAATATTGGTGGGAAGGTTCAACATCTACTGCCATACCACCAACATTCACCTCTGACATCATGGGCCAACATAATAAAGTAGGAGGCACAGATTTCAGAGTAACCCTCACAGCAGCCAGAGTAATTATTTTGCTACTACTGCTCTGTAAAAACCTCAGTAAGATCCAAAGTGTAAAATACAACTTCAATACCTGCACACACAACTTGCAGTTTTCCATCCCTTAAGCATTGTAATGCAATGGAAAGCACAGCAATGATAGCAGAACAGCAAGGTCCTAAACTACAGTAACTAATGACTTGCTGAAACACAACAGCCATAAACACCACAATAAAGAAAAGATGCTGCTTACCTTTAGAAAGCCCCAGGTATACAGGGATTCCTAATGAAATACCTTTGCCTCCACTGCCAACCCTTGAATGAGGTCTGGGGAGGGGTGGAGCCAGGATTTACTCCTTCCAGTCACTCAGGTGTACTGCTGTTTGCACCTGAGCTCCCCTGGGATGGCCCTGCCCTTCCACTAGGTGCTCAATCTCTGGTGATTTGAGCTCACATGGTTCAAGCCATGACTTAGCATTTCTGCTACAAGCATCCTCTCCTTTTAAGGGAAAAACTGCACACGCATTTTTGTATGTGTCTATATTCAAGATCCAGAATCCTCATCATCTATGATTAAATTATAAGTCTTGCCCCACCCTGTGGCATGCAGAAGTCTGTAATTTCCTGCCTTTTAAGAAGGCTGACACACAGAAACAGAATACATCCTACTTTAAGCAAAGAAATTTAACTGTTTACTATTGCTGTTCACGGACATTGAGAAATATGAAATAAAAATCAATTATTGCTGGATAAACAGAAGCTGTGCAACAAAAGATGTGTTTTTCAGCATCTCACATGGTACACTTACACAACTTTTTGTAAATTTTATCAAAGCTCAGAAAACTTTGCCTTAGGCCTTCTGCTACCTCTCCCATTTAAAGAATAATCAAAGGAACTTTACTAAGGTCAAAAAATAACACTGGCTAAATTAAAGGTGTGTTTCAAAATGACTGAGTTTAATATGTGGAAGATTGTGAGGAGACTATCACACACTTATTGTCCCTTCACATCACCTGGCCTCCACCAGAAACAAAATACTGAACTGAGCTACTGTATGTGAAACAATGACCTTTACAGAGAAATACATGTCACCTTAATGAGACACCTTTTAAAATATTTCATCTAAACTACTTAAACTGGTTTCTTCCCCATTTATATTTCAAATCTAGCTTTTTTTTTTTTTCATGGATAAAGAATGTATTCAGACAACAACAGGAAAGCTATAATTTCACGATGAACAATTACAACATACACATGAATATATCTACTCTTGCATAAGCACAAGTTTTCACTGGTTTCCGCTCTCCCTTCAATGGCAAACCCATAACATGGACAACCCATTGTCTGTCTGAGAGAGTTGGGGCTGTTCAGCCTGGAGAAGGCTCCAGGGAGACCTGAGAGCAGACTTTCAGTATCTAAAGGGACTGTAAGAAAGAAGGGGACAGACTCTTTAGGGTCTGTGGTGACAGGACAAGGGGAAATGGTTTCAAACTAAAAGAGGAGAGATTCAGATTGCATAGAAATATATTTATTTTTTTTTTACAATAAGGGCAGTAAAGCACTGGCACAGGTTGCCCAGAGAGGTGGTGGATATGCCGTCTAAGTCAGGCTGGACAGGGCTATGAGAACCTGATGGATCTGTAGGTGTCTCTGTTCACAGGAGGGGAGCTGGACTAGATGACCTTTAAAGGTCTCTTCCACCTCAAATGATTTCATGTGTCTTTCCTGCGCTTGTAATTTTTTTCTTACATGGCTGAAATCTAAGCCAAATATTAGAAAGGAAGATTATTTTAAGTAGAATCCTGAAATGAGCAGTAAACCTGACAAGGAGTGTTAGTGTGCTAAAAATATTTACACATTGCAGTATGCTAGAAAATTCTAAGTATAGCCAACCATAGAGCAGAAATTAGAGTGAGAAGTCAGAAGTGCTCACCAAACAACAGAATCCATGGTATATTTTAAAAATGGACAAAATGTATCAACTTCAAAATTACCTTTAGCAGGGAAATTCAGGTATCAGTGGTAAATTATCAGAAAAGGAAGGGGAGCATGTTGTAAGTTTATATTTACATGTATACAGTAGGGACCTTCAGTTGGCACGTTTGCTTTCACTTTAGAGTGCATCAGTTGCTGCTGAGTAAGTTTGAGCTTCCCCTATAAAATCTATATATTTTAAAAAATATATTTAAAATTCTTAAGAAAATCCCCAGGGCAGAGGGACTGAAGTCTAAATGTCATTGCTCTTTTGGAGACAAAATCAACCTATAACCTTATCATAACACAAATGATGGCAGTGCACAACATCCAAGATCTGAAGAAGCATTTCAGAGATTTTTGGCAATGGATTTCATTTGCTGTTTTATAACTTTCAGGCTTTTCCTTTGTAGAAAGACTTGTTTTTCTTTCTTCCATTTCTATTTCTTTATTGGTTACAAAAGTCTTGAAAATCCATCACTTTTATCTTTGTGCATTTTCATGATGCATAATACTGATTAGAAAGTGTCTCAGCTGGTAATAAGTTCCCTTTGCATTTTTTTCAACTGCTGTTTTTATGCAGTTCATACAGGAATCCAATTAGCATATCATTGTGACTGATTAAATATGCCTCACGTAAATTTACATGTCAAAATACATACTGTACTTAAACAAACAGACAAGGATGCCAGCCTTCTGTAAACAGCTTTGCATGCATAAGCTAACTCAAAAGCACAAAAGCTTAAATTTAAATTCTCAATGACTACCTGAATAAAGATAGAGTGAAAGGGAGACAGAAAGGTAATGTTACTCATGCATGAAGTGAGAGAATGAATATAGACATTTGTCTCTCTTTGTCTCTAAAGAAAAGTATTGACAAGAGATTCCCCATCTGCATATGAGGCTGTCACGTCAGATTAGCTCATCAGGTAATGGAAATTTGGCCTCTGATCCAGAAAAGGTCCCTATGCACTAAGATTCGAGACTGTTTCAAAGAGATTGTATTATCTTAGACAGCAGGATTAAATTAATATGGGAATGACTTCTACTGGAGGAAATTTTTTGTTAAACATGTGCTAATGTTTATTATGCATAGCATCCACTTCTCATAAGTGATATTTTTTGACATTTATTCATTACTTTTTGACCTTCTTGGCAACTGAAAAACAAACAAGCAAAGTGCACCTCCTATGAAGCATGGATGATGTGGTTCACACCAAAACTGCTGAATACACAGTCATGCTAGCACACATTAAGGAACAGTAGAAGAAAATACACTGTTGTCAGACAGAACAAACTAATCCTCCCTAAACTGGAAAAAACTATTGGGCCAGTTAAAAAAACCCCACTGTATTCACAAAATGGATGTTATAGCTACAGTTCTTAAGCAGCAAAAGGAAGAACTTACTTTCAGTCCTTTCTGCAATAAATAGTTCACTACTTTATGCTAAACATGCACTGAAGAAAGGACATGGAAAGAAGTAATGAAACTCCTGGGGAGTAGTCACATATTAGGCTACAGTACAATGTTTCTTTTTGCTCTCATGTACCCCAGGCCAGTGAACATTCCATTATTCTCTGCTAGTTGTGACAGCTTTGAGAGGAAAAGCTGAGAATCTCCTCCCAATACATCCTAGCACAATGATCAAGGATATGGATTCAAAGTCTCTGAGGTTGAGGAATACAGTGAATCTGTACCTACAGCCTGAACAAGTGTACTTCTGAGATGAGACTGAGCTTTCGTGTACAGAAGGAAGACCAATTATACATATTTACATTATTTTTTTTTAGTACAGACAAGAAGGAATGTATGTATAAGGAAAACAGCAAGGGACTGTAGCTCACAAGACAAAAATCCCTGTATATGACTAGATACATTCAAGAGCTGCATGCCATTCCATGTGAAGTAATAAGTCTTTTTAATGATTTCAGCTGAAAACTGGCTGAGCTATCAATGGGCACATCAGGAAGACAAAAGATCACCTCATATCCTTGACTTTAATAACATCACATTTGTAAATGAACATGGAATTATTTGACCTGTCATCTTCTGATATCACATGAACCACAAGAGGAATAGGAAGGAAAAAAACAGATGGATAATGTGTTATATGAATGGATATATGGAGGTTGCTCTGAAAGTAATGCCTCTTATTTATTTGGAAACTATAACTAGTACAAAGAGCACAACACCACAATAACACTATTTGATAGAGCAAATCCTCAGCTACAAAACACTCTTTTTCAACAGTCACCGCCATTAATGACGTGTTTTTGGTATCGATGAATAACAGCCTGCATACCATGCTCACAAAAATTTGCATCAGCAGAGGTAACCTACTGTTTTACAGCTGCTGTGATGGTGTCATTGCTAGGAAAACGTTGCCCATACAAGCAGTTTTTCATCAGCCGTGAATAGATAGAAGTCAGAAGTCACCAAATCCAGACTATACAGTAGCTATGGTAGGACAGTCCAGTCAAGATTGGCAGTGTGCTTCATGGTCTCCTAACTTGTAATGGGGCCTGGTGTTTTCCTGTTGTAAGAGACACTGTCTTCTTCTCTGGCCTGACTCTGAAAGCTTAAGCTTTCAGCTTAGCATCGCAATGTAATGGTCAGAGTTGAAGGTTTGACCAGGTTCCAGAAAATGCAGAAGGTTTACCCCTTTCCTGTCCCAAAATACAGTACACATTACTTGCTGAGAGCTGTTCCTTGAACTTTTCTTCGATGGGGAATTCACATGTCACCAATCCATGGACTACTATTTTGAGTTGCCTGATATCATCAGAAATTGTCACCTTCAGCTTCATATTTGTTTAATAAATCCTGATAAACTTGCATACCTTGTTCCTTCTGTTCTTCTGCAAACATTTTTGGGACCACCTTGAACAATATTCCAACGTGGCTACCATAATTTCCAACACGCTGAAGTCAATATTCAGTTCTATACATAGTTCCCTTGTTATAATCTGCCAATTTGCATGGATGAGCAGACTGAAATGCTTTTCATTTTGAGGTGTGACAGCTGTGCATGGCCTTCCAGAATGTGAGTTGTCTTTCATGTTGCTGTAACCACCGCTGAAACACACCGCCCACAGCCTCACTGTGCTCACGCTCACTGCTTGGCTTCAATAATCATTCAGCAAGCATTGATGAAAGTTACTGAGTGAAACTTTTTCTGCATGCTGGAATTTGATTCCAGATCTTTGTTTCACATGCACTTCCATGTCAGATGTCATTTTGCCAGACTGCCCCTCTGCTGCCATCTGTTGCAGCAAAATGTCGGCAACAAAATGTAGCAGAATACTGGAGGGAACATTCTACAGCCATAGCATCACCATCTGCCTCTGATGTCATGGGCCATAATAAAATAGGAGGCATGTGTTTAAGAGCAGCCCTCTTATTTTCTGCAAAGCAATGTTTTGTGTCCTAAGGGTGAGAAAATCTAATACTATATCCTTATTATCATTTCGATGCCTCAATTTTCTGTAATGCTAGAATAGAAAGATGTACTACATAGAAAGGAATGAATTAGGAGATTTGACTGAGGGACATTTAAAAAAAAAAAACAAAACAAAGTATATTGAAATACTGAAATAATAGAAATATCGGGATGATGAAATGATGTCTTGTTATCGGCACTATGAAAAGCCATGGTTTCATTTCATCTAAAATAATTGATATGTATCAGTGATTGTTTTTAATTCTCTATACAGGTTCCATTACTTCATTTAATACATCAAAAAATTAGAACAGATTCCTGCGGTGTCCAGTATCTAAAATCAGCAAAATGTTTCTTTGCCAGATTTACTATTGGCAGAATTAAACGTAGATTAACTTTTCTCTCAAATGTGAAGAAAATATTTTTAAAAACTTCAAATCTAAATCACAGCTTTCAGTCTATATAAATAGGAGTTGTGAATGTTCTAAAAGTAAATGAAAACAGAAATTTATCGTCTAATTGCTATAAATAAAAGGGATGATGATGTTATAATACTGATGTAAAACTCTCTTGATAAAAGGACCATGAATTATGATTGGAAAAAAGAGAAAAGGAATCATGTTTACGAAAATTTTTAACTCTCTTACATCCTGCAAAGGCTGTGTATCCCTTCATGAACACCTACCTCTAGTAACACAAAGCAACCACCAATGTTATAATTATTCATAGAAAGCATCAGAAAAATTATTATTTTCATAAAAAAAGATTACTTTTTTCCAACTTTTGCTTCAGACTAACTTTCAATCTGAAGAGTGCCTCGCATAGCTTCTGCAGAAAATTTAAGCAAATCCCAAACACTTAAAAAACACTGCCAATTCTTTGGTACTTAATACGGAGAAGCACTAAAACCTCTAGTGCACTAAATTCAGTGGAAGCTATGAATGGAACTTGGCTCTCAAATTAAAGACATCTAAACCTAAGTGTCAAAATAGCGATGCCTACATACCAGTTGGTTGCCTAAGCTCCTAACGTAAAGACCAAAGCTAACACAGTTAGGAGGGCTATTCAGATCCCTCTGAATCAGGCACAAATTCTCATCCATCTTAATAGCTCTCTGCTTTACGGACTGCAAATTGAAGAGAAAACTGGAGTAAAACTTTGTTATTTAAATGTCTAGTCTCCTTTCAAGTGCTGTTGGTTAATGCACCTGACCTCCAGAAAGATGTAGATCTCCTACAAGTGAAGTACCAGGAAGGTATCCTGGATAGCTATAGACATTTCCATGTTGGAAATGAATCACACTATCACAATCCTGAACGCTTACACATATAGGTCACTTATGGGCACCTATATATAAATAAATATCCACATCTAAGTGGGTATCTGTGGAAGCCAAATATTATTCAAAACAGTCCTTTCCCCGTCCTTACTCCCAAATGGTACTTCAGGATCAAACCCATGGAAAGAGGAGAGAAATTTAAAGACAGGAAAATATTACCATTTTAGTAGGCAGTTACTTTGATTACTACTAGTTCTTCAGTTTATATCAAGCAAACAAGAAATGCTACACCTAAACATTTCCTTCATCTACTGATAAGCCAAACTGTGCTTCAAAGACCATTCACACACATTATAAACCAGAGAAAATGTAATCACCCACATGGAAAACTAAGAAAATAATTTATCCCACACAAGTTGTTTCAAAGAAAGATGGTATTTGATCTTCTCCTTAAACTGTGCCATCAGTTATCGCATATATGGATGCCCCATCCCTGAAGACTTTCAAGGCAAGGGTGGCTTAGGCCCTGGGCAGCCTAATCTTGCTGTGGATGTCCCTGTTCATTGCAGGGGAGCCAGACTAGAAGATCTTTAACGGTCTCTTCCAACTCTAGGGATTCTATGAATCTATATATTACTTCACGATAAAAAGAGATTTTTCTTTATTTTCTTTATTTTAAGAGAAAAAGCTGCTATTATACTGACTAAAACAGTATGTATGTATGCCACGTGAAAAGACACATATATGTATGACTTTCTACAGGGGATTTGTCTTCAAAGCAGAGTGAAATTACATAGCTTGTGGCTTAAAAATACATTATTTCTGCTTTACCTTCAATGAAGACATAGCTTAATGTAAGTAAAAGAAAGTCCTCAAGAAAAGCCTCATTAGAGAAATACATCTTCAATGTGTTAATAACGCTGTATTTTTTTAACTGAACAATCACTGACATGATTTGTATCACAAAGTTCTCAGACATGATTTGTATCACAAAGTTCTCAGACAATGCATAAATTTTTCAGATGGTGACTTCCAGAAACAATACAATCAAAATTCAACCAACAGTGAATGCAATATTCTCCTGATTAAAGCTAAGAGAAATCATAAGAAAATACTGAAATATCAAAACTCACAGTGAGTAGAAGTGACAAAAAAACCACATCTGTGTTTTAGGAGCTATGGCTTTTTTTTTCTTAGTTTTTAAGAGCAATGACATTTAAAGCTGCTAAGATAATATGCTCAAAATGAATTTCTTGACATATTTATTCATAACCCAACAAAACTTGGAATTACTCTTAGAATAATAAAAAGGTTGTTTAACAACACAGTAGCTTATTTGATTAGAAAGTGGCACAAATAAGAGGGAGAAGACGCTACATACTTGGGAAGAATAACAGTGTTAGTTTAATGGCTAATAGAATCACCGTATGCTGAAACATTCTTCCTGAAGTAGAACATCATTTTCATCCCTCCTGCAATATTTTTTTTGTTCAAACTGCAGTGAGGTAATGGTTTCAGCAAAAAAAACAATGCAAGGGTAAAACATTTTGGTAATCCTCTAGCAGGTGAACACCATTAGGGAGGTGTCTTCATAAGGAAGACATTAATTAATTATTTTCAAGGGAATAAGGATGTTTTGCTCTTTTTTTCAGCAAGTGATACAGACATTTAGTTATACATGTGCAAAGTTATCTATATTATAAGACTTTATAAAATCAATGGACTCTGAAAGAACACTCAGACATTCTCCAGGCCACAACAATGCCGCTGTAGACATGAATAAGTGTGGGGAAAGTAAAAAGAACTGAGTGTTTGTATTAGAAACAAGCTAGTCTTAAAAAAGAATAATTTCAATATCAATTGCAACTTACCAGAAAACATATTTCAATAAAGTCTGTTGTTCTTATGCACTCATGTGCAATTCAGTGACAACTTTCATCACATACCACCAATTCTTGCCAAAAACAATAGCCCTCTTTGAGTGGTCAGAGCCAATGTCTGCTACAGAAGCACTGGAACTCTAACAGGCATTTCTGCAAAGATGTTTTACTTTTTACTTCTGTTGTTTGTTTGGTTTTTGTTTGTTTCTTTGTTTTTATGTTTTTCCTTAGAAATTGAAAGGAAGAACGTGTATTACTTAATTATTTTTAAGTGGATGGAGAAGAAGCTAGATGTGCACTGAAGTAGAATAAACCATTACAAAATGACTCTTTTGTCATGATCTCCTTTTGAACATCCAGGATTCTCAGAATTAAAAAGCCATCCTAACTAAGCAATCTGTACTAATGTAACAAAAGCAGGTATATTCATGTGAACACTATGACCCACCTAACAACCTTCATCTTCTGTTACATACTTATTTTAGTTATTTCTACCCTCGGACTACTTTCTTTAATTTGTAAAAGATTGGAAGAATACCACATTTCCTTAATTAAAAGTATATACTGCCATAAATAAATAAATAAATAAAATACCAAACATGTCCCAGTGGAAGTGGCTTAGAAGGTCAATGTCTTCTAGAGAATTTGCAATTATAAACTTCATTACCAATTCACTAACATCCTAGCTGAAAGGAAAGAGTCAAAGCTCAATTGCAAAGGGCTAGAAATGTCTTAAGATTCAAGCAGGCTTAGAACAAGACCTTTTATACATTAAGAAATTTGACATCACAAGCATGACTATGTAGACATTCAAGAACAGTTTCAGTGCCTCACAGTCATCCTCAGCCTTATCTCATGCATCAGACAGAAGAACAAGTGAAGGAGGCATAACTTAAAAAAGTCATAATCAACAAATTGTTAGCCTTTCCCCCTCTCCTTCACTTTTCTGTTGACTAGGTGCAGCAGCACAGTCTCTTTGGGATGGACTAAGAAGCTCAGATATCAAGCATCAAACTGGCAGAGGTGACAAAGCCACAAGAAATGAGCATTTTTCTAAAGCAGCATTTGCCATCCACATGGGATTTTTATTCAGTGCCCAAAATGCTACCAGATTGTACTCTTTAATAAACTGCATCCCATCTTCTCTTTATAAGAGAAGGCTGAAATGTCTTTCTCCAAAAAATGCTGTCTATGCCTCGACAAAAGCTTTCTCAGTCCACATTAATTCCAAAATGCGCTCTAAAGGTGGTTGAGGAAGATCCAAGGGATTTGCTTTCACTATGACATCTTGCTTGGCCTTAAATTTAAGCAAGACACCTGTTGTAGTTAGTGAGGAATAACAGGATCCTCGAGGGAATGATACACTCGACCTATCTTAGACACCAATCATAAGCGTGATAGACATGTGTGAGATACATGAGTTATAAAAGATATGGATGAAACAGACAGCTCTCATGGGATGAAATGAATTACCCTCTGGAAGCACTTACTACATTCAACTGATTGTGAAAGGAGCTGAGGTTGACTAGCTTACACTGAAAGTATCTAAAACACAGACATGTGAGTTAGAGAAGATGAAATCCACTCTTAAGCTTAAATTTGATTACAAAGAATTGAGTTAGCTAACAAAATACTGACCATGACTGATTGGGTCTGTGCATAGAAGGACAACTCCAATTCAACACAGAACTGCAAGGCAGCTACTGTAATTAATTGACATGGCGCTAAATACTTGTTTTTCTAAAGCATACAGTTAACTCATTTCTAACATGAGCCGAATTGTTTACCAGCCAAAAGATGTTAGTCTCAGAAATATAGGGCAATTGAGAATCTGAGTTTTATGGGGAAAAAAAAAATTGCAATTGCAATTCCATAATGGAAACTTTTAAATACAAAATGCAAACATCGTTATAGACAAGCAAAAAACCGTTTCATTAAAAAGCATTTTAAATGGGAAATTACTTATCTTCTGATGAAGACATGAATTAGTGTTGAAATAAATTTAGAATTGCTAAACTGAACACTTCCATCAAAGCAGAACTGTGTGAATGCAAAAACTGACACGTTTTATCACTGTAAACCCACAATATTTGAAAGCTTTTCTTTAAAATAAAATGTGAAATTAGCTTCATGCCTCTTATGACACCATACAATGTATCTTGATTTTAAACAACACAGTTTTCGTTATTTTAAGGAAAGACAAGAGAGTTTATACATATATTGAAATTTCAAAACTCCAGTACAGCTTATACATATTAAGAGTTTTATGTAAAATACAGGCATGGAATTATAAAGAAACAAGTGACAGCATTAATGCATGAATGGCATTTTATGTTTTCCTGGAGATGACTAACAACCTGAATTCCTATGGAAATATAATGTGCATGACATTTTCATACCTATCCAATGAGTTCATAATGATTACTGCTATTACAATGAATACAAAATTAATGAATAATAAATTAAATCCTCACACCAAATTGATATTAGGAGCCTCTTTAAGTCATTAGTTTTTTTTAACAGTCAAGTCACAATCCATAATAACCTTCTGAGAATAACAAGTTATGGATTTAATTACAGATAAAAAGAAATGTCTTGTATTAAAAATGTGGGAAGTTATGCCCTAAAAAATAAAAATGGAAATCAGAAAAAATGTTCATAAACTAAAATAATAACATTAATAAAAAAGGAAATTAGAATGTCATGTTTTTACTTGCAATGTTTTTAAAAGAAATATTTCAGGATTAAGTAAAAGATTAACTATGAAAACTTTGATTAGTTTATGACATGTCAATTGCAGAGAAACTGTTTCATTCCTATACACTAAAATGCTGATACAGGAATTTAATTAACAGTGACAATAAATGTCATATCTAAATCTTGGAATACTCCTTTCAAAATTATGAGAAATCTAAATTACTAATGTGAATTTTTATCCATGTAATCATCCAAGAAATCTTCCTAAATAAAAGATAACTGTCAGCTCCATAAGTATATAGAATCTTGGAAATTTAAACATTTATTCATATGAAGTGTCAGGTATTTTAAGCAGGCATGTTCTACCTCTGTGTTTAACACATTTACTCCTCAGCTTTTCTGTAGACCTCCTTCAAGTCCTTGAAGGCAACTGTAAGGCAACACCAGAGCCTTCGATTCTCCAGGCTGAATATCTCTCTCAGCCTGTCCCCATACCAGAGGTGTTTGAGCCCTCTGGTCATCCTTGTAGTTCTTTTCTCGACCCACTCCAACAACTCCATGTTCTTCTAGAGTTAAAGGAAACTTTTTTTGCATTTGTACCAGATACAATACCCGTGTTTTGTTGTGGATTGGTGGGTTTTTTTTTTTTCATTTAATATTTTTACAGAAGTGGAGAATAGAAATCTCACAAAATTCCTTGTATTGTTTTCTCATTGATGTTCAGGCATAAAAAAAAAGTTGAGAATCATACAGAAAAGGACATACTGCATTTAAAAATGCAGACAGTGATGTTTTGTTAGCTTTGATTTCTATATCAATTACTATACTGGTTGCTGTAGCCATGTTTTATCTCCAGCAGTGTTATTAAGAAAAACACTAGGGAAATTCAGACCCAAGTTGTTTCACTGTTATTTTCCTTTACAAGTATTACCTTTTAAATGAGATGTTGAAAGACTGCATTATCTAATTTTAATATGTCTGAGTATCAACACAGACAACCTCTCCCACATAATTGCCTGCCTATGGGTAAGGCTTGGCCAACAACAGAAGTTTGCACATCTCCATAAGCATCTACCACAAACTCAATTTTTCATCTTGTGACACTAATGACTAAAAAACATTTGATGAACATGTGTGAATTTCTTACGTTTATACAGAAGAGGAACTAGGGAGGTTCAGGATATTCAGCAACCATAGCAATACATTCTGTGAAAAACTGGTAATGATAATTATAGCCATTACCAGGTATGCACTAAGAGCCAAACAGAAGCTATTCCTAAGAGCACCAAAATTTGGAAATGAAAGTGAAAGCAAGCCATGGGCTGTGTGCTGTGTTACTAACCATTCTGTCTTCATACCTTTCATTTACGTTTCTTTCTTCATGAAGAAATCCGAGATTTAAGCATCTTTTCGTATGAGGAGCCTCAGATTCCTACTGCCTTCTGTCTAAAGTAAAGATTTATTTAACTGTATGGCAGTACTCCACTAACTTTGTTTAAAACTCTTAAGGGTAATTTATAATTCATTTTGATACATAAGTCCCTACACATAAATATGATTGTTTGAAGTGTGACATATCTAAAAGACAAAATTGGAGTTCTTAAGTTCTCTGAGAGTCTTTACCTACAAGCAATGCACCAAGAAAACAATATAACATGAAAGATGGATGCATTTATTCACTCTGGCATAGTACCAGAGAAACTAGAGCAGTATGTTAAAAAATATATATATAAATATGCTAAATGCTTCATCACTAGTTCAATAAAAAGAAAAAAGGATCAGCTTCCTCATCCATACTGTCACTTCTGGAAACAGTTATCTGTACCTCTGATATTCGAAGCTTCTCACATCACTCAGCTTTCAGTTCTTTTTTCATCCACTCTGCTGATTTCAGATTTTTAGTTATACTGTGAGAGCTCTGTTGCCAGGGAAAATGAATGACGGAAAGAATATGAGAAAAGGGACCAAAAAGGAAAAGCAGAATCACAGGGGACATAGAATACCACTAAATCATTAGAATTCATCCATGTTTAAATCACATAAATCAAGAGGGTCAACTGATCCTTTACCAGGTACCTTAACAAGGCATTAACTTGCAACCAAATAATAATTCTTACTGCATTTTCTTAATGTGTATAAAAAGCAGAGTACTGGGAGCTATGATGACAATAAAAGTTTACTAGCTTAAAATGTCATCTAACTTTGTAAGCATTATGCGCTAACATAAGTGGTTTCACAGTAAGAAGATTTCTTAATTTGAAATGCATTAAAAATAATATTAAAATACTTTTAATTTAACAGAAAATAATGCTATAACTTGGTTGAATTCTCAGTTGTTAAGTGGAAATAACTCGTTTGAACATGTCAATCTGTTTTGCAGCCAAGAGTAGTAACTACACTCAGTGTGGCTGATTTTAGCTGCACATTCCCCATTAATGTTAATGTGAGTTTCACAACTATATGGCTGCACATGGGTAGAGAATATACCCTCAAGTTATTAAATGGCAGTGAAAGAACAGAATGAATACATGATGATTCCCCTGAAGAGGAAAAATGCCAGAGATTGAAACATCATAAAGAGTCATAAAATACGCAAAATCGGCTCAGAGAATGAAGGATAGAGGGAATAGAGGGGGGAAAAAAAAAAAAAAGAAAGAAAGAAAAGAGCATTTTCTGGTCTTTCTAGTCGGTTACTTTTGGGAGGTCCTGCAAAGATTTGCCTCCTTTACAAAGTTTACCATAAAATCCAGAAGAAATTAGCACCCCCTATTTTCTCAGTTAATGTCTATGTTCCAGATGGATCCATTGTTTCTTTAGACCTAGATCTAAATCTTTAACTTTTTTTTTTTTTGCTGTTTAGCTGTATGCTCTGAATTGCATATAAAGTGAAAAAGTATTACAGCATTGCACCCCTGTGACTCATCTTTGCTGCTGACAGTTCAACAGTTTGTCTGGCAGAGCTGATTAAGGCTGAAAACAACAGCAAAAAAATGGCCCCTATTAACAGCTACTACTGTGAGGTTCCTGCCCAGCTCCAACTGCAACCACTGAAATACTGTGCCTTTATCTTCCTAGGTTTAGACTGAGGATTAAGTCATCAAATTCTGGCCTGCATTCCAATGATACATATTAGTCTGCTGAAAGTCATTACTTTTTGAAGTTTTGCATTTTTTTGCTTTACATTTGGCAAAAATTTCATGAAAGGCTCTCATATATAAACTACTTCACATTAAGAAGCAAACTTAGAGGAGATGAACAGTTAAGTATATGTATAATCAATGAAGGCTTAGGGTCATAGCTGGGGCTTGGGAGGATTGTTGAACACTTCGTACCTCCATGAAAAGCTCCCTGTTTATCTCTTTCTGCCATGTATACACAGACACCGCTGCACAAATAGCACAGTAAGAAGAGAAGAGTCAATATTACCTTAGCCTGATCACAATAGGAGTCATGAAGACATGAAAAAGTAGTCAGCACTTGACAAAAAATATATGAGAGTTGCTGGCCCATAATGTCAAATGCTAAATTCACCTTAGAGCCCTGATGCCTTTTGACTTCCATCTGCTCATGCTGATGAAATACGGACCGTATAGGCAACCCTTTCCCAGCATTGACACCACCAGCATGGTTCACCACAGTGAAACAGTGGATGACTCCAATGGTGCAGATTTTTAGAGGTGCAGTATGCAGGCTCTTGTTCATCGCTGGTGAAAATGGACAGCTAAAGGTGATGACTGTGTTGAAAAGTAGTTTTTTGTTGCTGAGAATTTGCTCTATGAAACAGTGTTGTTGCACTCTCTGTATCCATTGCAGTCTCCATGGTAATAAATACGAGGCATTACTTTCAGAGCAGCCTACGTACTTTTTAAAGAGAGTAATTATTTTCATAATTATTTTAATATGAACACTTTCTTTAAGTGTAGTTTAGACACCAAAGTACTTTCTTAGTTTAAAATACAATACGGGAATTCATTCATAAAGTATTGCTCAATTAAGTGAAATTGATACATCTGGTAAGAAAAAATAGGAGGTTTTTTTACATACACTGAATTTTTCCATGTGAAATTTACTGCAAAATTCTACAGCCCAGTCTAGTTCAACAAACACATTTTTTCTTTTGGTTTTCTTTGATTTTCCTTACATGAACAATATTTTTTAAATTCAGACTAAAAATATTAGCATTATACATCTCTGTTTGTATGCCTAATTACAAAGACACACATATAATGTACACACACCTTCTTATGCATCCATACAGTGCCAGACATATGTATATATGCATATAAAAATATGTTACATTTATACCACAATACCAGTTTTTTCCTTTTTCTCCAATTTCACATGGTATGCTTACGCCTAGGTGCACTTTTAGCCAATTTGGTAAACTATGATAAATGAAATTACTTTGTATTATTAGTTCACTTCTACTCAGAACCAAAATACAGTGAAAACTGGTTTCCACAACTTCTAATTACAAAACATTATCTACCTGAGTCTTCCCCAGCTGAGCAGATTAGCATAGATCTTCTCTGCTGACAGCTTTGACCTTCACTCCAGCAAACACTTGTCAAAATGCCAAAAGTAATTACCTGGCTGTTTAGGAAGGAGTAATGGGGTGTAGCTACCTACCTTTTCCTGTTACTGATCTAAGATGTCTATAAAACTTTGCCAAGAAGCATCTTCTGGATTTTGGCTTGCACATTTGTTTCTCATCTTCCTTCCTTTTTCCTTTTTCTCTCTCCTTTTCAATTCCTTCCTTTCTTTCTTATTTTTAATAGCTTATCAAATATCATCTATATGATCTCCGGCCAACCAACCCCATCACCATTCTGGAGAATGAACTAAATAAGCCACTCGATAGATCATTCTACCAAAATGATTTTATGATTGCTGTCACCCCGATTTTGTTAGAGTGATGCAACCAGGAAAAAAAAAAAACAACAAAAAGGCAGAAAAGCAGCAGCATGGGAATAAATTAAAATTATTCAGTAATAGAAGACCATACTATTTATCCTCTGAACTATGTTTTAGAAAATCATTATGTTACAGCTTTTTTTTTTTTTTCCCCATATTATAGACTTATAAACAAGAAAACAGAGGCAAAGAGAATTTACATGCACTTAATGAGAAATTGTAGCTAGATTAAATCTAGCATGTCTTTTGACTTTAGCCACCAAAAAGCCATACAACCTCTCGTAATCTGGAACATTTAAATTTAGAGAATATATTTTTGAAAGAACAAAGAGAATTATTTTTCATAAATAAGTTTTCCTGATCTTCTGACTGCTCTTTTTTTTTCAGGTTAAGGTTAGGCTAAAATACTACCTGACCTGAATTTAACTCCCCTATTTATAATTACCTAAAAAGGTACTTATTTATGAAAAATAGTTTTCCTGAAAACTGGACAATACTAGAAAGATTTAATTATTTTCAAATTATTAAAATGGTCATTATCCCTGCACATAATTTTCACCATAATAAATAACAAATGAAAAAAACAAAAAAACAAAAAAACAAAAAAAAACATTTCCTTCAAATAAAAAACGAGATTGAAAATATAAATGTGATTCTCTCTTATCTTACATGCCAGAAAACACACACCTCATGGACATGCAATCAGCTGCCTTGAAGTCACAGTACTGACTAACAACTCCGTGGGCCATGCATATCAGGTGGCAGCAGCAGCTGCTGAAGTACACTTCAATCCACAGGAGAAAGACTGCTCCAAAAGAAGGCAGAATTGAAGCACAGGACTGAAATCTGCTGATCACTGTGCCCTTGTGAGTACAAATGCAGCAAACTTCTCTTCACAAACTCTCCAAAAGCTCTCAAATAATTTTTGTCCCACTGTCAAGAGCTCATTATTTCCTCTCTCAGGTACTTCCCATACAAGTTATCAGTAGCAGAAGATCATGCAAGGGGCTGTTTTCAAGGCAGATAACGCGAGACTCTGCTGGGCCTCCAAACTAAGCAGTCAGGCAAAAATCCTGCACCTGCCCTTTCATCCCAGGTCATGTTTGTGCCTCCTTCCCAAGATGTTATCCCAAAATAAATTGTGCTCTACCATGAGAACATATTGCTACCAGCTTTGGGTCAGCCAACCCTGCCCTTTGCTACCAAAGCGCAGTGCTTCTGGAGAAGTGCTTTTCCACATTATTACCTTTCTCCAACAAAAAGGGACGAGTGCCTGATTTTTAGATGATTCTGCACGTATTGTGTTCTTTTCTTGTGCTTTAAATAACAGTTATTTTTCAAAGAACCCTGTAGTACTGCTCTACCTTTTTTTTTTTTTTTTTTTTTAACATTTGGCTGATAGGAAAGCCATCACTTACAATCACAAGATTGCTAATCATCCAATTTCACCAACTAAAAATAGGATATTTAGTTACATCAGATAAAGAAAATTTTCCCACTAAAGTATCTGGTATGACTGTCCTCTGTTTATATGCATGTACAATTTAAAATGATTAAGTTTATCTTGTTCTGCATTTTGAAAAGTTATAATCAACCTGTCTAATGGCTGCAAAATCTTCTGACTGCTCTTTTTTTTTCAGGTTAAGGTTAGGCTAAAATACTACCTGACCTGAATTTAACTCCCCTATTTATAATTACCTAAAAAGGTACTTATTTATGAAAAAGATATTATATCTGCCTACCTATTCTTTATATAAAAGCTAGCTAGCTTTAGATTAGCTAGCTACATAGCTTTCCTTACCAGATTTCTTCTTAGCGTATCATTTCTAAATAATGTCTTTAAATATACTTATGATCTGCTGGTAACAAATATAGTTTCTTAAGTGTACTGCACACGAATATGTAACACTTTATTGAAGTACTATAATGTTAAAAGATGTCTGGAATTGCAAGCATTATTATTGACTATGCTATACTACATATATATTTCTATTTTCCTGGGGAGTGTGTAGCTTGTCATAGAAGTGTTAAATAAAATAGCAGCAATTTTGCCAAATAATATGATGAAATATGACATTAAACTGGTTGGTTTGGGCTTGGAGAATTTTGCTTGCTATTCTATGAATCATAATGTAACTCTCAAATGTTCTCGGGTCAAGACATTTTGCTACCATGTTCACACTTTGACCCGATAGTATTGCTGCTATACAGAAAAAAATAAAAGGGCAAAACTCAACCATATTATTCCAATGACCCATTCTCAGTACTAGGGTCTCCACAGTATTTGTTTCTTGATTTATACCAGCTGAGAACAGTCCTTTTAAAAATTACATGTCTGTTTACAATATCTGTGAAAATAAATATATTGTGACTGATTCATCCTCTGTTACAAGCTGACTGCAGGAATTTGATTATTTAAAAATATTACACAAAGCAATATTTACCAAACTCAAAACCTTTGTAAATTTGCTTAATAATAAATTAATTTTGAATTCTTAAAGAGCTTTCAGAAGGCTACCCTTGGACACTGAGAATGAAGGAAAGTTAGGCTGGTGAAAAGATGGTTTGCACTGGAAGATTATGAGATCTAGAAACAGAAAAATATTTTTGAGTATGTTACCAAGAAGGGACTGCAGGAAGATCCTGAAAGTTTCCTGCACTAAATTCTACAAGAAATATCCCTGGATTTTTTTATTATCTGCTGATATGACTATCATCAACATCTATACATCAATCCATTTTTTTCCTTAAACGTAGAGACATCCTATAAAAATGGTTTAAGTAAATGCCCACCTTCTATGCAACTGTAACTGAGCTAGATGAATTCTATTCCACAATGCATTAACTTATATTATACATTATTTAAAGAGGGCTGTTTAAAAAAGTCAGCTTACAATCATTATTAACCTTTAAACTGATATAAATTAGATCTACAGAGAACTAATTTTTTACCTACCTTCATAGGCCTGACTACAGGTTGTAGATAAAGCAACCAGTGGAAACATGAGTAGCTGTAAATCAGTCTTTGCAGCTACATGTTCTTCTAAGCATCAGTTCTGCTTACCTTTGTACCTTTGATAGACCTGTTTAGTTCAGGCATCAACAATCAGATTCTGAGTATCAATATATGCACTACATCAACAGCATGCTTGTTTTCATCTTCGTTCATTACTAACTTGATAATCTTTTATGAGAGAGTCTTTAGTAAGAGGGAACAGAATACGATGAGAGGAATTACCACTACTATAACTGAAGGACAAAGGCTACATAACACTACTTGGCTCTTGGTTTTTTCTCCCCAGTCTGTAAGACACTTATCTAGCTCTAGAGTTCCCAGCAGCTAAGAAGCTTTGTGAAGTGTCATGCTGGAATGATTGCACTTTGCACAGTGAACATAATGAAGGTCTCTGTTATAACGGAAAGTGGACTTAAAGAATCTAGTTTCAAATTAAAAAGATTTCTTTTTGAATTAAGATACTTCTCAACTATTCTTAGATGAGAAGGGTATTTCAAAAGAAAAAAACCACCTACTCTAATTACAGTAACGACCATCACTGTTAGAAGGAAGCCACTGGGCAACTCTATCCATGGCTGGGGGTTGGAACTAGATGATTTTAAGGTCTCTTCCAATGTAAGCCATTTTATGATTCTGTGATTTTACAATTCTGTGATAATTGAAGATGTTTTCTCTTGTTTAGGACTGAGGCACATTTACCAAATCATACTACCTGTTAAAACTGCTAAAACTCATTCCAGGATAAAGAGGATATTGGCTGTCATAGTTGTAACATTTTTCATTAGAAGAACAAGGTGGCAAGGAAATTATCACCATATCAGATATTTGATAACAGAGGAGATTCTGAATATACTTCAAAAATATAATGACATTCTATATTCAACACTGGAAGAATTTAAGGAAAATACTTCAGATAGATTTGATGATACAGTAGGTAAACGGGAATTGAGCCACTACAGAGAGGTTAAGAGGTGAAAAAAGACAATGTGAACTAAGGAGGTTTGAGCAGAAGAAATCAGGTTTTGATTCAACAGACTTAAGAGAGCTAGCAATAAAAAAGAGCTGTCAAAACTTTACTTTTCGCATTAAAGACCAAAGAATTGCAATTCACCTTAAACCAGGGCAGCAGCAAATGAAATCAGCTGGACCTCACAGCCTCCTGGCTACGTAGTCCAAAGTTTCTGACACTGAAACTGTCAGTTCACTTCAAAGATGAACTTCAAATTATTCATAGACACACTCTCTCTTATCATCTCAGACAGAAAGATATCTAATTACATGATCTACAAAAATCCAGAGAGAGGGAAAAATTCAACCACAGGCTTTCATCTTCCTCCACTCATTTTATTACAGCTGAATTATGAATCTTATTGTTGAAGATTTACTCCTCATTGTCCTGCTGTTCCTATTTCTATCTCCTTTCTCTACATTTATGCATTCTTTATGTATGTCTTTATACATAGATTTATTACGTGAAGATACAAAGTTATATTATATGAAAATATAGTTCTCTCTGAATGCCTCATAGAAAACATTTTTTTCTAATGATGCACAGTAATATAAAGCTATCGTGTTTTTATCAGCAATGCTGGTATGGTCAGTACTTATTGGCTAGAGAAAAAACTGACTCCCAGGAGCATTTCTGGGATTAAAAGACAATCAATTTAAGTAGCATACCAGAACCTCATCAATTGATTCTGTGATGTTAGGTAAATTATCTTCTCTACTTTGCTAAATTTCAGACTGTAAAATTTATTATATTATGCTGTAAAATACCACTTCCCCCAGCCAATACAAAGAGAACTATATTTCATGACTAGAATGAAAACAAGAGAATATTAATATAAAATAATTTGTAATATTTTAGACTTACATCAAATTTGCTAGAAAGTTGAAATGTATGTTTCAATTACGGTAAAGGCTAAAACTACCAACTGCTGCAAACAGCTAAAAATGAGTGCATCTTCGGTACAAACCAATCATTTGTACTTCCACAGTTAATTCTTTAAAAATATATTTGTAATAAATCTTTGTATGACTGAATTTATAAGGAAATTATACAAATTGATACAAATTGGAGTAGAATGAGGCGTAAGTACCTTCAACAATCGAGTCCAGGGTCACTAACATGACAGGTCATTTAGTCATCCTGATTAAGATTAAAACTATGACATTTTGGATCACGCTAAATCAATGAGACGGCATTAGCTTAAATCACTAGACAAGGTAAGTTAACTCTAAGAGCTTTGAAATACTGTTTTCATATCAAAAGTATTGTTTAATGCTAAAAGCTAATGATCCTATTTTGGTTGTTTAGAGCCGATAATATTAGCAAAAATAATGATCTTCAATATCAAAAATTCTTTACAATATTTGTTGCCAGGGATGTTTCTCAACAGTTTGGACAATGACCAAAATTTGTAGATGCTGAATCTCAAAATCCATAGTTTTTTATAAATGCAGTCGTCTACAGGCGTTTAAAATGTTAAGGACTTCTATCTACATGCAATTATTCATTCTGATACTTTGCAGACAGGATCTTTATTCAAATTGACTTGTTATATAGTAAAAATGATACAGTGTTTTTGCTCTCACCATCCCTGGGTATTAATGCTCCAATTTTTTGCAGAATTAGAAAGGTGGCAGACAAATACTTTTTGGACAAGAAGGTTGTATCATTCAGCAACTCACTCCTTAAGTCAAGATTAATGATTGCTCTCAAATCATGCAATTTTTGAAAATCCTGGTTTTACCTTTAAGACAACAGCAATCTAAAGAAACATAAATCAACAGCCCTATAAATGAATTCTAGATATTCTATTTTCATAATCCCTCTTTTTTATAAAAAAGTGAAAATTTGTGACTTGTTTTAACAGTGCATATCACAAAGTATCTTAGATCCAAAAATCTGTACACCAGACCTGCTAATTCCTCAATATCTGCTTATACATTGCCTTTCACTGTACTTACAGTTCCCCCTCCCAAATACGCCAATGCTATGCATACATCACTTTGCTCTTCAACAATTTTTTTAACATCTCAGATGTTGCCTCTTCATGCAACACCAAACAAAGCAGAAGCATGATTCTTACTTGACAAAGGCTACAGTCACACATAAGAAAATGACTGTGTGCAGGGTTTTTCTGTCCTCCATCCCTTTTTCACTTTTTCATAGTCATCCTATGCTAAAGTTCTGTATTTGGAAACTTCAGAAGTTTCCTCTTTTCTAATTATCACTGTTACTTTAAACGTCTTTGCATTTATCTCTGCTATTCGGGTTACCTATTAAACTGTACACATTTGAATTCACTGCTCATTATTGTAGTGACTATATGGCAATTTTACATAAATAGAATTATCTTCCTGCTAGTTATTCTTTACGAGATTTCTTCTAACCTTTAAACTGAAGAGCAATGAAATCCATACTCATTTGTCTAAATGATGTCATGTGCCAAATGCAATTACTCCTAGAACAGGTCTTCTATGTCTAGAGAAAGTTTATTTCATCAAAATGTTGCGATGCACCATTGAGTCTGGCTTATTAACCAGAAAGAGGCCATAGGACAGTTACACTATGCAAGATTTGTTCTATATTATGAGCATCAAACTGTGCAAAACTGGTAGCACATTGGCAGTTCAGCTCTGTAGTGAAAAAACAAAGGTATTGTTAATTGTATTTTGCATAGCCTGCGAGAGTAAGATATACAGAAGTTCAAATTATTCTCCTTTTAGATTTCCCATAGAATTGTGTAGCTCTAAAAAGTGCAAAATAGTAAAAACATTTACAAAGAATAGGGACTGTGAGATTCCAGATAAAATATCTAACCAGCAAGAACATGGACTTTGGAAAGCTTTTCTCTCCTAAGTGTGGGTCTTCTGCATACGAAGAAGAATGGATCTCAAAGACCAGGAAAATACAGTAAACCACTTTTATCACTATAACTTCCTATCTTTGAATTTCAGTAGATATTCTACATCATCCATTTGTTTTCAAAGTTTCTGTGAGTCCCACGCCTTCCCTAACCTGTATATTTGTGAAACTCCAGAGGGGAGAATGGAAAACTTTAACATAGTTCTCTGTGTTTAAACAATGAAAATAAAGGATGTAATTTATCCATTTTGATTACAAAAATATATTCTACACAAATAGTAAGAGCTAAGTGCTGCACAGAGCATGTTGCTATGGATAGTAATGAAATAAGAAGTTACTACAAAAGCTGCAGAAATAGATTCCTTTCTGCAAAACTGGATAATTTACATTCCCATAATTACTGTGGCATCTGAGTACCTCAATTTCTAAATTTGTTTAGTTTCAATCTAAGGATGGACAGTGAAATTCTTCTGTCAGTTACGTCTACTCATTTTCTGTAAACAAGATGGAGTAACATATTTACCTGGGCCTCCCCTGGCAATATTCACTGATTTACTCCACATTACTTTCCTTTGTTAAATTCTATTTTTGAATCACTTTATTCATTAAATTGTCGACTTCTAAAATTTCTAATTACAGCCAAAGCCTGAAAAAAATCTTATGTAAGTATATACTGCTGCTGCTCTAACTTTGATTTGACTAAATTTGACTTTGGCTTTAAAGATTTGCAAGTGAAAAAAAGTTTGCTTAAAATAAGTGATCTGATTTACAAGCACACTGTCAGACTACTGCATCTTTATTTATTAGTTAGAAAAGGAGGAGATACTTTTTAATTTAGAATGTTTGACTCCTGGACATATATATAATTTATTTTTGTTATCATTTTTATTATTATTATTTTGCTAAAAGGCAAATACAGGGTTTAGTTATAAAAAATACGGTTATACTTGGTGACATACTGACAGGAGTTGATGTAAGACTCCTATGAATGTTCTTCTGCAGCAATCAAAACCTGAAAATTTTAATGCACTAAACAAACTGAAGTTAGGAAACGCATGGAATATGAATATTATAGTAGGTAAAATACAATTTAAATGATTACAATGAGCTGGTGAGTCTGTAGTACTGCCTCTTGCCTCCATGACCCCCTAACTTGTCAGAAATCTTTAAGGTAAAGAAAGTGAAAAAAATTACTTTGATCCCAGTGGGAAGAAAAAACTGATACTTCCTCGGTTTTGCTGAAATAAACTATTTATAACATTTATAACTGCATTTTAATGTATTCTAATATATCTTGAATATCTCCAAGGAAGGAGACTCCACAACTTCTCTGGGTTCACCTGCTCCAGTGCTCCATCATTCTTACTGAAAAGTTCTTCCGCATGTTTGTATGGAAACTCCTGTGTTCAAGTTTTAGGCCATTTCTCCCTATTACTATGCACCATGAAGAAGAGCCTGGCCTAATCCATTTGCCTCCCATCTCCCTTTAGATGTTTATAAAAATTTATCTGATCCCCTTTCAGTCTTCTTCTCCCCAGGCTGAACGGATCCAGGTTACTCATACGGAAGTTCCTCCAGACCGTTTATCATCTTTGTTGCCCTTTGGTGGGCTTCTAGGAGATCTCTGGCCTTTTTGATCTGGAGAGCCCAGAACTTGACACAGTAGTCTAAATGTGAGCTCACCAGGGCGTACTATAGAGGGTGGATCACCTTCCTCTACCAGCTGGCCATGCTCTTTTTAATGCACCCCAGGATACCATTGGCTTTCTTGACCACAAGAGCACACTGCTTGTCCACCAGAACACCCAGGTCCTTCTCTGCAGAGCTCCTCTCCAGCAGATGATCCCCTAATTTGTACTGATGCTTGTGTTATTCTCTTACAGACACTTTGAAAATAGATTCTTGATCCTACAGAGTCCTGGCTGAATTCATCCATAGGGAAGTAGAGGTTGTTAAAGGACAGTTTTGGGCTCCCAGTGGTTTTCTAAATGAACTTCTTTTTGTTTCTATTTGTAAGCAATATTGCAACTTGTTTGTTTATCATTTTTAAAAGCTATCAATTAGGTAATTTGGAAACAAATCAGTTATCAATTGAGTTATTTTACATAAATGATTTCTTTCAGTCAACAACTCCTCCATAATATAGTTGACAGCCAAGTTGATTAGAAGCCAAGAGCAGTCCTTAGAACAGTGGTATTTATTCAGATGCAGTTTAGTTCCAGATATTCAGTATTTACTCTCAGGATTAATGGGTCAGGAAAATTGCATAAACACTGCATCAACAAAGATATATATATTTATATCTTCTTTTGATCTGTCAGTTAAGGCTAAGACACAATACCTTTTTTTTCTTCTTCTGAAGGTATCAGAAACACAACGGTAATAAATTCTCATTCAAAAAAAAAAAAAACAACAACATTTTTTCTGAGATCAAGACAACACTGATAGTTTTTCACCATGCTAAGCCATGCTTATTTGTCTCTGTTTAATCCCTTTTCCCTATAAACATTCAGTTTTGGGGCATTTTTAATTAATTCAGAGTTGTTACACTTCCCATAGGAGCCCCTCACCCCTCAATTGTTTCCCTTCTTAATGCCAGCCTTCCAGGGAGAAGTGTAGTCTCCATGTGTCTTTCTGCCTACAGCCCTCTAAACTGTGAGGCCACAGTTTTGCAATGGAGGGTAAGGATTCTTACCTGCTGCTTTGGCAACATCCGCAGTTGAAATGTTTTGGAGGTTTGAGTGCACTCTGAAGGTCACAGCTGGTCCCAGCATGCTAGAAAAGATTATTAAAAAATGTAAGACTCATAATCAAGATACACGGCATAATATTCTTTTTCAAAATAGGTTTTTAAGGAGAAACCATTAAGACGCCATTTAGCCCTGTTCCTTTTGCTTCATTAGCTACATTTGCATACATTCTTATACCTCTTGTGGTTTTTCTTTTTTTATGCATGGGTCTTATGTCTGTCTGAAAGAATTTCAGAGATATTAACTAAACTTCAAATAGTCCTGTAAACAACTATTTTTATTACAAAAATGGAAAAATGAAGGCAATGAAATTATTATTCACCCAAAAACAACACAGAACTCCGCTGGAATTCAGCATCTAAAAAGATTACATAAAGTTCCAAATTAACACAAGTTTAGCCCTCTTGTCATGACTCTAAATCAGAGGAATGATTAAAAAAACTCAGAATACATACGTTAAACATGTTCTGTAAGAACATACGTGGGGAAAAGATTTTGGACAAAGTCAGCTGATCCAGTGGCTGACTTTGACAAGAAAGATGGCACTAATTACTATCTTTTAACAACAGAGGTTACCATCTATCTGAATAACTTATGAAATGATGAAACTGTGGTGACCATTTTGGGTGTATCCTGATGGATCTTTATGGTTTTTGAATCTATTGCGCATTTGCAGAGCAAGGTACTAGTTAGCTAAATGAAGAGAAAGGTATTCAAGATTTCAAATAAAAAATTATTTTGTATTTTTCAAGGAAAACAAATCTATAGGTGTAATACTGCATTCATTCTCCTTTTATCTCAATAATATCCAACTTACATGCACATCTTATGAAGGAATAAAGATATTTCCATTCTAATATTATTCTAAAATGCATAAATATACAAAAAAAAACAAAAACAAAAACAAAAAAAATAAGAAAACACACCCGACCATGGTAAAAGTATTTTTAAGGAATTTTTTTCAGATTGCAAGCTACAGTAGTAACTGTAATATACATTTATATAAGAGCAGAGAGTGCAAGGGCTGAACAAACATGAAAACTGGCAAGTGATAACAGTTTTCTCACATATGTGTTATGTGAGTGCCTAATTTTTTATTATTCACACAAACAGCGAGAAGCATTAGAATTATATTATGGATAACACCTGCTTCAGCTGTGGTAAACTGATAAGAACCATACAGGTAACGTGCTTTGACCTAATATAGCCATGACTCATGAGAGAATGAAATCTGAAAAATTGCTACATAAAAGAAGTTGAAAAATAATTTTGCTGCAGGGCTTGAAATGAAGTATTAAATTATTCTTTTACTAACACTTCGCATTTGTATTTTCCATTCATACAATGAAGAGCAGTTAATGAAGTGCGAGCACTTAATTGCATCACATGTATCCTAGACAGAAATACCTTTAAACTTTTTCCATTTTAAGTAGAAGTAAACTACTGTTGACATTAAGACTTTGTTTTGAGGTCACAAAGGGAATCAGAGTAAGATTAAGGAGCCTCCTTTCAATCTTTTACTCGTAAAGCATGCACTGTGTGTATTTTATTCTGTAGTTATTAGGAACTGCCATTAATCAACCATTTTTCTTTAAATACTCTTCTGTGTTGGAGAAAACTAAAATACAGATTTTATTGCTAAAGGATACTCCAGATGTCAAGTCATTAATGTTCAAGAAATGCATTTTAATAATGTTAGGCAATTATAAAGCATTTATGAACATCATTTAAGTAGTATGTTTGGCTATAATACTCTACAATTGCATTACTTAAGATACATAAAATGTGTTACAGAAATTCAGGCCATTCCCCAGTTCTGTCACTAACATAATCAACCATAACAGCCACCTGGAAGTTGGATATTATCATGCACTGAATATAACCAATCTTGCACTGTTCTTCCTGCATTCCCAACCTAAGAGAAATGACGATTCCTCTCTGGCTGCTCAGACACAGTATAATTAGTGGTCTGCTTCAAACAAAAGCAAATAAAAACAACCTAGTACACATCTGTCCCACACCAAGGACCATGTAAACAAAGAACTTCAGGTATTTCTCCCAAATCTACATATTCCATTATTGTGAAGAACATGGAATTCATGTCAACTTTCAAACATGGTGTAGATACACTTTGGCTTTATCAGCAAAGACAAAGAAGTTGACCCCACCTGAATGAGCCCAGTGTACTCAGGACTCAGAGCAAATGAGTTGTGCCAATGTATGTGCTGCCACATGTATGTGTGTGTGTGTGTGTGCCACAGTGTATGTGCTCTTCATAGCTAAGAGGATGTAGAGAAATAGAGGGAAGGATAGGATGAGATATAGGGTGGGATAAAAATTCCATATGGGGCAGGGATTATATTAATACCCATACTTTCTGCAAGAAAGAAGAAATCTAAGAATCATTTCAAATGTCTGTTCTTGCACTGTTAGATGGGATACTATTTTTTCTCCACTGTAATAATCAACTGATTGAATATAAGGAAATAGTCGAGCACAACATAAGCCCAATTTCATTAGGAACATTTGCAAAATAAAGAAAATAAAGCAGCTCCTGTCACAACTTTTTGCACATTGATATTCTGTCAATTATTTAAAAGCAAACAAAAGACCCTGAGATTGTTTGGCCAAAATTGCTTTTCTGCTAGATATTTGGGAACTGACTGCTCAAGAAGCTCATAAAATGAGATTTTTCTCATGGGGGGGCTTCTGGTAAATGCACTCAATAAATAAACATTTCAATAACAATAGATTCCCTTTGGGGAATTCCTCATTGTTCATTTATATGTTGGACGAGACCATTTAAACAAAGCCAGTAATTATTTGACTGCAAAATATTTTCAAAAAGACTCTTTTGACAAGACGGTGACTATCTTGAGATAGGGTACAAAGATGCATAAAATACATCCATGGTGCTTCCTAGCCAGAAACTTTTCTTTAGATAAGCAAGGCCGCTTTCTCATGCAGCTGTCAAAGCCTCTGCAATCTACCTAATATTAATGGCAATTATTGAAATACCAGGGCTTGCTGAAGTGCACACTAATGTTTACGACCGGACGAATTGCAAACATAACACTGCCACAAATCAAGGCCAACACAACCCTGCTCGGCAGCAGGCAACGTCATGCCAGAGCCCAGCCAGCCATGCACAAGAAAGATACCAGAGAAAGAGACACCAGAAATATAAACAAAGTCTAACACACACACGCAGTGTTCCTTTTTCCTTAACCAAGAGATTAGAAGTGGTAGATGGTAGCATCTTTCATCTATGAAAGCAATGTTTTAGATAAGATTTTTGTTTAATAATGTTTTTTCCCAACAAGGTGCATGCTATGCTGCTATGGTTATACCCATGTAAATGTGCAGTTGACTATTCTAACATAACTGAACTGAAATCCACCTTGTGAGTTTTGGAAGGTATCTGAACTATACCATAATCACATATACTATTTTTTTCTTTTTTTTCAGAATAGTATATTCCGATGTATTTTTGAATAAAGGTAAGCAACTCTGGTGTCTTCTGTCCATGCAAAACATAAGGTCTGCTGCAATGACCTGCTAAATTTATTACTAGGAATTTACTGACTAATTACTGTTGGTTGTCACAACTAGTGCTTTTTAAAATATATTTCAATAATGTTGCCTTCAGCCACATCAGTTTTTTTTTTAACAGACATTCAAATATTGGAAATAGTAACACTTAAGTGCTGTTGTCTTATATTCTGTTTACTAGAGATGAAATAATTACAGTGTTTATACCAAAACGACTTGAAGGTTGATTGCTGATTTAATAACATCCCCTCCCCTTGGGTTTTTATTTCCTATCTGAAGGTGGGGGAGCGCAGAACACGCAAACAAATAAATATTCTTGAAGTATTTGAAGTATTGAAGTAGTATTTCTTTTCATTAACAGTTTTACAGATTAACAACATTTTTATTTTGTCTGTCAACAAATGGATGATTAATGGATGAATAAACAGAGCTGGACCATGGCAAAGTCCATATCACTTTCAAGCCTTTAGTTATATTTATGAATGACAGGATTTAAATCTCCATAAATTAGGTACCAAGCTTTGTGTGCCCGTTCTTCTCCCTCATGTGTGTGTACTTTAGTACTACAATATCATACAGAAGGTTTACTGTGAAATACAGTCACAGTCTATCATACCCTCTAGTGGAAAAGGATTTGAGAAACATGTGCCAACATGGTTATATGCACTCTTGAAGATGAGACACAGAGCTGATGCCAGATGAAAATGAATTGAGCTTGCATCATACTTTAAAAAAATAAAAGCAGATTGTGATTTCTCAAGATAGGAGGAAGATGAGGGGATCAGGACTGGATATTGCTGTCATTAAATAGTCTCTTAATTACACTGTTTCATATAACAGAGTTTGCCTTTATAAAGCTTAAATTTGAAATTAGAGTTGCCACTTGTCTATATGTTCATTTCAAAATCCTTTAATCTCTGGGGGTTAAGAAAAGCAATTAGTAACGCTCCAGAGGATTGTGCAAAGTGAATTTTATAGCAGTGAAGGTAATTGTTTCAGGAAATGTTTGGTGGGCTTGAACTAATGACTTGCAATGTGTACATATTTCTGCGCTTACTGTGTTTAGGAATGTGAAGTTTATGTCCATTGTTTATATTGCACTTCAGCCTCCTCTACACCCCCTCCAATTTGGAAATGTAAAATGCTCACACTTGTGTAAATGTGTTATATATTATATGTATTAGCTATAAACATACTTATATCAAATTGAATTGAATTGAAAAAAGCATGTGATTCACAGAGGTGTTTTTGTAATTCATTATGTTTGGATAACATGATTTACAGAGCATAGCAAAAGCACAGTAATGCACCTGGTCATCCTTATATATTACAGAGATGGATTAAAAGCATATAGTTGCTATTTGGGCTCCTTCTATTATTCAAATTAGCTATAAATCCACCAATAACTTGATACAGGCTTCACCAATATTTTTGACCAGAACCTCTGATCAAAAGTTACTTTGTGGATAATTGCTTCAATTCTATTTATATTATCTATACATAAGCAGGTACTGATTAAACCTCAAATATTCTGGAAATCTGTGAAGAGTTTATTGTGCTCTGGTATCAGCTTCTACAAAATAACTTCCCTGAACTGCCGGGTAGAATATTTTGATCATCACCTAGACTTAGTGCTAAAAATGGCCACCTTTAATATACTTATTGTTTATAAAAGTGCTTAATTTTGTATCTGAAGTGATCAGAACTTCATGTACAGCTGTATCTACTCTCCCATTTCTTACATCCAATGATGAATTTGATTTTTTTTTTTTCCTATTTCAGTCTTCTATTTCAATCTTTCCAGTTCTTGAAACCCTTCTCTGGAAACTCTTAACATGCTTCTCAAACTGCAGAACAACAAAGGGCGTTCCACAATGAGCTGCATTACTGCCCAAAATACATTATCTTAGCCATTAATATTTATATCCTATACAAAAACTAAATTTGTATGCATTTGTTTGCAACACGGTCTGCAGACATATTTCTATATTCAACTTGCAACTAAATTGCAGAGGGAAAGTTAAAGAAGATACGTTGTACAAACATCAACACCATCAATAGGTGACAATGGCAAAATACTAAAGATGAGTATCTGATTTGAGACTGCCTCCTGAGAATGAACACTGTCTGGGGGCAGATAACATGCATCCCAGGGTCTTGAAGGAACTAGCTGATGAGGTTGCTAAGGTATTCATCAAATTGCAAAAGGCAGGGCTGTCAGGCCAAGTCCCTGGTGATTGGAAAGAAGGAAACATCACTCCATTTTTTAAGAAAGAGAGGAAGATCCAGAGAACTACAGTCCATTGAGTCTCACCTCTGTGTCTGTGAAGAAAATGGAAAGATCCTCTTGGAAGCTATGTTAGGGCACACATGAGATGGACGAGGTGGTGTGAGACAGCCGGCATGGCTTCATGAAGGGCAGATCATGCCTGACCAATCCGGGGCACTTCTTCGAGTGACAGCATGGATGAACAAAGGGAGGGCAACAGATGTTGTCTGCCTGGACACATGCAATGCCTTTGACATCATCCTGAACCGCATCCTTATCTCTAAAATGGAGAGATATGGATTTGTAGGCTGGATGATTCAACAGACAGTTGCAGCCAGATGGTTGCGGTCACTGGCTCTCAGTCCAGGTGGAGGCCAGAGAGAAGGGTTGTCCCACAAGCCGGTTTTGGAACTGACACTGTTTAACATTTTACTAGTGACACAGACAGTGGGATTGAGTGTATCCTCAGCAAATTTGTGGATGATGCCAAGCTGAATGGTGCAGCTGACACAACAAAAGGAAAGGACACCATCTAGAGGGACCTGGACATGCTTGAAAAGTGGGCCCATGTGAACAAGGCCAAGTGCAAGGAGCTGCACTTGTGTTGGAGCAATCCCAGATATGAGTACAGACTGGGAGAAGCACTCACTCAGAGGTGCTCCATGAAGAAGGACTTGGGGTTTCTGATGGATGAAAAGCTGCACACAAGCCAGCAGTGTGTGCTTGCAGCCAACAGCATGTTGGGCTGAAACAACAGATGGGTGGCCAGCAGGGAGAGGGAGGGGATTGTTCCCTTTTACTTTGCCTTGCAAGGCTCCATCTGTAGTACTGTATCCAGGCCTGGGGCCCTCAGTAAAAGAAAGATGTTGAAGCAGATTCAGAGGAGGGCCATGAAGATTGTCAGAAGGCTAGAGCACCTCTCCTTCAAGATTGAGGGAGTTGAGCTTGTTTAGTGCGGAGAAGGCTCAGGGGACCTCACTGTGGCCTTCCAGTACTTGAAAGGAGCTTATAAGCAGGAGGGAACTGACTTTTTACACATTTCGATAGGACTGTGATAGGACAAGGGGGAGAGAATTAGATTCATTGTTTGGGGAAATTTTTTACTTAAAGTGCTGGAACAGGTTGTTCAGAGAAGTGATGGATGCCACATCCCTGAAAGTGCTCCAGGCCATGTTGGAGGGGCACATCTAGTGAATACAGAAAGGAGCTGGAACTATATCATCTTTAAGGTTCCTTCCAAACCAAGCCATTCATGAATTCTATGGAAAACCAAAATCCTTGCCATGGGAAAGACACTAATGGCAATGCTTACAAACTCACCAGCTAGTGAAGAATTTTCTATTATCATTTACATTTGATTAGAACAGTTTACACCATGCAGCAGGGTATGATGTATTCAGCAGATAGATTAGAAAGATTAGCTAGACAGCCAGTTTCAGAGCAACCAAATCCTGCAAATGGAGTTACATGGAAACAAAGCTTTGGGCCAAATTTGATGGTAACAGTTCAAATTTACCTCTGTAATCCACATATATAGCCATCATAAATCAGATAATTATTTGGACACCTTGCACTGTCCTTTCTAGTCCTTCTTCATATGCTCCAATGAAGTAATTCTGCTGCACTTTTCTCACTGATTCTACTGTCATTAGAATAATTTCAAGAATGAAGTCACAGAAAACATATCATTCATCCATAAAGGGATATTTTCCAAAAACACCACGTTTGGAGAGTCTCTGATACCAATAAATACTAAAATGATTGACTTTTACATATTTTCATATTAATTGTCTATTATATAAGCTTTTTCTTTCATTTTTTCTAAATACACTGATGCTCATTTACAAAGCAAGACATGATAAAATAGTACTTTAAAGATGTTACAATTCAATTCATCTTAGGTGAAGATTTTTTGCTAAGCTTATAATTTGAAATATTTTAAAAATGGGCAACGCTCAATTTGGAGATCGATACCATATTCATTTGTTCTTATTTTATTCTTTACAAAATGCAACCTCCAATGATTACTCAAGATCTATGAATAATGTGAAGTTTTAAAATAATTTTTCTATTAATCTGTCACAAGCCACAAAACTTGATATTTTCACCATGGTGAGTACTTGAAAGTTGCCAGCTTTGCCTGCTATGCTAATATGGTTCTTAATTGCAGCATCTAAAGAACAAAACATGCAAGTGCTATAATTTTTTTTTTGCAACAAAAGACTTTCAGATTGGGACAATGGTCTCAAAATACTGCTTAAAATACTCAGTGCATTTTTTTAGTCTCTAATGATTAAGCTAAACAATAACAAAGTTATGTCTTTAAAATGAAACAAAAAGAAAAGATAACAGGATTCTATGTATATTTTTTCTTTTTTCTCTTGGTAGTCTGGCTAGCACACAAACAGAAGCCTTAAGATTTTAGACAATAAACATTCAATGTATTTTGCTGATATGAGGCCTACATTGGCACACCTGTATTAGTAACAGTTCTGTTGAACTTGCATGTAAAATCTGTCTCCTGTGCTGATAGCCACCTTATCCTCAGTTTGCACAACTGACTTTTAATAGCTAATGAAGAGCATGACTCATGCTAGGACTTCTGCAGAAGTAAAGGTTCAGCATGCTCATAGATTTGACAGGATCCAGATAGGACACATTTTTTTTTAATGTGGATTATACAGCACAACTGAGAACCAACGAAAACAAACTGCTACAGCCTCCATTCAAAATGCTTTGAAACTCTGAGCTAGATGGCTACAACCAGAGCCCTACTGCTTGCCATTTCAAGATCCTTTAGCTCTGAGAAGACCAACTGGAAGACTCAGTCCTGGGACGTAACACCAGCAGCTCTTAGGGAGAGACGTGGTGCCAGCCTACTTCCTTTGCAGAGGAAGCATTGCAGGGGGAATTTATACAATCTTTCAGTCACATTTGCTCCCACTGAATTTCATTCCCTGGGAATACAAACTGTTCCCAGGAAGCTCGTGGACCTGTATATTTGTACAATATTTTCTGGATAGATGTTAAAAAAAAGTGAAGAAGAATAATTTACTTGTTCTGTTTGGCCAGCAAGTCTGTAATACTGATTTCATGCATACATAAGGTAACAGAAATATATAAAAGTGTGTTTGTGTGTTTGAAGGAGATCAGGTAGCCAAGGAACAAAGGATAAAGAAAGACAAAGAGATTAATTTTGCATATTTCTCATAATTATTCTTTCAAATAAATCTTTAAAAGAATTTTCTCTTCTAAATTTATTTAACCAGTTGCCCTCCACTATAGTATTTTCCAATTCTAATATTAATTGTATTATTTGTAGACCAAGTTTTAGTTCAGGAGTGAGAATCACGGTTCTACTTCTATGTTTCTAATCCCATATCTATCTGTCATCAAATTCTGGACCATTTCAGGGAAAAATCAAGAAAGCTATCTTGAGTTTTAGTCTGCCCATCTGTATAACGGAAATAATTACCTGTTAATAAAGCTATACAAATTCAATGCAGTGGCACATATTC
This sequence comes from Tetrao urogallus, assembly GCF_951394365.1. NCBI lineage: Eukaryota > Metazoa > Chordata > Aves > Galliformes > Phasianidae > Tetrao > Tetrao urogallus. The sequence continues at coordinate 42,430,658 of NC_136820.1, read as the reverse complement.
ACTGCCTTGCTTGAGACAAAGGAGTATATTTTCTCACCTTATAATATGATGGACTTTAATTTTATTAAAAATGAATATAATATAGAGAAAGTAATATAGAAAGTACAGGAAGAAGTATGAAGTTTAAAATAGATAAACTTTAGAAGCTCACTTGTCTATAAAAAAACTTCTCCTGAGTGCATGGATATATGTTTGTAACATGGGATTTCATTCTATGTTTGATTACAAAGGTGCAAATCCTCTGATTTAATGAGATGAAATGTTGTAATGGAAAGCTGAAGTTAGTACATTTTTATTTATAAGAGTCTTCCTAGATTTTTATGGTCTCTCTATTTTGTCACCTACAATTCATAAAATGCTGCAGGCCAAAATCCTTCTTGTTATTTTTAATATATTTTTATATTTTTCTAGCAGGAAAGTTACAGTGGAGAAGGCAAAATGATCTTGGTTATATGCACATTTATTAAAGAAAAGCACACAAAATATATTGTACCTCAGGGGAAAAAAGCCACAAGACTAATGTAATGCCAAGGCTGAGAAATCTCTCATTTTTAAGTAAAGGAATGCATAGTTGAAACTTCCTCCTTATTTTTGTTTCCTTATCCTCATTTCTATAAAATTGATGCATCTTTATATTAAAAATTAGTTGTCAAATAAGACAATATGTACCAGAAAACACAATGTAATTTCTTATAAAAGCCTGCATGCAATGAGTTACAGCAGTACATTTTTCAGACAATTTGTTTTCCAGACTCATTAAATCTGTAGAAGTCAGGTTTGAATAAAAGTGGTGCCATTATTTCTGAGTTATGCTTTTATATCATTTTAAACAAGATTATGCCAAATAACCTCAGCCTGTTAGTTTGTTATTTAAATTCAAAAAAATACATCACAAATGCTTTTCAACTTTTTTGAAATGTATATGCTTTTATTGACACCAAGGAAAAGTACAGTTATAAATAAAAATGTTGCTTAATTTCTGGACAATAAATGTAGTGGAAGTAAAAACTCAACCTACTAATAGCTTATACTACAGCACAATAAGGAGAAGAAGATGGACTGAATGGTTTTTTATAAGCACAGTACTTGAGAAGTCCTCTCTAAATGGCACAGATGGCATAATCTGCCAATCTAGAAACAAAAAACTTCACAAGATTCACTCACAGGTGCAGAGAATGAAGAAAAGATGCTTCACACTGAATCAAGGAGAAAGGAATCATGGAGAGCTTCTACAGCAGTGGCAAGTTTCATGTTACTGGCCAGTACAAAACCTAACCAGACACTGTGCTACCTGTCCCACTACAGTTCACTGGGTTAAATAAGCCTCCCTCACACTATCCTGCCTTTCAAGCTACCGACAATTTACTGAGATGTTCACATTTAGAGCGTACATATACCAAATGTCATAATCCATCAGCATGATGAAGTGAAAATACCAAGTACTGTTCCAGCGTTTAGGTTCTGGATGACTGAATATGATTAACTGGCTGATTGAGTTTTCCAGGTGTTAGAAAAATAACATGACAAACAATGAACAAAACCTATATAGCATGATTAGGACACTACAGCCAATGCACATCCATAATAGGTGAGACTGAGAGCTCCACTCGTCAATGTGCCTGCCCTACGCTTTTAATTTGAACAAGTTTAAAGCTTTCCTGAACTTTCACCACTTGGTTTGATTTTCAAATATCTTCCTCAGTCCACATTCTTTTCACTGGGATGGTTGGCTGGCTTTTCAGATTGTATTATTCCAACCCAACCGTTTCAGTCCTTCCTAAGAGCAAGGATAATGATAACTACTCATAACTACTCACTGCTCATGTGAGACTTTTTTTTTTAAAAGGAGCCAGAAAGTGTCAGTACCCTCACTGCTAAAAAAAACAGAAATTGAAAGTATGGTGAGAGTGTGTCCACAGCATTTCTGGTGATTAGCCTTCCAAATTCAGGCTTTTGTTAGATTACTGCTGTTTTCATGTAATTACTTAAAAACAGAGTTGATGCTAAGGACATGACACAGTACAATAGGACAATAGGAAAGTACAACAGGAAAAATCAGTCTTGACTTACTTTTTATTGACAGATGCCCCTCATCTTTTCAAAATATTTATTCAATAGGATCCCTGATGTCCAGGAATGAATAGTGGTCAGATACCAGAGCAGATAACTATTTTTAGGATCTTTAACTTCATTTTTGGCAGACCTTGGATAGTATTTTAAAAAACTGATATGAAACTATAACGACCTTAAGGACATTTCATGACCTTGAATTCTGCTGGTACCATCTAGTTCCACCTCAGAGATTCAGACTTAGTTCATTTGAAGCCAAGTCATGCCATGCTTTTTATTTTTTTATTTTTATTTTTATTTTTTTTTTTAACAGAAGCACTGTTTAAACTGACAGCTGACTTCTGGGACTGCTGAATACTCAGAATGATAATTGAAGCCAGCAAGAACTCAATACTTGGAGTTCTTCACAGAAGACAACAGTCTAAGACATACTCTTAGATATCAGACTGGACATTTCAAATTAGTAGATGCTTTGCCATTAATACTTTCATGAATAAACTCTAGCACTGTATTGTTCTTATAATGACTATCAATTTAAGTTTGTCAAATGCTTTGAGAGACCCACAGGAGCACAAGAGCACCACAGGAAAACAAAAAAAACAACAGCAAAACTGAGAAGAAATGGATTTTCTGACCTCAGAGCAGGATTTGAATAATGTGGAATAAAGAAAGCCTGAAGCCACACATTGAACAATGAAGATAAAATGGAACATTGAAGAGCTGCTCATTAGCTGAGCATTTTATTTCCTGCATATGGAATCAGACAGAATTCTGTAAAAATATATAAAAATATATTATAAAAGACTGTATCATGATTAGTCATTATTGAAAGGCTGATATTTTTGGTCATCTGAACAAAAAATTAAAAAAAAAAAAAAAAAAAAAAAGAAAGAAAGCAACCACCAAACAATAAGTTTAGTTTTCACCAAAATCAATTGTTAGTTTATTTTTTATCACTAAAATTGAAGCATTTGCCTTACAAGCTAAACATAATTAAATTTTGAAATGAGTCATTTCTTTCAATTGAAAAATTATAGCATTTTATTTTCAAAATGTCAGACAACACTGCTGGGACTGCTAGAATTTTTTAAATGGATTTGCCATCTGAAGCTTCCATATAGTTTCCATACATAGCTTCATTTAATGCGAATTTTCATTTTTCATGTAAAACACAATTCAACTAAAATATTGAGTTCATCTCTAATCTCAGTATGGAAAGTGAGAACATTCAGGTGAAAGCTGAACAGTCAAACTGTGACCTCTTAGTTTGAGCGTTAGAGTCTAAAAGCCCACTGATAGAGGTTTTTATCTTAGCATTGGATGTATGATACATGTGCAACCAACTGTACTGATAGGGAATAGATTAAATTTTATGCTTTTGCAATCCAGGAATTCACATTAGATAATCAGAATCAGCTTAGAAAATCTGTTCACATTAGCACTTGAATTTCAGTGAGTATCCTGTGTATCCCAAACATTACATAAATAGTTTGAAGGCCAATATAGACAACAACTGCTATGCTCCAAAATAAAAATAACAGATAAACATTGATGTTTTTTATGGGATGAATACAGGGTGCCCTATTACAGGTTTTCCATTGAAAAATTATGGAAATGCTTTTTCTCAAGTTACCACATGTCCTGGAAGGACAGTTCATTGAGTACGTAAGCTTAAGTATATTAAAAGGCAAAAATGACAAAGATGCTCATTGAAATGCATAGGAGGAAGCAAAAGTGATAGAATAAAATTGGGAAAAAAGATACATAGAGCAAGCGATCTTCAACAGCAATAGGGAAAATCATAAAAGGCTAAAGAGAGAAATAAGAACAAGAAGAAAAAAAAATCACTGTTACTGCAGTTTACATCAAAGGATGTAATATTCAGCAGAAAATATCACACTTGACTGGAGGCTGAAAATGATATGCAGTCTGAAATACTATGACATCAGAATAATTTGTTTTCCTTCCATGTAAAGGTGTTTAGCTAAATTTAGAGCTAAAAACCTCCCATTAGCACTGTTCTCACTAAATATCCCAAGTATAAGAAAATAAGAGCACAGAAATAATTTGTATTCTTATAAGAATGTGAAAAAGTCATGCATGTCACTTTTACTATACATTTTGAGTGTTCTTTCCACTACTTTCACAGCCGAGCTAACAAATTTTAGTAGCTTTTATTATATTTGGATGTTTCTTGATAACCTGTTGCGCTTCTAAGTTTATTCTATAATGTAAAAAGAGCTTTAATTACAAGAAGAGGGTCAATATTGCAGATTGCAGAGGTAGTATTAATTTTAAAATAAATACAAGCCCTCCAAGCACTATTACCCATCTGACTTCAATCCATGATACCAGTCCAACAATCAATCACCAGAGGCATTGGACACCCATAATTAGATTATAAAATCATAACTATAGTCATTTTACGTCTGCTTGCATAATTACATCAGCATGCTAATATCCTTTTAATGGTCTCTAATGATGTAATAAGAAATAATGGAATTTATTTGACAGCTACATAACCATTAACAAAACATATTAAGCATAACTATTACTTCCATAAAGATTCAGGCTGTATCCAGAAGTGACAGCTAACATGTTGGATCTTTTCTTCAGTACGGAAGTATTTCTAATTATGTATTCCCCAAATCTATTCCCAATCATCTGCTTCACAGGGTGAGCAAAGTTTATGTCAATGCAAACTTGACAACAAACCAACTGTAGAAGTGGACTGAACGCTCTGGGAGCCAAGCCTGAGGCTACGTTGTGAAATGCAGGCCATCGGTTAAAGTTGGCAGGATTGTGAAAGAGAAGATAAGCTGATTACTACCATGCATCAAATAAAATCAAGAACAAACATGGTAATCAGTAGGAACCCATAGAAAAAAGCCACCGTTCACTTCACCAAACACCAAGGCAGAGGAAAAAAATAAAAATACATGGAAGACTGAAGGATATCTGCAAACAAAACTAACTAAATGTAGTAATATATTTGTGAATCAGTACCCTTGAAATCAGTTTTTGCATAGAATAGGACAAAAAACCTTATCTGAGAATTTAAAGAATGTTAAAAATTCACACTCTGTCCTCAGTTTTTGTATTATTCCTCTCGAATGCGATGGCCTTGTCTGAATTCTGAAATTTGTGGCTCTCATTAAAATGACTTTAATCTGAAATCTGTGCAGTAGTCTAAAAAATTCAGATGTACACTATTTTCCTTTTCAGAATTCTTGGAAGGGAAAGAGAAAACTGAGAATTTTAATCCAAGCTCACATTCAGGTCAGAGTTCAATCTAATTTAGTTTTCCATATTCCAACCCCTCATAAATTCTTGATCTTAGGATTACTGATATTTTTAAAAGCTAAATCCCCTGAGGGGGAAAAAAACCCACCAAAATACTAATAAAATAAAATAGTTCCTTAGAGGTCTCATCCTCACATTTCAGTATGTCAATGGTGAATTAGGAACACCCATATCATTAGATCTTTCTCGAAACCCTTCTACAGGCGGTCATTCAGACAGAGCTTTCACGTCCATACAGTTTTCCAATGATGGCTATGTAATGACAACAAAAGAACAAATCCAAAAAACATTAATGCTTTTTTTTAAAGCTTCTACTTCTGCTGTCTGATGACCATCTTTGTATTTCCATAGCACTTCATGGGTTTAACCTGAGCTTAACCAGCTCATTTTCTGGACTAAAGGTTTATTATGGATAGACCTGGGCAGCCTGGTCCAGTATTAAATGTGGAGGTTGGTGGCCCTGCCTGTGGCAGGGGGTTGGAGATTCATGATCCTTAAGGTCCCTTCCAACCCTGTGATTCTGTGATTATTCCCTAACTTGGGATTTGGGATAACCTTTTACAGATTTACAGGTGTGTTAAAAAGGCAAAGATCTATGATGTGCTGATAGACAGTCCAGACTGATAGTCTGTCCTGCTTGTAATTATCATAATTTATAATGCACCTTTAAAATACAGACCATATCATACAAGTACTTTTGGTACTGTCATATGACTGCATATTAATGGATGCAAAATATTCAGCTTTCCTAAAGTTGCATATTAAGGAAAAGAAAAGAAGTTGTTCATAGCTTGCTATTTCACTGGAGGGATGTTTTCCATTAAAGAATAAATCTACAGCTTGACAACTGCAATGTTGTTGCAATTTATCAAATGATTAAAAAAAAAAAAAAAAAAAAAAAAGGTTTTATGCTAACAATTAGAAAGGTAGAGGGAGGTGAAAGTGTTCTTTTAATGTAAATGAATGAAGTTAATGAAGTAGAACCCATTGATTCCAGCAGAGAACTTGTTCTGTGGAATTATCCCTTTGAATGCGTAGCTTTGATTTATCTGGTAGTATTCAAATTCAAGGTTGAAAATTCTTTTATAAGGAAGGCCATAAACATCATTTTTTTGTCATTACAAAATTCAGTTTTCATTAACAGTATATCTCATAAAATACAACACTTCCACCAAAAATGCAACATCTTCAGACCAAGGCTAAAAACACAGAGTTAAAAAATACGAATTGCATTCACTGGATCCAAAGGCTAAACACAAGAAAGGCTGAGAAGGCACTGCCCTTCAGCAATAGTACTCACGGGGAAAAATAAGCAGCCCCAAACACTGAAACATAGGCAGAGCCTGGATGCTACTGAGATAACAGTTATTTTCCGTGCACTGGGATGTGAGTTCTTTCCAGCACGCTGTAACAAACCAACCACAGCCCATTCTTTTTTTCCATTACTTCTCTATTAAACTATTCTATTTAAGGAACCAAAACTAAAGTTTTATAAAGTAAATGTCCCTATCAAAGTGGTTTCAGAAAATCGCCATCATAATTTATTTTTTTTTAACCAAACATGGAAAATCGTAACCTCCTAACTTAGGTGATTACCATACAGCACATTTATCAGCATAAATCATAAGAAAAGCAGCATTTCAACACAGCTGAACTCCCTGTGACTTGTTAAATGAGTAGCTGTCCAAGCAACATGACCTGTGCCATGTGCCATACTGAAAGCCAGGAAGCAAGTTTTTCTCCCGCTGTGATTTTGTTTCACCCTCAGCTATGCTGAGTATGATGACTCTTTACTGTACTTGCTTAACCCATACTCTGTTAAATACGACGGTTATAGATTTACAGTACTTTAAGAGATTTTTCCCTGTGGGAGCATGGGGTTATTTCAGTCTTTATAGTTTGTATTAAATAATTGCTTCTTAAATTTGTGTAGGGGATGTTATAAAGATCACCAAAATGTTCTTTTGTTTCTGCATATACTCTCATTAATTTTGGCATTAAAGAGAAGTCGTTCCACTGTAATATGAACTACTGAAAAACAATAAATCCAATAAAATAAAAAGAGGCAAATTCCATATACGTACTTGACATCATCGAAGGCACTCATCTGCAGCTTCAGGAGATCTGCCACATCCTTTATTAACTCCAGGCCCTTTTCCACACTCAGGGGGCTGTTGAAAGGGAGCAAGAAAACACAGCGTTACGAAAATGGAACTCATCAATACTTGAGAGGCTAAAAGTCCCAAAAGAGTTATCACCTTGGCCTCTTAGAGTCTGAAAGCCACCAGTAACTGTATTCCTGTCACATAGTGATCGTGATATCAAGGGAATTGGGATCAGGTGCTTCTTCAGGCATGATGAATCACCTGAATTTTCCAGCAATAAGACAAACAATAAGGTGTAAATGGAATTGTTAGGAAGTGTAATGGGCCCATGATGCAGCAACCAGTTCATCTCGATCCTCAATAAAAAATGTAATAAAGTAAAAGGACAGAAAGAGAGAAAAGGATTGACGAGACAAGGAGGGAAACAAACAATGAAAGTCAAATTGCAGGCTCAGTAGCAAATGGACAAGGGAAAAGCAAATTTTTAAATTCATTAGTTCTTAAAATGAATCTTCACCCAGTGAAAGGATACAAAATTATTATGGATCTGAGAGTAAACAATGGAGCAAGGCACACAGTCCAGAGGACACTGATTAGATACATAGGATTTAGTTTGGTGAGCGTATGCATTGCTGCCAGAGCCCACTTTAAATCTTTTTCACCTTTGTTGATGCCACATTTACATTTTTTAATTTAGAAAACAGGTTGCAATCAAGCATAACACAAGAGGACTGCTAGCATTTAAAAAAAAAAGCATTTATTTAGATGCAAAATATATATTTTAAAAACTTTTAGGTATTAAAGTTGTTAAAGCTGTAAAGGTGTATTAAGAACATTCTAATAGACAGACTGTACTTTGTTTAGCTGTTGTTCAGTGCTCTGAAACCAAATAAAAATGTATTTAGAAAGTAAAAAGATTTGAAAATTATATAACAAGCTCTACTGAGAACAACAAATGCAGCATTCTCTAAATTGTGATTATAGAATTATTCTCAACACTGTCAAAGCCCCAACACTCATAGCATTAAACCTTGCAAGCCTGATACTTATCTGACTTATGCCACTTTAAATCAGAAACAACTTTGATGAAACTAACCCAGGGGGAAAAAAAAAAAAAAAACTTCTGTATCTTTTCCTTCAAGGGTTTATAACAAGTAAAGAGAAGGAGGTGTCAAAAAAGTACGTACTGTTAGACATGATCTTTTCAACTGGACTAAGGGGAAAAAAACACCCCTCACAGCTCTGTACCTAGGTTATTATCTTTGCTTCACAGTGAAAGTTTTTTGAATCTAATTTTATTGCACTGTAATTACGGCCATGGATTTATTTATTGGCTGCAACGAGTGCTGCTTATTTATTTATTTATTTACCCTGCCGGGTTCCGCATGCAGTGCCCTAAGGGCACCTCTATTTAAATAATGGGATGTCTCATGGATCTTGGTTAGGCTGGAATTGTTCAGCCTCCCTTCATGCTACTAACCCAAAATGCTCAAGAGACCTCCTGTCACACAGGCAGAGGAAGCCCCTCAAGGCACCAGATAAATTTAGAGTTTTTCTAGATATATGAGACAGAAATGTTCTGGTCTGAAAGTAACAAAAGAATCTGATCGTTTCTGTAAGGAAAAAAATGTACTATAGATTATTCATAAAAATCCTATATTTCAAGGACTGACAGTAGGCAGAAATGTGATTATTCTCATCACTATGAAAGCAGATTGTCATAGTGACTCAGGGGCTTATGTGTTAATTAAATCTTTCCTCCCAAAGACACTGGCTTAAATTTTATGGAAATGATTGGTGTCAGCAAGCGGGCTTTCACTGTAACAGCAAGTATACACAGAGGTGCAGGAAAAGTCTACTGCATACATTGATGTCATTTTTTTTTAACCAAGAGTCACATTTCTAAAAGCTCAACCTTCCATTCCTGCTTACCTCCCCTTCCTTGCAAAAGCATTTCCCAACCTCCAAACTGATGTATGCTGCTATGAGTCAATGTAGTAACAGTAATATGTAATCAGAGCATTTGAATGGTACAGTCCAGCAAGAATGCTGGAGAGAAAATGAGAAAGAAAAAGGCGCTAGAAATTCATTCTTCTGCAGGTCTGAGAATCTAGTAGCAGTCTTGTTAACTCTCATCCAATAACAAACTAAAGAACAAAGGTTCACAAGCTCACATCTGGAGTTAGGCTAAGAAATTGTCATTTGAAAAGTATACTGGTGCTTTTCAAAGGCATGGTGCTATCTGGACGTGTTCAAGGCCAGGCTGGATGGGGCGCCAGGCTGCCTGATCTAATGGGTGGCAAACCTGCCCACGGCATGGGGTTGGAACTGGTTGGGCTTCCAGGTCTCTTCCAATACAAGGCATTTTATGATTCTAGGATTCTACAATTCTTCTTTGGTATCAGTATTATTATTGATCACATTCTCACATTTGAGGACTCACATTAAGAACTGATTAATTTCTAGTACCTTCTAGTATCACTTTTACAGTTTCTAAACGTTGCTACATACTAGTACTGCTGATTACAGTTCTGTAACAGCTGTATGGTAGGAGAGTTGAAAATGTCTAATCATTATCCACACTCTATTTCCCTACTACTTTAATTCATACTGCATTTTGCTCAGTGTTGCACAGTGTGTGCTTACATAGTGACTGACTCTAGCTTTATTTATGCTGAGTGAGCACACTGTTCCCAGCAGTACGGCGTTAAGCAAACTACCCCAAGCCTAAGGAGAGTGTCCCACCTCTGATAAATGAAAAGGAAGAGCTGGCCTCCTCAGATATGGAGAAGGCTGAGGCAGTGAATGAATTCTTTGCTTCCATCTTCGTGGCCAGTCAGGCTTCTCACACTTCTCATGTCCCTGAACTTCAAAGCTGAGGTGGAGGGAGCAAAATCCCTCCTAGTGTAAGAGAGGAGCAAGTCCAGACTACCTCATGATGCGGAACACGTACAGGTCTATGGGGTCAGATAACATGAATTCCAGGGTTCTGAAGGAACTGGCTAACACAGTTCAAAAATGTGATATCTCTACTGACTGTGAGGATTCATCTACAACAGAATTAACTAAAAGTGTTACATAAAGCAAGAAGTAAAAACAGAACACAACAATTCAGATAAGGAACAAATAGAAGACAGTACAAGAAGATATTTTAATAGAACAAAGTTTCTCTGGATGCAATCATGATGACAAGGCCCAAGTCTTGCAGGAAAGATAAGAGTGGATCAGGGTTCCTACAACTTTAGTTGAACTGTTAAGTTTTAGAATGGTAGAATCATTTGAATTCGAAGGGACCTTATAGATCACCTAGCTCCAACTCCCTTGCTACCAGCAGGGACACCTCCCTCTAGACCAGGTTGCTCACAGCACCATCCATCCTGGCTTTGAAGAGATTTAGATTTTAGTTTCCTAAAGCAGGAGAGGACAGAGAGCCGTGTTGTTACTAACAGTCCTGCCTGGCTCTGCTCACTCAGAGCAGTATGGTGCAGTGGGTCTGGGCCATGGCCACTTCATGTCCAGACACAGCACAATACAGATTCTGTCCATGTAAGTTTTCTTTTGAGTCTGTGATAATATATTTCACTACACCAGCAATGGTAAACTCTTAAAGAGAAATCACAACTTGCAAAGGACTCAGAGATAAAAAGCACATACTGGCAAAAAGAAAAGCAACACGACCTATCCATGGATGCTCTTTATGCCTTGGAAGTTCACTTGAGGATGTGTAAGCCTCATTTTGTTTAAGAAAATTAATGGGTTCTGCTATATCCTTAACAGTCCTTGATTTTTTAATTTTTTTTTTAATTGCCTTGAGAGTTTCTTAACACTTCCAGGAAAGGTTTGAGCATTAGGAACAAAAAGCCTCTGTGTGGCATAGCACCTTTTTGAAGATCATATAGCTTCTGATGGCCAAGATCTTGAGATAGAATTTACTTCAGACTTAGAATCATAGAATCTCAAATGTTGGAAAAGACCTTTAAGATCATCTACTCCAACCATCAACTCATCACTAGAATTCCTGCTAAACCATGTCCCTAAGTGCCACATCTAAACATTTCTTGTACACCTCCAGGGACGACGACTCCATCACTTCATTGAGCAGTCTGATCCAATGCATTACCACTTTTTCAGAGAAGAAATTCTTTCTATTATCCAACCTGAATCTCTCCTGGCTCAACTTAGAGCCATTCCCTCTTGTCCTATCACTGTTACCTGGGAAAAGAGGCCTACCCCCACCTCACCACAACCTTCTTTGCAGTAGTTATGGAGAGCAATAACATCTCCCCTGAGCCTTGTCCTCTCCAGACTGAACAGTCCCAGTTCCCGCAGCCACTCCTTCTAAGTCTTGTGTTCCAGACGCTTCATAGCTTCGTTGCCTACTTTAGACAAGATCTTCTAGTGTAGGACCTCAGTGTCTCTCTTGTAGTGAGAGGCCCAAAACAGAACTCAGTACTTGAGATGCAGAGGGAAGGTCACTTCCCTAGTTCTGCTGGCAACACCATTTCTGATACTATATATGTTTCCTATCTTTTCTATAATTTTACTTGCAGTAGATTTCTCTTTTGCATTTTTAAGTTAACTGTGTTAAGATCATAGAGCAGCTGAGATTGGAAGACACTTCTGGGTCCATGTGGCCCAACTCCTGCCCCAGCAGGGCCCCCTAGAGCAGGTCTTTTTCAGGTTTCCGGCTCCAGTTCTCTACAGCTAGAAAGACAAAGGGAGGGTCAGAAAGCATGTAGAATTCATTTATAAATAACTTTCTTCTCTTGCTTTGCCTCCTTAGTCATCTCTTTCCGTAAGTTCTAGCCTAAATATTATTTTCAAATGACAAATTCAAACCCTACAGAATCAGTAGCCAAAGTTTGTTTTACCCAGATTCCAACTGCTATGTCATATTATTTGCAGAATATACTTTTTTTGATAAATTTTAATGACAATAAAGAAATAAAAGGGGAATAAAATATAAATATTTCCTTTGGGGTTTATGTAGATACATATTTTCAAGTCTTGCACAGAATCATCTGAAAAATGCTGTTTTTGTTTAATCTCATATTGCAGCAAACAGCACTTGCACTGAACTGCTTATATCTACTAGAGCATATGGCTTATATCTCTGCTAACCGCAGACAATATCGTATGGTAGTACTACATCATTCCTTCAGATGTAATGACACCCCAGCTGACTGAAAGATTTTGATGTCATGATGTTAAATCATGACAAAACCATTTAAACTATGAGAAAACTGAATAGCCCAATACATAGCTACTTGTCTGTACTAAAATTCACAATAAAGACAGCTCTTTTTAATTTCATCCGGAATTTTATCTAACAAGAAAAGAAGATCCAGGCTATAAAGCTCTTTTATTTAGGGATGGATTTTAAATTAAAGTGCAGGAATAAATATCCCTTTACCTTAATGCGAGCTGCTGAGCACTTCTGAAAATTAAGTAATCCATTTAAATTCTCAAGAGCAGATTTGGGAGACCAACTTTATGTAATTGCTAAAACGTTTCCAGAATTGTACTGGACATTGGATACAGGAAAATTAGATTGCCTGGTGAAAATAATAATCCATATCTTCCAATATCTAAATCCATCCTAGTGAGGGAGTTGAAAACAGAAATAATTTAAGCAACAGTCTTAACTTACAGAGGTAATTCAAATAATAGAACATTGGATTATAATCTTCCTCTGCTACTGTCTATTAAAGATTTCACTCTTCATTTGCTCAATTTGTAAGAAAAACATTGGGTTGAGGAGTTTTTTCTAAAAATTCGGTTCCACAAAGTTGGCAATACCTAGAGCAATCACATTAAATGATTTCCTTCTCAATCACTGCTTCATATAGTTTGTTACCCTATTTTTGTACATGTAAAACTATCTCATTATCTTCAGTGGTTTTATATATAAAAGAGAATATCTGCTGATAAATAAAAGATGAATGAAGAAAAGAAGAGGCCTTAATCAGGTGACCATGGTCAAGACGCCTTCCTCAATTTCAACATCTGTAAAACGAAGGGAATGATACCAGCTTTTTTGCCAGATGACTAGTATTGCTTCTTAAAACACTTGCATGCCTTCTGGATCTAAGAATAAAAAGAGTAGCGCTATTAGCAGTCCCTAAAAGACAAACGTATCTCCTCCCTATCAAACATGGAGAAGATATTGTGGTAGCAAAGACCAAGTAACACGAAAATTAGTTTTTAGTTACAAGAAAAATTTCCCTATCAAAAATATTGTTCTAAATTATTTCAACATGGGGTACTGGCTGTCTGAAGAACCCAGCTGACTGATTTCACATCATGTTTAAAGCACCTGGATCCAGGTGAACATAACTTGTTCCTCACTGCTGAACTGCCTTGCAAAACACCTGCTGTGGGAAAATGGAGTAGGTGTCAAGAACTTTGTGGACCAGACATGCCTCACACATGGCCAATTAAACCACTCCCCCAAAAATGTAGTGCTGAATATTGTATGCTGAACTTGATACACACCACAGTTATCCAAACAGTGCTGCAGATGGATATCACATTCCCAAGAAATTGCCAAGATAACCTATAAGTCAGAAAAGTGAGTACAACCAGTTTGAATAATGAATGGCATATTTTTGACCTGGACCTAATGGTTTATTCATTCATGTCTCAAAGCTTCCTCTTCTAGTTCAAGAACAAGAAAGAAACATGTAAATGAAGGAACAGGAGGAGTTCTGCAGGGAGGGACACTGGCAGCACGGCCAGCTTTGCATGCTGAGTTAAATGGAGCTCAGATTCTAATAAAAGCCAGTGGGCAGTGTCAAAGGGAACAAGAGAAGGAACAGCAGTAAACAATGATGAAAACTATATGTTCTGTATTTCCCAACATGCCTGTCAAAACAATCCCATAAATTGATCCATTTAGGTCGCAAAAATCTGATCCAGTTATACAGATGGCTTGACTGCTCACATTTGCCAAGCCTGCTCCCAGAAAGGAGAGCAACATGTAGCTCAAAGTTACACTGAGGTTATGTCAGTCTCACAAGCAGTTGCTCTCATTCGCTTTTCCTTCTCCCAACTGCCAAGTGGCTTCACTGAACTCTGAAATTCTCCCTCAGTGCCATCATTCAAATTATGTATTGTCTTTACCAGACTGTACCTAGTGCCCTTCCAATATTCTGTTTAGCAATTGTAATGCAGCAATATAACGGACATCCAGTCAGCCTTGTCATATTAGTTCAATTGAATCATTTTCTGCAAAAATGACGAATAATCTACAGTACAGAAATAGGCTTGACATTGGGAATAGCACTCCTTAAACTTAAATGTCAGTCCAATCCCCAGTGAGATCTTAAGAAAGGTAGGATTCAATCCACCTGGTTTTTTTTACATCAGGACATAGGCAAAGAAGTCCAATTCACCCATTTTTGAGAGTGCTGAGCACTTTGCCAAAATTACAAGGCATTTATCTACAGCCAGAAAGTTGCCTGAGTGCTTAAATACAGCCCTGTCAGCAGCATCAGAAAGCTCATGCTCTGCAGTGGTAGGTGCCACTCTTAAAACCAGCCTCTCTTTTGCTGTCCACATTCAAGTACAATGGCATCTTTGCTCCACCTATTTCTCATCGAGAAGGTTCAAAAATTGGTTACACTTGTGCTCACCTTGAGTTGAATCCACAGTTCAAGTGAAGGTGGGAAGTACCTGAGCATAGCAACCAAGGCTTTTGTGGAGAGAGATTTTTTATTTAGTCTGTTTACTTATGTAGAACATGCACATACTTGAAAACTATTTGGGACAGCAGCATTCCCTTCTGCTGAGTGATGTGACTCATGGTCACGTTTCCTCTTGCATGTCATCCATCTTCCGCCGTCATTTATGTGCCTGAAGATGAAACACTGAGCCATCAAGAGGATGACAGACAGACTTATCCCTTAGGGCTAGTACCCACAGGACACTCCTATAATGTAGAAGTTAAAACTGCTTGGAATAAGTTCTGTAAGCTTTCCTCCACTTCCTGCTTCACTTTCTAAGCCCTGCAGTAGTAAGGGAAAGACAGGCAGGGACACTCCACAAGGTGCTTTTCAGTACAGGCATGTTAGATATGGTGGAGCTCAGAATAACCTACTGGCTTGGTATGCTTCCGTGAGGCAGGGAGACACTTAGAAGTCTGGGCTATCTTCTGGAGTCTCACAAAGTCCCTTCTAAATAGAAGAGGAGAAGAGGTGCCAGAATCTCCTTGTGTGGATATGTACTCATTTGTCCCTCAAGGAACTCAGTGATGTCATGGGAAAAGTAGAATGTCCTCATTCCTGGGGAAGACATGTAGTTCAGCGCATAAATAAGACAGTCTGGCCTTCACCCTAAATACTTAAATAACTGCCATTTAAGCTTAAAACCTAGAAATATTTCTTAAAAGGAAAAAGCACTAACCACAGAGATAACAAGAACAACGTTCTTTGAAAGCCCAAGTCATAAGGACCAAATCTGTTGATTAATTTACTTCGAGTAATCAACTTTAATAAACTTTAATTGAGAGGTAAGTGTAGACTATGCAATGTGTTGGCTCTTTTCCCTAGAAGTTAACTGAGACTTGAGCTGCAAAACATAATTTTGTCGGTCTTGCTTCCCTTGTATTTGAGCGCTTACATCTAAGATTTTTAAGAAATTGTTAACACTGCAGCATCTTTCATGCAGCTCTTCTTTTTAGTACTGATCTTAGATACTTTTTTATTTATGAGGCTTTTATTTTTCTAAAAACTGAATTTCAAGATAGATACATTCTTTAATTTAATAATAATTACTTTGGTTTAATAATTACTTAACAAAGTTCCACCTGGCCAATCTTCAGTGTTGTCTGGGTATTGACATCAAACTGACTTCCCTTAATTAACAGTGCAATGGTCTATTAACAGTATCAATTTCTTAATATGCAGCACAGTTTCCTTAATGCCACAGATAGAAAGGCAAATCCCCCCCAAAATAAATAAATAAAGATACCAACAACTATAAACAAAGTTCAGAAATACTGGTCTGGAATACCATACAGAATGCTTTAGAGTCCAATGTGCAAGAAGCCACATTTAGGATGAATGAAGCTGAGGACTAGATTGCTTAGGCTGGTAAAGCTATTAGGCAGCAGCAAGAACATTGATTAGGCTGCAAGCAAACATCTTGCTGATGGGCAACTGGCAAAAGCAACCTGGCCAGCTCCAGCACAAACTGTAGTGGAGCCAGAACACCAGAATTGAGCTCTACCTTTTTGTGAGGAGCTGTGCACACCAACTATAACTGCTCTGCCTACTATAAGTAGTCAAGAAAAAAGGAGAGGGAGAACAATTTCCTCTTTCTGCTACTGAGATCGAGAATAAGCAATTGCTGCAGGCAGCAGATCTCCAGCAGTACATGGCTTTTATAAAGACGTGTAGCAACAGTAGGAGGGGAAATGGTTTTAAACTAGAAGAGGGTAGATTTAGACTAGATATCAAAAAAACCCCTCATTACTGTGAGGGTGATGAGGCACTGGCACGGGTTGCCCTTGGAAATATGCAAGGACAGGATGGAAGGGAATGTGAGCAACCTGGTTTAGAGGGAGGTGACCCTGCCTATAGCAAGGGGTTGGAACTATATGATCTTAAAGGTCCCTTCCAAACCAAACCATTCTATGATTCTGTGATTCCATGCTAACTCCAGTCTTTTAATCAGTTCTCAGCAACAGATGTGAGCACAAGATAGGAACCTGTGTTACACAACCTTGTACATGCTACTGCCTGATTTTAGCAAGCCAGCTGTTAAATCATGAGAGTCTGAAAATAAAGCTAAAAAAAAAAAAAAAAGAAAATGAAATCCAAGATAATGTTGGAAAAGTTCTTATGAAGGAAGGTAGGAGATGTGATTTTTGAAATTCAGCTCTGTAAGGACTAACTACAGAACAGCCTATCCTGGGAGTGACAATGCTGTGATAAACAGAAACCTTTTGTTCTTTAGTTTAGTTTTTTTTTTTTTTTTTTCTCTTGAGCACTGCTTCATTCACACAGCTAAAAGTAAAGAAAGCAAGATGTTAAGGAAATCATCCAGTGTCAGTTTTCAACACTGGTCTCAATTCTCTGAGGAAAAAGTTAGAGGTGTGAGACTTGCTACGAAATTGCTGGTGTTCTGGCAGCTGCCCAAAGCCCTCTCAAAAAGGTGCAAAACTATCTACTCTAGAATAGCTAGGGACCCTGACCTAATAAATCATAACATTACACAAGAAAAAACAGATTCTATTTGATCGCTGATCTGACTCTAGAGGCACTATAACGGTGACATTTTTTCCTTACATGCACCTTGTGTAATGCATGTACCATGTGTTTCAAGATTAGGATGCTACTCTCAGCTGCGCACTCTGTCTCCATGCTCATGGCATTGCAGCCTGGACAAAGAGAGAGATTAGGAATCAGCACTTCTTGCCCTTCTGAACCAAGAACATTTCTTCTGAAAATAAACAAGTAGGATTATCGCTTTCTTCTACCAGTAATTGATTATCCATGTACTTATCACTTACTAAAATCCCTATCTTTTTAAAAAATCATCCTGCTAAATTGTTGACCTCAAAGATATATTGGACAGGTTTGTATTTTAGAAATGGACAACCTACTTCAGGATTTGAGTGCCTTCTTTTAAATTTCCATGTCTGAAAACATGGGCCACCATACCAATGGCAGGACCTATGCATCTAAACAGCATTTTTTTTTTGTTAATTTTCCATTGCCTCAGAGCTCAGAGTATGAGGAGTTTTAAGAATATCTTTTTTTTTTTCTATTTTTTTTCTCCCAGAAGGACTATTTTTGTTAATGTCTATTATTCTGTCACACTTATTCGAGCTGAATTTCATCTACCATTGTGCTCCTTAATCCCTCAATGTATTTAAATCCATCTGGAATTTTTCTAAATCCTCCATAGTTCTTCCTAACAGAGACAATTTGCCCATGGGGTACCACTAATCCCTCTACACGCTGAGAAGCAGCAGTTCATGACGAATCTTTCCCTCCTATCTCATAACCGGTTCTTAATCCACAGAGACGCCGTGGCCCTTGCTCTGTGAGTCACACTCCTTAAAGTCGGTATGAAGAGCATCCCATTTATCTCCTGTTGATTTGGAGGGCAGGTACAACTTGTGGTTTTGCTGCAACAGCAGCTTTTCTCTCAGGAGAGGCTGATGCATCTCCTCAGAAGGCAATTTGCTCCCTCGGGGCTCTGGGACAAATGCTGTCACAGAAGTGAAGAGAGAAATCTGGCACGGTCCTCTGGAGGTGGAACCACAGAAGTCTTTCGATAGAAATAGCTAAGACATAAGATATGGAAGTGGTTTATCACTGATGTGGTTTCAGAGTCTGACATCACAACACAGAGAAGCTGAAAATGATACTAGGAAACTTTCATTTTAAGGAAACAGCTTTTTTTTCCATCTCTCTTTTTTTTTTTTTTTTTTTTCCATAAGATTGGTAAATATTGTAATATGCAAAATAATGGGAACTTCCGTTACAGAAGTATGAAATAAAAGGATATGAGCCTCTCTTTGTATGCAAAGTTCAATAGTAACGGAAGAATGGAAGAGCTACATCACAGAAAAGCAACATAGCTTTGATAAGGGTCCTCAAGAAAATCTAAGTTCCATCCTCCCATTCATTCCTGTGTTCAAGAATCAGGCTTCATGATGCTCTTCCTCAAGCTGCAACTTCTGTCTGACTCCAGAGGTCGCTTACCAAACCAGCTGATCTACTCACAAGAGGGTTTACATTCTAGACAAAAGTCACTGTATTTGCCAAAGAGGGAATAAATGATGTCAGCTACATATATCCCATGGAAGAAGTGAATGCTCCTGCATGGCTGCATGGCAGTGGGACTATCCCATCCTCATTAAGTTTGAGAAAAACAATATAAACCATTGAATTCTGTTTTCTACAAATCTTACTTTTCATTTCCTAGACACAAAGGGAATCTCACAACAAGAAAGTTCCCATACAATAGACCATAAACTGAGACATTAAAGGGCATCTTTTCAGGATGCAGAAGAAGTACAGTGAGGACTACAGCGGAACATTTTAACATCAAAGCAATTCACAGTGTTACCATTATATTCTGTCTGAGCCCACCAAACCTGAAGGATCTTTAAACACCAAAATTGTATTTACTTTTCTTTTCTGGAAGTGCCCTTGCGAGTAACCCACGTGACGTGCTATAATGAAAGTCCTGGGCACTGATGTTTCATCAAGCCCATGGTGTTGCAACACTTGCCTTGTCTGTCTGAGTCTCTTGTCTATGTTCCAGTGTAGCTTCATGTATCTTGAAGTTCTCATCTCCAGTACATACTGAGAGAAGAAATGAATTTCAGCACTAAATATATTTTATCTGGTTTGAACTCATCCTGTGCCTCAAATTCAGTTATATCGTAATGAATTTTGTAAATAATTCGCATTTATTCAGGACTGATGAAAGCAACCAAGTAACATCAGAGCACAGAGCTACTCACTGGGTTGTTGGAGAGCAGCCTGATGTCACGAGACTGTAACTGTAAACATGTTAAGGACACTGCAATTTTATATCTTTAGATGCAGTTTGTTTTAATATGCTGTTTTTTTCATTGGCTTTATTGGCCTTTAAACCTTTTTAAACTTACTTTTTTTTTTTTTTGACAGCTCAGCAAATTCCCACTTTCCATATTTTTTCCATCTTTTTCCACCACAAATGAGTGTGAATTTAAACCCCTTAATACGGACAGATTCAAGTCCAGACCAATTTGTAACACAGATGACACCTGGTAAAAATCAATAGCAGTGGTAAGGCTATGAAGGTCAGAGTGATAACGGCATTGTGGAAACACAAGAGTGATTGAGAAGTCAAGAAGGATCACCTCTCTGGAGTTATAATTGAAGTGTGACCCTGTTCCAGCCTGTGCTTGTATTGTCCCAAATAAGCAGTACCTCCAGCTATGTTAATAGTGACAAATTCATACAGACATGTTGTTAATGGCAAAAACATGGAAATAACGGCAATAATCTGTGCCATAACGATGATATCCTCCTTTCCAAGACTGGATTCTATCCAAGCACTCCTTAATGCATTTTTAAGCTGAATGTTTGAAGCAGTGATGGAGTTTACTTGTCATAAACCCTAACTCCCTGATAGAAAAAAAGCCCTGACATAGCAAGATTGTTTTTTAAAATCAGATTATTTATGAGTAAGTAATAAATGAGATCGAGGTCAGCTGGTGATATACATTTTAACGGACTTTAACTTTTCGTATATTCC
Source organism: Tetrao urogallus (assembly GCF_951394365.1). Taxonomy (NCBI): domain Eukaryota; kingdom Metazoa; phylum Chordata; class Aves; order Galliformes; family Phasianidae; genus Tetrao; species Tetrao urogallus. The sequence continues at coordinate 42,409,920 of NC_136820.1, read as the reverse complement.
CTACCTTAATATCACCAAAAATGTTTTTTTTTTCAAGGTAACTTAAAGCCCAGACCAAATTACAATGCAGATGGTTTAAATTACAAAAGATAAAGTATGTCCATCAGCCTAGTGCTCAAAGAAGGAAAATAAAGAAACACAAACATTTCTGTAAGATACCAAAATGTTTAACATTTTAAAAATTGACTTTTTCTAAAACTCAATCTCCAATCTATCAATAAATTAAGTCTGAATTTATCTCTCCATCAGACACACCATAATCTGAAGATTGCAGTATACCTTTCTTCTAAAACAGTGAGTGGAAATATCTACTCAATAGTAAAATTAAATTATTTTCTCTGTTCTGATTTATTCTTAGTGTTCTGAATTAGTCCTCACTGATCTCCTTGTGAAGCATTTTCTTGCATGTCATATAAACAATTTAGAGTGAGATAAAAATGACTTCATTCTAATTTTTAGTGGTCAGATGTTTACATTGTATACATGTTATCTGAGTCCAGAAATTTCAAAAATTTATCGGGCATGAAAATCAAATTATTGTATGTTTATAGCTGAACCTGCCAGAACTGAGCAAAACACTGATGAAAAAGTGCTAGTAGAGAATGGACTGCATTATAATTCATGTTGATGAATTCACCAGAATTCCAACCTTTGTTTTTCTCCTTTTCACACATTCCAAAAGGTTAATATTTGTCACTCCTTTAAAATGATTTACATGGCAATTACCAGAAAAACACCGTAATGGACTGGAAGGAGTGACCATATGCAATTGTGAGATACTGCATCATCTCGGGTGTTTTATGTCTACTACTGTTACAGAAGCAAAACACAGCTTAGCACCCCGTCCCTATGATAAGAGACATGTAACCCAATGAGTAAAGATCTGTAGCATGGAGACAACAGAGCAGCATGAACCGACTCAAAGAGAGGCTGCGGTGCCTCTGCACTGGCTGCAGGTCCATGAGACCCAAAGAAGAGATGATAATGCAGAAGAGAAGATACAGAAAGAGAAAATGGTGGATCTAGGAACATTTTAACACCAGCAATATTTATGTGTTCAGCTGAGCAGAGAGATACAAATTTGAGCTAGTCACTGTGGCACTCCTGGGACTCCAGGTGCACTGCTAAAATTACGCAGTGCATTTCAACTGTTCAAGGGACCAGACGTATTTGTCATTACTCTGTGTCGTGGATCAGTTGGTCACCAGTTAAATCAAGGCAAAATCTGGCTTTGGATGTTCCTCTAGAGGTGAATCACAAAGCTTGACCCACTAGCAAACAAAGCAAAACATTGGGGAAGTGAAAAGAGGAATAAATGGGAGCTTGGATGGACTCTTGTAAATTTATCTACATCAGCAGGTTCTGGGGTAAGATAATTTAACATATTTTGGGATCACAAAAGCGAAGGGCAACGGAAGTAGAACAGGCTGTCATACCATCTCTGCACATAAAACAAAGAAGAAATTAAAAATATTCAAAGCTGAATTCTCATACAGAAAAAGCTATGCACCACCACTGTTTTTCTGCTATTTTCTTGTGCATTAAAAAGATGCATGAAGTATAATTTTCCTGTGAGAATGTATAACATCAGAATTAAGGTGAAACACTGCACTAAAGCAGTGATGCGAAGGATGCGATTTCTGCCGCTGAGAATCACAATGATATTGAAGGATGAAAGAGGAAAAAATGATTTTGTGTCTAAAAAACACTAGGGAGTGTGAATAACTGCATGTGAACAGCTAACCAAGGAATATTCTAGATGTACTTTTGTATAGTGGTTGTGGTGCAGACAATGGCAGAATTGTCTCTCACCAATAAATTCATTTGTTTATGTAGCAGATCAAGCTACATTATAAGAAGCAAAACTTTTGGCTTTAAGTTCAATGTTGGACAGTCATTTATTTATACATGGGCAGAGTCTTCTAGTGAAAGTGATAAATTGAGCAATAAGAACTTTACAGTTTTCCCTCTTATTTTTTGGCCTGTGAGCAGTGCTGTCAGGAACTGATTTTAACAAACTTTTGTACCAAGAGCATTTCTGTTTTCTCTTTTACTTTTTAAAGCTAGTTGTAGACGTTAAGTGAAGAATATGCACAATTTTTTCCTCTTGATAAGATATACTTGCATACAGAATAACAATTTCAAAGAGGACACTGAGATATGTAGGGAAGGTCAAATCAGTGTTTCTGTTTGTACATGTGTGTACTAAAGGACAAGAACATTCTGTTATTATTTTCTAAGGAGAGCTGAAAAGCCTCATGAAATACAAAAGCTCAGCTTTTAAGAAACATCAAGACTTTCCAGCAACAAGGAACAATAAAACCTATTATTCCTGTTTTGTTGTATACGTTGTGATTCATTTTTATTTTATATTTCATTTTTCAAAGCAATTAAAATGGCCTGCATATCACTGGTGGAAATAACAAATGATGAAGATCACGAAAATGAAATTCTTTAACAACTTGCCTAGGAAAACAAAAAATCTGCAGAATAAATTGAGAATTCTGTACAACTCAGCTTCAGGGTCCTAACCTGAGCAACATCCTGTAGGAAGTAATCATTGTATGCAGAGCAATATCCTTTATCACCTTTATGAAGGTACAGAAATAGTTTCAAGCTGTTAGAATCAACCTAACCCTTAGCATAATAAATGGGTCAGACTAATCACCTTTCATAGCAGTCTTATACTATGAACAGTAGATAAATTTTCAGCTTTTTCAAAAGTAACTGAGCAGAATATCCACAATCTCAAATTAAAAGCACAGGACTGATTGTATGATCCAATTAAGTTAACATGTTGTGAACAGATTTACAACCTAATTTTACATAGACAGTCTGGAATTGAGCTAGCATGTGACAAAACAGAAACTATCTAGGCACTGACTAATGTAACAGTGCCAGAAGTAGGCTCACAAGCCAAATAGAACCTCCACGAACAGTCTGTGAGCTTCAATGTATGTGAAAAACCTTAAAATTTAGAGTAGTTCATTTGAAAATGACCTAAAAAGATCATCAAGTCCAACTGCCTGATGATCTCAGTGCTAAACAAATTTAAAGGGCATTGTACAAATTCCTCCTGATCACTTGCCAGGCATGGGGCATCAACCACCTTTCTTGTTCCATTGTTTGATCATCCTCACATTAAAGACATTTTTGTGATGTCCAGTCTGAGCCTCTACTGGTGCAGCTTTTGCTGTTCCCACAAGTCCTGTCACTGGTTACCAGAAGAGCCCTCTGCTTTCCCTCCTCATGCAAAAGCATAAATCAACTAGGTTATCTCTAAACCCTCTTTTCTCTAAACTAGAAAGCGCCCTCATTCTCTTCTCATAGGAGATGCCATTCAACCCATGCCTTACAGCAGACACATTACAAATAAATCACAAAATAAGACAGGTTCCTGTGCATTTGAAGACCAAAATACTATGATTAAGCAGTGAAAAGAAATGAACTTTCTCTCTGTAACTAGAACTTCCCTTAGTGCGTTGAAGTCTAGCCACTAGTTTTGAAACTGCACACCAGCTTCACTGTTTATACTGCTGAGCAAGCAGCAGCTTGCATTTCGTTTTGTTCTAAATGGTAAGAACTACATGTTCTGGATAGTCAGGCTTTGCATTGCCTCACAGGGGATTCAGAAGTCTAAATGGTGTTTAAATATTTTGACTGTGGGATTTTGGTCCACATCTCAGAGCACATCCTGCCAGACAAATGAGAGTATTGGCATCTTTTTGTGTTAAACAAAAATTTTCCATCCTTGAAGTTCAAAAAAGAGGCGGAGTTCTTTAGTCTGAGACTTCTCTGATTGGAGAGTTCCCACTGATATATTCCCACTATAACAGGGAGGTATTTTATAGCTATGGCTGAAGCAGCATGCAAGTGAAAATAACTTCCTTCAGATAATTTCATTTTATAGGATTATTTCAGAGATTAGTAGAAACAGTTCATAGCAGTAATTCTGAGAAAGAAACAAACCTCTCTCACACAAATCCTACAGTGGCTGAATATCAATTTTTTGAAGGAGAAAAGAGTAAACAAAGTAAATCACCCAATTTGATTGGTTTCTCAGCATAATAAAGTGCTGAAGCAGCACAGTGGAGGATTTGCTGGACAATTTTCTCCACTGAAGCTGTCAATTCATTCTGAAGCTTAGTGCTGATGGATATTATGGATTGGTATGGATTGCACTGCTCCAGCCATCTGAAAGGTCACTAGACAAACACAGCAGGAGTGACCTATTGTTCTTGCCATTGACAATCACACTGCCATTTTGACAAATCTTTAAACTATCGCAAATCTTTTATTTAAGCATTACATGAAAATGTTTATCTTTTCTTTGTGGCACAATTAAAAGCTGGCGTCTTAGGAGTTCACTGAAGCAGTCGTAATATCTCCTTGGGTCATGCTTGCAAAGCCATGGAAGCCTGAGAATCTAATAGTGAATGGATCACCTTTGACATCTGTCAACTATACCACTGAGTATAATCTTTTCAGTTCCATTTTCAGATCACAAGGTGAAAAGAACTCAAGCTATTATCCCTAGTGTACAAATATGCTGGACTATTTCCCTTTCTTACCGAAAGACCACAGTTTCGGCCTTAAAAATAAAGCTTCACTGCACCAAAAATCGTGGCCTATAAAAATTGATGGGTTGGAACTATGACATATTGGTTTGTGGAGAAAAGAGAAAAACATACAAAGACAGTATTATCAGAAAATAAAAAAGTACTTCTCACATCACATTTCAGCATTTTGTTTCGTGTGCACAAGTTAAGGTTGGATTTCAAAGATAAACCCCACATAATTGTAATTCTATAATCTTGACTGTGCTTATTGCTGTTAGAAACATACTTCATATTTGCCTAAAACCCAGGCTTAGAAAAACATAATTCAAGCACATACTTAGCTCCCTCATATTTTAAATAGAGGACTTTAAAAAAGCTTAAAGATGTAAACACAAAGCTTGTAAGATCAGTTGTCAAACTGATTTCCCGAGTACCGGACTACAACTGCCTCTCAAGTAGGAGTGATTTTAGATTCACATAGATTAAACAATTTACTGGGAATAGTTCCAGTCCCTTTTTTTCACTGGTGAGTATCATGTACAAGCACAGATGCACAGAGATGTGCAGCATACACTTATTGCAAAGCCATTTGTTACCATTATTTATTTAATGCAGACAGTGACTGATTTTGTACTGATTTGCAGTATAAAAACAAACCAATGCAGGGAACATTAACATTTCCCTTCTGTGCAGTAATAGTTAACGAACATTATCTCTTTCTCTATCCTCTCTCTCCCTAGAAAGGTTGCAATTACAGCAACATTCATGAAAACAAGTCTTTATTAAAACTCTCAGCTACACTAATCCAATTGCTCTCTAAGGCCACTTTATGAACTAAAGAAATGTTTATGAGAAATATTAGTAAGCAATAGATACCTTAGCCATTATAGAACATATTTCATTGTTCCTGCAGAGTGTGCAAGTTCATTTTTTCGCACGTGTAATTTTCTAGCTTTTATTACTCTTGCAAAATTTCAGAATATATTAAAAAATCGCTTTTAAAAGACAAAAGGTTTCCATTTTACTTTAGCATTACAATCAAACTTATTTAAGACAAAGAAGATGAATGACTCCCCCAAAACAAACAAAATAGAATGCATTTTGAAGTTGAAGTTCTGAGAGAAGTCATCTGCCACTGCAATGAAATCATATTGCTGTAGTTCAAATGCTATTTCACCCTGGTTAAAAATATATGTTTTTTACTTTAGCTCAATCTAATCAGTTAATTCTATTACTAACTCATTCTAGATTAGGAACTAAAAAAAACCATTATTCTCATTTTCTCTACAGTGACTTTGGAAAAATGAGATCCAGTAGTTCCTATTGTGCTAAGAATGCAGTGAGGAGTTATCAGTTAATTTAACTGGATGCAGATACTATATGCTTTGTGAAACAAGCTGGTTACCATTAGAAATACTCATATAAATATATATATATATATGTACGCTTTTTTTTTTTTTTTTTTAATTAAACTTGTCTATTTGGAACACTTGAACAAGTTTAATCTCATTTATTAAAAAAAATATATGGGCATTTTTATCTACATGCCCATGTTTATCTAAAAGCGTCTCGCCTGAAAATGACTAAAAATGCAATAACCTAATATGTAAGAAATACACATTTTGTCTTTCTTTTATTAAAATTTGTGAAGACTGAACGAAACTACAATAAATTGTATTTGTGTATGTGGAATCCTCCAGAAGCATTTAGACAAACAAAGCTCTCCAGCAAGTTCCACTGAATAACAATAGACATTAGCTGGGCTAACTAGGAGGAAACCTGGTAAGATGAGTGGACAATCTACATGCTGGAATTCAGAGCATAGTTATAAAAGATTTTATAGAATTCATGAGTAAAGTCAGGACAGTGGCAATGGGACATAAAGGTGCCTTCCAGACTGATTGGAGCTATGAGAAATAGCACTGAGCTGTAATAAAAAGTAGTTTCTACTGTTTCACATAGCATTCGTATGCAGGATACAGAGGTGTGCTTAAAATAGTCTCCCATCAATTTTTGGTAAACTGGTTTCAATAACTTAGGAGTCTCCTGAGTGCTCTGTTGGCAAACTACTTGAAGGACAAAGGTGTGACCTAAACAAAAGAGGGGAAGAATAATCTGCTAATAACTAGTTTTCTATAAGAAGAGCTTGTTTATAATAGTTAGCCAGGCTCCAGTTTCCAGTAGTAACCAGTCATCCAGACTGAACATGTTATAGGAAAACAACTCATAGTTGCAAAATGTTTGATCTGGTTAATTAAATCCAAAGCACTTGATGATTAAGTGATGAACAACTGACACACAAGCAAGTTAACAGTGTAAGAGGATGCCAGAATCATTTGGGACCCTCCTTAAAGCAGATACTCCAAAACTCCCAAGGAGTGAGCACCCTCCTTCAGGATTTCTGATTCCGATAACTAACTTTTATTTCCTGCAGGGTAACCTCTGAGTCCTTATGAATATATTCTTTACATTATCTCTGAGAGCAGGTGTTTGTTTCCTACTTTTTGAGAAATCTCTGTCTTTCTCTGTCTCTTTGATGTTTGCACACTGCCAAGCCACAGCTTTCACTCTCTACAGCCTGCTCCTTCCACGTGCTGCATAAAATCTCTTCCCCCAAAATATCATCTTTTCTTTGTGATCCCATCTTTCTCAAGTGCAGCCCCTGGGAGAAAGCTGTTCTTTCTGGTACCCAGCCACAAGTGTTTAGAAACAACAGAGTATGGTCAAAACAAGAACTCTTATCAGTCCTGCTGCCTCCAGTTCGAATAATAAGACAAAAGAGTCTACCTGTGCTACAGAAGTTTCTGTCTCTGTTTCTCAAAAAAAAAAAAGCAGAGAATTCTAAGGTCATCCTAGAAATTCCTAACTTTTCAGACAAATTGAGTTAGGATGGCTAATCAAATATAACACTGCTCTTACAGGAGGATAAGGATGTAAAAGCACTCTTAATGTTCTAAGCTCCCAAATGTTCCTATGTTAAACTGTCTATCACTAGTGGAAAAAGTTGCCTTTTGAAAATATAGCATGAAATGTCAAATTCATTAGTGACATGACCTGAAATAATTAGGTCTTTCTTTCTAAACCAGCTGCGTATGGGAGGTTTAGATTCCTTTTTTTTTTTTTCTCCGATCAAAAATGAAACCACAGAGAAAACATTGTGCTTTATTATTGTGTGCCATTTTTTCAAAGAATGACTCAGGCACTGATATTTAGGCCACTTTCAAGTCAAATATTTAAAGAGCACATCCTAAGTATAAGCACACTTACTGACATATTGGAAGGTCACTTGAACATGAGAAGATAAAGTCTAAGCAAAAGACCTACAAAACTAAGTATCTCCACATTGGAAAAAAGGCAACTGTAAAAAAAAAAAAAAAAAAAAAAAAAAAAAGGAACTGTTTTCTTATATTTTCATCAAAGTACTGAACCAGCAGCAAACAGTTTCAGATGTATTAAAAATCAAGCCTGTGGCATTTTCCTCTTGTGCATTCATATTTCATTAGGTGCAATGACTTCATCTTTTATACATTTAAAAAGTCATTCAAATTGGCTGCTATACTTACTCTTTCACTGTCACAATGTAGCCATATTCTTTCTCCTCTGCAGACTTCACTTCAAGCTCTATACCTTGTCCTGCATTTTTCTCAGGCTGTTCGTAGGAGTTTCCATCCTTCATTAAAGCATTCTTCATCCAGTAGCGGGTCTCACTTGGGTCTTTGGAGTCAGATTCAGTGCTCTTTGCAGCTGTCAGCTCCCTGGAGAAAGTCTCACTTTTTACATTTTCTACACCAGCATTTATTTCTTCTGAGGAAGAAGAGTCAGTGTCCTCAGATTTCTTGGTTTCTGACTTAGTAGATTCTTCATGTATTAGGTCTTCAGGCATATTTCCAGGTAATGCATTATTTTTCAAGAAGTTAATTAATTTTGCAGTGTTCTCCTGTATTAAAAGAATATTATTATTTGTAAAACTAAATGTGTTACAATGGAAAAACCTGGATATTTTCCTTCAAGTTTACATTGATATGTTAGAGTATTCATAGACTACGGTCATTTTATTTATTTCTGCATGCTTCAAGACTATGCAGGAATAAAATATTTATTCATTAATAATAAATGAACATTAAATTATGCCACTGCACCTTTCAATAGATTTAACATGGGTGAAAGATTTTTATATTTTAAAGTTATATTCTTATCCAAATACCACAGTATCTTTACTCAGAGAAAATCTGTCTAATAAACTGAAACAAAAGCAAATGAGCAAACGTCAAAACAATTCCCTGGAATAACTCATTAGTTGGATTCATTATATACAAATTTATTGCAGCCAAGGACTTGGAAGGAGATGATGGCTTATGGGCACTTCGTGCTCTGTGTCAAATACATTTTTTTCACCTCCTCTATTCAAACTGTCACCAATAAATTCATTCATGGGATCTTCTATAAATCAATCATGAATGCACCGCTTTATCCCCCTGAAGAATTTCATGTGGGTGGTTAGAACTCCTGACAAATTGTACCTGTGTGTTTGCCTTGCTTGGTAGATAGACAGCTATTGAAGAGATTTTACAGCAAACAGAAAAGGATTTACTCATTTTTTACTCCAGCTGTTGCAGCTTTTTGACAGAGCATATAGCAGGAAAAGTTTCACTGCAGTTTTCAAAAAATATTTCCTTGAGTACATTTTGCTCTATGAAACCCATAAAAAGAATGTTGAATAGTCCTAATAAGTGGATGAATATAGGACAATTCTACAGGGTATGATTCAAAGTTCATGAGGAATATTAGTAAAGTTATTTGGATTAGACTCCAAAATCTGATGTTACCACCTTGGGAAGAGTTTTAATGCCTAAAACTTTTGAATCGTCTCTGATATTAAACAATTTGGAACAGCTAATTGTAAAGTGAAAAACTGAGGAACAGCAGATCCCATGCAAGGAGAAACAATTCTGAATCCTCCCACATATATTATCCTCAGAGAGAGCATGTTTTACTCAACTGCTTCTCAAAACCAGGTATCTCAGCAATGATGCTTACTTTCCCCAGAACCAGAAGCCATAAGGCAGAGGAAAGCAAAGTATTTTCAGTAGAACACCTCAGTGCTCCAAATTCACATACCAGGGAAAGAGCCTGAATTTATCTGGGCTTTGGAATCTGTTATGAATTCTGACTGTTTACAGCTGAAAGAAAGGCCAAAAAAAAAAAGGACTCGACCTTCTATTTTGGAACCCATCTTAGATAAGGTTTAGATAAATGTCCATTTAAAATTCCAACGCATCAACAGAAAATTTCTTATGCTGTGATTATGAACTATACCTGCACAAGACACAAAACAATTTTTATGATTCAAAAATGTGGTTCTGACCTTCACTGTATAAAAACCTGATATTCTGGGATGGAATGTTTTGTTAAAATACTGGTACTGTACCTCTTGGTCAGTTCTGTCACTGGCTTCATGCATTCCATTGTCTGTGGGATGTGAAAAGCATAAATACACAGTTATGAAGGGATAACATCACACATGAAACAAACACTGCTTTAAGGCTTCTTTGTTTGTACTGGTGGCCTTTTCATGCAATTTAAACATTAAGACATCAAAGCTGAAAGGGCAGACTAAAGAGCACTGTATAATTCAGTATTGTTATTCTAACCCCAGTTTGACAGCAAATTAATGCAAGATCAATAGACAGAGTACTTCAAGAGCCAATCTAATAGTGTTATTTTGCTAATTAAGTGTCTGATCTTCATATCAGTTTATTGATATCTAAGAAAAAATCAAAAATTATTCTAACTGGCTGAATGGGCATTTACATTAAAGAAAAAAGAAGCCCTTCACACATTTTAGTGGAAAAGAAAAAAAAAAAAGAAAAAAAGTTTTTTTTTATATTGTCTACCAAAATCATGTTACAGTTTAACTACAATGATGATATGCAGTCACTTCATTAACCTCAATCAATGTTGGGTGTTTGGTTTATGAACTAAGACTTATTCATTTCTCCCAGCACAAATCCTCAAAACTGCTCATTTTCATCTTTTGTAGAAGTGGCAATTAAAATAACCAGAACATCTCTCACTAGTGAGGCTTTCAGTATAGCATCACTGTAATCATTTTCGTACTTTGGGGAGGAAAAGAAGACAATAATTTAAAATCACTGATGTCATTTTTATTTTCATGAACTAGATGTCATAACACTCTTAAGGTAAAGAATGTGTAAATGGAAGTTTAAGTTCTGCTGTGATATCAGCTCATTAATGCTATATACTGTAGCTCCTAAATCTGCATCACCATGGAAATAAATGTCCAGAATGAAGCAAATAATCACAATAACTCTTTATGTTCCTTGAGCATGTAAAGGTACAAGTTGTTTTCTACATGTACCTAAGACTTTCTTTTGCCAAGCAATTGTGGTACATTACGGAATGATTACCTGTAAAATTCAATTATTTACTACACATATTTTGAAACACGTTCTTGGAATACAATCATGTTTCATTATCCTTTTGCTTAAACACCTCATCTTAAAGAATGGGAAATTAGACCACGCAGCATTAAGCAATTTGTTTTTCAATATAACCAAGTGTGTAGGTTTATATTGTTTGTGAAGCTTGAAGATCAAGTGTTCACAAACAAATGTAGTTTAGGTAAATAAAGTATCTATCACAAAAAGAAAACAACAAAGCTAATGCTTTGCAGCCTGTGAGGAAAAAAATACAAAAACTTTCCCCCTTTGTCTTCCTTAAAACCAATTTAAAAAAAAAGGCTGGCAGTAATGTAAAACAAAGGCAAATGAGGCTCGCTGTCCTTCACTGTACTTAATTCTTACAATCAATACCTGGTATGTTAACATGGTTTTCCATTAATCCAGTATGAATTTCTGCCTTTCCTTGAGCATCTCCTTTCTTAATTTTTGCTTCCACTTTTTCTTCTCGAGTTTTTCCAGCACCATTTTCTGTTTTTTCCTGAATGCCAGCAGTCTGAATTGCATTAGCAATAGTATCAGCGATCTCATCCAGTTCAGTTGAGCTGAGATTCTCCACATTCACCTGGTGTTTCTCTAGGTCCTTCAGTACACCTTTAATAAGTGTTTCTGGATCACAAAACAACATAAGCATAAGCTGTTTTCAGTAAGTATATGTGCTTGTATCAGAAATATCTTTAGTATTTCCTGAAAGATATCTTATCCTTTTTGAAGACCGTCTTGTTTTACAGAAGTGTATACAAATTCAGGAAGCCAATACATAAACTGAAGTTAGCTGATGCCCTCAGAAAAAATGTGGTATTAAAAATGGATGTTAAAGTTTATGACAAGGTGAATCTATGCCAGTACAACCTAACAAGTTGTCCTACAGAGATGAATATAAACTTTTCATTTCTTTACAAACTCAACACCATTTCCTAGTCCAAAAGTACTCAAAAACTGAAGTATTAATGCAGCTCAATTTTTTTTAAGCTGCACCAAAAAGCAGTACCTAAATACAGCAAATACAATAGTATTTATTAGATGTCACGTTTCTTTGTCAATTTGGTTTCTGCAACTGTATACAATCTTGGAAAAGCAGCAGTCAGATATTTTGTCATTCAATCAAAAAGCTCCACTCCAACTAGAAATACTTCATACATGCATATGTAATGAACAAATCTTCTAAATCATAATAGTTTATCTTGGAAGGTATATGTTTTGACAAAAACGAACTTCACCAAACACTGTTTTGGTTCGTCAGCTATGAACAGCACGGGGAAAATGTCTTAAAAATCATATTAAGGAAATAAATGTTAAGCTGACAGTCCAGACCAAGAAAATAAAATGAACATATAATTAGGAAGCAAACAAACAAACGAAAACTAACAACAACAAGGACAAAAAAAAACAACCCAAGACCAAAGCCAACATTAATGTGAAAAAGGTTTTGAAGATGAGAAGATTCAAGGACAGTGGATATTAGAGATTAACTGGAAGATGTAGTGTAGCAGCTATTCAGGAAAGGTTTCTGATTGCATATATCATTTAGTTCCATTCCATATAACTGCAAAATTCAGCCTAATCTCTATTGGAGAAAGAAACACTAAAGTAAGGGCTTCCTCTGGCATCCCCAAAACCATTTCTAATCATGCCTCTGTTCTGCTTAGTCATGTTCTTCAGAAATTTAACACATATATGTATGCAAGACACCTTTCACTAGTGTAAGAACATCAAGTTGTAGACTGCTGAATATGTAAATTTCTACATAAGCAGTCTAAAGGCAACATCCAACATTTTCTAGCAACATTACCAAATACCTTACCACCTCAAGGCTAATCAAAAGATAAAGCATGTTACTGAGAGTATTATCCAAATGTCTCTTCCACACTAATGGGTCTGGGGCATCAGACCTAGGAAATCTGTACCAGTTTTTGAGCACCTTCACAGTAAAGATATTTTTCCTAATGCCCACTCTGACAAAGATTAAAACACTCAAAGAAGAAAGTCAAAATAAAAGGTTTTGTTTCTCACAGCATTAGGTAAGAAGTAGTAGCAAGATATTTTTCTGCTCTAGGGAAAAGGCAGAACACCTGTGATTTTGCGGGACACGAACCAAGGATTGTTTGTCATTGGGAAAAGAGACCAAGACATTGGACATTTCTGTCATTTTCTTTTTGATCCCACAATGTTAAAACAGGAACAGGAAAAATGTTAAGTGAGAGAGTTGAAAACAAAATCCCACACTCTATGCCAAGTTCTCCAGTCCATGATCAAATTGAATTCAAGAAACTTTCCTGGGAATCACAACAGCTATTTAGAAGACAGCCGATAGAAGAGGGTGTTACACAAAGCAGGAAATTAAGCTATAAGAAATACCAGCGCTGCCAGGTTACTACACAAGTGTTGTTGCTGCTTAGGTATCACTTCTGTTCTTATGTTTTATAGAACGATCGACCAATAACATAACATGACAGAAAAACCTGAATTATTGAAGCAAAAGTAATAAAGTCAGCCAAGAAGAGACAGAATATATGTCAGTTCAAAATCAAAACTAAAACTTTTCAAGTAATAGCATAAAAACACACTGCAAGTACACTGCAGTAGGAAAAATTATTCTTGGAACAGACTGGCTACCTGACATCTGTGCATCTACAACAGAATGAAAACTACAATGATTTCAGTGAGTATTTTTTTCAAGAGCTTTTATCCATTTCTCCATTGGTATGAATAACCCATGAAATAGAGCAGTTAATAATCTATGAAATTTTGAAGTTTTTTGAATGCCTCTAGAATAATATTTAGAATCATTTTTACTGCAGATGTGGGATCCACCTCTGTATTTCTGAGCCCCTCTGTAAAGGTGGGATGGTCATGGAAATTGTCTATGAGAAGAGCAAATCATTTTTAAGAACAAAAGCAAACTAAGAACTTTTTCTAAGAACACATCATTGATCAATGTCATTCCCTTCTAGGCAAAAAGATGAATAGCAGATTGTAGAACTGTACATGAGTTTCCCACAATCCAGATGAATTTCCTTACTATTCAGTGATAGTGAACAGTATTCAGTGATTTAGGGTCACTTGCATACCTCCCATCAATAGTTTTGAAGCATTTTCAATTTCTTCATCTTCAGAACAGAACCTACATTTATTTTCCCTAGGCTTAGGATGCCTGATTCTAGTCATAACACTGAAAAAAATGCTATTCTGCTACTGTGATTTTCAAGCTGCTAGGAAACATCTTACCCAGAAATTAGGTTTATGTAGAAGTTTCGAAAACATGCCTACCTGCTCAGGTCTATTTTTTAAAAATTTAGATTCTTTTGGGTTTCAAGCCCAATAAATGCTAATATTGCTTAGAATTCTGAACAATTATCTATTTTCCAAATACAGGAATAAGACTTTTGAAGTAGTTCAGTGTTTAACATGCTACAAAGTTTTACATGAGGAGACACTTCAAATAAATTTTAACAAATAGAAGAGGGATAAAAACAACTGAGTAAAAGTTGCATAAAATATTCTTTCATTTAAGATAAGTTAGTTCAAAATACAGGAATTCAGTAGCAGAATCAAGTCTAAAGTTGCTAGAATTCTAATTTGAAAAATCAGCAACCCTGGGTTTCCAAGATGAAAGTAAGTTTTAAACCTCAGAAAAATAACTTATTTCTGCATTTTTGCCTGTTAAGTTTATGCGAGCTAGTTGCTGGCCATTACATCAATATCAGAAAAGAAATCTTAAAGCAGAATTACATTTTAGGTAATGTATAATTAAAAGAGCTCTGTTAATGTAGCCCTACTGAATTTTGGTTTACTTGTTTCAGTTCTTTTGCAGCCAGCTGTTAGAACCAAACACTGAGCTAGTCAGCAACACGTAGTCAATACAGCTTTGTCATTTCCATTCCATTTTTCCAATCCTACTGTTCTTCATATTTATTACTTTACCCAAGCATTATCTCTGCAGTCCAATTCCAAAGGATAATCGTCAATAACCTCAAAAAAAAAAAAAAAAAAAAAAAAAAAAAGAAAGATGAATAGCCAGTGGCTGTACTCCAGTTACTACTAACGAGCTCACTGCAAGTCCTTCTGTCCTGTTTCACTAAAAAAACGTTACAGAGAACCCTCCCATTCCTCTGTCGGTGCTATTCCTACTCTGGTCAACCACACTCACACTTGTGCTAGTGTGAGTGAAAACTTAGGCTGCTTTTAAAGAGGAAGTGTGAATTAAAATGCTGAGGACAGAAGGCAGCAAACAAAGGTAATAAGTGTGAGGAGTATCGTGCTTACAGTACATCAAGAGGAAGAGTCACCAAAAGGTCTATAACAGCCTGGTGAAACTGAGGTCTGCACAAAGTCTTCCCAGTTTACTGAAATGTTGTTAAAGTGCCATGTCCACTTCATATTATGGCACTGGTTCATTTCTGTAAATCATTTGCAAGCAATTTGATATGGCTGATACACACAAATATAAATGCATCTACTTAAAAAGCATCTTCAGACAACTGAAAGGAATTACTATGAATTTTCCAAAATCAGAAAATATTGTTGTAGAAAATCAAAAAGCAGTGGGCTACTGCAATGGCACAGCAGTTCAGGAGCACCAGCTTGAGCATGCACATGTCTCTGTACAGCCTTTATATTCTTCCACCAGCCTTTTTGGAATGAAGTCAGCAATGCTCAGCCATGCTTCAGATTGCCTGTACTGCAAACCAGACTTCTGCCTCAGCTTCATCTTCTGAAATGAAGAAGGCAAGATGCCTTTCATATTAACTATAGAACTGTGATGACCTTAAAAGCACATATATCACAGATGATATAATTTTTAATATCAGCTTCACCGTTTGAACTCTCCTTACTCAGTAACAATAACAACTTAACAAGGGAAAAATGGCTTTTATTGCACACCACATAAACCATGCTCCATACATCACTGGGGCAAATGCTACAGTCAGTTTGCTCAACAAGTGGTGCAGGAGCAGTAACTGCGTTGAAATCATAGCACGCCACTTCCTCCTTGCCATCAGCAGTCTGACAGGGCAGACTGTTCTTTTGTAACCCACCATCCTGTTCAACACACATCAGCTGTCCTCAGCAGCTGAGCGTCACCCAGCTTGGCAGCCACAGCCTTGCACGACAGAGAACATGCACAAATAGCTGTGCTCTATAAATATGGAAATGTGCTATTTTTGGAAAAACAAAAACATACGTATTACTAATTTTGTGACTTGAGCAGAGCAGTGGAGAGATACCTTCTGCAATACTTAACATAGAAAAAAAATGGGTATACTAGAACCAATAATTTTAAGCAGAAGAATTCTAAATAGTGCCAGTGCAGAATGCAGATTAATGATTCCCAGGTTGCACAGTGACTACAAAAGCAGCACCCACACACATTATACTTCTACTAAAGGTAACTGTTTTCAAATCTGATAAAAAATAATTCCACATTTCCTTCTCTTCTGTTTCTCCCTCAGGGTGCCTTGTTAGCTAATTCACCTACCACTGTTTCACCACAATTCTCAGTGCTAATCTGCTCAGTACCTTCTGGATTGTTCTGCCAGACAGATTGCTGTGTCTAATTCTGCACAAGATGCAGCACTGAACTGAGCCCATGCAACTGTCCTGCTCAGTTTTTGAACAGTTGCATGGTTTAGAAAATGCAAGAAAGTGTGAAACCTCCATACAGAAATCCTGAAGCACCAGAGAGCCTGGAGATAGGTTAAAAGCAGAAAAAGATATTATCTGGACAAATCTGAATCCAAACCATCATCATTCTAATAGATAGCACTTTAGGCTATGAATATACTCGTATCTCTCCTCACCTCTTCCTTATAATACTGTTAAGTGGCTCAAAAATACAAAGGAATACATATTACTTCCTACTCAAATGATCATAATTTTATGTCTAAGAAACATTTAAAAGCTAATGCAATGGGAGAAGCTCCTACAAGGCACGTTATGTATGCGAAGTCAGAGTAGCACAACCCAATGAATTGTGAAACGTGTTATTCCCTCTAAGTGTTAAGCATTTTTTTCCCACTTGGCACCTACTAGGAAAGGTGAAGTGGAACAGCTGGAGGATAATGAAACCAGCATGTGCCTAGTTTGTTTTGAGTCTAGCAACAAAATTGTCTAACCTGTGCAAGAGACTTACAGTGCCACCTGGATTTGATTTTACATTATAGTTCGTTCTTTGAAACCTATTATCTCTGGGCACCATACCAAGAATGCTTTCACTTCTGAGCATCCTTTAGATTGCAAGCATTATCTTTCCCTGCCGCATCTTTGATGTTTTCATGTGTTCTGGCTTTTTTTTGTTGTTGTTGCTTCTGTTTTTGTTTTACAAAATAAAAATAAAAATAAGAAAAAGGGAAAAAAAAAACCAAAAACATCAGAAATCTAAGAACATTAAACTTTATAGATGATAATAACTACAAAAGGGATTCAAAGAAACCTACTTGTATACAATGAAAATCTATTGGGATAGTGGTAAATGCAGTGTAAGAGATGTAACTGCTTGGCAATAGTCAAGGATCAATTATTTCATTTTTCAGACACTGTGAACCACTGGAATAACACCAATTATTAGTTAGCTTGGAGAAACACTGAATGACTGAAAATTATTTTCTAAACTCTACCTGCCACAAGATGACAATCCGCCTTGCAGTACAAAGCAGCACTTAAAATGCATCATGGTGTCCTATGAGATGTTGCACTCAATGTTCTTTTAAGTATCTGTCAAACTATCACATACAAAAGAAATCAGGATCCAGTCACAGATAAGTTGCATTAGCAAAAGAAGAAAGAAAGTACAGCAAACAAGTTGTAATAAATGGCCTAGCCAAATGGAGCTCTAATTCCATCCTATAGAATATAAAATCATAGGATATTCTGAATTGGAAAGGACCATATGGATCATCAAGTCTAACTCTTGTATTACTGTGTGCCTGCATAATTGAGAGACTTCTCCCCTCCACATGTACTGTGCCAAAATTTATGTCACTGTTAATTTCTGGGTCTAACTTTGAATTTTACCCATTGTCCTTGAATTTCTAGATAAGTAAATAAAAATTAAACAAAGCTAGGCATGTCTATAGTATCTATATATAGTGTGGCACATAAAAACAGTTGCAACAGCAAAGATACACACATAATTACTTATTGTTTGAAAAGTGCTTTGAAAATATAACAAGTTACGTAAATGCTATGGTTTATTGAGTGCCATGTATATCTGCACGCATATGGAAGGTGGGCTGAAGAATGTGGGTAGATGTTTGAAGGAAAAGAGTCGTTAGAATGGTGAACATTATTACCCTGAGTATTATGGTAAAAAGATAGAAATATGTCAATAGTAGGAGATATATGTCAATGTCTATTTATATTTTAAAAAAAAGGAAGAAAAAAAAAAGCTCAGTGATCATGAAGGAAACTTCAGAAAAGATAAAATAAATAAGTACCAACTTTACCATCCACTACCCTCAACAGGTCCTTTGGATCATTCTGGGAAGCAGACTTATGATTCAGCATCTCGGGGGCTGGCCCCAGCACTTCAGAGGCAGGCTGTGGCTGGAACAGTTTATTCATTTTGAAATCTTCTGCTTTTCCTCTGGAAAAACTTCCATCAAAAGGACCAACTTGAGAAGCGTAGAATCTATCAGCATAAACGTGTGACCCTTTAGTCCTACTGTGAGAGCTTTTATCATTGCTTTGTGCTGACAAGTTCTGAGTGATGTACGTATGCAATGCAGCCATCAGAGCTTTCTGGTCAAGCCCTGCTTCTGACTCCGTTGAGAACTTGTCTGGCTGAGGCTGGTTGAAGTTCATCCCATGGAGATTTTCAGCATACTGTTGATGAGATGTTGATGTGTGGGCCAATGGAGTTGCTCTTTCTTTGGGTTTTTGCATCAAGTAGTACCTTACGGGATCATTATAGATGTAGCTCTAGAGAGAACAGAAGGTAGAAAAAAATGATTGGGTCAGTATTTCATCGTAATAATTTTTGTTATCCCAGGTATAAACCATCACGAAAACAAGAAAGAAACAGAACCTGTAAGGTGTAGGGGGTTGCAAATCTCACATTGTTAAGTTTTTCTCAAAGAGGCAAAAATTTTGCAAAACAATTCATTAGATTATTAAAGCAAGAGAAAGAGATTAGAGAGAGAGAGTGATAAAATTCAAACTTGATGTTAATGATGTATGCACTGTTTGCATTCAGTTGGATAAAGAAAATTAGTGAAATCAATTTCCCTTTTTGTGTTTTAATAGACTTCTGAGAATAACTCTTATTTTTTGTTACTTAGGCAAACCTTCAAGCAAAAAACAGAAATGTCATCTCTTAAATAACACTGAGAAAATATAAAAAATATTTTGTATATAAAAGATACTTTGTTCTGTTTAAAATTCAATCTTTGAATTTTTGACTAAATTAAATTTGTAATCAGAGCATCCGTTATAAAGGATATAAAGAATATGAAGAAGATATAAAGGATATAAAAAAATGTGAAAGCTTTTAACTTCTTGATTACTTTTAAATAAAATAACTCAGTAAATTAAACAAAAAATATACAAGATGGTTCAATTATTGTAATGCCACATTGTAATTAGAAAAAAATGCTGAAAAAACTGGTCAGAGTGAGCATTCATGAAAGTTTTCTGTTCTCAGTTTCAGAATTTCAAAGGTCACAAAGGGAAATTCAAAATCACAAGAACTGTGCTGTTCTTGTTGACCAATTTTTTGTAGATGAAGAAATTTAGTTTTGAGGACAAATTCTAAGTGCCCCTTAAGCACTGTCTTTATTTGGTACTTTAAAAAAAAAAAGAAAAAACATTATTTACTATTACATAGACTGTAATCTAATCCTAAACAAAACATTTTGTTATGATCACAACCTGAAGGCAGGATTTTGTCTTTTTGACAAAGCAGTTCTACTATCCTAAGTTATTTCACTCCCTACCACATGCCAATTTGAACAAAGAGATTCTCTCTGTTGTATATGTTCAAATACATGTATGGTGTTTGTATACGCTCACAGTTATTCCAACTATTCTTCATTTTTCCTTCAGTCCTTAGCAGGGTCTGTTGTGAAAGGACAAGGGGAAATGGTTTCAAACTAAAAGATGGAAGATTCAGATTGGATATATGAATAAAGTTTGGATTGGACCAGGTGACCTTTAAGAGTCCCTTCCATCTCAAACAGATGATTCCATGACCATGTACTGCAACATGTTGAAGAATATGTCCTGGATCTCTGGTGTGGATTTTTGGTTAAAGGGTCAGCCATCATTCCAGCTCTCACTGCTGTGAATCATAACAGATCCCTGGTGTCTCTGCATTGACAGTAGACCAACTGGGGACTGAGACAGAGCTGAAGCATAAATTCAGAGACATGCAGAAACTGTACACACCAGAGGAGAGCAACAAGTAGAATTTAGCCTGAAAAAAAAATTGCTGTTTTTAATGAATACTATCTACATACTTGATGGCAAGGTCTGGATGTGAAAATCTACTAGTCATATGTATTTACTTCCTAGTGCCAACAGGTCTTTGCATTGTGTAATTAATTCTAATGATACTGCCCAGAAGGAACTGAAGAGGATAACACAAAGCAGATGACTCACACACACCTCATCTCCATTCCCTACCACTTCATGCTCCTTTCTTCGATGTTCGGAGGACTGTCTGGGGATAAAGGCAGGGAAACATGAAAGGAAAAGGAGAAAATTCCCCATTCAGACAGTGAAGAACATGGAATCAGCTAAATTCATCTAAAGTAACTATGTTTTAATTGAGATCTTTTTCCTGCATCCAGTTGCCTGTTTTGCTTCTAAAGATTTACTAATAAACCAAATCTTAGGGAAAGCATAGCTGCTAGACTCTCTCGAACTACTTGTGAAAGATCAGGGTCGGGTGATGTGGGGTGGCTTTTCATGGGCTATTTAACAAGTCCAAATAGTCTTTAATGTTAACAAATCTATGATTTCCTATGCTTTTTCAGGTAAGATCGTCTTGAAAGAAAATGCAAGAGAAACACCAAGTGATTGTACACAAATTGCATTATATGTGAGAATTGGCCCTGGGCTCAGAGCTGCACCTCTGTCAAGAAGGGGCAGCTGCTCAGCAGCTTGACAGGTCACACTTCGGGCAGCAGGGATGAAATATTAAAAGTTCTAATTAAAGCTCAGCATCGACAGCTCAGCTGTCTTCACAGGGCACTCAGTTACCAGCCCATCTGATGTAGCTCAGTCTGACTTAATTAAAGGGCTCTCACAGCTGTATGGCAATCCTCAACGTGGGTAACAAAGAAAAAAAAACAACTGTTCCTTGCTGTTTGCCATCTCAGATAAAACACAGCACCAAAAATGTATCTGCAAACAGAAATACACAAGATAAAATACAAATAAAAATGCAGCAATGGATAATTATGCTAGACTCTGAGACTGCTAAGTGGCATGGGGGAAAAAATATCTATTTTTTACAGGAAGAGACAGGAGGAAAACATCTGTTACATGTGGTTCAGTGACAATTTACATCTTACATTATTAATAAGGAAGGTTTTCTACATTCTAGCCTTCTGAACATGGATATTGCTAGTCTGACTTATTTCAAAGTTAGATGGGACAACCCATGGCCAATGAAAAGAACATGTACAATTCCCTAGTTGGTGCCTTCGGAGACCCTGCTAACATCATGAAGAACAGAAAAATGGGGAGCAGGAAAAGTGTAAAAAAGAAAATTCATTTCTACATTGATTAAACTGACAGTAATTAAAAAAAAAAGAACACCCACAACCAATCAACTTAGCAAATAAAAAGACATTAAATAAGATGTGCAGAACTAGGAAATAATACTGCAGTACATACGTAATTGTTAGCAGGCACTTCCCTATTACACAATCACAGAATCCTTGGAGTTGGAAGGGACTTTTAAAGGTTGTCTGCTCCAACCCCCTGCAATGAACAGGGACACCTGCATCTTCGTCAGGTGCTCAGAGCCCCCTCCAGCCTGACCTAGAGCATCTCCAGGAACAGGGCATCCACCACCTCTATGGAGAACCTGTGCCAGTGCCTCACCATCTCCACTGTAAAAGACATTTTCTTTTCATCTAGCCTAAATCTACCTTCTTTTATTTATTATCATGAACAATTTTTTCATCAGATAAAATAGTACTCAATAATCTCATGTTAGTAATACAACATTTTTAAAAAATACTCTGAATTGCAAAAACTCTCAATTAAAAATGATCTTATTTCTCCGCCTCACAAGATTTTCCTCCCATTCACCACCTTTCAAATAAGTTATCTCAATAATTCACACATTATCAACCGCCTTATATACACTAACCTTTCTGAAGATGGAATTGTTAGGGTGATGTCTTGTATGGTTTAGCAATGTAAGTAACTGACATTTTCTATATGAAAGTTCACAGAAGGGCACATTAAATGACACCCTGCAAATGCTAAGTCTATGAACTATATGTTTTGTTTAACAAAAAAGTAATTTAAAAAAGGGACAGGATGAGATACATACATCATAAGGCACAGATAAATACTGTGCAACTTATCCACCAAGGGGCAGATTGATTTGAATGTCTGGCCAAAGGGCAGAAGTAATAGAATTAAATTTATGACAAAATACTTCATTTCTTGAGAATACATTTTCTTAATCTTAAAGGGAAATATGCTGGAAGAAATTCTTTAGGAATACAAAAAGGAAAAAATATCTTCCTCCCTCAGTTTCATTTTGCCTTTTTCTTTTGAATTTTTTTTTCAGGTATTAATTCATGTTTGCTACCACCCAAATTTGGTGGACCATGATTCCACCTACATTATTTACTGTGGCTATATGAGATAGTGGCAATACTTTCTCCAAAATTAAAAAAAAAAAAAGAAAAAAACAACAAACACAAAACAAAAACAACAAGCCAGGCTGTCCCTCATCCACAGTGTCCTAGGGCTACCAAAGATAAAATGATTTCATACTTTAACTTACTGTGTGAAGGGAAAGAAGTTTAGCTTTTCCTATTAGCATGCACTTGCCTTGTATCAACCTGCTACTTGGGAAACTGCACACATTCATGTGAGCACCCATCTCACAAAGAGCACAGGGACACCATGGGCTGTGGGTCTGTACACCTCCATTTACCTTTGCCTTGAGAAAAATCCATCTGACAATGAAACTTGAGGGCTGTACCACTCATGTGGAGTGGATTACAGCGCAAAAGTTCCTGGGTTGGAGCTCGGTAAGCAGTGTAAGCAATACAGCTGTGTCCTCACAGACTGTTCTGTACACTCCTATGCTAGCAAAGCTTTAATTCTTCCAGTCTGTGAGCCGGTGTATCTGAATAGAGCTGCACTGTGAGGAGGATATCTTAGCAGGCTTCAAGCTAGCTGAAGGGAATATCTGTGTTCTACAAGTCTCTGCATGCTGTAGACATGAAGTTACATATATAAATTCATTCTTATGCTTGTCTGACAATAATAAATAAAGCCAAAGAAAAAAAATTCAATCTTCCAAGCAGTAGTGGAGTAAAAGTATTTTCCACCAACTTATAATAGCCTTTTCACTTACAGTAGACAGTAATATTATATCATCCAAGAAACCACTGCATAAAAAAAAAACCCCAACAACTTGGAAGATTAATTTGTAACCCAGAAAGCAATAAAGAGGCCAAACCAGTGCTTCTGCAGCAATGGGATGCTCGCAGGCCTGTGGTCTTTTGACAGATCCACAGGCCTAAGGCAACAGAAATGGTTAGTCATCTCATAAAGCCTATTATTTCACTAATAATTTTCTGTAACTATCTCATATTTTCTTCTGGAGAATTACAACAGCTTTGAAACCATTTAAGAACTACATCAGAGAAGTAAAGATGGCAAAGATTGTTAATTAACATCCTGTAGTTTGCAGTGTCAAAAGCTTGATCAAGCAAAAGGGCTCCTCAGAGCTTCCTTTGATCAAAACTAGTGATGACTTTGCTTCCTAATTCTGGTTGTGGAACTGCATAACAGGATTGGCTGGAGGTCTGCCTATATAACATTCACCAATCTACATTGCTGTAATTTCTGGTGGCAGAGATTTGATTGTGAGCAGCATATTCTACCATTTTTAAACAAAATCACCTCTAAAATAAAGAAGAAAGAGAGGATAACTGTGTTGGTTTCTTTCATGTATAAGTAACTATTTAAAAAATTCACTTTTAAGTCTCAAATGTTCCCAGACATTCTCGGTCTCCTTTGAGATGTTCTTAGCTACACAGACTTTCCTGCATAAATAATTCTTATCGTTAGTAGCCATTCCCTTTTCTGCTGAGGAACGTGCTAGCTGTTTGTTCTCTCTGTTTCTGACAGATCTCCATCCATTGAATAAGATTCAACAAGGCCAAGTGCAAGGTGTTGCCCTTGGGTAGAGATGATCCCAGATATACATACTGACTGGGAGAACTCATCCAGAGCAGCCCTATGGAGAAGGACTTTCGGGGTCCTGGTGGATGAAAAGCTAGACATGAGCCAGCAGAATGCTCTTGGAGACCGAAAGGCCAACTGCATCCTGGACAGCATCAAAAGAGAGGAGCTAGCAGGGCAAGGGTGGTAGGTGACTGTTCCCCTCTGTTTTGCCATCATGAAGCCCCACCTGAAGTACTGTGTCCAGGTCTGGAGCTCTCAGCACAAGAAAGACATGGAACTTACAGAGCAGGTTCAGAGGAGGGCCACAAAGATGATGACAGAGCTGGAGCACCTCCCATGTGAAGAAAGATTCAGGGAGATGGGCTTGTTTAGCCTGGAGAAGAGGAGGCTCTGGGAAACATCACTGCAGCCTTTCAGTGTTTGAGGGAAGCTTATAAGCAGAAGAGGGTCTGAATTTCAAATGGTCTGATAGTGATAGGACAGTAGGGAATGGCTTTAACTTTAAACATGGAAGATTCAGGTTAGAGTTTTGGAGGATTTTTTTTTTTTACTCAGGGTGGTAAGTTGGTGGTACAGGCTTCCCAGAGAAGCTGTGGATGTCCCCATCCCTGGAGGTGTTCAAGGCCAGGTTGGATGGGGCACTGGGCAGCCTGACAGGTGGCAACCTTGCTCACAGCAGGGAGCGGTAAGTAGATCATCTTTAAAGGTCCTTCCAACCCAAGACATTGCATGATTCTAGGATTCTGGGATTCCACTGGATAGAATAACATTTCTGAAACAAAACCTTTGGTGTAGAAAGAGTGTGTGTAAGCACGCTGTTCAGTACACTTGTTTGACCATGCTCCATATGTCCATTCCACTGCAGTCTGTCCTGCCTCCCCAGTAAACTCCACTTCTAACTGTTCTCCTAGGTGAGAAGATGCCTGTTGTGTGTCCATGTGTACCTACAGTGATCTGAAAGCCAAAAGCCAGACTTGGACCATGAGTCCTGTGATGCATGTGGCATATGCTCTCCCCGGCCTCTGACTTGATGTGGGGACAGAAAGCAGAGGCAGCTTCACCACTGTCAGGCTATCAGATTAGTCTACTCCCTCACGTTAATAACAGGAACCAATGAAGTGACAATCAGCCCCCAGTGGATGATAGAAATTTTACAGAATGGTGATGAGTGCTGATAGATATACTTGTGTTTGTCAGCCTCCCTCGTCTGAGAACAGTTTGCTCATATGTCAATAAGCCTGTTACTTAAGGTTTCAGTGAAAGATGTTTAAACACATTTTCTCTAGGCATATGCTGGTGTATTGAGCTAACTCATTATCTAAAAATGATTTACAAAGAAACATGAAAATCTTCATCTGCCAAAAGTTGAGCACATTAACACCAATCCAACGTATTTATAACTTCAACATATGAGCCTAGAGACTACCTTTATCCAAAGAAATATAAATGAACAGAGATCTGCAGGATTCATGTCTGTAACAATCCTTCCAAAAGCAACTGACCACTTGCTGCATGACTGCTGTATTTATCATCCAATTTACAAAAAAAAAAAAAAAAAAGCACTGTCCTGGTACTGATATACAAACACACTCACAGATGTTAAATAAAACAAGATTTAAAGTTTTGTGAACTCTATCTTCTTATTTAATTACTGTGATCTAAGATTAAATATGGGATACTTTTAAATTTGTATGACCTCCACTACTTTCTTAATTACAGAAACAAGAGCCTCAAACACACAGTATTCAGCAAAATAAAGAATTAATTTTGAAAAGGTGGTGAATCTGAAAAAGAAGGAAGTCATTCAGCTTTTGAGATTTTAAAACTATCAACCAATGCTTTAGGAATTTCTAGATAATTACAACAAATTAACGAATCAGCCTTACAAAAAGTCCCAGACTGACACACATCATTTATTAATACCATTTCGATAGCTCTTGCACCTTCCAATTATTGTACAAACAATTAATCTATACAAGACAAACGTGTGATAAGGGATTAGGATTTCTATGTTAGTCATAGAATTGCTATGCCTTTATATGCAAATCCAGAAACGGTAGGTATAGCCAGGTGTTAGCTCTAAGACTTGAAAAGCATGGTACTAGCACTAGAATCTTTACTTGCTAAATTATTAAGCTAAAAGATTAAGTTGCAGGTCATTTCTGAAGTCTGTATTTATGGTGTAAAGAGCATGCGTGTAATTTTGCTATGCTTTCTAGCCATGATTCCCTCAAAGGCATAGATACCAAACTTCCCCACAAAAATCTGAAATACACGCCAGACACACTCAGACGTTGAATTTAGTGTCTAATTTTATATATTTAGATAGCTGTAAATTCACATATTTGCCTATGCATAACACATTCATAATGTGTGTATATATATTTATGTATTTATTTATGTATTTCAAGTTACATATAACTTGGAAATTCCCTTTTCTCTCCATTGTTTGTAAAAGGAGCTTAGGCTGACTTGAACTAACACAAACATTGGTATTTTGCTAAATGGCTTCTCAATTATTGTGAGCTTTTGTTTGTTGATTTACTTTGTTATAAGAGGACTTTAATGTTTCTATTTAACTGAAAAGATCCATGAGGGGGAAAATGATCAAACGGATGAAGTACTCACTTGAGGTTTAACTTTAAGTCTGCATTCTACCAAAAAAAATTCCTCCATGACCTTAGAAAAGCCATCTAATCATTCTGTGAAATAGGGATATTTGTTCTACCCCACTTTCTAAGTGCATTAAGTAAATAAGTACATCAATGTTTTGTGACATTCAGATGTTAACTCTAATGGCTGTTGCACAGATATGCCAGTAGGCAGGAAATTCTGTAGCTTCAGGGTGGTACACCTCTATCAATTATTCCTGATATTTTTACTGAATTGTTTATGCACAGGGTATATTACATTTTTCTTCCTTGTACAGAATCCCACATATAGGAAATATTAACTTTAACATTTATACAAGCAGAATTTAAATGTATGCACTGCAGAAAGGCCTTTTGCTTTTCAGCAGTTAGCCATCGAATCAATTTTTTACAGTCTTCACTCAGTACTATATTTTAATCAATGTTAGATAAATAAGGGCCTTGCTTTTTGAATTACAGCTCCAGATTAAAATGAGCAATGACTGCATAATTTCTTACTAGTTAATCAGCATAATCACTGTTTGTAGATAAATTCAGAGTATATATTTCAGCATTTGTGTGATCTGATTTTCTAAAACAAATAATAATCCCTTTAATAATTATCACACATCTTAGTTCTTTCAGGAGATCAATTACAAAGTGTCAAATAACTGATTTTCAACTCAACAATCCCCTGAAAGGGGAAAGTGGAATACTCCTTGTACCATGGGTTGAAATACAAGCTTTACCCAATGTCCTGCCTAACCTTTGCAAGCTTTGAAATTGCAGCAAACTGACTCTGCCTTGGGTATTTATTTGCATCTTTTCTCTTTCCAGCACTGCTGTACTGCAGGTCCACAACCAGCCATTGCTTGCTGCCACTAACCACACTCTATTTCTTTTGCTCTTTGTGATTCTTTAGAGACCTTTATTAGTTACTTCTTTAATGTAAAGAAAGATTTTTTTTCTTTTCTTTTCAAAGTGAAATTCTCTGAAGACTCTGAGTTAATCAATTTTCTCTCTACACGACGTACTAGGGCCTAAGAAGAACAGCATCCTAAGGAAGAGCTTAGTTGCACAAAGTCCCCACCTCTAAGGATTTTAAAAGTCAAGTCAAAATGAAGGAATAAGAGCAATAAATTTCTTCTTCTATCCCTCAAACACTAACCCATAAAACAGAGACCCCTACAACAAGAAATTCAACTTTAATACAAGTACAGCAGACAACTTTCTTAGTCCTATAGCTGTTCAGAAGGTTTTCTGGAGCCCAGAGGAAAAAGAGCAAGAAACAAGGTGCACAGTCTTGCATCTACAAACCTACTGCAGTCGTACAGTACCAGAGCAGAGCACTTTTGCCAGCCTGAGGCTTTAAAAATTCAGAAGTCAAGTTATCACAAAGCATGAGAATATGTTAAAATAGTAGTTGGAAGAAAAAATAAGCTAACCCAACTGAGTTATTTTCATTATTTTTCTGGATTTGAGACTTTTAAGTATGCTTGGATCACATTTCAAATCTTTTCTCTTTCTGCAATGACTAAAAACTTAATCTCAGTCAGATGAAAGCAGTATAATTGAAATCACATGTAATTACTTAACTGCATGCATTTAAGTTTTTAAAAACATATAAGACCAACCACAACCTACAGCCTTGGCTGCTGAAAAGTAGTGCTTGTTTCCATCCTTATCAATTTTGCTGCCTCTCTTTTTGCTTTGCTTTAGTGGTCACAGAGCCCAGCAGCAGGGCTACCGGCAGCATCAGTGCGAGTGAGAGCTCCTTCTACAGCTGGATGGCTTTAGTGATGCCAGCTGTGTGCTGTCCCTTATAACCTGGCAAAACTATGCTTCTCATTGTGAGCAGAAAGTGTTTTTCTTCAGGTCTGGGTTTGTTTTAATTAACCAGAGGGGAGATGCACAGAAGAATTCACGTCATTTGAAGCCATTGCATTTCTTGCTTCAGTAGATGAGATAAATCAAGATCTCTCATACTGTTTGTGTGCTTGGCTGTATGTTGTTTTTCATACCGAGTGCAGGTTTAATAGAAAAGAATCACAGAGACTGATAATGCAGATTTTGTGAATGGTAAAATCTCCATTAACCCTGAGTGGGGGAAAAAAAAAGAAAAAAGAAAAAAACCCCAACAACTAGCTAATGCTTAAGTAACAAATGCCACCAAGTGCTCATTTTCTGAACAACTCTATCCAGCTGAACTAAAGAGAAACCCTCTTTACAACCATAATCCTCAGGAAACAAACTCACAAAACCTTCTCATTTACGTTTACTTATCCACATGCAGAGTAATTATCAGCTGGCTAGATTACAGCCTGCAGAAGATAATGTCCCAATACTGAGAAAAATTATCTCCGTGCTTCAAAATCCACTCAGAGAAGCTCTTGTTATAAAAGGTAAAGTTGCATGATTTAAGCTTGATATTATTTCTGTCACTGTCATATCAAGTATTCTGAACATGAGAAATATGAAGCCACCTTTTGTTTTAAGTTTTACTGTACCTCATCTTACAGCTTTGTGCATAACTGTATGGATGCTCTCTGACTGGTAATTGTAAAGCCCTATAGCTTTATTCTGACAACACACGTATGGAAGATGGTAGAAAAAAATAAAGACCAAAAGTTTATAAAGCAGACTTATTAAACATATCTAAGTTAAGACACTAAGTAAAACTTTTTGATTATAACAACTATTTTAAACCATCTCCCTTTTTCTTCCTCTCTTTTATTTTTGGTTAGAGTTCTCTGATGACATTTTTGGAACAAATCAGAACCCACTCTGGGACTCTGCCTAGAAGCACTGCATTTCTGCAGGATTCAGCTGTACTTCATAGAAGGTGGAGTATCAAAGCAACAAGAGTGGCATTACATTTCCTGCTCTCTGACAGCAAGGATGAAGTAAGGGAGATAAATATATACTTGAAAGAAAATGACTTTGTAAGAAAGGCGAGGGCCCTAAAGCTGTAATTCTAAGCAAGATAAAGTGCCTCTGTATTAAACCTTAATTTTAATCGAAATAATGCAAGAATGCTAAAAAGATAAGAGCTTGCTACAATTATATAGCGCAGGTTGATATATGAATTACAAAATAAAGCATCGACATTTTGTTGAACATGCAACAGAAGTGGTTAATGTAGTTACTTACAACTATAGGTGGTATGGCCATATGACATGCAGCTTCTGCAGTTACTTTCCTTCCTACTCATCTCTAGTCATTGATTTTTACATTTTTTTCTGCTTCATGGAGGACCAAACATTGTGTCTTTTATTTTGTTTAAAGTTATTCCAATAATGACCCAATGAATCAAGGTACAAACACTGCATCCCTCTTGTTTCTTTATAAAGAATAACAGTCACATCTGATTTGCAGAGCAAAGGGCAGCTTATCCAAGAGAATGTAAAATTCATGATTTATTACTATTTTTTAAGATATTTTTCTTCTCTCTTTTTTTTTTTTTAATTTAAAATTATAGCTAACGTGTCTGGCTCTGTGTCTGCGTTTTAAGATTCTTCTTAGTAAATAAAGCATACAGTTTCCTTCTATACATGTCTCATTTTCAGATTTTCTCATCTTTGTCCCACTCCCCCAGGCTTCAGAGTACCCATCTCCATGGCAACACTTGATAAGGTTGGTGGGTGGTGTTATCACAGCAGGCTTCCACACAGAAGGTCTCAGCCATATGGATTATTTATGAACTTGCATGACAGCACCAGACCCACTGAAATACTTCTTGGACAAGGTTTTTCTACTCTCAAGCCAGTGATTCAAAGCAGGGCATCCTCACTGCAGTCAGCACTCACGAGTAATAAGCTGGGGCAAAGCATCCCAAAGGTGGTCACTCACCCATCCCCAAAAGCTACCTTAGCACTGCCTGCAAGTTTCTGTTACTCCATGCGAGCACCCACTGGCATCTGCCACAGACTGTAACCTGGTTGTACATGCCAAGCAGTGAAATTGAAAATCTGCAGCTTCTGAACAGACTACGGTCTCAGATATCCCACAAGTAAATAGCTGATATGACTTATACTGCTGTTGAGTGTTGCTGATGCAGATACACTGCAGTAGATTTATATTTCTGAGTTAATCCTTGGAAAAAACTAGCAGTTTGGCTTAGACATATTTTCATCATCTGATTTTTTCTATGTACTAGGTAATTTTTTTTGCTAAAGCTGTTGCATTTAGACCGTATTCATGCAAATAACCCATAACTTTTTTTTCTGAAAGGGTCCCTAGAACAGCAGCCTATTTCTTTAAAACAACATTGTTTGTACATGTGCATTTTTTGAGCAAAGCATCAAGGGCTATGAGGGCCTGTCACATGCATCCACTTCATCCAATTATTTTTAGGATTTTATCAAGCTCAGCCTTAGAACCCAATAGATTTTTTTCTAGGAAACAAAAACACTGTTTCAGTTCTCAAATAAGCATTCCTGTTCTGTTTTGGTTTTTTAACATAGACGATACCCAAGATTTAACAGGTGTGATTTCTCTTCCTAGTTGTATTTATTATGCAGACATCTGCATCTGAATTAATCGTGATAGGCTTCCTTTATGATCAATAAGAGGTAGGGATTTTTGATGCACAACTGATCAGATTTATTGTCAAAACCTACTAACTATTGTTATTAATTATACTCTAAGCACCATAAAAACCACAAAGAATTAACAGGGCAGTTTGGCCAGCTCTTTTTAGAGGAAGGTTTCAGGTGCTTTAACGAAGGCTTCAGATCAGCCAGTGAAGATGTTACAAACTTCACCCCATTTTCCTCTCTTTCTAATATTCAGTCAGACACTACATAAGTTAAAATGTTCCACATTAGAAGAGCTCTATGTTTTATATAACGAAGCTGACTGTTCATCTGAGGAAGTCTTGCAGTTATGATCATCAATTGGAAGAGACACTAAGAAAAAATGTTTGGTGTCAGGAAAAGAAAACAGAAAAATAAAGAATATCCACAGGAGAAGAAATCACAGAATGTAGGAACTACATTAAAATTCAACCTTGACAGAAGCTTTGTCGTTCCTCTTCCTTGGATAGAAATTTGTAGCTGCTGATCGAGAGAGAAGACCTAGATATTTAAGATATTGCTGAAGAGACTCAGCCAAATTCACATCATTTTCCAGATGAGATTTTCTTTCATGATCTTCATTCTGTTCCAAAATCCTGCACAGCAAAAGCAAATAAAATATCATCAGCCTGCATAACATACAGCATGCCTGACAAAAAAGTCACTGTTTATACAACAAAACCCTGAAATTAGTTCTATTCAGGGGTTCTTAACAACAAGAACAAAAGACACTTTAAAAGTGCCTTTAAACCACAAATATACAGAAAATTCAATGCTTAAAAAAAAAAAAAAAAAGCTCAAAAAACAGACACTACTACTAACAATTTATTGCATGAATCAAAGTTAATGATCCAAGAGTAAATCAAATAAATGCCGACATGGAGGCAGTCACATTCAGAAGAAATTTGTAAAAAAAAAAAAAAAAAAGAAAGGAAACTATGCATGACTAAAATGCATCCCAAAAAAGACATGGAATGGTTCTGAGATTCCAAAAATTTGCTACATGATAACAAGAAACAGCACAGTTTCATCCACATGTAATTTATAGAATACATCTACTCCTCCTGGACTAAGCGAGTCAGCTTTAGCAAAAAGTTTAACAAGGAAATACTGAGATGGAAAATAGCATCTCTCGTGATCTTCTCATGCACTTGGGAATCACAGAATAGCTTTTTCGTGATTCTTTTAGACAGAACTCACTGATGTTTGTGAAGAAAAGCTAAAAAGGTGATTAAACAACAGCAGCGTAGAAGCTCTTACGCAGGCCTGTGTGTAGAGTGCTGTGTGCAGTGAATCTGAATTATTACCACCTCTCCTCATCTATCTCAACAACACATCAATGATTATGATAATTTAAATGTCAACACCAGCAACTATTTCCCTCCATGTGCAAAACAGCAGAGGGAGGATTCTCAGCCTGCTTCCTTGCCTGTGAGTGGCATACTGTTCACAGAATATTTTGAATTGGAAGGGATCTTCAAAAGTTATCTGGTCCAACTCCTCTGTGATGAACCAGGACATCTACGGCTCCATCATGTGCTCAGAGCCCTGTAGAGCCTGATGTTGAATGTCTCCAGGGACGGGGCATCCACCACCTCTCTGGGCAGCCTGTGCCAATGTTTGTTTTGAGGGAAGTGTCAGCATTTCCTACCTATGTGTTCACACACATCTTCAGTGAAGAACAATTCCAGGTGGAGCAGCTTTCCAGCTCAGGAAGACAAGGCATTATTTCGCTCTCAACACTTCCAGGCCACTGTAAGCTCACGTCACGGGGCATATTTAGGGACACAGCTTGAAAGACTACCGTTATCTCATTTTCCAAATCTTGGGTATAATTATATTACTTTATGCACAGTAGAAGCAACATTTCCTTCAATGCCCGTAGCTGTATCTAACGCATGTCTTGACTAATTTCATACCGATAAATAAATTAATGACCTAATTTGCTCCGGTAGCACTGCAACCAATAGTTCTCACAGGGTTGCTCACTTTGAAGAAGCAGAAAAAAAGCCTCCACTTCCATCCACCAAGAGGCAGATCCTAAGTGAGGAAAATTTCATTTTTCTGCTTCAACAAGGAATCTGTGTGCTTCAGAGTTGCATCATGGAGCTGGAGGCCTGGGTCTGACTCGCCCCCTGGCGGGTATGACTTGCACAGCAAGTCCTCAGCAACGGGACCAGGGCTGTGGAAGCCTTCCTACATCTTTCTATTTTCTCAGCCTAGAGGTCTCCTCACACCTAGGACAATTTACACAACTCTGAGACTTACCCAATGCCTGTGAACCCCCATGCTCAATTATACTGTCACTATCCTCTCCTCTCCCCAGAATATACCTAAATTCACTACAAGAAAAGACAGCCTGTATTTCCCTTCCTGTGTTCCCATGCTGAGGGCCTCCAAAGTCATTTCGTGTACCTTCAAGACTGTGCAACTCCGATTCCACCAGCTACCCCCGTTGCTAAGAAAACAAAGGTAGGCTGCCTGGAACATTATAGAGAACTTGAAAGTTTTGCTTTCTGCTCATTCTGTTTGTATTTTTCTTGTATTCCAGACTTCTAAATTCTGCAGTATGGCAGAGGGTGGATGAACAGGTAAAATTATCCAACTACTTTTAAACTTTAAGCCAGGCTAAAACTGTTCTACACTTTTAGAAAGAGTTGGGCAGTATGCTTTCTGCTTCAATAGAGATGAACTAATCCAAACAGGTTCTCATCAGAGAAGGTATCCCAGTTTAAAGCACTCATCTTTCATTCATCATTTAATTCCAACATCTCCTTTCTTCGTTAGCTTTGAAAAGGAAGGGAAAATGGTAATACCAGACCAAATTCTGCCCTGAGGATTTCCACCAGAGCTAATGGGTACTGAATGCTCAGATAAAAGACAATTTTTAGGTTAGCTTTTCAAACTATTATTTACACTATGTAATTGCTCTCACCAGTGCTAAATGCAAAATCTGAGATGTACTTTTCCTAATATTTCTTATGGAGATAGTAATTGATCTCAAATTATGTTTAAATTCCGTATTAGACGTAATATTTTATATTACAAACTGAAAAATAACAAAATATAAAAGGCTAACAAAGGATTACATTTCAGTTGAAGACAACTTTAATAAAACCCTCCAAGTACATCTGAAAGATTTGTTAAAATCTTTGTAGTTCAGCAGTATGTCACTGTTGTTCATCTTGTTAACACAGAAAGTCAAACACATTAAATAAGCTACTATTGAAACCGAATTAAAATATTTCCTTTAAATTCAACAAAATGATTTTGGAAAATGGATGAAAGCGCAACATCTGAAAGCACCTAATGAGTAAGAGGAATGACTGCCAGTTGAGTTCTTGTGCACTGATTTGGGAGTATTTGCAGTTTTAACTTGTTCTGAAAAAAGACTGCATTTAAAGAACCATAATGTATAAAGACAATAACCTAAATACATTTATCCACAGAAATAATTACACAATTCCTACAAGAAACAGCACTTTGGGAGCTTATTCATAGAAATATATGAATCTCTGCACCTTGGTATTAAGTTTTTCTAGAATGTTCGCTATTAATAGATACCACAATTTAGAATAAAGAGATTCACCTTTTAAAATGCTGTGAGAATCTTATTACTGACTTGATGGTTTTATTATAGAAATAATGCTATACCCCACTTTATAGTTTTGAAGCTTGTTGGAAACGTTTCTGGTTTTGCCTAATTGCACCGATGAACACAACTGACATTTATTCCCAGTGTGCAGAATGGATTTCTTTCCCTTTATCTTGGATCCTCTTTTAAGAACTTTTTTTTTTTGTTTTTGAAATTTAATAAGGACCCAGGAAATGCCATGTACACTCCAGTTAGCCACCAAAGAACAAACTTTCATCTTGAAATCAAGCTCCCCATTTCAGGGATTTTTTAAGATGAAATCCATGTCTTCTATTAGATTTCATATGCAGTAAGTTAGCCTAAGTCAATTTACCTTTCAAGTGTCTGGGTCTATCTTCTTGCTCTCACTAACACTGTGAGGATTAATGACTCATTAATATGACTTCATATTGTCTTATTACACACTTTACTCTTAATAAAAGGTCTTCGTGTCATAATGTTTCTTTGATAATCAGATACCTACACTAAGTTGCTTTTTAAATTATTTAATTATTATCTGATAATCCTTTAGCAAGTATATGTGCTCAATGGGCTTAAAAGATTTTATCAGAAACTACAAGAAGACAGGGAAAAAGTTCCTACTGTTCTCTGACCTACAGAAAACATTGCAAATGGACAATCAGAAAAATCAATTAACGTTTTAAACTGCTGGCACATAAGATAATGCTCTCAGAGGCACAGCTTGGTAACTTCAGAAAATCTATCCACAACGGGAACTGCTCTAAGTGGAACACGTTTGAAAGTCTGATGTACCTGAAGTGCCTAAAATGTCAGTACGCAATTTTTTTTTTCGTGTATATCTCTAGTTAAAAATACAAAATGGCTCTAATCCGATTCCAACAGGAACTCCTAAAAGTGATCATCTGTTCCTAATCTAAACCTACACTGTTTCTCACGTATCTTCTTATATATTTATTTTTTGTGCAAGTATGAATTGGGAACACTGCAGAATGCTGTTTTGATTTTGCAGAAATCTGGCCTATTTTATCTTAATTGCATGAATAAAAGTTCTAGATATACTCATTATTCCCTGGCAGTGTTCAAGAGGCGTCTGGATGACATGCTGCATGATATGGTTTAGTGCTAGTGGTGGCAATGGTGATGAGGAGATGGTTGGACTAGATGATCTTATAGGTCGTTTCCAACCTTGTGATTCTATGATTCTATGATTATATATTAAAAAAATACTCTACAAGATCTTCAAAATCATTTCTGATAGCACCCAGAGTAACACACACAGTAAATGCATTTAGAGCACCTGAGCAATGAGAACAGATTTTGGATACTACCATGTGAAGTTATCAGCTTTACGACAAATGATAGATTGCTGTCTGTTTTTACAAGTTAAGCTTCTATCTTACTGCACTCCTGAAGTGTATCATACTGTGATTATAAGACATGTTTCTGTTTCTTTTATATTGAATACAGTGGAATATGTGCAAATTTGAATTAAATCAAAACAAACAGAGACAAAACAAAACTGAAATGCTTCCTGTGAAAGAACTGCTGGACAAATCTGCTTTTGAAAGCCAGCCTTAAGTGCAGCTGGCTGAACTGAGACTAGACAGTGCATGAACGTCTAACAGACCTGATCTTTGGATTTTGGACACCTAAACTAACAACTTAATATTTTCTTAACCTGATGATAATAAGAAGAAAATGGCTGAGAGTTTTAATCCATTCTATTCACTATTCCTACCAGTTCCAAGTGCTGTTGTACAGTCGTTTTCTATTTGTCACACACAGAGCAGTTTTAGCAATGCATTTAACTCAGCTTCAAATTCCCACCATTTGCCAAGACTCCTCAAAGCCTACTATGCAAAAATACCACAGAAGACTTACCTTCCTGTATCAGATGCTTCAGATGCAAAGATGTCAGGGTGTCTGTTGTGGATTTTGTGGATGTTTGAGAGCTCCTGACCAATGACATGCTGCGTATAGTCATCTTGCCAGGTAAAACCTGAAAAAACACAGACAAAGAAACAAAAAAAAGGAAGTCACTGTTTAGGAACTTGAAAGTTTGTCAAGAGTATGTCCTATATAAGAAAAAAAAACAAAACAACAGCTTTGTTGAACATGAATCCAAGAGTAAACTAGAGACTCCTTTCTCCTGTAAGAAATTTTGTTAATCAAGCTTTTCCTAGCATGACAGAAAGACAGAAGACAACACAATGAGATTTGAAAGACTTTATTTTTACACAACTCTAACTTCTTACAATTTTTATATATATAAAAAAAGAGTTCTTTGGGGATAGCTATTGAAAAGAGATATTTAGTAGCTGGCCATTAATAGACAAAGCACCTTAATTCTGAACACTAGTATCCATCAAATAGTTGTTTCCTAGAGGTGATTTGTTCACTTCTCCCCCATTCTCACCACACTGACCCTTCTCAGCTCTCTCCATTAAACTACACTTTTAGACTACTAAAGAGCTCGTACTGCAGTGGAAAAAAATGTTTTGAGTTTTAACATAAAACATGTGGAGGTCAATTTATTTTATCTTTATATTAAATGTTGTGACAAAGAACTTTACAACAAGAGGGAAGTAGAACTGCAAAGGCAAATTCCAGTAATTACTCATTAATTACATGCACTGCCAATCTCATGGCAATTATACTTAGAATAATGATATGATTATAAACATAATTGTTATCCAATTTGTAGATTTTAGATGTTACAGTAGGACTTTAGTTCACAGAACTTGCCTGTGTAATTATCTGCAATTATCTAATAACTAAAATCGCATAATTGCAGTGAATTTCTTTTACACCACCCACTATAAACCACCACAAAACCCCCAAACGAATATCGATCAGAGCTCCAGATATGGTGATCTTGCTAATACGTTCCTAAAAGAAACCACCTAAGCAAAAATCCGCCCTCGGTGCAGATGGGAAGAGACACATCTGCCTGTTAGAACCAGCCTCTGAAGAGGCATCTCTGGTTCGGTTCTACTTCAGGCATACACTCTAAATTTCTGCTCCATTCGCAGTCAACAACAGATGTGTTGGTATAGGCACACTCAGGACCATCAGCCTCAGCAGAACCCAGAACTCGGCCATCTCACTTCTTGGATGAGTGCTTTATCCAGCAAGCTCTTCAAAAAGAGTTGAATTCTTTACATTCTTACAGGGCATGAAGATTGAGTTCATTGTCTGTTTACATAGGCCTGGATTTTACAAAGAAGTTTAAATAGGGGGTTCATTCACTCTGCCAAAGCAGATGGTTCTGAGCATGCGGAAGTATAAATAACTGTAACATTTATCAAATATTCAGCTTCAGTAGGAGCTAGATAAAGAAGCTGGGTGTAAGACAGGCCTAAGGAGTATTCAGACTGTGCTGCTGTCTGGGATTTAGGCAAATTTTAGTGGCGAAAACTCCTAGTTTTGGAAAAAATATAGGTGTACTGCAGCATTAACTTCTTTTTTTTCTTTTTTCTTTTTTTTTTTTTTTCCACTAATGAAAATAATAATAAACAATGTGGAACCCTGTAAATATGCTTGGGCTTCCACGAACAAAAAATCCTCTTTGATCCCTCTTCTTAAATAAAAACGTTACCCAAGTTTATTGAGAAAAAACTTCACCTGAAATCACGGTAGATGTTAATGGGTACAGTAGATGATTCTAGACCACTGGGAGAAGGAAGAATCTCCGAGATATTTTTAGATCTGATTCATCCTTTTCAAATGCAAATCTCACTTTTTAGATGTGCCATAGAAGTAGATGGACTCAAATCAGTCTAAGGCCGCTCAGAACAAGTTTTTATGTGAATACACAAAAATGGGTCATGTAGCACATACAATTATTTTAGTGTAGTGGTACTGAAATTATTTTTGCAGGGAGGTTTATATATGTGTGTTTGTTCGAGTTTACATCTCTATTGTCTAGCATTACACGTTTTTAGTGGTGCTATAAATTCATGTGGAAGAAAGAACTGCGACAACATTCAAGTTTAGAAGTGCAACAAAGAAGTTTGGGTGAAATACACATTTATATGAATAATTAGCATATCTATCAAACTTCTAATTTATGAACCGTGTTTCCAAAATCACTGCAATTTCCCTTTCCAACTCCACTCCAACACTGGCCCTATTAAATGCTAACAATTATTCAGTAATTACTGTAAACTTTGAAGAAAAACACACAGAATCTCTCTCAAGAGTTTTGTTCAAATTAAAGCATGAAAGAGCTCATCTCTGCAGCATCTGCATAAAGACAGGAAATTAATCTCTCTCAGTCCCGAGCAATGTATTTGGGAGCAGACAGAGGTGTCATTAGTTAGGTATGTCTTTATGCCTGCAGAAAATCGTTCTGAAAAAAAAGCAAAGCAAATCATTGCGATCCCAGGACTCTATGGCCATGTGTATTTTATTTCACTGGATGAATTTTTTTTCTCCTGCTGCACAATTTTAAGATGCAGTACTTAATATGGACAAAAAAACACACAGCTGTGATGTTAAAGGAGTACCAATAAATGAAAGAAAACAGAACATTTATTACAGCTTAAGAAATTAGAATTAAGGGAATACGCTTTCTCAGATGTATTCTCCCAGCATTTCTAACTCAGATAAGAGATAGAATGCATGGATGAAAATGCATATTTTATCTAGTTCCAGGAAATCTCCCCTCTGCAATTAGTTAGCATTGCTATTGCTTATGTAACTGCCTCCAGAACTGCAATGTGTTCAAAGCCAACCTTACACCAATCATTTCCCACCATTGTTTCAGTTTCAAAAAAGCATCTCTCCCACACACTGAGCTCAACAGAATAGCACATTCAAGAACTCTAACACCACACTGACAGCTGCAAGCAGAATTAAAGTTGAGAAGGAGCATATGACGCCGGATGGTGATTTCCTGTTCCCTTTGTCTGCCATGTCACACCTAGCGCCAGCGTCCCACTCTGCACCCAATTACAGCGATTTGTCTCCGCTGGCTGAGCAGGATCACAGGGTGCTCTTGTACACACATTACTTCCATGTCAGTAGCAGGGAGTGGCACAGGGACACCCAGCCTCGTGAGCCCTGTGCTGCTGCAGGCCTGCCCAGAGCTTGCACTTCACTTCCCAGCCCTGGGTTCCCACCAACAAGCAAAGCCAATGCACAAACAGAAGGAGGCTGATGAAACCCAAAGTGATACAGACAAAAGAATTGCACTGAAAAGCACTGGGTTGTGAGTCCTCATGGAAAACAAACAAACAAAAAAACGAAAAAAACAAACCTAGAAATACAAACCTTCCCCACAAGAAGTAATGCTTCATCTTAGTGACAGTCAAAATTTTAATTATTGCTTTGGGTTTTAAATTAAAAATCAAAGAGTCACAGAATCATAGAACAGGGGTTGAAAGAGACCTTAAAGAGCATCAAATTCCAACACCCTGCCATGGACAGGGTTGCCCACCACTACTACTACTGCTTTCACAAATGCACATTGGCAAAGAAAATATTAGGTTCTCCAAAAGTGGAATCAAAGATGATTTCACAACAATTTCATTTTTAACTTGCTTCATTGGTTTTGCCACACCACATTATTTTAAAGTAATCAGCATCCAAATATATATTTTCTTTTCTTGGCTGTTCAATGTTTCTATGTATTGGCACCCTTTACTTTGGCTTGGACTCTGTTTTTCATCTTACAGAAATTTGATGCCTTTGCAGATATGTCTGACCACATCTATAATGCATGCAAATTAATTAGCAACTGTTGAAATCTTCTGCAACTTCTCTCTCTTAATTTGCTCTTAGAATCATTGGCACAAACAATTTTTATTCATCTGAATGCCCAAGCAGGAAAACTACAGCTTTTAACTTTTCAAAGGCAGTGTGGTGTACATCAGCAGAGCCCAAATTAAGTCCTTTGCAACACGAACAGTTCTCAGTGCCTGAGGATTTGTGCAAACCTTCCCCAGCAGGCTGGGAAGGATGCTCAGGCTTCACAGGGATCTGTGGGCACTTTCACTGAGACCTGTGTGTGACAGCCTAATGCAGGGCCCTTCCTGCTCTTGTGCCACTTGAAATCCAAAATGATTAGTTCTGCATCAATATTTTGGCAACAAAATGATTTTTACATATCAAGTCCATTCAAAGTGACAGGAGATTATTATATATTGGCAGAAACCTATATACTCAAGCCTGATCCTTCTTTGTCAGGAAAATCCTCGTATAAAAATGCCAAAAAAACTCAGAAGTATTCACACTTGAAGCCATAACGTATTACTATTTTTCAGTTGTGACATTATTTTTTTTCCACTTTTTGGTTTTATTATTCATTTTGTCCCTGTACAGTCTACAATAAAATAGGTTTTTCTCTGAGCTACCTTAAACTGCTTCTTCATTTCAGAGAGGAAATTCTCAGTTGTGGAGCTCAGAGAGTTTCATCCCCCATGCCATGTGTTGCAAACCATTATAGCCTACCTGAGCTGTCAGAATACCTGCAGAGCTTGGAATGATTGGCTTTCTTCCCTAACTTTCACAACAGACAGCTCAACATATAGACATGGCTTTCTGCAGGTTGCCCTTTCACATCCTCCAGAAGAGCTGCACTTCTTTGCAGCCCACATCTCCCTTTCCAGATCTCAAGAACAGGCCCAGTAATGTCCACTTCTCAATACTAAGATAAAATTATGGTTTTAATGCCGAGTGTATATCAAAACCCATTTTCTCAAGTGGCATTTTTTCTACCTAAGAATGTAGCCAAAAGATAAAATCTTGATGCTTCCAGTTACAGAAAAGAAAACTAGAACTTCCCTCCAAGAGCAATTTTGTAGAACAACTGACAACAGCAGGTTAACGGCAAAAATAATAATGGAGAAGTTAAATCCACCTCTCCACAGTAAGTGTCACAGTTAGCTTTCACTATAAACTGGTGTGCCACAGCATCTAACTCCCCTGTATTTGGCATATTTATTTATTCTGAAAATTGTGACTGAAGATGGTTTCTGTGAAAGCAGAAGAAAACCTGGCAGCACAGTTTTGTGTTACATTTCCATGAGAACTTGTTCTATTTTTTCTTGCTGTGGTCCAACATTTTTTGTTTTCTGGGTCAAAAGAAACCCCAGCACAGCCTGTATTTGAAGAAACAACTTGGAGCTACAAGCAGCCATCACCACTCCTGCTCTGTGGTCACGGTTCTCCTGAACATCTCCAGGCAGTTGTACTGAGTACCAAGTTTTACACTGGTAAGGTTTTTGTCCTCTTTTGGAAATTCGAGGAGGAACTTCTCTGCAATATGCAAGAGGTTCAGTCTCTGCATTCAGCAGCAATTCACTCACACTCAGAAGGCAAAAGCTTCTGCACTTGAAAGAACAGATGAAAGGGCTGCCTAAGGATCACACTTTCAAATTTTCATGTATTGTTTTATTATACATAAAAGCGATAATCTCCACAGAATTAAATTACTAGCATGATCTTTTTACAGCTTGGATTTTAATTTACTCTAAGTAACTATCCCAGAAGGTAGAGGGAAGGCTTTTCTCTTCTGTTTTTTTGGAATTTCTGTCATTTGAAAAAGCCAAATGAGTGTTTCATTTGCCAGGAAGATTATAAAATACTCTCACAGGACCTAGTATGCAATGTTACCTTACCTTTATTTCAGTTCATGTAGACAGATACAAATAATTGGTTTGTACAAGCTGAAGTTTCTAAGTGTTATATAAGATTTTTCTGCCACTAGAGGTGATAGTAAGAAAAGAATAATGGGATAATGTAAAATATATAATGTAACTTCCAGCTACAAGACATTATTTTCCATAGATTAGAATAGAACAGACATGAAAAAGACTGCAGATCCTTGACATAAATCCCATGCTATCCACTATGTCTTAAAACCTTCTCATAAACCAATGACCCTCAACCTTGAAAGCAGATGGTTCTGTATACAGAAAATAATTTTAGGAAGTAAGGTATGCAAAATGGAGCTTATTTCATGTTTACAGCGTTATATGAATGTTCAACCTAAATTTAATTCACGGTCAGTTACATCTTTAACTTGAACAGCTCTCTGGAACATCTTAGCTGTGACATACTCATCAAAAAACCAATCAAACTAACATTTGGTGAGCAAAGGTGTATCTTCTGTTCCTCCATTTCCTCCTGACCCTGCACCATGCACAGACACGTCCTCAAAGCTGTCAGTCCAAGGAGTTTCCAGGAACACAAGGAAACATTCACATACACCCAAAATAACACTAAAAGAAGAAGTGGCTTTGCTTGTTTCACAGAGCTGTGAATTCACTTGTGTTAGCTGACAAGCACATCCAAGTGTAGGTGATTTAACCTAAAAAGCCTGACTGTCATTCTACACTGTGAAACAGCCATCATTACCACATCCTCTGCGATCTCTTATTACACTACAGTGGTAATCTTTCCTTAAAATATCATTCTTTTTTTCTTTAATTTCTTTCTCATTCCTTTTCTTTTTTATTATTCTTTTCCATGATGTTTTGCACCATTCTAAACTTCCATTCACCCATTTCATAATAAGGGATATTTTTCATATTGTAACTCAGTTATAATGCTAGACTATACAGTGCTAAGAATGGAGATATTGTCCAAATACAAGTTAACAATGCGTATAAAATCAGCAGGTCTTCCTTCTCATTTTATTTTATCCATTTCATTTCATGCTAACAGTAGGATGACAGCCTTATTGTCTGAAAAATGCTGTTCCTTGGAAAGCACTTTTGAAGTGCCTTCAATCTGGGAATTAAAACATCACCTGTAACAAGGCAGAATTGGTCAGAAATGTCCTGGCACTTAAATTAGCATAGAAAATTATGTGGATATGCAGGTTATACATATGCGAGCAAATTCATCTCACTTCTACGGTTCTTCATGTATTTTTAAATGCCTCAGAGCAGAACTGTTCTTTCAGATCCATGCAGTGGTTCCTACCACCACTTCTTGTAACTGCTGATCTCTCACTGTCGTTTGTGAAAAATCAAATTTTGGCTGTCAGATGAGGGCTTTCAATTGCTGATGCAAAGGCAATACGCAGGAGTGCAATACTGGGCAGTATAGCAATGTTTGCCGTTGCAAATGCATCTTGGCATTTACTTCTGAATATATGTCTTTATGATCAGTGTACAGACTATCATACAACACTATGGGAGGAACATCAGCACGAGCCAAGCAAAGCCTTCTGCAGTATATTCACAGCATGAAACAGGGAAGTGTGACATATTTGAAATATTTTCTCTGGCAAGAACCTCCAGTTTACTACTGACCATTCACTTCTTATATCAAGGCCAATGCAAATTGTAGCAGAAAACGCTAAATCTTTGATAGCTTTAAATTTCAGAAACATCCATAACTATATCTACATAGTTTGTGTGAAACTGTCTTCCATTTTTCACTTTTAAGTCATTTCTCTCAGACTCTAAATTCCTCGAGGAGGACTTTTTCTCAGCAGAAACAACAACAATAATTGTTACTGTTGCTATTCTTCTTAATAAAAACACAGCAGTTGCAGAAGTTAGGGTTCCTGTAGGAACCTTGCAAAGACAGTGGTGGCCAAAAACTGGGTGCTGTCCAGGACAGTCAAGCTGGCTTGCCTAAAGCAAAGATGAGCAACTTGTATGGCACACTGCTCCCCTAAACAGCTGATTAACGCTCCCCAGGTTCCATTCTGAACTCACTTCAAGTACCAAAAATGCATCCTATGGGGGTTTGTGTAATCCAGAACAGCAGCACA
Organism: Tetrao urogallus; assembly: GCF_951394365.1. NCBI lineage: Eukaryota > Metazoa > Chordata > Aves > Galliformes > Phasianidae > Tetrao > Tetrao urogallus. The sequence continues at coordinate 42,364,949 of NC_136820.1, read as the reverse complement.
GCACTTTCAACCCAAGGAATATTTCAATTATCTTCTTCCTATTCTCTTACAGACACAAACTTTTTGGGTTTAGACCTTCCAACAACTGCAGCAGAGGATGCAATACACTTTACATGGCACATCAAATATTTCTTCATTTAGGTATTTTTGACCTGTGCATCTCAGGGCTCTGACCTATAACTCAGTTAAGATTAACAAATTATGAAGATGCAGTATTTCTAGGCACATCCAGCTGATGCTTGTGGGTAAAAATGAGGTTATTTAACTTATTTTAGCGGACAAAGAAACAAGTTTGGGGAGAGAAGTTCTGACTGACATGGCTTACTACCTGATATACACTTTCCCTCCCTTGTTTCATACTTCCTAGCTTGGCGAGACAATAAAATTTTTGGACAACTCATGGAATGCTGATTCATGGATTTGCACCGACTCTTTATCAGCTCTGCATGCTCTATTTTCTAGCTTTTCTAGCTCCTTTACTGCCATTCAATGCTAGTCTCTGAATACTTAAAAAGTGTTGTGCATATGAGCTGTTATTTGGTTTTATCACAATGCCACTAGCAAGAAGAATTTTATTCAACCTGAGGAGTTTTTTGAGTAAGTTTGTCAACGAACTGAAATATTTACACTGGAAGAGCTAAAACAATCAGACATGAAGTAACAGCCCCTACAATTTCAATCTTGGTAAGGACAGTTCTAGCTAATGTCCATTCATAATAGATCACTTCAAAAAGTTTCATCATTTGTTGCTCATAACCATCAAGAGTTGCAAGATCTAAACGGCATTTACTGGGAACTCTACATTAACAAAATGCCTCAAAGCATGCCATGATGTAATAACACTTACATAAAACACAAAGAGGAAATATGGTAACTCTAGCTTTCCAGGAAGCCATTGTATCCCATTTTAAGGGTCTAAAAGGTCAATTAAACCTGAACATCCTGAGATAGTTCCAATTCCTTAACATCACTAAAGTCCTCCCTTGACAGCACAGACGTACAATAACCCATTGTGCTCCAAAAGAAATAGAGAACTTCCTCTGAGCAAAGATCAGAGATGCAGCCTGGATCTGAGCTAACCGCAGTGCTAACACAAGAGCTAACCGCAGCAACAGAGACCACACCAGCAACAGGGACAAACTGCACGTACATCATGGAACTGATGGCCTCTGCCTCCTCCACCTTCATCTCAGCTTGTGACACAACACAAACTCAATGACTCTTTTCTCTATCTGCAAAATGAATATTTTAAAAACAGTGTCAGGGGTTAAAGATGTGTTGTGTTTTGCGATTCATTCCTGTATCACAGAGCTGCACCAGCGTAAACAAGAAGCAGTGAGAAAAAATGGAGTCCACCAGGAGAGACAGTGAGGTGTCATTAACTAAACAGCAGGTAGTCACTTTTTTCCTTGTCTTTGGTGTGTTTCTGCTATTTAAGGATTAGCAACTAATATCAAGAAAGTGAACGCATTTTCAAAAATACCATTCACTCCAAAAATGTGTCCATCAGCAGTTCTGAATGGCATACAGAGCAGCACATCTCCTTTAGATCAAACAACCAAGTGAGACAGCAATAATGTTAAAGCATTTCAAAAACATTGGTGGTGTAGCTCATATTTATTGCTCTCACTTAGTATTGTTACAGAAGATAAGTCTTCTGATCAGTGGCTGCTAGCATTAAGAAACAGTGATATATTTCTAGATAATCAAGCACTACCCACTGCCATACTTTTGAATGGTGGAACGTTCATGTATCTTATTTTCTACTTCCTCAGGGTATCCTGCTTAAAAATGTCACATGCATTTTTCCCATATGTTAAGGAAAAAAACCCTGCACATTAATTATTTTTAAGCGAGGTGTATATGTAATCAGAAGGTAATATTGATTATTCTCTTTGTCTATAAACTTCTTAATAGGCACATACAAATAATACTGAAAAATGTAACGCAGCCTTCTTATCAGCAGTTTATAACAGTCATGATAGATGAAACAAGCAGCAATCAATCTGATTGCTGTGATGGCAATTTGAGCTAATTCATAGCAGAAGATGCAAAATACAAGTCAGGCTATCACGTATCTTTTAAAAGCATACTGTTATTCATTGTGAGATCTGTGTTTCATTGACCAGATCACTGCTCCACAATAATGAAATCCTGAACAAACATTCCTGTAAATATATTCGAGAGAAATGGTGTCCAAGAGCTCCATGCAGTTCCCAGTACAAGAACAGAAACACAGAGAATTGCCCATCTCTCATACCAAAATGCTTACGGTTCAGCTCAGGTTTAAAGCCCAACAAGGCAATCTGCTTAGGAAATGCCTTTTACTACCTTATCAAAGGCACAAATCTTGGAAAAGAGCAATAAGTGAACAAACTCCTGAAAATGTCCTGCTTGACCCATTTACTTCTAACAAACCTGGCCTTCAGCTGGTGTTCCCTATTCACACCACCTCACACCACACTAATACCTAATAGCAGGAAAACAGAAAACATTTTTTTGTTTGTTTGTTTGTTTTAGGGAAATAATCATTTTATCCTACACTTTAGGGCTGTTTGTTGCATAGAGTCAACCATAACCTAAGACTGATTTGTTCTGTTTACAACAGTCAATGAAATATAAACACAGGGCAGCACAAATTGAAGTTGCTGTTAGTTTGCTATTCCTACTCAGCATTAATTTCTATGTCTGTATATAAAGTAAACTGTTTTTATAGGCATTGATTTTACTTTACTAACAGTATATGACATATGAAAGAAAATTCCATCTGCAATTACTTTTAACTAAATGCCAAAGGTTCAAACCTAAAATCTGTATAATTCTGTCCTGGCAGCGTATCTTTTGCACATTACATTATATTTAGCAGTTTGTCAGGTTTGATTCATTTTGCTATCTACAGTATCAGGGTCTGTCCTTGAATCTTTTACATTTATGAAATCCAAATGTATTCAGGGATTCTCAGACAGATAATTTTTGATTATCTTATTTTCTTGAAAGTCCATTAAAATCGGTCAAAAACTACAGCAAGGACACTAATGTGAAAAATTGATATGGTGTCAAAAACAATTAAAGCTCTCTTTCCTTATTTTGTATTTAAAAACACCTGCCATGCTGACTGCAATGGTGACATATTTTGCATGTGTGGTGTTCTGTATTTATTGTGGTTCTGCCTTGCAGACAAGACCATGTAGGGTTGTCTTGGCAGGACAAAGTCTCAGACATTCCTGCAGTCCCACAGCAGTGTCATCATGGCAGATGTCACCATGTTGAAGCACCTCTGGATGGACATGGGGAGTGTGACCCACCATGGGCACCACCCAACCACTGCACAGCCTTGATGGCATGGGGCTTTGCAGGGTGGGGATGAGTGGGGCAACTTGTGTAATTGCATTCTGACAGGGGCAAATCTGACCTTTCTGGCTCTCCCCATGCTAACTGGCTTTTGTGTTACTAACAGAAACGGGAAGCCGTATTCAATGCTTTTATTATTCCATTATCATTTGCATTAAAGTCATGCCACACAAATCTGGCCGTCCAAATGAGAATCCTAATGGCTGTAAACAATTTTTACCTCCAGTGTAAGTTCTTCAAATGCCAGTGGAGTGTTGCAAAGTGCTTTTGGTAAAACAGAAGTTAGACCCATGGAAGAATAACTTCTACTGAAGTATTATAATTCACTTGTCCCTAGCTATTACGCCAAGCCCTTTCAAGCATACACCATAGGTCTTTCGCTTCTCCTGTTATTCTTTGCATTAGTTTTGTTAGCCAGGAGAAGCTTCCCTGCTATAGTTTTGACAATTCCACAATTAATTTGTCTTCATTTCATTGTGTCCTTAATAACACTATGTAGGCAGCAGATGTCAAGTCCTTCCAAGTGGAATCAAGCAGAAGCAAATCCACCTCCCTAATAAATTGTTTATTGAATATTTATTTTTACTTGGGTGACAAACTGCTAGTGAATCTGCTTGTGTTAAAGCCCATGCTTACATGCTACAGCACAACATTTATTGAAGCATCTATTCTTGCCAAATCTATATTGCATTTATAAATCTTCAAAACAAGCCCTAGTAAATGTCACTTCTTCTGAAATGCTCAGCAGAATCAATGACAAGTGATGCTGCTTTTGCCCTTGAAGAATTCATGTTTGGATCTGAGTCCAAATTCTAAGAACCTCGTTCAGTAACATACAGAGTAAATACATGTGCAACGTACCACAATACTGAAAAAGAAAGGAAAAGTTACTCTAAATGCAAAAGCTAAATCTAAACTGATTTCCACTGTAATCTGTGGCAAATAGCCTACAAGGACCATTAGTTTACTCTATTTCTGCACTGGGACATTTTGCAGTGGTCTTCTACGTATTACCCATAAACAAGACATGTTTTTGTGATCACAATCACACTGGGATCTCTTGAAATACGTATCAATATAAAATAAAATTAAAAAAAACCTAAAAATATACCTATACAATACTTAATTATATTTAACAATACAATTTGGAACCATTAGGGAACACAATGTGCTGCATATTTATTTTTTCTACCTTTTTTGAATGATAATTATCATTTACCATCAAGTTGAAGGAGATATGACATACAAAAACTGAGCAGCACTCACATTCTATATCTCCTTCAACTTCTCGAATGGCACCAGTGAACTCTACACCATGGCACAGTCTGCTTGATGTCAGTGGGATGCCCACCCCCAAAGAGCAGAGCTGCTCTTAGCAGCACAGCCCAGATTTGTTGCAATCCAAAGGAATGCTTTTCCAAAGCAGGCAATGCAGCTTCCTCATTTTCCAGCTGATTTTGTAACAGCCTTAGTTTAAAAGGGCAGACTATTCAGCACCCTCTGAATTTTACAACAAGCATTCTTCAGTAGCACATCAACCATTTTAGCACAAAGACGCGTCTATAGCAGAGCCACTACAGAAATCATCTTTCCCTTGGTGCATTTCTCAGGGTGGTGGGGAATTTCCCAATGCAGAAACACTGCCAACACAGTGCAAGAGATTGGATAAACTCTAGAAGTCTCTCTCCTTCAGAGCTGTAATACCCACGGCACAGTACACAGAACTGGAGGTGCCACAGCCTCACTTGGTCCTTCTACAGTTTACTGCTCTTCAGGGCACAAACTGAGTGGTTCTCCTGAACTGCCCCATGCATATACTCAATGAATTTCCTGCACTAACCACAACCAGCATTTCTTCCCTTTCTAGGGAAATCCATACTTGTTTCACCCACTAACAGTGCTCAGTATGTTAGTTAAACACAAATTTTAGCAGTTTTTCACAGGAACGACACTTTAATGGCAGATTAAATCTTAGGATGATGTTCACTGATAAGACACAAAAGTGAAACACAAAACAAACAAACCAACAAACATTGATTCATATTAAGATCACGTGCTTGTTGGTAGAAAAAGTCATCACAGTCAAAACAAATAAATAAATTAGTCTCTGGCTATTGACAGCTGCCAGGCTACTAATTGCCCCAGAATAGAAAACATGCTTTGAAATGGAAATAGTTAAAAGAAGCAAACAACAAAACACTGCCTAGATGGTGACAGTGGGCACAAAACAACTTCCCAAGCACACAATAAGGAAGAGAGAAGACAAAAGGATTATGTGATGCTTTGTTACTTTCTATTCCCCAAAAGCACATTCTCAACAAATCAATAAATAAAATAATAAGAAACATCTAATCCTTGCCTGTCTTTATGTTTATATTTGAGAAACAGACAGGTCAGCTGAATAACCTAAGTCAGCAGTTTTAATCTGTTTGGTAAAATCCCTGGGGACACTGTGTTGTAGTTGGTATGATGAGGTTTATTGTACTCCATGAGAATTTAGAAAATTGGATCACTCATTACCACACTTCTGAATTCGAAATTAAAAATCCACTTTTCTTATCATTTAGATTTGGGTTTGATGTCGACATGTATTGATATAGCTTGTAAAAATGCATGCACCTCCACTTTTTGTCTAATTCCCATATGCTTTGTTAAACAGTTACTCTAATGCAACAGTAGCAAAATATTTTGGATCTTTGCAAGAGACAGATTACACCGAAGCCACTAAATAGCAGCGTCATATACTGTACTAAATTCTCACACTGGTAATGCAAAGTCTTCCAGTTCAATCACTAACTCTGAATCCATCTCAATTAATAACAGGAAAAAGTCCATCCCTTTTGTTTAAAAATTGCTGGAAGATGGCTGTCAAGGCGCTGGAGAGCTGCTCTTTTACCAACTTTTTTGGCTATGTGACAGTGAACTGAGATACTGTCGGAAGCATCAAATGATTCTCTGTAAGCACATTCTCAGTCTTTGTGGCTCTGATCCCATAAAGCTGTAACTGACAGCTATGATTTGGAATAATTTGGGCGCTTTCTTAATGTTCTCTAAGTGCAATAAAGGAATATGGTTAGAGTCTTGAGGAAACAAACACAAATTGTTTGTGGTACAGATTGCACCGAAATCTACGTAATAGAGAATTTCCTCTCCATGAGAACATGTTTAGTCATCTCCTATCTTCTTTCTCCTCAAGGCATCTCCCTACAAAATGTTTACTAATGTATGATGGAGATGAAGTATGACAGGCAACTAAACTGCAAAACAAGTGAAAAAATGTTTTTGTTTTTTTTTTTTTCAGAAGCAATCACATTCATCTGCTGCCTGATTTATACTTTCCGTCTGGACTGTTGGCAGCCAAACAACAGCTCAGGCCACCTCAAAATGTAGCACAGAGGTTTGGTGAACTCTGACTCAGAAATTCAGTAAGGGAAGAGCAGGTTCTCACTAAAATTACTTCTATTCACATATATACCAATCAAATGAGAAGTAAATTCATTTCCATTTTTCCAAAAACAGAAAGGAAAAAAAACACTTGAAAGCTGAAATTGTAATCATGGTAAGGTTATTGTGCCCTAAATCTCTAGATTTAGAGTGATGACCAGACGGGTTTAGCCCATCCATTTCTCCTCTTCAACTTTTCCATCTAGAAACAGATCTAATAAAGATGGTTTAAAAAAAAAAATCAAGGAAAAGAAAATATCAAAACAAGACGAAGAGAAAAGCCAGCATTTCCAAAAATGCCTCCGCATTAGGGGCATTCTCACACCATCATTGTTCACTGCATCAAACAAGAAAATGGAAGCAAAGGCATCTCCTCTTCTTCCTCTTTCTGTTACCCTGTTGTTAATTCCAGCTGCAAAATCACTGACCCCTGAAATTATTTTCACATGCCTGGAAAACACATGTGGTTTCTGCTTACCTTTATCTTTCTAGAATTGTTTTTTTCAAAATTCTGTGTGCCCCCTGGAAAATATTAATTCACCCAGCATTCTGTTAACAAATATCAAAACTTAGCCTTCCTTTTAGCCTTAGAGACTTAAACATCTAATGAGGGAATTTAGAGTTCAGCTTGCATTATTACCTACCAATAACATAAAAACAGGTTCAGCATATGTAACACTGCTGCAGCTTAAGCACAGCAAGATACACCCTGAACTTTCAAATCCCTGCTTCTTATTTGAACAAGCCACACTATGAAAACAGACACTTTTAATGAATTCACTGAGAAATCCATAGTAGAAGTAACAACAGCAGACTTAGAGCTGTAATATTTAAAGTAACTGCAAAATTGTGCTTTCATCAGGAAAGGAACAAAAGCTTTATTTTTGAAGCTTACATTTATATGCAGCATAATAATTCAAAGTATCATTGCCTGTCACTATTAGGAGACAGAGGTCAAATATGGCAAGTAAAAAAAAAAATTACATTCACAAGCTATACAATAGAGAAAATAGGCTCAAATTGTATGAAGTGCAGTGACATTATTTAAATGTCTTTGTTAATCAGGGTCCTGACATAAGAGATGGTGCTGAGAAGAATTTGCTCTTCAGACTCTGCTCAGCATGGGTCAAATCTGCTTAATATTCCAAACGCTGAGTCTAGCTGAACCACGTTACCCCTTTATGATCTCTCATCTTTTTTTTTTTTTCTCGTTTGAATTCAAGATGCACTGGTATTTTCAGTTTTCATCACTGCTAAAGGGCAGGGAAGCTATAGTATAAACAGTGAAGTTCCTTTCAAGCCTTGTTTATGATGATTTATACATTATACAGCTGTTACACCTGCAGAAATTTCTGCAAAAAGTCAGAACACAAAGAGAAATTCAGGAATGTTTACTTTCAACCTTATTTATTTTTTCCAGTTGCTCAGTAAGAGAGAAAAAGTGGGAATATCTGCTGATTCATAAATGAGAAAATAAATCTAATTTTTCCACCCCATACAGACACAACGTCGTGAAGCCTCTGCAACATGAAGAACAGTGAAGCCCACAGAACATTCAGTGGTCGGATGGCAATGCTTACTTATCTGCACCAACATCCCATGTGAAGAATACTCATGAAGACTACTAAGGATGTCCCAGATGGTCAATCGTCACTCTTTTATTGATAAATAAAACCATCAATTAAAAGTTCTCTGTCTCAGCCAGTATGTTAGTCTCATTTTCCTGTGATGTTGTCTATGGAGAGCAGGAAGGATCACTCTAAAAGAAAAGGAAGGTCTGCCCTCCCATTGGCATTACACCATACATGATGCACTCTCCAATCACAAATTCGATTATCAATTATTTCTGTTTCTCTAAATCCCCTCCTTTCCCCAGCACTTGCATAGCTACTCCAGCCTCCCACAGGCCACAGCCTGCTGCTTTCCCATCACCCAGACTTCCTATCCTGATGGCCTGGCCCATTCTAGTCTCCCCACCAAAAGACTCAAAGCATAGCAGACTCTTCCTCATTTCAAACAAGACATACAGGGCAATGGGGTAATTGGCCAGGTAACAGCTGGCCAATTTATTTTGATTTATTAGAAATATTACAGGATTGTCCAAAGACTTTGATCAGTCCAGTTCAGAGCTGCTCCCCGTTTGCAGCATTGCAAAGCACTAAAATGGATGAGATTGCTCTTGATGAGACAAAATCCAGCCTAAGTGAGTACAACCGTGTTTTCAGTAGGAACTTAGGAAGGATACACGATTATGAAGACCAGCTGCACAGATTTTGACAGCCTGATGTAACTGAAAGATTTGAGAAGCTTCAATCACCCAGCTCATACCTAGCCCAATGGGACTCTCTTTCAGGCATTCAAGTAAGTGCAGTAAGCTTTCATACTGCAGATCAGCGTTTGTTTCCAACAGGTTCCTGTCTGGAATCAAACTAAGCCATTTCTAACTCCTCACCACACCTATCCCAAATAATCATTTAATGATTACACTTTTAATTGCTCATAGAGATTTACGGAAATGCCTCACTTAATTTAAAAGGGTGAAAAGCACTGAATTCAGCTTAGAGACAAGATTTCACCCAACTTATGTATGCTACAAGGATTTTGGTAACAGTGAAATCCAGTGCAGTAGTGACCAGGCAGCTAGAGGACCTCCTGAGTCCAGTAACAGGGTTATTCTTCACAAGTTTTTCCACATTTTCAATGGGTTCACCATACATTTTATTGTTTCTAGCTCACACCTTCAATCCCTCTCCTCCATGTTCACCCTGATGCAGACACCCTGTCCCCGTAAGAGGTTGAGGGGATTTATTAGAAACCCCTTCTAAAAGTCAGAGGGAAGAAGAAAAAGCACTGGAAAGGCTGAAAGTGTTTTGATTCCTTCTTCCACAGGCTGCAACAATCAGGTGCTGATGCTGAGTCACTTCTCAGAAGCGCACAATGCTTCTACTGTGCACTGTGTTATTTTGAAATTGGGACAATTCATTGTCACACAATTCATTTATAGCAAAAGCCATCAGAATGAAGTGCAGTAACAAAGAATAGATCACAAGGAGGTGCAAGGGACGATAGAGTTTTAGAAAAGAAACCTGGAAAGAAAGTTTAAATATATTTCTTCACCATCTTAAAATTTTCTTCACGTTTTTGTTTTTGTTTTTTTTTTTCTTCTCCTTTTCAGAACCAGCTTTGGAAGGGGAATATTTAAGGACTGAAAGAGAACTCTTCAGAGAACCAGTTTCACTAAATGTAATGTTGACAGGCACCGTGCAGCTACTGTGTGTATTTGGGAAGACATAATAAATAGGAACTGAAAAGGTCACATCTCACACAGGCACCTTTGACGACTCATACAGATTCTCTCTCAAAATACAGCTCAGAAGTAGATACAGTAAAACATTCCTTCCCTCCAGCATCCTCAGTAACTAAGATTTCAAAACAATTTAAATCTCTCTTAGAAATTTTGACTCAGAAACACTGAATTTAACACATTCCCAGCAAGGCAGTTATTCTCTTGTATTCCATTTATCCATCCAAGTTGGATGTGAAATTGTTTCTTCTTCATAATAACAAGTAAAAACCACAGTTTTCAGAAGAAACAAAATAGCAGCATTGCATTTATGATAATATCCTACTCACTCATGTTCATACCACACTGCTAATAAATATTTAAAAAATTAACGGGACTTCAAATAGCAGAAAACAGTAAATAAGTGCAAAGATTTTAAATAAAAATCAAGCATGGCTTGATTTCTCTTCTTTCCATGGTAGCTTTTGGGATTGACTGGGTTAGTTTACTTCCTGAAACAGAGGACCTTGGATAAGCTCAGTTGTTATGTAAGTATGTCTGGGTTGCTAGGAGTTTAAACTACCAGTTTGCAAATACAGCTATTTCAGATCCCAGGTGATCCAAACAAGAGGTTCTCTTCCTGCACTGAATGATGCAGAGATTATATAGAAAAATATAGTATGCAATATGTCATCAGACATATCATCAGACACTGTACCGTAACTGCACTGTAAGCACAAAGATGCTTAATCAAACAGTGCCAGAATTACCTTTGTCCATCTTCTGAATGTTTGATTTGCAGACTTCAGATGATTTTTCTTTTTTTTTTTTTTTTTTTTAAATCAATCTTAACTATTTTGTACAGCAGATGGAATATGATAGAGTACTGGGTTAAAATGAGTGCTCTTGTGTGCTGCTCCTGCTCATTAATTGTCCTGGTATTTTCTTTACTTGAACATGAGGATTTCACTGGTTAACGATATCATATCTTCCGTATATGAGTTCACTCAAGCATATGACCACTTGATTGCCTCACATACACTGTTAAATCTAATTATCATAAACATTGATGTCTCAAGAATTTTCTATGACTCGAAGACCTGTGGTACTGGAAACAGGCAGAGCTCTCTGAGCAACCTCTGAGCCTGGATGGTCACAGTACAGTAAACCTGAGCCAATTTACTAAGTCTGATGCATCACTGATAAACACAAACACTGCTGCACCAGTTTCAACAATTTTTCTGTATCTTGTGCTACTCTTTGCATTAGAACAAAGGCTGAAGCAGTAAAACAAAGCCTAGAATAAGGGTGGGAGCTTCGGGGGAACAGAACTTGAGGTACTTTTTTTTTCCTAATAGCTTATATAAGCATAAAAACCATCACCAAGTACTTAGTTAAGAGGAAAAAAAAAAAACAGGCTTCAGTTCCTCCAACGAGGAAAGTAATCAGAACCCGTTACACAGTATATAAAATACATTCAAACATATACTTGACTTCAATTTATTGGTGCTAAAGCTCCCACTGAATTAAACTGGAGTTCAGGGTGCTAACTACCCCCGTAAATCAGCAGCTTCATGCACATGGGCTGCAGTCCCAGGCTGCCTGCTGCAGAGGAAATGGCTTTTATCATTGCAGCCAGTCGAGGAGCAAAGCCCATGAGCAGAATGCTATTTTTATCTCCTGAATCTGTGATTCAGTGTAAACTATTTCTACAGGAAATAAATATGTAAAGGCGGCATCAATTATTACAGTTTCAATTAAGGTACTGAAAGGCAGGAGATGCCATGCATAAAAGAAATGACTAATTTGAAAAGGGAATAAAGTCTATTCTTCAGATAAAGCTGAAGTAATTTGTGGGCTTGGTAGGTATCTTTAAAAAAAAAAAAAAGAATTAAGGCAGGATATTTATTCTCTTTTCAACAAAGCAGATGACAGTATCTATGTATGATAAATATCTTCTTACTTCCTCTTCTAGACAAAGGTGGAGACACAAGGCTAGTTTCCATATTCAATTATTAGCTTTACTACCTCCTCAGCCTTTACCAAAAGCCTCAGCTGTCCACTTTTCTTAAAGATAAAAGTAAAAACTCTGAGTATGTGATGCTAAAATGAGAAACAAGGCAGAAATTGAATACATGCGTCTACATGTGTTTAAATCACCAAAAATTAATAGCTCAGGTATCATCATATCATCATGCTAAAACATCCTCACAACTGCAATACGTGATAAATGAATGTTGATTTTTACATGAAACATAATGATAAAGAATCCAATTTGTATTGTTTTTGGTCATTACAAGGGTTTGAGACGAAACAGCAGCAAAAAGAAGTTGCAGAAATTACACTGGCAGTGATTCTGCTTCCACTGAATTTGGTGAAACTGCCCCATGTGCTACCATGCACTGGGTTTAACCCAGCTGTTGAAATTACGAACAAGATGGCCAAGAATGGCAGGGCAATTCTTGCAATCAGTAGCTGAAGCAGACATTAATGCAGTAGCCTACATTTATACGGTACCAAACAGCCCACAGATGCTAACACACCCAGACCTCCTGCATGAGGAGAAGTCATCCAGGCATGGAGAGAAGCCATCCAGGTAAAATGGTCCTGGCTCTCTGTGGATCAGGAGAGCAGATTATTTCAGTCCAAAACAACATGAAGTTTTCTACTCTGTAAAAAAGGGAATCTCTGATCTCTCTAGGTATGAAAGAGCAGCTCACATTTCACTTCACACGACTCGGATCTCTCTCATGCCTGAGTCTCTTCCCTGCCAATATTTCTCTGCTTTGACTTTTCTTTCCCTCTAGTCAACTGCAAACATATATGAAGATTTGATTTTGGGGAAATACCTTCAACTCAATTCACTTCAGCTGAATCTTCAAAAAGCTCAGCTTCTCTGCCTACCAGGCCATAAGTATGAGTAAAAATCTGCTCCCTGCAACCCCCCCCATTCCCTCTGTGTCAGTGCCACTCACAGGCTCTCCAGGGACTGATTTCTCCACACGAATGGCATTTCAAATTCAACAGCGTGCAATTCATTTTCACTGCCCTCAAAGAGAACAAATACTCACTAGTTTTAAATTATTGAATCATTCGTTTAACTTAAGGTACCTGAAAACAATCCATTTTTATGGACAGTAATGAATTGCAATTGCAAGTAATAAAAGTACAAGTAAAGAGAATACACAGATGTGCCACAGAGGAAATACCCCATTCTTGAAATTTGTTTACTTAATGGTGATTTCTAATTGTAGTACATTACCTACAAAACTAACATGTTTTACACTGAATAATACCAAAGTTGAGAGCTGTTTCAACTGTAAATGATTATTGAATTTTATGAATAATTCCCCCAAGTTCAGCTTTCCTGGAGGTAGCAGGAAGCAATTACAGGCAATTATGACACCTTTAAGCAGGCACATAACAAATTGCATGGACTCAGGTGTAAAACCATAGAATTTTACAAGTTAAAAAATCAAGTTATCTTTTCACTCAGTATGTTGCAGATATTACAGTAACCATTATTTTCCCAGTTACCTCAATTCAACTACAGTGCTGGATGTAACCTGCAGCACTACTCCTGTTGCAAGAACACAGTCACCATTCCTGGACAGTATGTTTCTCAGGCAATGTAAATTTCCCTAAGCAGTTCCACATGGTTAAATAAAAAGGCCATCTCCTGCTGAAGACAACAGCAAAGCTTTCATAGTATTGAGTAAGCTGTTTGCTCCAGCTGCTATAATATTGCTTGCACAAAACAATAAGGTATCATATTTACCAGTGCCAGTGGCCACTAATCTGGCATCATGACTGATTACTGCAAAATTCAATATCTGAATCCAGACCCTTTCCTAGTGTTTATATCAACAAAGAATAATCCTTTGAAATTTTCTTCTCCATTTATTTAACAAGTCTGGCAACAGTGACACTGCGCTGAGGGCTGCCTTATTCAAGTTGGAAGAAATTAGTGTCTTGACTTTCATTTTTCAGAAAGTATCATGCCATAATTAAGGGTGTTTCTGCTGTTGTTTGTTTGTTTCTAATTTCCGATTTTAATTCATGTGGATTTGGCTTTCAGTCTACTTCAGCCAATTCTTGTCTTTCTCTGATCTATTATAGAGGTTTTTGGTAACCAATATTTTCGACACATAAAGGCACTTGTGCACTATAAACAAATCATCTCTCTTTCTTTGAGAAAAGCAGAACAGATGGAGCTGTAAGCTTCTCAATGTAAGTTGTTCTCTCTAAACTATTTTTCTGGCCCATTCCCATACCTTCTCCAATTTGCCAGCACAATTTCAATAAATGCAGATACAAAACTGAAGATGCTATTCCAGTATTGCCTGAATACTGCAATATATACATAGATGAATCATTTCTATTCCATGTATATTTGGACCACATAGACAAGAATAACATAACTGCAAAGCAGTACAAAAGTATACAAGATGGAAGTATATTCATGCTTCCTTAATAGTAATATTTTAGTCAACATAGGTTTTGTCAAGTATATAAAACCTTTTTACTAGTCCCCAGGCCCAAAGAAGACCAGATGAACTTTAATGACAGATTTTTTGTTTCTTTGGGGGAACTGTGTGGAGGCAGAAGGAAAAATGTAGCAGTGTGAAAGAAGGGTCTGAAAGCAGATACAAGTTCAAAATAGAATATAAAAATCTTCATTATTTTTCAAACTTTCTGAACCCCAAAAATCAGAAAAGCACTGAAATGCATGGGAAATCCATTTCTCTGGAAGCAGCAAATGCAGTTTGAAGTAATGCTAAAATATTTCACGAACAGGAAACCTTCTATAGCTGCCCATACACATAGCATATGTATATAAGAATATACATATACATACAGTGTTATTTCTGCCTGACTCCTCACTTCCTTCTCCTTTGCACTCTGCTCTCTGAGTTAGATGACCCAAGCTGCAAAACTCAGTGAAATTTCTAATATAATAAGATGCCACAAAGCTGAATATTTGATACTAGTTTGTTATTCTCATTGCGTTTCTGCAGGTTCAGTCTCCCCCTGCAGCCTCCTCCCTCTTTTCTGCAAGCCCCCTCCAGCAGCACCAACAACTCCAGCTCAAAAGCTGCATTACCTCTCATTTTATGAAATTTCTGCAAGGAATAACCTTTAACCCATACTTTGCCTCCTCCCCTTCCCTGCCAAAAGCTTTATTCATTCAATTCTTTTTCAACCCCAATTACTTCCCATTTAACAAATGGTTGGTATAGCAGTGAAGCACTACATTCAGAACAAAGGTTGGTGCTCCATTGCAATCTCTTCAGGGTAGAATTAAAGGCAAATTCTCTATCAGAGAAAGCCACCTCTCCTCGATTTTTCTGTCACTGCAGTATTATTATACAGCTTGTCTCTGAAAGGAAGGCTCTCAGGATGTCATGAACTCTCAGAGAATTTCTAGTCTACAATGCCTTTCAGTAAAAAAGGGAATGCTCCAGAGAGAAAATAACCTTTGTGTAAGGAAAGGTTTGTTCTGCAATACTGTCTGAGCGTTGGCTTTACAGGGAAGAAATGAATCTTTGCATTTGCATCACCAGAGTGTAGAAACTGGTCCAAAAGAATATTGCTGTGCACAGTCGAGATATGCTGCTCACTTCCTTCTGACTGAGACAGGGAGACTTGAGCAGGATTAGGCAGTTCATGCAATTGCTCCACTACTGATACGCCTTCACAGTAGAAAACTGCATTCATAAAAAGGGAATCCTATTCATTTCAGGTGATATTCTTTAAATTAAAAAAGCCATGTCACTTGTGACATCTCTTCTCCAATCTAATTTGGAGCTCAGGGGAAGAACACATTCCTTCCTGCCTTCTCTCCAATTCTCAATCTTTCACTCATACTTCTTCCCCTCACTCTAAATACTTTAAATGCAGACATGTCAATAGCAGCAATTCATGTCAGCGATAGGACAACACCCTCCTATGGACAAATAAGGAAGGATTCACAGGGAGAATCCTCAACTGCCTCGTAGAGAAAAAACAAAGTACCTGTAGCAATTATAATGCATACATATATTAGCGTGCATATAAACACACACATTTTGGCATAGGAAAGAATGAAGAACAGACAAAAAATGACAGATACACTTAAAAAAAAAAAAAAAAGGGGGAAGAAACGAGGAAGCAGACTCCAACATATAAGAAATGTTATATGTCCACTGAAATAATTAGAACTCCAATAATTAATTTCAGCTAAGGATTTGCCCCTGAGAAAAGAGTCTCAACCTGTTCACATCCTATTTTCCAGGACAATTTTAATTACACAAAAAGTTAGTCCTTTTAGTTATTATTTCATATGATTCTATGTAATTCGTTAGCTATTTCACAGATTTATTTTTTTTCTGTTTTATAATGGAGCATCTTAATCCAAATATGACTAGAGGAAAAGAATGTTGAAAACTAAAAGGAAGGTGAAATACTTAATGGAAATAATGATTTATAAATACAAGGAAAACAAAACATACAAACATTTAAAAAAAAAAACAAGATAAAGAAAAGTAAATTTTGTGATTTTGTACCATTCAGACTCAGCTCCAAGTTCAAAAAGAAGCATGATCAAAATGCATCCTCACATGAGAGTTACAGATTACTGAATACAGTGGCATTCATATGCTTTTCTTAATACTGTTTACAAGTTACATCTGGAAGCTGTAGAAAAAATCTTGTCCTTTAAAGGCATATATATGGATTACTAGCTAAAGCTAATGGCCACCACCCCCTCATAAAAGATTATTTTTTCCCCTAAATCTAAGAAAAATGATATCGTACTTGATGTTCTGCAAGCATTTTAATAACACATAAAGTCTGAGTTATAAAGGAAAACAACTAAAAACAAATCAGTAAAGTCTGTAATACTCAAAAATTTCAATTTAGCCTCCAGTTACTCTGTTACTGTCACTGCATGTTGTACAGGCTACATACCTTCATGTCTAGGATATTCTTAGCGTTGAGAATCCTTTAAATGTATCCCAAATGCTAAGGTAAAGTTACTTAATTCTCTGAAATAATAAACAACTAAAGAAAACCACTACACCTGTCATTCAGTTATCCTTTAAAAGTAGCATGGCTGAGCAGGTGGTGAGCAGCGATTACTCTCATTGCTGTCACCAATCAACTGTGGACTGATTTGCACAGAGCAAATCTATGCCAAGATATCCAGTTATTTTTTGTTACTCATCTTCTCCCTTCCTACTCATCAACTTTACCTAAATGTGTTTTTCAACTATAACATGCTGTGTTTTAAACTGTAAACTCCTGAATGCATGAATTATCTCTATAAATTTGGCTACTACCTGTAGGAAAGGTCTCAGACTGCAAACAGGATTTTCAGCCCAAGTCTTTGACAATGAGTCAGCAGCATCTTCAGAAATAGACTTGAACCCATATGGGTGAACACCAACAATAATGGATTAAGCCTTCAGACTCCTGAAGATTTTTTTGACAGTCCTAAATCATAGAATCACAGAATTGCAGGGGTTAGAAGGGACCTCAAGAGATCATTGAGTCCAACCCTCCTGCCAAAGCAAGTTCCCTACAATAGATCTTACAGGTAGGCATCCAGACTGATCTTGAATGTTTCCACAGAAGGAGACTCCACAGCCCCTATGGGCAGCCGGTTCCTGTGCTCCACCAAACTTACTGTAAAGCACTTCTTCTGCACATTATTACAGAACTTTCTCTGTTCAAGTTCTAGGCCATTACTCCTTGTTCTTTTGCTACATGTCATCAAGAAGAGCCTGGCCACATCCATTTGCCTCCCATCTCCCGTTAGGTACTTATAAACATTAATTAGATCCCCCCTCCTAGTCTTCTTTTTTTCCCAGACTGAACGTACCCAGGTTATTCAATTTTTCAGTGCTGAAAAATGATGAAAAAAATAAAGGAAACCAGGATTTTGTGTGGTAGGGAAAAGAGCAAGCTGTAGGTTATAAAATTTTAGGCTACCCATTTGTTAAATTACCAACAATTTGTAAAATTATTTCAAGTTTGAATGATACAAAAGATGAAGATAGACATAAATTAAGTATACTGCAGTTACCTGCAGCATTTCACAATTCACTTCCAGAATATTTTGGGTCTTGTACTCTATGGCTCTTCTGTATAAATGGTTTAGTACACCTGGCCAGCTCATCATGACAGTACTCCTTCAGTATGATGCAGGAGAAATCACAAGAGGCTTTTAAAAAGGGGAAAAAAAAGAAAAGGTTTTCAAAACCATTGTCAAAATGAGGGTCCAGAAATCAATTTGTAATTATCTGCCAACACAAATCTAAAGGCTTTTCTGTGATAAGGGTGGTAATACATAGGGCTGTAATGTGAATTATTTCAAAGAATAAAAGACTGATTGTCTTCATGACCTATATAGCTTTTAGTGAGCTTTAAAACAAAATTACATTTTATACTTCTCATGAATGGCTTTCTCCCCCCTCCTTCCCCCTTAAAAATGCAGGGTTTTTGTCCCATCTAGTAGGCTTTCAGCTTTAAATAGGACTCGGTTTCTTCCAATGTTGATACATTTCGTTCCACTGAAAGTGAAGGCTCAGGCTTTGCAAAGGAGCTGAAGCTTCCCTTGTACAAAGGCAGTCTTTTTAAAGTAAACTAAAAACCGTATGATCATGTTATTTTTACACAGCTCAGCACTAGCACTCTTAAAAAAAAACAAAAAAAAACAAAAAAAAACAAAACTTTTAGAATAAAAACATCAAAAATAAAGTATTTCACGAAACATAAAAGTATGCGAACCATTCCTCAGAATAATAAATAAAATATAATAAAATAAAGTAAATATAATAAATATAATAAAAATAAATAAATATAATAAAATAAAGTTAAATGTATACGAAGAAAAAAATTCCAGATGATGGTATTTGCAAATGATTGGGAAAAAAAAAAAAAAAAAAAAAAAAAAGAGTGTGAAGGTCTGACACAGAACAGTCATCACCTCCTAAGCCACACAGGCCCGATGCCACAGAGCAGCTCTGTCCGTCCCCACAGCCTGGGCTTTTGCTTGTTCAGTGGCACCAAACATGCCCTGCAACCTCACAGCCAGACCCATGGCAGTTTCCAAATCTGACTGCAGTTGTACTTATGCAAAGCTGCCTCCACGTGCTTGTACTCGTGGCCGTTGCCTGCTTGAAAACTGTTTCCCAAGGAGACCAGGTAGCTTCAGTGAACTATTAAGATTAAAAAAGACAACTAAATATACTATACCATCAATAAATTTGAGAGCATATTTCTACAGAATCATTTAGTTCTTGGAAAGAACGCTTGGTTTTGTTTTGCTGGTTTACCCTGAGATTCAGATTAGATTAGGTATTACTTCAGGTGTATCAGCCTGGATGCCTTCTGGATCTCAGAAAGTAGAAGCTCACTGTAGATCAATATATACATCCCACTCTTATTAACAAAAAGCCAGGATTCTTCATTGAACTACCTGCAGCCATGGATGTTGGGATTCCTTTCCCTAATTTTGAAAATACAATGCATTTCTTTACTGTTCTAAGATTGTTAGGACAATTGTTCATATGAAAATAATAATTCTCAACTGGTCTAGTTTTTTTCTCTGCTGATCAGCCAATTTTACACAACAATCCAGTAGTGAAAAATAACAAAAGCTGTCTGCTTTGACTTCCAAAATAGGCTTGACAATTAGTTATCCCGTTGTACGCAGTTTTAATCATTAAAAAAAGAGTTTTCTCATCTTTTACAGTGAGATCTCTTCCTTCCTGTATCTAATGATTACTGACTTTTTTTGTAGTGTCATATTCTTCCTGTGTAACACAGCACATAATTCAGGCACTGACCCTGCATATTCATACACTGCCTGCCATTTTCCAGGCAGTATTCAGAAGTCCTGCATGAGGCCTTGTAAATAATAAATTAAAAAACAGTGTGCCAACACATCCCTGCCAACTTCTCTGCTATTGGCAGGCACTGCTCATTTAATAACTTTACTTTTCGCTAGAGAGTAAACCTGTCCCCATAAGCCATATGTCTTTTTCTAACATTTGTTTCACTTGAACTTATTTTCTGAAGGGACAGTAAAGTACATAATGTCACAACAGCTTGCTGATATATTTGCTAATGCTGCAAGCAAGGTTGTCCAGTCTGTTCTCCAACTCCAAATGGCTCCTATTGGGACAAAAAGGCTGAAAGGAAGCAAGGTGGAGATCAAAACTGCCTGGTTCTTTCTTATTTTCCTGCTTTTGTATTCTAGGGAGTGAATCAGTGGTGTGTTTACAAGATGATGGAAGCACAGACCGGACTGTTCGTCCAGTGTGCTGCAAAACTACTGATGATTCTCTGACAAATCCTGTTCTGAGTTCTGACTCCTTCCAATTGGCAGAAAGGTCCCAGGCAGCACATGATAAGGGAAAAAAGATGCAAAACCAGTGTAGGAAGTGCCCTGACAATGCTCAGCTGACACCTGGTAGTTCTGGAAATGTCATCTCCCGAACACAATTAGCGGCAGCTCTGCCGTTACTCTAAGCTATACCACGGGCAAAGGAATATGTAAATCCTCAGTTGGTACAAACATAAGGGAGGAAATTACCTTCAGTGCGTTACCTTTCCCTCTATAGTTCAACCTAGCCACTGCGCCAGTCAAACGTCACAGAAGAGGCAATTTCTCAAAACTTCCAAAACAAACTTTCGTAAGACAGAAGTACAACTCACTGCTCTATTAATCAACTCTTATCTTTTAGAGGAAAGAAATGCAAATGTAACATCATTTAAAGAAATGATAACTTCTAAAGAAAACAAGAATTACTCATAATATTTCACAGGGGATAAAAGATCTCTCTTTGGATTCTATTCTAATCTACTTTCAGGGTAATTGTTGAAGTGAAATATCTTCTCTCTCCCTCCCCCATATTTATATTCTTCTTTACTGCACAAATTGCTTTTAATTTGGCTGGCTGAATGTCGGCTCTGCCTAAGGCTGCCTCTCCAGTACGAATTGGTTTGAGAGTGACCATGAGTCTGACAGTTTACTCAAGTTTCAGCTGAATAGGCATTTCATAAGAAATAACCTTCCCTCCTTTCCCCATCAACTCAGGCCCAAAATGTCTGTCATTGTTCCCATGTCACAGGAAATGTTATCGATTTCTCCTCAGCCCATCCTACAGGTTCTTTCCGCAGACATTGCTTTCTTGTCCACACATAGAATCACTTTGCACAAAGAAGTCCGTCCTACTCCAACCTGCAGTGTTACAATTCTTAGATCCAGTTTTGTTTCTCCATTTCCCTTACTGTCAATGACTTTCCTGCGCTTAGCAGCTCAGACTTTCTCCTATGAAACAGTGCTTGTCCTGCAGAGTCCATCTTAATGACCTTTACGCCACTGTCTAGTGTCACGTACTAAAGTCTATGTACTAGAGGCACATATCACTATGAAATCCTGACTGTAGTCTTGTTCACTTCAATTGCTTTTCTGAAGTTGTCAACCCTCTGTGTCTTTGAATAATCCTATATTTTTTGCATTATTTTCTGGACTGCCTTGAACCAGAGAGACCAGGGGAACTGAACATATGCCAGCAAGAGATGTGTAAAACTTTCTCAACTATTTCCTCCAGTCACCTCAAAGCACAGAAGGAGTAATAAAGTCCATGTAACATATTTGAAAACACTACTTCTTTTCTTCAGCTGTATCAGCCTCAGTAGGAAACGATCCCAACAATACATATCAGAGAAGCTTAGTGGGTCTGAAAATGTATCTTACAGTCTGAGGTCAAGGCCTTTTTGGCTTTGTTTTCCTTCACCAAGGTAATGGACAGTGTGTGGTGGCTCAGCATGATTGTCACCAACTTCTCACCTGCAGCTCTCCAGTTTAAACTAAGATCAAAACAAGAGGAGGATTCTATCATGTGGATCATGGAGTAAGATCTATTTTTCATCCCCTTTGTATACAACCCTTCTGATTACTCGCATTATGTTCAGTTCCTCTTCCCTTTTTTTTTTTTTTTTAAGCCTCTGCAGTATTGATTGGTACAATGGCAACAAAGAAATTCATTCAAAAAGGAAACAGCAAAAGAAAACTACTGATAATCAGAAGAGCTGTAATAATTACTGATGTTTGAGTGAAAGGTGTAGTGCTACCTGCAGAAGGCCATTGATTTCAGAGTAATTGCAAAAAGGCAAGCTACCTATCCAGCCTCAGGTTTAGCAGCATCCTCTCCATGCTGACAGCACAAAGCAATCCACCTTAGCCACATAACTGGTAAACTCACAGAGATTCAGACCCTCGTAATTCTAATTCCTTCCACTGAACAATTCAAAAGCAGCATAGATATCTTTGCCAGCTTCACCTAATGATTATTCAAAGCTTTACATTCTTCCTCTAATAACCCTAATAATTTGTTTTGACAACTTGAACTCCATGCCAATTATCCTTCGGGGAATCAAAGGAACATCCTATTATTTGCTAGCAACATCTCCTCACAGAAAGTATGGATTGTCATTAGGTGCTTTTTTTTTTTTTTTCTGGCACAGGTGATTGAGGTCTCTGACAGGTATTAACAGGAGGGATGTTGCTGAGCACTGAGCAGGTATTAGTGACCTGGGCAGGGTGTCTAAGAGCACCACTCAGTGTATGTGGAGGCTTTGGGAACATCACTACTACAGCTTCTGGAATTATTTGATATATTGTTTTCTTAGATTCCATTAATGATAGAGAAACAGTCTCTCAAGATGTATTCACACAAAGCTTAATACAGGACGTAGAGGAGCTATCTTCATGTAAAAATTAATAGTTTACAGTAGAAGATAAACCACTGACAGAAGTTACCAATTCTTTCAGCATCTGGGGGCTTCTGTTAGTCTTTCCAAGGTTATAAACATTATCCTAAGCATGTCAAAAGGGAAAAATACAAGATTGGTAAAAAAGATTCTAAATTAATGTACAGTTTTTATCTTAGTCTTGTTGTTCACTTGACTTAAAAAAAAAAAAAACATTCACAATCATTCACAAAAAAATACAATCACAATCACAAACATAGCTGCATGAAAACTTCACAGACTGAAAAATGATAGCTGATTTTTCATTTTCTCATTTTAAGTGTCATAAATTCTGGGGGGTGGGGGAAAGGAGGTGGAGGGGAAGCCTTCGGAATTAGCATTATTTCAGTGGGGATTATGGCATCTTTTTACCGGTGAAAAATACTGTAAGGTGCTGAATTTCAAGTAGATAACTGAATACTGCCACAAGATGACTTTCCTCCTGCTCATTAAAGGCAGAGAGCAATCACAGTGGTTCACAGTACTAGTTTAACCACCACATAAGAGTAACTCACTATGCAAATAATGGTGGAGACGTGACCCGCACTCAGGTCACTGGATATCTAATTGAACTGCATCAAATCTACCAGAAAATGACAAGGACAATCACCAGGTGATCACTGGCCATACTGGAGTACGGTATTCTTTCTAACAGCATCGCGAAGCCATAGAGGACATTATTGGTTTTGCTCAATTTCCAGACAAAATGGTTTAACCAATATTAATGCAATTTAGAGTTCAATGCTCCCTCATACAAATGCTTTCTTTTTCCACTCCAACAATCAACAATCTCTTCTTTCCATCTCATTTGAAGCAGTAATTGTCTATCAAGGAGGTATAACACACCTGAGGTTATACCTCTTCAGCACTACTGGGGGATATTTCAGCATTAGGCTTATAGATGCCTAATGAGACAATTCCAGGTACTGAGAAAAAGAAAAAAAATCTTTACCAAAGCAAAGCCCATGGCTTTTTGGTACAGTGCTAGCTTTGAACAGACAGAAGTGACTACTCCAAAGGAGGCAAAACTTGAATCTTATCTTGGAAATTTTCAGGAAAAAAAAAAATTGCCCCTTTTTAGAATATATTCTGGAAAACATTTTGCAGAAATCTATAAAGAAAAGCTGTACACAGAGCCCTGGGAGCTCCTTCATATCAGCAGAGAGCCAAGCAATCCAGACAAATCTTCAATCCACAGGAGTTGAAATTCTGAGAGGACAGTGCTTCTCAAGTTTCTGGGCATTCTAAAACAGTGAGTTATAATGCAATTTCTTTAGAGATTATATAATTTACCTCCCTATATCAATCCATTTCCCCCCGACAACATGTTTCTCAAAAGTTAGAATTTCTTACAGATGAGAAATTCTGGTGCCTTTTTTCATTTCTTCTGTATGCCTGTTGTCCTGCAATTTGTTCTGTCTCAGTACAGCTATTACAACAATCCTGTACTAATTATTCTGAGTTATAATAAAGAACTAGTGCATTTTGTCACATTACTCAAAACATAAGAAAGCAGCTAAACATACTAATGGAATTGTAACAGCCTTTCCAGTGAATGCAAATGCACACAGTACTCCAGTGTGACAGTGGCACAACCCACTGCAGGGAAAATACTTTCAGTGTACGCAGGATTTAAAATAAAAAAGAAGACCAAAGTGAAGCTTACATCACTCTTACAGCCCTTCTCTGGCTTTCTTCCCTTCTTTCCTATGAGACTAACACTCAAAAGTCTGCCTTTAAAAAAAAATGAGCAGGAAACAGAAGCACACACTCTCATTTCTGTTATACAATAATTTCTATTCTGGGCCTTTCCCCTATCACATTTCACAGGATTTCAGTTCCTTTTGGAATAACATTTTCTCGGTTTTGAGATCTAAGATTGTTTTCTTCTTCTTTTGTAGAGAGAATTTCAGCACCCTAATTGGCGTTTCAAGTGAAAGTCAAAATTCCACCTTTCTTTTATATGCATGCTTCACTCTACGGAACAGTACTAACGCTGAAAAAATGAGGCCTGAAAATAGAAAGTAAGCTAGAAAATAGTCCATCACATTATCTTCTACTGAAAGCAATTTGGATTTGGATCTAGATCTTACTAGCAAATCTTTGAAAAAACTGGCATTGAGCAGTTCTTTCATCTAACAATGTATGATCTTGCATAAAAGTCTATAGAATCCCTCAAACAACTTGTTTAGGTACACTTAATTTATTGCCATGCCCATGGGAAAGCCTTTTTTTCCTGACACAGATTTCTATCATTCAGTTCAAGGCACTGAGGCTCCCTCCTGCAAAACGACATGCTGCTTTCTGAAGGGAAAATGGCACTTTTTGTTCTGGCTGGAGTTACCCAGGGTCTTACTCAATTCCCAGTATTCTGAATTGGCCACAACCTCAGCTGAGGAAACAGACAAGTACACATGTCCATTTTTAAATAAAGACTGCAAAACAGTAAAATTTTCCACGTTTCATGAAGTTAGAATTGCTATGATGCATGCATTTAGATGCACATGGGTATAAAAGTAAAATTTGATACTGACATTAATATTGACACTGCCTGATAGTTGTTGAATGAACACAATGTTTTGCCTCTAACACAGTGTGCATTTGTTATTTCACGTGAAGCAAACTGTTTTCTACTCAGTACTTTTTTTTTTTAATGTATTTATAAATAGCTGTGGAGAAATAATGCATATTGTATAATCATTTTTCCAAGAATACCTTGACAAAATTCACTTGTTTCCCTTAAGGCAGATGAGATGAACTACAATTTAATGGTATTGATGATGGATGTAGTAAACAGCTTTAGGCCTGGGAATATAATCTATGACTCCTAGAAACTGTTAGTGTAGCAAGATGCTCATTTGCATCATTTAGACAGCACTAACTATCAGTCTATGCCATGTAAATGGGAAGAAATAGGTTGTGTTTTGGGATGCAGAATATTCTATGAAAAGTAAAAAGGCTATGCCTTTAATCACATCCTGTCCCTGGTGAGCACTTCAGATCCACTATGGGCAGTGCAAAGGCTTAGATCAATTATCTAATAATAACATTATACTCCTTGGAGGTCTGGGCAGAATAACAGAGCAGTAGCAAAACTTCTTTTTCATCACTCCTTTTTAAAAAAGAAAAACTTTCTGTTTTCTCCCAGTTTAATTCCTCCCAAATATACTAGGCAAAATTCCTCCTTGTGCAGGTTAATTTAAGCTAATTTACCAGGCTGAATATTAGGAAAAAAAATCATAAAGAGTGGTAATGCATTGAAATAGGCTGTCCAGGGAAGTGAGGGAGTCACTGACTCTGAAGGCGTTCAAGAAAAAGAAAATGTGGCTCAGAGGGACATGGTTTTGTGGGCAAAGTGGCAATTCGTTGACGGTTGGACTAGATGATCTTAGGTGTCTTTTCCAACCCTAATGATTCCATGATACTACCACCCAATACCCACTTAAAGGCGTTCATGGGGAAGTACCCACTCTGCCAGTACACCAATATATTTAGTTATACACGTGGTGGAAAAATAGGGGACCACTGAATTACCTACTCACCAGAGATGTCAGAGGAGGATTATGTACTTCAATCAAAATAAAAAAGAACTGATTCATTAATCTGTAGAACATTCAGTTCAACTGTTAATCTCTTAGCCTGTTCCATGCACTGGCTTCTCTACTGAGACCAGATTGAAAGGCAGAGGTTTTGGTAGGCACATTTTTTGTAAATTGGATAGCCCACATAGGATCTGATCACAGATCTTAAAGCCTACAAAACTTGTAGCAAATAAAAGGCAGGGAAAGCTCTTACATGTAAGCTCACTATCAGATCAAAAAGAACAAGTCCCTGGCGCAAAGGACCAGACAACTGATGCTTTACTGAATATATGACAGTGCTGTCCTTGTAAGGGTTCCATGTATGCAGGCTAAATTTTAACATTAATGGTAAAGATTCCTATGTTATCTATACATTCAAAATCTTTCCTCTGTGAAAATGGAAGAAAAATGGTAAACTTCGTAAGTCTTTCACTTCGTATGCTAGTTTAATGCAGGAATTTGATCCAAACAAGACTTGTCTAAAAATCTACAAAAGCACTCATACACAACTGACTCATGATGACAATCATGGAATCAATGAAAACATACTTCAGTATAATGAAAAGGATAAGCACAAAGCTAACATCTGAAAAATCTTAAATGCTACCTTAGTATAAAGGTCAGGTATTTTTAATGCCAAAAGAGTAAGATTCTAAAGCTGACATAAAGAGTAAATCTACACAGTAAATGAACGAACATGAAGAGATAATAAACTGGCACTGACAAAGCTATGTGTACAAAACAAAGTACTGTAAAGCTTAGTGGGGCTAATTCTCCAGGAATACCACTATGCTGACAGTATTAAATTGAATCTTATTTAATCTCATTCAGTGCCAACCAGGTTGCAAAGACAGACAAGCATCAACTATATCTCTAACAAAGACAAAAACATCTTGAAATTTTAAATAATTATTTTAACATTACAAATTCTGCATGGATTTTCTCACTGAAAGTGTCTCAGCATCCTGAAAGATGAATCTATGGACCTATAAATAAAAATTTTTATGCATTCATCTCTTTGGCAGTATGGAAAAGGAAAAGTAGGAACCAGATGAAGGAGGAGAAAAGAGACTTGATTCAGACAGAATGCTCTGAGCACTGTTTATGCTTACACAATACTTGCAGTTCACAGGAAGAATCATCAGAGGGCGCTGGATTTTCTCCTTGCTACATTGAGCTCACACCCTCACCAAACCAGGATAACCAGCAGAAGGGAACAAAACCAGGCAAAAATCTGAATTCGGTCTTTTTTCAGTAGCAGTAAAGATAATAATCAGAATACTCTTAATGACAGCTATTTACTTTATTGTGCTGCTTTATTTCCTGTTTATTGTATTACATTCTTTCTTTCCTGTTTCTACTTGCCAAAGCAGTATGATCTCTGACCAGCTCTGATAGAGACCATCTTTCAGGACAGTTTTCCATCAAGACCCCCGAGTGTAAACCAGCATCTAAGCTACTCTAAGCAGGACAACCAGGAGTAAGTGTAACAGCAGAACTCATCCTGTAAACCTCACAGCCCAATTGCTCCTTGCTGCCATGGTGAGAGTCCACTTCTCTCCAGGCCCTTCCCAGTCACTGCTCCAGCTCAGCCTGCCTCAAACTGAGCTTCGATAGAAGGGGCCAAGAGCCTCCCGTCTCTCCATGTCAGTTAATCACCTTTCCCTTCCTTAGTTAGAAACACAGCATGACACTTTCTCCTCTTTGCTCATCTCTGGCTCCAAGAAGCCAGCATTAGTCTTGGCTATGGAAGAAATATGCTTTGCTAAAGTTGCAACTCAGTTTTGTTGTAAAAGCATCCAGGATGCCAGGGAGGCCCTGGGAAGAGGCTTAGTTCATTAACTGCTATAGCAATTATAACTACTTTGCACAGCTATGTGATTACCTCTTTGCCTGCAGTAACGAGGTTAGTGCCCTTGGTGCTGAATCCCTGGGCCCCATCTCAACCGACAGCTGACGTGCCTGGATAATGCAGGCATCTTTCCTTACACAAGAAGGTTTTTGTTCTCTGTTTAATATTTGATTTCTGTAACAGAGTGCGGAAGAACTTTTAAAAGCAAAATCCATGTTGGGAATTTTTCCTATCAACCATTGTCACAGTACGTATTCTAATCCTAAACAATAATTCTGTACCAAAAATAAAGTTCATTATCATACTGAAAAATTTTATGGAAGTACAAATATTATCCAGGCACTTCAGGAGCTGTTTCAGTCCTCAGCAAAAATAGGTATTTTTTTTTCCAAAGCAGCATAATGTTCTTTGCCATTCTGCTCTCACAATGACAGGTCATTTTGAACGCTTGCCCATCCCTGCCTGAATCTGATGCTCTTCACATGAGAAATACATTTTAAGAGAATTTCTAAAAGGGCTCTTTGAAGGAAAGGGTACCTGACAGGAAGAAAATGGTACTAAAAATCTTACATAGTACTTTCCCTGCGAGAATCTGCAGCCACACCAAACCTACATGTACTGTTATAGCTCCAGGAAAAACAAAAGGCAGAAAAAGAGAAAAAGTGAGAAATAGTTTAGGGAGAAAAGTATACAGAAGTCCAGAAGATAATGTAACATTTATCTAATAAACTAATCACATTCTCTGCTATTGAATGTGTTATTGCACATAGTGGGAAATAGTTTGCAGTGAAAATATTTTGAAATAAAAAAAATCTGGTACTTGGTTTCATTTCACATATATTTTAGTGTTAAGAAAGTGAAAGGAAAAAAAAAGCAAGTTTTATATGATAATGTGGGAATGAAAAATAAACTGCTAACAAAACTTTCAAAATATGACCAGATCAAAAAGTATTAAACATTAAAAAAATATATATATATTACTGTTACCAACAACTTCTGGCATGAAAGCACTGGAAAATTATAGTGTTGGTTTTTTTTGTTTTTTTTTTCAACTGCTATTACTATGTTGCCCCATGTGAGCTGGAATACAATGTCTGATAGCATAAAGCAGAACTGAACAGCTGATAAGGACAATGATTAAATATGTATAATGGATTTTTTATGGGTGTGGGACTAATTTAGGAAAGAAAATTGTCCAAATTAAGTTTGAGTCAGTCACTGAAAGTTATATTCTTCTTGTAAAAAGTGTCTATCTTCTTTAAAATCCAAAGAGGATCAAGGCATTATACTCCACAGTGGCATCTGTGCCTAAAGCAGCACACTTCTCTTTAGAACCGTGCTGCATTATTGACTTAATATTTAAAGAGAATGCAAAAAGAAGAGAGAAGATTCAAAAGAACAGCACCACAACTTTTTTGTACAGTGCCTTCAGTTGAGCACTGATGGTTTCCTATTCAAGAACTGATTTAAATCAGTTTCTGATTTTTTACTGGTCTGCTAATCAGAATTATATCAAAACTCCAATCCAGCAGAACAGTTATATAGTCTTTTCCATAGTGAAAAATACAACCGATGCTGTTGAATATCTTCTTATCAGTGCAGGTAATTTTTAATATTCCACACCATTTGGAGATTTCTCCTTTTCCCCTCTTTAAGAAATTATGACACTTTCTGGTTTTGACATATTGCTCAATAGTTAACGAGAATCTCACCAGAAAATAAATCCATAGTTGTTTTCATGACAGCAAATTACATGCCAAAGTGTGACATTTAAATGCTGAATTTTAATGACTTGTCAGCAGAAGTGAAATGCATTTAAAAAAATTAATACGGGAGAGAACAATGTGTCTGTCTATAAAATAATTCCATTCATAGTAGACATGAAAGGTAAATACAGTGTCAAATGTATTCTGTTTCCCAAAGCACATCTTCATTTAGTAAGAAAGGAGCTACATTAAGAGGGGTTCAATTCTCCCTTCCTGCTGGCACAGTGGATCTCTACTGGTTGGGAAACTCCTACCAATATCCATTTCCAACAGGGTTCAAGTGCATTGGTAGTTATACAATCATAGCAGAGGCACTACAAGGCTTGCTGGGCAGCTTGGGGAGAGGGATACACTCCTCCACCACTTGACAGTGCTCAGTTACTGCCACATGCCAACTACATAGCCATTTCCTTGCATGTAGTCATGATTTTGATTTTCAGAGAATAAATTAGAAAGAGAATCAACCAAAACCTTATGTAATTACATTCAGTCACGTGTTTCCTCCCTCCTGTTTATCTTAAACATTTACATCAATACATTTTATAATTGCTACCAATAAATGTCTGTGTTATACAAAACCTTGAGACTTATCTTAAAAACATAGTAAGGAGAAATCTCTTTTCCCTCTGCAATTATAATTATACAAATGACAATTGTGTTTCTGTGCTCTTGCTTACATATAAAGTCCCCTGGGATCTTCAGATTATTTAATAGCAGTATATTAACAAGGTGTGACAGGTGGTACCATCATATTCACAGCCTAATAAATACCCCCAGATTAAGTAAAATCAGACAACACTCTAAAGAATTAAGTTCTTGACAATGTGTGGGAATGTGAGAAAACAAAGTTAACTGCAGAAAAATGCAAATTTGGTATTTTGGACAGAATAATTTGTTTATATGCTGCTGAGAAGCAACTTAATTTTTTATTTTTTTTTTAAGGGCAGAAAAATAAATGGAAAGCTTCTCCATGTGTAACTATGGACAGTGAAAAATGCTGAGAAGCACAGGAAGGCTATTACTATTACTAAGACATTAAAATAGCTGCAAGTCGTCACTAAAATACTCTGAATGATTTTGCACTGCTCATCTTAAAATAAAAGAAGAGGTTCAAATTCGACAGTGAGAATAATTTTAAAAAACAGAAGCCATGTTAATGGAAAAAGATTGGAATGGCTCATAGTTCGGTAGAGGGAAGAGGGAATGATATAAAGGGGTACCAATTACAAAGGAGAAGCAAACTGTCTCAGAATATAAGAATATGATCATACATTTGACACCATATTTAGTAAGTTATTATTCAAGTAAGAATAAAGGCTAATGAGGTTTTTATTCCTTCATATACACATCTCAACCTCCACAGGAATATCAATATATTTCAGTATTTTTGCTGCCTTCTTACAATTCTGAGAATCTGAGAATGGCTTGGGTTGGAAGGGACCTCAAGGATCATGAAGATCCAACCCTCTGCTGCATGCAGGGCCACCAACCTCCACATTTAACACTAGACCAGCCTGCCCAGGGCCCCATCCAACCTTACATCACAGAGCTCCCACCCTAGCATCTCTCTTTTTCACCTTTAACTAATTCTCTTACTGCTTTAAAACATTTATTCTCTTCCAAGGATTCTGGTTCTTGTGGCTGATTTCAAAACATCTACCATACACACCATCCAAAGCATGGTCTGCTCCCATGCTATGAGCCTCTCCCTCGTAAGTAGTATTCAATTAGGAATTTCTCCTTGATCCAGCCACCAGTATCCACCAAACTCATATGCACTGAACATATTTGAGACTCTGCCCTTCTTACAAATGGGCTAAGTTCAGAACTGCAGGACTGAGCAGAACTCATGCAGTAGGTGGACAGTGACCATCCTTAGAATTTTGTTGAAAAAGCAGAAGGACATCAAGTAATTGTGAGAGACCTCCATTATAGGTGAGGTCTCCTGTAAGACAGGAGAAACAGATTTCCTTTGTAATTTAGAGTAGAGATACCCTGCAGTGCAGATCCACTTGCAGTTAACAGCAGAGGTAAACATGTCCAAATTATGGAACTCAGAACATATCTTCTTCTGGCAGTACCAGCAGTATCACAGAATCACAGAATTGTAGGGGTTTGGAAGGGACCTCTGGAGATCATCTGGTCCAAATGATATGATGCTAACTTAAATGAATAGGAGTTTTCCCCCCTTCCCGGACAACCAAAGTACACAGACTAAAGTGGATCGATACATTTCTCTGATCCAGTTCCAATTTTCATTATTATTCCATGTACGCTTTTGTTTTCCTTTCTCCTTCAGAAAGACTTAAATGACTTCTAGAAGACTGTCAATATTAGAAGCTAAATTCTCTCACCTACAGAACAAGTAGTGCATAGGAAATGGCAAAGCATAATTCCTTAAATGCCTTAACAACATGCCCCTATCCAGGAGCTCATCAGTTCAGCTGCTCAGTGCCTGCCCTTTATACTTCAGAAAAAGGCTGACATGTCAGAAACTTGTACATTTTTTTTTCCAAGTATATCTGCCATTACAGAAATCATACTACCTCTTCCACCAAAGCATACATCACTCAAACTGATATTAACTTAACTTTAACTTCTTTCACTTTGCCCAAATCATATGACAATAAGTGCAGTAAAGCTCAGCTGGTTAGTTGAAAGAAGAAAGACTTGCATTATTATCTTTATCACTCTCAAACATTTGTTCTTTTGACAGATGTTATCTTGACACACACTTATGATGATGACTTTTATTTAGTTAGCTTAAAAGTATATTTTAAAGGAGACCAGGCACTAAGCTGTCTTATTCTTCATATATTGTCATTGCAATTTGTGAGTTAGACACGGAAGGTTTTTCCTCAGAAGACGACATCTCCCTTTCTGACTACAGGCTTCTACTTCTGGCCTTGAAAAGCCAGCTATAAAAAAAGGCAGCGCAAGGATCACATCTACTGCACAGCAACTAAATGAAGTCTTTAATCAGACAAGCTTCTTTAGATGAAATTTAATTCAGATTAGATCCAGGATTTGTAGTTAAAATATTGTGGTATGTCAGTCAAAACTCAGCCAATTAGCAACATGCAAGTTTCATTTTCAGAAAATATGTACAAGCACATTACAAAATTTGGAAAACTAAAGCTGTTCTTTATAGTGCTTTCAAGATTGTTGGGAGTAACTACATAATGTACTTTTAGAAATCCTCAGACTGGAGACCTCGTTCTTTAAGTCATATATACACATATACAAGGCACTGGTAAAGCCTGCTATTTTAAAAATTCAATATGGTAGAATTGTTGAAAGCAACACTGTCTAATTAAGCAGCAGTGACCTGACAGAAATGTCTTCACTGCTGCTTCAGCCTCGAACATTTAGGAAACCTTCCAGTGAACACTAACAAATACAGGCAGTTCAGCTGCAGGGATGAAGGGTTGTCAATACAGTGATATTAGGATGCACTTTTGATTTTCTTCAACTAAACATTATTAAACACATACCTTAATGAAATGAAACAATTTTAGTGCTGTAAATGCTAATACCAAGATATTGGATGAACAGAATCTGTTAATGGAATGGTAATGGGGCTGCAGTCAGATTTTCACTATTAAAATACCCGCAGAAGTTTTCAGTTTTCTTCTGGACTTTAAATGGAAGGACAAAATCAGCCATAAAACAGGAATCACCTCCAATTTCATTTCACACATTATTTTGAAGGTATGGAAACAACTGAATTGGAAGAAAAAAAAAAAATGCCTTTGTATCTATCACTTGAGATATCTAATATTCCTAAAGCTGTCTCGATAGAGTGAATTGTTTGTGCAAAGACATATCACCCTTTCCTTAACTACACAGTACTTGAGCCGGCTTGTACTTGTATTGCCTGTGTACAGACCAATATTATTTCAGAGCTTCTTTATTCTGTGCTGGTCATCTTCATGGATGCACGTTGTCTCTTGTAGGTTCTCAAGAAGCCCTCTGCACTGATTCCATACTGTGTTAACAAAATAAAGTCCATAAGCAGAGCTTCTAAACACTATGATAATCCTGTAGCATGTGAACAAATTAATAATCACAATTCTATATATCAGAATTTATTTAATTTAGGGCTCATAAGTTTGGGGTTTGTTTGTTTTATAAGGAAGAATCATCTTAATTTGTAAATAAATAAGGAAAAGTACTTCACTTTTCACAACTGCATCTATCACAGAAAGGGAATTGCTGTAAAAATACTGATGCTGAATAAGTAATTATCCTTAGTTTTATACTTCAAGACCAAAAAGGACTAAAATTGCTCCTCTTAGGAGCAACCCAATCTCAGTTTAATTCACTAAGACTGCATTGTGTATTACCTTCTTGAACTCAGAGACCATATATTTGATGGAAGGCATCTTTTTATGCATTTTTTCCACTACATTTTTTCTACACTTTTTAAAAAGTCTTTCTTTTTATGTGTAACACTGAAAAACACTGCTTTGTTTCAGGCAGAGGAAGAAAATACCCTTACTATAACAATCAATATAATTACCCTGTTATCCTACATTTTGATATTTGCATTCCTCTCCAGAATTAATTCCAGTAACCTTTGCTACTGTATCAACAGCTCTTACATCAAAGTCAGAGCAAGAGACCTTATTTATTCATTTTAAAATCAGACCTCTGTTCCCAGCTGGTGAAAGTGAAGAACAGAGTAACTGTTCTTCATCACATTTTGGAAGATATTTTGACCTGCGTGTTATTGCCAATACTATGAGTGTCAGCAAAAATAACAGCAATATCTTTTTATTGGTACTGCATTCATTTTATCCCCCAGAGTGGAATGTATAGCTTTCCCTAGAGAACTGATATCATATTCACATACTCATCAGTACTGCTGTATGAGCACTGCTCTTTAGAGCGGGTATCAAGCACACATATTGTCCTGAAAAGCATACAGTGCAAACAAGACTTCACTCTCTGACATGGAAAACTGGAGTTTAGTTCTGAACACAGGCTCCACCTTCCCTGTTTTCGAATGTGTCATATTACAAAAGAGGCTTTATAAATATTCAGAAGCTATTACATTTACCTACTTGGTGCCTCCATTCCAACACACTTCCCCCCCCCACCTCCCCCTTCCTTTTCATATTGACTCTTTGAACAATACAATACAAAGAGATTTCACTCCTGTCTCTCCTCTAGCTTCCGATCCA
Source organism: Tetrao urogallus (assembly GCF_951394365.1). NCBI lineage: Eukaryota > Metazoa > Chordata > Aves > Galliformes > Phasianidae > Tetrao > Tetrao urogallus. The sequence goes on along the minus strand of NC_136820.1, from coordinate 42,329,685 downwards.
ACCACTGGCCATCTCCCAGCAAGTACCAGGCCTTTTCTAAATGCCTTTTTAAAGTCATTTCTGCTTTACAATGCTCAAGGCCAATAGCTATGAAGGCAGCTTTCCTCATCTCTGTCCCAGTATGCTAAAACTAGCATGGTGCAAATGGAAGGCACAGAATTCAAATAATCTCAGCAAGCATAAAACAAAAAGGTGAACTCAACACTAAAGCATTCAGAGCCACATGCCACTACTGATTCCCTGTAAAATCTCAGATAATCATTACAGTCCATGTCCAAATCCATTTTAAGCAGCTTATATAGGTATGAAACTTGCCACTGAAATCAGTGGAAATATAAACATTCACATATCACCATGAACCTGACTCCTCAGTGCTCTCATGTCCTACCTGTAAAATGAGGATAATGTTCATACTTAATCAGCCATAGAAAGAGTGTTATCAAAAATACTGAAAATTGAAAGGTGTTCAGATTTCACTGTCATAGAAAACAAACCAGCAAACAGGGAAATTATGATCAATGGAAGAAAGCCTTAAAACTTTAGGGAATCATAAACGGACTCAATGTTATATTAGAGTGAAGTGTAAACCTTCTAAGACAAGAAAGATTCTAATTTCAGTACTGCCTTCATCTTATTGGTGGATTTTCTGGAATATGCTGCCACAGAGGCAGGCAATATATGATACAGCAGATGCTGAACATTTTAAGTCTTTGACAGTTAGGATTTTTACATAAATTTTAACATAAGGCCAACTACACTGTTTCATGTTTATGCCTCATTTAGATCGACATGCTTCTTCAATAAGAGCACAGAAACAAAATAATCAAGCTAGTTTCCCATTCTTTGTCCAGCATGCTGGCATCATGTTTTTAGAGGTATTGGAACATTTTCTGAGGCCCATCACAACAAGGGAATGGTTTCAATACTCCTCCTGAGCCCAAAGAGATACCCAGGCATCTTCCATCCAGATTTGTATACTCTGCACGAAGTGAATTAAGGTCACTTCCTTTAACCTTTCTCCTAGAATTGCTGAGGCCGGTTTTGCCATCAGTGAGTCCTGTTCTTCAGTGAGCTCAGTATCCTCAAAACCTCACAGGGCAAAAATCTGATGAACGTAATTCTCAAAGAGCATCCATCAAAATTTATGCTTACATACCTCTACAGGCAACCAGCTTTCTACAGAGTTAGTGGGTAACCCAACAGTCGTATCTTGTCCCAAATACCAAACCATAGCAGCGACTGCATGAGGATAAAAGAAAGATGCAGCAAGCCCTGATCCAGCTTCTAAATTGCACTAGTACGTTTTCTGGCAGGATCCTAACATTGCCTTTCTGCTAATATTAAAGTTCCAACACATTTCTCCCTAAGTATCATGCTTGACATTGATCCCATAAAGAAAAAAATAAAAAGCTCTTTCTTTTAGAGAAAAATTAGATAAAAATTATTTATTTATTTTTAAGTAACAAAAATTCACTACAGAACTTCAAAAATGAATCTTGATCCCAAAGTCAGCAAGGGGAGATGTGACCAAAAAAAAAAAAAAAAAAAAAAAAAAAAAAAAAAAAAAAAAAAAGTTTGTTTCAACGGGGCCAGAATTTTATATTAATTAGCAGCAATTAAGAAATTACAGTGTAAATGAACCTATTATATTATCTACTAAGTATATGGCCCATAAAGAAACAGTACGTCCGACAGTCAAATGATGTATCATACGGCACAGTCACTCTGAATCCCAAAGCTGTCCATCTTTAGAGGCTGTAACATTCCTTAGTAAAAAACCAGCCAACACACAGATTTTCAGGCAGATGGAATTCAGCTTCCAGAAACGCAGTTTCCAGAAGACTACAGGGCAAATAATTGGTTCCTTTTCCAGAGCTGGATCACGGTTAAGCCAAAGTATGTTTTGAAAAAGATTCATGGAAGATTCTTTGTTGCATTTAAACTTTGGTGTACTTTTCAGCAACATCATCATTTTCAGCATAATCTGTCCATCTGTTTCACAACCCAGACCAGAAGGTGCTGATATTTTCCCTTTTCATTAAAAGCACAAACATATGACGTATGAAAAATTCATAATGAGAATCAGTGGTGAGACAGCCAAAGTAAAAAAACAGAAGATAACATGGAAGTCTCGTTACATACTGTAAAGTGAGGAAGTGACAGGGGGCCTGTTACGGTGAAAACCAAAAGCAAACGTCCTATGAAATGCATCACTAGTATAGAAATTCACTTACAAATAAGGCTTAAGTTTCCTTTAGAAAGAAACTCAGCCTTTTCAGTCAATAGGCTAAACAGAATTGGGATAAAAATACCACATTCAGACTTCATTTATACTGTACTGCAGTAATTAGAAGGAAGGAGAAAGTGTCCTCTGGTGGAGCAGGCAGGGAGCAGCGTGCTCTTCCTGGGCTTTGGCACAAGTGCCCTTGGAAATGCAGAATGTTTTCTGACTGTGGCTCTACTTTAGAATACATCAGATTGACCAAGGGATAATTCACAAAAAGCTCTGAAAGAAAAGGATGAAAGAGGAAACTATTAACTATTGGAAGAGTTATTTTAACGAAAAACAAGGCATCTATCCCAGTGCTCTGCCTTGTTCTTGAGAGAACTCAAAATACGGGAAAATGCAGTATTCCAAAAAAATGTTCCTAGTTGTTTCAGACTGAATTTGAGAGAGACGGAATCTCACAGATCTCCAAACAAGCACTCTGTGTGCTTCTTAACTGCAATTATTGCTTACTTTTCCCCCTAGTTCATCACAGATCATGACTCTTTCCTTTAGCAATAGTAGCTATGTCTATATATCATAAATAGTTTTTCCTTAGTAATATACAAGAATTTCCAAGTCTCTAAACCACTATCTATCAGCAGTCTTACAAGAGAAAAGCTTATTCCATAGTCTCTTTCTTCCCTTCCCTAAATATCTGCACTGATCACTAACACAGGAGGATGTTCAGCTGGATGAATCATTGGAGTGAACTAATACTGCACTTCTTTATCATTTTCCAGCCCAGAGCAATTGGTTTTTATGCCTATCCAGACTTGCTAAGGGGTTAAAACAAATGATCACTCCTGGATTTTTTTTTCTTTCAATCTGCAGAAATTTGTCAGTAGACTTAACAACTTAAAAGATAGCGAGAAAATAGAAAAAAATCAAAACAGTATTTTGCTGCCACAATAAAGTTTATTTTGGACAAAGCTTGGCTATAACCAAAAAAGCCAGCTATTTAATCAGACTCTGTTTTCCAGCAGTTAAATACTTTTTTCTCTTCCAGGTATCTTACGACAAAGTTTCCACTCTGTTTTGCCAAAATGCAAAAATGTGTTGGATTCTGTTCTGTGCCCTACTGTGTTAAATAAGGAGGCAAAACAGAAATTAGTCATTTGTGCAGCTCAGAGACTTTCTTTGAGTAGTCCCTTTACAGGTCAAGTTCACAGTGCTCAGCATTAGCAACACTGGATGCAATGATGGACAGCGGAAGCAAATAGCCCAAGTCTCAATGGCTCTTAATCTTTAACTTGTAAACAAAGCAAATAAATACAGAGGTTAATGAAAATGATTACTGGGGTTGATAATGTCATTTTCACAATTTGAAAACTATGAGTTATAAAATAATTACTTGCACAGAAAGCCATGTAACCTTAACCAATATTGGATAACACCAGTTCAGATGAAATGAATATGTAAAACTCACTCTCACTGCACTTGGTCACAATACAACAAGTATGTTGATAAAAGTGCTTCCTTCTAATGCTACATCCTATAAACAGACATACACTCTGCAATAACTGACATGTTTTATTGCTAACCAACTCAGGGAGAGAAAGTTGAGGAATTGTCTAGCCTGGAGATGAAAGATCCATTTGAACATCATCTGAAATTCCTTAAATCTCTTAGTAATAGGAATTGTAGTAAGCATTTAAAAAATGCTAAAGAAAGTAAGCATCACTTGTGCAACCATGGATACCACTTAATTATGAGAGTTAAACCCATAACTTAAGTCCATTTATAAGCACCAAAGCAAAGCAGATAAGGAGACTTATCATTGATTATTTTCCAGGTATTTGTGATTCAAACAGCAGATAGAACATTTTTCTTTTGCAAGTATACACAGACACCTGATGAACCTCCAAAATTGAAGCGAGCCCATGGAATATTTAAAATTCCCAGTACAGAGTACTGAGCAATACAGCAAGCATCATTACAAACAAAATTCTAACTCTGCACTACCATTTATAAGACGTATGAATTCTTCAGGATACTTTCTTCTATCTCAGGATCAGTGACACCACTTTCAGTGTTCTGGTATTCTGTCTAAATCCAGCTTTCTGAAATTCAGCGTCCTGCAGTGAAACAGACTTTTAAACCAATATGCATCCTCCCCCTGCTGCTTGCTCTTTATTACACTTCTATCCTGAAGTTACATCAGGTTTTGTAAACTCTTATAGAAGGTTATAAATGTGCTGTCTGTCAGACAAAGTTTCAGCTTGTTTCTGACATCATACCTTGAGTTACTTGGAAGAGTTACTCCTCCAAGTAACTCACTAACTCTCCTGAATGCATTAACAGAGGACATACAGTCAAATAACCAAACATTTATTCAGCCATATTTATGAAAGTATTTGTGGAAAACTTAAAAGAGGTATTTGATTAGGAGAAATAGATAAATGTCAGTGCAAATAAATCATGAAAAGGTACTGCCTTAGTCATTGGTAACAGTAAAAAAATTCATGTTGATCTAATAGTACCCTGCTTCCCAGAACATCGTTATATTTCTGCAAGAAGTTTCACTTTAAGGGAAAAGTTTGTTGGCCAATTCATCAGTCATCAGCATTAGAAACCAAAAGTCTTAACTCTTGGCTTTGAACTGTCAAATCCTTCGAAGGCAAAAGCATAAATCCTCCAGAAAATAAGTATATTTGGGGTTTTTAGGCATGTTTTGATTTCACAGCCCTCAACTTGTACTTCTGAGCACTTTTGTTCTCATTTTCTGGAAAAAAATAAATAAATAAAGGGAAGCATCCTGAAATATTCCTGTACTGCAGAATGTTTAAAATCAATGCCATTTCCTTCTCAGCATCACCCACCCTCAGCGGCAACTTGCTCAGTCAAACAGCAGGGAAGTGAAAGCTTCCAAAATGGGAGGTTTCATTATAAGAATTGATGCTTTCCGTAGCCCTGAGTGAGAGTGACTAACATAAAAACAGACACCAGTGCTGTATTTTGAAATTAAGGAAACAGCATAAAAGAAGGAAGTTTTAGACCTACTTTATTTGTTAGAGGGAAAACCTACATATTGCAGTTTGATTTTTCCAGCAAATGTCACTACAGCGTTTTAGAAAATTGTAAAGTTATTCTAGCTTTTTTTTTTTTTTAATTATTTATCAAGAGAAACCTTGATTGTTCTGAAAGATCCAAGTCAATCCACCCATCTGCTCAATCTACTGTATAATTTATAATGTTGTTTTAAGGAAAATGAAGGAAAATAATACTGTGTGACAGGGAGTTGCTGGAAAATAAAAGACACGTAAGCAGGCTTATCTTGCACTCAGTTTAAAGAAAATTGGTGAAGTATAAAGGAAATATTCTCAAAGATAAGAAGTGAACCTACTTCCAGCGAAGAAAAGTTCATACCAATAGTTGTCAGGAACAGACCTGCAGCACAACCTGTCAAACTAAAGTTCAAGATAAATCCAGGATCTACTCTAGCATGAGTTGCACAAAAAAAGTTGATGCCAAAATAACACAGCAGGATTAGAAACTGCCTGCACACCTGCTATTCAACAAAGGTCAGAATTCAAGCACTGATTAGTTTATGCTGCTACACAGATAACTGATGAGCACCCGGAGGATTTCGGTAAGGTAATTAAAATATTGCAAGAGCATGGGCCAGGGCAAACTGCAGCAAAGCTGATTTTTTTACTGACCCCAGCACTGGGAATTTTAAATTGTTTCTCACGTTCTCTTCTGTCTGTGTGAGACTATTACAGCTGTACCAGAAGCTCCTTATCCTTAAAGTACAACTTAATTCCTCTAAACACTTCTCCGCAGGGCCCAAAACATGGCTAAACTTCAACACATTCAGCGAGGCACAAGAAACAAAATTTCATGTGACTAAATGAAACACCAGAGGTAATCAGCCGAGGACTCCCTAGCGAATGGAGAGCTAAACAATATGGTCAGTGAAATCTAGGATATGATTCACTTCATCCTACAGTTGTCTAAAATTACACAGATGAATCACACCCTGAAAGTGCCTGCTTTTCTGCTGTTTACAGAGAGCACCAGCAGATACAGACCGCAGATGATGGCTGTGTGTGATGAGCGCTGTCCCTGCCAACCACCTTCAGTGCATCGACAGCAGAATCATCCCAGGGGGGAAAAGAGCCCAAAGTGCTGCCTGGGGACTGGCTGTCCTTGGGAAGGGATGCAGCAAGGAGGAAAGAAAGGGAGGGAAGGATGAATGGCTGTGCGAATTTTATAAAATTTTAGTGCCAAGAAGGACCCCTCCATAGAGCAAACTTAAGCCTGCTATCAACAGAGCTGCTAAGAGCAACTGATTGAACATCTCCATCCATACAGCATATGCTGGCATTACCACAACTTGGATCACCTGTCTGAGTATGCACTGAGCCAACTGGCATAAGGAAGAAGATCAACTTGTGTAAAAGGAGACAGCAGACTTGAGCTGCATCTTTCTGCAATGCTAAGATGCTAGCCCAGCAAAAGGAGACAAATGCCATTTCTTCCCCAAGTTCAAAGGAGAAAAATCAGTCACGAGAACATGCAATGTAGCAAAGGGCAAACAGTAGAAAGCTGAAGTGCGAGGTCGTGTGCAAGAAACAATGGAGAAAGACTTGCACACGTTGCTAGGTCACCACTGCCAAGAGAGAACAAGAATTGATTTTATAAACAATAAGATACTAGTTTTAGAATCCATGTTTGTATCTATATTTTATGTGTTAAGTCATATGCTGAAGGTACATATTTAAACCTATTCAGTACCATGCAATGCTTCACTATCAATATTTGGCTAAGCCTTCAAGTTTTGTGGCATAATACAGGAAGGAAATCTACTGGTTTCTAAAACATACAAATGCAGTAGTGAAGATAAAACAATCCAATTATTCTGAAAGATTTCATCAGAATAGGTAAGTGACCAATTTTATCTAAAAACTTACTAAAACATGAAGTGGGATTTCTTATATACCAAGTGCTAAAGTTGAGCACTTAATTAGACTGTCAAATCTAGGAGGACCAGAAGCAGATTAAACTTTGGATACTTATACAGAGTGATCAGACACTGCAGTGCAAAGGAAAGATTAGATGATCATAACTAATCTAAGTTTTAATTAAAATTTAAAAGCAGACAGGTTTTGCAGTGCCCACAAGGGAGAAAAAGCTGTGATCCAGCAAGATGAGTTCAGACATACTTTTCTCATTTAGGAACTGAATTTGGTATTCTGTCTTTCTAACGTTATTCTGTCTAAATTCTCCCATTTTGTGCAACTTACACGGAGGGCCACACTCCATTTGTATTTATTGACTGGTGGAATTACCTCATGGGTCAATAAGAACGTACTAAGTAATTTTCAGTTCTGATTAATACTGCCCTGAATTTGAAATCATTGTAATACTCCATGAGTATTCTCTGCACCCCAATCAAGATTGCAAACAATGTACAAAGTTCATTTTGGTGGATGGAAAGGAAAGAACACAGTATCACCAGTTCTCCCACATAGATGCAAACACATATTAATGCCTAATCTTGCAGAGATTTTCCAATAGACATTGAGGGTAATGACAGAGATAAAACTCAAAACATAAGATAATGCATTTCCCTTCCTATTTAGGGCTGATTGACTTAGTCATTAGGATTTCATTAGGTGGTCAGTTAAACCTTCTTCTATTTCTAAATGGTTTCCAACTCATTTCTGACTTCTGTAAACATATTCATTATTCATATGTATTTTATGAAGTGTTTAGGTGAACAATTTTAAACTTAATGAATTTTTTCTGTTTCTTTTCCACCTGAGAGTCAGTGGCTCAAATCACAGAGAATCAACCCTAGCAAACATTTCAAGCACGCACTTATACTTCATTTGAGTTAGTATATGTAAAGCTTTTTCTGGTAGGAAGAAAAATATGTGAGGTTAGAAATCAATGAAAGATGAACATCAAGTTTTGTTTAAAGAGTCTAAGTGCTGTTTTTGAAGGCAAAAAATCCAAAGCTTTAAAATTCTGTCTTTTATAGAAAATAAAATCTCAGAGGCTGGCCTTTCAGCACTTCATTCAATGTTAATTCTTTGAATTACATGTTAAACATTTCACATAAGGACAACACAAGAATTAATTATATCGT